>NC_086449.1:286183646-287543646 GCF_028390025.1 Pseudophryne corroboree
CACACTATCAGCAACTTGCAAGTAGTACTCCTAAGCAGACAATCACAGTATATATTATACTGGTGGTCAGTGTGGTCACAATGGCAGTGTGGCACTCTGGCAGCAAAAGTGTGCACTGTACGTTATATGTACTCCTGAGTCCTGCTCTCAGACTCTAACTGCTCCCCACTGTCAGTGTCTCCCCCACAAGTCAGATATACATTATACAGTCACACTATCTATCACTTCAGCAAGTAGTAGTACTCCTCCTAATGCTCCACAAAATTACTACTGTGTCTCTCTCTACTCTAGTCTCACTCTCTTCTCTATAAACGGAGAGGACGCCAGCCACGTCCTCTCCCTATGAATCTCAATGCACGTGGCGGCGACGCGCGGCTCCTTATATAGAATCCGAGTCTCGCGATAGAATCCGAGCCTCGCGAGAATCCGACAGCGGGATGATGACGTTCGGGCGCGCTCGGGTTAACCGAGCAAGGCGGGAAGATCCGAGTCGCTCGGACCCGTGTAAAAAAACATGAAGTTCGGGCGGGTTCGGTTTCCGAGGAACCGAACCCGCTCATCTCTAGTATATACTGCTGGAAATTTGGTGAGTTTTGATCAGAGCTGTGCGGAGAAGATGCCATATACTTTTTGCTCAAAAGTTTTGACTCTAAAAATGATTAGAATAATTGATTCTAAAAATGATTAGAACAATACAAAGAAGATATTTGTAATATATTCTTAGTATTTTTCATATAAGTTATATAATCAAAGCTCTGGCATATACATTAGTATGACAGGAAAGGCAGAGCCTCACCTGCCTCACCCCACCGCACGTCACTGTTGATTAACGATAACTAAATTGGTAGTAGATGCCACAGGTCTTAGCAGTGCTAATGTCGTTTTTCACATTATTAAGAGACTGTAAGAGTGTTATTTCATATTGCATGCTGTGATAGGTAATGAAAGGAAAGCATGATGTCAATACTGTTCATAAGATATATTTCCAGACCAGTTTTGGGAGAATGTTATTTGCTTTAATAATGGACATTAACTGACTTTTTGGCCTCAACAATGTTAAAAACCAAGAATAAAAATTTCTCTTTCTTGTCAGTGCAACCCTGGTTAGTTTAATGAGGAGTTGCCTGGTATACTGATACCCCTTTCACACAGCCCAAAATTTCCCAGGTTAAAACACATAAATGCGCATCAACCCGGGAAATTTCTCGGTGTGAAAGGGTACAGGGACAAAAACCCGGGATTTCTGTCCCCGCATTTCAACCCTGCAATCGACCAGGGTTGGTCCCGGGATGTTCCCTGGAACCTGGACAGTGTGAATGGTGCAGGGACATGTCCCGCCTTCCCGGGTTGCCTATACTGATGCTGATTAGCTCTTTAGGGCACTTCCTGGTCTTGTTTTTTTTCTGTGGCGCGCAGAGGATGCACAGCAGCGTGGAGGCAGGTACTGTCAGCTCTGTGGCACATCAGACCCCTGCTGCACATTTAAACCACTGCTGCCCTTCAATGTCTTGGACAAATGCGGAGGTGAGGGAGCTTTTAATTATCAGAGGGGAGGAGGAGATCCGGTGCCAAGTCACAGGCACTGTAAAGGATGCCCAGATATACCACAACATAGCGAAGATCCTGGTCTCGCGGGGCATAATCCGTACCCAACAACAAGTGGTAAATAAACTGAAATTGCTGAAAAAGCAGTTTAATCGCATCCATGACCACAACAGGAACAAAAGTGGTGTTGCAAGGCGCAACTGGATGTTTTATGATCAATGTGCATCTATTTTTGGCAGCACAGCGATCACTGACCCCATCAGCCTGTCATCCTCCAGCTCAGCCACTCCCTCACCCTTTGTGGTTGCTGATGAGAGTGAGTCCAGCATGGAAAGTACCCAATGTGGCCCACCATCATCATCCCCCATACTTTTCCCAGATGACCCTGGCCACCCCGATCTGGACTCATCTGTCAACCAGACTGATGACAATATACCCGACATCAGTGCGGAAGCTGTGATTGGGCAGGAGACAAATGTGGATGCGATACTCCAGCCAAATCCCCCTGTGATGCGCACCAATAGTAAGTATATGTCCTTGCTTAGCATAATTTATGCATAAAAAAGCTGTATTCCTTTGAACATTAATTCTGCACTATATGACACCGTAACCGCCCACAATGAAGTTTATTCTGTAGAGTTTAGAGTGTATCTAGTGAAGGTGGTAGGTGGCCCCAAACACGTACAAAAACAACACTGCTTGTTCTTATATGCCCTTTTATTCCCCTTGCAGTATATACAGTTCCCAAGAGGAGACGCAGAGCCACCAAAGTGGAGCTTGCTGCATGGGCAATGACCTCTGTACTGGTTGCAGAACTGCGCGACATGGATACCAACATGCAGTACCAGGAGGATGCCCGCCAACTCCGTTTTATAGAGGCAGAAAGAGAGCTGCAGCAATCCTTTATTACACAGATAATGGGACACCAAGAACGCATCTTGAGCCAATACCAAGAGCGGCAGTTTCAGTTCATGGAACGCTTTTTGCCACACAATCAGGGCCACAATATGTACGCACATAACCACCCCAACCAGGACCCCCCTGTCCCAGAGCACAGTTATCCATCGTATTCTCGAGGTCACTACTATGACCCCCCTAACCATAACCCCAACCCCACCCCTAACCCGACCCCTAATATTTCATCTCCAGAATACAAAATCTATAGGCAACTGCCATAGTCAGTCTTTGGAATGTATACTTGTCATTATCGTTCACACTTTTGTGCTGTTTTAGGCCCTAATTTTCATGTTTGGGTGTGTGGTGGGGGGGGGGGGGGGGGAGGGGGGTTGTGTTTGAAAGTTTATTTTATTATTTTAAGTTTGCATTGTGCTCCACACATGTTGGCATTTTATGCCAAGTTGAAACCTATATATGCCTGTGCGTTTAACAGGTTAGTTTTGCACCATTAAAACAAAGTCAAAAACTTGCCAAAACTTTTGTTTATGTACAATTATTTATATTAGGAATCACTTAACATTTCTTTAAGGACGGTACAAATGTTTTCACTGTTTGCCACTCATCTTTGTGCCCCTTAAAAAGGGCATTTCTAATGGCATTCTTCCTAAAATTAAGGTCCATCCCGGGTTCTGTATGAAAGGTTCAGACCTGGGATGTCTCGGCTCAAAATGCTGGTGTGAAAGGTGCCAACCCGGGAATGTCCCTGCATGAGCCCGTGGCAGAATTCCCGGGTTTTGCCCCTGCATTTCTGGTGTGAAAGGGGTATGAGAGATTGCAGAGACATACGCAGATATACAGTGCATCCGGAAAGTATTCACAGAGCTTCACTATTTCCACATTTTGTTATGTTACAGCCTTATTCCAAAATGAAATAAATTAATTTTTCCCCTCAAAATTCTACACACAATACCTCATAATGACAACATGAACATATTTTTGGGGAGATTTTGGCAAATGTATTAAAAATAAAAAAATCGCATGTACATAAGTATTCACAGCCTTTGCCATGAAGCTCAAAATTGAGCTCAGGTGCGTTTTCACTGATCATCCTTGAGATGTTCCTGCAGCTTAATTGGAATCCACCTGTGGTAAATTCAGTTGATTGGACATGATTTGGAAAGGCACACACCTGTTTATATAAGGTCCCACACTTGACAGTGCATGTCTGAGCACAAACCAAGCATGAAGTCAAAGGAATTGTCTGTAGACCTCCAAGACAGGAGTATCTTGAGACTCAAATCTGGGGAAGGGTACAGAAAAATATTTGCTGCTTTGAAGGTCCCTTTGAGCACAGTGGCCTCCATCATCCGTAAATGGAAGAAGTTCGTAACCACCAGGACTCTTCCCAGAGCTGGCCGGCCGTCTATACTGAGCGATCGGGGGAGAAGGGCCCTAGTCAGGGAGGTCACTCTTTCAGAGCTACAGCATTCCTCTGTGGAGAGAGGAGAACCTTCCAGAAGGACAACCATCTCTGCAGCAATCCACCAATCAGGCCTATATGGTAGAGTGGCCAGACGGAAGCCACTTCTTAGTAAAAAGCACATGGCAGCCCACCTGGAGTTTGCCAAAATGCACCTGAAGGACTCTCAGACCATGAGAAACAAAATTCTCTGGTCTAATAAGACAAAGTTTGAACTCTTTGGCGTGAAAGCCAGGCGTCATGTTTGGGGGAAACCAGGCATCGCTCATCACCAGGTCAATATCATCCCTACAGTGAAGCATGGTGGTGGCAGCATCATGCTGTGGGGATGTTTTTCAGCGGCAGGAACTGGGAGACTAGTCAGGATAGAGGGAAAGATGAATGCAACAATAAACAGAGACATCCTGGATTAAAACCTGCTCCAGAGTGCTCTTGACCTCAGACTGGGGCGACGGTTCATCTTTCAGAAGGACAATGACCCTAAGCACACAGCTAAGATATCAAAGGAGTGGCTTCAGGACAACTCTGTGAATGTCCTTGAGTGGCCCAGCAGGATCCGAGACTTGAAACCAATTGAACATCTCTGGAGAGATCTGAAAATGGCTGTACACCGACGCTTCCCATCCAACCTGATCGAGCTTGAGAGGTGCTGCAAAGAGTAATAGGTGAAACTGCCCAAAGATAGGTATGCAAAGCTTGTGGCATCATATTCGAAAAGACTTGTGGCTGTAATTGCTGCCAAAGGTGCATCAATAAAGTATTGAGCTAAGCTGTGAATACTTACGTACATGTGATTTCTTAGTTTTTTATTTTTAAAACATTTGCAAAAATCTCAAAAAAACTTTTTTCACGTTGTCATTATGGGGTATTGTGTGCAGAATTTTGAGGGGAAAAATGAATTTATTCCATTTTGGAATAAGGCTGTAACATAACAAAATGTGGAAAAAGTGAAGTACTGTGAATACTTTCCGGATACACTGTATACAAAGACATATTTTTGAGCTCGTATTCATAAAATCAGTATAACTGATATATTATCCCAGTTGTCCTACAACATTAGTTTATATTTTTTAGGTGAATTTCTAGTCTAACCTTTGTACTGCTCATCTGTATTTGTATAGCCATGAAACAATACACACTCACTTGCAAATCTGTGCTTTTACATAAGGACATAATTATCAATACCTCACCAAGTCATAAAATGTGATAAATCTGATCTTATGTGACAAATAACAAATCACAGACATCAGGAGTGTTAAGACATAACTGAAGGGGGAGTGGCCACATCCGGGAAGTATGGTCACGCGCTCTCTGGGAAAAAAAAATCATGGAAAATTCTATGCACACTGCAAAGGGAGACACTGGTCTCCCTCAGCAGCTGGTCTGGAACGCCACTGAACTCCCACTTCTCCCATCATATATGTTTAAATGTTTTCACGTTAATCTTTTCTATTATAATTAATGTAGAACATTTATGGTAGAGATTACAAAGAATTAGTGACCTGAAATTTAGAAGTATCTGAAGATACTAAATAAGAAATGGCTTGTCCAGAAGACTTCACCTTGAAATGCTGAAATATGAATGAAATTATACATTGAACTGTATTATGAAACCATTTACTGATTTAAAAGCTGGATTTTAAAATTAATGAAAGTAATGCTGATTGCAGGAAACATTAATTGACTGATATGGTGACAGCACCAGTGAAAAACTGGACAATGTATTTATTTTTTCACTCAAATATATATATATATTCATGAACCATATATGACACTACAATGCATAATAAGGATTCATAGGGTGTCAGGTTGTAGGGGGCCCCTAGAGGATGTAGCAGTGACATTACTTTAGCCATTAGTATCTTAATTGTCAGCCCATTGCCCCAACACTGAACGCTGGCCTTTGACATAGTGGGGGAGCAACTGCAAGCCTTTTTCCAGTGAAGGTGCCAGCTGCTGCATGTTCATGTTTGTAAAGGACTGTGGGGATGGCACAGCACAGCTCCATACTACCAAGTTTAGAAGATGCTGTCGGGGAGTGGGTCAGGTCCATCAAGGCATCTGGGGGGAAGACGTCTAGGGAACCCCTGGAACTTATGTTCCAACATCCTACTTTGCTAAATACATTAGCATTGATGTATTATATCCTCATTGCAGATATTCTGATCATCATGTGATGTACAACAGAAACAACTTATGTGAAACAATGAGTTACTGAAACTTCTGTGACATCCATTTATGTGTATGGAAAATTTCCCCATAGGAGCAATTTTATTTGTTTTTGAGACAGGCATATCCATTTACTATGACTGAAAGGAGAAAAAGTACCAAAATGAGCTAATACAGAAGTAGAGGATACAAAAGCATATTAGCGAGTAGTGGTACATGTTCATTTAGATATTTGTTTATGCTGTGTGTTTAGGGACTAACAGCAACAAACTACATTGTATCCACAGCATTCCCGCTTTCAAGCCAATCAGAACAATCTATTGATTAGAAGCTGTCAGGTCACATAGCCTGTCATATGAAATGAAGCTTTACATCAGAGGTTCTCAAACCCAGTCCTCGGGGGCCCACACAGTGCATGTTTTGCAGGTCTCCTCACAGAATCGCAAGTGAAATAATTAGCTCCACCTGTGGACCTTTTAAAATGTGTCAGTGAGTAACTAATACATCTGTGCACCTGCTGGGTTACCTGCAAAACATGCACTGTGTGGGCTCTAGAGATGAGCGCCTGAAATTTTTCGGGTTTTGTGTTTTGGTTTTGGGTTCGGTTCCGCGGCCGTGTTTTGGGTTCGACCGCGTTTTGGCAAAACCTCACCGAATTTTTTTTGTCGGATTCGGGTGTGTTTTGGATTCGGGTGTTTTTTAAAAAAAAACACTAAAAAACAGCTTAAATCATAGAATTTGGGGGTCATTTTGATCCCATATTATTATTAACCTCAAAAACCATAATTTCCACTCATTTTCAGTCTATTCTGAATACCTCACACCTCACAATATTATTTTTAGTCCTAAAATTTGCACCAAGGTCGCTGGATGACTAAGCTAAGCGACACTAGTGGCCGACACAAACACCTGGCCCATCTAGGAGTGGCACTGCAGTGTCACGCAGGATGTCCCTTCCAAAAAACCCTCCCCAATCAGCACATGACGCAAAGAAAAAAAGAGGCGCAATGAGGTAGCTGACTGTGTGAGTAAGATAAGCGACCCTAGTGGCCGACACAAACACCGGGCCCATTTAGGAGTGGCACTGCAGTGTCACGCAGGATGTCCCTTCCAAAAAACCCTCCCCAATCAGCACATGACGCAAAGAAAAAAAGAGGCGCAATGAGGTAGCTGACTGTGTGAGTAAGATTAGCGACCCTAGTGGCCGACACAAACACCGGGCCCATTTAGGAGTGGCACTGCAGTGTCACGCAGGATGTCCCTTCCAAAAAACCCTCCCCAATCAGCACATGACGCAAAGAAAAAAAGAGGCGCAATGAGGTAGCTGACTGTGTGAGTAAGATTAGCGACCCTAGTGGCCGACACAAACACCGGGCCCATTTAGGAGTGGCACTGCAGTGTCACGCAGGATGTCCCTTCCAAAAAACCCTCCCCAATCAGCACATGACGCAAAGAAAAAAAGAGGCGCAATGAGGTAGCTGACTGTGTGAGTAAGATTAGCGACCCTAGTGGCCGACACAAACACCGGGCCCATTTAGGAGTGGCACTGCAGTGTCACGCAGGATGTCCCTTCCAAAAAACCCTCCCCAATCAGCACATGACGCAAAGAAAAAAAGAGGCGCAATGAGGTAGCTGACTGTGTGAGTAAGATTAGCGACCCTAGTGGCCGACACAAACACCGGGCCCATTTAGGAGTGGCACTGCAGTGTCACGCAGGATGTCCCTTCCAAAAAACCCTCCCCAAACAGCACATGACGCAAAGAAAAATAAAAGAAAAAAGAGGTGCAAGATGGAATTGTCCTTGGGCCCTCCCACCCACCCTTATGTTGTATAAACAAAACAGGACATGCACACTTTAACCAACCCATCATTTCAGTGACAGGGTCTGCCACACGACTGTGACTGATATGACGGGTTGGTTTGGACCCCCCCCAAAAAAGAAGCAATTAATCTCTCCTTGCACAAACTGGCTCTACAGAGGCAAGATGTCCACCTCATCATCACCCTCCGATATATCACCGTGTACATCCCCCTCCTCACAGATTATAAATTCGTCCCCACTGGAATCCACCATCTCAGCTCCCTGTGTACTTTGTGGAGGCAATTGCTGCTGGTCAATGTCTCCGCGGAGGAATTGATTATAATTCATTTTAATGAACATCATCTTCTCCACATTTTCTGGATGTAACCTCGTACGCCGATTGCTGACAAGGTGAGCGGCGGCACTAAACACTCTTTCGGAGTACACACTTGTGGGAGGGCAACTTAGGTAGAATAAAGCCAGTTTGTGCAATGGCCTCCAAATTGCCTCTTTTTCCTGCCAGTATAAGTATGGACTGTGTGACGTGCCTACTTGGATGCGGTCACTCATATAATCCTCCACCATTCTTTCAATGGTGAGAGAATCATATGCAGTGACAGTAGACGACATGTCCGTAATCGTTGTCAGGTCCTTCAGTCCGGACCAGATGTCAGCATCAGCAGTCGCTCCAGACTGCCCTGCATCACCGCCAGCGGGTGGGCTCGGAATTCTGAGCCTTTTCCTCGCACCCCCAGTTGCGGGAGAATGTGAAGGAGGAGATGTTGACAGGTCGCGTTCCGCTTGACTTGACAATTTTCTCACCAGCAGGTCTTTCAACCCCAGCAGACTTGTGTCTGCCGGAAAGAGAGATCCAAGGTAGGCTTTAAATCTAGGATCGAGCACGGTGGCCAAAATGTAGTGCTCTGATTTCAACAGATTGACCACCCGTGAATCCTTGTTAAGCGAATTAAGGGCTCCATCCACAAGTCCCACATGCCTAGCGGAATCGCTCCGTGTTAGCTCCTCCTTCAATGTCTCCAGCTTCTTCTGCAAAAGCCTGATGAGGGGAATGACCTGACTCAGGCTGGCAGTGTCTGAACTGACTTCACGTGTGGCAAGTTCAAAGGGCATCAGAACCTTGCACAACGTTGAAATCATTCTCCACTGCGCTTGAGACAGGTGCATTCCACCTCCTATATCGTGCTCAATTGTATAGGCTTGAATGGCCTTTTGCTGCTCCTCCAACCTCTGAAGCATATAGAGGGTTGAATTCCACCTCGTTACCACTTCTTGCTTCAGATGATGGCAGGGCAGGTTCAGTAGTTTTTGGTGGTGCTCCAGTCTTCTGTACGTGGTGCCTGTACGCCGAAAGTGTCCCGCTATTTTTCTGGCCACCGACAGCATCTCTTGCACGCCCCTGTCGTTTTTTAAATAATTCTGCACCACCAAATTCAAGGTATGTGCAAAACATGGGACGTGCTGGAATTTGCCCATATTTAATGCACACACAATATTGCTGGCGTTGTCCGATGCCACAAATCCACAGGAGAGTCCAATTGGGGTAAGCCATTCCGCGATGATCTTCCTCAGTTGCCGTAAGAGGTTTTCAGCTGTGTGCGTATTCTGGAAACCGGTGATACAAAGCGTAGCCTGCCTAGGAAAGAGTTGGCGTTTGCGAGATGCTGCTACTGGTGCCGCCGCTGCTGTTCTTGCGGCGGGAGTCCATACATCTACCCAGTGGGCTGTCACAGTCATATAGTCCTGACCCTGCCCTGCTCCACTTGTCCACATGTCCGTGGTTAAGTGGACATTGGGTACAACTGCATTTTTTAGGACACTGGTGAGTCTTTTTCTGAGGTCCGTGTACATTCTCGGTATCGCCTGCCTAGAGAAGTGGAACCTAGATGGTATTTGGTAACGGGGGCACACTGCCTCAATAAATTGTCTAGTTCCCTGTGAACTAACGGCGGATACCGGACGCACGTCTAACACCAACATAGTTGTCAAGGCCTCAGTTATCCGCTTTGCAGCAGGATGACTGCTGTGATATTTCATCTTCCTCGCAAAGGACTGTTGAACAGTCAATTGCTTACTGGAAGTAGTACAAGTGGGCTTACGACTTCCCCTCTGGGATGACCATCGACTCCCAGCAGCAACAACAGCAGCGCCAGCAGCAGTAGGCGTTACAAGCAAGGATGCATCGGAGGAATCCCAGGCAGGAGAGGACTCGTCAGAATTGCCAGTGACATTGCCTGCAGGACTATTGGCATTCCTGGGGAAGGAGGAAATTGACACTGAGGGAGTTGGTGGGGTGGTTTGCGTGAGCTTGGTTACAAGAGGAAGGGATTTACTGGTCAGTGGACTGCTTCCGCTGTCACCCAAAGTTTTTGAACTTGTCACTGACTTATTATGAATGCGCTGCAGGTGACGTATAAGGGAGGATGTTCCGAGGTGGTTAACGTCCTTACCCCTACTTATTACAGCTTGACAAAGGGAACACACGGCTTGACACCTGTTGTCCGCATTTCTGTTGAAATAGTTCCACACCGAAGAGCTGATTTTTTTGGTATTTTCACCAGGCATGTCAACGGCCATATTCCTCCCACGGACAACAGGTGTCTCCCCGGGTGCCTGACTTAAACAAACCACCTCACCATCAGAATCCTCCTGGTCAATTTCCTCCCCAGCGCCAGCAACACCCATATCCTCCTCATCCTGGTGTACTTCAACACTGACATCTTCAATCTGACTATCAGGAACTGGACTGCGGGTGCTCCTTCCAGCACTTGCAGGGGGCGTGCAAATGGTGGAAGGTGCATGCTCTTCACGTCCAGTGTTGGGAAGGTCAGGCATCGCAACCGACACAATTGGACTCTCCTTGTGGATTTGGGATTTCGAAGAACGCACAGTTCTTTGCGGTGCTACTGCTTTTGCCAGCTTGAGTCTTTTCATTTTTCTAGCGAGAGGCTGAGTGCCTCCATCCTCATGTGAAGCTGAACCACTAGCCATGAACATAGGCCAGGGCCTCAGCCGTTCCTTGCCACTCCGTGTGGTAAATGGCATATTGGCAAGTTTACGCTTCTCCTCCGACAATTTTATTTTAGGTTTTGGAGTCCTTTTTTTACTGATATTTGGTGTTTTGGATTTGACATGCTCTGTACTATGACATTGGGCATCGGCCTTGGCAGACGACGTTGCTGGCATTTCATCGTCTCGGCCATGACTAGTGGCAGCAGCTTCAGCACGAGGTGGAAGTGGATCTTGATCTTTCCCTAATTTTGGAACCTCAACATTTTTGTTCTCCATATTTTAATAGGCACAACTAAAAGGCACCTCAGGTAAACAATGGAGATGGATGGATACTAGTATACAATTATGGACGGACTGCCGAGTGCCGACACAGAGGTAGCTACAGCCGTGAACTACCGTACTGTGTCTGCTGCTAATATAGACTGGTTGATAAAGAGATGTCGTAGTATGTATGTATGAAGAAGAAAGAAAAAAAAACCACAGTTAGGTGGTATACAATTATGGACGGACTGCCGAGTGCCGACACAGAGGTAGTGAACTACCGTACTGTACTGTGTCTGCTGCTAATATAGACTGGTTGATAAAGAGATGTCGTAGTATGTATGTATGAAGAAGAAAGAAAAAAAAACCACGGGTAGGTGGTATACAATTATGGACGGACTGCCGAGTGCCGACACAGAGGTAGCCACAGCCGTGAACTACCGTACTGTACTGTGTCTGCTGCTAATATAGACTGGTTGATAAAGAGATGTAGTAGTATGTATGTATGAAGAAGAAAGAAAAAAAAACCACGGGTAGGTGGTATACAATTATGGACGGACTGCCGAGTGCCGACACAGAGGTAGCCACAGCCGTGAACTACCGTACTGTACTGTGTCTGCTGCTAATATAGACTGGTTGATAAAGAGATGTCGTAGTATGTATGTATGAAGAAGAAAGAAAAAAAAACCACGGTTAGGTGGTATACAATTATGGACGGACTGCCGAGTGCCGACACAGAGGTAGCCACAGCCGTGAACTACCGTACTGTACTGTGTCTGCTGCTAATATAGACTGGTTGATAAAGAGATGTCGTAGTATGTATGTATAAAGAAGAAAGAAAAAAAAACCACGGTTAGGTGGTATACAATTATGGACGGACTGCCGAGTGCCGACACAGAGGTAGCCACAGCCGTGAACTACCGTACTGTACTGTGTCTGCTGCTAATATAGACTGGTTGATAAAGAGATGTCGTAGTATGTATGTATGAAGAAGAAAGAAAAAAAAACCACGGTTAGGTGGTATACAATTATGGACGGACTGCCGAGTGCCGACACAGAGGTAGCCACAGCCGTGAACTACCGTACTGTACTGTGTCTGCTGCTAATATAGACTGGTTGATAAAGAGATGTCGTAGAATGTATGTATAAAGAAGAAAGAAAAAAAAACCACGGTTAGGTGGTATACAATTATGGACGGACTGCCGAGTGCCGACACAGAGGTAGCCACAGCCGTGAACTACCGTACTGTACTGTGTCTGCTGCTAATATAGACTGGTTGATAAAGAGATGTAGTAGTATGTATGTATAAAGAAGAAAGAAAAAAAAACCACGGGTAGGTGGTATACAATTATGGATGGACTGCCGAGTGCCGACACAGAGGTAGCTACAGCCGTGAACTACCGTACTGTGTCTGCTGCGACTGGATGATAAATAATGATATAAAAAATATATATATATCACTACTGCAGCCGGACAGGTATATATATTATATAATGACGGACCTGCTGGACACTGTCTGTCAGCAGAATGAGTTTTTTATAGAATAAAAAAAAAAACACCACACAAGTGAAGTCACACGACGAGTGTTTAACTTTTTCAGGCAATCACAATATAGTATACTACTAACTATACTGGTGGTCAGTGTGGTCAGGTCACTGGTCAGTCACACTGGCAGTGGCACTCCTGCAGCAAAAGTGTGCACTGTTTAATTTTAATATAATATGTACTCCTGGCTCCTGCTATAACCTATAACTGGCACTGCAGTGCTCCCCAGTCTCCCCCACAATTATAAGCTGTGTGAGCTGAGCACAGTCAGATATATAATATATATACATAGATGATGCAGCACACTGGGCTGAGCAGTGCACACAGATATGGTATGTGACTGTCTTGTACTCCTGGCTCCTGCTATAACCTATAACTGGCACTGCAGTGCTCCCCAGTCTCCCCCACAATTATAAGCTGTGTGAGCTGAGCACAGTCAGATATATAATATATACATAGATGATGCAGGCATGCAGCACACTGGGCTGAGCAGTGCACACATATATGGTATGTGACTGAGTCACTGTGTGTACCGTTTTTTTCAGGCAGAGAACGGATATATTAAATAAAACAACTGCACTGCTGGTGGTCACTGTGGGCAGTCACTAAACTCTGCACTCTCTTCTACAGTATCAGCCTCAGGTCAATCTCTCTCTCTCTCCTAATCTAAATGGAGAGGACGCCAGCCACGTCCTCTCCCTATCAATCTCAATGCACGTGTGAAAATGGCGGCGACGCGCGGCTCCTTATATAGAATCCGAGTCTCGCGAGAATCCGACAGCGTCATGATGACGTTCGGGCGCGCTCGGGTTAACCGAGCAAGGCGGGAAGATCCGAGTCGCTCGGACCCGTGAAAAAAAACATGAAGTTCGTGCGGGTTCGGATTCAGAGAAACCGAACCCGCTCATCTCTCCCGAGGACCGAGTTTGAGAACCACTGCTTTACATGGAGCAAGTTCTCGGGGTCAATAGTTTTTTTTATTTTTACAATTTTTACATCTTGAAGAAAAAAGGCACCTTCTGGATGTAGGTGGATATTAAAGTGGCTCATATAAATGATAGTATGGGAGTGTTTGTTAAATTTAGAAAGTATGACAGTTTTTCACTTTCTGTGTTAATTCTGGTGTGTCTAGTTCTACAAGTGCCTGCATGCTCTGGCAGCAGTAGATATGCTGGCACAGTTGTACAAATGTCAGTATACTCATTTGACTCTGCCATGCCAGGATTTGCTGAGAACAATAGTGCACCAGAAAAAAATGCCTGTATTAATTTGTATCATATATATATATATATATATATATATATATACACCCTAATACCCACCAACAGAGAGGTTGTAACAAAGGGTTGTTTCCCTCTAGAAGGTGGAAGTTGTTTTTATTTATTTTTTTGTGTGTGTGTGTGTGTGTGTGTGTCTGATTCTCCTTAGGGATACAGCCCTGTGCTTGACAGGTTAGGGGTGAATGAGATTTTTGCAACTGGAACCCAACACTGTGGTTTTCACTGCTGTAGGGCCACCTGCCTACTCTTGGCAAGTGGCTCAAATGATGACAATAGCAATGGCATATAATAAGATTACTAGAGCTGCCACCACATCATGCAATTTGAGGGATATGCTGCACATGGTATCCGTTCAGATGGTCGACCATGTTATGGTCGACAGTCATTAGGTCGACCACTATTGGTCGACATTGATATGGTCGACATGGACACATGGTCAACACATGAAAATGGTCTACACATGAAAAGGTCGACATGAGCTTTTTAACTTTTTTTTCTTTTGGGGAACTTTTCCATACTTTACGATCCACGTGGACTACGATTGGAACGGTAATCTGTGCCGAGCGAAGCGAAGGCACCATGCCCGAAGCATGGCGAGCGAAGCGAGCCATGCGAGGGGACGTGGTGCACTAATTGGGGTTCCCAGTCACTTTACGCAAAAAACGACACAAAAAAAGGTAAAAAAACTTACGTCGACCTTTTCATGTGTCGACCTTTCATGTGGTGACCATTTTCATGTGTCGACCATGTGTCCATGTTGACCATGTCAATGTCGACCAATAGTGGTCGACATAATGACTGTCGACCATAACATGGTCGACCATTCATACCGGAACCGCTGCACATGCCCAGTAGTAGCAGCTTCTTCTACCAAGTTTACTGTGTGTGTGGATCTGAGTCCTCAATCAGTGCACTGGACAGAGAGTAGCTAACAGGAAGAATAGACAGGAGCCTTACCATGAGGTGGGAGAATGTATGCTAAGAAAGTGCAGTACTGGTTCTATTATGCTTGTGTATTTATTATGTTATGTTTAACCTTTTCCTGACGACTTATTTATATTATTTAAATATGTTTGATACAGCCTATACTATATACCATCTATAGGGCCTTATTGAGGTTTGTTAGGAAACCCCAAAAGTAATCAATTGGGCAAAACCATGTTGCACTGCAGAATACGTAACATGTGCAGAGAGAGTTAGATTTGGGTGGGGTGTGTTCAAACTGAAATCTAAATTTCAGTTCTGAAATTAAGCAGCCAGTATTTACCCTGCACAGAAACAATATAACTTACCAGTGGAGGCTCCAGAGATGGGGCTGCAGCTCAATTCAAATTCAAATAGGGGAGTCATATTAATTGCCAGTGAGTCAGTTTGAAATGGTAGTTGGTGGCAGTTGGTGTGGCTCCCCTATTTTAATTTTGAACTGACCTGCAGCCCCACTTCTGGAGCCGCCACTGTAATTTGCTCAAATATAAATCTCCCTGCATATATTACATCTGCCCCACCTGCACTGCAACATGGTTTTGCCCAATTGCTTACTTTTTTTGGTATGCTAACAAACCTGAATAACCCCCATAGTGTTAAATATTAATATTGTATTCCATACAGTATCCAGTGAATGAAAAGACCAATGATTACATTAATGTCTAGGGTCATTACTAGGTTTTTCTACCGCTCCCCCAGACTCCCTCACTTGCTCCAATGTACCGCAGAGTGGGAGATTGTGGATTGCATTTGTAAACCCCTCCCTAGAAATCTGGGTGCCGAGATGGTCGGAGACAAAAAAAGGGAAACCCGTGATGAGTCAGAAGCATGCCATGGTGGGGGTAGGGTTTAGAGGGTAGGCCAGGGCTGGATCATCTGCACAATAAAGGTTTATTTTTCTTTTCCTATCTGCAGGGTGCCAAATTACTGCCACAGGTGACAAAAATCCTAGTTTTGGCCCTGGTATGTCCCACCAAATTTGCTGCCAACCCATTCTATGAGCATTTCAGCAACATTTTTTTCGTTTTTAAAAGCTGTTTTAAGTATTTTTAACCAAATGTGTACTCGAATATGAATCAGTATAAGAGATGAGCTGGTTCGGTTCTCAGAGAACCGAACCCTAATGGATCACGTCACGAGCTCGGATCCGAGTCAGGCGCGGGTTTTCCCGCGTGACTCGGAAACCAGAACGAGGCAAAACGTCATCATTCCGCTGTCGGATTCTCGTGGGGTTTGGATTCCATATAAGGACCCGCGCGTCACCGCCATTTTCACTTCAGTCGCGAAGAGTGTAGTGAGAGAACGTGTCTCCGGCCTCAGTGTCTGTGTGGGCGGGATAGTGGGGTGGCGATTCCAGTGCTGTCTTGTGCTGCTCAGTCCAGTGTAGTGTCTTATGCTGCATCAGTCCAGCCAGTCACAGTGGTGTTGTCCTCTGCTGTGTCAGGTTCGGTCTGGTTTGTGTCCCCGGAGGGGGCGCTAGTGGGTCAGTGGAGGTAGGATGGAAGAAGTGAGGATACTGGATTGGATTCCTGCGCATGTGCGCAATGTTGTTTATTAAGCAGAAAGATAAAACAATATGGCAGCAGGAATACTTGGAGAAATAAACAATAATAAATGCAATGGGTATGATGCAGCGTGGAAGCTGAGAGTCTATGGCAAAACAGTGAGAGTCTATGGCAATGCAGTGAGAGTCTATGGCAATACAGTGAGAGTCTATGGCAATACAGTGAGAGTCTATGGCAATATGCTGGTATGGGAACCAGAGATGATAAACACGTGGAGCCAGCAGAGGTGATGATAATGGTAGCAAACCTGGTAGCAGATGCAGAAGACTTGATGCAGGGTTCACAGTGCTATTGGAAAGCACAGGCAGCTTGCAAGCTGATTCACAGGTGAGGTGATGAGCTGCACCTGGAGATGGAGTCTCTACAGCTGAGGCTGAAGCACACTGTGTTGGAGATTGGTGTGAAGCCTGTAAATGAATGCAGGAATTGCTGATGCTTGTAGTTCCACGGAGATGCAGGAGGATAACCAGGAACACAGGGGATCTGGAGACTGGAACACAGGGAACCACTGGATGCAGCAGGAGAGCTGGAGTGGTTGCTGGAACTTGTAGTTCCACAGAGATGCAGGAGGATAACCAGGAACACAGGGGATCTGGAGACTGGAACACAGGGAACCACTGGATGCAGTAGGAGAGCTGGAGTGGTTGCTGGAACTTGTAGTTCCACAGAGATGCAGGAGGATAACCAGGAACACAGGGGATCTGGAGACTGGAACACAGGGAACCACTGGATGCAGTAGGAGAGCTGGAGTGGTTGCTGGAACTTGTAGTTCCACAGAGATGCAGGAGGATAACCAGGAACACAGGGGATCTGGAGACTGGAACACAGGGAACCACTGGATGCAGTAGGAGAGCTGGAGTGGTTGCTGGAACTTGTAGTTCCACAGGAACACAGGAACTTGCACACGGAATGTCGCGGGAGAGCTGGAGGGGTTGCTGGAACTTGTAGTTCCACGGGAACACAGGAACAACTGGGAACTGGAACAGCTGGGACCTGTTGTTCCACAGGTCTAATACACAAGGAAATCTCTGTAGACAGAGGATTGCAAACAGGAGCGGTCTGTTCACGGGATGTGACGTGTTGTCCAAGGCCATGTGAGAGAGCCACAAACTGGAAGTTATACCTCCTGCCCAGCAGTGATTGGACACAAACTGCAGGCAGAGATACTAGCTGGATTAGGTGTCCAGATCAGCTGTGAGTTAGCTGAAGCATTCCAGGCTGCAGAGGACTGAAAACCAGAACAGAACTGAACTGCTGGGACCTGTAGTTCCACAGCAGTGATGCGATGGAAAATGCAGATTCCTGACAGTACCCCCCTCTTTTATGGGTGGGCACCGAACACCCACGCTGGAACTTGGAGGAACCTTGAAAAAGAACTTAGGAAAACACAAAAGCAGAGGTCCTCAAAAGTCTTCCCAACTTTCATCTTCAGAAGACAGATTTTCCTCGTCAGAACAAGTAGACCATTCAGGGTCATTTGAGACAGAATTTACTTCCTGGGAAAAGGCATAGCTAGGAAGGATAGAACCTCCCATAATGTAACTTGAGTCTTCATCAACAAACTCACTTTCAGAGTCAGGGTCCAGGTCTAGTGTGGTCATGGGAGCCTTTTGTTTAGGAACAACAGAATCTGAGACAATCTGTGGACCAGTGAATTTGAAGCTATATGAGACACCAGGACTAGGGTTTACGGCAGCATAGCCAACACTTACATCAACAGATGGTAGACTTTGAGCTGGTTTTTGAGCTCTCCAATTCTTGTAATTCTTGAAATCTCTGATACGTTGATTCAACAGAACCTGTTCGTGTTTGGAAGGAGTTGAGTCGAAAAACTGAGAACTGGAAGACTGATCAGAAGACTGAGCAGATGTTGAATCTGGGGAGTCAATACTTTCAGAAGTGTTGCTGTAGGATGGAGGCACGGAAGTATATGCAACTTTCAAATCTAAAGTCTGAGAACGTTGTCTTGACTTTGCAGCTTGGAAATTTTTAATAGCTTGGTCTAATGTATCCTGCTCTTGCACAGACAGAGATGTTGGAGAGGATTTAGCAGTAGACAAACTGTTGACAAATTGGCCGGAATGCCCAGATGACTTTGACTGCATAAACTTTGGAGCAAACTCCTGTTTTACGGCTTCGCAGAAAGCGGGAAGATCACTCAGTAGCGGATCTTTAGATTCAATGAGAGGATTCGCCCAGTCCAATGCTTTACCTTTGAAGAACAGGAGGAAGTATCTGATTGCATTGGCTGGAGAAATAGTCACTGAAGGTTCAGACTCAGTAAAAGCGAGGTATTGGCTCGCCACTGCACGAAACTGAGCATAGTCACCAAAGTAGACTGGAGCTTTTGTATCTGGTGGACACTTGGAAGGCTGAATGTCAGTTGAAGTCTCGGAAGACAATGTAGGACACTTGAGAGTTGAGGACTGAAATAAGCATTCAGAAGCAGGAGTAGAATCAACTTGAAATGCTCGAGGGTGGAGAGAGGACGTCATCTCCTGGATTGACTGACGGGAATTCTCTGCTGAGGTTGACAGAACGCTAGAAGCTTCATCTTGGGGTGAGATGCGTAAAGCCTCCATCTGGGTTGAGGCAACTGCAATATCTGCAAGAACTGTAGACTCTGGACATAGCGACAGGAGTTGCTTACTTGAAACACTGGAGAGAACCACACCGGGTTCAGAGGAACTGGAATCGGCAGGAACCGACGAAGGTAGCTCAGCATTGGAAACAGAGCTACTCAGGCTGGCTGAAACCAGAGGAGGCTGATCTGGACAGACGGATGGGACCGGATTGGGTCCAGATAAGCTTGAACCGGCTGGAACCGGATTTGATATGAAGAGACTGGGATCGGCTGGAACCGAAGGAGTCCTCGGAATGACGGATAGGACCGGATTTGATCCGAGGATGCGGGAATCGGCTGGAACCGAAGGAGGTAGCTCAGCATTGGAAACAGAGCTACTCAGGCTGGCTGGAACCAGAGGAGGCTGATCTGGACAGACGGATGGGACCGGATTGGGTCCAGATAAGCTTGAACCGGCTGGAACCGGATTTGATATGAAGAGACTGGAATCGGCTGGAACCGAAGGAGTCCTCGGAGTGACGGATAGGACCGGATTTGATCCGAGGATGCTGGAATCGGTTGGAACCGAATGAGGTAGCTCAGCATTGGAAACAGAGCTACTCGGGCTGGCTGGAACCAGTGGAGACTTTGGACCGACGGCTGGAACCGGGCTAGGTCCATTGACACTTGACTCTGTATAGACAGAATCCGGATGTTCTGATGATTCTTCTTGGAGTGGTACTGAGCTGGTAGCACTCTCTGAAGTTGGCAAACAAAAGTTCATGTCTGTATCTGTGGCTTTAAGAATTCCTCCTGGGATCTTGGCCCTGGATTCCTCACTTGAGGCTGAAACTCCAAAGACCCCTCCTGGGGTTAATAGATCAGACACACTTCTTTGAGCTGCATGCCCGGATGCCACTTCTGGAACCTGAACATCAGATGCCCCACCTGGGGCTGTAGACACAGATGCCCCTTCTCGGGCTGTAGGCACGGACGCCCCTTCTCGGGCTGTAGGCACAGACGCCCCTTCTCGGGCTGTAGGCACAGACGCCCCTTCTCGGGCTGTAGGCACAGACGCCCCTTCTCGGGCTGTAGGCACAGACGCCCCTTCTCGGGCTGTAGGCACAGACGCCCCTTCTCGGGCTGTAGGCACAGACGCCCCTTCTCGGGCTGTAGGCACAGACGCCCCTTCTCGGGCTGTAGGCACGGACGCCCCTTCTCGGGCTGTAGGCACGGACGCCCCTTCTCGGGCTGTAGGCACGGACGCCCCTTCTCGGGCTGTAGGCACGGACGCCCCTTCTCGGGCTGTAGGCACGGACGCCCCTTCTCGGGCTGTAGGCACGGACGCCCCTTCTCGGGCTGTAGGCACGGAAACTACTTTAGTTATGGGTAACATAGATAGTCTCTGTTGATTTCTGAACTTGGGATTGGGTCTATTTGTCACAGGACCCCAATCGTATACTTTTTGGACTCTCCTGTCCGAGGTAAAGGAACTTGAAACTGCAGAGGATACATTGGAAGGTTTGCAGGTGAAAACACTGTGATGCTGGGACCTGTCACCAACTTTTGAGTTGCGGAAGGAACAGTCCTTAATAAGATGACTAGAACTCCCACAGTAAAAGCAGAGGTGAAGCTGCTTGCGATGCCGGCGTTCAGCTTCCGTTAGTTTGGAGCGCGGGTAGCTCTGGAATCTGCCCTCTCTCTGCATAGGAGAAGAGACTTTAGCTTGAAGAAAAGTTGACACGGAGGTCGCACTAGTCTCAATACTTTGAGCGGTACTCTTGACTGCGTTTAAAGCACCACCTAGGATTTCTGGCATTATTGGAATGATTTTTGTTAGGAGACTTTGAAGTTGTTCCAATAGATGATAAAGAGTGCTTATTGGTTCAGAGTTCACAGCAGACAACAAAGGAGTCTTGAAGCTTTCAAAGGAGGAAGTCGCTCTCTCAGGAGAATTAGCTGTGAAGGGACTGCCATAGGACTGACTTGAGCAAGATCCATCCACAGGAACGGATTGTGCAGGGAAAGTTGAAATGACTGGAGCAGGAGTGACTTGAACAGGAACTGGAGAAACAACAGAACTTGGAAGGGATTGCTGCAAGGTATCCAAACGGATAGACATTCCCTGTAGGAACTGGAACATCTGCTGCTGCGCAGCCTCTTGACCATCCAAACGGGAGACCAGATTTTGTAAGGCCCCTGACCCCACATTCTGACCACCATCCGAGTCCATGGGCCTTGGACAAACTGTCAGGTTCGGTCTGGTTTGTGTCCCCGGAGGGGGCGCTAGTGGGTCAGTGGAGGTAGGATGGAAGAAGTGAGGATACTGGATTGGATTCCTGCGCATGTGCGCAATGTTGTTTATTAAGCAGAAAGATAAAACAATATGGCAGCAGGAATACTTGGAGAAATAAACAATAATAAATGCAATGGGTATGATGCAGCGTGGAAGCTGAGAGTCTATGGCAAAACAGTGAGAGTCTATGGCAATGCAGTGAGAGTCTATGGCAATACAGTGAGAGTCTATGGCAATACAGTGAGAGTCTATGGCAATATGCTGGTATGGGAACCAGAGATGATAAACACGTGGAGCCAGCAGAGGTGATGATAATGGTAGCAAACCTGGTAGCAGATGCAGAAGACTTGATGCAGGGTTCACAGTGCTATTGGAAAGCACAGGCAGCTTGCAAGCTGATTCACAGGTGAGGTGATGAGCTGCACCTGGAGATGGAGTCTCTACAGCTGAGGCTGAAGCACACTGTGTTGGAGATTGGTGTGAAGCCTGTAAATGAATGCAGGAATTGCTGATGCTTGTAGTTCCACGGAGATGCAGGAGGATAACCAGGAACACAGGGGATCTGGAGACTGGAACACAGGGAACCACTGGATGCAGCAGGAGAGCTGGAGTGGTTGCTGGAACTTGTAGTTCCACAGAGATGCAGGAGGATAACCAGGAACACAGGGGATCTGGAGACTGGAACACAGGGAACCACTGGATGCAGTAGGAGAGCTGGAGTGGTTGCTGGAACTTGTAGTTCCACAGAGATGCAGGAGGATAACCAGGAACACAGGGGATCTGGAGACTGGAACACAGGGAACCACTGGATGCAGTAGGAGAGCTGGAGTGGTTGCTGGAACTTGTAGTTCCACAGAGATGCAGGAGGATAACCAGGAACACAGGGGATCTGGAGACTGGAACACAGGGAACCACTGGATGCAGTAGGAGAGCTGGAGTGGTTGCTGGAACTTGTAGTTCCACAGGAACACAGGAACTTGCACACGGAATGTCGCGGGAGAGCTGGAGGGGTTGCTGGAACTTGTAGTTCCACGGGAACACAGGAACAACTGGGAACTGGAACAGCTGGGACCTGTTGTTCCACAGGTCTAATACACAAGGAAATCTCTGTAGACAGAGGATTGCAAACAGGAGCGGTCTGTTCACGGGATGTGACGTGTTGTCCAAGGCCATGTGAGAGAGCCACAAACTGGAAGTTATACCTCCTGCCCAGCAGTGATTGGACACAAACTGCAGGCAGAGATACTAGCTGGATTAGGTGTCCAGATCAGCTGTGAGTTAGCTGAAGCATTCCAGGCTGCAGAGGACTGAAAACCAGAACAGAACTGAACTGCTGGGACCTGTAGTTCCACAGCAGTGATGCGATGGAAAATGCAGATTCCTGACATGCTGCTAAATATCCGGGTAGCTGTATAAGTCCCTTTCAGTGGTGCTGTATTGTCCTGCATCAGACCAGGGGTAGTGTCTTGTGCAGCATCAGTCCAGTGACCAGTCACAGTGGTGGTGTCCTCTGCTGCCATATATCCAGTGTTACTGACGTATAATTCCCGTGATACTGGCGTATAATTCCCGTGATATTGCTGTATAATTCCTGTGATACTGGCGTATAATTCCTGTGATACTGGCGTATAATTCCTGTGATACTGGCGTATAATTCCAGTGATATTGCCGTATAATTCCTGTGATATTGACGTATAATT
Organism: Pseudophryne corroboree; assembly: GCF_028390025.1. Classification (NCBI taxonomy): domain Eukaryota; kingdom Metazoa; phylum Chordata; class Amphibia; order Anura; family Myobatrachidae; genus Pseudophryne; species Pseudophryne corroboree. The sequence goes on from NC_086449.1 coordinate 286,206,763, forward strand.
CCTGTGATACTGTCATATAATTCCTGTGATACGGTCGTATAATACCTGTGATACTGGTGTATAATTCCTGTGATACTGGAGTAAATTTCCTGTGATACTGGCGTATAATTCCAGTGATATTGCCATATAATTCCTGTGATACTGGTGTACAATTACTGTGATACTGGCGTATAATTCCTGTGATACTGCCGTATAATTCCAGTGATATTGCCGTATAATTCCTGTGATACTGTCGTATAATTCCAGTGATATTGCCATAAAATTCCTGTGATACTGGCGTATAATTCCTGTGATACTTGCGTATCATTTCTGTGAAACTGGCGTATAATTCCTGTGATACTGGTGTATAATTCCAGTGATATTGCCGTATAATTACTGTGATACTGGCGTATAATTCCTGTGATACTGGCGTATATTTCCCGTGATACTGCCATATAATTCCAGTGATATTGCGGTATAATTCCTGTGATACTGGCATATATTTCCTGTGATACTGGCGTATAATTCCTGTGAAACTGGCGTATAATTCCTGTGATACTGGCGTATAATTCCAGTGATATTGCCGTATAATTCCAGTGATACTGACGTATAATTCCTGTGATACTGGCGTATAATTCCTGTGATACTGGCGTATAATTCCAGTGATATTGCCGTATAATTCCTGTGATACTGGTGTATAATTCCTGTGATACTGGCGTATAATTCCTGTGATACTGGCGTATAATTCCAGTGATATTGCCGTATAATTCCTGTGATACTGTCGTATAATTCCAGTGATATTGCCATAAAATTCCTGTGATACTGGCGTATAATTCCTGTGATACTGTCGTATAATTCCAGTGATATTGCCATAAAATTCCTGTGATACTGGCGTATAATTCCAGTGATATTGCCATAAAATTCCTGTGATCCTGGCGTATAATTCCTGTGATACTGGCGTATAATTCCTGTGATACTTGCATATCATTTCTGTGAAGCTGGCGTATAATTCCTGTGATACTGGCGTATAATTCCAGTGATATTGCCGTATAATTACTGTGATACCGCCGTATAATTCCTGTGATACTGGCGTATATTTCCCGTGATACTGCTATATAATTCCAGTGATATTGCCGTATAATTCCTGTGATACTGGCATATATTTCCTGTGATACTGGCGTATAATTCCGGTGAAACTGGAGTATAATTCCTGTGATACTGCCATATAATTCCAGTGATATTGCCGTATAATTCCTGTGATACTGGCATATATTTCCTGTGATATTGCCGTATAATTCCTGTGATACTGATGTATAATTCCTGTGATACTGGCGTATATTTCCTGTGATACTGCCATATAATTCCAGTGATATTGCCGTATAATTCCTGTGATACTGGCATACATTTCCTGTGATACTGACGTATAATTCCTGTGAAACTGGCGTATAATTCCTGTGATACTGGCGTATAATCCCAGTGATATTGCCGTATAATTCCTGTGATACTGGCGTATAATTCCTGTGATACTGTCGTATAATACCTGTGATACTGGTGTATAATTCCTGTGATATTGCCATATAATTCCTGTGATACTGGCGTATAATTCCTGTGATACTGTCGTATAATACCTGTGATACTGGTGTATAATTCCAGTGATATTGCCGTATAATTCCTGTGATACTGGCGTATAATTCCTGTGATACTGTCGTATAATACCTGTGATACTGGTGTATAATTCCTGTGATACTGGCGTATAATTCCTGTGATACTGGCGTTTAATTCCTGTGATATTGCCATATAATTCCTGTGATACTGGTGTATAATTCCTGTGATACTGGCGTATAATTCCTGTGATACTGACATATAATTCCTGTGATACTGGCGTATAATTCCAGTGATATTGCCATAAAATTCCTGTGATACTGGTGTATAATTCCTGTTATACTTGCGTATCATTTCTGTGAAACTGGCGTATAATTCCTGTGATACTGGCGTATAATTCCAGTGATATTGCCGTATAATTACTGTGATACTGGTGTATAATTCCTGTGATACTGGCGTATATTTCCCGTGATACTGCCATATAATTCCAGTGATATTGCCGTATAATTCCTGTGATACTGTCATATATTTCCTGTGATGCTGGCGTATAATTCCTGTGAAACTGGCATATAATTCCTGTGATACTGGCGTATAATTCCAGTGATATTGCCGTATAATTCCTGTGATACTGGCGTATAATTCCTGTGATACTGTAGTATAATTCCTGTGATACTGGCGTATTATTCCAGTGATATTGCCGTATAATTCCTGTGATACTGGCATATAACTCCAGTGATATTGCCATATAATTCCTGTGATACTGGTGTATAATTCCTGTGATACTGGCAAATAATTCCTGTGATACTGGTGTATAACTCCAGTGATATTGCCATATAATTCCTGTGATATTGGCGTATAATTCCAGTGATATTGCCGTATAATTCCTGTGATACTGGTTTATAATTCCAGTGATATTGCAGTATAATTCCTGTGATACTGGCATATAATTCCTGTGATACTGGCGTATAATTCCAGTGATCCTGCCGTATAATTCCTGTGATACTGTCGTATAATTCCTGTGCTCCTGCCGAATAATTCCAGGGATCCTGCCGTATAATTACAGTGGTACTGGCGTATAAGTACAGTCCATATATGTACAGTGATACTGCCGTATATGTCCATTGATACTGCCGTATACATCCAGTGATGCTGCCGTATATGTCTACTGATACTGCCGTATATGTCCAGCGGTACTGCCATATAATTCCAGTGATCCTGCTGTATAATTCCAGTGATCCTGCCATATAATTACAGTGATCCTGCCGTATAAGTCCAGTGATCCTGCCGTATAAGTCCAGTGATCCTGCTGTATAATTATAGTGGTACTGGCGTATAAGTCCAGTCCAGTGATACTGCCGTATATATATATATATATATATATACCCTGTTGCAAAGCTGATTACTGAGACCATAACAACTATGCTGGTGTTAGATGTGCATCCGGTATCCACCATTAGTGCAGTGGGACTGCAGTGCCAACCCTAGATGGGCCAGGTGTTTGTGCCACACACTTGTGTCGCTTAGCTTAGTCATACAGCTACCTCATTGCCCTCTTACTTCTTGCATGATGTGCTGTTTGGGTATTATTATTTTTTTAAGTGCCCTCCTGTCTGACACTGCAATGCCACTCCTAGATGGGCCAATTGTTTGTGTCGCTTAGCTTATTCATACAGCTACCTCATTGCACCTCTTTTTCATCTTTGCATGATGTGCTGTTTGGGGCCTTTTTTATATCTGCCCTCCTGACTGACACTGCAGTGCCACTCCTAGATGGGCCAATTGTTTGTGTTGCTTAGCTTAGTCATACTGCTACCTCATTGTACCTCTTTTTCATCTTTGCATGATGTGCTGTTTGGGGCCTAGTTTTTTTTTATATCTGCCCTCCTATCTGACACTGCAGTGCCACTCCTAGATGGGCCAATTGTTTGTGTCGCTTAGCTTAGTCATACAGCCACCTCTGTGCAACATTTTGGCCTAAAAACAATATTGTGAGGTGTGAGGTGTTCAGAATAGACTGGAAATGAGTGGAAATGAATGTTATTGAGGTTAATAATACCATAGGATCAAAATTACCTCCAAATTCTGTGATTTTAGCTGTTTTTATGGTTTTCTGTGATTTTAGCTGTTTTTATGGTTTTTTCCCAAAAATCATCCAGATCCAAAACCAAAACCAAAACCCGAAAGGGTGGTTTTGGCAAAACTAACCCAAAACCAAAACATGAGCGGGGAATTAGAACCAAAACCAAAACACAAAACATGAAAAGTGCCTACCGCATACATCTAAGTGCATGTTTTGTGTCAATAAATTTTGTTTGTTTGACCTCAGCATCAGGCCCTGAATATCAACCAAAATGTGATTTCTATTAAATATATATATATATATATATATATATATACAGCGAAGATCGAAAGTTTGGGCACCCCAGGCAAAAATTCATTTTAATGTGCAAAAAGAAGCCAAGGAAAGATGGAAAAATCTCCAAAAGGCATCAAATTACAGATTAGACATTCTTATAACATGTCAAAAAAAGTTTGATTTTATTTCCATCATTTACACTTTCAAAAGAACAGAAAACAAAAAATGGCGTCTGCAAAAGTTTGGGCACCCTGCAGAGTTAATACCTTGTACTGCCCCCTTTGGCAAGTATCACAGCTTGTAAACGCTATTTGTAGCCAGCCAAGAGTCTTTCAATTCTTGTTTGAGGTATCTTCGCCCATTATTCCTTACAAAAGTCTTCCAGTTCTTTGAGATTCCTGGGCTGTCTGTGACGCACTGCTCTTTTAAGGTCTATCCATAGATTTTCAATTATATTGAGGTCAGGAGATTGTGAAGGCCATGGCAAAACCTTCAGTTTACGCCTCTTGATGTAATCCACCGTGGATTTTGAGGTGTGTTTAGGATCATTATCCATTTGTAGAAGCCAGCCTCTCTTTAACTTTAGCTTTTTCACAGATGGCATCAAGTTAGCGTCCAAAATTTGCTGGAATCTTATTGAATCCATTTTTCCTTCTACTCGTGAATTGTTCCCTGGGCCACTGGCTGCAATACAACCCCAAAGCATGATTGATCCACCCCCATGCTTAACAGTTGGACAGAGGTTCTTTTCATTAAATTCTGTGCCCTTCCTTCTCCAAACGTACCTTTGCTCATTCCGGCCAAAAAGTTCTATTTTAACCTCATCGGTCCACAGAACTTTGGCCCTCATTCCGAGTTGTTTGCAGCGGATCATCGCATCGCAAACGGCAGAAAAACCACAAACTGCGCATGCGCAAAAGCGTATATACGCATGCGCAAGCATAGCGATATGACACTTGTGCAGAATTACTACAAAGAAAACTGCTCGGAATACACAAACGAAAACGGGGAGTGACGGAGGCGTGGCAGAGGCACGGCTTCGCAATCCTACGACATGGGCGTGAAAGTGGACGGCTAGTGTGGGAGTATGCATCCAGCAGTAGGCGTGTTTTTGGCAAAAATGCGTATCCTATGTTAACAGTACTTGACAAATTTTCGCAATCTACACGCAGCAGAAGAGTGAGTCTGCAGCTACTCAGCACTTGCGAAGTACTGTTACAAGCGTGTGTCTGCTCTAATTAGCAATTAATTAGCAACTGAATTCACCTGTTGAGCATTTACTTGCAAAACACTGCTCTTACTAAATAATACAAGCAGCAAGTATATGACCACTTTAGATTTGTTTTTTTTAGGCCAAACAAATCTGACACACTCACAAATAATGCACTGTATTTTTTGAACCAATAAAAATTAACTGATGTTAAATGCATGTTTCATTTTTTTGTTTTATAATCTCAAATGTGACTAAACTAACTAATAAACTACATCAGCTAAATCTTCTCAACATAGACATATTCCTTTGTACATACCAATTAACATGAGCACCATAAGGCAGCCTACATTTAATGTGTTTTTTAAATTTAAAAAATAAAAATATTTTAACAATATGTGTCCATATCTAATACTATGGCATGTTGCCCCTAGTAACCCATTTTTTTTTGTATATGTTAATTTAAGTGTTGTGCAAGGCATACAGATTAAAAATTACACTATGCAATGTTTGTCTTAATATTCTGATTGTTCCCTTGTTCCACAAATGTCAATATGCCATGTTAAAGTTTACAGGGCACAGTTTTCATGAGTGCATAACCTTTAATAAAACACACAAACAAATGTAAAGTCATTTTTTTTAACTTCAAATAAAGGTCAAAATCAACACAACATGGCTACAAATGAGCATCATATACAGAGATGGACATAGCAGCAAGCAGATGGCATTGGGCAAATGCACAGAACAGAACCCAGTACTATGGTAACCCCTTATTCTGCCAGAATTTGTTTTTATCAATTAAGTAAGTGAACCCCCAGCCAGACTAAACTTTTAGGGGAACTGAGGTAGATTCCGGAACAAACACACAAACACAAACATACACAGCACGCTAGGAAGAGGAAGATGGCTCAGGTGTAGGCACAAATAACTCACAGGCTACAATTATAACAAAACATTTCACTTTTGAGGGAGTTCTACATTCTGGCCACACAAGCCAAAATCAAAAAATACATTGAGGCAACATGTAAAACATGGCTGCTGCCCATCTGGAGAGACATCACTTTCTCTTTTTTCCCCCCGCCTGATGATGTTCTTCTTGGCTTGGTCTGGAATTGGCAAGTTCATGGAAGGAGGAGCCGAGTTGATCTTGTCCCTGCCTGATCTCTGCCAGATTTTGGCCGATTTGACCTACACCTTGCTCCACACTGGTTCTGTGCTCAGTGAGCCGGACAGGTATCTGGCTTACCTCCCGGAGCATCCTGTCCTGAAAAGCATTCAGGCTCTCACCATACCTGGCTATTTCAGTCAGGATTTCCGGGATAGCAGATGGTTGGGTGGGGGGGCCAGTTGGAATCTGGATGGGTGGGATTTGTGGTCCCACACTGCCAGACACACTAGGTCCCTCCACCTCAGCCTCAGCCACATAACCCTCCTGTGACTCTACCTGCTCACCCCCCTGTGCTGTGTTATGTGCAAAGCAAATAGAAGAATGAGTGGAAAAAGAGTAGAGAAAAACAATATGAGACTTTTGTTTACATTTTAAATTAAAAAAAAAAGTATGTAAACTTACCTGGCAAGTCATGTGCATGGAGTATTTCAGGCAGGTCCGTGTCCATATAAGACACCCCAACCCCCTCCACGTAGCTCACACAGTCCATCGCTATCTCCTCCAGATCTGTGTATTCCACAGTGGCAGCTGGTCCTCCCCCTGTTGCCCTCGAGGCATTCCACTCCACAGACCTCTTGCCCTTCAGGCGGGATTTGAAGTCGGCCCAACTACATATGTGGTGAAAAACAGGGGCAAGGTAGTGTTAAATTTTGGAAACCTGCTTTAATATATAGTACACATACTATGCATTTGGTTGCTATAGGCAACATCACATCTAAGTTACTTTATAATAATACTTGGCACAGAAAATGGACTGGCAATATACACTTACCGTCTTCGAACTTCCTGCGAGGTGCGGACTATTGAGCCAACTTCATTAATAGAATTAGTGATGTCCCTCCAAATTCTATCTTTGGTTGCAGCACCCATGTTTTTGGGTCCTCAATGTATTTTTTGCTTGGCCTGTGTGACCAAAATCCGTAACTCCCTCTTAGTGAATGCGGGCTGTCTCTTTTTTGTTTCTGGAAGTAGCCTGTGAGCTATCATCCTGACCTTCATCACCATCTTCCTCTTCACTAGCTGCTTGTGTAGTTTGTGTTTGAGCTGCTAGTCCAGAATCACCCTCAGTTTCCCCACTAGCTATGTCTGGCAGGGGATTCACTCCTAACTCCTGGGTAGCAGAAGGAGTTTGTATAGTACTGGGTCCTGGAATTTCAGAGTCTACATTTGCAAAATCAAGCATCTGCCTCCGCAGTGCTAATCTTCTCTGTGTTAGTGCTGCCATCTGCTTCTGCACCTCGTCCATCTCTGCTGCCGTCTGCTCACGAGTAGCCATGTTGCTGGTAGCATGTGTGTATGCACGAGTGTTCGGGTATTTATAGCTGCTTGGGTTTTCCGGTGCGGAATTCCGCACAGGGGTATATTTTGCTAATTGGTCCAGTAATTGCTGCACTGGCTATGTGAACGCCCTGCATGCACCTGTGTGGGTGTATGCGTAAAATTAATGAAGCACGGTGGACATTTCTGAGCACATTTCTGAGTGATTTTAGTGAATATTTTATATTATTTCAGTAGTTTTATTTATACAATATTCTCCTTTTCATATATGTTGTGGAAGATTGTTGTATCCAATGGTTTTTATTACAAATAAACTGTTATTTTGTAAGATATATTTGAAGTATAACCTGTTTTTGATGAGAATCCATATGAGTGTGTGTGTGTGTGTGTGTGTGTGTGTCCACGGGTGCGAATCTCCGCACATGAGAACTGTACAAACTGTCCTGCACATCAATGTACACATATCAATAAAGTTGATTACAGATGACACCATACATTTCCAACCAATCACATGCAACCAAAAACTATAAATATAAGCCCATATATGGAAAACGCCATTGCCATGATGCGCGCAGCAGCTTTCACGCGCCGCGAGCTGCGCGTCCTGGTAGCGGTGATGGACCGCCGCGTAGGCCGCGCAGTTCCCTTTGTCCCAAATAGGGTAAAGCGCGAGGCCTACGCGGAGGTCCGCCGCTTATTGCGGACCCGCATCCGCAGCCGGAGGCCCGTGATCCAGCTCGAGAGGCGCTGGAGCGATCTCCGCAGGCGTACGCCGAACCTGTTGGCGGAGCTGAGACAACAAATCCGGACCCTACGTGGGCGCAGTAAGTAATATATTACAGTGCATAACACATTTTCGCAAATACTTTGCATACTTTTACTAAGTGAAAGTGTGAAAATTAGCACACTTACAATAAACTTGTAGAATAAACATGAGTGTGTGTGGGTAGGGCAAGCAGCACTGACTGTGTAGCAAGGTGCTTCTGAAAAAGTGCATGTTGTACAGAGTAGCTACACAGGCTGTCAACTGAACCCACTAACTTGCTCAGTGTGGTAATTTTATTTGGGATTTTTTTTAAAGAACTGGAGATGTTACCTATAGCAACCAATCAGATTCAATCTATTATATTGTAGAAGCAGCTTAATAAATGTTACATATAATCTGTTTGGTTGCTATGGGCAACCTCACCAGTTTCAAAATTAGAAAAACCTATTAATGTTACCCCTGTGTCTTTAACATGGGACAGAACAGAGTAATAGAAAAATGCTGTTGTTATAAATTTTCATGCTACAAACAAAATATTACATATGTCATTCTAGACCGAGCACAACGGCAAGCTGCTGCTGCTGGGAGCCCCGACCAGTCCCCTTCTGAGCCCCCCTCCCCTTCTCACACCCATTCCCCCTCTCCTTCCCAGTCCCCTTCTCAGCCCCCCTCCCCTTCTCACACCCATTCCCCCTCTCCTTCCCAGTCCCCTTCTCAGCCCCCCTCCCCTTCTCACACCCATTCCCCCTCTCCTTCCCAGTCCCTTCTCAGCCCCCTCCCCTTCTCACACCCATTCCCCCTCTCCTTCCCAGTCCCCTTCTGAGCCCCCCTCCCCATCTCACACCCAAACCCCCACTCCTTCCCAGTCCCCTTCTGAGCCCCCCTCCCCTTCTCACACCCAATCCCACTCTCCTTCCCAGTCCCCTTCTGAGCCCCCCTCCCCTTCTCACACCCAATCCCCCTCTCCTTCCCAGTCCCCTTCTCAGCTCCCCTCCCCCTCTCTTTCCCATTCCCCCTCTCTGTCCCCCTCCACCTCTGTAGGACCAAGCACCACTCCGCCCACCTCACCCTCTCTTTCCCATTCCCCCTCTCTGGCCCCCTCCCCCTCTGTGACCCAACCCACCTCTCCGCCACCCTCCCCCTCTCAATCTGACCCACCCTCTGTACCAAGCTCCCCCTTCCAGCCTCCTTCCACCATCCAGCCTCCTTCCCCCATCCAGCCTCCTTCCCCCATCCAGCCTCCTTCCCCCATCCAGCCTCCTACCCCCATCCAGCCTCCTTTCCCGATCCAGCCGCCATCCCCCATCCAGCCACCATCCCCCTTCCAGCCGCCATCCCCACCTTCCGAATGGGCAGCAGAGGCCCCGGAGGCACTTCTGGGAGGAGAACAAGTGGGACAGGACAGTAAGTTGACACTCATTGACATTTTTTTATTATCCGAATTTCACTACACATTCTAATAAATGCAGTGTTGTACTGGGTAAAATCTTTTGCCAAGGTAAAATGTTTGTCTTCTTCATCATGGTATGGATGTTGCTTTTACATTTGTGTGAGGAACATTAGATGTACAGTGTCTACGTCTGCAATGTTGAGGATGCCCACTCTAGGTCGACACTCATTATGTCGACAGGGTTGCCCAGGACGACAGGGTTTGTATGTGCAACATTATCTGCTAAACAGTTAGACGTGAGTGGAGTGTAGTATGTTGTTGGACTTTTACACTTGTGGTTGGGTATTCCAATATTTGCACATTGAATTTGCATGCTTCACTTTGTTAGGCTGGCTAAGGACACAGTGATTTTTGATGTGAAATTTACACTAAAAAAAAAATTAAAAAAATTAAAAACATGTTGGACCTTATGTAGTAAGTAAGGCAGGCTTTCAGGGAGTGTGGGTATGCTACAATATGTTGTCCTTCTGAAGATGTTGATATGCAGTGTGATGATGCAGGGCCAATCCCCAAAAAGATAAGTCGGCTTCACTCCAGATGTGAATGAATGCCAACATGGTGTTACATTTACTAAGATGGTAGTTCTCTTTAAAATGGGATGTTGCCCATAGCAAACAATAAGATTATACTTGCAATTTTTGTGGCCCCTTCTACAAGATAATATGTTGAATTTGATTGGTTGCTATGGTCAACGTCCCATCTTAAATAGAACTCCTATATTAGTAAATTTTACCCATGGTGTGGTACACTTTTTGCAAAAATAATATTTAAAAACAAACATTGCTGAGCAGGCTTCTGTGTTGTTCTGCTACTGATTTATCCTTAAAACAGACATGATGTAGTCACTTAGGCATTAATGCAGGCCTGTCCAAACTGCGGCCCTCCAGCTGCTGAGAAACTACACATCCCAGCATGCCCTGACACAGTTTTGCATTCTCTGACCCCAAAACTGTGTCTTGACATGCTGGTATATGTAGTTTCACAACAGCTGGAGGGCCTCAGTTTGGACATGCCTGCATTAAAGTGTGCTTTGTGCCTTGCTTGTAAAATAAGTAATGTGAGTAAGTTAGTAATGTTTATGTTGCCTCTTAATTTCAGATGTTGCAGTTGGAGATCCCACAACGTTTGCGGGCATTCTGGCCAACATGCGCCTAAATCTTATTGCCTTGCTGGAAAATGTTGACCAGCTCCAAAAATTTGGATAATTTTTACATAAATATATGTTTAATTTTCTGTTTAAAAATAAAAAATAAAAAAATAAAAATAAAAACTATATATTTCAAGATAAGCGGGTGTTGTGTTTATTAATGCAATAAAGGAACACCAGATTGCCTAGCAGAAAATTATTACCTTAAATATTTCAGACATCTAACATAAGATTTATTTAAAAAACAAAAATACAGTTAGGAGGTTATTGTCTAAATAAACATGTAAACACCTTCATTCACTAACTAAACCTCGACAAAAAAAAAAAAAAAAAAACAGGCACATTTAAAACATCTATATTTATATTTTTAACATTTAAATGTTGATGGCCAATTATGCCTACAAAGTGTTCTTCGGGTATTTTAAGAACACTTAATTGGTCATGAACATTCCCATTCATTACACTAATTGGATTGGTAATTGAGGAGGGCTTGTGGACTTTAAACTGAAAGGTGTAATTTCACTTAATAGAAAAAAAACCCATTGTTGTGCGAATTTCCGCAAAAGTGTGCACTTTTAAGAAGAATGTGTAAATCTACTAAAACTTCGTATTTTTACGTTGACGTTTGTGTTAATGCTATGCCCTCGCATTGCTGCGATGTCATTTGGCGTACGCCCACATTGTGTAATACTGCAAACAAATTGGTAAAAATACGTTGGGGGCGGATATTCGCAATTTTGCAACATGTTCGCAATTTTGTGCATACCTTGTGCGAACGAAAAAAATAGCGAACAACTCGGAATGACCACCTTTATTCCAAAATGCATCAGGCTTTTCTATATGTTCATTTGCAAACTTCAAATGCTGATTTTTGTGGTGAAGACGTAGAAGAGGTTTTCTTCTGATGACTCTTCCATGAAGACCAAGGTGGTCATTCCGAGTTGCTCGCTATTTTTTTCGTTCGCACACGGTATGTGCAAAATTGCGAACATGTTGCAAAATAGCGAATATCCGCCCCAAAGTATTTTTGCTAATTCGTACGCAGTATTACACAAAGTGGGCGTACGCCAAATTACGTTGCAGCAATGCGAAACCATCGCATTAACACAAACCTCATCGTAAAAATACTAAGTTTTCGTAGATTTACACATTCTTCTTAAAAGTGCACACTTTTGCTGAAAAACGCACCACAATGGGGTTTATTTACTAAGATTCGTAATTTCCGAAAAAAGGTCAAAGTTCAATCACGAATGACATCGACAGTGTAAAACTGCAACTTTTTGAATGGATTACGACTAATTTACTAAGCTGTCGTATTCGTGTTTTTCTTTGCTTCCGATGTCGATGTCATTCGTGTTTTTTTACCTAATTTAACGGCAGTGATTAGCAAAACACTGCCGTTTTTTTTTACAATCAATCTCGGCCGGATTTGTGTGATCCGTGCTGGGTTTTTTTTTTTTTTTTTTAAAGTAAACAATGTAATTTTTTTTTAAAAAATGCGTGGGGTCCCCCCTCCTAAGCATAACCAGCCTCGGGCTCTTTGAGCCGATCCTGGTTGCAGAAATATGTGGAAAAAAATGACAGGGGTTCCCCCATATTTAAGCAACCAGCATCGGGCTCTGCGCCTGGTCCTGGTCCCAAAAATACGGGGGACAAAAAGAGTAGGGGTCCCCCGTATTTTTAAAACCAGCATCGGGCTCCACTAGCTGGACAGATAATGCCACAGCCGGGGGTCACTTTTATATAGTGCCCTGCGGCCGTGGCATCAAAAATCCAACTAGTCACCCCTGGCCGGGGTACCCTGGGGGAGTGGGGACCCCCTCAATCAAGGGGTCCCCCCCCCCCAGCCACCCAAGGGCCAGGGGTGAAGCCCGAGGCTGTCCCCCCCCATCCAATGGGCTGCGGATGGGAGGGCTGATAGCCTTTGTTGTAAAATAAAAGATATTGTTTTTAGTAGCAGTACTACAAGTCCCAGCAAGCCTCCCCCGCATGCTGGTACTTGGAGAACCACAAGTACCAGCATGCGGCGGAAAAACTGGCCCGCTGGTACCTGTAGTACTATTACTAAAAAAATACCCAAAAAAACACAAGACACACACACCGTGAAAGTATAATTTTATTAAATACATACACACATACATACATACTTACCTTAAGTTCCCACGCAGGTCGGTCCTCTTGTCCAGTAGAATCCAAGGGGTACCTGTTGAAAAAATTATACTCACGAGATCCAGTGGTCCAGGCTCCTCGGCAAATCCAGGGTTAATCCACGTACTTGAATAAAATAAAAAAAACGCTGTCACGACCACGAACTGAAAGGTGACCCATGTTTGCACATGGGTCACCTTGCCCCGAATGCCAGAAACCCACTTTGCCTTCTGGCTAAGTGGGTTTCTTCAGCCAATCAGGGAGTGCCACGTTGTAGCACTCTCCTGATCAGCTGTGTGCTCCTGTCTTCACTGACAGGCAGCACACGGCAGTGTTACAATGTAGCGCCTATGCGCTACATTGTAACCAATGATGGGAACTTTCTGCCCTGCGGTTGACCTAAAGTGACGTCACCGCTGAGCAGAAAGTTCCCATCATTGGTTACAATGTAGCGCATAGGCGCTACATTGTAACACTGCCGCGTGCTGCCTGTCAGTGAAGACAGGAGCACACAGCTGATCAGGAGAGTGCTACAACGTGGCACTCCCTGATTGGCTGAAGAAACCCACTTAGCCAGAAGGCAAAGTGGGTTTCTGGCATTCGTGGGAAGGTGACCCATGTGCAAACATGGGTCACCTTTCAGTTCGTGGTCGTGACAGCGTTTTTTTATTTTATTCAAGTACGTGGATTAACCCTGGATTTGCCGAGGAGCCTGGACCACTGGATCTCGTGAGTATAATTTTTTCAACAGGTACCCCTTGGATTCTACTGGACAAGAGGACCGACCTGCGTGGGAACTTAAGGTAAGTATGTATGTATGTGTGTATGTAATAAAATTATACTTTCACGGTGTGTGTGTCTTGTGTTTTTTTGGGTATTTTTTTAGTAATAGTACTACAGGTACCAGCGGGACAGTTTTTCCGCCGCATGCTGGTACTTGTGGTTCTCCAAGTACCAGCATGCGGGGGAGGCTTGCTGGGACTTGTAGTACTGCTACTAAAAACAATATCTTTTATTTTACAACAAAGGCTATCAGCCCTCCCATCCGCAGCCCATTGGATGGGGGGGGACAGCCTCGGGCTTCACCCCTGGCCCTTGGGTGGCTGGGGGGGGGGGGACCCCTTGATTGAAGGGGTCCTCACTCCCCCAGGGTACCCCGGCCAGGGGTGACTAGTTGGATTTTTGATGCCACGGCCGCAGGGCGCAGTATAAAAGTGACCCCCGGCTGTGGCATTATCTGTCCAGCTAGTGGAGCCCGGTGCTGGTTTTAAAAATACGGGGGACCCCTACTCTTTTTGTCCCCCGTATTTTTGGGACCAGGACCAGGCGCAGAGCACGATGCTGGTTGCTTAAATATGGGGGAACCCCTGTCATTTTTTCCCCCATATTTCTGCAACCAGGATCGGCTCAAAGAGCCCGAGGCTGGTTATGCTTAGGAGAGGGGACCCCACGCAATTTTTTTTAACAACAAAAAACACTTTCCCACCCCTTCCCGTTGATATACATGCACGGATCTCATGGATCCCTGCATGCATCTCAAATCACGAATAAAAAAAGCAGGTCTGTTTTTTTTTAGGACTTTTTTGCGAATTGTAATTTTTCACGGCAGTGTTTTGTGTTTTTTTGCTTAGTAAATGACCGAGATTCGTATCTAAACAGGCGTAATTTGACCGATGGTGTATTCATTCGTAATTTTTTACCTGAACTAGCAAAAAATTACGAATGCCCTCATCACTGCCGTGATTAGTGTTTAGTAAATGACCGAGATTGACCGAGATGACACTTTGATGAAAAAACGGCATCTCGGTCAAAATCGGGAGCTTAGTAAATATACCCCAATGTTTTTTTTTATCCTATTAAGTGGAATTACACCTTTCTGTTAAAAGTCCACAAGTCCTCCTCAATTACGAATCCAATTAGTGTAATGAATTGTAATGTTCATGATCAATTAAGTCTTTTAAAAATACCTGAAGAACACTTTGTAGCCATAATTGTCCTGCAACATTTATTTTTTAAAATTATAAATATAGATGTTTGAAATGTGCCTGGTCTAATTGTTTTTTTTTTTTTTTGTGTAGAGTTTTATTTTGTGATTGAAGGTGTTTGCATGTTTATTTAGACAATAACAACCTAATGTTTTTTATAATTTATTTTAAAAACGTACGTTAGATGTGTGAAATGTCTAAGGTAATAAATGTCTGATAGGCAATCTGCTGTTCCTTTATTACATTAATAAACACAACACCCGCTTAACTTGAAATATGATTTTTTTTTTTTCCCCAATAAAAACTGAAAAATATTAAATTAACAAATAAAATCAACCAAATTTTTGCAGCTGCTCCACACTAGCCAGCAAGGATTGAAGATTTTGGTGCATGGTGTCCAGAATGCCCGCAAAAGTTGTGGGATCTCCAACTGCAACATCTGAAATTAAGAGGCAACATAAACATTACTAACTTACTCACATTACCTATTCTACAAGCAAGGAACAAACCACACTTTAATGCAGGCCTGTCCAAACTGCGGCCCTCCAGCTGTTGTGAAACTACATATACCAGCATGCCTTGACACAGTTTTGGGGTCAGAGAATGCAAAAGCTGTGTCAGGGCATGCTGGGATGTGTAGTTTCTCAACAGCTGGAGGGCCGCAGTTTGGACAGGCCTGCTTTAATGGCAAAGTTACTACATCATGGCTGTTTTTCTGAAAAATCATTAGCAGAACAACACACAAGCCTGCTCAGCATTTTTTTTTTTTGGCTTTGAAAAGTGTACCAGACCATGGGGTACATTTACTATTATGTGAGTTCTATTTAAGATGGAACGTTGACCATAGCAAACAATCAAAATTAAGAATATTATCTTGTAGAAGTGTTTCAAAAAATTTAAATTATAATCTTATTGGTTGCTATGGGCAACATCCCATGTTAAAGAGAACTACCATCTTAGTAAATGTTACACCATGTTGGCATTCATTCACATCTGGAGTGACGAGAATTCAATTTTTGGGGGGTTGGCCCTGCATCATCACACTGCATATCAACATCTTCTGAAGGACAACATATCCTAGCATGCCCACACTCCCTGAAAGCCGCCCTTACTAAATAAGGTCAAACAGGTTTGGATAAATCCAATAAGCATTTTGTGAGTGTAACTTTCACACCACAAAACATTGCGTCGTTAGGCTGGCTAACAAATTGAAGCATGTGATTTGAAAGTGCAAACATTATGAATACACAGGCACAAGTGTAAAAGACCAACAACATACTAAACTTTACTCAGGTATAAATGTTACCCATAAAACCTAGCACATATAAACCCTGTTGTCCTAGCAACCCTGTCGACCTAATGAGTGTCGACCTACAGTGGTCACACAAAACATTGCACACATAAACACTGTACATATAATGACACTCTCAAAAATGTAAATGCTACATCTAGACCATGAAGAAGAACACAAACATTTTTCCTTGGTCCAAGATTTCCAACAGTACAACACTGCATTTTTTGTTATTGTAAGTGTAAGTAGGTAATCATTAATTTAAAAATGTTAAAACACTTACTTTCTTCTGCCACATGAGGACTCCCCGAAGTTTCCTCTGGTGCTTCTTGTGCCCATTCACAGGGTGGGGAAGGCGGCTGGATGGCGGAAGGAGGAGGGATTGGGGAAGGAGGCTGGATTGGGGAAGGAGGAGGGATTGGGGAAGGAGGCTGGATGGGGGAAGGAGGCTGGATGGGGGAAGGAGGCTGGATGGGTGAAGGAGGAGGGATTGGGGATGTCATTTCAGAGGGTGGGTCTGATTGAGAGGGGAGGGGGGCGGAGAGAGTGTTTGGGCTATAGAGGGTGAGGGGGGCTGAGAAGGGGACTGGGAAGGAGAAGGAGAAGGGGGCTGAGAAGGAGAGTGGGCCTGAGAAGGAGAAGGGGGCTGAGAAGGAGAGGGGGCCTGAGAAGGAGAAGGGGACTGAGAAGGAGAGGGGGCCTGAGAAGGAGAAGGGGGCTGAGAAGGAGAGTGGGCCTGAGAAGGAGAAGGGGGCTGAGAAGGAGAGTGGGCCTGAGAAGGAGAAGGGGGCTGAGAAGGAGAGTGGGCCTGAGAAGGAGAAGGGGGCTGAGAAGGAGACGGAGCCTGAGAAGGAGAAGGGGGCTGAGAAGGAGAGTGGGCCTGAGAAGGAGAAGGGGGCTGAGAAGGAGAGGGGGCCTGAGAAGGAGAGGGGGCTGAGAAGGAGAAGGAGAAGGGGGCTGAGAAGGAGAAGGAGAGGTGGCCTGAGAAGGAGAAGGGGAGGTGGGCTGAGAAGGGGACTGTGAAGGGGAGGGGGGCTGGGAAGAGGAGGGGGACTGTGAAGGGGAGGGGGGCTGGGAAGACGAGGGGGACTGTGAAGGGGAGGGGGACTGGGAAGGGGTGGGGGACTGTGAAGGGGAGGGGGACTGTGAAGGGGAGGGGGGCTGAGAAGGGGACTGGTCTGGGCTCCCTGCAGCAGCTTGCCGTTGTGGTGGTCATAGAATGACATATGTTTTATATTTGTTGTTGCATGACAAATTTAATAAACACCATTTGTCTATTACACTGTTCTGTCCCATGTAAAAGACACAGGGCTAACATTATTTTGTTTGGCTAATTTGTAATCTGGTGATGTTGTCCATAGCAACCAATCTGATTATACATAACATTTTTGAAGCTCATTACAGAATCTATTCGATTGACTCATATTGATTGGTATAGGCAACATCACCAGATCTAAAATCAACCCACCTTATTAAATTTACACCACTGAGCAAGTTATTTGGTACAGTTTACAGCCTGTGTAGCAATTCTGTACAACAACATGCACTTGTTTAAAATCACTCTGCTACAGTCAGTACTGCTTGCCCTAACCACACACACTGTCATATTTATTAAACTAGTTCAGTCAGTGTGGCAATTTAGACACTATCACTTAGTGTTAATTTGCAAAGTTTATGCTAATAATATTACTTAGTGTAAATTTGCACAGTTTATGCTAATAATCTCTGTGTTATGTAATGTATTTAACTTACTGCGTCCACGCAGTTGCCGGATTTGCTGGCGGAGCTCCGCCAACAGTTCCGGCGTCCGCCTGCGGAGATCACTCCATCTCCTCTCCAGCTGAATGATGGTCCGCCTGCTGCGGACGCGGGTCCTCAGTAGTTGGCGGACCTCCGCGTAGGCCTCGCGCTTTGCCCGATTTGGGACAAAGCGCCCTACGCGGCGGTACATCACCGCCACCAACACGTGCAGCACGCATCATGGCAATGGCGTTTTCCATATTTGGGCATATATTTATAGTGTGTGTTGGCATGTGATTGGTGGAAAATCTATGCTGTCATCTAAATAAACTTTATTGATGTGTGCATTGACTAAACTTTATTGCTGTCTGCAGTGCTGTGTAGAGCAGAGGGGTTAGTTCGCTATAGCGGAAATTCGCAGTCGTGGAAGAGCATGATAATAAACGAACCTATTCTCACTATTACACACACACACACACACACACACACACACACACACACACACACACACACACACACACACACACTTTTACTCAAATTTTTGAGTCAATCTGTGTACTCACCACATTTTGTCTGAACAATCAGCTGCACAGTCACAAATTTTACAACATTTAGTATCATATGTTGTGTTTTTGTTTTTGAAAACAGGATTAGAAAAAAAAACAGTAATTACAACAATTTAGCAACGTAAAAATATTTAACAAAGAATAAAAACATTGTAAGGTTAACATGTTTGAATATTTACAGAAACAACTAATAATATATTCACACACACAAAAACAATTACACAATGAGCTTTCAATAGCTACCTAAATGACATCAGAGCAAAATGAACATAAACAGACAGTGACTTTGTGTTTATTTAAAAAAAACAAAAAAAACACTATACCTGAAATATTCGCGCACAATGCGTGCCCTTACTTCGTTTCCCCTCCGGGAAACACTCCCCCCACCGACTCTCCGCCCAACCCCTGGCTCCTCATCTGGCAATTCCTCTGTGTGAGGAAGCTCAACGCGACTCCTTACAGCGATGTTATGTAGAATAGCGCACAGGACCACAATTTTACTCACCATCTCCGGCGAATACATGATGTCGCCACCAGTTCGGTGGAGCACACGAAAGCGCCCTTTAAGGACACCAATCGTGCGCTCCACCAGCTGTCTAGTGGCAGTAAGCGCGGAGTTAAATGCCGTCTGTAGTCGTGGCCTGGGCTTACTGTAAGGAGTCATGAGCCAGGGGGTGCAAGGATATCCACGGTCTCCTGTTTGATGAGAAGACCAGAAAATAATTAGAATGTAAAATGTTAAAATATTATTGTAAGTAAATTATAAAAAACACTCACCCAATAACCACATGTCTTGTCCTTCCATCGATCTTAATCTGTGTCATATCCCTGATTGTCTAATGACATGGGCATTATGGGAGTTCCCCGGGAACTTAGCATTCAGGGACAGGATCTGGAGGGATGGCCCACAAACAACCATTACATTCAGAGAATGAAACAGTTTCCTGTTTCTATAAATTTCTTCATTATGTCTTGGTGGTACAATAGCTACATGTGTGCCATCCACAACCCCAATAACATGTGGGAAGCAACTACCACCTTCCTCAAATTGCCGCTTCACCACATCTAGGGCCCCAACATCCAAAGGCATAGCAATAAATTGCTTAACGCGCTTAATAAAAGCCTGGCTGACACGCCGC
Organism: Pseudophryne corroboree; assembly: GCF_028390025.1. Classification (NCBI taxonomy): domain Eukaryota; kingdom Metazoa; phylum Chordata; class Amphibia; order Anura; family Myobatrachidae; genus Pseudophryne; species Pseudophryne corroboree. The sequence goes on from NC_086449.1 coordinate 286,226,588, forward strand.
AGGACCTTACTGAACTGGCCCTGCGACATGCCAACCAGATCGCCAACAACATTCTGGTATGAACCAGTGGCCACAAAATGTAACACAGCAAGGAATTGTGTCAATGCTGGTATTGCTGTAGGATACCTAATGGATTGTTCTAGATCACTCTCTATTATGGAGAGAGTGTCTAGGATTAGATGAGGTGGCAGCCTGTATCTGCGCACAACCACATCATCAGGCATCCCAAAAAGGAGGACACGGGTACGGAAAATTGGTGGCCTAGCACGCCTCCTTGGATGATGAGGAGCCGGTTGCGGTTGGAGGGCTTGCAGCGGTTGGGGTGGGAGTGGTTCCGTGGGTTGGGGTGGGAGGGCTTCAGCTGCCACATGAACGGACATCACCAACTTAAAATGAAGGTAAGAATCATTTAAAAAAAACAAACAAAAAAACAAAAACATTGTCAGCCATAATCAAAGACAAAGTGTATGGGTGTTAACTTACTGCAGGAGCATACTCCATTTCTTCAATAACAAAATACGGGTCCAAAACACAAAATTGGAAAAAAAAAACCAAAAAAAAACCTTTAGCTAATTATTACAAACATAGGTTAACATCACAAATCAAAAAGTATTTGAGATTTCAAACATACCCATATAATAACTGACACAATATATATTCAAACAACTAAGTATGAATAATGTAACTTAGTTTGTTACTTAAAAAAAGCTTTTAGAAAAAAAAGGGGGTCCTTTAGTAGCTAATACAGCAAAAATCAGGCCGACTTTGTCAAAAGTAAATGCTTTGAAAACCAAGAAATAACACCTACTAGATAGAGAAATGGCCAATCAAAATAAGATACACACTTGCTACAAACACACTCCAGGACACACAGGGATAGGCTACTTACCTGGTCAATCAATGAAGTGACAAATTTATTAGAAAAAAGAACAAAAAATCAGCCAACCGGCTCAAACTCAAAATATGGATACAAAATCCAAAACTGACACACCTACAAGAGACACAGAAGGAGTCTTAGATATCATATAGACAATTACAACAAACAGCAACACACACAGGGATAGGCTACTTACCTGGTCAATCAATGAAGTGACAAATTTAGTAGAAAAAAGAACAAAAAATAAGCCACCCGGCTCAAAATCAAAATATGGATACAAAATCCAAAACTGACACACCTACAAGAGACACAGAAGGAGACTTAGATATCATATAGACAATTACAACAAACAGCAACACACACAGGGATAGGCTACTTACCTGGTCAATCAATGAAGTGACAAATTTAGTAGAAAAAAGAACAAAAAATAAGCCACCCGCCTCAAAATCAAAATATGGATACAAAATCCAAAACTGACACACCTACAAGAGACACAGAAGGAGTCTTAGATATCAAACAAACTGTGTGAACAATATAACATAAACACTGTAAAGTACAGGTAAGAAATAAAAACATATGCCATACTAAACCATTTAAATATCAAACAGATATCCTCCAAAATACATAAACCCAGTTCCATTGCACCACCATACATACTTGGCTTGATAATTGACTAATGTAGGAATACTCTCATAAGAAATTTAGCCAAACAAACGCACTACGCTATACAAAATGTTTAAAGCGAATAAACGGACATCTGTCTGCAAAACAATGCAAAAATTAATCACTGCAAAGTTGAACCAAAGACGACCACCTTCGAAGATAACACATGGCAGTTTTTAACATCATACACCCACTCACACAGGCTGCAAACAAGGCTCTTAAATAAGCAGTACAATCAGTCACACAATTAGCATAATTTACACCTGTGTGAATTTTCGCTGCGCACGTAGCTATAAATACCTACACACCTGTGCGTACAGACATGTCATTAGCAACATGGCTACTCGTGAGGATTTGGCAGCAGAGATGGACCGCGTGCAGCGGCAGCAGGCAGCATTGGCACAAAGACAAATAGCATTGCGTCGGCAAATGCTGGAATCCGCCTCTGAGGATTCTGAAGAAGCAGGACTCAGTACTAGAGACATTCCACCTTCTGATACCCAGCAGTTAGGAGGGGTTACCCTGCCAGACAGACAGACTGGGGAAACTGAGGGAGATTCAGCATTAGCTACACAACCACAACATACACAAGCAGCTAGTGACGAGGAAGATGGTGAGGAGGAACAGGATCAAAGCTCACAGGCTACTTCAAGGCGGAAAAAAAGGCAGCCCGCATTCACTAAGAGGGAGTTGCGTGTTTTGGTCACACAGGCCATGTCAAAAATACATAGAGGACCAAAAAACATGGGTGCTGCTACCAAAGATCGAATCTGGAGGGACATCACTCATTCTGTGAATGAAGTCGGCTCTATAGTCCGAACTTCACAGGAAGTTAGACGACGGTAAGTGTATATTGGCAGTCCATTATCTGTGCAAAGTATTCTTAAAAAGCTAGTTACATGTGATGTTGGCTATAGCAACCAAATGCAGAACATGTGTCCTATATATTAGATATGATGTCTATAGCAACCAAATGCAGAACATGTGTCCTATATATTAAAGCTGGAATTTATTTATTAAATATACCTTGACCCTATTTTTCCTAATATATGTAGTTGGGCCGACTTCAAATCCCGCCTGAAGGGCAAGAGGTCTGCGGAGTGGAATGCCTCAAGGGCTACAGGGGGCGGACCATCTGTCGCTGTGGAGTATACAGAGTTGGAGGAGATGGCGATGGACTGTGTCAGTTATGAGGAGGGGACAGAGGTGTCTTATATGGACACGGACCTGCCTGAAATACTGACGGAACATGACTTGCCAGGTAAGTTTACACACATATTTGTATTGTTTAATTGTTTTTGTTTCAAAAGTCTCATATTGTTTTTTTGTACTCTTTTTCCACACATTCTTCTATTTGCTTTGCACATAATAGCACAGGGGGGTGAGCAGGTAGAGTCACAGGAGGGTTATGTGGCTGAGGCTGAGGTGGAGGGACCTAGTGTGTCTGGCAGTGTTGGACCCAAATCCCACCTATCCAGGTTCCAACTGGCCCCCCCACCCAACCCTCTGCTATCCCGGAGATCCTGCTTGAAATAGCTAGGTATGGTGAGAGCCTAAACGCTTTTCAGGACAGGATGATCCGGGAGGTAAGCCAGATAGCTGTCCGGCTCACTGAGCACAGAACCAGTGTGGAGCAAGGTGTTGCTCAACTCTGCCAAGGTCTGGCAGAGATCAGGCAGGGACAAGATCAACTTGCCTCCTCATTCCAAAACCTTGCAAATAACATCTTGCAAGGGCTCCAGGCCATCGCTGTCTCCCTTGCCCACAGTGGCAGAGAGCCAGCCACATCGACTCCCTCCCCTGCCCCTGCCCAGGAAGAACATCCCACTGGGCAGGGCACACGAAGGTCGCTCCGCAGACCAAGCCAAGAAGAACAGCATCAGGCGGGAAAAAAAGAAAAGAAAGTGATGTCTCTCCAGATGGGCAGCACCCATGTTTTTCATGTTGTCTCTATGGTTTTTTTTGTGTTGGCTTGTGTGGCCAGAATGGCTAACTCCCTCTTAGTGAAATGTATTATTTCTGTTTTGATATATTGTAGCCTGTGAGCTTTTTTTCCTGTACACCAGAGCCATCTTCCTCTTCCTAGTGTGCTGTGTATTGTTGTGTTTGTGTGCTGGCTCCTGAATCTTTCTTAGTTCCCCAAATATATTTGTCTGGCAGGGTGTTTACACCATATTATTTATTTGCATTAATATTATTATTTTGTCAGAAGATGGAGTTTCCCTAATACTGAGTTCTGCTATGTCATTTGTGTCAGTGGCATCTGCTTGCTGCTTGGTCCATCTTTGCCTGTGATACTCACCTGTAGCCATGTTGTTTGGATCACTAAATATATTACAGCAGTAATAAAAAAAAAAAAAAAAAAAAGTTTGTGTACTTTATTAAAGTAAATGCATTATGTTAATCTTAGTCCAGGAAAGTTTAGCAAAGCATATAGACACTTGGGGAACAAGGGAACAATCCGAAAAAACATACAAGCATTGCATCTTTAAAAATGCAACAGGTATGCCTTCCACCACACTTTAATGTCCATATTATAAAAATAGTCACAACTCAGGTTTTGTTTTACTATGGGCAACAGGACATAATTTTAAACATTGTCAGATATTCTAACCAAAGATAAAAGTTTTATTTAAGTTAAAAATTAAGTGTATGCTGCATTATGTTGGTCCTGATATTTGGGATATACAAAAGTCACATTTTATGTAGTTTAGATGTTGCTGATGTAGTTTTGGAGTTTGGATAATTTCACTTGTTTGCATTTGGTAGTATTTAACACATTAAAACATGCTCTTAACATGAATGTTTATCCAAAAACTTGACTCACAATTAAAACCTTATTTGGCAGCGTTACAGATTTATAGGTGCTTAGAATAAACATGTAATGTGTCCACACAATTGCTGTTTGCAGTACTTCAGCAGAGCAGTGTTTAGCAAGTAATTGGACAACAGATGAATGGCATCTCCAATTAACTGCTAATTATTGCATACACACTTGTAACACTACTTCGCAAATGCAGAGTAACTGCAGACCTACTCGGCTGCTGCGTCAAGATTGCGAGGAATTGCTATGTTAAATTTAACATCGAAAACGCATTTCTGCAAAAACACGCCTACTGCTAGTTGCATACTCCCACACTAGACGCCCACTTTCACGCCCATGTCGTCAGATTGCGAAGTCGCGCCCCTGTCACGCCTTCGCCACTCCCCGTTTTCGTTTCTGTGTAACGAGCAGTTTTCTTTGTAGTATTTCTGCACAAGTGTCGTATCGCTATGCTCACGCATGCGTATTTCCCCTTTTGCGCATGCGCGTTTTGTTGATTTCTGCCCGTTTGCGATGCGATGATTCACTGCGATCAACTCGGAATGAGGGCCCATATTTGTACAAGTATCTCTTTATAGTGGAATAGTGTACCACAACTCCATTGTCTGCCAGATCTTCCTGGAGGGATCGTGCAGTCAAACGTGGATTTTGATTTGCTTTTCTCACAATCCTGCGAGCTGTTCTGTCTGATATTTTTCTTGGTCTTCCAGATCTTGCTTTGACTTCCACTGTTCCTGATGACTGCCATTTCTTCATTACATTCCGAACAGAGGATATGGGCATCTGATAACGCTGTGCTATCTTCTTATAGCCTTCTCCTGCTTTGTGAGCGTCAACTATTCTCAGTTTCAGTGTTCTACACAACTGCTTAGTGGAACCCATGGTGCTGATTGTTGGAGCAAGGTCAGATGAGTCTGGGCTTTTAAAACCTTTGCGATTGACATCACCTGGTCTTTCCAGACGATGATTGAGAACAATCCATGACACTGCCAGGTCTCAGCTGTCCAAAGGGGGCAGTACAAGGTATTAACTCTGCAGGGTGCCCAAACTTTTGCAGATGCCATTTTTTGTTTTCTGTTCTTTTGATAGTGTAAATGATGGAAATAAAATCAAACTTTTTTTTTACATGTTATAAGAATGTCTAATCTGTAATTTGATGCCTTTTGGAGATTTTTCCATCTTTCCTTGGCTTCTTTTTGCAAATTAAAATGAATTTTTGCCTGGGGTGCCCAAACTTTCGATCCCCACTGTATATATATAGGGTATAGATCTAAGGGCGCTTAAAGATAGTACTGAACATCACGTCAATGTAGTATATATACAACACATTATGAACTCAATTTCAGTATTTAATACATAAAAATGTCACAATCACATAAAATATCAGTGAGAATTTTAACAGAATCTTGGGTAGTAAAAAATCAATAAATACAATAATTTTCTGTCAATGAAAGTCCAGATGAGACATATAGCTTGTTACAATTCTTCCTTAACAGCATATGGCACAGGTGGATAACAGTACTTGAACACAAAACCCAACGCGTTTCATCCCTTTCTGGGACTTCCTCAGGGGTAATTTTGGGTGCCAGATGTTTTAAGATTGTCCAAGGGAGTGTAAATCTCACTGTGTATATCAATAAAAGCAGATATAAAACCAAATAAGTAGAGCAAATAGTTCAATAATATAAACCCATATTTAAATGGGATCCATAAGCATAGTATGGTCACACGGGTGACCAAATTCTAATGTATTTTAAGGTTTATCCCTGACTCTATGAAAATCCAATTCGCATATAGACCGTTCAGCAGTAGGTCAACAACGAAGTGTACTGTGGTCCTCTCAGAGTTCAAGGTGATCTGAGAGGACCACAGTACACTTCAGTGTTGACCTACTGCTGAACGGTCTATATGCAAATTAGATTTTCATAGAGTCAGGGATAGACCTTAAAATACATTCGAATTTGGTCACCCGTTTGACCATACTATGCTTATGGATCCCATTTAAATATGGGTTTATATTATTGAACTATTTGCTCTAGTTTTTTGGTTTTATACCTGCTTTTATTGATATACACAGTGAAAGTTATACTACCTTGGACAATATTAAAACATCTGGCACCCGAAATTACCCCTGAGGAAGTCCCAGAAAGGGACGAAACGCATTGGATTTTGTGTTCAAGTACTGTTATCCATCTGTGTCATATGCTGTTAAGGAAGAATTGTCACAAGCTATAAGTCTCATCTGGACTTTCATCGACAGAAAATTATTGTATTTATTGAATAATTACAATGCCAAGATTCTATTAAAATTCTCATTGATATTTTATGTGATTGTGACATTTTTATGTATTAAATACTGAAATTGAGTTCATAATGTGTTGTATATATACTACATTGATGTGATGTACAGTACTATCTTTAAGCGCCTTTAGATCTATACCCTATATTGTTATCCATTGAGCCTCATCTAACAGGAGGTTCCTCTAAGGTGCAGCTCTGTTCTCATCCACATAGCCACATAGGGTACCCTTTGCTATATATATATATATATATATATATATTTATATACTAGTTACCAGCCCGTCAAAATGACAATACAACATAATAGAAATGTCAGCGGTGGCAGCTGTGCACACCTGAATGGAGCATTGCATGACTTGCTTCATTGGGCTCCATCTAGTGGCCTCCAGCACGCAAAACACTTGAATTCTCCCATAGAGGTGAAGAGCAGCATTAGCCTTTTATTATATATGATACTACCTTTCCTTATTGTGTTTCTTTTAGATTACAAATGTGGCGCTCTGCAGATATCTATGTTCTAGAAAGTAATATTTAATAAATATGAATATTGTAAATTCAGTATTAAAATACTTTTTGGAGTTCGTGCCTGATAGAATGTGTTGTCTGTTACATTTTTTTTTTCATTTTCCATTCATTTGTCTCATGCTAGTGTACATGTTGGGCTTTATTACAAATATGTAGGTTATAAGGCCAAGTAATTAGCTACCTAGCAACACATCTGTAGAAACCTACATTTAGTCATTAAGATGCCTTTTATGTGAGTGAAGAAGAGAATGTTGATACAACACAATATCAGAGGTTGCGTTTAGTATACACAACAAGGAAGGGCAGCAAGCATAGAAAGCTCTTTGCATAGTATTACACTTTTGAAGAACAATCTCATTCTTCCATTAGAGGCTATCCGTATCTGAGATGAATATCCTCTTCAGATTTCTATCCATTCAGAGTGTGGGTCTGCATCATCGCCTGGTTTAGAGGAAAGACAATAGTAAGTGTTGTGAAGTGCCCCTATATGCTGTTTGGAAAGTGTATGCACACCTCATTGACTACTATTCTCAGACATTTCTTATACTCCCATAAAGTCTTTGTGCAGAGCATAATGACAGAATGAGTAGAACATGGATTATAACGTCTGCCTTGTAAATTTAGTCCAATTTAATTGTGCATCAGCGAAGGACAATAATTTCATACTAGTTACCAGCCCGTCAAAATGACGGAACAACATAACAGTAAGGTCAGTGCTGGCAGCTGTGCGCGGGCAAACGGAGCAACACTTGAATTGCTCGTTTTGGGGCCATCTGGTGACCACCTGCGTGCAAAACACTGCAGGAGTGTTAAACTTTAGGTATGCTAACTGGTCTAAAGCTCACAGTAACTTTGCTTTTAAAGATATGACAGTTACCAACACACCTGTTGTAAAGCACTTAGGAAAACAGCTGACACAAGCTATAATAAATAAATTAAAACAGGGTGCATGAGAAAAGATATATACATATTAGCAATATGCACCACACAATTTTGCTGGTTTGGGTTTGATTCTAATTTGTTATCCAGTTTTGGATCCAGTTCTGGATTTTGGCTGACGCTGGTTTTGGTTTTGGATTTTTTCCAAAAATTTACAATAAAGGCTAAATTCACATAATTTGGGCCTCTTTTGTTCATATTGTATTATTAACCTCAATAACATTAATTTACAATCAGTGAATTTTCACCACATCACAGCTCACAAAAGTGTTTTCTACTGCTTTAGGCCAAAGTCTGCAGCAAGCTGGGTGGTTACTAAGCAACAGAGCAGTGGCACAAACACACTGCAGTTTATAGCTCAGGACCCCACACGGTACATGTTTTGCAGGTCACCTGTAGATTTTTCAAATGTAACAGTTGGTGATACACAGTGCACCTGTTGGGTGACATGGAAAACGTGAACCATGTGGGGTCCTGAGGACCGAGTTTGAGAACCACTGGTGTATAGCATATATAAAAAAAATTGCCACACAGCAGTGGCAGAAATTAAAAGTGGTGCAAGATGGAATTGTCCTCCCACCTACCCTTATGTTGGATATTTAAAAGGACATGCACAGTTTTTACAAACCAAGCACTTCATCAACAGGGACTGTCATTTTTGTGACTGAAGTGCTTTATTTGTTTGAATCCACACAAAACAAGCTACCAATGGGCTTAAGGCAGCTATGCTAACAGCAGTGGCAAGATGTTATTGTCACTACAATCCTCATCAGTGTGCAGGGCCAGACTGGGACTAAAAAAAGGCCTTGGCATTTAAAACACACAGGCCCACCTCGCGTCAGCATTTGGCTCCTAACATAGTCCCCTTCCCCTTATTAATCCTGACTCCTCCTACTTCTTAGTCTATGCTTTTACAAATATAATATTAGAATAACATACAAGTGTATATCATTCTCTGTATTAAAATAAGCACAACAGAGCTCATCCTGCAAGAGATTCAAACATGTGCCCCTCATAACACATACGCCACACAGTTATAGTTCCCCTTATACATTATGACACACAGAAATGCCCTCTACAAATTATACCATGCAATAGTAGTGTACCTTATAAATTATGCCGCACAATAAAGCACCCCCCCTCACTTGCAGCATTTTACCACCTTGTGTCCCTCCAGCAGTCTCTCACCTTCCCTTCATGTTAGGAACTTTCACACCAAAGCAGAGCCATAACTACACATTTTGGAGCCCTGTGTATGTAAAGAGCATGAAGAGCATGCACCAAAAGCACACGCAAAAAAAAACCCCAAGGTGTGTTCTCGCTAAGAAGGGATGCGACCAACAGTAGTGCCCCTTAGTCACATTACAGCACACAGTAATGTCCCTTATTCATGTTACATCACACAGTAGTGTCCCTTATTCACATTGCATCACACAGTAGTGTCCCTTATTCATGTTTCACTACACAGTAGAGCCCATTCACATTACACCACACAGTAGAGCCCCTTATTCACATTACCCCACACAGTAGAGCCCACTCACATTACGCAAAAAAGTAGAGACCAATTACATTATGCCACACAGTAATACCCCTTATAACACACATGTCACACAGTTATAGCGCCCCTTATACAGTATGACACACAGAAATGCCCTCTAACAATTTTGCCATGCAATAGTAGTGCCCCTTATAAATTATGCCCCACAATAAAGCACCTAGTGACGTGCGGTGGGGTGAAGCAGGGCCTTTCCTGTCATACTAATGTTTGTGCCAGAGTTTTGACTGTATAAAGTATATGAAAAACACAATTTAAAAAAAAAAATTATAATCTTTGTATTATTCTAATAATTTTTATAGCCAAATCTCCGGAGTAAAAAGTCTATGGTGCTGCTTATCTTTTCCGCCCATCTCTGATCAAAATTCACCAAATTTCCTGCAGTACATACTGCTGCACCAGTGTATAATGCCCACATGAACCATTTGTCTCATATATTGTGTGTAAATCTGGCTCTGGTACTAGCCAGTGCCTCCTGAGAAATATACCTCACCGCACGTCCCTGAAAGCACCCCCCCCTCACCTGCAGCCTTTTACCTCCCTGTGGCCCTCCAGCAGTCTCTCACCTTCCCTTCATGTTAGAAACTTGCAGCAATGCTCTATTTTTCTTTGCAGCCCTTGTGGACTTTCATGTACCAAATCATTAGTGTCCACATTTTACTATAACCATTCATTGTAGTAACGAGATTATATATATATATATATATATATATATATATCGAGGAATGAACCGGCACTCTCCTTACTGATTTTCTTACCCCGGTGCCTTCTGGAATAAAGTTGCAGGTTCCAAAAGAAGACAGCGGCACTCGAGGATTTAGTAAATATGAAAAAAGTGTATTCAAAAGTTTACAGGTAGCCGACGTTTCGGGGCTCACATGCCCCTTTGTCAAGGTGTGTAAAAAATTGTGTGTGTGCAAACATACCTTATATCCCAGAGAAGCCCGCCAGTGCACTGTATGTTTGCAAGGTATGTTTGCACACACACAATTTGTTACACACCTTGACAAAGGGGCATGTGAGCCCCGAAACGTCGGCTACCTGTAAACTTTTGAATACACTTTTTTCATATTTACTAAATCCTCGAGTGCCGCTGTCTTCTTTTGGAACATAGATAGATATATATATATATATATATATATATATATATACGTGAATACAAAGTAGGTGTCACTCAGGAGACAATGTGACGGTGAAACCAACGGGTGCTTTACTTCAACGTTTCGGGGTTCGAGACCCCGTCTTCAGGACACACACAGTGAACATCGTGCAAAAAACATTTTAAATACCTTACCTGACGCCTCCCTGGCCGTCCTCACCGCGCCTCTGCTCGGCTTCCGGGATCCAGGCTTCCGGTCTCGGATACAATCACATGACCGGATACCCGCTCACTCTGCCGTCATCCAGGGGCGTGGGGGAGTGTTGCCGGGATACGCCTGACAACAAAAGTGCAAACATATTGTTAAGTGCATGAATAACAGTGAAACACATCATAAAACATTAAAATACATATAATGTAGTGTAAGACAGGCTCGCCATCACACTGCCTGAACAATCTCCTATATAATAGCCCAGATCTGTGATCTTGTGATTCATTTGCTAACGCTGGGCGGAGTCACAACAGTGGGCGGAGTTAGTCAAATGAGTCACAGATCTGGCCAAATCTATAGGACACTAGGAGCAGCTGCAGAAGCAGATAGTATGGACATGGCACAGGCAGGGGTGCATACCTCCCAGCTTTCACACACACACACACACACACACACACACACACACAGCGAAAAGGGGGCGTGGCTTCACGGGAGGGTCCCCGTTTTCGTCAGTGAGGGGGCATGCCCAGCGCTCTGTGAGCTGCTGGCATGCCCCCAGGGGCTGATTATGAGTCCAGGGGGCACAGGGTACTTGAGACAGGGGAGCCCTATCTCATTGCTGTGCATGCTGTGTGTTGGGGGCGTGGCCTAATCGCGGGACGCGAGGCCACGCCCCATTATGCAAATTCCGGGATTTTTTTTTTTTATGGAATTTTGGCCCCTCAGCTAGAGGTAAATCCAGAGGAGGTGGTCGCTCCCCCCTACACACCCGCACAGGCAGAAGAAAGCATGGAGACTGCTGCTTCCCTGTAACACCACAGACCTGCCAATACGCAGCAGCGTGTGCTGACTGTAGCACAATGCTGCCACTGTTGCTGGCAGGACGGGGGAGCTTCTGAGCTGGGACAGAGCTACTCGAGCCGGGGGGGCTCCTAAAACTGTGGGGCCAATGGTACGTACCGCCTGCCCCCCCCCCCCCTTAATCCGGCTCTGCTGCTGGAACCCCCCCTTAATCCGTACCCCCTGATGCCCCCTATCCCTCTGTCTCCACTATTCACCGCTGCTCTGCTAAGCAGAACAGCGAGTACAGGAGCTTTCCAACTGCTCCCCCCCCCCCCACCGCAGGACACTGCGATCCGCGGGTGGGACAGCGGGACAGACCCCAAAAAATGGGACTGTCCCGCGAAAATTGGGACATTTTGGAGGTATGGGGGTGTGTGAGGGGGTATGCCATACTTGACCCCCACATCAGCATACTCAGCAGGGTCTCTCTGGCGGGGAGGAGCGTCACATTCTGGCACACTCCACGCTTCTTAGCTGTAGTTTTGTGGGTCACCAGCCGCTGTGCACTTTCTGTACTGCCTCTGTTATCTCCAGCCCCTGCGACCCCACCGCTAGCTGCAGCGCTGCCACCCGCAGTGAGTTGCGCCCAGCTCCTTCACACACTTTAGCCGGCGGGTAGCGCTGCAGAAGTCCGCGCTGCTTGCAGGCTCTGACCCCCTCCTCCCTCCAGCATCAGCGTCTCCTGGGAGCTAACCAGTCACTCCCAGTCTCCCCTTACCATAGTGCCCAGCAGCCGTGAGGTCCGCGCCACGTGCATGCTATGACCCCCTCCTCCCTCCAGCCGCAGCATCTCCTGGGGGCTAACCAGTCACTCCCAGTCTCACCTAACCACAGTGCCCGGCAGCTGCGCGAGGTCTGCGGTGTGTGACTGAGGAGGGGGGGAGTGATGCGGACGGGCAGAGGAAGCTGGAATACAGCCTAAGAGAGTCAGCCATGCCAAGTCTCCACCAGCAGCAGATGCCAACAGGTTGGAGTGGAACAGCAGCAGCCAGCAGCAGTGACTCCGGTAAGACACATCTGTCTGTCACCACTGTTCTGTCCCTAATACCAATCTCTCCCGTGCCCTGTGTTCTGTCATGTCCCTGTCACCCCTGGCCTTGACCTGCCACCCTTATCCTGGCCCTTTCACCCTTATCCTGGCCCTTTCACCCTTATCCTGGCCCTGTCACCCTTATGCTGGCCCTGCTACCCCTATCCTGGCCCTGTCACCCCTGTGCTTGCCCTGTCAACCCTATACTGGCCCTGTCACCCCTGTCCTGGTCCTGCCGCCCCTACACTGACCCTGTCACCCCTATCCTGTCCCTGTCATTTCTGTCCTGGCCCCGTCGCCCATGTCCTGGCCCCGTCACCCCTGTCCTGGCCCCGTCACCCCTGTTCTGACCCTGTCACCCCTGTTCTGACCCTGTCACCCCTGTCCTGGCCCAGTCAACCCTGTTCTGACCCTGTCACCCCTGTCCTGGCCCTGTTACTGCATACCCTCCAACTACCTTTTTGGCAGGTACAGTACCCGCAGCACCTCCAGACCTCTCCCCAATGCACCACACCTCCGCACCTTTCCCTCCACCACATGCGGCACTCCACCCCTCCCCCACATGCTGTGCCTCCAGACCCCCTACACCACCCGCGGCTCCCACTCCTCCGCCCCTTCACCACCCCCAGCAATCTCCAGGCCCCCTCCACCATTCACCCCCCTTATATGTCTCCCCCTCCACCCGCAGCATCTGCAGACACCCTCCTCCATCCGCGGTCCCCCCCTCACCCACCCCTCCCCCACCAATGGCACCCCCGCACCTGCCCCACCACCACCTGCAGCACCTCCGGACCTCCTTCCCCATCTGCCGCAACACCCGTACCTGCCCCTCCCCTACCCATGGCGCCTGCGGACCCCTACCCCACCAGTGGCACTCCCGCCCCTTCCCATCCCACAGCACCTCCGGAACCCTTCACCCATCTGCAACATCCCCACACCTGCCCCTCCCCCACCCATGGCACCCCTGCCCCTCCCCCACCTGCAGTGCCTCCGGACCCCTCCCCCATCTGCATCCCCCACTCCTCTGCCCCTCCCCCACCCGCAGCACCTCCCAACCCTTCCCCATCCGGGCCCCACCCCCACTTCCGCCCCCCCTCCATCCGCAGCATCTACAGACACCATCCGCAGTACCCCCCCACACCCGCTACATTCTGTACATTGTGGCCTGCAGGTGCTGTTCACGCCGTCGCAAGGGGCTGCGCCTTCTTCACCATCGCACACCCTTTCATTGTGCAATATTTAACCACTAACAAAGGAATGCAGGTGATACTCCATATAACACAAATATTGAACTCCAGAAAGGCATGCAAGGGTTAAGGGGGCGTAGCCCCTTGCGACGGTGTGAAGAGCGCCCGTAGGGCGCGATGAAGCGCCTAGTTGCTAATAATAAGTGCCTGCACATGAATAAAATACAGTGATAAATGTGTAATGATCATGATGAATACTAAAAAATTAAAAACAATTGAACATTTTTTAGCATAGTGTCCTATCATCGCACAGCTACATTTCGTCAGCTAGTGCGGCCGATCATCTCTATACTGGGGACTAGTGAAATACTACCACATTTTCATACTTTAACTAATTAAATGATAACATAAAGATATATATAGTCACACAAGAAACCCATCTTCAATCAGTACTGTGTGCCCATACATTAATCTACCCCAAACGGGTGTAGGCACGCTGTTATACGGTGTATGTTACAATACTGGCCCTCACCGGGACCCATAATTCTTAAAGCCGAATGTACAAGACTCCTTGGCGATACCTCCACTTATGCCCGTTTAAGTCAGGACCCCACTGTCAGATTCCAGAAGGAACTGGATGGACTGTTGTCAGAAGCTCTCACAGAGGGCATCATCACGACAGCGGTACACAAGGCTTTGGGCAGATCACATCCAGTGACTCCTTTATTCTACATCATTCCAATAGGTTCACAAAGATGTGAATAACCCCCCGGGCAGACCTATCATCTCTGCCAGGGGGTCATTATGTGAACCTATAGCGGTTTATTTAGATGCTTTCCTGCAGCCGTGTATACAAGCGACTCAGACACATCTTAAAGACACGTCAGCCTTATTAAGGAGACTGGAGGAGTTAAAAACCATTCCAGCGTCCTCTACTTTGGCTACTATTGACGTCTCGAGTCTTTACACTTGTATTCCACATCAACAGGGAATACAGGCAGTA
Source organism: Pseudophryne corroboree (assembly GCF_028390025.1). Lineage (NCBI taxonomy): Eukaryota > Metazoa > Chordata > Amphibia > Anura > Myobatrachidae > Pseudophryne > Pseudophryne corroboree. The sequence continues at coordinate 286,241,645 of NC_086449.1, forward strand.
AGGATTCTCATCACCAATAATCCGCTATACACTGGTCCCGATCCTGAGTTCTTTTTAACATTATTAGAATTCACGCTCACGCATAATTATTTTCTGTATGACAATGAATTTTATTTACAGCTCACTGGGTGTGCGATGGGGTCATGTGTGGCCCCGTCGTTTGCTAACACGTTTATGTGGGAGACAGATAAGGATTTATTTTTGTCACAACCGTCAATTCAGCAACATCTAGTTTTATACATGAGGTACATTGACGATCTGCTGGTGATATGGGCAGGACCCAAAAGTGAATTGGAGGATATGATCAATGCACATAATGCATCTTCCAGCCCAGTTAAATTCACCATGGTGCTGGACGCCCAGCAGATCAATTTTTTAGATGTACGGATCTCTATTGAGAAGGGCATGATCAGCACATCCATGTATACAAAAGAAACAGACCGCAATACTTTATTGCGGTTTGACAGTTTTCATCCCAAGGCCACTATATATGGTCTACCCTATTCACAGATGCTCAGAGTATGTAGGATAAACAGTGACCCCAATACACGGGATATACAACTTGACAGCATGACATCCAAGTTTTTGGATAGGGGATATCCCATTGAGCTGTTAAAGCAGTCCCGGCATAGAGCACTGAGTAAGCCACGACAGCAGCTATTGGAAAGTGTAGATCAGAAGACCCAAGGGAATATATTTCCATGGGTCAACCAATATAATACGGCCAGCAGACATACCACCAAAAAAGCCAAAGAACTGTGGCCCATTATTCAAACTGATCCAGAATTATGGATGTTCAAAAATAGCAAATTCATGCCTAGTTACAGTAGGAGTAAAAATCTCAGGAGTTTATTGGTCAAATCAGATGTTTCCAAAAAAACTGTCACAGCCACACATTTTCTGAGACAGAAGAAAGGTTGTTACAAATGTGGTTGTACCACATGCAACTTCCTGATACCCGGAGACTCTTTCCAGCATCCTTATACCGGTAAAAGAATTGGTATTCGGGTGTCGGTCAACTGCAATTCCAAGTTTGTGATATATTTGCTCAAATGTCCCTGTGGGCAACACTATGTAGGGAAAACTGAATGTAGCTTCAAAGTTAGAATGACCCAACATAGGTTAGCCATTAGGGCAGCCCTCAACACAGGTACAAGTGAACAACCTGTAGCCAGGCATTTCGCAGTAGCTAAACACAGCCTGGCTACACTTAGGTACCGCATTATAGACCAGGCCCCCTTTTCAATTAGAGGGGGGGATAGGGCCAAACATCTGCTCCAGTTGGAAACGAGATGGATTCTAATGCTTAACACGCTTAGTCCGAAGGGACTTAATGAATCCCTAGGGATGAGTAATTTTATATGAAGCAATTTTTCGCCAGTTTATATAAACCATCTTTGCATATAGGTCACATCTGCCTCAGTAGAATTATGGGTCCGGGTGAGGGCCAGTATTGTAACATACACCGTATAACAGCGTGCCTACACCCGTTTGGGGTAGATTAATGTATGGGCACACAGTACTGATTGAAGATGGGTTTCTTGTGTGACTATATATATCTTTATGTTATCATTTAATTAGTTAAAGTATGAAAATGTGGTAGTATTTCACTAGTCCCCAGTATAGAGATGATCGGCCGCACTAGCTGACGAAATGTAGCTGTGCGATGATAGGACACTGTGCTAAAAAATGTTCAATTGTTTTTAATTTTTTAGTATTCATCATGATCATTACACATTTATCACTGTATTTTATTCATGTGCAGGCACTTATTATTAGCAATTGTTCAGGCAGTGTGATGGCGAGCCTGTCTTACACTACATTATATGTATTTTAATGTTTAATGATGTTTTTCACTGTTATTCATGCACTTAACAATATGTTTGCACTTTTGTTGTCAGGCGTATCCCGGCAACACTCCCCCACGCCCCTGGATGACGGCAGAGTGAGCGGGTATCCGGTCATGTGATTGTATCCGAGACCGGAAGCCTGGATCCCGGAAGCCGAGCGGAGGCGCGGTGAGGACGGCCAGGGAGGCGTCAGGTAAGGTATTTAAAATGTTTTTTGCACGATGTTCACTGTGTGTGTCCTGAAGACGGGGTCTCGAACCCCGAAACGTTGAAGTAAAGCACCCGTTGGTTTCACCGTCACATTGTCTCCTGAGTGCCGCCTACTTTGTATTCACGTGTATGTACAGACCGCTGTGTCTGGTTGGAGGGCACCGGAGCATGCTTTTACCTACAGCTTTTGACATACGAGTGCCGGACCAGTAACTATATATATATATATATATATCTATCACAATTTCAGCTGCTCTGGTAAATAGTGAGGTTGGATTATACCCTATTCACATCAGTATAATAGATTTTCTTGGAGGATAAATTCATTATATGTACAGTTCTTCTGATTCTGTCAATCTTAATTCGGTAATGGTCTGGAAGATCACCCAAAGAAAGAGTCACATGGCCAATCAGTAAAAGAAACCAGACATTTATTTTCTGTTTTAAAATAGTCTTCAATAAAATGATAGTTTTTACATACGTATATGAAATCAATGATCCACGACCAATACAGGAGAGTTGTTACAGTAACCTTCCTCCACCTTATTCAGGTGTGAGCTCAGAGAAGGATCCTCACTGAATAGGACACTTAACTTTTAACCATACACGTTTCGTCCTGAGGACTTATTCATGGGTAGGTATCTTGAATGGGTGAATAAACATAAGGGACGATGAGTATGGCTGTATATGATAAAGCTCATATGACTTTAATAGTGGTGGATAAAGCTAATACATACCAAAGGACCTTTAAAGGGTAAGTATAGAATAATTATTATTATGTCTTTGTTCAACAGGTGGATTTATGTCTCCAAAGATATGGAATCTAAAATCTAATGTTGGAGAATTGGAATAGTTAATATATGAAAAATAGGAGAAGTCATTAAGGGAGTTGCATGTAAAGTGCTGTGAATACTAACTCTTAAGGCCCTATCATGGTAATATTTCTTCCTTAATTTTATATATATATATACAGTATATATATATATATATATATATATAAACACACACACACACACACACACACACACACACACACACACACACACACACACATCTATCTATCTATAGATAGATAGATAGATAGATAGATATCTGTGCTGATTACATATATTGATGGCACCTTGCATACAACGCTATATGTTACATCCACAGATAGGAACTCACTATTATGTCATGATAGCTTTCATCCTTTACCTTTACGAAAGGGTCTACCGTACTCCCAGTTCCTCCGAGCACGCCATATTATATCTGGCCCACGAGAAGCAGAATTAGCTATTGATTGTATGCTTAACAAATTTATCATCAGAGGGTTTCCTATCAAAGAATTATTATTATCAAAAGCAAAGGTTATGAAGAAGTCTCGGGATTCTCTTCTATATGGCCCCACAAGTGCCACCAAGCAAGGTGATATGCTTAGAATACCATGGGTTAATAAATATACCACAGTTACAGACTTTTCCTCTAAACGTGCTAAATCACTGTGGCTGATTGTTAGCACTGATAGTGACTTACCAGCAGGCCCGGCGCTACCCGCTCAGCAAAGGGATGCAGAGCAGGTAGGCGCCAGGCCAGGAGAGGCGCAGTCTCTGCTCTGCATCCCCGCTGCTGCTGCCGGCAGCTTTGCCTGTCACACTATATAACAGGCAGCAGCGCCGGCAGCTTGGAGCCTCCTCTCCCCCTCACCTGTGACAGCGGGGTTGGTCTGGGCCGAAAAGGGGGTGTGGCTACATGGGAATGGGGGGCGGAGCTACATGGGACCATGCTGCTGCTGCTGCTGCTATGGTCAGCCAGACTGTTAGGTAAGTGAAGGGAAAGAGAGAGAGTGTGTGTGTGTGAGTATGAGTGTGTGTGTATATATATGGGTGTGTGTGTGTGTGTATATGGGTGTGTGTGTATATATGTGTGTGTGTGTGTGGGGGGGAGGGGGTTGTTTGTATAAGTGCCATTTCTATGGGCATTACATATAAGCGTCACTACTACCATGGGCATTACATATAAGCATCACTACTACTATGGGCATTACATATAAGCGTCACTACCACTATGGGCATTACATATAAGCGTCACTACTACTATGGGCATTACATATAAGCGTCACTAGTACTATGGGCATTACATATAAGTGACACTACTACTATGCACATTAGGTAAAAGCGCCACTGCTACTATGCGCATTACGTATAAATGGCACTACTGCTATGGGCATTACATATAAGCAGCACTACTACTATGGGCATTATGTAAAAGCGTCACTGCTACTATGCGCATTACGTATAAGCAGCACTGCTACTATGGGCATTATGTAAAAGTGGCACTACTATGGGCATTACATAAAAGCGGCGCTGCTACTATGTGCATTACGTATAAGCGGTGCTACTACTGTTGGCATTATGTTTAAACGGCGCTACTACTGTGGACAGTATGCATAAGAGGCACTACTACAATGGGCATTACATATAAGGGGTGCTAATACTATCGGTGTTACGTATAACTGGCGCTACTACTATGGGCATTACGTATAAGGGGTGCTGCTACTATGGCCATTACGTATACAGGGTGCTACTACTATCTATGGGCATTATGTGTATAAGCGGCACTACTACTTGCTGTGTAATGTGAATACGATTGTGCTACTGTGTGGCGTTAATTGAAATGGGGGTACTTTGTGTGGCCACGCCTATTCCTTGTGAGAACACACCCCTTTTTCCAGCGCACGCTGTCCCTTTATTAAGTGTGGGAGGGCGCAAATTTATAGTTTGCAGGAGGGCGCCAAACACCCTAGCACCGGCCCTGCTTACCAGTAGTCTTAAATACCTGTCTACTCCCCAGTTACACCAGGGGCAAAAACATAGCAAATAAAGTAGTTAAATTAGATGTTTATTCTTTAACAATAAAGCAACAACTACACTTTTTAAGACTGAAATTGGGTTGTTTCCGATGTCTGGGGTGTGCTACTTGTAACACATTGATAACAGGCTCTACGTTGAGCCACCCCATACAGAGAAAGGCTTTAAAATCCAACATAGAGTAACCTGCACAACAACACATGTAGTTTACATGTTGAAATGTCCCTGTGGTCTTGCCTATATAGGCAAGACCTAGAGACAATTTCGGGAAAGGATGGCCCTCCATCGCAGTGCCATCAAATCTGCCTTGGAAAAAGGGAACAGTGATCAATCAGTTGCCCGACACTGTGTACAGGCACGCCATAGTATAGTGAGTATGCGTGCTATCATTATAGATCATGTTCCACTGTCACCTAGAGGAGGGAATAGAAATAGGATTCTCCTACAATGGGAAAGTAGGTGGCTCTTTACCCTCAATACAGTATCACCGGGTGGCCTCAATGAGAATTTGGGCTTACAATGCTATCTCTAATGTAGAGCTATTTATTTAACATGTTTAGTAGCTTTGATTGCAGCGATATGTTCCCCAGGGATGGATTTTTTAGCCAGTGCGATTGACAACAGCCTTCGAAGCAACAGTAGTGGCATTAAATATTTATATTTAAAACAGTCCCTTTCTGTATAAACAAATTATTGGCAGAAGGTCTATATGTTTGTGTTCACTTTTGTTATGTAATTTGTTGTGTTGTTGTCTTTTAGTGTCTCCTAGCAACTAAATTGCAGCTGCCTGGTCGGCGCTGTTCTCTGACATCAGTTTCCGGTGATTACGGATTTCTGAACATGGTCCTGGTGTGGAGCGCTGCACTGATCAGGTGAGTATAATAAACAATGTAATTACTTGTTTAGAGACCTATATATGTTTGTAATGTGATTCATTCTATGTGAACGCTTGTCCCTGACAACGGGGCTTGTCCCCGAAACGCCGTCAGACTAATAAAGAATCTGCTTTTAACTTTCATCAAGTCTGCCTGAGTGCCGCTGTTCTACCGATATCTGTTACTGGGCCACATCTATCTATCTATCTATCTATCTATCTATCTATCTATCTATCTATCTATCTATCTATCTGTCTACTACATATATATATATATATATATGCACACACACACACACACACACACACACACACACACACACACACACACACACACACACTATACTGTATATATATATATATATATAGAGAGAGAGAGAGCATGATACACAAGATAAAAAGACAAAGGGGAGCCTGGTTTTGCCATTTTTACAGAAAACACCACTTTATATCCTGCAACAAAATCACCTAAGACTGGCACATTATTATTTCTTCCAATGCTAGAGAAATAATTTCATGAAATAGCTTAATGATCCTAAATAGTCATCTAGAATTATGGTTCTTCTGATATTAGATTATTTTGTATAGATTATAACCTTTTTAATGTGCAGTCTTTTGAGATGGTAACATTTTACAAAGTGCCTTCTATAGTTCTTCATAGTATGCACTTATACATATACTAATGCCCTATAATGTACAGTATGCACATTTCTACAAAGTCACTACTTAGTCATTTAAATCTTTACGTACCTCTTCTGATTGCTTTGTGTATGTTTTATTCTTCACATGTAAATGTAATGTTAATTTGACTCAGGATACCTTTAAGTCCATCTAAATGTAGCAGATATTGAAAACCTAGAGATTGTGTGATATCTCTATTTTTTTCTGTTTAATAAAGTGATGGATATGACAATAAAAAAATAGCTAAATGAACAAAACAGTTAAGCACATTAAACCAACAATACATGGTAAAATAAAATGGAATGATAGTGACTTTATAAAATGAACCATATTAACTGGAACAGATGTAAAGGTATCATAGTATTAATACTGTATAAACAATGTATTATTTTATCATTACAGTTTCAACATTAATTATTATGAAAAATCACATTTTCCTGGAAATAAAAACACAATGTACAATTTAACATAATATTAATATTAATAAAAATATGTTATAGTTAGCCGCACCATCACAGCTATGATGGTGTGGCTAACAATAACTTTGGGTTAAAAAACATGGAACCCAAGACAGCTCGCTTCTTATTTTTTCAGCTTGTATATTTTGTCACGCCCACTTAAACTACTCATGGAAAGATAGGTAATGGACTAAGAGTGCTCTGAAAACTATTTTAGCATACAAAATATATCTTAAATGGGCAGGCAGCAAATCGTGTTTGCTAAAGGGCTGCTGGATCAACTGACTCTTGGCCTTTTGATAGCATCTTTGAAATGGAAATAGCCATCTGCTTGACCTTCTGTTCAGTGACCCTTTTTGTACAAAGTCAAACTGCAATGACTTTACTGCTGCAATTCACCTACGTAACATAAACTGATTTTCCTGTGTTTTTATTTGCACTCTTATCGATCCATTTTTTTTCTTCAGCACAACACAAAACAAAAAAAATCCAGGAAAAGCAATGCCAGCAATGAGGAGAAAGAGGTAATGAAATCCACCTCATTAGGTAACTAGCAAAATTATGCAGGTTTTTATGTAAAGGGAATAAAACAAAGCAAGGCTTAGAATTCAGCTGATATATTGCCATTATTGTGGTTATTTAAGTAATCTGGAAAAATGTCTTGAAATGACATATGTACATCTATAAAACTGTTGGTGTGGATGTATTTTGTTGTCTTTCTCAGTTGCCCCAGTACAGTACCTGCAAAAGGAATATTGAAGGACCCCGCACCAGAATAAAACAATAACTAAAAACTGTAGCACCAACTATATGAAATATTCCAGGTATAAATTTACCATATAGAAGGAATGTCCTGTAGAGGTGTTGGTGGAGCCAGGAGACCGTGTAACCTGAATAAAGTTACAGTGGTCACAGGTAAGCATTAGCTTGCTCCAGGTGCCATAGGTATTAGAGAGGCAAAATGCACCCAAGACGAACATGCATCCCACTCAGAGTATAAAGAGTCAGAGGTTGTGGTGCGGCATTAAAACATATTGACAGTGGTCTGTGTGGTGTTGACGGGGAGTCCCAGTACGTCTCTCGGGACCTTGAAAGCAGATGTGCATTTCACCCGGCAGCTTGATCACTAGCTTGTCCTTGATGATATAAAAAAGGATCACTGCAGTGTCATATAATACGAACTACAGGGCACTGTATATTAAAATTGGGAGTACTGTGTGACATAATGTGAACTAGGGCACTACTATGCTTCATAAAATAAACTACTATGGGTGAAAAATTGGCGCATTAATATGGTTCAGAAAATAAACTCGGGCAATATCATGGGGCATAAAAATAACAACTGCTGCAGAGAGGTGTTGCTCTAGAAGCATTGGGACAGGGCCCCTAAAATGTTAAAATTGTAGCCCACAATGTTCTGGCTAAGCCTCTGCTTTAAAGGTAAGTCAGAAGTAGGCAGCTGCAATTGTACCTCAGCAGAAAAGGCTTAAAAGTAGTCAAACATGTTTCCTTTTAACCACATACTGACCAGCTGCTAGTGGCATTAATTCCAAAGTATTGGTAGCAAAAAGTGTCAGTGCTACTATAAAGGCACCAATGTATTACTACCATCTATTACTTATAGGATTAGGGTTAGGGAATTGTCCCTGTTGGACGGCATGCCATCGGGGTAGTCACCATTCGGGATCCAGGCGTCGGTATAGGGACCGGCGGTCAGTCACATAATCGCATCCCACATGTGTGGGTGTAAATACTCTTTAGCTATTCAAAATATCTATTTAACCCTATCTATTTATCTATTTAATGCATAGAGGCCACTACAGTGAACAGCTGTTTTTAAGTCATTATCTCCTATAGAAACTCTCTTTTCTCTATCGTCCTAGTGGATGCTGGGGTTCCTGAAAGGACCATGGGGAATAGCGGCTCCGCAGGAGACAGGGCACAAAAAGTAAAGCTTTTCCAGATCAGGTGGTGTGCACTGGCTCCTCCCCCTATGACCCTCCTCCAGACTCCAGTTAGATTTTTGTGCCCGGCCGAGAAGGGTGCAATCTAGGTGGCTCTCCTAAAGAGCTGCTTAGAAAAAGTTTAGCTAGGTTTTTTATTTTACAGTGATTCCTGCTGGCAACAGGATCACTGCAGCGAGGGACTGAGGGGAGAAGGAGTCAACTCACCTGCGTGCAGGATGGATTGGCTTCTTGGCTACTGGACATCAAGCTCCAGAGGGACGATCACAGGTACAGCCTGGATGGTCACCGGAGCCGCGCCGCCGGCCCCCTTGCAGATGCTGAAGTCAGAAGAGGTCCAGAATCGGCGGCTGAAGACTCCTGCAGTCTTCTAAAGGTAGCGCACAGCACTGCAGCTGTGCGCCATTTTCCTCTCAGCACACTTCACACGCGGTCACTGAGGGTGCAGGGCGCTGGGGGGGGGCGCCCTGGGAGGCAAATGTAACCTATATAAAGGCTAAAAATACCTCACATATAGCCCCTAGAGGCTATATGGAGATATTTAACCCCTGCCTGATTTCTCTAAATAGCGGGAGACGAGCCCGCCAGAAAAGGGGCGGGGCCTATCTCCTCAGCACACGGCGCCATTTCCTCTCACAGCTCCGCTGGTCAGGACGGCTCCCAAGTCTCTCCCCTGCACTGCACTACAGAAACAGGGTAAAACAGAGAGGGGGGGGCAAATTTATGGCGATATTTTGATATAACAAAGCAGCTATAAGGGAGCACTTATTATAAGGCTATCCCTGATATATATATAGCGCTTTTGGTGTGTGCTGGCAAACTCTCCCTCTGTCTCCCCAAAGGGCTAGTGGGTCCTGTCTTCGTTAGGAGCATTCCCTGTGTGTCTGCTGTGTGTCGGTACGTGTGTGTCGACATGTATGAGGACGATATTGGTGTGGAGGCGGAGCAATTGCCAAATATGAGGATGTCACCCCCTAGGGAGTCGACACCAGAATGGATGCCTTTATTTATGGAACTACGGGATAGTGTCAACACGCTAAAGCAGTCGTTTGACGACATGAGGCGGCCGGACAATCAATTAGTGCCTGTCCAGGCGACTCAAACACCGTCAGGGGCTGTGAAACGCCCTTTGCCTCAGTCGGTCGACACAGACCCAGACGCAGGCACTGACTCCAGTGATGACGGTGACGAATCAACCGTATTTTCCAGTAGGGCCACACGTTATATGATTTTGGCAATGAAGGAGGCGTTACATTTAGCTGATACTACAGGTACCACTAAACAGGGTATTATGTGGGGTGTGAAAAAACTACCTATAGTTTTTCCTGAATCAGAAGAATTAAATGACGTGTGTAATGAAGCGTGGGTTGCCCCTGATAAAAAGCTGATAATTTCAAAGAAATTATTGGCATTATACCCTTTCCCGCCAGAGGTTAGGGAGCGCTGGGAAACACCTCCTAGGGTGGACAAGGCGCTAACACGCTTATCTAAACAAGTGGCGTTACCCTCTCCTGAGACGGCCGCACTTAAAGATCCATCAGATAGGAGGATGGAAAATATCCAAAAAAGTATATACACACATGCAGGTGTTATACTACGACCAGCTGTAGCGACTGCCTGGATGGGCAGTGCTGGGGTAGTTTGGTCAGAGTCCCTGATTGAAAATATTGATACCCTGGACAGGGACAATATTTTACTGTCGTTAGAACAAATAAAGGATGCATTTCTTTATATGCGTGATGCACAGAGGGATATCTGCACACTGGCATCACGGGTAAGTGCTATGTCCATTTCGGCCAGAAGAGCTTTATGGACGCGACAGTGGACAGGCGATGCGGATTCAAAACGGCATATGGAAGTTTTGCCGTATAAAGGGGAGGAGTTATTTGGAGTCGGTCTATCAGATTTGGTGGCCACGGCTACAGCCGGGAAATCCACCTTTCTACCTCAAGTCACTCCCCAACAGAAAAAGGCACCGACTTTTCAACCGCAGCCCTTTCGTTCCTTTAAAAATAAGAGAGCAAAGGGCTATTCATATCTGCCACGAGGCAGAGGTCGAGGGAAGAGACAGCAACACGCAGCTCCTTCCCAGGAACAGAAGCCCTCCCCGGCTTCTACAAAAGCCTCAGCATGACGCTGGGGCTTCTCAAGCGGACTCGGGGACGGTGGGCGGTCGTCTCAAAAATTACAGCGCGCAGTGGGCTCACTCGCAGGTAGATCCCTGGATCCTGCAGATAATATCTCAAGGGTACAGGTTGGAATTAGAGACAGATCCACCTCGCCGTTTCCTGAAGTCTGCTTTACCAACGTCCCCCTCCGAAAGGGAGACGGTTTTGGAAGCCATTCACAAGCTGTACTCTCAGCAGGTGATAGTCAAGGTACCTCTTCTACAACAAGGGAAGGGGTATTATTCCACTCTTTTTGTGGTACCGAAGCCGGATGGCTCGGTAAGGCCTATTCTAAATCTGAAGTCCTTGAACCTGTACATAAAGAAGTTCAAGTTCAAGATGGAGTCACTCAGAGCAGTGATAGCGAACCTGGAAGAGGGGGACTTTATGGTATCCTTGGACATCAAGGATGCGTATCTCCACGTTCCAATTTACCCCTCACACCAGGGGTACCTCAGGTTCGTTGTACAAAACTGTCACTATCAGTTTCAGACGCTGCCGTTCGGATTGTCCACGGCACCTCGGATCTTTACAAAGGTAATGGCCGAGATGATGATTCTTCTTCGAAGAAAAGGCATATTAATTATCCCATACTTGGACGATCTCCTAATAAGGGCAAGGTCCAGAGAACAGCTAGAGATGGGATTAGCACTGTCTCAAGAAGTGCTAAAACAGCACGGGTGGATTCTGAATATTCCAAAATCCCAGTTAATGCCGACAACTCGTCTGCTGTTCCTAGGGATGATTCTGGACACGGTTCAGAAAAAGGTTTTTCTCCCGGAGGAAAAAGCCAAGGAGTTATCCGAGCTTGTCAGGAACCTCCTAAAACCAGGAAAGGTGTCTGTACATCAATGCACAAGAGTCCTGGGAAAAATGGTGGCTTCTTACGAAGCAATTCCATTCGGCAGATTCCACGCAAGAATTTTCCAAAGGGATCTGTTGGACAAATGGTCAGGGTCGCATCTTCAGATGCACCTACGGATAACCCTGTCTCCAAGGACAAGGGTGTCTCTTCTGTGGTGGTTGCAGAGTCCTCATCTATTGGAGGGCCGCAGATTCGGCATACAGGATTGGATCCTGGTGACCACGGACGCCAGCCTGAGAGGCTGGGGAGCAGTCACACAAGGAAGAAACTTCCAGGGAGTATGGACGAGTCTGGAAACGTCTCTTCACATAAACATTCTGGAACTAAGAGCAATATACAATGCTCTAAGCCAGGCAGAACCTCTGCTTCAGGGAAAACCGGTGTTGATCCAGTCGGACAACATCACGGCAGTCGCCCATGTGAACAGACAGGGCGGCACAAGAAGCAGGAGTGCAATGGCAGAAGCTGCAAGGATTCTTCGCTGGGCAGAGAATCATGTGATAGCACTGTCAGCAGTGTTCATCCCGGGAGTGGACAACTGGGAAGCAGACTTCCTCAGCAGACACGATCTTCACCCGGGAGAGTGGGGACTTCATCCAGAAGTCTTCCACATGCTGGTAACCCGTTGGGAAAGACCAATGGTGGACATGATGGCGTCTCGCCTCAACAAAAAACTGGACAGGTATTGCGCCAGGTCAAGAGATCCGCAGGCAATAGCTGTGGACGCGCTGGTAACGCCTTGGGTGTACCAGTCGGTGTATGTGTTTCCTCCTCTGCCTCTCATACCAAAAGTATTGAGAATTATACGGCAAAGAGGCGTAAGAACGATACTAGTGGTTCCGGATTGGCCAAGAAGGACTTGGTACCCGGAACTTCAAGAGATGATCACGGAAGATCCGTGGCCTCTACCTCTAAGGAGGGACTTGCTTCAGCAGGGTCCCTGTCTGTTTCAAGACTTACCGCGGCTGCGTTTGACGGCATGGCGGTTGAACGCCGGATCCTAAAGGAAAAAGGCATGCCGGAAGAAGTCATTCCTACTTTGATTAAAGCAAGGAAGGAAGTAACCGTGCAACATTATCACCGAATTTGGCGAAAATATGTTGCGTGGTGCGAAGATCGGAGTGCTCCGACGGAGGAATTTCAACTGGGTCGATTCCTACATTTCCTGCAATCAGGATTGTCTATGGGTCTCAAATTGGGATCTATTAAGGTTCAAATTTCGGCCCTGTCGATTTTCTTTCAAAAAGAATTGGCTTCAGTCCCTGAAGTCCAGACCTTTGTTAAGGGAGTGCTGCATATACAGCCTCCTGTGGTGCCTCCAGTGGCACCGTGGGATCTCAATGTGGTTTTGGACTTTCTAAAATCTCATTGGTTTGAACCACTAAATAAGGTGGATTTGAAATATCTCACTTGGAAAGTGACCATGCTTCTAGCCCTGGCTTCTGCCAGGAGAGTATCAGAATTGGCAGCTTTATCTTACAAAAGCCCATATCTGATTTTCCATTCGGACAGGGCAGAACTGCGGACTCGTCCGCATTTTCTCCCTAAGGTGGTGTCAGCATTTCATCTGAACCAGCCTATTGTAGTGCCTGCGGCTACAAGTGACTTGGAGGACTCCAAGTTACTGGACGTTGTCAGAGCATTAAAAATATATATTGCAAGGACAGCTGGAGTCAGAAAATCTGACTCGTTGTTTATATTGTATGCACCCAACAAGATGGGTGCTCCTGCGTCTAAGCAGACGATTGCTCGTTGGATCTGTAGCACAATCCAACTTGCACATTCTGTGGCAGGCCTGCCACAGCCTAAATCTGTAAAGGCCCACTCCACTAGGAAGGTGGGCTCATCTTGGGCGGCTGCCCGAGGGGTCTCGGCATTACAACTTTGCCGAGCAGCTACGTGGTCAGGGGAAAACACGTTTGTAAAATTTTACAAATTTGATACTCTGGCTAAGGAGGACCTGGAGTTCTCTCATTCGGTGCTGCAGAGTCATCCGCACTCTCCCGCCCGTTTGGGAGCTTTGGTATAATCCCCATGGTCCTTTCAGGAACCCCAGCATCCACTAGGACGATAGAGAAAATAAGATTTTACTTACCGATAAATCTATTTCTCGGAGTCCGTAGTGGATGCTGGGCGCCCATCCCAAGTGCGGATTATCTGCATAAATTGTACATAGTTATTGTTAACTAATTCGGGTTATTGTTGAAGGAAGCCATCTTTCAGAGGCTCCGCTGTTATCATACTGTTAACTGGGTTTAGATCACAGGTTGTACGGTGTGATTGGTGTGGCTGGTATGAGTCTTACCCGGGATTCAAAATCCTCCCTTATTGTGTACGCTCGTCCGGGCACAGTACCTAACTGGAGTCTGGAGGAGGGTCATAGGGGGAGGAGCCAGTGCACACCACCTGATCTGGAAAAGCTTTACTTTTTGTGCCCTGTCTCCTGCGGAGCCGCTATTCCCCATGGTCCTTTCAGGAACAACAGCATCCACTACGGACTCCGAGAAATAGATTTATCGGTAAGTAAAATCTTATTTTGACATCACTAGTGAATGATGTCCTCTTCATTGGACCTCTTCTAAATTTAGAAGGTATGCCACCTAATGACAGCTTTAGATTCCTACAAAAACAAAAAGGTCAAAATAAAATGGCTGAGAAAATTTCTCTAGCACCGAGCACTTCAGCGATTTCTGTTAAATATTTTTTTCACAAAGATAGCTGAGCAGGTTAAAGTAAAGCTTTGGTAGATGTTTTGATCAAACACTCAATTTTTTTTTCACAACTCATGTAAAATCATATGTCCACTTCAGTGGACCTTAAGCAATACAAAGATCAATACTTATATGTATCATTATATGTACATTATTTTAAATTATTATCATTAGCAGCAGCTGTGGTAGGAGTGGCGGATGCTTTATTAGTATTGTATTTATATTCTGCAGACATCAAGAGCATCTTGCAACAGAGTTAGGTACAGGGTAATATAACACACACACAGATGAAAAAACATGAGATGGTACATTTGGGTGTTCTTTCACTTTCTTGATGTGCCTAGGCTTCTGTATTGAAGACTTAGCTACTCTAACGAATGTCTGGATTCAATGACAAGAATTAGTTGGTTTTCAAAGCATCCATTGCTTGAGCATTGGTCAAAGCTTGCTCTATGAAGCAATGGCGAATAAGAAGATGAAGCAAGACACCACCTACACTGAAGCACAGGTCCATGTCATAGCACTCCCTTAAATCGGGTTTTGTGTTGTATATCACTGGCCAAAACTTAGGGATGCAAAACATGCAAACAGGTGCCACGATGCAGGATGTACCTGCCATAAGGCAGGTGCAAGTTTTGATGCTGTGTCTAAAGACATACCAAGTAGAATTTCAACATCTACAGAAACTGATAGTGGGCATCTCAGTCCTTGCACATTTGGACACATGGATGGGATTTGTAGCCACATTAGAATAAAGACGCAAAAGTATTTGCAGTCAATTCAAAGCCAGCCTTTAGTTTGGTGTTTCATTCAGTTTATTGCTTTTTTTGCAACAAGATGACCGGATGTAAGCCTTGCTGGATGCATCATAACAGCTGTACAAGACTACATCTTGCCAACAAGCAAGACATTTATCAGATATTGTTCTTGGGATTAAGCTTGTTATGTTTTACATTTAATGTTTGATCATTTTCATTCACCCCTTTAAATTAGAACAGTGTTGTTGGTATTGTACATCACAAATTCAATTTATTTAATTATTGTACAGAAAATTACATGTAAGACATTGTTCCAGTAGTATAATGGGGCTAATTTTGGCAAAGGACATGCCTGGGTTCAATAGCTACAGTATGTTTTGTGAAATGGTCGTTGTGGCAAGCTGCCCAGCCTTGGAGCTCACACACAGAACAGTTCATAATTACATCATAACTCAATCTGAAGTAGTTTGTTTCCAATAAATTCACCATACAATGAGGGTTTTTAAGTACTATTTCATGTCCAAAGAACAAAAGTAAAACTTCTTGTGATTTACAAATGTTTATCCATCTTTGCAAATAGTTAAACACTAAACTATATTAATTATCACCTGTATTGAGAACAAAAAGTGTTAAAATGGCTGCAATGTCTGTCTCTTTGCTTTGAGCTGTGTCCCTTGTTTAATGCAGCATAACCTGTGTAACATATAGGGAATTTTATTGGTGCAGTGTTTGGTCCTA
The DNA here is from genome assembly GCF_028390025.1 of Pseudophryne corroboree. Classification (NCBI taxonomy): domain Eukaryota; kingdom Metazoa; phylum Chordata; class Amphibia; order Anura; family Myobatrachidae; genus Pseudophryne; species Pseudophryne corroboree. The sequence goes on from NC_086449.1 coordinate 286,257,768, forward strand.
AAGAGCCAGCAACTCAGGGTAAGCATAGATGGTGTTTTTACTTTCAGAACAAATAATGCTGAGAAAATTACTGGGCAATTCTGGGTGCTACCTCACTGTTTCGTCCCTCTGAGATGTTGCAACCAATCAGATTCTAGCTGTTATCTTCTAAAAGCAGCTAGATCAATGTTAGGTGGAATTTTCTTGGTTGCTAAGGGCAACATCTCAATTTATTCAAAAAATTACACCTTAGTAAAGATAACATATAGAGCATGATATAGAATTACACCTAATTCCAAAGGCAGTCGGATCTCATGATATTTATCAAAAAGCACATGCATCATGGCCTGCATACACACAACTTACAGCATTTTTGAGTGATCTAGAGTTGCACACATCTCAGTGGCATCTCATTTCTGAATGAATGGGCATTATTGGGCGAGAAAGCGGAGGCAGGGTTGCTTTTGCATTTAAAAGAAGCATCCAGTGGGCGTGTTCTAGCTGAGTAGACATAATTGTGCACTATTCAGGGGTGAGTGTGTGCAGAAATCTGTCTGATTTCAGTCAGATCTTCAGCACCAAGGAAGGTGCCGGTACAAATGCAGATAATGAGGGTGCTAGCTTCTCTCGCAAGTAGAGGTCTGAGGTCAGTGCAGTCGCATACATGTAGCAGATCGCATGGATTTACAATTACTGTAAGTGGCCAGAATCTGGCCCATAGTCTTTCATAGTCTGTTGGGACTCCTGCAGGTTTTCTCAGAGCCACAGTCTTTTTGCATGCCTCTTGCCTGACACACAATGAACTACACTGGACTCTATCACTCGGCTATCTGGTGGAGTCAAATTTTCTGGGGACATACGATGTGTCCATCTCCATACTAGTCATTCTTAAGCTTGACTACCTATGGCAGGACTGGCTATATACTCGGCTTTCTCTCAACTGACAGCAGGGCCATAACTACTAGTTGACCAAGATGACACTCACCAGGGACATCACTTGATGGGGATTGGCACAGCTAAGCCACCCACAAATATTAATGACTGGGGTGCCCCCAACTGCCAAGGAAGGCTCTCCACAAAATACCCCACACTCGCCTTTTGCTCTGAGCTCCAGGGTTGGGGCTCTAGTGCAGTGCACACAATGTCATGATATCACAATGCAGTGATTTAGGTCCTTTGCTTTCGCTATATCCAGCACTGGCTAAAGTCCTATACACACTAGTCGAGAAAGTAAAAGAAGGACCAATCTGAGCGAGATCTTTTACAACCTCGTCCAGTGTGTTTACTCAAAGTCGTTAATGATGCGCACTTCCGTGCATCGTTAATGACCTTCTCCCTTGTCTGAACATGTACAGACGAGGGAGTTCCTCGTTAATGACAGCCATGCTGCAGTTGTAACATGAGCGTCGTTCCCCCTGCCGTCGCTCCCTTCCCGGCTGGCATCAGCAAATGTGTATGTACTTGCCAATAACGGCACCCTGCCGCCAATATCAGCGTTGGCGGGGACTTGTTTAGTGTGTACTGGGCTTTAACAGCCTCCTATAGGTGTGGTGACTCTGCTTTTCAACACGGTGTGGGCGGATCTTACCATCCCTGCATTATATAGAAAACTCACTAGCACAATCTAGATTGATTTCACCACACTTGGTACAGCAGATCAGGCTCATTGAAGAAAGCTCTACAAGGAGTAAACTCGGGCAGAAATGGATATGATATATTCTATTGTCTTATGTCTACAGTCTGTCCAGTATCCACTCAGAATGTCCATGTACACTGTGGTCACTTTATCATAGGATTGGATTGGCAGTGCTGGCTATATTCAGACAGAATGCTGTTTTCACAGGGGAAGCACTCATTTGTATGAGCCCTATCAGTTTCTAACTGCAGTGTGTTTATGACTTTTAGCCGTATTTGAGAAAAAATTCCCCGCCAATGAAAAGTTTTTCTAAAACATGTTTTTTTGTTCTCATGATTTTCTGAAACTGCTATACATTTTTTTTAGTCAATAGTAGCTTTTTAAGTATAAAAAACATTCACTATAGGTTCTATGGACCTTTAAGGTCATATTCAGAATAGCCCAAATTCCTGTGTACTTAGGGACAGTAAGAGATGTCAGAAGCTTTGGGATCATTACAGTGGCGGAACTAGTGAGCGGTGGGCCCAGGTGCAACAAAATGCTTTGCCCTCCCACCCCCTTCCCCCCTCATCCCATCCAAGTCCACCCCCTCACCCCTGGAGAGGATCTAGTGAGGGGGACCTGCTCAGGGCCAGGGAAATGGATACCTAGCAACAGTGCCGTAACTAGACATTTTAGCGCTGTGTGCAAGAAATGGCAACGGAGTGCCCCCTTTATGTAAAACTGGGGCAGTGCGCACTGTGCAAAAAATAGAGGGGCGTGGCTTCATGAGGAAGGGGTGTGGCCACAAAATAATACCAATTCATATAACGGTGCACAGTAGTCTCCATTATTCAAATTACGCCGCACAGTAGCACCACTACACCAGGTAGAGCCCCTTTTACACGTTACGGTGGACAGATTCCCCTTTTTACACATTACGGCAGACAGAGTCCCCTTTTTTACACATTACGGCAGACAGCGTCCCCTTTTTTACACATTACGGCAAACAGCGTCCCCTTTTTACACATTACGGCAGACAGCATCCCCTTTTTACACATTAATGCAGACAGAATATATAGATAGATAGACAGATAGAATAGGTTATACTTACTGTCTCAGCTGGCAGTCAGGCTCCTCGGTGCAGCAGCTTCTGGCAGATCCCGGGCAGGGGAGAAGAAGAAGGAGGCAGGGGGACTCAGGAGCCACAACAGCACAGTGTAATTGGTGGAGGCGCTGCTGCAGCTTTCCCTCTCCTTCCACATAGGCTGGCCGCTGCTGCGGTGATGAGGGAAGCGCATCCCAGCATTCACAGCGGTGGCCAGCCTATCTGGAAGGAGAGGGACAGCTGCAGCGGTGCCTCCACCAATTACACTGCGCTGCTGTGGCTCCCTCCTCCACCTCCCTCCTCCTCATTCCCCCCGTGGCCGCTGCATCCCTGTGCTCTTCTCCTCGGCAGGCGGCGGTGGCCCGCACCACACAGCGGCAGCCAGGCGTCATGTAATGAGTCAGTTTGACTCATTACATGCCGCACTGGCTTTTGGCCCCTTGACAGTGGCGGGCACCAGTACAAGGCACCGCTTGCACTGGTGGTAGTTCCGCCACTGGACCATTAAATACATTTACATTTCTGCCCTGAGAAAGGCAATACCACATACCAAAAAACTGCAAGTAAACCAAGATTTCTAAGCTTGTAAATACTATGTGCATTGTGCCATGCATTTATTGGTAGCATGCAGTCGGCGGATAATGATTTATGTATTTAGATGATAATGGCACCCTACCTCCCAAGAAAATATTTTCCCACATATGTAAAACAGTTACCAATTTGTGAACACGGCGCGGATAGTGCTGAAGACAGTCATTACACTAAGGATAATGTATTTAGAAGCTGTACTGAAAACCCATATCGATTCAGCTTCTGGACCCAGTGAGCTCAAGTGTCATTGTTGTTAACAGCTTAGTGCCTCCTTTTGTGAGCTCCTGTACATCATTGATAGCTGCTTCTGTTGGTGAACATCAACAACAAGTGTCAAGGCTGTTTCCAGCAACAAGCATGATATTAAACAGAAGTACTCCAAGGACACACAGCTACTCCAAGATGTTGGATAACCACAAGACATATGGAGATGTGCAGATGTGGAAGGCAGAGCCATCTTAACATATGGGCACACTAGGCAGCTACCCAGGTATTAATGATTCTAAGAGCCTTTGAGCAGGAGTTGGCTGGGCTAGGAAACATCTGCCAGATAGTCAATGGCTTTCACCATGCTGATTGGTGATGGCTGGAGCGATCCACCAATCAGAGTGCTGACAGCGATTCACTGTATGGAAGCATGTGGAGAAAAGGTGCAGGACCACAGGAGGGGTAATGTTTTTTTTTACTTATTCCCGTGAATGGGTAAGTAAGGGCCCCAGTGCATTGTTTTTACCAGGGCCTACAATGCTGTTAAGACAGCCATGGTGGAAGGGTGTCCCTGCCAACAGATTTACACAGAAGTCACTGCAGGGGGATCTTATGGGGAAGGCTACTTTGTCACTCTCACTGTCCTCTATGGAGCAGACAACATTTTTGCAAGACTTGGGCTCCTCCAGTGAAAAGGCTGTGTAGAGAGCCATTTGAAGCTTGCTGCCAGCCATTTGAATATGTGTGATGTGTGATCCTATCATGGCTCACCATGTCAGTGGTCATGTGTCTTAGTGGCAGCCTTAAGAGTATTTAAGTTAATTGAGAGCAGAGAACAAGTTGCCAGTGGAGGAAGATCCATGAGTAAGCAAAAAGATGGATGGAAAAGGAAAGAAGATATCTGTAATGAAGAAGCAGTAGATTCTCTCTGGTGAATCACCCAAAGAGATACTATTGGATCAACAGTGGTGTGGAAAGCAAAAGAGCTATTAACAATGCTATCGACTGAAGCCACATACAGCAGAAGTTAGGTAGCTTTGGGCCACGTCTACCTAATTTAACAGTGCACCCTAGACCTCTAGGGTAATCCAGACACATAGGGGCCTATTACCCTTGCCCCATAGATCCTACTCAACAATATTATTTTGCCACTAGGCTCAAATTCTTCAGGTAGGGCTTTATTTGGCATTAGGACCAAAGGTCTCAGTTAGGATTGTATTTGGCATTAGACCTAAGGGCCTCCCTTAAGAGAGTAGGATTTAGTCCAACCCTTTTGCTCTTTCAGTATCTCCTCAATTTAAGCCTTTTCCCATCGTCTACCGGACATGTGCAGTGTTGTCTCATGCCCATGCTTCCTACTGGGATCAGCACCACTCACTGCATAAAGGAGAAGAAGTAGGGAAATATTATAGGCAGGGCATCCTGTATTCAGGCTGTGTTGTGTCCTCTGTGTGTTCATGTTTTATTGTGATTGCTGTATGTTTTGCACTGCTTTGTATAAATGATTTTGTGCATACACTAAAAGAAGTTAAGTTTCAGGCACGCCTCAATTATAGATAGTTATTAAGTGTTAATTGACAACTGGTCTAATCCATATTAGGGCTCATTTTATTTTTTCATTATTATTTATTTTTAAGGCGCCACACAATTTCCGCAGTGCTGTACAGGATATGTACAGGTAACAGTGAAAATAGAAATATCAATAGTATAGTATATGTAATCTGACATAACATTGGAACAACACAAAGAAAATGACCAACAAACTAGGTACAACATATATGGGACAATAATTGGGAGACTCCCTATATAGTCAGGCATGAAATGGTAAATCCTAGGGACAGAAGGCAGTCCAGCTCTCAGTGAGACTGTACCAAATGAGGGGTGAGCATACATAGCCAGAGTCACTGAAGGGGACAAGGAGATAAATAACACTGGAAGCAGGGATAGTCTAGGGTTGAACAAGAAAATTAAGGATGCTACCCAGAGCTTACATGTTAAAGAGGTGGGTGAACAAGTGGAGGGTGAAATAAGGAGAAGACAATCAAGTGAATGAGGGAAGGGTGAAGGTTTAGGAGGGATAGTAGACTTTGGTGAAAAGTTAAAGTATGTTTTGCGTAAATGTTTGAAGATGGGGAGACTAGCAAAAAGTCTTACTTGCTATGGGAGTGAGTACCAGAGGCAGGGGCAGATGGGAAGAAGTCTTACAGGTGGGAGTGAGAAGAAGAGACAAGGTGGGAGTAGAGGCAGCAATCAGAAGAAGAGTGGAGCAGGTGGCCTGTGAGGACAGAGATGAGGTCAGATACGTTGGGCAACACAGAGTTATTGAGAGCTTTCTATATGAGGAGTAGGAGTTTGAACTGGTTCCAAAGGGGGATGGGGAGCTAGTGAAGAAAGTTGCAGAGGGGGAAGATTGCACAGATCTTTCAGAATGGTCAGCGAGGCTGGAGGTGAACCATGAGAGGATAGAGTTACTGAGACCAATAGAGTGAAAGTTTGAAGGAGGAGGAGGTGATCAACAGAGTCAAAGGCAGCAGATAGATTGAGAAGGATGAGAATAGAGAAGTGATAATTGAGTTTGGCAGTGAGAAGGTCATCAAGGGACTTTACTGTAGCATGTGAGAGGATGACACAAACCTCTTCCCCAGTAGTAGGGACAAATGAAGAAAAGGAGGCGAGGGACAGCAAAAGAGCGGGGGGATGAGATGTCCTTGTTGATAGTATCATCGTGGACATGAAGAAGGAGTCCAAGTCAAAGGCTGAGATGAAGGAAGGCAGTGGCATTATATTTAATATTTTACATACAGTATAAACATAAATGTGATGTTGTATGTGCTGGCTGCCATACCTTGGGTATAGTCAGCGCAGTGCGTTTCACAGCCACCACTGCACCCAGGTCTCAACATTCAGCTTCACTTCTCCTTCCTCTACAATAACGCCCCCAGACTCCCATTGGCTAGTTTAACAGGAGTCTGGGAGTTGGCTTATACAGTATATGTATGTTTATATGTGTTAACATATTCTTCTCAATCCACCAGACAATGAAGGCTGGTGAATTAAGAAGAAATTAGAGCCTTCAATTAGGACTGTTTAGCATTATTGCTTTAGGCAGGTCCAAAGGCAAGAACATATCCTATATTTTTAGGTAGGTAGGCCTGAAATACGATAAGGGGGGGGGGGGGGGGGTTCTTCAATAGCACAATCTTGACTTTTGCAATTGGCACCAATTTTATTCTTCCTGTAAACATTTTAATGGAATAAGATAGAAGTTCAAAGCTGCACGCAAGCAGCATTGAATTTCTGTCTGATCTCTAGGAAGGGCATGCAGAAGACATCTCAGTAGAAGAGATGCCTCCTGCATGTAACAGCAATCCAAGCACTGTGCCCGACGTCGCAAGCTGGGATCCAACATTGGGACCATCGGTCATGATGTTCCCTGCAGAAGGTCAGCTGAGTAAGTCCCAGCTTGCGCAGATGGCCAATGGAATGAGGGCTGCGAGGCGAGGAAGTTGGAGTGGTGACACGCAGATCCTTTGCTCCCCCCTCCTAGTAAAAGGGTCACAGCCCTCCCTCCACCCCTCCCCACTTCTTCAGTCTCGCGGCAGAGGGGAACTCCATACAACAGTGCAAGGGACGTTCTCCGTACAACCTTGCGCAGCCGTAGATTCCCAATGATCGTGAATCTGTGTGAGACATAGTATCTCCATCCCTCTCTGAATCAGGCCCAAGAAGACTACAGAGTTACAGAGAAAGCAACATTGTCCCAGCAACCATTGGAGGACAATGGTATGAGTTTATACAAAGCCTGCTTATCACCAATCAATGGTGAGTTGTTATTTTGTTTATTTTTAAGTCATTCAAATACCATTGCTATATAAGGCATCTTGAGTTCTGTTGGAGAAAGAGCGTTTTATAAATAAAATTATTATAATTATTATTATTATTAATAAACTATTTTTGGACTTTATCTGCCACACATTTTGGAATATCTATTTGAAGAAAATTTTATACAAGAGATTATTTAAAAAGACACTGGACCCCTTTAATACTACTACTACTACTACTACTACTACTACTACTACTACTAATAATAATAATAATAATAATCATCATATAGAGGATTCGATATAGGGGGAAATATCTTTTATTTAATGCACATTTTCTTTTGGACTTTTTGAAACTTTTTTCTTGAGTGCCCCAATAAGGAACTCTTCGGATGACATCCATTTGTTCATTACAGTAGCAGCAAAGAAAGCTGATTGGAAATAACATGGCTGGGACATTCCGTGAATAATTCCCTGTACTCTACCCAGTGATGTTCCTCTTCCATCTTTTTTGCCTATACACTTCCATGCTGCAAACATCATGATGTGAAAATGCAAAAACATCCACCTTCAGCTTTCACTATTTGGTTTTAGCATCTGTCTCCATATTACTAGTCTACTGGATCCTGGATATTGTTGACTTTGATGAATCATAATCTTAATTAGATTAAGGATAAGGAGTGGCCCTTTGGAAAGTTAGAGAGTCACACATGTGGCTCTTGACGTGTTTTAGATTGCTTATCACTATACTAAACTCAAGGGGTGTACGGTGATGTAAATGGCTCAGGAGGCACTAGTTAGTACCAGAGCCAGATTTACACACAATATATGAGCAAAAGGGTTCATGCGGGCATTATGCGAAGATGTAGTAGTATATACTGCAGGAAATTAGGTGAGTAGTGATCAGAGATGTGGGGATAATGTAGGCATGGGACGGAGGCACTGCCTCACCTGACATAGGCTTTTTACTTCAGAGTTTTGAATATAAAAATGATTTTAAATAAAGCAAAGAAGATATTTCTGATGTATTCTTTGTATTTTTCAGATACTTTATGTAATCAAACCTCTGGCATATACGTTAGTATGGCAGCAAAGGCTCTGCCTCACCTGCTTTACCCCACCACACGTCACTGCGGAATTTTACAACATGTTTCACCAGATCACTATTGACTACAGCAGAATATTCAATATGCAGCCCTTCGGCTTCTGTGGAACTACACATCCTAGCAAGACCTGCTACAGTTTTGCTATGAAAGCATGCTAAAAGTGCAGTGGGGCATGCTGGGATGTGTAGTTCCACATCACACTACAGTGAATTAACTGGGTACTGTTTTCTAGAGACATAACCATTCAGGAATAGTACATGTGAACAAAAATAAGAGGCATTTGTTTGGGGCCGTCTTAGTAGAGAACTATTTTACCATCCATGGTGTTAGGAATACAGTTATTGGAATTTTTACAAGGTGAACAATTACAGAAAGGTCAATTTCAAGGACCAAATCCACTCAGATTATGGGGCTATGCATCATAAAACGCCCTTCTAATGGTAAAGTATGTTTTTTATTAGTGGCAGTATAGTGCAATTTATGAGCACTGATGAAAAAAAAAAAGAATACTGACGTGCACGTCAACTCAGTGAACATATACAGGATCAGTTAGAGTAGAAATGACAGTCAATAGTGGTAAAATGAATTTTACTGGGTAAGATAGAATCAATTCCAGAGTCAACGAAAAACGAAAACCCCAATGCGATATAACAAGAGACATAAGTCACATCTAATATTACACAGGATAATAAGGTGGCCAGATATTCTAGATAGTAAAATTTGTCCATCTAGTAGGAAGAAGAAAATGAATTGTTTAACTACTTGACAGTTCCATCTCTTTGTCTATTTAGAAGCTTTTAATGACTGAGCTGCTAACTCCCTGAGCTATATGAAGATTATAGAAAGAAATTAATAGGCTTTGTAAAATCTAGATAGCTATTGACTTCAGTGACTTTTATGTATTTTACTGTAAAAATGAAAAAGGAAGGTCAGAGGTAAGTGGGCAAGGCCTGATAACTGGGATTCCATGTACATGCAGATGAATAGGGAAAGCAGATCATGCAATAGATGTTTGAAAATACAGCCAGTGGCAGATTTTACCTAGGGGCTGCAGGACTGCAGCTCCACAGTAAAATACACCACCCACTGGGACTGTCCAGCAGTGGTTACCCAATGGAATCACAGCCGGCAGGCAGTCCCAGGGGGAGATGTTTTTTCCCCCTGGGTCTGCCAGTCCGGACTGCAATTAGCAGAGAGCGCGTCTTCAATGGGAAGTGTCTACCCTGCTACAATGGCAGTCCAATTTGAGTTCTAAGGGCTGTAGCCGATGCAATCCCTAGAAGTCTGTGCTGCTTGTTAATTTCTGGATCTTGATTCTGCGCATACGCACAAGTTGCTCCTTTCAGATCTTCAAAGAGAGCAGACAGCAAACGCCTTGCGGAATTACAGGTAGGAGCTGCCACTAAATACAACTGTAAATGGCAACTCTGTCACAGGAAACATAGGGCCCAATTCAGACCTGATCGCTGCTGTGCATTTTTGCACAGCGGGCGATTAACGATTGACTGCGCATGTGTATGCACCACAATGCGCATGCGCATTGCCAAACAACAACAGGCATTCTGGACAGCGACAGGATAGTGCAAAAATTTCAAACGCACAGGCACTCCCAAGCTGATTGACAGGAAGAGGACATTCGGGGGTGGTAAATGACTGTTTTCTGGGAGTGTCAGGGAAAATGCAGGCGTTCCCATGCATTTTCAGGGAGGGTGTGTGATGTCAGCTGAGCTCCGGACCTGAGCAGCCTGTTCTCTTTGCACTGTAGGAATTAGTACTGGGCTGCGCACAGATTGCACACAGTGGGAAAATCATTCGATGGTGAGTGAGGTGCGAACGGATTTGCAGCTGTCCGCTGACTAAAGGATATTTGTAGCACAGCATACACATGCGATCGCACACTTGCATGGGCAAATATACACTCCCCTTGGGCGGCGACTATCTGATCGCAGGACAGCAAAATTAGCAGCCCAGCGATCAGGTCTGAATTAGGCCCATAATGTGTGCATTCTGCAAAAGTCACACTAATAGGAGAAAACATAAAACAGATACTAAGGGGGGGTATCCCAGTGGCGAACCTACATTTTTGGGACCCTGAAGCTTGAACTGTTAAGGGGTGCTGCCCTTCACAACCAGCAACAATAGGGTAACATCCAAAAAGGTCCAAATGGACTTGCTGCCCTAGCAAGGACCTTGAGGCCCAAATGTTGGAGAATGGAGTGGTGGGGTGGAATCACCACACAGGCACCCCCCATTTCAATAATCACCTCACAGAACCCCCACTTCATTAATCACCTCACAATACTCTCTTTCTCCTCCCCCCTCTCTTCAATAAACACTGCTCAGCGCCAGCAAAATTAACTTATTAGGTAATTAGGCCTTTTTTTTGTTCTGGGCTCCTTCTCACCTTTCATTGCTCCCAGCCTCCTTTCTAGGACGGGCCTTTTCAGACTCCTACATTCCTGGGAATGTCACAAAGAGAAGTTCTGCAGGCTGTCAGGAATGGTAGTGTAAAATGGATACACGTTTCATGCTATTTACAGAGCACACATCACAAAGTTAGACTACAACTCCCAGCAGCTTCTGCGGTACTAAGTGACGTGCATCCAAGCTGTAATAACAGCTACGCTGCACTAAAACCAGAGATGTGCAGTCAGGGTAGGCAAGGAAAGCAGAGCCTCCCAATCACACACCCTGTCAAACTCCTGAGATTTGATATAAAAACGATTAGAATAATACAAAGAAGATATTTATAACATAACCATCTTCTTTGTTTATTGTAATCCTATTTATTGCTAACACTCACCAGCTTTGTGGAGCTCCCTGGAGCTGCAGGGAGGCAAGAGATGAGGCAGCAACAGCTCTGAGGTTCTAAAGTAAGACACTGCTTTACAGAGCTGGGGCGGGGCCACACAACAGGCAGTAATGCTGCACAGAAAGGGAGCTGATAGAGGCATGCATCTGAGTGTGGGGGCAGGCTTTGTGCACTGATGGACACTTGGATGTGTTATGTGACCAGGAAGTGCACTGTAGTCAGAGCTCAGTCAGCAGCAGCAGCACGGGAAGACACAGGGATGTAGGTAGGAGACTCAATGGACACTGTATCTTAGTGTAGTGAGGGGAGAGTTACAGTGAGTAGAGGGTGAGACAGGCTCCCAGCATTCAGCCCCATCCCCATGTGTGCCCCCCCAGCCATTCACCTCACCGCACACCACTGAATAGAAGCCTGCTTGTCATGGTGTTATTGGTGATGGGCTATAACCATGCATACCATACATAAAGACAAGAGATGACAATCTAATTTTTGCTGTTGAAATGTACAAGTGAGACGAGTGCAGCCTGAATTGAGAATTCAGATGTATTTTTATGGTTTCAGCTGGCCCTAGCATAAAGGCAGAGCTATAGAACTATTAAGCTGTGCACCAATGAAGGAGTTGAGGATCCAATTCCCACAATTAGGGTGGCAAAACCCAGGATTTGCGGGATCCCGGAATTTTGGCCAAAAAATGGCCGGGATTCAATCCCGGGATTGGAGCTTCCAATCCTGGGGATTTCAAGATTAGGAAGCCCCTTTGTTTTTTTTCAATGCCGGGCAGCGTTGAGCATCCTCAGGAGGCTCAGACGCTGCCCGGCTCCCCTGCTCACCTCTCCCTTCGGTTGTGTGCACTGCGCATCGTGATGTGAAGTCAGAGGTCATGCAGCGCAGGCAGCCGATCACCACCCACGGCTCGGACCTCAGTGCCTGCACCGGCCCGCAACCCAGCAGCAGGTGGACCCACCGTCCCATCCAGTCAGATGATGTTATGTTATTATGAGGACTGGGCAGGGTGAGGGATTGTGGAACAGCGGCAGCGGACATTGCAAAGGAACCGATCCTGGGATTGATAATTTTTCAATCCCGATTGCCTAGCCACAATGTAGGCTATGAACGATTCTGATGAGATCAATTTTTGATGTAGATTGATGGAGAGAGCTTTGTTACCATAACCTTTTATTGCATTTTGTACTACTGTGTTGGTAATTCATCCACCCCCGGGGCCTTACTATTAGGTAAAGAAGATAGAGCTAAATCCACAAAATTTAAAGTAAACAGGGGGCTAGATAAGTCTATTCTCATTCAATATAGGCAGATAAACTCCTAAACTTCTAAACAGATAAACTCCTTTAGGCTAAAATATTTCTGACTGTGATGTGTCTTTGTAGTGTACATCTTTTCATAATAGACATGAAAAACATTAATAATGTCAGTTATCAAAACATGCTTACTATCATATCATATATTGGGGGGCCGCTGCAGTGCGTTATATATACTCATTAAGTTGGCCATGAAGCTTCAATTTCAATATGCTTGCTAGTAATGAGCATGTTTGGCAAATAGCATCTTGCTCCAAGGACATAATTAGAACTATGTGGACCCTATAGAAACATTTTGTAGGGACTTTAGTGCTCTACTTGGGCCTCTAGTGCCCTATTTGATATTATGCCACTTATACTGCCCCCAATTCACATTATTCCACACAGTGCCCCCAGTTCACATTATGCCCAGTTCATATTTGTGGGCTCCTTCTTACTACACTCCTCACTGACAGCCTAGTCTAGTAGATGGTGGATTTCCACAACATCATCCCATTTTTTTGTAAATCAATCAATCAATCAATCAATCAATCAATCAGTGAGCTAGGTAAATAAGCTGGGGTCTCTGTCCAGAACACATAATGCCATCAGACCTATCCACTTGTACCTTAAATGCCACTCAGACCTCACCACATGCCATGAGATCTCCCCATAAGCTATTAGAATACTCTCCTACCCATTTAATATCCATAAAATCCCTCCACATGCACTCAGACCTCTCTGCAAATTCCTTAAATACCCCTCACACATCCCCACATGCCCTTATTTCTACCCACCCGTGCTCATTAAATGCACCTCTGATCTGACCGCATGCCCATATACCATCCCATATGCCCTTATAACAGGCCATATGCCTGCGACCCTGAGTGAGGGCAACATTCTGCATGGGATGAGGCAGTGACTTTTTTCCTTATTCTTTACACCCCCCACCAGTCCTGTTGCCACCATGGACATCAGATGTTCTGCTTCTACAGAGACAGTTTTGACATTCAACCATTTAACACTAAATCATCCACGATATTGGATGTCACTGACCAATGGACAAGTATCATCTTAAGCGTGGAGGGCCCTATATCAGCCCCCTAAATCATATCAGGGTACCACCTGTTTGGTGGCCCATGTTGCAAAGAGTTAATGGCCTTAAATGAAGCCTCATGAGTGCCACACTTTGATCTACAAATGATTTACAACTAGGCAGGAATACTATTAACAAATATAACAATATTTATGAACATTGTTGCATAACTGAATGTAGATGCCTCACAACAGCTAGTCTATTATCGAAATGTAAAAAACAAAACAAAAACACTTTAAGAACAACCCACAGTGCCTGTGTAAAGATTTTGATCACATTTTCTGGTGAAGGACCTCACCCCACCCTCATTTGTCAGATCTTCCTGTGACTGTATAAAGCAAAGGGAAGGGGAGGATGAGAGAGCCCACTCTCCAGAGTATGCTCATCTGATTGGCTAGGATGCTGGTGAGGCAGGCCTCCTAAATCTCTGGGCCCCATAGCAGCGGCACCACATGCACCCAACTATAGTTTCACCCCAATTGGATTTCTGATAATAAATACCAATTGAATCTTTTTAATATTAAAATGTGTTGTGTGGCTGTTAAATAACTTGCAATATATATTATATTATTTGTGTACTTTGTAGTTCATACATTTTAAGTGCTCCATTTAACAACTGTCCAGAGTAGTGGTGTGCTTGTAGCTCTTCTTGTAAAACATCCACACAACACTCTGCTTCTGATAGTAAATATGCTATGAAATATTTTCACTTGACCCTAGGGATTTTATCTCTAATGTAGTGAGGATGAAAAAAAGGTATAGTGTAACAATGTGTTACACATGTTTGAGTGAGTTGACAATCATGATGACAGGACAAGAGCCTATATTACCCTGTAGAGCTAGTCCCAACAAACTAAAGCCATCAACCTCCATGTAAGGACAAAGTCTGTATAGCTGAGGCAATGTGAATCAAGGAAGAGCAAAGAGAGGCGCACCCATCAAGTCTGTATAATGCTGGTCCTTTGGTTTGCGGAAAGTGAGGCAGATGGCATGAAGCTCTATGGCTGAGATAGATGTGAAAAACTGAAGTGTTGTGCAATAATGTTATTATAACTGTTGCAAATGAGAGACTGATTAAACCAAGCATGAATTGAAGGAGATATTGTAGATGTTTATATTTGTATAATTTTTGTAATTCAAGAACTGTGCAGGAGGAGACAGGAGCTACATTTATTTTCTTTATCATTTATTATTTGATAATCCAAGAACAAGTATTGTGCTACAGTGGAGAATTACTGCACTGCATTACCACCACATGATATCATCTGTGCACACAATTGAAAAAAAATTATGCAAAACCTGCATGAGTGGAACACTTTTGTTTCTCATTGCCCACACCCATGATTTTGCCAGGGCAAAGTAAAGTTTCAGAGAGGAAATGTACGGACTACCCATGCACCCAGAGGTGTAGCTAGGTGCCATGGTGCCTGGAGCCAAGGGTATGTTTTGGCACCCCCTCCCCTATACGGAATTGGGGGCCTAGCCAACATGTGGTGGCATGCTACATTTGAAAATAAACAATAAAAAAAAGTTCTAAATTGATGACAGGGCCTTTTCTAGACTTTGTGAAGCTCAGGGCGAAAGTTTCTATTGGGTGTCCTCAATAGTTTAAAATAGGGACAGTGCGCACTGAAGGTGTGGCTTCATTGGGAAGGGGCGTGTACCTTCAGATTAGTAGTATTTATTCACATTACACCACACAGTAGTGTCTGTTATTCACATTACACCACACAGTAGTGTCAGTTGTTCACATTACACCGCACAGTTGTGTCTGTTATTCACATTACACCACACAGTAATGTCCATTATTCACATTACACTGCACAGTAGTGTCCATTATTCACATTACACTGCACAGTAGTGTCTGTTATTCCCATTACATCACACATTAGTACCCCTTATACATGTTATGCCACACAGTAGAGCCCCTTACACATGTTACATTATGGTAGAGCCCCTTATAAATGTTACACCACAGTAGAGCTGCTATGATAGTAGCAGTATTTAAGCACAGTGCAGAGAGAGGTGCTGCAGCAGCTAGGCAGAGAAAGCTGCTGCAGCAACCGGGGCAGAGTGGTCCTGCAGCAGCCAGGGCAGAAAGAGATGCTGCTGCAGCAGCTGCTGCAGAGAGAGGTGCTGCAGCAGCAAGGGTAGAGAGAACTGCTGCAGCATCTGAATTTGAAACATGTGCTGTAGCTTCCAGGAAAGAGAGAGGTGCTGCAGCAGCTGGGCTAGACAGACAGAGGTGCTGCAGCAGCAGCTGGGAAAGAAAGTGGTGCTGCAGGACAGAAGTAACCCTGCTGCACAAGTTCAAGCAGACAGTGAGACATATAAAGAGGACGACAGAGCGCCAGCATGTGTCGCATGTCAGTGTCTCCTGCTGTCGCCTCTGGCCTGCCTGCACCCTACCTAGTCTATGAGTCAGTGTGCACCCCCCTCAGCTCCTCCGCCTCCTGTTCTGCAGCTGCCTGTACAGTGACCATGGGAAGTTGGCAGTGCATCCTCTAACTTTTTTGGTGCCTGTAGCTTGTGCTGCACCGGAGTCACCCTCGCTACCCCCACCTGCAAACAGTAGCATGCATTGACACCAGCGATATACTTAATGCAGGTGTGGTATGCGCGACCGGTGGTCAGGAGTCCGCCGGTCAGCATACCAACACCAGGATCCCGGCAGCAGAATCCCGGTGGGGGTGGCGAGTGCAGCAAGCCACGCTACGAGCTTGGTGGCGACATTCTATTCCTACTCTATGGGTCTCGTGGACACCCACGAGTGGGAATAGTCCCTGTTGGTCGGCATGCCGACCGTCGGGATTGTGAGTGGGCACAATGTAACATAGTAACATAGTAACATAGTATCTGAGGTTGAAAAAAGACAATTGTCCATCCAGTTCAACCTATTTGTGGTCTCCTATGCATGATGATTTGACTAAAATTTCTGACTGATGCTGCTGTCAGCCGTTGCATTTTATCCCTATTTATAGTAACTATAATGCATGACTATGCACCATACCCCTGGATATCCTTATCCATTAGGAATTTATCTAACCCATTCTTAAAGGTGTTGACAGATTCCGCCATTACAACTCCCTCGGGCAGGGAATTCCAAACACGTATTGTCCTTACCGTGAAAAAGCCTTTACGCCGTATTGTGCGGAATCTCCTCTCCTCTAACCTGAGCGAGTGTCCACGAGTCCTCTGTGTTGATCTAACCAAAAACAGGTCCCGCGCAAGCTCTGTGTATTGTCCCCTTATATATTTGTAGATGTTGATCATATCCCCTCTTAGTCTCCGCTTTTCCAATGTAAACATGCCTAGTCTTTCAAGCCTTTCCTTGTATTCCATCGTCTCCATGCCCTTAATTAGTTTGGTCGCCCTCCTCTGTACCTTTTCTAGCTCCAGGATATCCTTTTTGTAGTACGGTGCCCAGAATTGTACACAGTATTCAAGGTGTGGCCTCACTAGTGATTTATATAACGGGAGTATAATACTCTCGTCCCTAGCATCAATACCCCGTTTTATGCATGCTAATATCTTATTAGCCTTCTTTGCTGCAGTCCTACTTTGGGTACTACTGCTTAGCTTGCTATCTATGAGGACACCTAAGTCCTTTTCCAGTACAGAATCCCCTAATTTTACCCCATTTAGTAGGTAGGTGTAATTTTTGTTCTTGTTACCACAGTGCATTACCTTACACTTGTCTGTGTTGAAGCGCATTCTCCATTTGGCTGCCCATGCTTCTAATTTAACTAAGTCGTTCTGAAGAGACTCGGCATCCTCCTCTGTATTTATAGCCTTACACAATTTGGTATCATCTGCAAAAATTGACACCATGCTCTCTAGACCTTCTGTTAGGTCGTTAATGAAAATATTGAACAATAGCGGTCCTAATACTGAGCCTTGCGGCACACCACTTAGCACTTCAGTCCAAGTTGAAAAAGATCCATTAACCACAACGCGCTGCTCCCTATTATCTAACCAGTTTTTGACCCAAGTGCATATTGTGCTTCCTAGCCCTGATTCTTGTAGCTTGTAGACAAGTCTCATGTGTGGTACATTATCGAACGCTTTGGCAAAGTCTAAAAAGATTACATCCACGTCTTTACCCTGATCTAGGTTTGCGCTTACTGTTTCATAAAAGCCAAGTAAGTTGGTTTGACAGGATCTGTCCTTCATAAACCCATGTTGATTCCTTTTAATGACCTTATTTACTTCATGGAACTTCTGAATACTATCTCTTAGAATACCTTCCAATACTTTCCCCACTATAGATGTAAGACTAACTGGTCTATAATTACCTGGTTCAGCTTTACTTCCCTTTTTGAATATAGGCACTACTTCCGCTATACGCCAGTCTTTGGGAACCATACCTGATATAACTGAATCCTTAAAGATCAAAGATAGCGGTTTTGCCAGTTCAGAGTGAAGCTCCATTAGAACCCTTGGGTGAATACCATCGGGCCCTGGTGATTTATTAATCTTTAAATGATTTACTCGGTCACAGACTACTTCCTCGCTTAAATAAGTACCTATCAGTGGGATATTCTCATTATTGAGATTGTGTGTCAGTCCCTGAATTGGGTCCTCTCTAGTAAATACTGTTGAAAAAAACTCATTTAGTGTGTCCGCTATGTCATTATCATTTTTGCTTAAGACGCCTAACTTGTCTTTTAAAGGGCCTATACTCTCCTTCTTTAATCTCTTGCTATTAATGTATTTAAATAATTTTTTGGGATTCGCTTTGCTTTCCTTTGCTACTAGTTTTTCCAGTTTCTACTTTAGCCGCTCTTATTTCCTTTTTGCAAATTTTGTTACATTCCTTATAGTGCTGAAATGACTCTGCTTCCCCGTCAGATTTATATTTTTTAAATGCTCGCCTTTTCTTACCCATAAGTTCCTTAATCTTTTTGTTAAGCCACATCGGTTTATGATTTTTATTCCTTTTTTTGCTGCTCATAGGAATAAATTTGAGTGTATTTTTAGCTAGCAGGAATTTTAGTACCTCCCATTTCTCCGTAGTATTTTTTCCTAAAAACAAACCTTCCCATTCAATATCCCTGAAAAATACCCTCATCTTTTCAAAATTTGCTTTGCTAAAGTTTAGAGTCCTAGTTGAGCCAGTATAGGGCTGTTTATGGAAACTGATATTGAATGTGACCATATTGTGGTCGCTGTTTCCTATGCGTTCCCCTACTATAATACCGGATACCAAATCCCCATTGTTTGTTAATACCAGGTCTAAGATTGCATTGTACCTAGTTGGTTCCACAATTAGTTGGACTAAGTAGTTATCATTAAGTGTGTTTAAAAACATATTGCCCCTAGCAGTATCACATGAATCGTTTTTCCAGTTTATCTCTGGATAGTTAAAATCTCCCATCACTACTATGTCTCCTACTCCTGCTGCTCTTTCAATTTGCTTTAGTAACAATTCCTCATCAGATGCGTTGATACCAGGCGGCCTATAGCATACACCCAATACTAACTTTTTTATTCCTTTTTCCCCGCATGCAATTTCTACCCATAATGTCTCGACAGTGTCTACAGTCCCCTCCTGAATATCTTCCCGTATATCAGGTTTTAAAAACGGCTTTACGTAAAGACACACCCCTCCACCCTTTTTATTTAGTCTGTCTCTCCTAAACAGTGTATAGCCCTCTAGATTGACTGTCCAATCATGAGATTCATCCCACCAAGTTTCAGTAATGCCTATAATATCATACTGTTTGCTTGCTGCAAGTATTTCTAGTTCACCCTTTTTACCAGTAATGCTTCTGGCGTTTACATACATACAACGAAGATAAGTATTTTCCCTTGCGTTAGGGACATCTTTCACCTTATGTAGCAATGATGACCTGTAATCGTCATTGGTTAGTGCTTTGGTAAAATCTCTTTTAGTACCCATGTTAGTAACCTTACCGCCTGCTCTTACCCTCCCCCCAACTTCTCCCCCATTTCGTTTACTACCGCCATCCCCACTATTCTCACTGCATGACCCGTAGTTTCTAGCTAAACCCTCCCCCCAGGCTCCTAGTTTAAAATCTCCTCCAACCTTCTAACCATCCTTTCCCCCAACACCGCTGCCCCCTCCTCAGTCAGGTGCAATCCGTCACGACAAAAGAGATGGCGCCTGACTGAGAAGTCTGCCCAGTGTTCCAGGAACACAAACCCCTCTTTCCTGCACCAATCCCTAAGCCACACATTTACCTCCCTAATCTCCCTCTGCCTCCCTGGACTAGCGCGTGGCACAGGTAATAATTCCGAGAATATTACCTTAGATGTCCTTGCCTTCAGTTTCTTTCCTAAGTCCCTATAGTCTTTCTTAAGGACATCCCACCTTCCGCTAACTTTGTCATTGGTGCCAACGTGCACCAAGACCGCCGGGTCTTTCCCAGCCCCTCCCAACAATCTATCTACCCGGTCCGCGATGTGCCGTACCCGAGCACCCGGGAGACAACAGACTGTACGGCGATCACGGTCCCGGTAGCAGATTGTCCTATCTGCCTTCCTGATAGAATCCCCTACCACCACCATCTGACTAGGTACCTCACTATCTTTTATCCCAACCGCGCCAGAGGGACCGCTCCTCTGGATGCTAGAGGGAGCAGTCTCCTCCGGCACCGTCATTTCTTCACTATCATCCTCCGATTCCTCGTCCAATCAGGCAAATTTGTTCGGGTTTGATAGTTCGGAGATGTCAAGCCTCCCCATCTTTTTCTTCCTTCTAACTGTGACCCAACTGGCTACCTGATCATCATCCTCTTCTACCAGTGACCCCTCCTGCAACTCCTCCACCGTTCTGTCTAAACTACGCTCGAGATTGTGAATCTCCCACAGTCGCGTAAAGGTTTGCTCTAGATCAGTTACCTGGGCTTCCAGGGCAACCGTTCGCACACACCTCGTGCAGATGTAATCACACTGGGCCGGTAGCTCCAGGTGTGCATACATCTTGCACGACATGCACTGAGTGAGGTTCCCAATCACAGCCCCTCCCATATTATTTGTAAGGTCTAACTCCCTGTTACTCTCAAAGAAAAAGTAGCAAAAATAAAAAGTAAAAGACAAGCAATATCACTTATACAATAATTAAGCTGGCTTATACTTATCTATCTGTAGAGGGAGATTATGTGACCCTCGGTCTCTTGACTGCCGGTCACATAATTACATCCCCTTAATGCAAAAGATCCATTTGAGATCAGGCAAATCTCTGCGTACACTCAACTAAGCATAGTCTGCAATTCTACAATTTTGTCCCTGGTGTCCTTAGACAGCTCTCTGGTCTTGGCCATGGTGGAGAGGTAGCAGTCTGACTGTTTGAGGGTGTGGACAGGTGTCTTTTATACAGATAACGAGTTCAAACAGGTGCCATTAATACAGGTAACGAGTAGTGATGAGCACCGGAAATTTTTCGGGTTTTGTGTTTTGGTTTTGGGTTCGGTTCCGCGGCCGTGTTTTGGGTTCGAACGCGTTTTGGCAAAACCTCACCGAATTTTTTTTGTCGGATTCGGGTGTGTTTTGGATTCGGGTGTTTTTTTCAAAAAACCCTAAAAAACAGCTTAAATCATAGAATTTGGGGGTCATTTTGATCCCAAAGTATTATTAACCTCAATAACCATAATTTCCACTCATTTTCAGTCTATTCTGAACACCTCACAATATTATTTTTAGTCTTAAAATTTGCACCGAGGTCGCTGGATGGCTAAGCTAAGCGACCCAAGTGGCAGACACAAACACCTGGCCCATCTAGGAGTGTCACTGCAGTGTCACGCAGGATGGCCCTTCCAAAAAACACTCCCCAAACAGCACATGACGCAAAGAAAAAAAGAGGCGCAATGAGGTAGCTGTGTGAGTAAGCTAAGCGACCCTAGTGGCCGACACAAACACCTGGCCCATCTAGTAGTGGCACTGCAGTGTCACGCAGGATGGCCCTTCCAAAAAACACTCCCCAAACAGCACATGACGCAAAGAAAAAAAGAGGCGCAATGAGGTAGCTGTGTGAGTAAGCTAAGCGACCCTAGTGGCCGACACAAACACCTGGCCCATCTAGGAGTGGCACTGCAGTGTCACGCAGGATGGCCCTTCCAAAAAACACCCCCCAAACAGCACATGACGCAAAGAAAAATGAAAGAAAAAAGAGGTGCAAGATGAAATTGTCCTTGGGCCCTCCCACCCACCCTTATGTTGTATAAACAGGACATGCACACTTTAACCAACCCATCATTTCAGTGACAGGGTCTGCCACACGACTGTGACTGAAATGACGGGTTGGTTTGGACCCCCACCAAAAAAGAAGCAATTAATCTCTCCTTGCACAAACTGGCTCTACAGAGGCAAGATGTCCACCTCATCATCATCCTCCGATATATCACCGTGTACATCCCCCTCCTCACAGATTATCAATTCGTCCCCACTGGAATCCACCATCTCAGCTCCCTGTGTACTTTGTGGAGGCAATTGCTGCTGGTGAATGTCTCCACGGAGGAATTGATTATAATTCATTTTAATGAACATCATCTTCTCCACATTTTCTGGATGTAACCTCGTACGCCGATTGCTGACAAGGTGAGCGGCGGCACTAAACACTCTTTCGGAGAACACACTTGTGGGAGGGCAACTTAGGTAGAATAAAGCCAGTTTGTGCAAGGGCCTCCAAATTGCCTCTTTTTCCTGCCAGTATAAGTACGGACTGTCTCACATGCCTACTTGGATGCGGTCACTCATATAATCCTCCACCATTCTTTCAATGGGGAGAGAATCATATGCAGTGACAGTAGACGACATGTCCGTAATCGTTGTCAGGTCCTTCAGTCCGGACCAGATGTCAGCATCAGCAGTCGCTCCAGACTGCCCTGCATCACCGCCAGCGGGTGGGCTCGGAATTCTGAGCCTTTTCCTCGCACCCCCAGTTGCGGGAGAATGTGAAGGAGGAGATGTTGACAGGTCGCGTTCCGCTTGACTTGACAATTTTGTCACCAGCAGTTCTTTGAACCCCAGCAGACTTGTGTCTGCCGGAAAGAGAGATCCAAGGTAGGTTTTAAATCTAGGATCGAGCACGGTGGCCAAAATGTAGTGCTCTGATTTCAACAGATTGACCACCCGTGAATCCTTGTTAAGCGAATTAAGGGCTCCATCCACAAGTCCCACATGCCTAGCGGAATCGCTCTGTGTTAGCTCCTCCTTCAATGTCTCCAGCTTCTTCTGCAAAAGCCTGATGAGGGGAATGACCTGACTCAGGCTGGCAGTGTCTGAACTGACTTCACGTGTGGCAAGTTCAAAAGGTTGCAGAACCTTGCACAACGTTGAAATCATTCTCCACTGCGCTTGAGACAGGTGCATTCCACCTCCTATATCGTGCTCAGTTGTATAGGCTTGAATGGCCTTTTGCTGCTCCTCCAACCTCTGAAGCATATAGAGGGTTGAATTCCACCTCGTTACCACTTCTTGCTTCAGATGATGGCAGGGCAGGTTCAGGCGTTTTTGGTGGTGCTCCAGTCTTCTGTACGTGGTGCCTGTACGCCGAAAGTGTCCCGCAATTCTTCTGGCCACCGACAGCATCTCTTGCACGCCCCTCTCGTTTTTTAAATAATTCTGCACCACCAAATTCAAGGTATGTGCAAAACATGGGACGTGCTGGAATTTGCCCAGATTTAATGCACACACAATATTGCTGGCGTTGTCCGATGCCACAAATCCACAGGAGAGTCCAATTGGGGTAAGCCATTCTGCGATGATCTTCCTCAGTTGCCGTAAGAGGTTTTTTGCTGTGTGCGTATTCTGGAAAGCGGTGATACAAAGCGTAGCCTGCCTAGGAAAGAGTTGGCGTTTGCGAGATGCTGCTACTGGTGCCGCCGCTGCTGTTCTTGCTGCGGGAGTCCATACATCTACCCAGTGGGCTGTCACAGTCATATAGTCCTGAGCCTGCCCTGCTCCACTTGTCCACATGTCCGTGGTTAAGTGGACATTGGGTACAACTGCATTTTTTAGGACACTGGTGAGTCTTTTTCTGAGGTCTGTGTACATTTTCGGTATCGCCTGCCTAGAGAAATGGAACCTAGATGGTATTTGGTACCGGGGACACAGTACCTCCAACAAGTCTCTAGTTGCCTCTGCAGTAATGATGGATACCGGAACCACGTTTCTCACCGCCCAGGATGCCAAGGCCTCAGTTATCCGCTTTGCAGCAGGATGACTGCTGTGATATTTCATCTTCCTCGCAAAGGACTGTTGGACAGTCAATTGCTTGGTGGAAGTAGTAAAAGTGGTCTTACGAGTACGACTTCCCCTCTGGGATGACCATCGACTCCCAGCAGCAACAACAGCAGCGCCAGCAGCAGTAGGCGTTACACGCAAGGATGCATCGGAGGAATCCCAGGCAGGAGAGGACTCGTCAGAATTGCCAGTGGCAGTGACATGGCCTGCAGGACTATTGGCATTCCTGGGGAAGGAGGAAATTGACACTGAGGGAGTTGGTGGGGTGGTTTGCGTGAGCTTGGTTACAAGAGGAAGGGATTTACTGGTCAGTGGACTGCTTCCGCTGTCGCCCAAAGTTTTTGAACTTGTCACTGACTTATGATGAATGCGCTGCAGGTGACGTATAAGGGAGGATGTTCCGAGGTGGTTAACGTCCTTACCCCTACTTATTACAGCTTGACAAAGGCAACACACGGCTTGACAAATGTTGTCCGCATTTCTGTTGAAATACTTCCACACCGAAGAGCTGATTTTTTTGGTATTTTCACCAGGCATGTCAATGGCCCTATTCCTCCCACGGACAACAGGTGTCTCCCCGGGTGCCTGACTTAAACAAACCACCTCACCATCAGAATCCTCCTGGTCAATTTCCTCCCCAGCGCCAGCAACACCCATATCCTCCTCATCCTGGTGTACTTCAACACTGACATCTTCAATCTGACTATCAGGAACTGGACTGCGGGTGCTCCTTCCAGCACTTGCAGGGGGCGTGCAAATGGTGGAAGGCGCATGCTCTTCACGTCCAGTGTTGGGAAGGTCAGGTATCGCAACCGACATTGACATTGGGCATCGGCCTTGGCAGACGACGTTGCTGGCATTTCATCGTCTCGGCCATGACTAGTGGCAGCAGCTTCAGCACGAGGTGGAAGTCGATCTTGATCTTTCCCTATTTTTTGAACCTCAACATTTTTGTTCTCCATATTTTAATAGGCACAACTAAAAGGCACCTCAGGTAAACAATGGAGATGGATGGATACTAGTATACTTATGGATGGACGAGCGACTGCCGACACAGAGGTAGCTACAGCCGTGGACTACCGTACTGCGTCTGCTGCTAATATAGACTGGATGATAATGATATAAAAAATATATATATATATCACTACTGCAGCCGGACAGGTATATATTATATAATGACGGACCTGCTGGACACTGTCAGCACTGCAGACTCCTAAAGTAAGCTACTAGTATCAAGAAGATAGAAAAAAAAAAAACACCACGGGTAGGTGGTATACAATTATGGATGGACGAGCGACTGCCGACACAGAGGTAGCTACAGCCGTGGACTACCGTACTGCGTCTGCTGCTAATATAGACTGGATGATAATGATATAAAAAATATATATATATCACTACTGCAGCCGGACAGGTATATATTATATAATGACGGACCTGCTGGACACTGTTAGCTCAGCACTGCAGACTCCTAAAGTAAGCTACTAGTAGTATCAAGAAGATAGAAAAAAACAAAACACCACAGGTAGGTGGTATACAATTATGGATGGATGAGCGACTGCCGACACAGAGGTAGCTACAGCCGTGGACTACCGTACTGCGTCTGCTGCTAATATAGACTGGATGATAATGATGTAAAAAATATATATATATCACTACTGCAGCCGGACAGGTATATATTATATAATAACAGACCTGCTGGACACTGTCAGCTCAGCACTGCAGACTCCTAAAGTAAGCTACTAGTATCAAGAAGATAGAAAAAAAAAAAACCACCACGGGTAGGTGGTATACAATTATGGATGGACGAGCGACTGCCGACACAGAGGTAGCTACAGCCGTGGACTACCGTACTGCGTCTGCTGCTAATATAGACTGGATGATAATGATATAAAAAATATATATATATATCACTACTGCAGCCGGACAGGTATATATTATATAATGACGGACCTGCTGGACACTGTCAGCTCAGCACTGCAGACTCCTAAAGTAAGCTACTAGTATCAAGAAGATAGAAAAAAAAAAACACCACGGGTAGGTGGTATACAATTATGGATGGACGAGCGACTGCCGACACAGAGGTAGCTACAGCCGTGGACTACCGTACTGCATCTGCTGCTAATATAAACTGGATGATAATGATATAAAAAATATATATATATCACTACTGCAGCCGGACAGGTATATATTATATAATGACGGACCTGCTGGACACTGTCAGCTCAGCACTGCAGATTTCTAAAGTAAGCTACTAGTATCAAGAAGATAGAAAAAAAAAAAAACACCACGGGTAGGTGGTATACAATTATGGATGGACGAGCGACTGCCCACACAGAGGTAGCTACAGCCGTGGACTACCGTACTGCGTCTGCTACAGTGCTAATATAGACTGGATGATAATGATATAAAAAATATATATATATCACTACTGCAGCCGGACAGGTATATATTATATAATGACGGACCTGCTGGACACTGTCAGCAGAATGCGTTTATAGAATAAAAACACCACACGACGAGTGTTTAACTTTTTCAGGCAGACAATCACAATATACTGGTGGTCAGTGGTCACTGGTCAGTCACACTGGCAGTGGCACTCTGGCAGCAAAAGTGTGCACTGTTAAAATATGTACTCCTGCTATAACTGCTCCCCAGTCTCCCCCACAATTAAGCTGTGTGAGCAGTGAGCACTCAGCACAGTCAGATATACAGTATTACATAGATGATGCAGCACACTGAGGGCACACTGAGGCTGAGCACAGATATGGTATGTGACTGTGTCACACTGTGTATCGTTTTTTTTCAGGCAGAGAACGGATTAATTAAACTGGTGGTCACTGGTCACACTATCAGCAAGTAGTACTCCTAATATGCTCCCCAAAATTAGTAAATCAAGTGTCTCTACTACTCTCTAGTCTACTCTAAACGGAGAGGACGCCAGCCACGTCCTCTCCCTATCAATCTCAATGCACGTGTGAAAATGGCGGCGACGCGCGGCTCCTTATATAGAATCAGAGTCTCGCGATAGAATCCGAGCCTCGCAAGAATCCGACAGCGGGATGATGACGTTCGGGCGCGCTCGGGTTAACCGAGCAAGGCGGGAAGATCCGAGTCTGCCTCGGACCCATGTAAAAAACGTGAAGTTCGGGGGAGTTCGGTTTCCGAGAAACCGAACCCGCTCATCACTAGTAACGAGTGAAGGATAGAAGAGCTTCATAAAGAAGAAGTAACAGGTCTGTGAGAGCCAGGAATCTTGCTGCTTGGTAGGTGTCCAAATATTTATTTTCCACAAGAATATACAAGTAAATTGTTTAAAAATCATACAATGTGATTTCCTGGTTTTTTCTCTCCAGATTCTGTCTCTCACAGTTGAAGTATACCTATGATGGAAATTACAGACCTCGCTAATCTTTTTAAGTAGGTCAACTTGCACAATCGGTGGCTGTCCAAATACTTTTTTGCCCCACTGTATATCCTATCTATCTATCTATCTATCTATCTATCTATCTATCTATCTATCTATCTATCTATCTACACATAGTACACATATAGAGGCA
Organism: Pseudophryne corroboree; assembly: GCF_028390025.1. NCBI lineage: Eukaryota > Metazoa > Chordata > Amphibia > Anura > Myobatrachidae > Pseudophryne > Pseudophryne corroboree. The sequence goes on from NC_086449.1 coordinate 286,285,164, forward strand.
GCTTTAGGCTGCCTCTATATGTGTTCTATGTACACCACATTTTTACACAATTTTATATATAATAAACCTATAACTAAGAACATTTTTACTTATAATATTACCTTGCTTCGTTTATATAAATATGCCATAAATAGTCATGGGGCTTAATGTCTTCAGCTCAACCTCATAACTCTTTTTTTTCTGCAGAACTGTGATTGTCAGGAACAGCATATTGTCATCAGACTGAAAGGGAGGCTTTGCACAAATCCACAAAAGATCAATACTCCGGGCTCTTTTCTTAAAGTCACAAAGGTTCCAAATAGCCACATATGACTCTAATGTAAATCTACTCCCTGCAAACTTGTTCTGTGGGTTAGTCATCTGGAGTAAGCTTTCAGTCTCTCACATTTCTTGTTGCACTTATGAGTAAAGTGGTGCCTTTTAGTAACCACCTCTGCTATACAGCCTGTCCACATGAAGTCCTTTTTTTACGTATTGATCATAACAGGAAATATACATGAATGCCTTTGAGCAGAAAAGCAACATTTCAAGAAAAGTACTCGAAGCCAAATGTTATTACAAAGGATCCTGTCTATAGATAGGTCTGTTATTAACAAAAATGAAATCTTGCTTAGGGAGCTATTAGATATTGTAAGACATCCAAGCCAAGCTACGTACTAACTGGCATTAGATAAGTGTTTAACGTGTTTCTAATGCAAGTTCAAATAATAACATTCACTGAACCAAATGAACCTGTATATATTTGTATTTTTATTTATGTTATGTACAGTACATTCTTTTTTACACTTCCTGCTCTATGTCGGCAAGCGTCATACATAATTGCAGCTGGAAATGCACATTCACCTTATTGGACGTGAATTACTATTATCATTATTATTCTTCACTATAATCTATAAAGCGCTGACATATTACACTGCACTGAACATCGAAGGGATCATGACATAACCTGTAATGTAACAATAGTACACTGGATATATACTGTAGGCTAACAGGAATAAACAGAACAATCTTCCTGGTGATTTCTACAATTTCACTCACAGCAGCAACAGTGTTAGTTCGCAATTTCACCACACCAACATACTTAGCAGCACTTACATCCAACCGTAACACGTTTTTCAGCCTAAATGGTGGTTTCATCAGAGGAATAATTGTCATGCTTAGTCAGTCAGCAATATTTAAAGATATATCAGCCAGTGCCTGAGATGGGGACATGGCTGTGTCATGTAGCCCCCTCAAGTAAGCCCTGCACAGGCATATAGTAACTTCTGACTGTCATTTTATAGACTGTACTAGACAAATGATAGTTATAAGCGGATTTGTTGCTATGGGCAACTTCTCCTCTTGAATTGAGATAAAGGGGTGGAGATAAAGTATCAGCCAATCAGCTCCTAACTGCCATGTCACAGGCTGGGTTTAAAAAAATGACCGTTAGGAGCTGGTTGGCTGGTACTTTATCTCCATCCACTTTATTGCCACCTAAGGCTTAGTAAATAGACCCTTAACTCTCTCAAACTTTTTGAACATTACCCCCCTAGAGTATAACAATTGTGATGCTGCTGACACACACAGCAAAGTGTTCAGCTACAGTAGGTACACAGGCCCTCATTCCGAGTTGTTCGCTCGGTATTTTTCATCGCATCGCAGTGAAAATCCGCTTAGTACGCATGCGCAATGTTCGCACTACGACTGCGCCAAGTAACTTTACTATGATGAAAGTATTTTTACTCACGGCTTTTTCTTCGCTCCGGCGATCGTAATGTGATTGACAGGAAATGGGTGTTACTGGGCGGAAACACGGCGTTTCAGGGGCGTGTGGCTGAAAACGCTACCGTTTCCGGAAAAAACGCAGGAGTGGCCGGAGAAACGGTGGGAGTGCCTGGGCGAACGCTGGGTGTGTTTGTGACGTCAACCAGGAACGACAAGCACTGAAATGATCGCACAGGCAGAGTAAGTCTGGAGCTACTCTGAAACTGCTAACTCGTTTGTAATCGCAATATTGCGCGTACGTCGGTCGCAATTTTAAGAAGCTAAGATTCACTCCCAGTAGGCGGCGGCTTAGCGTGAGCAACTCTGCTAAAATCGCCTTGCGAGCGAACAACTCGGAATGAGGGCCACAGTGTCTGATGTTTCAGTCGTCCTGTCAATTGAGGCAATTTTGCTACAAATTGAAGGCCTCAATATCTGAGCTACACGCTTTTTTAGTAAGTGATTTTCTGGCACACCACGCTGAATTTGTATAGGTCTGCCCACAAGGAAGATGATGTAGTCACGGAAAAACGTGTTATGTTCAGATTACTGAGAATGCTCACACTGTGCTCCATATCAGGAGATTGAGTCAGAGATTTTAGCGAGGTATTTAGTGTACAGTAATTCAACCAATTTGCCAATAATCGGATACTCAGCCTGTTTTATTGTGCATGGATGATTGTACTTGTGTTGTTACGATAACCGGAGAAATCATGGTCATAAAAACGCTCCTTCGAATATCAGATCGGTCGGCCATGACCTCAATCTACTAATAAAATTAAGCTAAATATTTTATTGACTTAAATGTTTAATAGTATTTGTTGTCATACTTGTGTTTATGTGATTGTTTGTGTTGGGAGCAATGCAAATAAAAAAAAGAGCCAGTAACCTTGCATCTGAAACCAGCCATGTTTCAATGCCAGGAGTGCAAACACATACATTTTTTGTGATGCAGAGGAAATACTGGCTGCTTTTGCGTGTAGCCCACAGATGTTGGACAACTTTATTTTTACACTGCAATTAGGTTTGAGTTTGGACACACCCCTCTCACATCTAAATCTCTCTGCACATGTTACATCTGCCCCACCAAGGTGCACAGATACTTGCTCTTTTTTACTTTATAAGTAGAAGCCAGAAACAGCCCCTATATGTCTTGCTTTATTTATTATTGAATAATGTTCAAATCAACTGTCGCTTGATTATATTATTTTGCGCAAAATCCTTTTGCGCAATTGTGTGTTACTGTCTGGCATTTAATGTGTTATGCTAGTCACCAGGGGATGAGTCCACCACACCTCCAATGTGGTGTGTCCATGCCCATTGTGTGTCAGCTCTGACAATCACTTTTACCTCCATGGCAAATATGAGAGCTATGCACATTGGCAGCATATTCCATTAGGTTGTGCACCCAGAGACATCCAGAGGGGCATACTCTAAGGAGCATGTCTAGTAACACCCAGGGTCGTGTCTAGCACTATTTCACCAATGTCACCAATCCCTCCCAGTGGTGTCACTAGTGTTGGTGCCACCAAGTGCACATGCAAGCAAAAGCAGGTGTGGCCTTGTGTCAACATCGTCACACCTCCTGGGGTATGATATTCTGGAGGGGGGGGGGGGTGTTGGCATTACACTGGGGTTTTTTCCCAGTGCTCCTGGAGAATCTGGGCAGCCCAGTATGGATGATGTGTGCATGCTTACGTCATCCATCATCTCTGTCACCGCTGCTTGGTGACACCATCTGAGGGGGTGACAAAAATAGCAGAACAGCTCTGCTATTTTGGTGTCACCCTCTCTGAAGGGCCCCCTTCTGTCTATCCAGCAGGGATGTAGACTGTGGGCAGTAGAGTCACTAGGGGAAACTAGCGCTGTCCCAGAGTCTACTGCGCATGCCGAACAGCACCCTGCTAGCCAGATGCACAGCCAGAGAGAGTGTCGCTCCCAGGGAACTCCGCCCTGTGCGACGACACCAGCCGCACCGCCCACCATACTGTCAACATGTGCAATGTTCCTTCTCTGCTAAGCTGTCTGGAAATTAAAGTGTTGAAAAACCATTATAATGCAGACACCACCCTGAACGGCTACAGCCATATTCTACTGGATTTCCCCTAGCAAATTAGATTTTTAACACGATTATTCAAGATCGCTCAGGTTAAAGTAAACAGTGATGTTCAGTGTTACATAATTATTGCAAAGTAAAAGTAAACAAACATAAAACCATAAAAAGCAAAATCAATTGTTTTCCATGTAAACCAAACTAAACGCTGCCTTGTTTAGAAAATCAAAATAACCTAAAACGAAATCTATTCATCCAAATTTAACCCAAAGCATTTTTGAACATCAGTAGCAGCTTCTATTTTTTTTAAAATAATATTAAATTACCATGTGTTGTATTTTTGGTCTAATTTGATAAACAATTGTAGTATGTTATAGAGCAGAGGCTGAGTGCTTGGAATACGGTGAGGGAGAAGAGGGGATATTACAGGAGCCAGCTTCTGAATGTCTTTGTTGTGTTAGCATGGATTTTCAGTGTGATTTACTGGGGATTGATTTGCAGTATATTCTGCAGTCATTGTTTGTAATGTGCTTTGCCAGCTCGTGTACTCTGAACCTTAATTGTTCTAAATTAAACTATGGGGACTAGACATCGCACATTTCAATCAGAATGACAAAATATTGCACAAATCACCACTGGGATGTGTAATCTCTTGCGTTGACTACAAAGCTTGTAGATATCAAGTCAAGTAAGAAAAACTGCTGTATGAAGTCACTTGGCTGCAGTACCAATTTCTGCTATCAAAATGGGGTATCGCAACGGCATAAGTTTAATTAACCGGCCACTATAACACTGTGATGCATTTGAGATATGAAATGAGGCCTCTTGAGCATTGAAATGGCTCGTGATGGAGTTATTTCTGGTCTGAAGAGTAACGGGAGCTTGCAGGATGCCATCTGAGACAACTGCTTTAGCTTTTAATGAAATTCAATTTAAACTACGATAATGGGTAGATTGCCATCATGTTTGCTGTGTACATATGCTGTGGATTATCACAGAACAACCGTTTTATTCAGGTCAAACATATTGCAGTTGGACACTTTACTCGCTACATCTAAATGTCATGATTATAGTTTCCCTTATAACCAACTTACGTATAAGTGTAGTAACTTTGCCTTTGTAATGCTTAAAACAAAGTTAAAGAAAGAAAAAACATAACAAAAAACCTGCTTCTTTATAAAATACTAAGGGGCTCATACTGAGATGCAGACTGCGGCGACCATTTTATCATCTTTTGCTGTAGTCACTTCTGCGACTTCATGCTATTGCTAGTAAAAGCCCTTCCCCAATGAACAAGTGTGCATGTGAATGTGCAAGGATTGGGACTCCCATTTTGTGCATCTTTTGACGCAAACATTATACGCATCATGAAAATTTTCACCATCCCCATGCTAACTGCAGATTCTTTGTCAGACTATGGCCTGTCATGTAAGCAATTCAACATATGAGTTCACAACAGTTATGAGGCATGCCTGTGCAGGGACATACTGTAGCAAGCGGAGTGTGAGCTCCAGGTGCCGGTGGTGGCAGAAGGTGCCAATAAGGGCTAGCTGCTGCACCAGGGCTAGCCCTACCAGTTTGATGGGTACAACACTAAAGAGGGCCCTGGCTCTCTGTAACAGAGAGTGCAGTGCAGTGAGTGGTTGGGGGATGGGGGAAGGTTTGGAGGCTTATCAGATGAACCTTCTTTTCTGTCATTTATCTGCAGTCAGTGACATGGAACATGCAGGTAGTGTGGTGGCTACTCCTCCGCTCTCCTGAAGTTCTCGCCTACTATCCTTGGAGTCCCAGATTGTCATTCACATAAGAAGCTCCGCCCCTCCAGACTACTGGAACTGAGGAGATGCTGCTAAATGACTTCTTGGTGAGGAAAATTGGGTATGTATGTGTGTGTGTGTGTGTGTGTGTGTGTGTGTGTATGGGGTGGAGGCTTAAATGAGTGCTAGCAGCACTGGGGTTTCTATAATGGGTGCAGTGTGTGTGGTGCACACGGGCCCCTGAGTCCAGAGGGGGCCCCCACCGCACACGGTGCACCCATTTTTAAAATACTCACCCCTCCAAAGTCCATCGCCGCCATCCGCAGCGCTGTTAGAACACCTTGAAAATGGCTCATGCGCAGTAGAGAAATCTCAGGCAAAATGGCCGCTGCACCATTTTCCTGGAGATCTGCGAATGCGCAGTAGAGTCTGAGCCCTCTAGCGCTCAGACTCTACAGTGCTCCTGGCAGGGAGGAGGGATCTTGAATGGAGGAGGCTGAACACGGGCCTCCTCCTCTCTTAAAGCACCCCTGGCTAGCAGTCACCACTCAGGGAAGCCCAATATGTTTCTGACACTGCATCTCAATCGCTATTGCGACTATGTGCGCACACACTGTGGGATACATGAGCTGTGTGGCTTTTTAGCAACTTAGATGCATGCACAGTTGAAAAACATTGGATATTTGTGTAAATATCGGCATTGCATCTGACTCAGGCCTTAAGTTAACTAATAGTACACAAACAGATGCTGTATGGAAATGAACACATTCAAAAGCAATATATAATGAAGATTAAATAAATGTAGACATTTCTATTTTAATACCATGATACAGGTTGAGTCTCCCGTATCTGAAATTCCAAAATCCCAAATGATCCAATATTCAAATATTTATTAAACATATATGAATTTCATATTTGTATACAAACTTTGTTTCATGCACAAAATTAGTACAAATATTATATAAAACCAGAAGGGCCGATGGACTGATGGGCCAGGCCGGCCACACAGTGAGACCGGGCTGGCCAAGCAGCTCATCCTCCTGGCACTCTGGTCGGCTGCCCCGGTTGTCATAGACAGGTGTCCTACATGACATATGTAAGGTACCAGTTTATATATGAGACATACTGGCACATTGCATGACACAGTAATGATGAATGCGTTCTTTTTGGAAATCTTATGAAGCATAGCACATCTTCTTATATATAGAACTTACCAAATTACATTTCTCTGTATTCGGTGGTGATGCCTGTTCCATTATGGGAAGTCTGTGAGCTGAACTTAAATAGAAGTATCGTACTTGCTTCTAGTTTAGCCAAAATATGATGCTGACATGGATAGATTTATGGAACACAGACTGTCACAGTACAAATGTGATGGGTCCTAAGAGTAAATAAACTTGAAAGTTGTCATTTCAGGGTTGAATAATCATCCATATGCCTGGGCCCTGGGTCATAATGGTGTATGTCAGAAACAACACCAATTGTCTGGAACATAAGAAAGTCAATAAGATAGCTCAAGTCAGGATGTTACAAGTGTGTGAAGGGGAACATACAGTACGAACAACAACAGTGTAAACTAGATACGTTTATTTACATATTGTAGCAAAAGTTCTCCTGTTTTAGTAAAATGGCATTGATGAGTGATACTTGGCAGAGTATATCTAGGCACTTGCCTATATATTAAATTGAATGTATACTTGCACAAATTAACAAAAAGAGACATTGTATAATGAGAAAAATACCAAAGCTGAAGTGGTTTTGCTTAATGTAAGAAAAGAGATTGCAACTCATAGTAGTATGGAATGAATGTTTGAGTATTAAAAAAAATATTTAATAGCAATTTAAGGTCCCATTAAAGGTTATAGAGCACACTGGAAGTCACATAGGGTTATTTAAGATGGTTTGTAGGGGAACATATACACAGTAACCCTATATGTATGACATTGTATGACCTTATGCCACAGTTACATGACACTCAATCAAATAATGGCAAATGACACTATTGAACAGCTCTATATAAGGCGTTGTTACACTGTATGGCAGTGGGATATGAGCTTGTGCACAGTGTCATACAGAAGTTTCCATCCCAACAATCTTTTACACTAATATGAAATGCTTTTGGTGCCAGTTTTGTATTAGCTAACGGTTAATAATTTGCCATTAAGCAAATCACCGCATATTTAAATGCTTTTAATCTAATGACAACATTTCCTGGGGGAGGGGAAGGGGAAGGGGGAGGGGTCTATATGTTAAATATAAATACTGCTAATTCAATGATGGGACTGGTTGGGGAAAAGACATCTAATTAGTGAGTAATAATGATTTCACGCTGGAGTGAGGGAGGCATAGACTGTTCTCTTATTGCTCACCTTTCCAGGGGGTGAGTAGTACATATCGCTTTTGCAAGCAAGGTCCCAATGTTTCAGGATGCAAAAAAGCAACAGACACCAACAGCAGCAACTGATACAGCAACACAAATTATATGTCAATTATCAAGATGATGTAATATGTCCCACTTCACATCACTTTGCTTAAAGGGCTACTGCTACGTGCACCAAACCATGGTAAGCATACTGCTGTTGGTGTGTTCTAAGAGAAAAGACTGTGTTGCATCTTATGCATGTCCCTTGCTCAGGACTAATTGGCCCTGCAGCTTGGAAGACCAATAGAAACATGATATTTTGGCTGCTCTTAATAGAAATTCTTCATAAAGAGACGGAAATGTAATTCTATATTCTGCTATTCACACATTAACATCTTCTTGGATATAATAACTATTGTTCAAGACAGTGATCACAGGCAGTGATGTCTTATTGATCAAAAATGTAAATATTATTTATTTATTTATTAACAGTTCCTTATATAGCGCAGCAAATTCCGTTGCGCTTTACAATTGGAAATAACAATGATATAACAAAACTGGGTAATAACAAACAGTCATAGAGGTAGGAAGGCCCTGCTCGCAAGCTTACAATCTATAGGGAAATAGGCATGTATACAGAAGGAAAGGTGCTATCTATTGCATAATTGTCCACCAGATTGTAAAGGTTCTTGGTGGGCTGTATGATATGGTCATACAGCAATGATGAATCGGGGTCAAGAGGAAGGGAAAGTGAAGAATGAGAAGACATGTGAGGATATGTGTGGTCTGTGCAGAGTGGATGCAATTTGATAGGAAGGTTTATGAAAGTTATGCGGGCGGTTCTGGAATTTGATATGCTCGCCTAAAGAGGTAAGTTTTAAGGAAACGCTTGAAGGTTTGGAGACTAGAGGAGAGTCTTATTGTGCGTGGTAGTGCACAGAGTGGGTGCAGCCCAATGAAAGTCCTGCAATTGTGAGCGGGAGCGAGTAATGAGCGTGGATGAGAGACGCAGGTCTTGTGAAGAGCGAAGAGGTCGGGTTGGGAGATATTTTGAGATAAGCGAAGTGATGTACGTTGGTGTAGTTTGGTTAATGGCCTTGTGTGTGAGTAAAAGAATTTTATATTGAATACGGTAGAATACAGGTAACCAATGGAGGGACTGACAAAGTGGATCTGCAGACGATAAATGTCTAGCGAGGAAGATTAGCCTCGCCGGTGCATTCAGAATGGATTGTAGTGGTGAGAGTCTCGTTTTGGGAAGGCAAGTTAGGAGACTATTGCAATAATCAATGCGGGAGATAATGGCCCTCATTCCGAGTTGTACGCTCGCTAGCTACTTTTAGCAGAAATGCAAACACAAAGCCGCCGCTCTCTGGGAGTGTATCTTAGCATAGCAGAATTGCTAACGAAAGATTAGCAATTCTGCTATAAGTATTTCCTTGCAGTTTCTGAGTAGCTCCAGACCTACTCCTAGATTGCGATCACCTCAGTCCGTTTATTTCCTGGTTTGACGTCACAAACACGCCCAGCGTTCGACCAGCCACTCCTCCGTTTCTCCAGCCACTCCTGCGTTTTTACCTGGCACGCCTGCGTGTTTTAGCATACTCCCTGAAAACGGCCAGTTTCCGCCCAGAAACACCCACTACCTGTGGATCACACTACGATCAGCAGAGCGACTGAATAGCTTCGTTTGCCTGTGAGTAAAATAGCATAGTTTTGTGTAAAATTGCTTAGCGCGTGCACCCTGCTGTGTATACGCATGCGCAGAACTGCCGGATTTTAGCCTATTAGCAATTCTGCCAAAAATAGCAGCGAGCGAACAACTCGGAATGACTACCAATGAGAGCATGGATTAGAGTTTTAGCAGTGTCTTGTGTAAGGTATGGTCGTATTTTGGATATGTTTTTTAGATGCATGTAACGTGATCTTGAGACAGATTGAATGTGGGGAACAAAGGACAGATCACAGTCAAGGATGACACCTAGGCAGCGAGCTTGTGGGGTAGGGTAGATAGTCGAGTTTTAAACAGTGATAGAGATATCAGGTTGGTACCTACTATTGGCCGGTGGAAATATAATTAACTCTGTCTTAGAAATATTAAGTTTGAGGTGGCGAGATGTCATCCAAGATGAAATGGCAGAAAGGCATTCAGTGACACGGCCCAGTACAGATAGGGACAAATCAGGGGAGGATAGGTAGATTTGAGTATCATCTGCGTACAGATGATACTGAAATCCAAAAGAGCTGATTAGTTTACCAAGAGATGAGGTATAGATAGAGAAAAGCAGAGGACCCAAGACTGAGCCTTGCGGTACTCCAACTGAAAGAGGTAGCGAAAAGGAGGTAGATCCAGATAAGTGAACACTGAAGGAGCGATTAGATAGGTAGGACAGGAACCAAGAAAGGGCTGTGTTTTTAAGACCTAGGGATTGTAGTGTTTGTATGAGAAGAGAGTGGTCAACAGTGTCAAATGCAGCAGATAGATCTAGAAGAAAAAGTAGTGATTAATGGCCTTTAGACCTCGTAGTGACCAAATCATTGACCACTTTAGTCAGTGCTGTCTCTGTGGAGTGTTGGGAATGGAAGCCTGACTGAAGTGGGTCCAATAAAGTGTGTGAGTTAAGAAAGTGTGTGAGTCGAGTGTAGGCAAGTCTCTCAAGTAGCTTAGACAAGGAGGCTGAGAGATAGGGCGGTAGTTTGAGAGAGCGTTAGGGTCAGAATTTTTTTTTCTTAAATAGGAGTAATCACTGCATGCTTGTAGAGTGAAGGAAAAATACCAGTAGAGAGAGAGAGATTACAGATGTTAGTTAAGGTAGGGATGAGAGCACTAGAGACAGAGTACAAAATCATGGCAGTCCAGACCAGGGTCGGGCTGGCCCACAGGGGAACAGGGGAAACCACCGGTGGGCCCTACTGCCTGTGGGCTCTCCTCCTCCTCTAGGGATCAAGTTCCAGACTATCCTAGTGCACTAGATTTATGCATTATACATATGTTACATTATACTTCACAATAATTTGGTTTATTATATATTCACCAAGGGGCACAGAACATGTAATGATTAGCCAAACCTCTGTGGTCGCTGGCTACGCCCCCACCGGAACCTGGCTATACCTTTAAGCATGGGCCCCTACAACAACATCCCTCGGTTGGCCCTTCATGCCCCAGTCCGACACTAGTCCAGAGACAGAAAAATCTAGTTGTTGATTGGTTGTTAGAGACTTAAGTGTAAAGACGCCACGCTATTTATCTGCATTTTGTTCATGCCCACATTCCGGATTTTGAAAGGGTATGTAAAATCAACCTGTACCTAATTTCATGGGATTGTGAGTCCAGACGGAAATGCTTTGTGGAAAGAGTAAATACATCACTTCAACTTCCTGTTTATTACCACTTTAGTGTTACTACCTTGATTAACTATAACTTGTAGATGTTTCTAGCTAGAATTTCCCAAATCCAACCAGCTCCACTCATCAAAAATAAAATGTTTTCTATCACTACAAATGCTGACATTCATGGCTGTGCACCAGTTGTAAAAATGCACAAGGTTTAGAAATGGTAACTGTTCACTCATTAGGCATTTCAGCATGCACAATAGGCTCTATGCCATACTTACCTAATTTAACTACATCGATTCCGAGAAAAGAAGGCAAGGTGGACAGGGCTTCATGTTGTGATACATGTTATTAGGTGGGCAGTGCAATCACATAATCATGCCCCACCCAACTTAGTACATTCGGTGGCAGGAACAAAATATAATTCATGTCATTTAGGATCAGCCAATAGCTGCTTGCTTTATGCAAATGAATCTGTTTTATGCCTTGTGGGAGCTTAATGTTTTCTCATAGAATTTTCTGCTCTCAGGTTCCCCATAATTTGGGTGTCTCCTAAACATTCCAGTACATTAGGCAACTGTGCATTCAATGAACAAAGAACAGGATACAGTTCAAGTTCAACAATCTCTTGAGGGGGGAATGTAGTAGGGTGTGAGAATCAGAAAGTAAGAGATTTTGAGAGCGTTCTCCTGTTGTTGTTGTTGTTGTTGTTCTTAAAGTGGCAATCATTTACATATTAAAATCGACCTCGTTTTGCCATATAAATTATTGCCACTTTAAAAATACAGGAAAACTCTCACAAAATCTCTCACTTCTTGATTTTCACACCCTATTACATCCCCCCGCCCCAGGTTTCTCTTTGATTTAACTTGTCTGTTGTCTCAGTCCTTGCATGATACTGTATTATTTTAAGGAGACGAACATCAATCTAGGATTTTTGGTTATTTTTTTATTGCTCAGATAACAATGGAAGCTGCCATATTGACAAGTAACACATGCGCATACTTTTTTTTATTTTGTCTGTGTTAGAGACTGATAAAAATAAGATTTTAAACCTTACCGGTTAATCTTTTTCTCGTAGTCCGCAGAGGATGCTGGGGACTCCGTAAGGACCATGCTGGGGACTCCGTAAGGACCATGGGGATAGACGGGCTCCGCAGGAGACATGGGCACTTTAAGAAAGACTTTAGGTATGGGTGTGCACTGGCTCCTCCCTCTATGCCCCTCCTCCAGACCTCAGTTAGAGAAACTGTGCCCAGAGGAGACGGACAGTACGAGGAAAGGATTTTGTTAATCCAAGGGCAAGATTCATACCAGCCACACCAATCACACCGTATAACTTGTGATATACTAACCAGTCAACAGTATGAAAACAACATAGCATCAGTCCAAGACCGATGAAAACTATAACATAACCCTTATGTAAGCAAAACTATATACAAGTCTTGCAGAAGTAGTCCGCACTTGGGACGGGCGCCCAGCATCCTCTACGGACTACGAGAAAAAGATTTACCAGTAGGTTTAAAATCTTATTTTCTCTTACGTCCTAGAGGATGCTGGGGACTCCATAAGGACCATGGGGATTATACCAAAGCTCCCAAACGGGCGGGAGAGTGCGGATGACTCTGCAGCACCGATTGAGCAAACAGGAGGTCCTCCTCAGCCAGGATATCAAACTTATAGAATTTTGCAAAGGTGTTTGAACCCGACCAAGTAGCAGCTCGGCACAGCTGTAGTGCCGAGACCCCTCGGGCAGCCGCCCAAGAAGAGCCCACCTTCCTTGTGGAATGGGCCTTCACCGATTTTGGTAACGGCAATCCAGCTGTGGAATGAGCCTGCTGTATCGTGTTACAGATCCACCGAGCAATAGTCTGCTTTGAAGCAGGGGCGCCAACCTTGTTGGCCGCATATAGGACAAACAGTGCTTCTGTTTTCCTGACTCTAGCCGTTTTGGCCACGTAAATTTTCAAAGCCCTGACTACATCAAGGGACTCGGAATCCTCCAAGTCGCGCATAGCCACAGGCACCACAATAGGTTGGTTCATATGAAAAGATGACACCACCTTAGGCAAAAATTGAGGGCGGGTCCGTAATTCCGCGCTATCCATATGGAAAATTAGATAGGGGCTTTTATGAGACAAAGCTGCCAATTCCGACACTCGCCTAGCCGAAGCCAAGGCTAACAACATGACCACTTTCCAAGTGAAATATTTCAACTCCACCGTTTTAAGTGGTTCAAACCAGGCGCCACCGGAGGTACAAAAGGAGGCTGAATATGCAGCACTCCATTTACAAAAGTCTGTACTTCTGGGAGAGAAGCCAATTCCTTTTGAAAGAAAATGGATAAGGCCGAAATCTGAACCTTAATGGAGCCTAATTTTAGGCCCAAATTCACTCCAGTTTGTAGGAAGCGAAGGAAACGGCCCAGATGGAATTCTTCCGGAGGAGCATTCCTGGCCTCACACCAAGCAACATATTTTCGCCAAATACGGTGATAATGTTTAGCTGTCACGTCCTTCCTAGCCTTTATCAGAGTAGGAATGACCTCATCCGGAATGTCCTTTTCCGCTAGGATCCGGCCTTCAACCGCCATGTCGTCAAACGCAGCCGCGGTAAGTCTTGGAACAGACAGGGCCCCTGTTGCAACAGGTCCTGTCGTAGAGGAAGAGGCCATGGATCTTCTGTGAGCATTTCCAGTAGATCCGGATACCAGGTCCTTCGTGGCCAATCTGGAACAATGAGAATTGTCTGTACTCCTCTTTTCCTTATTATTCTCATTTGGGATGAGAGGAAGAGGAGGAAACACATAGACCGCCTGGAACACCCACGGTGTCACTAGGGCGTGTACAGCTACCGCCTGAGGGTCTTTTGATCTGGTGCAATACCCCTGCAGCTTTTTGTTGAGGCGGGATGCCATCATGTCTATCTGGGGCAGTCCCCACTGACTTACAATCTGTGCGAAGACTTCCTGATGAAGTCCCCACTCTCCTGGATGCAGGTCGTGTCTGCTGAGAAAGTCTGCTTCCCAGTTGTCCACTCCCGGAATGAACACTGCTGACAGTGCGCTTACATGATTTTCCGCCCAGCAAAAAATCCTGGCGGCTTCCGCCATTGCCACTCTGCTCCTTGTGCCGCCTTGGCGGTTTACATGAGCCACTGCGGTGATGTCGTCTGACTGGATCAGAACTGGTCGGTTGCGCAGTAAGGTCTCCGCTTGACGTAGGGTGTTGTATATGGCCCTCAGTTCCAGGATGTTGATGTGAAGACAAGTCTCTTGACTTGACCAAAGACCTTGGAAGTTTCTTCCCTGCGTGACTGCTCCCCAACCTTGGAGGCTCGCGTCCGTGGTCACCAGGATCCAGTCCTGAATGCTGAACCTGCGGCCTTCTAGAAGGTGAGCACACTGCAGCCACCACATGAGAGATACCCTGGCTCTGGGGTACAGGGTGATCAACCGATGCATTTGTAGATGTGACCCGGACCACTTGTCCAATAGGTCCCATTGGAAAGTCCTTGCATGGAACCTGCCGAAGGAAATGGCTTTGTATGATGCCACCATCTTTCCCAGGACTCGAGTGCAGTGGTGCACTGTCACCTGTTTTGGCTTCAATAAGTTCCTGACTAGAGTCATGAGTTCCTGAGCTTTTTCTATCGGAAGATAAACCTTTTTCTGGTCTGTATCCAGAATCAAGCCCAAGAAAGTCAGACGAGTCGTAGGAACCAACTGCGACTTCTGGATATTGAGAATCCAGCCGTGTTGCTGTAACACCTTCAGTGAAAGTGACACGCTGTTCAGTAACTGCTCTCTTGATCTCGCTTTTATGAGGAGATCATCCAAGTACGGGATAATTGTGACACCTTGCTTGCGCAGGAGCACCATAATTTCCGCCATTACCTTGGTGAAAATCCTCGGGGCCGTGGAAAGGCCAAACGGCAACGTCTGAAATTGGTAATGACAATCCTGTACCGCAAATCTCAGGTACGCCTGATGAGTCGGATAAATGGGAACATGAAGGTATGCATCCTTTATGTCCAGAGATACCATAAAATCCCCCCCTTCCAGGCTGGCGATGACCGTTCTGAGCGATTCCATCTTGAACTTGAACCTCTTCAAGTATAGGTTCAGGGATTTTAAATTTAAAATGGGTCTGACTGAACCGTCCGGTTTCGGGACCACAAATAGGGTTGAGTAATATCCCCTCCCTTGTTGAAGCAGGGAAACCTTGACCATCACCTGTAGAAGATACAATTTGTGAATTGCATTTAACACTATCTCCCTTTCCGGGGGAGAAGCTGGTAGGGCCGATTTGAAAAACCGGCGAGGAGGCACCTCTTCGAATTCCAGCTTGTAACCCTGGGAAACAATTTCTATTGCCCAGGGATCCACCTGTGAGTGAACCCAGATGTGGCTGAAAACTGGAAGACGTGCCCCCACTGGGGCGGACTCCTGTAGCAGAGCCCCAGTGTCATGCGGTGGATTTTGTAGAGGCCGGGGAGGACTTCTGTTCCTGGGAACTAGCTGTGTTGTGCAGCTTTTTTCCTCTGCCCTTACCTCTGGCAAGAAAGGACGCACCTCGTACTTTCTTGTTTCTTTGTGATCGAAAGGACTGCATTTGATAAGGTAGACATTTGATTTACCTGCTGTAGCTGTGGAGACCAGGTCCGAGAGACCTTCCCCAAACAATTCCTCACCCTTAAGGTAAAACCTCAATATGCCTCTTTGAGTCGGCATCACCTGTCCATTGACGGGTCCATAGGACTCGTCTAGCCGAAATGGACATCACGTTGATTCTAGAACCCAGTAGACTAATGTCTCTTTGAGCATCTCTCATATATAAGACCGCATCTTTTTATGCCCCAGGGTCAATAAAATGGTATCCTTATCTAGGGTCTCAATATCCGCTGATAAGGTATCTGTCCATGCTGCTACCGCGCTACAAACCCAGGCCGACGCAATAGCCGGTCTGAGTAAGGTACCAGAATGTGTGTAAATGGACTTCAAGATAACCACCTGCTTGCGGTCAGCAGGGTCCCTGAGGGTAGCCATATATTGGGATGGCAGCGCTACCTTTTTGGATAAGCGTGTTAATGCCTTGTCCACCTTAGGGGAGGATTCCCACCGTATCCTGTCCGTTGGCGGGAAAGAATACGCCATTAGAATCCTTTTGGGAATCTGCAGTTTTTTGTCTGGAGATTCCCAAGCTTTTTCACATAATTCGTTCAACTCATGTGAGGGGGGAAAGGTTACCTCAGGTTTCTTTCCCTTATACATGTGTACCCTCGTGTCAGGGACAGAGGGTTCCTCTGTGATATGCAAATCATCTTTTATTGCAATGATCATATATCGAATACATTTAGCCACTTTTGGCTGTAATTTTGCATCATCGTAGTCGACACTGGAGTCAGAATCCGTGTCGGTATCTGTGTCTACAATTTGGGATAGTGGGCGCTTTTGAGACCCCGAAGGTCCCTGCGACATAGGGACAGACATGGGTTGACTCCCTGGCTGTTCCCTAGCTTCAGCTTTGTCTAATCTTTTGTGCAATAAATTTACATTAGCACTTAAAACCTTCCACATATCCATCCAGTCAGGTGTCAGCGTTGTCGACGGAGACACCACACTCATTCTCTCCTCCTCCTCCTCCCCCTGAAAGCCTTCTACCTCAGACATGTCGACACACGCGTACCGACACAGCACACAATCAGGGAATCCTCTTATCTGAAGACTGTTCCCCCACAAGGCCCTTTGGAGAGACAGAGAGAGAGTATGCCAGCACACACCCAGCGCTATATGACCCAGGAAAAAACACTATATAAATATATGTTTCCCCAGTAGCGCTGTTTGTACATATATAAATGCGGCAAATTATGTGCCCCCCCCCCTTCTTCAAAACCCTCTTTCACCGTGGTTAAGCAGGGGAGAGTCCGGGGAGCTTCCTCTCAGCGCTGTGCTGTGGAGAAAATGGCGCTGGTGAGTGCTGAGGGAGAAGCCCCGCCCCCTCGGCGACGGGCTTCTGTCCCGCTCAAATATACTGAAAACTGGCGGGGGCTCATTATATATACAGTGCCCAACTGTATATATATATATTTTTGCCAGGAAGAGGTTTATATGCTGCCCAGGGCGCCCCCCCTGCGCCCTGCACCCTTACAGTGACTGCCGTGTGTGAGGTGTATGGGAGCAATGGCGCACAGCTTCACCGCTGTGCGTTACCTCAGTGAAGATCATGAAGTCTTCTGCCGCCTTTGAAGTCTTCTTTTCTTCTCATACTCACCCGGCTTCTATCTTCCGGCTCTGTGAGGAGGACGGCGGCGCGGCTCTGGGACGGACGGCGAGGTTGAGACCTGCGTACCAATCCCTCTGGAGCTAATGGTGTCCAGTAGCCTAAGAAGCAGAGCCTTGAAACTCACAGAAGTAGGTCTGCTTCTCTCCCCTCAGTCCCTCGATGCAGGGAGTCTGTTGCCAGCAGGCTCCCTGAAAATAAAAAACCTAACAAAATACTTTCTGACAGGAAACTCAGGAGAGCTCCCTGTAATGCACCCAGTCTCCTCTGGGCACAGTAGTAAACTGAGGTCTGGAGGAGGGGCATAGAGGGAGGAGCCAGTGCACACCCATACCTAAAGTCTTTCTTAAAGTGCCCATGTCTCCTGCGGAGCCCGTCTATCCCCATGGTCCTTACGGAATCCCCAGCATGGTCCTTACGGAGTCCCCAGCATCCTCTAGGACGTAAGAGAAAAGGATATATCTGTATGTTATCTGATATACGTTCCTTCAGCACCCTGTCTTCCTCATCCAGATAATATCCTCTCAAGTTGCTCTTGACCTTTATTCAGTGGAGACATGGCCATTTAAAACAGACATTCAGCACCTCCATTTCTTTAAGGGAGATGTATTTCTAAGCTTAAGTATACAAGATTACTGCAGCCTTTTCAGCCTCCTGCGTAGCAGGTTTCCCATGCGATAGCCTCTCTTCAGGATAGTTATTCTTTCATGCTGCCCCAGCACTCGCATTGATCAGTGGAAAAGTTCAAGGCAGCCACTCATCAAGTACAGCTTCAATACTGGATGCCAGACAAGGTCTACAATACATAATACCAATAATAAAGCATCATGTTTACTATCTTCTCAGAAAAGCAACAGTTACAACACTACTGTTACAGAAGGACCATATTTTTCCTGACACAAAAGTTTTACAATGCATATATTTCCTACACAACATAAATATCACATGCAGACTTAATTTGCCACTTTGAAATGCATTGAAATAAGCTGTTGAATGCACAAGTGCTTTAGCTACTGATTTCTTAATGTCTTCAGGCATTGGAAAATGCTCTTATTATATTCTGTGGGAATGCCCAGAATCTGTTATTTTGACCTGAATGTTAGTTGCAGATTGTATTTTGAAATAATTGTTCCAAATCTTCGGCGTTAGTCAACATACAGAGCAATCTATTGCTGTAAGTAGACAGGAAAAAAAATCTCACATAGCATTGTGATAAAAAAATATATATACCCTACGAGGGCCCTCACAGATTATTACTATTGATTTCTTTCTGAGAGACGTGGAAATTTTACCAGATGGGGTGTTAGGCACTAAGTGTGTGGGTGCAAATGCAGTTTATTGCTTTCTGTCTAGAAATCACTGCAGACCTTTACAATTCTTTTTGCCTGTGACATATGAAAAAGCAAATTGTCCCAGACTAGCCCTCATAGGAAGCTTCACGTGGTGCTGCAAATATCCCCTGTCTAGGGAGTGTGCCTTTTGTCAGAATTAATTCATTAGCAAAAACGCATGTTCATTTTAGTAAGTGAACGCTTGCAATTATTTGTCTAGGGCCTTGCTTTTTGCATGTAGTGACTCTACATTATGTGTGCTACCATTATGCAACTTTCCAATTCTTTGCCGGCAAAGTACAGATTTTAATGACATTGTCCATGGATGTCGTTAAAAGAAGCGTTATACAAATCTACTGCTCTGGGGTTAACAAACGTATAATGTGCTCATGTGGAGATTTCAAATAAGACTGGAACTGGAATATAATGCAAAGCAACTGTGCATGACCCTCCTGAGGATACACCCAGTTTTTTTTAAAAGCTGACCTTCTGTCACTTTTCTCCTCCTTCCGTTTAATAATTAGTTCTCCAACCTTTGAGGAGATCTTTAAACCCATTGACCCCTGTTAGAAAAGGAAGACTTAACAACTCCAAGTGCCAATACCACTGCACTCTATCAGGGCTGTTAGAAGTATATTAGGTAACACAAGTAGAGAGGATGGCTAACAAAGGCACCAGCAGCAACTGTTTATGCAAAGAATATTATCATATATTATCATCTACAATAAAACGGGGGAAATGTAAAAGGGTACATGTTTCTTCTGCATTCAAGCTTGTAGTGAGTTTCCAGTTTGGTCTGGAACTAACTGCATGTAATAGGCGGCGTAACTTTGTATATGGGGGGTCATTCCGAGTTGTTCGCTCTGTAAATTTCTTCGCATCGCAGCGATTTTCCGCTTAGTGCGCATGCGCAATGTCCGCACTGCCACTGCGCCAAGTAAATTTGCTATGAAGTTAGGTATTTTACTCACGTTTTTTTCTTCGTTCTGGTGATCGTAATGTGATTGACAGGAAGTGGGTGTTTCTGGGCGGAAACTGGCCGTTTTATGGGTGTGTGCGAAAAAACGCTACCGTTTCTGGGAAAAACGCGGGAGTGGCTGGAGAAACGGAGGAGTGTCTGGGCGAACGCTGGGTGTGTTTGTGACGTCAAACCAGGAACGACAAGCACTGAACTGATCGCAGATGCCGAGTAAGTCTCGAGTTACTCAGAAACTGCACAGAGATGTCTTATCGCAATATTGCGAATCTTTCGTTCGCAATTTTGATAAGCTAAGATTCACTCCCAGAAGGCGGCGGCTTAGCGTGTGCAAAGCTGCTAAAAGCAGCTTGCGAGCGAACAACTCGGAATGACCACCATGGGACAGACTATGTTGCAATAAATCTGACACAAATACATTTATTTATTTTCATGCAGGGTAAATACTGCCTGCTTCTGCATGTAGCCCACTAGTGCTAGACAGCCTTATTTTTTACACTGCAAATTAAATTTGGGATTGGACACACCCCTCCCAAATCTATATCTATTTCCAAGTTTTATATTTGGAACATGAGTTTGCCAAGGTGCTAAGTTTTTTTTGCTGATTTTATCTTTGCCACCAAATTAGAATCGCCCCTAAGGAGGCAACCTTTCTGACAATAGTGGTGGGTAATGAGGCCACGCAACTGGCATGCCAATATTTTTCCAGTGTATTTCCTGGAAATAATGAACAAATTTAATATACGTTCTGGTAGTGTGCGGACATAGGTGGGACGTCTGTTTCTGATGGATCCCTTGCACCCAGCGTGGGGTGGCTGTAAGTCCTGAGGCTAATTATGACAGCTGTGAACAGAATAACAGTGGGAGGTGTGACCAGTGGTGCAAGTAGAAAAAAAGTGTTACGGGTACTGTGTGCGCGCGCCGAAGGTGCGCGTGCAAAAAAATGGGTGTGGCCAAATGCCACATGGGGCGTGGCCCATGAAAATGGGGGTGTGATACACATATGGGGGAAGGGGCAGATACACGTATGACCCCAATAGTGCCAGATACACGTATGACCCCAATAGTGCCAGATACACGTTGCCCCACAGTGCCAGATATACATTGCCCCACAATGACAGATATACATTGCCCCACAGTGCCAGATACACATTGCCTCACTGTGCCAGATACACAAATGCCCCCAGAGTGCCAGATACACAAATGTCCCCAGAGTGCCAGATACACATTGCCTCACAGTGCCAGATACACATTGCCCCACAGTGCCAGATACAGAAATGCCCCCAGAGTGCCAGATATACATTTCCTCACAGTGTCAGATACACATTTCCCCACAGTGCCAGATACACAAATGCCCCCACTGTGTCAGATATACATTGCCCCCCAGTGCCAGATACAGAAATGCACCTACAGTGCCAGATGTGCCCCCAGTGCCAGATACAGAAATGCCCCCAGTGCCAGATGCACAAGTATGCCCCCAGTGCCAGATATGCCCACAGTGCCAGATATGCCCCCAGTGCCAGACATGCCCCCAGTGCCAGATACACAAGTATGCCCCCATTGCCAGATATGCCCTCAGTGTCAGATATGCCCCAGTGCCAGATACACATGTCTCCGCAGTGCCAGATATGGCCACAGTGCCAGATACACATGTCCCCCCAGTGCCAGATACACATGTCCCCCCATTGCCAGATATGCCCCCAGTGCCAGATATGCCCCCAGTGCCAGATACACATGTCCTTCCAGTGCCAGATATGCCCCCAGTGCCAGATATCCCCCAGTGCCAGGTACACAAGTCCCCCCCAGTGCCAGATATGCTTCCAGTGCCAGGTATACATGCCCCCCCAGTGCCAGATATGCTCCCAGTGCCAGGTATACATGCCGCCCCAGTGCCAGATATCCCCCAGTGCCAGGTATAAATGCCCCCCCCCAGTGCCAGATATCCCCCAGTGCCAGGTATACATGCCCCCCCAGTGCCAGGTATATATGCTCATCGTCAACTTCCAGCGCCTACAACACCCATATCCTCATCCTGGTGTACTTCAACAGTGACATCTTCAATTTGAATATCAGGAACTGGACTGTGGTGCTCCTTCCAGCACTTGTAGGGGGCGTGCAAATGGTGGAAGGAGCAGGGCCGTTTCTAGACAATTTAGCTCCCAGTGCGAGATTTCAAAATGCCCCCCCCCATTGCTATAAAAAAAAATTGCGTGCCCCCCCCATATAGCTATAAAAAGAAAAAGAAGGCGCGCGCGCTCCCGACAAGGGTGTGGGGCCTAATTAAAATGGGCGTGGTCTCATTAAAGTGGACGTGGTCTCGTCTGATATCATCACGCCCACCACAGGGGAAAAAAAATAAAAATAAAAATAGTCCCCATTTTACACATTACAGCAGACAAGTGTCCCCATTTTACACAGCGCGGCAGGCAGGTGTCCCCATTTTACACAGCGCGGCAGGCAGGTGTCCCCATTTTACAAAGTGCGGCAGGCAGGTATCCCCATTTTACACAGTGCGGCAGGCAGGTATCCCCATTTTACACAGTACGGTAGGCAGATATCCCCATTTTACACAGTACACAGGCAGGTGCCCCCATTTTACAAAGTGCGGCAGGCAGGTATCCCCATTTTACACAGTACGGCAGGCAGATATCCCCATTTTACACAGCGCGGCAGGCACGTGCCCCCATTTTACACAGCACGGCAGGCAGGTGTCCCCATTTTACAAAGTGCGGCAGGCAGATATCCCCATTTTACACAGTGCGGAAGGCAGGTATCCCCATTTTACACAGTGCGGCAGGCAGATATCCCCATTTTACACAGTACGCAGGCAGGTGCCCCCATTTTACACAGTGCGGCAGGCAGGTATCCCCATTTTACACAGTACGGCAGGCAGGTATCCCCATTTTACACAGTACGCAGGTAGGTGCCCCCATTTTACAAAGTGCGGCAGGCAGGTATCCCCATTTTACACAGTGCGGCAGGCAGGTATCCCCATTTTACACAGCGCGGCAGGCATGTACCCCCATTTTACACAGTACGGCAGGCAGGTGTCCCCATTTTACACAGTGCGGCAGGCAGGTATCCCCATTTTACACAGTACGGCAGGCAGATATCCCCATTTTACACAGTACGCAGGCGCCCCCATTTTACACAGTGCGGCAGGCAGGTATCCCCATTTTACACAGTGTGGCAGGCAGGTGTCAAGTGGGGGGGGGGAAGGGGGAGAGAGAGATAGAGATAATACTTACATCTTCTCGCTCTTCGGGTCCCGCCGCCTCAAGTCCCTCGCGCCGGCCGCCTCCTCCTTCCAGGCTTATCTCCTCTCCTCCCTCTCCCCGAGCGCTCCTGCTCGGGGGGCGGGGCTTTGCGGAATGACGCGTTTGAGTCGAGATGTCACGACGCAAACGCATCATTTCGCGAAACTCCGCCCCCCGAGCAGGAGCGCTCAGGAAGAGGAAGGAGAGGAGATAAGGACACACAAAGTGCCGCGGCGGGCGCCCCGTGCGGCTGCACGGCTCGCCCGCCGCTAGAAACGGCACTAGGAAGGAGCCACCTCTTCCCGTCCAGTGTTGGGAAGGTCAGGCATCGCAACCGTCGACACACTTGGACTCTCCTTGGGGATTTGTGATACCATCTAAGAACGCACAGTTCTTTTCTGGGCTCTTTTCAGCTTAACTCTTTTAATTTTTTTAGCGGGAGGATGAGGGCTTCCATCGTCATGTGAAGCTGAACCACTAGCCATGAACATAGGTCAGGGCCTCAGCCATTCCTTGCCACTCCGTGTCGTAAATGGCATATTGGTAAGTTTACGCTTCTTCTCAGACCATTTAAATTTCTTTTTTTTGGTTCTTTTTACTGAACTTTGGCTTTTTGGATTTTACATGCCTTCTACTATCACATTGGGCATCGGCCTTGGCAGACGACGTTGATGGCATTTCATTGTCTATGTCATGGCTAGTGGCAGCAGCTTCAGCACTAGGAGGAAGTGGTTCTTCTTGATCTTTCCCTATTTTATCCTCAAAATGTTTGTTCTACATTATTTTTTGGGAGTTATATAAGACAATATGCGGCACAGGAATGACTGGAATGACTGATGGACAGGACACTACCACTGGTCTGATGCAGCACAACACAACACTACTAAGGGACTTGTGGTTGTTGTTATAATTATTATACGGCAGCAGTGGACATATAGCAGCAGCGTATATCGTCACTGGAATGACTGATGGACAGGACACTACCACTGGTCTGATGCAGCACAACACAACAACAATGTAAGGGACTTGTGGTTGTTGTTATTATTATTATACGGCAGCAGTGGACATATAGCAGCAGCGTATATCGTCACTGGAATGACTGATGAACAGGACACTACCACTGGTCTGATGCAGCACAACACAGCACCACTTTATACAGCTACACTGGATATATGGCAGCAGAGGACACCAACACTGTGACTGGCTGGACTGATGCAGCACAATACACTGACTACACTGGACTGGACTGAGCAGCACAACACAGCACTCGCCACCCCACTCTCCCGCCCACACACAGACACTGAACACTGAGGACACGTCCTCTCAATACACTCTCCGAGACTGGAGTGAAAATGGCCGCGACGCACGGCTCCTTATATGGAATCCAAATCCCGCGAGAATCCGACAGCGGGATGATGACATTTTGCCGCATTCGGGTTTCCAAGTCAGGTGGGAAAATCCGAGCCTGACTCGGATCCGGGCTTGAGACGTGAAGTTCGGTAGGAACACACTCATCTCTATTTCTTAGTTTTTTATTTTTAATAAATGTGCAAAAATCACGAAAAAAACTTTTTTCATGTTGTCATTATGGAATATTGTGTGTAGAATTTGGAGGGAAAAAATTAATTTATTCCATTTTGGAATAAGGCTGTAACATAACAAAATTTGGAAAAAGTTAAGCGCTGTGAATACTTTACGGATGCACTGTAGATAGAGCTATAGATATATATTAGAGATGTGCGTGGGCTCCCACATTTTGGTTTTGGTTCTAACTCATCATCGTGTTTTGGTTTTGGCAAAACTCCTCTAGAGTGTTTTGGTTCTGATTCGCCCTTTGATATATATATATATATATATATATATATATAAAATGTAAAAAAGAGCAATGGATAAGGTGTTTATAAGCGACCAATGGTGTCACATAAGATTAGGGAGAACAGCTATATTAAAATAGATTTGCAATTTATTCATACACAAGTCACACCAGTAAAAAATGGAATACCAAAACCACAGATAAAATAGTTGCTAAAATATCTCTGTAGCTGGATGAAAATACAAAGAAAAAATCATCTAAAAATTCATAAAAAATAGTAGCAATAAGAGGACCATAAAATGCATAATGCTACAAATATCGGTAAAAACAAGATATAAAGCATAAAATCGCTTAACTTGAGAGGATGGGTTGAATCTGGTAGCACCCAACGCGTTTCATCCTATCTGGACTTCACCCCTTGATGAAGTCCAGATAGGACGAAATGCATTGGGTGCTACCAGATCTAACCCATCCTCTCAAGTTAAGCGATTTTATGCTTTATATCTTGTTTTTACCGATATTTGTAGCATTATGCATTTTATGGCCTTCTTATTACTACTATTTTTTATGAATTTATAGATGATTTTTTCTTTGTATTTTCGTCCAGCTCCAGAGATATTTTAGCAACTATTTTATCTGTGGTTTTGGTATTCCATTTTTTACTGGTGTGACTTGTGTATGAATAAATTGTAAATCTATTTTAATATAGCTGTTCTCCCTAATCTTATGTGACACCATTGGTCGCTTATAAACACCTTATCCATTGCTCTTTTTTACATAATCTATAAAGCACTTTACCAATGCTTTTTTCTTAAGGTGCAGCAGACGCCCTATTACCTTTTAGGGAGTGTCCTTATAGGGAGATTATTTGAACATCCATATATTTATTTATTAATTTTATGTTCCTTGGTCTAACTACTAGTGTTGATCGGCAATCACGCATTAGCGCTGTCCGCTCTCTCTCTCTCTCTCTCTCTCTCTATATATATATATATACATATACATACACACAAACATATTAGAGATGTGTGCTGATCTCCATGTTTTGGTTTTGAATCTGTATTAACTTCATGTTTTGGTTTTGGATCTGAACCTTTTTTGTTCACACAGTATTATTAACCTCAATAACATTAATTTCCTGATTTCCAGCTCATTATATTGTTTTCATCCAGTGTAGACCAAAAGGTTGTACCGAGCTAGCAGGCTGACTAAGCTAAGCAACAGCAGTGGGCAGCACATGCACGTGGCAGTTCAACTTCAAGCATGGCACATCTAGGAAACAGAGTGGCAGTGCAGTGGCAGACAGGATGGCAGATTAATAGACTATATGACCCCATAGAAGGTAAACAAGAATGTTTTCACTAATCAAGAAATAGCTCAGAGATCCGAGGGCAGTACAGGGAAATGGAGGTGGAGTATATAGTGGAAGGAAGGTAAAATAATGATCAAATGAGTGATTTATTTGTTGATTATTTTAAAAAAAAATTGACACGTGGGTAATATCAACCCTGTTTTGCAGCAAATGAGGAGTTAAAAGGCCATAAAAGAGTTCAAGAATAATTAATTGATTGATAGGTTTATAGTATACCCCTTTCAGACTGCAGGTCGTGGGTTGCACCCGGGAGCAGTACACGGGTGCTTCCTGGGCGCGACCCACTCAGGCCCCTTTCCACTGATATTCCCAACCTGGTATATTTCCGGGTTGGTGATGTCAGCGGTAACACGTGCAGTGCTTGGATTTCGCACAATCTCCAAGCGCCGTCTGTCCCTATAGTGTGAACGGGAAACAGGTCGCATGACACAGCGACCAAGGTTGAAACCGTGTTCAACCCTGGTCGCTAGCAGGGTTGAAATACCAGGTTGCTCGACCTGGGATATTTCCCCTGGCCCCTTTCAGACCACACAGCAACACGGGTTATGTGCGCTCATGTGCAAAAACCAATGTTACAAGCTGTCTGTCTGAAAGGGATATAAATAAAATGAACATGTGTCAGGGTGTTCTGCAGGGGGGAAAAAAGACCATAAAATACAATTAATAAATAAATAAATTAAATTACTAATGTGTTGGAGCAATAACCAATAAAAATGTCTATGCAAAAAACTCCATACCCAATGCCCCCCAGCAATACAGCCCATTATGAAAAGAAAAGTGGTGCAAGATGGAATTGTCCTTGGGCCCTCCCACTCACTTTTATGAAGGACATGCACTTCAGTCACAGGGACTGCCATTTTTGTGGCTGAAGTACTTGGAAGGACTACCTCTGATCATTAATGAGGTTGATGATGAGGGTGTTAATGACATTATAATCTTATAAAATAGATTTCATGAGCTTGCTGCAAATGACGTAACATGGAGGAGGTCCCTAGATGGTTGACGTCCATACCCAACTTTGGCCTCACAAATGGAGCAGATGCCTTCAAAAACTTTGTCAGGATTTGGGTAAAATAATCCCACACCCAAGAGGTGGCTTTATTGGTCTTATGCCCAGGCATCACAATCACTTTCTATTTTCTCACTGGCAAGAATTACAGCCAGGTGACTAATTTACACAAACAACATCTTCAACATCCTAATTCTTCTTATTAGTGTCAGATAGTAGTAGTACACAATTATCCCCCTCATCTTGTTCCACTTCCACAAAAGAATCCTAAATTTCTCCTATGTTCTCATCACCTTCTTTACTTGTACTGCTCCCCACATATGCAGAAATGATGGAAGGAGTCAAAAGAGACTCACACATAGCTAACTTGGACACCCCTAGACTCTCCTCATGGATTTCTGAACACACAGTATCAGCCTTAGTGTTATTATTTTTTTGGATACTGATACTGTATGTCGCTTTTTAAGGTGACACATCTACCCCTTGTTTAATATTGTAAAATATTTCAAATGCCTATGCCATTTCCTAAACTTTCTGACTCCTGGACCACCTTTAGAAGATTTGAACTATCATGACTGGCAGCTTCTGCAGCGCTAGTAGTTGGTTGCTGCTCCTGCTCTTCTCTCGACTGAACATTATCCATATCGATGAACACACAAAAGTAGTACAAATAGAACAATATATTTGTTTTTCTACTTTTTTTAATTAACAGCTCAGCTCACACTGTTTGAAGTTACAGCGCTTTATTATGTCCATGAATAAATGCACTTGGATGCAGCACACAGACATAGTACAAACAATAGAACAATATATAATAATAATAATAATAATAATAATGATTTTATTTATATAGCACTCTTTCTCCAACAGGACTTAAGGTGCTTTATAGATATTAAAAACAATGAACATAATATACAATATTTAATTAATACAGCAATAGACAAGACACTCAGACATAAAAAAGAAAACCTGGAGCGCACATAAGTATATATTGGTGTAGGCATTCTGGGTAACACCTTTGACAGGTTGTGTATTCCACCCTCACAATGTACCAGGTGAGGCAGCCATCTTGTGCGCACTGCATAATGCTCAGCAGGTCCCAACAAAACTGTCAGGTCCATGTATTTTTTTAATCACATACAGAAGTGTACCAGATAAGACAGTCATGTTGGACTCACTGCGAAGGTTACACTGTGGGAGGTGAGCCATACATGGACCCAATGCATATTTTAGAAAAATCACACTTGTGTGTAGTATGATATAACCTGTATTGAAAGATCTATATGAAGTACATCCTGCCCACAGAGGAACCATCTTAGGCAACTATTTGGGGTGCACTGCATAGGTTGCTGCTGGCAGGATGTGTAATCAGTGGAAGTGCACCTTACAGGAATAGCACACAGTGGGACGGAAGTACGCTGTAAACAAACAAACAAACAAAAACAAACACATGACAAGAATATATTTGCAGGTAACCACTGGAAGGGGAAAAAATAAGATTTTACTTACCGGTAAATCTATTTCTCGTAGTCCGTAGTGGATGCTGGGGACTCCGTAAGGACCATGGGGATAGACGGGCTCCGCAGGAGACATGGGCACTTTAAGAAAGAATTTAGATTCTGGTGTGCTCTGGCTCCTCCCTCTTTGTCCCTCCTCCAGACCTCAGTTAGAGAAACTGTGCCTGGAAGAGCTGACAGTACAAGGAAAGGATTTTGGTAATCCAGGGCAAGATTCATACCAGCCACACCAATCACACCGTATAACTTGAGATAAACATACCCAGTCAACAGTATGAACAACAACAGAGCAACAGGTCCAACCCTGATGCAACCATAACATAACCCTTATTGAAGCAATAACTATATACAAGCATTGCAGAAGAAGTCCGCACTTGGGACGGGCGCCCAGCATCCACTACGGACTACGAGAAATAGATTTACCGGTAAGTAAAATCTTATTTTCTCTAACGTCCTAGTGGATGCTGGGGACTCCGTAAGGACCATGGGGATTATACCAAAGCTCCCAAACGGGCGGGAGAGTGCGGATGACTCTGCAGCACCGATTGAGCAAACACAAGGTCCTCCTCAGCCAGTGTATCAAACTTGTAGAACTTTGCAAAAGTGTTTGAACCTGACCAAGTAGCCGCTCGGCAAAGCTGTAATGCCGAGACCCCTCGGGCAGCCGCCCAAGAAGAGCCCACCTTCCTAGTGGAATGGTCCTTAACTGATTTTGGCAGCGGCAATCCAGCCGCAGAATGAGCCTGCTGAATCGTGTTACAGATCCAGCGAGCAATAGTTTGTTTTGAAGCAGGAGCACCAAGCTTGTTGGAAGCATACAGGATAAACAAAGACTCTGTTTTCCTGACCCTAGCCGTTCTGGCTACATAAACCTTCAAAGCCCTGACCACATCAAGCAACTCGGAATCCTCCAAGTCAGTAGTAGCCACAGGCACCACAATAGGTTGGTTTATATGAAAGGATGAAACCACTTTCGGCAGAAATTGTGGACGGGTCCGCAATTCTGCTCTATCCGCATGGAAAACCAGATAGGGGCTTTTATGTGACAAAGCCGCCAACTCTGACACACGCCTAGCCGAAGCCAAGGCTAATAGCATGACCACCTTCCACGTGAGCTATTTCAACTCCACCGTTTTGAGTGGTTCAAACCAGTGGGATTTCAGGAAACTCAACACCACGTTAAGATCCCAAGGTGCCACTGGAGGCACAAAAGGGGGCTGAATATGCAGCACTCCCTTTACAAACGTCTGAACGTCAGGTAGAGAAGTCAACCCCTTTTGAAAGAAAATGGATAGGGCCGAAATCTGGACCTTAATGGAACCCAATATTAGGCCCAAATTCACTCCTGACTGTAGGAAGTGAAGGAAACGGCCCAGCTGGAATTCCTTCGTAGGGGCATTCCTGGCCTCACACCAAGCAACATATCTTCGTCATATACGGTGATAATGTTGAGCGGTCACGTCCTTCCTAGCCTTTATCAGCGTAGGAATGACCTCCTCCGGAATGCCTTTCTCCGCTAGGATCTTGCGTTCAACCGCCAGTCCGTCACACGCAGCCGCGGTAAGTCTTGGAACAGACAGGGCCCCTGTTGCAACCAGTCCTGTCTTAGAGGAAGAGGCCACGGTTCCTCTGTGAGCATTTCTTGCAGATCTGGATACCAAGTCCTTCGTGGCCAATCTGGAACAATGAGTATCGTTCTCACTCCTCTTTTTCTTATTATTCTCAGCACCTTGGGTATGAGAGGAAGAAGATGAAATACATAGACCGATTGGAACACCCACGGTGTCACCAGGCGTCTACAGCTATCGCCTGAGGGTCTCTTGACCTCGCGCAATACCTCTGTAGTTATTTGTTGAGGCAGGATGCCATCATGTCCACCTGTGGCAGTTCCCACCGAAATGCAGTCTGTGCGAAGACTTCCTGATGAAGTCCCCACTCTCCTGGGTGGAGGTCGTGTCCCAGGATGAACACTGCTGACAGTGCGCTTATGTGATTTTCCGCCCAGCGAAGAATTCTGTCGGCTTCCGCCATCGCTTCCCTGCTCCTTGTGCCGCCTTTTCGGTTTACAAGTGCCACTGCGGTGATGGTGTCTGACTGAATCAGAACCGGTTGGTCGCGAAGCAGGGTCTCCGCTTGACGTAGGGCGTTGTATACGGCCCTTAGTTCCAGGATGTTGATGTGAAGGCAAGTCTCCTGACTTGACCTCAGACCTTGGACATTTCTTCCCTGTGTGACTGCTCCCCACCCTCGGAGGCTTGCATCCGTGGTCACCAGGACCCAGTCCTGAATGCCGACTCTGCGGCCCTCGAGAAGGTGAGCACTCTGCAGCCACCAGAGGAGAGACACCCTGGCCCTGGGGGATAGGGTGATTAACCAATGCATCTGAAGATGTGATCCGGACCACTTGTCCAGTAAGTCCCATTGAAAGGTCCTCGCATGGAACCTGCCGAAGGGAATGGCCTCGTATGATGCCACCATCCTTCCCAGGACTCGAGTGCAGTGATGCACTGACACCTGTTTTGGTTTTAATAGGTTCCTGACCAGTGTCATGAGCTCCTGAGCTCTCTCTATCGGGAGATAAACCCTTTTCTGGTCTGTGTCTAGAATCATGCCTAGGAAAGGCAGACGAGCCGTAGGAACCAACTGCGACTTTGGAATATTTAGAATCCAGCCGTGTTGCCGTTACACTTCCAGAGAAAGTGCTACGCTGATCAGCAACTGTTCTCTTGATCCCGCTTTTATGAGGAGATCGTCCAAGTATGGGATAATTGCGACCCCTTGCTTCCGCAGGAGTACCATCATTTCCGCCATTACCTTGGTAAATATTCTCGGTGCCGTGGAGAGACCAAACGGCAATGTCTGAAATTGGTAATGACAACCCTGTACCACAAATCTGAGGTACGCCTGATAAGGTGGATAAATGGGGACATGAAGGTATGCATCCTTTATGTCCAGAGACACCATAAAATCCCCCCCTTCCAGGCTTACGACGACCGCTCTCAGCGATTCCATCTTGAACTTGAACCTTATCAGGTATATGTTCAGGGATTTTAAATTCAATATGGGTCTGACCGAACCGTCCGGTTTCGGGACTACAACATGGTCGAATAATAACCCCCTCCTTGTTGAAGGAGAGGAACCTTGACCACCACCTGTTGAAGATACAATTTGTGAATTGCAGTTAACACTATTTCCCTCTCGTGGGGTGAAGCCGGCAGGGCCGTCGGTGAGGGGGCATCTCCTTGAAGTCCAGCTTGTATCCCTGAGACACAATATCTATTGCCCAGGGATCCAACAGGGAGTGAACCCACTTGTGGCTGAAATTTTGAAGGCGTGCCCCCACCGGGCCTAGCTTCGCCTGTGGAGCCCCAGCGGCATGCGGTGGATTTTGTAGAGGCCGGGGAGGACTTCTGTTCCTGGGAACTAGCTGTGTTGTGCAGCTTCTTTCCTCTGCCCCTGCCTCTGGCAAGAAAGGACGCACCTCAGACTTTCTTGTTTCTTTGTGATCGAAAGAACTGCATTTGATAATGTCGTGCTTTCCTAGGCTTTGCGGGAATATAAGGCAAAAGATCAGAATTACCAGCCATAGCTGTGGAGACCAG
Source organism: Pseudophryne corroboree (assembly GCF_028390025.1). Classification (NCBI taxonomy): domain Eukaryota; kingdom Metazoa; phylum Chordata; class Amphibia; order Anura; family Myobatrachidae; genus Pseudophryne; species Pseudophryne corroboree. The sequence continues at coordinate 286,317,573 of NC_086449.1, forward strand.
GTCCGAGATCCCTTCTCCACATAATCCTCAGCCTTGTAAGGTAAACCTTCCATATGCCTCTTAAGTCGGCATCACCTGTCCATTGCATGTTCCACAGGACACGTCAAGCAGAAATCGACATAGCGTTGACTCTAGAACCCAGTAGACTAATGTCTCTTTGGGCATGTTTTATATATATATCTAAGACAGCATCTTTTATATATATATATATATCTATATATATACATATATATATACATACTAGGGTCTCAATCTCTGCTGATAAGGTATCTGTCCACGCTGCTACAGCGCTATAAACCCATGCCGACACAATCGCCGGTCTGAGTAGTGTACCAGAACGTGTAAATGGACTTCAAAGTACTTTTACTGCATGCAATCTGCAGGATCCCTGAGGATAGCTGTTAAGTCAGCGCTACCTTTTGGGCAAACGTGACACCCTAGGAGAAGATTCCCATCGTATCCTGGCCCTAGTAGAGAAAGGATACTCCCTGAGAATTCCTTGTGGGAAACTGCAGTCTCTTGTCTGGAGATTCACGCTCTTTCCTTCATGAGAAGACGGAAATTTACCTCAGCTTTCTTCCCCTTTTAACATGTGTACCCTTGTGTCAGGGATAGACGAGTCATCAGTGATATGCAAAACATTTTTTATTACAATAATCATATATTGAATACTTTCCTGCCATTTTGGCTGTAACTATGCATTATCGTAGTCGACACTGGAGTCAGACTCCGTGTCGATCGATATCAGTGTCTATTATTTTGGATAGTGATCATTGAGAGACTCTTGAAGGTCTCTGCGACATAGGGACAGACATGGGTAGATTCCCTGTCTGTTCTCTAATCTTTTGTGCAATAAATTTACCTTAGCACTTAATTTCACATATCCAAACAGGTGTCGGCGTTGTCGACGGAGACACCACTCACACACACATTTGCTCCATCTGCTCCTTAGGGGAGCCTTTTACCTCAGACATGTCGACACACACGTACCGACACACCACACACTCAGGGAATGCTCATCTGAAGACAATTCCCCCACAAGGCCCTTTGGAGAGACAGAGAGAGAGTATGCCAGCACACACCCCAGCGCTATAAACCCAGGAATAACACAGTAACTTAATGTTAACCCAGTAGCTGCTGTTTATATTGATTTTTGCGCCTAATTATGTGCCCCCCCTCTCTTTTTACCCTCTTCTACCGTGTATCTGCAGGGGAGAGCCTGGGGAGCTTCCTCTCAGCGGAGCTGTGGAGAAAAAATGGCGCAGGTGAGTGCTGAGGAAGAAGCCCCGCCCCCTCGACGGCGGGCTTCTGTCCCGCTTAAATATACATTTTCTTGGCGGGGGCTCATACTTATATACAGTGCCCAACTGTATATATGTGTACTTTTGCCAAAAGAAGTCCATATTCTGCCCAGAGCGCCTCCCCTGCGCCCTGCATCCTTACAGTGACCGGAGTATGTGAGGTGTGTGGGAGCAATGGCGCACAGCTGCAGTGCTGTGCGTTACCTCAGTGAAGAACGGAGTCTTCTGCCGCCGATTTCGAAGTCTTCTTGCTTCTCATGCTCACCCGGCATCTGTCTTCCGGCTCTGCGAGGGGGACGGCGGCGCGGCTCTGGGATCGGACGACGAGGGTAAGATCCTGTGTACGATCCCTCTGGAGCTAATGGTGTCCAGTAGCCTAAAAAGCAGGACCTAGCTTCAGAGAGTAGGGCTGCTTCTCTCCCCTCTGTCCCACGATGCAGGGAGTCTGTTGCCAGCAGAGCTCCCTGAAAATAAAAAAACCTAACAAAATACTTTCTCACAGCAAGCTCAGGAGAGCTCACTGAACAGCACCCAGCTTGTCCGGGCACAGTCTCAAACTGAGGTCTGGAGGAGGGACATAGAGGGAGGAGCCAGAGCACACCAGAATCTAAATTCTTTCTTAAAGTGCCCATGTCTCCTGCGGAGCCCGTCTATCCCCATGGTCCTTACGGAGTCCCCAGCATCCACTAGGACGTTAGAGAAATTGGGGTAACATTATTTTGATAAATGCCATTGTCCCATTGGAGCAGTACGGGTGGTTATGAGAATGTGGGGAGCACATTAATATAAATGTCCCTCCTGAGCCTGGTCCTGGTGCTCTCCCCGACAGCTCCCCGCTCACCTTGAGGGTTAGACCCGGGGACATTCCTGATGTTCTCAGCCAGAGGGTAAATAGGCCTGATCCTGGTGTTCTCATGGCAGAAATAAGGAGAGGCCACATAATGATCCTGAGCTGCAGTACTTGTAAAAAATTGTTGTATTTTAATTTAGATTCTAGAGTAATCCAAAGTCCAAATTCAGTTCAAACTCTGTTCTATCTGCATTCTTGAAATTACATCCTTTAAATGCATTCTTCACAAATGCAGGCCAAATACTACTATATTTATTTCTACTGTTTTTTAATTCCCAGCTCAGCTCACACTGCATGGAGTAACAATGCTCTTATATGTACGTGAAAAATGAACTGGGTATAGCACACAGAAGTAGTACAAACAATAGAACAATATATTTTTTCTACTTTTTTTTTGATTCACAGCTCAGCTCACACTACGAGTAGTCACAGCGCTTTTATAAGTACATGAACAAACGCATTGGGTACAGAACACACAACAATTTGTACCAAAAAACAATTTCTTTTAACTTTTACTAAAACTTTTTTTATTTTTTTTACTTTTTTTGCAGTAAATGACAACTGACACTGGGGAGTCACACCGCTTATATTTTTATGAATGCACTGGGGAACAGTGCACGTAGGTGGAGATTCAAATGTTTGAAAAGTCAGTTCGGAGTCTGTTTTTTCCTATCTAATAGGAAAAAACAGACACCCAACCGACTTTTCAAATATTTAAATTTCCCCCAGTGATTGTAAAAACAAAAAAAACAAAAAACTTTTTTTTAACATGTTTAAAAACTTTTTACCTTTTTTAAACTTTTTTTTTGCAAATGACAACTGACACTTCGGAGTCACACTGCTTATATTTATGTGTATACAGTGGAGTATGGCCTTCAGAGTCACAGTACAGCACCACAGTGTGACAGACTAATTAGGCTAGTAAGAATTCCTGCACTATAAAAATAATAAACAATGATTTGCTGTCTGCCTGTACTGTAAATCTAGCTTGGCCAATATTAGCACTAAAGGGACTGGAGTCGACACTTAGGTGAGCTCAGCTCAGCCACTGGACTGCATGGACACAGCACAGCAGCAGTCACTGGAAAGAGTGGATACAGCAGCCACTTGAGTGGATGGATACAGCACAGCAGCCGCTGGACACAGCACTGCCACTTTAGTGGACTGGTATGGAGTGGATGGACACAGCATCAGCCACTGGACACAGGAGTGGATGGACACAGCACAGCAGCCACTGTTCGCAGCACAGCACATCAGCGTGGACTGGAGTCAGTGTGAAATGGTGCCCGAATCACTGTGGAAGGGACTTATGTAGAATCCAATACCCACTGGAATCCAATGCCAGGATGATGATGTTTGCCTCGATTTGGAATCTGAGCAAGATGGAAAAATGGAAAAAACCGAGCCACTGCTCGGCATCATTTGCATCCTGGAAGTTTGGGTGGGTTCAGATTACCGAGAGTGGAAGTGCTGTTATTCCCTTAGAGTGCTTTTATTTTATCCCAAATCTGTTTTTTCCTGTTATTTGGCATGCATTGTACCTTTGCTTCACTTGCCAGAAGCATCTGTTCCCAATAGTTTATGACGTTGCTTAGTGCCTGATGGCGAAGGGGAGCTAGGCGCTACTGTAACTGGACTACTTCCAATTGTCACATGACCATCAGTAAACACCTCCAACTGTAAACACCAGCATCAGTCACAGAGAGACTGCTCACACAAAGGCGGCACATGAGAGAGATACACATTTCTGTCAAAAAATGTCAACTGTTTTATTCACTTTCATTATGATCCAGTTAAATGTTTATTCATTAACAATACAGTAATTCAAGTTAAACAGCCTATTCTGTATTAGTTATTCCTTTTATTCTGTATCTGTTTCACCCTATTTTATCACAACAAGGACCATTTTATAAAACACACCACTCACCAGTCTGATGTATGCACTCTCGGCCTTGTTCTTCACAATGTACATCAAGGCGTGCATATATAAAAGAGCGACCCGAGAGGTATATCTGTTACATATATCACACATGTATATGTCATACATTACATGCACACACACACTTACCAAGCAGCAGCTGCAGATTTTATACAGGGACGGGACCTGGTGCCATTCCATTTGGCTCCGCCCTCTTGTGGTATAATGATACAATTTGCGGGTCTATTTGGGAGGGGACGGGACTAAAATGAGGTGACTCTAATGGAATCCCATTATATTGGCCAAGCCCCTTCAACATTGAACCGCGTCGCCTAATAATGGTGCCTGCTCTCGCAGCCATAATAATAATAATTATAATAAATACTAATAATAATAATTAAAAAAAAGCCTGTCAGGTGGGGTTTCTGGGTACTTAGAAAATCCCCCTTAACAGAACGCCCCCTTACAAGCACCACTGGGGAGTGAGTTGTGTATAACGTGAAAGTCACAGAAAGTGATACACAGAGTGTTTATGTGTGTGTGTTGCCAATCATTTTAATGTATATAGTGAGAACAACCACCTCCTTCAACAATGGTTTAAATGAGGTAGATATTAATGTAGGTTTTAATATACAGCTTATGTAATATCTTCTTATTTGTTTATATTTAACAAATGTTATTACATTTATATACAGTACATTGTGGTTTTATATTTGTATTTTTTATTGCATCAAGTGCTTTTTTTTGTTGTTGCTTTGTTCTGAAACCAAGCACTTGGAAACCACTTCTAGAAGTCCTTTATTTGCCCCTAACACACGTCTTTCCTATAACAAAATAACATAGGGCCTAACCAGGGGCGGATTGGGAACAAAAAGCGGCCCTGGACAAATTTGTACTAGTGGCCCCACATGGGCAACACCAGAGGTGTAAGGTCTAGCCATGGGCCATGGCAGCAGCACTCTCCCCCAAGACTTTCCAGATAGTGGGCATATCCAGCATCAAGGGGGAAGTTAAAAAGAAATAAAATTAAATATTATGAGCACATTATATTATACACCTTCAGAATTTAGGAAACTATATCATTCTTTAGAAATATATATTTTCTTGCTTATTACACCAACGGTATCCCAATCACTATTCACTCAATCTTATATGTCAGCCAAGCAGGCAGACAGAGCATACACTAGATCATCTGCAATCACAGGCTAAGTGGCAAAGTCATTTTCATATATGCAAATTATTTTGCATCTTATTCATTATATCTATAAAAAGGACCACATGTCCTCAAACAAAACAGGCCCCACGGGTGCGTCGGCCCACCGGGAATCTTCCCTGTAAACCCTATGGCCAATCCGCCTCTGGGCCTAACTCAGATCCAATGGTTGTGGGTCTGCGCAGACGCAAGCAGGGCACGCTGCAACTTGCAGGGCCAGATTAAAGTTTATGGAAGCCCATACTGATCCCAACATCCCTCACTGTCTGTTCACTACTATTCTGTGCGAGCCGATGTAGTAGTCAGTCATCCCTACCCATTGGCTCCCTTGCTGCTATGCATGCACAATGCCAGAGGCATCACTTACTATAAGGACACCCGGGACAAGGAGTGGGGCTTGTGGAGGGGATGGAGCTTCATGTCCCGACTGCCGTTTTTTCATCACTCATCATGGGAGGTGGGACTGCCCCCGGGGACTGCAATGGCTACAGTGCCGGCTCCTACACAGTGACAGGAGTTGGAATTTTGGTGTCACCCCTCGGTGGGTGACACCTTGCAGCGGGCCGCACCCCCCACACCCCCTTGTGACGTCACTGCACAATGCATAGCTGAAGTCCCACTTACTGTGACAGCATTGCTGCACAATAATTACTATAAGTCCTCGATCCAGAGCCAGAAGTGCAGGTGTGGGGCATATACAGTATTGTTGTGCTCCAGTATGGTAGATGTGCTTTGTGCAGGAGGATCCCTCTGGTAAAAAGGCACTGTCTATTTGGTACTGCAAATTGGCAAACCACATTCACTTTTAGATTTTGCCTAAATTGCATCTGTGGTGACCCCACTCTGCCAAGCGATCACTGTTTTTTTGTAGGTAGAAGAGGTTACTCGTCCTTGAGTAACCTGAATGGACTTACTTCAACGCTCCTAGGGGTACCCTCTTGCCCTTAATAACTGCCTGTTACTGACTCCTCCCACAGTGTTGTGAGCAGGTAGCATTAGGTGTCGTCTAAATTCTACTTGTCTCTCTTTATGGCCCAGTCTGTGCTGAATAACTGGCAGAGGGCTTGAGCTTGGAGAAAATGGGCCCATTCCAAATTAGCCAGAAAATAGAATAGCATTGGGCCCTATACTGGTGGTTACAGGATACAAGAAGGTGTTTATTGCCCAGAGGATATGCCTTTATAAAGACAGTTCATTCCTCTCAAGATAGTCAAAGAATATTCACTAGCCCCAATGCCTAATCCTGGGACTTTAATTGTTGGAGTGCTGGTGGTAGCGGGAACTAATCTCCTGATCCCTCAACCTTTAGTTCTCCCCTGTCCAGAGCCGGATTAAGGCTATGGGGGGCCCGGGGCACTTCAGAAATGGGGCCCCTAATAAAGAGGCAGGCACATGAATTATATATATATATATATATATATATATATATATGTGTGTGTGTGCGTGTGTGTGTATACACACACACACATATATATATATATATATATATGTGTGTATATATATATATATATATGTGTGTATATATATATATATATATGTGTATATATATATATATATATATATATATGTGTATATATATATATATGTATATATATATATATATATATATATATGTGTGTGTGTGAATATACACACACACATATATATATATATATATATATATATATATATATGTGTGTGTGTGACCCAGAGCCTACGGTCAGTGTAAATTTATGTCAGCAGACAATACAGGCAGCCTTACTTGTTACTTGTTAGGCTGCTGTGACACAGGCACAGGAGAGCGAGATCCTCTGCCTCCACGCTGCCAGGGACATCTTCCTTCTTCCCTTCACTCACTGTACAGCCTGCGCGCTCAGCCAATGACTGAGCCGCAGGCTGCTGCTTCAGACACTATTGGACAGCTGAGCCGTCGCTCAGCTGCCCTGTATAAGTTCCTGCTATGCGGCGCCGGCGGCTGGCGGCTGCTGCTGTCAGTGCTGCGGGGAGCCGGGAACGCCGCAGATCGGGTAGGTAAGAAAGACCCGATCTGTGGCGGATGGCGGGGGCCCTTTTAGAAAGGGGGCCCGGGGTACGTACGTACCCCCCGGGCCCCCCCCTTAATCCGGCTCTGCCCCTGTCACAGCCCTGTAGCTCAGGGTATAGCTTGACTGAGGTTGCAGGGGGATAACCAGCAAGTTTTACATTCCCCCTTTACAGCGAACCGGGTTCAAGTACTTTTCTGGCGATGCTGCCGGAATTATGACCTAGGTCTCAGTGCCTTTGCTGACTGCCTCTCAACACAGGAACTTTAACCAGTAATTGATTGTACATTTAAATATCTTTAAATGTACGTTTGCATGGTGCTGACATTTTTGAAACTGGCTCTGCAGTATGGGGATTAGCCCGCACAGATCCACGGCCACCATCTTGGTCATGTAGCTTGGATTCCCAGCTAAAGCAACAAATGTTCTTTTTTTCACCCTCCAAGGTGCAGGATAATAAATCAATTTAGCTTTGAAAACTGCATTGGATGTGTGTCACAGTTTGCAAATCACATCCAAAACTCTACCCAATGCTTTACTTTTCTTTTCTGTTAAGTTTCTTTTTTTCCTATTGGAAGAAAAATGCTATATTAAGAACATTATTATTATTATTATTATTATTATTATTAGGACACATTAGACAATCATTCACTGTATTTCCCACAGGAAGGGTTACCACCTCATCCCTTTAATTCTGGACACATGTTGGTTACCCCACCCACAGGCTACAGGTGAGCAGGCATAAGGCACCTCAATGTATACTAAGTTGTGAGCAATAAAATCAGTTGTGCTATTCTGCAGCCTTATTAAAATGACCATCTCATATGGAACAATAAATAAATTTTGTAGGTGTATATTGGGCAAACTCCACATGCCTTAGATGAAATGTGTGTAGCATTTATGATCATTTAAACTATCCAAAAGATTTTGTCAAAGTTTTTAACTTGAAAACTCATTACAGCAGATTTTCTATTTTTTGTTCATGAATTTCTGCCCAGTTCCATGAAAAGATAATTGTCCGTAAATAAGTGGAAAATTGCTGAACAAATAGAAGGAGTAAGGTTCACATGACTGAAGGATAGTATCACCCATTTACTAGAAGTACAACATCCAAAATAGCTTTATGCTAGTCAGAAGACAAAACATAATCCTTATTGTACAGGACAAATACATTAAAATCCTCATTTGTTTCCAATTAGAAAATGTATGAAATAATTGTTTCTTATGAAAATGAAACAACTATCTTCATATTTCATTTGGATTCCTGTCTGAGGTTGCTTGGCCTTAAAAGCTTCCAGCTGAGAGAAAATGATGGTTGTATAAGGAAACATAAGCGTAGTATAGGAGATTAGAGGTCGCAGATAGAGTGCATGCCTCTGCAGCATCAGCATGAGTGACACTTTTAAAGGAAAATTATACAATGGGTAATTGACTCGATAAGGAAGAGAGTTGTTTAATTTCAACTATAAAATGTATTATGTAAAAATTTACAACCTACATATAAATGATTTGTTCAATACTCATAAGGCATATAATTATAAATTGTCATTTACAAATGTTCACAAATTATCTCTCTATGCGCATATGCAACTTTGGAATGTTATGCACCTGTTTTTTTTTTTTTTTGCAAATTAATTTGTTCCACAGGAAGCATGTGGATCAATGTACTGGTATCTAAAGGGCCCTACACACTGGCTGATGTGTGTGGCCAATATGAACAATCTTGTTCAGTAATGAACGAGAAATTGTTGCTATCTTTCAGTGTGTAGGCACCAACGATCAACGATGCACGGCCCCACGGCCATTCATTGTTGGTGCCGACTCGTTTATACCTGCAAGCCAATATGGACAACATCGTCCATATTAGCATGCAGGGCTATGAGGCTGGGTGACATCAGGGAGTGAAGAAACTTCACTCCCCCAGTCACACACCCCTCATCGCCGGGTCATACGTCGGGCACCTCGGCGGCAAATCGGTCAGTGTATAGGGCCCATTAAGGAAGCATCCCCAGAAAAAAGAAGCTGGGCAACATGGGGCAGAGACGTCACCGGGTCTGTAGACTCCTGAATGCGTACTTCACCCCCCCCCCCCCCCCCGCACACCGGATATGTGAAAAGGTGGCATGGCCTAAAAATGGTGGGCCTATGCGTAGCACCAGTGAGGGTGTAAATCGGCTTTAAACAACCCTCCACACGCTTATCCGTCGGTTCCTTCAGAGATGTGACAGTAGTCGCAGGCAGAGCTGATGATACTACCAGCTGCGCCACCTGCGAATCCACTGGCGGGGGAGTCTCCCAATTTTTACTTAGCTCCACAGCAAGAGGATAGCGACCCAGCATCTTCTTGTGAGGTGTGAATTTCTTACCTGGAGTTTCCCAGAATTCCTGACGTATGTCCACTAAGTGGTCAGAGTGAGGTAAAACTTGCTTAACCACTTTCTTTCGTTTGAACCTGTCTGGTTTCTTAGGAACGGCATCAGGCTCTGTGTCATCAGTGATCTGAAGAATCATCCTGATTGCCTCCAACAAGCAGAGCCGGCCCTAACCAATATGATGCCCTAGGCAAAATTTTGGCTGGTGCCCCCTAGCACCACCACTGGTTCTGCCTCTGTCCTTGCACCTCTTTCCCAGCACCATCACCCCTCACCCATAGCAGTCCTTGTTCCCCCTATATTTTAAATAGGAACAGTTCGCACATTTGACGCACAGCCCAAAAAGGGGCTTCTTCTTGCTGGGAAGGGGCATGGCCACACAATAGTACCCCCAATTCCAATTACGCCACACAGTACTGCAACTTTATTCACATTTGATCATGCTATAGTGTCCATAATTCATATTACATCCCACAGTAGTATCACTTTACCTTATAAACGTTACTCCTCACAGTAGAGCCCCTTATTCACATTACATCACACTGAATTGCTCCTTATTCACATTACACCACACCTTATTGCTCTTTATTCACATTAGATGACACAGTAGTGCCCTTTCTATATGCAACACCACATAGTAGAGCACCTTGTACACATAATGCCACACAATAGTAATGCATTTATACACATAATTCCACACAGTAATGCCCCTTACACATATGAGACACATTAATGTCCTTATAAACATAATCCACTTTACACATTATGACAACCTTTATTAATGCCCTTTTACACATAATGTCCCTTACACATATGCCGCACATTATTAATGCCCTTATACACATAATGACACACATAGTGCCCCCTACACATTTGCTGCACAGTATTAGTGCCCCTATACACATAATAACACACATACAGTAGTACCCTGTTACACATATGCCGCACATTATTAATGCCCTTATACACATAATGACACACATAGTGGCCCTTTACACATATGTTGCACATTATTAATGCATTTTTGCATGACACACATAATGCTCCTTACACATATTCAGAACACTACTGCACAACCAATGCACTCACATGCACACAGCACTCACACTTCCACTAACACTGTGACCTCTGCCTCTGCTTGGATACAGATGTGTCCTCACAAATCTTGCATCAATGCTAACGTCGGGCACATTTTTTTAATGAAAATGCATCTTATTTGCATTGCTATGTGGCTAGGATGAACAAGCAGCTTCTGCTGATTAAACTGATATGCAGCATGCCTATATACTGTGTGAGACTGTGGCTGTATCTGCATATGAAATGCTACATACAGAATATAGGCATGCCGCATATCATTTTAATCAGCAGAAGCTGATGATGCTCCTAGGCATATCATATGCCCTAGGCAACTGCCTAGTTTGCCTATGACTATGGCCGGCTCTGCCAACAAGTCAGGAACATCTACCTGCGAACCAGCCTCCCCATCAGAACTATCAGGATTAGTATCTGAGGAGTCAGTATAGACACCATCCTCATCAGATGAGGTGTCTGGGACTGTGGTAGACTGTGAGGAAGTACTGGCCCGTTTAGATGATCCCTTGGTCTTAGGCGGGCGAGAGTCAGATTTCTTTTTAGTCAGTGACTGGTTTAATTGCTGTAACTGATTGGAGATTTGATCCGCCCAGGGCAGATTAACTACAGGGACCATGATCGGTTGTACCAGGATAGGGGGTCCCATAGGGGGCGTAAGTTTAGTTACAAGCGTAGTTAATAACAAGGAAAATGTAGCCCACGGTGGGTCATTTTGAACCCCCGTTGTCACTATTCCACTGGGGGGAAGGGAACCCCCAGAACCTGAACTCTCTGCTGCCAAATTTTCCTCAAACATGCCTGCAGCGTCACCTCTACACACTGTGGGATCAGCTCCAGCTTTGTTGCCCCCTGTAGCAGACATAGCTAAAAGTACAATCTTAGGCAACACAGTACATTATCAGCAGCAATATACCTGACAAGCACCCCCTGTGCAGCTTATGTACTCCGCAAACAGGGAATTCAAGAGGTATATGGTGACTAAAAATCACAAAGAAAAATACGCAATAAATATATCTTGTGAGACACCTATATCAGATAATAAACCTGACGCACTGAGCCCCCTCAGGTCATAGAATATAGGGACAGCAAGCTGAGTGAGAGACACGAAATGAAGGTCACACAGCAGCTACATGCACACACATATAGTCACAATGTACAATTCAGAAATTATGACATGCAATAAAACTGCACTGGACTAGCAATTCAAAGAAATACTCAGTATAGCTATATAATTAGTAGATATATCAATGCACAGTAAAGACTGGATGTATATCACAGGGTACTTGTACTATATAACCCTGACCAAATGCACTGTTTCTTAACTAACACTGTCAATAAACATGTAGAATACTTAAGTGTCTTGTAAAATGCACAGCGCTGACAGGCAGGTGGCTTTACAAAGGAGGATTTGCCCAAACAGTCCCAGGAACAGTGCTTCTGTGTGTAATGGCACCCAAACACTGACTGGGAGTGAGGGAGAGAGAAATATGCAGCTCCAGGGCAGGAACATTACTGTAAATGGCGCCCTTGGGCTGGGGGAGGGGCTACAGGTCCAAACCTTATCCCCCTGCTGGACCTCACCACTGGTACTATGGGCTGTAATAAAACGGTTTTTATGAGGCAAAAACTGACCTGTGCCCTAGACCTGGTGGTTTAGTGGAGTCCCTGCTTGACCACAGTGTCCACGCCAGCGTGTGCGGCCCGCCTCCCACCGGCCGCGCTGGATCGCGATTTCAGCGGGACCCGCCTAGGGGATCCACTTACCTCCTCCCTGAGTGCGGCCACGCGATCCAGGAGAACCTCGGCGAGTGTGTGACTAACGGTGAGCAAACCGGAGCCTCCGCTGTAAGTACCAGGCAACCAGGGCGCGGGAGTATACAGCGCCGCTGGGGGAGGTGATGGAGCTGAAGCAGGAGATGTCTGACTGACATCTATCACTACTGCAGCCCTTGAAGTCTTCTACATTCACTTAAAAAGCTCTTCTCAGGGCTGCTGTAGCAGCCCACCTGTTGTATGCCTGCTTACTGCATGGCACCAACTACAAAACTGAGCTCCTGTGCACGAAGGCGGGGTTATAGAGGAGGCAGCGCTATGCATCTTGGGAAGAAGGTCAAAGCTTTGAGCCTGTTGGTGCCTCGGATCAAGATCCTACTCTACACCCCAATGTCATTCCCTGTGGAGCCCAGTGTACCCCGCAGCAGAAATTATTATTTCGTACTCATAAACATATTGTGCGACACTGTTGGTGAAGGTGGTACCACAGTAATATATTTTCATACCCATACATGTATTGTGCTACACTGTGTGTGAAGGTGGTGCCACAGTAGTATATTTTATTTCGTACTCATACACGTATTGTGTGACACTGTAGGTGAAAGTAAACTGTAGTGTTAGATTATTATCTCTGACTCATACACGTATTGTGTGACACTGTAGGCGAAAGTAAACCATAGCATTAGATTATTATCTCTGACTCATATACGTATTGTGACACTGTAGGTGGTACATTTTTGTACAAATTGTGGAGTGTGCTGTATATCACTTGGTACGTGTTTGTTGATAGATATGGAGGACGAACAATTGAGAGGAGAGCAGGTAGTGCATACTAGTGCTGCAGGTGCTGCCACCAGTCATGATCATACAAGTCCGTCAACATCATCTACTAAGGCTAATACCCAAGGGCATAGACGGCTTAAGTCAGGACATGTAAAATCAAAGAAAAAGTAAAAGTCTGCTTAGTAAAAGTCAGATTAGTGCAATAACCAATAAAAATGATTGTCTATGCAATAAAGACCATCACCAAGGCCCCCATTGATTAATTAAAATAAATACAAATTAAATTAAATTACCAATCAATCCTTCCTACCACTACATACATACTGTACCTCCCTTGGGCCCCTGATCTAGTTAATTAATTAATTAATTAATTAATTATTTATTTAATAAAAAAATTAGTTGTGTTGATTGGTCAAAAACATACATATTTACAACATGGGGGGTCATTCCGAGTTGTTCGCTCGTTATTTTTTTCTCGCAACGGAGCGATTAGTCGCTAATGCGCATGCGCAATGTCCGCAGTGAGACTGCGCCAAGTAAATTTGCTATGCAGTTAGGTTTTTTACTCACGGCATTACGAGGTTTTTTCTTCGTTCTGGTGATCGTAATGTGATTGACAGGAAGTGGGTGTTTCTGGGCGGAAGCTGGCCGTTTTATAGGTGTGTGCGAAAAAACGCTGCCGTTTCTGGGAAAAACGCGGGAGTGGCTGGAGAAACGGAGGAGTGTCTGGGCGAACGCTGGGTGTGTTTGTGACGTCAAACCAGGAACGACAAGCACTGAACTGATCGCAGATGCCGAGTAAGTGTGGAGCTACTCAGAAACTGCTAAGAAGTGTCTATTCGCTATTTTGCTAATCTTTCGTTTGCAATTTTGATAAGCTAAGATTCACTCCCAGTAGGCGGCGGCTTAGCGTGTGCAAAGCTGCTAAAAGCAGCTTGCGAGCGAACAACTCGGAATGACCCCCATGGTACAGAGTGTGTGTAAAGCTGGCTGAGGAAACCTGAGGCGCTCCGCCCGTTTTTGATAAACAACTTCCAGCAGTGCTGGCAAACGGCATGGATTCTGAGCTTTACAGTTCAGCTGGAGAGCCACAGACTGCTTTTCTCTGATGTAGAAGAGAAAATCTTGGTCCCATTATCCCCAACAACCACCCTGGGCACAAAATAAACATCTGTTTACAGTGTGTACTTTTAGCACCTCCAGTAACAAGGTCACCAACTTTCTATTAGATGTACAAAAAATATATAGCATAGCTGTCACTCATTCACACTGGGAGCAGCCATTTATGGTCAGTTCCCTATGGTTATCAATATTCAAGAGGATGTGGCACAAAATGGCTGCACACACTGTGTGTTAGCGACAGGTGCTCTATAGATGTCACTTAGATGATCAGGTTTTAGATGGTTGGTTGAACTTAGTTCACATAGGATTAAACACAATTAGACACAATTTGGCTTTAGTAAGCCTGCTTCGATTTACGCCCAAAACATCTCTGCAATGGTACAAAGTCAAACACTGCTTGATGTCTTCTGACAAACTCTCCACGCTCGAATAGCGAACCTTCTCGAGGTCAAAGATGTCTTTCAGGAACAGAAGAACTTTATCCTACATTAAAGAACTTTATCCTACATTAAAAAAACAGATTATTTCAGCATTAAAAAATATATTGTTAACTGCCATGTGTTTGCTGCCTACTGCCTGCTGTTTGCTGCCTACTGCTGTGGCATTGAGGATGCAACCGCAATGTATGTGCCCGAGCACGTGCGATGTGGCTGCTGTGTGTGCGCAGTTTGGCAATTTCGGCAAATTGCACCACGGCTCTCATCATTGGGCAGGTCTGAATAAGGCCCAATAAGCATAACAGCTTCAAGCTCTATTTCACCAACTTCCTCCAGTGCGATAGTAAATGCTGTATATTGTAAGCTTAATGATTCCAAAGATTTGTTACATGCTTAATAACTAGGGAGGTAATTCAGACCTGATCGCTGCTGTGCGTTTTCGCACAGCGGGCAATCAGGTCCAAACTGCGGATGCGTATGCACCGAAATGCGCAGGTGCGTTGCACAGGTACAAAGCGGATCGCCGCTCTGTGATGGGTTTCTGCGACAGATCCATTCGCATGGGCGATCGCAAGGAGATTGACAGGAAGAAGGCGTTTTTGGGTGTAAACTGACCGCTTTCTGGGAGTGTCTGGAAAAACGCAGGCGTGTCCATTCGTTTGCAGAGAGGGTGTCTGACATCAATTCCGGTCCCGGACAGGCTGATGTGATCGCAGCGTCTAAGTAAGTCCTGAGCTGCGTAGAGACTGCACAAAATCTGTTTGTACTGCTCGGCTGCACAGGCGTTCACACACTTGCACAGTTAAAATACACTCCTCCTGTTGGCGGCGACTATCTGATCGCAGCAGTGCAAAAATCGCTTGCTAGCGAACAGGTCTGAATTAGGCCCTATGTATAGTACTCTCCGCACTCCAGCTGTACACACACCTAATAACTCTCTCCTTTCCTGCTTCTTAAACAGGCAGGCTCACACCACAGCAATGGTACATTGGGGGTCATTCCGAGTTGATTGCTAGCTAAAAATGTTCGCTGCGCAGCGATGATGCAAAAAAAGGCACTTCTGTGCATGCGTATGTGGCACAGTGCGCCCACGCGACGTACTTTCACAACGGGCGAAGTATTTTTACACAAGGTCTAGCGAAGCTTTTCAGTCGCAATAGCAGCCGCAGAGTAATTGACAGGAAGAGGGCTTTTCTGGGTGTCAACTGACCGTTTTCAGGGAGTGCTCGAAAAAACGCAGGCATGCCAGGAAAAATGCAGGCTTGGCTGGGCGAACGCAGGGCGTGTTTGTGACGTCAAATCCGGAACTGAACAGTCTAAAGTGATCGCAAGCGCTGAGTAGGTCTGAACTACTCTGAAACTGCACAATTTTTTTTTTGTAGCCGCTCTGCGATCCTTTCGTTCGCATGCTATGCTAAAATACACTCCCAGAGGGCGGCAGCTTAGCATTTGCACGACTGCTAAAAACTGCTAGCGAGCGATCAACTCGGAATGACCCCCATTATCCCTCCACAGCGGGGACAGCTTTCACTAGAGGAATTTCAACAGAGTAGGGTGCCAGTGTGTAGGCTACAGGTGGACCCCCTCCTCTTAGCAGCACAGTAGATGCTGGCATTATGCCAGTGTCTACTGCACATGCACGGACTCCAGAAACATGGTGCCTAGCATGTTCCAGAGTCTAAGGGGTCTATTTACTAAACCTTGGATGGAGATAAAGTAACAGCCGATCAGCTCCTAACTGACATTTTTCAAACCCAGCCTGTAACGTGGCAGTTGGGAGCTGATTGGCTGGTATTTTATCTCCATCCACTCTATCTCCATCCAAGGCTTAGTAAATAGACCCCTAAATCTTTACTGTGCATGCGTCGTGGCCATTATGGTGTTGATTTTTGTACTGCAGCTGCAAGACTCCGGAAAGGTAAGTAATAAAAACATGGGTGCATTGTGTGCGGTTTGGGCCCCTCCAGGACCCAGGTGCCCATATGCACCGCACACATTGCACCCATTACAGAACACCAATGGCTTTTACTCTACAGCTGCCCAGGCTGGCAGCCTACTCAACAGGGTTAATATCCTATGGGCTGTAACCAGGGGTTAAAGGGGGAGGAGATGAGTTCCACCACCTGTAATGGTAGGGGAAGCTAGTTCCACCACCTCCATTGGCAAGCACAGGAATTCTAACACAAAAGCTTGCCCCATGACCTACATCAATAGATGATGCAGGCATCGCTAGTGTTACTGAGGAGCTGCAGCCACCTCCCCCTTCCTCAGATCCTGGTGGCTTCAAGGTCCATCTACAGCCCACCCCTCCTGGTACTCACACATGCTGTGTCTGTTGTACAGCATTCATCCCCTCCTCACGTCCCAGTGGCTTTCTTTTCTGGCACAGCGTATGTGATGTCATGCTGTCACCGCAGTTGAAGTGAATAGGAGCCATGAAGAGGAGCAGGCTCTGTGCATCTTGAAGACAGGATGAGAGGGGAATGGAGGGAAAAAAGAGGTGGGAAAGCTGCTGGAGGGATACAGGGCATGGAGCTGCTGGTGTGACAGAGGCACAGATGTGTATAAGGAGCACTACTGTGGGCATTATGTGTATTTTTGGCACTACTGTGGTCATTATGCATAAAGGGCACAACGATTGTGGTCATTATGTGTAAGGGGCACTACTACTGTCGGCATTTTGTGTATAAGCAGCACTTCTGCGGGCATTTTGTGTATCAGCGACACTACTGTGGGCATTATGTGTACAAGTTGCACTACTGTGCTCATTATGTGTAATGGGCACTACAACTGTGGGCATTATGTGTAAGGGGTACTACTGCTGTGGGAATTGTGTATAAGGGGCACTATTGTGGGCATTGCATATAAGGTGCACTACTATGTGGCATAACATGTATATAGGGTACCGTTGTGTAACGCAATGTAAATAAAGGGCACTACTGAGTGACATAACCTGAATAAGGGGCATTATTATGTGGTGTAATATGAATCAGGGGCACTACATGTGGTGTAATGTAAATAAGATTGTGCTACTGCGTGGTGTAATGTGAATTAGAGGTACTATTATGTGACCATGCTGCTTCTTTGTGAGATCAATGTCATTTTATAAAGTATGGGAAGTAGGGCACAAATTTATAATTTGCAGGGGGGTGTCAAAAACACTAGCACTGGCTCTAATGTGAGTGGGAATTGGGGTAGGTGGTGGGGTAAATGAGTTCCACCACCGCTCCAGGACCACTTTAAGCTCTGGCTGTAACACACTTTACTGTGTCCTCTTTGACCGCTCCCAGATTCTTCTATAGCCACAAAGCTCCCACAGTGACCCCCATTTAATGGCTGCAGGGGCTTTAATGTATAGGGGACTCCTAACATAGTAACATAGTATCTAAGGTTGTAAAAAGACAATTGTCCATCGGGTTCAACCTATTTGTGGTCTCCTATGCACGATTATTTTGTATAAAATTTTGACTGAAGTTGCTGACTGCCGTTCCGATTAACCCCTCTTTTTTATAATAACCATAGTGCGTGACTATGCCCCGTAACCCTGGATATCCTTATCCATTAGGAATTTATCTAACCCATTCTTAAAGGTGTTGACTGAGTTTGCCATTACAACTCCCTCAGGCAGCGAATTCCAAACACGTATCGTCCTTACCGTAAAAAAGCCTTTACGCCGTATTGTGTGGAATCTCCTCTCCTCTAACCTGAGCGAGTGTCCACGAGTTCTCTGTGTTGATCTAACCAAAACCAGGTCCTGCGCAAGATCTGTATATTGTCCCCTTATATATTTGTAAATGTTGATCATGTCCCCTCTTAATCTCCTCTTTTCCAGTGTAAACATGCCTAGTCTTGCAAGCCTTTCCTCGTATTCCAGCGTCTGCATACCCTTAATTAGTTTGGTCGCCCGCCTTTGAACCTTTTCTAGCTCCAGGATATTCTTTTTGTAGTAAGGTGCCCAGAATTGTACACAGTATTCAAGGTGTGGCCTCACAAGTGATTTATATAACGGGAGTATAATACTCTCATCCCTTCCCCATTTTATGCATGCTAATATCTTATTAGCCTTCTTTGCTGTAGTCCTACTTTGGGTACTACTGTTTAGTTTGCTATCAATGAGGACACCTAAGTCCTTTTCCAGTACAGAATCCCCTAATTTTACCCCATTTAGTAGGTAGGTGTTATTTTTGTTCTTGTTACCACAGTGCATTACCTTACACTTGTCTGTATTGAAGCGCATTCTCCATTTCGCTGCCCAAGCTTCTAATTTAACTAAGTCAACCTGAAGCGACTCAGCCTCCCCCTCTGCATTTATAACTTTACACAATTTGGTATCATCTGCAAAAATTGACACCATGCTCTCTAGACCTTCTGCTAGGTCGTTAATGAAAATAGTGAACAATAGCGGTCCTAATACTGAGCCTTGCGGCACACCACTTAGCACTTCAGTCCAAGTTGAAAAAGATCCATTAACCACAACGTGCTGCTCCCTATTATCTAACCAGTTTTTGACCCAAGTGCATATTGTGCTTTCTAGCCCTGATTCTTGTAGCTTGTAGATAAGTCTCATGTGTGGTACAGTATCGAACGCTTTGGCAAAATCTAAAAAGATTACATCCACCTCTTTACCCTGATCTAGGTTTGCGCTTACTGTTTCATAAAAGCCAAGTAAGTTGGTTTGACAGGATCTGTCCTTCATAAACCCATGTTGATTCCTTTTAATGACCTTATTGACTTCAAGGAACTTCTGAATACTATCTCTTAGAATACCTTCCAATACTTTCCCCACTATAGATGTAAGACTAACTGGTCTATAATTACCTGGTTCAGCTTTACTTCCCTTTTTGAATATAGGCACTACTTCCGCTATACACCAGTCTTTGGGAACCATACCTGATATTACTGAATCCTTAAAGATCAAAAATAGCGGTTTTGCAAGTTCAGAATGAAGCTCCATTAGAACCCTTGGGTGAATAATACCATCGGGACCTGGTGACTTATTAATCTTTAAATGTTTTAATCGGTCACAGACTACTTCCTCGCTTAAATAAGTACTTATCAGTGGGATATTCTCATTATTGACATTATATATTAGTCCCTGAATTGGGTCCTCTCTAGTAAATACTGTTGAAAAAAACTAATTTAGTGTGTCCGCTATGTCATTATCATTTTTGCTTAAGACTCCCAACTTGTCTTTTAAAGGGCCTATACTCTCCTTCTTTAATCTCTTGCTATTAATGTATTTAAAGAATTTTTGGGGATTCGCTTTGCTTTCCTTTGCTACTAGTTTTTCAGTTTCTACTTTAGCCGCTCTTATTTCCTTTTTGCGTATTTTGTTACATTCCTTATAGTGCTGAAATTACTCTGCTTCCATGTCAGATTTGTATTTTTTAAATGCTCGCCTTTTCTTGCCCATAAATTCCTTAATCTTTTTGTTAAGCCACATCGGTTTATGATTTTTATTCCTTTTTTTGCTGCTCATAGGAATAAATTTGAGTTTATTTTTAGCTAGCAGGAATTTTAGTACCTCCCATTTCTCGGTAGTATTTTTTCCTAAACACAAACCTTCCCATTCAATATCCCTGAAAAATACCCTCATCTTTTCAAAATTTGCTTTGCTAAAGTTTAGAGTCCTAGTTGAGCCAGTATAGGGCTGTTTATGGAAACTGATATTGAATGTGACCATATTGTGGTCGCTGTTTCCTATGGGTTCCCCTACTATAATACCTGATACCAAATCCCCATTGCTTGTTAATACCAGGTCTAAGATTGCATTGTACCTAGTTGGTTACTCAATTAGTTGAACTAAGTAGTTATCATTAAGTGTGTTTAAAAACATATTGCCCTTAGCAGTATCACATGAATCATTTTTCCAGTTTATCTCTGGATAGTTAAAATCTCCCATCACTACTATGTCTCCTACTCCTGCTGCTCTTTCAATTTGCTTTAGTAACAATTCCTCATCAGATGCGTTGATACCAGGCGGCCTATAGCATACACCCAATACTAACTTTTTTATTCCTTTTTCCCCGCATGCAATTTCTACCCATAATGTCTCGACAGTGTCTACAGTCCCCTCCTGAATATCTTCCCGTATATCAGGTTTTAAAAATGGCTTTACATAAAGACACACCCCTCCACCCTTTTTATTTAGTCTGTCTCTCCTAAACAGTGTATAGCCCTCTAGATTGACTGTCCAATCATGAGATTCGTCCCACCAAGTTTCAGTAATGCCTATAATATCATACTGTTTGCTTGCTGCAAGTATTTCTAGTTCTCCCTTTTGTACCAGTAATGCTTCTGGCGTTTACATACATACAACTAAGATAAGTATTTTCCCTTGCATTAGGGACATCTTTCACCTTATGTAGCAATGATGACCTATAATCGTCATTGGTTAGTGCTTTGGTAAAATCTCTTTTAGTACCCATGTTAGTAACCTTACCGCCTGCTCTTACCCTCCCCCCAACTTCTCCCCCATTTCGTTTACTACCGCCATCCCCACTATTCTCACTGCATGATCCGTAGTTTCTAGCTAAACCCTTCCCCAGGCTCCTAGTTTAAAATCACCTCCAACCTTCTAACTATCCTTCCCCCCAGCACCGCTGCCCCCTCCTCAGTCAGGTGCAATCTGTCACGACAAAAGAGATGGCGTCTGACTGAGAAGTCGGCCCAGTGTTCCAGGAACACAAAACCCTCTTTCCTGCTCCAATCCCTAAGCCACACATTTACCTCCCTAATCTCCCTCTGCCTCCCTGGACTAGCGCGTGGCACGGGTAATAATTCCGAGAATATTACCTTAGATGTCCTTGCCTTCAGTTTCTTTCCTAAGTCCCTGTAGTCTTTCTTAAGGACATCCCACCTTCCGCTAACTTTGTCATTGGTGCCAACGTGCACCAAGACCGCCGGGTCTTTCCCAGCCCCTCCCAACAATCTATCTACCCGGTCCGCGATGTGCCGTACCCGAGCACCCGGGAGACAACAGACTGTATGGCGATCACGGTCCCGGTAGCAGATTGCCCTATCTGCCTTCCTGATAATAGAATCCCCTACCACCACCATCTGACTAGGTACCTCACTATCTTTTATCCCAACCGCACCAGAGGGACCGCTCCTCTGGATGCTAGAGGGAGCAGTCTCCTCCGGCACCGTCATTTCTTCACTCTCATCCTCCGATTCCTCGTCCAGTCGGGCAAATTTGTTCGGGTTTGATAGTTCGGAGATGTCGAGCCTCCCCCTCTTTTTCTTCCTTCTAACTGTGACCCAGCTGGCTACCTGATCATCATCCTCTTCTACCAGTGACCCCTCCCGCAACTCCTCCACCGTTCTGTCTAAACGGTGGAGGAGTTGCAATTTTTCTGCAGCTCTTACCCTCTCCTAAGTGCTGCTCATTGTAGGTGCTTTCCATTTGAAGCCAGAAGGCTTCTCTGCACTGGGGCTCTCCCTCTTCACATGCAGTGCCCCACATGCTGTAACACTGGTGAAGCACAGGACCTCCTTCTCAACTGTCCTGGGTCCCCGACAACTCAACTCTGCCTGGTCTCCTGCTACCCCAGCTATGGGGTTTCCCAGGCTGTAAGGCTCTGCCTCTTTTTCCCCCCATAAAGCCTAGTGCCGCATCTCACTTGCAGAATTTTCCTGTCACCTCTGTCACATTGCCAGTGGGTGTGGCCTCATAAAGGAAGGTGTAACTTAAGCATAACACTCCGGAGGGGGCATTACAACATGACGAGGGTACAACATATAGTGGTTTTATAATTAGTGATAAAATGCAGATCTTTAGTTGAAATCCAAATGAATGATTTATCCTTCTGCAGTACCAGACTGTCTCTCTGCACACTGGATAATACATTTGTATGAGCTGAAATGAAAATAATACCTATTAGACAAGTTCCAGCCACTTTTACAACATTTTCCAGGGCCACTGCATAGTTGCACCCAGTGCATGATGAGATGCACATAGTTTGGGCTAGGAACATAGGCCCTCATTCCGAGTTGTTCGCTCGCTAGCCGCTTTTCGCAGCTGTACACACGCTAAGCCGCCGCCCTCTGGGAGTATATCTTAGCTTAGCAGAATTGCGAACGAAGTATTCGCAATATTGCGAAAAGATTTTTCTGTGCAGTTTCTGAGTAGCTCCAGACTTATTCTTCCAGTGCGATCAGTTCAGTGCTTGTCGTTCCTGGTTTGACGTCACAAACACACCCAGCGTTCGCCCAGACATTCCCCCGTTTCTTCAGCCACTCCCGCGTTTTTCCCAGAAACTGCAGCGTTTTTTCACACACTCCCATAAAACGGCCAGTTTCCGCCCAGAAACACCTACTTCCTGTCAATCACACAACGATCACCAGAACGAAGAAAAAACCTTGTAATGCCGTGAGTAAAATACCAAACTTCTTAGCAAATTTACTTGGCGCAGTCGCAGTGCGAACATTGCGCATGCGCAATTAGCGGAAAATCGCTGCGATGCAAAGAAAATTACAGAGCGAACAACTCGGAATGAGGGCCTTAGGGGGAGATGTAATAAGCACTGCAAAGAGTGGAGAAGTGAGCCAGTGGAGAATTTGCCCATGGCAACCAGTCAGTATTGAAGTAACATTTATAATTTGCATACTACAGAATTATATAGAGCAGCTGATTGGTTGCCATGGGCAACTTCTCCACTGGCTCACTTCTCTCTTTTCACTGCTTAGTACATCTTCCCCATAGTGCCTTATTCAGAGCCTGTTGCTACTCAGGTTGGCTCTTGCAGTTCAATAGTTGAGGCCAGGAAATCTGCATTGGAAGAAACGCCCGCTGACCCGGCACTTCCAGAAAACGAGGCCGACACCCCCCATTTTGTGGATGTTTGACATCCCTGCAACCAGCCTGCCCTCAATTGGCCACAACCTGTCTGTCAAGCTTCAGATTTAGGGAACTGTAAGAGATCTTGCAGTAGAAGATCGGCGTATGAGCAGTACAGATGCCAATCTTCTAACATTGGAGTAGAACGTAAAACAAAGAGTTTGCATACAACTCTGAATCAGGCCCATAGGACTGTATTTAGTGTTGGATGTTAGTCCACTTCCACCATGTAAAATGTGTCTTATAATATATTTTTAGTTGAGTGTATTTTACACTCAGGATTACTTGTCTGGTCATGGGATTTCACATGTAAGATCAGTTAGTATGGGCGTGTATATGCAAATTAATCATGTCTCTTAGTGGGGTGTTTGATTATGACTAAAAATGATCTTTTTGATAAACCTTTAAAGAGAGCACTTTGTAATACCTAGATGGACCTAAGTTTCCAACATAATGATGATGATGATGATCAGGAGGATGATTTTTTAGCTGGACATAACTATATGCTACATTTAAAGTTTCAAGTATCTTAATATCACTACACCTCAAACTACAGCTGCAGTAATGTGATTGCCCAGACATAATATAATAGGAAAAAAGATGAGTCCCAATGGCGCCAACTCCCAATACCAGATGTAATTAAATACGCAAACGTTATATCCGAGAAAGGGGATTTCCTTACTTAATGGAGTATACATTGAAATGAGGATGGAACGCAAGTGTCGAAAGACTTGTGGAACGCAAAATGTCACATACGGTGACGTAATTCCGGGAACTGACGGGAATCGCAGTGGTGGAACGCAAAACATCACATCCGGTGATGTAGTTCTGGGAATAGATGGGAATCGCTGCAGCGGTTCTCCATTATGTGATTAATTGTTAATAGAGGGGGGTATATATATGCCTTTGGGGAGATGTTGCACTTATGCATCTGATGAAGGATGATGGGTCCGAAACGCGTTACGCATAAGTACATTACCTCACTGGACGCACCTCTGGGGATCACCTGTTACTAGCCAGTCAGCATTCGGAGCTGGAGGGTTGTGCTACCAGTACCTTCTGTGATGGGGATCCATATTGTGGCGACTTATGTGTGAGATCACACCATTGGTGTTACATGCTGGTTTTTTTTTATATAATTTT
Source organism: Pseudophryne corroboree (assembly GCF_028390025.1). NCBI lineage: Eukaryota > Metazoa > Chordata > Amphibia > Anura > Myobatrachidae > Pseudophryne > Pseudophryne corroboree. The sequence goes on from NC_086449.1 coordinate 286,342,437, forward strand.
GTGAGTGCAATTCTTGTAAATAAATCTTTGTGCAAAATACAGTCAGTATTGCACTATGTGTTTCTTTCTGCTTTTGAACTATAGAGTGGAAAAATCACATCTAAATTTACGTGTGAAAAGTGAAGAGCTCATCAGTGAAAACACACCAAGTGTTGCTATATGCAAATTCTAATTCTTCCATTGTGAGTGCAATGTGTGCATCTGATCACATTTTCACATAAAAACAATATTTCACTATATATATGTTTTTAAGTTTTAGAAAAAACTACTGAAGTGGAGCATCAATACCGGTGGTTATGTTTTAAAGGAATTTTTTAAGTGTAAGCTATTGTGTATTTAATTACATCTGGTATTGGGAGTTGGCACCATTGTGACTCACCTTTTTTCCTATTACATTTGTTGTGGGGGTTTTGGTGAAGGCTCCTTGTGTGGTCACAGGTTGTCTGCTACATTGCGCAATTTTAGATCAAATACTTGTCATTTCTGCCCAGACATAATGTTAAGCCCATAGTGTCCACTAAATGTCCATTGCATTTTAATTTGAGGAAACACATACTAATATTTTACGTTTCGAGTGGTATCATTATCAATGGATCAATTGCATGTTGTTCCATCTATCTGACATATCTTAGATCACAATACATATGAACCTTTGCTTGATAATTGCCTTGTTTTTCTTGCATATGTTATGACCATTTGTTACCATTATCATTTGGGATAATGTCATGTCTGACTTTCAAAGATGATGACCCGAAAGGCCATGCCATTATGACACTACATTTTATCAATAATGAAAAATTGCTGCTTTGCATGTTAGTCAATAAAAAAAGTTTTTTTGATACCTGGCAAAGTGTCAGATGCTGAAGTATATAGACAGAGCACAATTGTAAGAGAATGGACAAATCAGAAAAAATAAGTGGCAATTTATTATGTTGTCAGATGAATTCTGAACTATTTATCAAAGGTTGCAAGTAAAACTATGCAAACATATAGGATACCACTGAACCAGCGCTGTGTAGGGATCGATAGGGTCGTATTCCTGTGGTTTTCCTTATTTCTCATTAAGTACCGGAAAAAAAGGAAATATGCAAAACATAGTGCATTACCTTATATTACATGTTTAATCACTTAAAATCACCACATAAAAACAATGACAACAGTAGGAGCTGGATGGCTACCAGCTAAGCAATCTCCACTGTGTACAAAAATAAAAACTGCACAGCACGTGCTGTAATGGCATTCATTCAATGGACTAGATCCTGAACAAATAGAGGAATGGGTAATTACCACGAGCCGGTGAGAACCGATAAATCAGTTCTAAAAGCATATGAACAACAGGCTTTCCAGCTGCAGCATGGAGAGTTCTCTGGTGTCAACGGCCTTCCAGGTCTGGCATTGATGGTACCATGTCCTCCTTCAGTCAGGTCAGTCCACAGGGGCACCCACGCGTTCCGACCCTTCCTGGGTCTTTCTCAAGGTCAGCTCCTCTGAATGCCTTCTCTGTCTCTCTACTTAGTATATAAGTCCCTCCTTTGTTCCTAATTGATCACGTGACCGGACCGCGAGACTGTAAATGGAGAAAGAGGCTTGAGACGTCATAAGGAGGTGGTCCTGGCACACGAGTGTCATAGACTCATAGGATAATCATTGTATAGAGACCAGCTGTGCCGGGACCAATTAGGAACAAAGGAGGGACTTATATACTAAGTAGAGAGACAGAGAAGGTATTCAGAGGAGCTGACCTTGAGAAAGACCCAGGAAGGGTCGGAACACGTGGGTGCCCCTGTGGACTGACCTGACTGAAGGAGGACGTGGTACCATCAATGCCAGACCTGGAAGGCCATTGACACCAGAGAACTCTCCATGCTGCAGCTGGAAAGCCTGTTGTTCATATGCTTTTAGAACTGATTTATCGGTTCTCACCGGCTCGTGGTAATTACCCATTCCTTTATTTGTTCAGGATCTAGTCCATTGAATGAATGCCATTACAGCACGTGCTGTGCAGTTTTTATTTTTGTACACAGTGGAGATTGCCTAGCTGGTAGCCATCCAGCTCCTACTGTTGTCATTGTTTTTATGTGGTAATTTTAAGTGATTAAACATGTAATATAAGGTAATGCACTATGTTCTGCATATTTCCTTTTTTTCCCCCGGTACTCAATGAGAAATAAGGAAAACCACAGGAATACGACCCTATCGATCCCTACACAGCGCTGGTTCAGTGGTATCCTATATGTTTGTATCTGTTTGTTCTATTTGGAGGGTGGAGAAACCTCTTTTGTAGTGATACCTAATTAGCAGCTGTTAGCAGCGCATAGTCACCTGTCTACATTCTTGATTGCAAGTAAAACTATGCCTGAAGAAATCTCAGATCATCTGAGCAAAATGACAAAGATCCTGATTGCTAAGAATCCATGATCCTTCCTCCTGGGCCTCCCTATACAAGGTGAGTATAAACAGGCAAATAAATTGGCGACCAAAATTAGAAATGCGGCTAGATGCTTGTTTTCTCACTGGAAACGTCCTGACCCTCCCTCCTTGCAGTTAGTCCTCAACTAAATTTGAAACTTAGCTGCAATATAAATAAAAATGACAGTATATCCCATCAATAACTTCTGCCAGTAGTGGTGCATATGGTACCTTTTTGCTAAAAGCACCTCGTCACACAAATAAGAATGTTGGATATTGCACTAGACCCTATATCCTATGGCAGCTAAATATATATTCAAAGAGGCAACGCTTAATACTTCCAGTGAGGACATAGAAATACATCTCAGTGCTAAAGACAGTCCAAAAGAAAAAAGTCTTAAATGTGTCGATTATGGAACTCCAACAGATGACACTGAGGATGTTAATATTCCTCCAATATATGGATATAAGAAAAGAAAAGAACAGACCTTATACATGGGAGAGCAGCTGAAAGCGTGAATAGATGATCCCAAAGGATTGTATGAAATCACACACAGGGATACCTGGCAGGTGATCAGGGCAGATAGAGAGCAGGCAGATGTCCCTGGCAAATGAGCAGGTCAGATGCAGAGCAGGTAGGTGCCCGTTGCAGGTAAGCAGGGCAGATGAAGAGCAGGTAGGTGTCCCTGAACAGGTGAGTGGGGAAGATGCAGAGGCAATAGGTTACTAGTGATGAGCACCGGAAATTTTTCGGGTTTTGTGTTTTGGTTTTGGGTTCGGTTCCGTGGCCGTGTTTTGGGTTCGAACGCGTTTTGGCAAAACCTCACCGAATTTTTTTTGTTGGATTCGGGTGTGTTTTGGATTCGTTTTTTTTTCTTTCAAAAAACCCTAAAAAACAGCTTAAATCATAAAATTTGGGGGTCATTTTGATCCCAAAGTATTATTAACCTCAATAACCATTATTTCCACTCATTTTCAGTCTATTCTGAACACCTCACACCTCACAATATTATTTTTAGTCCTAAAATTTGCCCCGAGGTCGCTGGATGACTAAGCTCAGCGACCCAAGTGGCCGACACAAACACCTGGCCCATCTAGGAGTGTCACGCAGGATGGCCCTTCCAAAAAACACTCCCCAAACAGCACATGACGCAAAGAAACAAAAGAGGCGCAATGAGGTAGCTGTGTGAGTAAGATAAGCGACCCAAGTGGCCGACACAAACACCTGGCCCATCTAGGAGTGGCACTGCAGTGTCACGCAGGATGTCCCTTCCAAAAAACACCCCCCAAACAGCACATGACGCAAAGAAAAATTAAAGAAAAAAGAGGTGCAAGATGTCCACCTCACCATCATCCTCCGATATATCACCGTGTACATCCCCCTCCTCACAGATTATCAATTCGTCCCCACTGGAATCCACCATCTCAGCTCCCTGTGTACTTTGTGGAGGCAATTGCTGCTGGTCAATGTCTCCACGGAGGAATTGATTATAATTCATTTTAATGAACATCATCTTCTCCACATTTTCTGGATGTAACCTCGTACGCCGATTGCTGACAAGGTGAGCGGCGGCACTAAACACTCTTTCGAAGTACACACTTGTGGGAGGGCAACTTAGGTAGAATAAAGCCAGTTTGTGCAAGGGCCTCCAAATTGCCTCTTTTTCCTGCCAGTATAAGTACGGACTGTCTGACGTGCCTACTTGGATGCGGTCACTCATATAATCCTCCACCATTCTTTCAATGGGGAGAGAATCATATGCAGTGACAGTAGACGACATGTCCGTAATCGTTGTCAGGTCCTTCAGTCCGGACCAGATGTCAGCATCAGCAGTCGCTCCAGACTGCCCTGCATCACCGCCAGCGGGTGGGCTCGGAATTCTGAGCCTTTTCCTCGCACCCCCAGTTGCGGGAGAATGTGAAGGAGGAGATGTTGACAGGTCGCGTTCCGCTTGACTTGACAATTTTCTCACCAGCAGTTCTTTGAACCCCAGCAGACTTGTGTCTGCCGGAAAGAGAGATCCAAGGTAGGTTTTAAATCTAGGATCGAGCACGGTGGCCAAAATGTAGTGCTCTGATTTCAACAGATTGACCACCCGTGAATCCTTGTTAAGCGAATTAGGGGCTCCATCCACAAGTCCCACATGCCTAGCGGAATCGCTCTGTGTTAGCTCCTCCTTCAATGTCTCCAGCTTCTTCTGCAAAAGCCTGATGAGGGGAATGACCTGACTCAGGCTGGCAGTGTCTGAACTGACTTCACGTGTGGCAAGTTCAAAAGGTTGCAGAACCTTGCACAACGTTGAAATCATTCTCCACTGCGCTTGAGACAGGTGCATTCCACCTCCTATATCGTGCTCAGTTGTATAGGCTTGAATGGCCTTTTGCTGCTCCTCCAACCTCTGAAGCATATAGAGGGTTGAATTCCACCTCGTTACCACTTCTTGCTTCAGATGATGGCAGGGCAGGTTCAGGCGTTTTTGGTGGTGCTCCAGTCTTCTGTACGTGGTGCCTGTACGCCGAAAGTGTCCCGCAATTCTTCTAGCCACCGACAGCATCTCTTGCACGCCCCTCTCGTTTTTTAAATAATTCTGCACCACCAAATTCAAGGTATGTGCAAAACATGGGACGTGCTGGAATTTGCCCAGATTTAATGCACACACAATATTGCTGGCGTTGTCCGATGCCACAAATCCACAGGAGAGTCCAATTGGGGTAAGCCATTCTGCGATGATCTTCCTCAGTTGCCGTAAGAGGTTTTTAGCTGTGTGCGTATTCTGGAAAGCGGTGATACAAAGCGTAGCCTGCCTAGGAAATAGTTGGCGTTTGCGAGATGCTGCTACTGGTGCCGCCGCTGCTGTTCTTGCGGCGGGAGTCCATACATCTACCCAGTGGGCTGTCACAGTCATATAGTCCTGAGCCTGCCCTGCTCCACTTGTCCACATGTCCGTGGTTAAGTGGACATTTGGTACAACTGCATTTTTTAGGACACTGGTGAGTCTTTTTCTGAGGTCTGTGTACATTTTCGGTATCGCCTGCCTAGAGAAATGGAACCTAGATGGTATTTGGTACCGGGGACACAGTACCTCCAACAAGTCTCTAGTTGGCTCTGCAGTAATGGGTAGGAAAAAGGTTAAAGCGCTGAATGGTCAAATATGAGAGCAAAAGGTCACATGAAAATACACATTTATTGAAATTAAAAATAGGCTTAAAATTGATTAAAAATTGGTAACACTGTAAAAAAGTGAGTACTGAATACTGAGGGACACAGGGAAGTGTCCAAACGTTATGTCTCTCCCAATCCTGATGAAATTGCATAGACAATTCACACCTGTTCCAATAAAGCAGTCCCTTAATAGATGTGCTCAAGATATCTCGTTAATGTTCCATCTGATGGAACATTAACGAGATATCTTGAGCACATCTATTAAGGGACTGCTTTATTGGAACAGGTGTGAATTGTCTATGCAATTTCATCAGGATTGGGAGAGACATAACGTTTGGACACTTCCCTGTGTCCCTCAGTATTCAGTACTCACTTTTTTACAGTGTTACCAATTTTTAATCAATTTTAAGCCTATTTTTAATTTCAATAAATGTGTATTTTCATGTGACCTTTTGCTCTCATATTTGACCATTCAGCGCTTTAACCTTTTTCCTACCCATTTCTGTTATTTGGGGGTCTGACCAACCCCATTTGTTTCAGCTGCTGTGGTGCACCTCCCTCATCAGCGCCTGGAGCAAATTCACCTTAGGGTGTTTTTTCCATATCTTTGCAGGCTCTGCAGTAATGATGGATACCGGAACCACGTTTCTCACCGCCCAGGATGCCAAGGCCTCAGTTATCCGCTTTGCAGCAGGATGACTGCTGTGATATTTCATCTTCCTCGCAAAGGACTGTTGGACAGTCAATTGCTTGGTGGAAGTAGTAAAAGTGGTCTTACGAGTACGACTTCCCCTCTGGGATGACCATCGACTCCCAGCAGCAACAACAGCAGCGCCAGCAGCAGTAGGCGTTACACGCAAGGATGCATCGGAGGAATCCCAGGCAGGAGAGGACTCGTCAGAATTGCCAGTGACATGGCCTACAGGACTATTGGCATTCCTGGGGAAGGAGGAAATTGACACTGAGGGAGTTGGTGGGGTGGTTTGCGTGAGCTTGGTTACAAGAGGAAGGGATTTACTGGTCAGTGGACTGCTTCCGCTGTCGCCCAAAGTTTTTGAACTTGTCACTGACTTATGATGAATGCGCTGCAGGTGACGTATAAGGGAGGATGTTCCAAGGTGGTTAACGTCCTTACCCCTACTTATTACAGCTTGACAAAGGCAACACACGGCTTGACAAATGTTGTCCGCATTTCTGTTGAAATACTTCCACACTGAAGAGCTGATTTTTTTGGTATTTTCACCAGGCATGTCAATGGCCCTATTCCTCCCACGGACAACAGGTGTCTCCCCAGGTGCCTGACTTAAACAAACCACCTCACCATCAGAATCCTCCTGGTCAATTTCCTCCCCAGCGCCAGCAACACCCATATCCTCCTCATCCTGGTGTACTTCAACACTGACATCTTCAATCTGACTATCAGGAACTGGACTGCGAGTGCTCCTTCCAGCACTTGCAGGGGGCGTGCAAATGGTGGAAGGCGCATGCTCTTCACGTCCAGTGTTGGGAAGGTCAGGCATCGCAAACGACACAATTGGACTCTCCTTGTGGATTTGTGATTTCGAAGAACGCACAGTTCTTTGCTGTGCTTTTGCCAGCTTGAGTCTTTTCATTTTTCTAGCGAGAGGCTGAGTGCTTCCATCCTCATGTGAAGCTGAACCACTAGCCATGAACATAGGCCAGGGCCTCAGCCGTTCCTTGCCACTCCGTGTGGTAAATGGCATATTGGCAAGTTTACGCTTCTCCTCCGACAATTTTATTTTAGATTTTTGAGTCCTTTTTTTACTGATATTTGGTGTTTTGGATTTTACATGCTCTGTACTATGACATTGGGCATCGGCCTTGGCAGACGACGTTGCTGGCATTTCATCGTCTCGGCCATGACTAGTGGCAGCAGCTTCAGCACGAGGTGGAAGTCGATCTTGATCTTTCCCTATTTTTGGAACCTCAACATTTTTGTTCTCCATATTTTAATAGGCACAACTAAAAGGCACCTCAGGTAAACAATGGAGATGGATGGATACTAGTATACTTATGGATGGACGAGCGACTGCCGACACAGAGGTAGCTACAGCCGTGGACTACCGTACTGCGTCTGCTGCTAATATAGACTGGATGATAATGATATAAAAAATATATATATATCACTACTGCAGCCGGACAGGTATATATTATATAATGACGGACCTGCTGGACACTGTCAGCAGCACTGCAGACTCCTAAAGTAAGCTACTAGTAGTATCAAGAAGATAGAAAAAAAAAAAACACCACAGGTAGGTGGTATACAATTATGGTTGGACGAGCGACTGCCGACACAGAGGTAGCTACAGCCGTGGACTACCGTACTGCGTCTGCTGCTAATATAGACTGGATGATAATGATATAAAAAAATATATATATATCACTACTGCAGCCGGACAGGTATATATTATAATGACGGACCTGCTGGACACTGTCAGCACTGCAGACTCCTAAAGTAAGCTACTAGTATCAAGAAGATAGAAAAAAAAACACCACAGGTAGGTGGTATACAATTATGGATGGACGAGCGACTGCCGACACAGAGGTAGCTACAGCCGTGGACTACCGTACTGCGTCTGCTGCTAATATAGACTGGATGATAATGATATAAAAAAAATATATATATATCACTACTGCAGCCGGACAGGTATATATTATATAATTAATGACTGACCTGCTGGACACTGTCAGCAGAATGCGTTTATAGAATAAAAACACCACACGACGAGTGTTTAACTTTTTCAGGCAGACAATCACAATATACTGGTGGTCAGACAGTGGTCACTGGTCAGTCACACTGGCAGTGGCACTCTGGCAGCAAAAGTGTGCACTGTTAAATAATATATACTCCTGCTACTGCTCCCCAGTCTCCCCCACAATTAAGCTGTGTGAGCACTGAGCACTCAGCACAGTCAGATATACATAGATGATGCAGCACACTGAGGCTGAGCACAGATATGGTATACTGTTACTGTGTCACTGTGTATCGTTTTTTTTCAGGCAGAGAACGGATTATATTAAATAATAATATAATAAAACTGCACTGGTGGTCACTGGTCAGTCACTAGTAAACTCTGCACTCTCTGAGTACTCCTAAGCTCCAGTAAATCAAGTGTCTCACTCTCACTCTCTCTCTTCTAATCTAAATGGAGAGGACGCCAGCCACGTCCTCTCCCTATGAATCTCAATGCACGTGTGAAAATGGCGGCGACGCGCGGCTCCTTATATAGAATCCGAGTCTCGCGATAGAATACGAGCCTCGCGAGAATCCGACAGCGGGATGATGACGTTCGGGCGCGCTCGGGTTAGCCGAGCAAGGCGGGAAGATCCGAGTCTGCCTCGGATCCGTGTAAAAAGGCTGAAGTTCGGGGGGGTTCGGATTCCGAGGAACCGAACCCGCTCATCACTATAGGTTACCCCCGGCAGGTGACTGGAGTAGATCTTGAACAGGTAGAGTCAGAGCAGTAGCACCCTTAATCCTTGGAGGGGGAAGTACTCAGCACACAGCTGCTGCTCAGGTGCTCTCCTCATTGCAGATGGACACAGCAGACGTTATATGCTGGGGCAGCTGCGTGAAGGTCCGGTTTCTTGTGGCGGGACTGCAGCTCCAGCTTGGGATGCTCGGGAAGCCGGCGGCGTGTCAGAGACACATTCTTCTCATGAACTGTGAGATCTTTTATTTTATCTATCTATCTATCTATCTATCTATCTATCTATCTATCTATCTATCTATCTATCTATCTATCTACAATATATATATATATATATATATACTAGGTGATTCATCGCTCCCTACGAGCGCTCTTCACACCGTCGTAAGGGGCTACACCCCCTTAACCCATGCACGCCCTTGTGGCGTGCAATATTTTTATAATATGTAGTATTACCTCCAATCATAATTGTGTGAGTGGTTAAATATTGCACGGACAAAGGGCGTGCAATGGTTAAGGGGTCGAAGCCCCTTGAAACGGCGTGAACAGCGCACGCAGGACCTGATGAATCACCTAGTAGGTGCTGTGGTTGGAGGAGTGGCGGGTGCGGGGGAGATGCAGATGGTGTCTGGAGGTACCGCGGGTGGGGGAGGGGTGGTTGCGGGGGTGACACGGGTGGGTAAGGGGTGGGTGCAGGGGTGCCACAGGTGGGGGTCCGGAGCCACGGCAGGTGGGGGAGTAGCGGTTGCAGGGGGTGCCGCAGGTGACGCGGGTGGGGGAGATGTGGGGGTGCTGCGGGAGGGGGTCCAGAGCCACCGCAGGTGGTGGAGGGTGGGTGGGTGTGGAAGTGCCACGGATGGGGCACGGAGGTACTGCAGTGGGGGAAGGGCAGGTAATGCTTCTCCTGCTTCTCCTCCTGGAAGCAGCTGTCCTCCCTTTGGCAGTGGCTTTCCCGGACACTCGCACAGCAGCTAAGCAGCCAGTCACTATTGTTAGCGCTGGTGTCCCAACGCGCCGCAGTACAGGGAAGAAGAGGCACTTAATAAACTACAGCTCCCAGCAGCCTAAGGGCTGGAATGCTTTGGCGCTAAGGGCTGCTGGGAGCTAACAATAGTGACTGGCTGGCAGAACTGACTGACTTGCTGAATCAATGTAAAAGGTGAAAGTGCTGTGCAGTGTCAGTGACACTGCACACCCAGTGCACTGCACAGCACTGTCACCTTTTACATTGATTCAGCATCCAGACATTACCCTTCGCGATATCACCCACTCTATCCGTTACATTAGCCATCTCGGGGCTTCCAGGCTGGCAGCCCAGGTGCTGTGTTGCGGAGTCAGGGCCTGTGGGGATCTGGGTGTGGCTGTGGTGGGGAGGCACTTCTGTGACATCACGCGCTCAGAGAGTATGCGGCGCAGGGAGGGCTATGAAAGCCTTCCGCTGTGCTGCTTTCATAAACATTTATGCCGGTGGCTGCAGCAGCTTTTGTTCCACCTGCGCCGCAGCTAGGGAGTGAGGATTGTTGATGCCAGAGGGGGCAGGCGGACTGGCAGCAGGACATAGGGGGACAATTTTACTGCAGTGTCCTATCTACAGCACAGAGACTTGCTGCAGATGCAGTGGCATACCCCCCAGCTGTACCTTTTTGGCAAGTACAGTACCTTTTTTTTATGGTCTGTACCAATTTTTAACTCTCCAAACTTCCTTTGAAAGTATTGAAAAAGGGGAGTGGCCACGCTCCCTTTTCGAATTTGTACCGATTTTTATGTGTTAATTGTTGGAGGGTATGTTGCTGCAGCTGCAGTGGGCCTATTTTGGGGTGTGGACCTGGAGCTGCAGCTCCATCAGCCCCATTGTTAATCCTGCTCTGGGAACACACAGCAGCCAAAAGGCAGAGCGTCCCATTGGATGTAACCTGTGTGGGAGGGCTTTTCTCGCCCAATCAGCTGTGGACTGGTTGTAATAGACCTGCTGATAACCAAATGAGAGCTCCTAGCCATGCCCAGCGTTATACACACAGACACAGAGTCACAGATCTGGGCTATTATATAGGATATATAATAGTGATGTGCACCGGACATTTTTCGTGTTTTGTGTTTTGGTTTTGGATTCGGTTCCGCAGCCGTGTTTTGGATTCGGACGCGTTTTGGCAAAACCTCCCTGAAATTTTTTTGTCGGATTCGGGTGTGTTTTGGATTCGTTTTTTTTTTTTTTACAAAAAACCCTCAAAAACAGCTTAAATCATAGAATTTGGGGGTCATTTTGATCCCATAGTTTTATTAACCTCAATAACCATAATTTCCACTCATTTCCAGTCTATTCTGAACACCTCACACCTCACAATATTATTTTTAGTCCTAAAATTTGCACCGAGGTCGCTGGATGACTAAGCTAAGCGACCCAAGTGGCCGACACAAACACCTGGCCCATCTAGGAGTGGCACTGCAGTGTCAGACAGGATGGCACTTCAAAAAAATAGTCCCCAAACAGCACATGATGCAAAGAAAAAAAGAGAGTCAATGAGGTAGCTGTGTGACTAAGCTAAGCGACCCAAGTGGCCGACACAAACACCTGGCCCATCTAGGAGTGGCACTGCAGTGTCAGACAGGATGGCACTTCAAAAAAATAGTCCCCAAACAGCACATGATGCAAAGAAAAAAAGAGGCGCAATGAGGTAGCTGTGTGACTAAGCTAAGCGACCCAAGTGGCCGACACAAACACCTGGCCCATCTAGGAGTGGCACTGCAGTTTTCTAGCGAGAGGATGAGTGCTTCCATCCTCATGTGAAGCTCAACCACTAGCCATGAACATAGGCTAGGGCCTCAGCCGTTCCTTGCCACTCCGTGTCGTAAATGGCATATTGGCAAGTTTACGCTTCTCCTCAGACGCTTTTAATTTTGATTTTTGGGTCATTTTACTGAACTTTTGTGTTTTGGATTTTACATGCTCTCTACTATGACATTGGGCATCGGCCTTGGCAGACGACGTTGATGGCATTTCATCGTCTCGGCCATGACTAGTGGCAGCAGCTTCAGCACGAGGTGGAAGTGGATCTTGATCTTTCCCTATTTTACCCTCCACATTTTTGTTCTCCATTTTTTAATGTGTGGAATTATATGCCAGTATCAATAGCAATGGCCTACTACTATATATACTGCGCACAACAGAAATGTACCACAGGTATGGATGGATAGTATACTTGACGACACAGCGGTAGGTAGAGCAGTGGCCTACTGTACCGTAATGCTATATATTATATACTGGTGGTCAGCAAACTGTGCAAAACTGAAATGCACCACAGGTATGGATGGATAGTATACTTGACGACACAGAGGTAGGTAGAGCAGTGGCCTTCTGTACCGTACTGCTATATATTATATACTGGTGGTCAGCAAACTGTGCAAAACTTAAATGCACCACAGGTATGGATGGATAGTATACTTGACGACACAGAGGTAGGTAGAGCAGTGGCCTACTTTACCGTACTGCTATATATTATATACTGGTTGTCAGCAAACTGTGCAAAACTGAAATGCACCACAGGTATGGATGGATAGTATACTTGACGACACAGAGGTAGGTAGAGCAGTGGCCTTCTGTACCGTACTCCTATATATTATATACTGGTGGTCAGCAAAATGATGCACTGTACTCCTACTATATACTACAATGCAGCACAGATATGGAGCGTTTTTCAGGCAGAGAACGTATAATACTGGTGGTCACTGGTCAGCAAAACTCTGCACTGTACTCCTCCTATATAATACTGCTGGTCCCCAGTCCCCACAATAAAGCAGTGTGAGCACAGATATATGCAGCACACTGAGCACAGATATGGAGCGTTTTTCAGGTAGACAACGTATAATACTGGTGGTCACTGGTCAGCAAAACTCTGCACTGTACTCCTCCTATATAATATACTGGTGGTCCCCAGTACCCACAATAAAGCAGTGTGAGCACAGATATATGCAGCACACTGAGCATAGATATGGAGCGTTTTTCAGGCAGACAACGTATACTGGTGGTCACTGGTCAGCAAAACTCTGCACTGTACTCCTCCTATATAATATACTGGTGATCCCCAGTACCCACAATAAAGCAGTGTGTGCACAGATATATGCAGCACACTGAGCACAGATATGGAGCGTTTTTCAGGCAGAGAACGTATAATACTGGTGGTCACTGGTCAGCAAAACTCTGCACTGTACTCCTCGTATATAATATACTGGTGGTCCCTAGTGATGAGCGGGTTCGGTTTCTCGGAAACCGACCCCCCCCGAACTTCACGCTTTTTACACGGGTCCGAGGCAGACTCGGATCTTCCCGCCTTGCTCGGCTAACCCGAGCGCGCCCGAACATCATCATCCCGCTGTCGGATTCTTGCGAGGCTCGTATTCTATCGCGAGACTCGGATTCTATATAAGGAGCCGCGCGTCGCCGCCATTTTCACACGTGCATTGAGATTGATAGGGAGAGGACGTGGCTGGCGTCCTCTCCGTTTAGATAGAGAGTGAGACACTTGATTTACTGGAGCATTAGGAGTACTCAGAGAGTGCAGAGTTTTGCTGATAGTTATACTAGTGACCACCAGTTTTATTTATTATTTAATATAATCCGTTCTCTGCCTGAAAAAAAACGATACACAGTCACATACCATATCTGTGCTCAGCCTCAGTGTGCTGCATGATAATATCATCTATGTATATCTGACTGTGCTGAGTAGTGCTCACTGCTCACACAGCTTAATTGTGGGGGAGACTGGGGAGCAGTTATAGCAGGAGTACATATTTAACAGTGCACACTTTTGCTGCCAGAGTGCCAGTGTGACTGACCAGCAGTGACCACCAGTATATTGTCTGCCTGAAAAAGTTAAACACTCGTGTGGTGTGTTTTTTTTTTATTCTATAAACGCATTCTGCTGACAGTGTCCAGCAGGTCCGTCATTCATTATATTTCTATCTTCTTCATACTAGTAGTTTAGGAGTCTGCAGTGCTGACAGTGTCCAGCAGGTCCGTCATTATATAATATATGTCACGATCCGGGTATCTGGACGCCATTACCTGACGTTTAGGTGTCTTCTGAGACTGGCCCAGCGTTCCAAATCCGGATCTCATCTGTGTCAACACTCTGCACATCCCTCCTGTCATTCTGAGACACTACCACAGCGGCGCCATGTTTGAATCCAACATGGCGTCTCCCGTCCTCTGCGGCCTCCGCCGCCATTACTGTGTTATTGCTGCAGGTTCTCAGAATCATGTATCATGCCTGCCGCGGCCTCTGCTGCCCTCCAAGTGTCTCAGCATATAATTGTCATCTGGCGTCTCCTGTCCTCCACGGCCGGCGCCGCCATTATCATTATGTTAGCACATTTCATTTCAAACCAGTTTTCCCTCCAGGTTCCAGCATGGGCGCAGCCATGTTGGATTTGATCACATGCTCCAATTCCTCCAATCCACCGTTGCTGGAATCTGCATAATTGCCCAGCCAATGCCTGCATAGCAGCTGGTATAAGTATCCTGTGTCTAGGCAAGATAGATGTCAGTGCTTTGAATGTCATACCTTGTTCCAGTCTCTCTCTCCTGTGGTTTGTTTCTCCAGGTTCCAGCTCCTGTCTCCAGCATACACAAAGAGACCCGCACCTGCTTTCCATCCTGCGGTGCAGCCTGACTCTGCAATCCTCTGTGACTGCTCCAGCTTTCAGCTATTACTTCGTTTGCTTCCAGCTTCCAAGCTTTCAGCTATTAACCCATCTGTTTCCAGCAACCTGCTTCCAACAGAATTCAACCTCCTTAAAGAGCCGGTGTTCTCCCAGCGGATTTCTACTTACCAGCAGTATCCACTACCACCGGTAACCACTCTTCATTTCATCTGTTTCCACGCACCCTAGCATCTTTCAGTTTTAACTCCGTATCTCCACCATCTGGCTGGTTCCATCCAGTGACTCCTACAGTGCATTCCAGTTACCAGCATCATCTCATACACCTACTGGCGTGTTCCTCGGTTGTCTCCACTACTACAGCCTGGCCTGGTAAGGTTATTCTACCCAAGGACTATAACATCCGTTCTGCAACCTACCAGTGCCCTGTTATACCTTTTATGGTTTAGTGATCCAGGAACTGTATTATCTGCCACTGCTAATACTGACTGTGAATGCTGTTGTGATTATACGGAGTCTGTTTAATAAACTTTCATTTAACTTTTAACCTGCTTGTCATGGTCACACCTTCGGGTTTCCTTCCACACTTACATGTCCAGGGGTCTGATTAAACCATCTAAGTTTAACTTCATTCCAGCCCCTACAACTGAGGCTTCCTCCCGTCAGCCTAAACCCTCAGTTGTGACAATATATACATGTCCTGCAGTAGTGATATATATATATTTTTTATATCATTATCATCCAGTCTATACTAGCAGACGCAGTACGGTAGTCCACGGCTGTAGCTACCTCTGTGTCGGCAGTCGCTCGTCCATAATTGTATACCTACCTGTGGTGGTTTTTTTTTTTTTCTATCTTCTTCATACTAGTAGTTTAGGAGTCTGCAGTGCTGACAGTGTCCAGCAGGTCCGTCATTATATAATATATACCTGTCCTGCAGTAGTGATATATATATATTTTTTATATCATTATCATCCAGTCTATACTAGCAGACGCAGTACGGTAGTCCACGGCTGTAGCTACCTCTGTGTCGGCAGTCGCTCGTCCATAATTGTATACCTACCTGTGGTGGTTTTTTTTTTTTTCTATCTTCTTCATACTAGTAGTTTAGGAGTCTGCAGTGCTGACAGTGTCCAGCAGGTCCGTCATTATATAATATATACCTGTCCTGCAGTAGTGATATATATATTTTTTTTATATCCTTATCATCCAGTCTATACTAGCAGACGCAGTATGGTAGTCCACGGCTGTAGCTACCTCTGTGTCGGCACTGGCAGTCGCTCGTCCATAATTGTATACCTACCTGTGGTGGTTTTTTTTTTTCTATCTGCTTCATACTAGTAGTTTAGGAGTCTGCAGTGCTGACAGTGTCCAGCAGGTCCGTCATTATACAATATATACCTGTCCTGCAGTAGTGATATATATATATATATTTTTTATATCATTATCATCCAGTCTATACTAGCAGACGCAGTACGGTAGTCCACGGCTGTAGCTACCTCTGTGTCGGCAGTCGCTCGTCCATAATTGTATACCTACCTGTGGTGGGTTTTTTTTTTCTATCTTCTTCATACTAGTAGTTTAGGAGTCTGCAGTGCTGACAGTGTCCAGCAGGTCCGTCATTATACAATATATACCTGTCCTGCAGTAGTGATATATATATATATTTTTTATATCATTATCATCCAGTCTATACTAGCAGACGCAGTACGGTAGTCCACGGCTGTAGCTACCTCTGTGTCGGCAGTCGCTCGTCATCCATAAGTATACTAGTATCCATCCATCTCCATTGTTTACCTGAGGTGCCTTTTAGTTGTGCCTATTAAAATATGGAGAACAAAAATGTTGAGGTTCCAAAAATAGGGAAAGATCAATATCCACTTCCACCTCGTGCTGAAGCTGCTGCCACTAGTCATGGCCGAGACGATGAAATGCCATCAACGTCGTCTGCCAAGGCCGATGCCCAATGTCATAGTACAGAGCATGTAAAATCCAAAACACCAAATATCAGTAAAAAAAGGACTCAAAAATCTAAAATAAAATCGTCGGAGGAGAAGCGTAAACTTGCCAATATGTCATTTACCACACGGAGTGGCAAGGAACGGCTGAGGCCCTGGCCTATGTTCATGGCTAGTGGTTCAGCTTCACATGAGGATGGAAGCACTCAGCCTCTCGCTAGAAAAATGAAAAGACTTAAGCTGGCAAAAGCACAGCAAAGAACTGTGCGTTCTTCGAAATCACAAATCCACAAGGAGAGTCCAATTGTGTCGGTTGCGATGCCTGACCTTCCCAACACTGGACGTGAAGAGCATGCGCCTTCCACCATTTGCACGCCCCCTGCAAGTGCTGGAAGGAGCACCCGCAGTCCAGTTCCTGATAGTCAGATTGAAGATGTCAGTGTTGAAGTACACCAGGATGAGGAGGATATGGGTGTTGCTGGCGCTGGGGAGGAAATTGACCAGGAGGATTCTGATGGTGAGGTGGTTTGTTTAAGTCAGGCACCCGGGGAGACACCTGTTGTCCGTGGGAGGAATATGGCCATTGACATGCCTGGTGAAAATACCAAAAAAATCAGCTCTTCAGTGTGGAAGTATTTCAACAGAAATGCGGACAACATTTGTCAAGCCGTGTGTTGCCTTTGTCAAGCTGTAATAAGTAGGGGTAAGGATGTTAACCACCTCGGAACATCCTCCCTTATACGTCACCTGCAGCGCATTCATCATAAGTCAGTGACAAGTTCAAAAACTTTGGGCGACAGCGGAAGCAGTCCACTGACCAGTAAATCCCTTCCTCTTGTAACCAAGCTCACGCAAACCACCCCACCAACTCCCTCAGTGTCAATTTCCTCCTTCCCCAGGAATGCCAATAGTCCTGCAGGCCATGTCACTGGCAATTCTGACGAGTCCTCTCCTGCCTGGGATTCCTCCGATGCATCCTTGCGTGTAACGCCTACTGCTGCTGGCGCTGCTGTTGTTGCTGCTGGGAGTCGATGGTCATCCCAGAGGGGAAGTCGTAAGACCACTTTTACTACTTCCACCAAGCAATTGACTGTCCAACAGTCCTTTGCGAGGAAGATGAAATATCACAGCAGTCATCCTGCTGCAAAGCGGATAACTGAGGCCTTGGCATCCTGGGCGGTGAGAAACGTGGTTCCGGTATCCATCATTACTGCAGAGCCAACTAGAGACTTGTTGGAGGTACTGTGTCCCCGGTACCAAATACCATCTAGGTTCCATTTCTATAGGCAGGCGATACCGAAAATGTACACAGACCTCAGAAAAAGACTCACCAGTGTCCTAAAAAATGCAGTTGTACCCAATGTCCACTTAACCACGGACATGTGGACAAGTGGAGCAGGGCAGACTCAGGACTATATGACTGTGACAGCCCACTGGGTAGATGTATTGACTCCCGCCGCAAGAACAGCAGCGGCGGCACCAGTAGCAGCATCTCGCAAACGCCAACTCTTTCCTAGGCAGGCTACGCTTTGTATCACCGCTTTCCAGAATACGCACACAGCTGAAAACCTCTTACGGCAACTGAGGAAGATCATCGCAGAATGGCTTACCCCAATTGGACTCTCCTGTGGATTTGTGGCATCGGACAACGCCAGCAATATTGTGTGTGCATTAAATCTGGGCAAATTCCAGCACGTCCCATGTTTTGCACATACCTTGAATTTGGTGGTGCAGAATTATTTAAAAAACGAGAGGGGCGTGCAAGAGATGCTATCGGTGGCCAGAAGAATTGCGGCACACTTTCGGCGTACAGGCACCACGTACAGAAGACTGGAGCACCACCAAAAACGCCTGAACCTGCCCTGCCATCATCTGAAGCAAGAAGTGGTAACGAGGTGGAATTCAACCCTCTATATGCTTCAGAGGTTGGAGGAGCAGCAAAAGGCCATTCAAGCCTATACAACTGAGCACGATATAGGAGGTGTAATGCACCTGTCTCAAGCGCAGTGGAGAATGATTTCAACGTTGTGCAAGGTTCTGCAACCTTTTGAACTTGCCACACGTGAAGTCAGTTCAGACACTGCCAGCCTGAGTCAGGTCATTCCCCTCATCAGGCTTTTGCAGAAGAAGCTGGAGACATTGAAGGAGGAGCTAACACTGAGCGATTCCGCTAGGCATGTGGGACTTGTGGATGGAGCCCCTAATTCGCTTAACAAGGATTCACGGGTGGTCAATCTGTTGAAATCAGAGCACTACATTTTGGCCACCGTGCTCGATCCTAGATTTAAAACCTACCTTGGATCTCTCTTTCCGGCAGACACAAGTCTGCTGGGGTTCAAAGAACTGCTGGTGAGAAAATTGTCAAGTCAAGCGGAACGCGACCTGTCAACATCTCCTCCTTCACATTCTCCCGCAACTGGGGGTGCGAGGAAAAGGCTCAGAATTCCGAGCCCACCCGCTGGCGGTGATGCAGGGCAGTCTGGAGCGACTGCTGATGCTGACATCTGGTCCGGACTGAAGGACCTGACAACGATTACGGACATGTCGTCTACTGTCACTGCATATGATTCTCTCCCCATTGAAAGAATGGTGGAGGATTATATGAGTGACCGCATCCAAGTAGGCACGTCAGACAGTCCGTACTTATACTGGCAGGAAAAAGAGGCAATTTGGAGGCCCTTGCACAAACTGGCTTTATTCTACCTAAGTTGCCCTCCCACAAGTGTGTACTCCGAAAGAGTGTTTAGTGCCGCCGCTCACCTTGTCAGCAATCGGCGTACGAGGTTACATCCAGAAAATGTGGAGAAGATGATGTTCATTAAAATGAATTATAATCAATTACTCCGTGGAGACATTCACCAGCAGCAATTGCCTCCACAAAGTACACAGGGAGCTGAGATGGTGGATTCCAGTGGGGACGAATTGATAATCTGTGAGGAGGGGGATGTACACGGTGATATATCGGAGGATGATGATGAGGTGGACATCTTGCTTCTGTAGAGCCAGTTTGTGCAAGGAGAGATTAATTGCTTCTTTTTTGGTGGGGGTCCAAACCAACCCGTCATTTCAGTCACAGTCGTGTGGCAGACCCTGTCACTGAAATGATGGGTTGGTTAAAGTGTGCATGTCCTGTTTATACAACATAAGGGTGGGTGGGAGGGCCCAAGGACAATTCTATCTTGCACCTGTTTTTTCTTTCATTTTTCTTTGCGTCATGTGCTGTTTGGGGAGTAGTTTTTGGAAGGGCCATCCTGCGTGACACCGCAGTGCCACTCCTAGATGGGCCAGGTGTTTGTGTCGGCCACTTGGGTCGCTTATCTTAGTCACACAGCTACCTCATTGCGCCTCTTTTTTTCTTTGCGTCATGTGCTGTTTGGGGGGTGCTTTTTGGAAGGGCCATCCTGCGTGACACTGCAGTGCCACTCCTAGATGGGCCAGGTGTTTGTGTCGGCCACTAGGGTCGCTTAGCTTACTCACACAGCTACCTCATTGCGCCTCTTTTTTTTCTTCTTTGCGTCATGTGCTGTTTGGGGGGTGTTTTTTGGAAGGGCCATACTGCTTGACACTGCAGTGCCATTCCTAGATGGGCCAGGTGTTTGTGTCGGCCACTTGGGTCGCTGAGCTTAGTCATCCAGCGACCTCGGTGCAAATTTTAGGACTAAAAATAATATTCTGAGGTGTGAGGTGTTCAGAATAGACTGAAAATGAGTGGAAATTATGGTTATTGAGGTTAATAATACTTTGGGATCAAAATGACCCCCAAATTCTATGATTTAAGCTGTTTTTTAGGGTTTTTTGAAAAAAAAACACCCGAATCCAAAACACACCCGAATCCGACAAAAAAAATTCGGTGAGGTTTTGCCAAAACGCGTTCGAACCCAAAACACGGCCGCGGAACCGAACCCAAAACCAAAACACAAAACCCGAAAAATTTCCGGTGCTCATCACTGTTCCCCAGTACCCACAATAAAGCAGTGTGAGCACAGATATATGCAGCACACTGAGCACAGATATGGAGCGTTTTTCAGGCAGACAACGTAAAATACTGGTGGTCAATGGTCAGCAAAACTCTGCGCACAGATATGGAGCGTTTTACAGGCAGACAACGTAAAATACTGGTGGTCACTGGTCAGCAAAACTCTGTACTGGTGGTCACTGGTCAGCAAAACTCTGCACTGTGATCCTCCTATATAATATACTGGTGGTCCCCAGTCCCCACAATAAAGCAGTGTGAGCACAGATATATGCAGCACACTGAGCACAGATATGGAGCGTTTTTCAGGCAGACAACGTATAATACTGGTGGTCACTGGTCAGCAAAACTCTGCACTGTACTCCTCCTATATAATATACTGGTGGTCCCCAGTACCCACAATAAAGCAGTGTGAGCACAGATATATGCAGCACACTGTGCACAGATATGGAGCGTTTTTCAGGCAGACAACGTATACTGGTGGTCACTGGTCAGCAAAACTCTGCACTGTACTCCTCCTATATAATATACTGGTGATCCCCAGTACCCACAATAAAGCAGTGTGAGCACAGATATATGCAGCACACTGAGCACAGATATGGAGCGTTTTTCAGGCAGAGAACGTATAATACTGGTGGTCACTGGTCAGCAAAACTCTGCACTGTACTCCTCATATATAATATACTGGTGGTCCCCAGTACCCACAATAAAGCAGTGTGAGCACAGATATATGCAGCACACTGAGCACAGATATGGAGCGTTTTTCAGGCAGACAACGTAAAATACTGGTGGTCACTGGTCAGCAAAACTCGGCACTGTACTCCTCCTATATAATATACTGGTGGTCCCCAGTACCCACAATAAAGCAGTGTGAGCACAGATATATGCAGCACACTGAGCACAGATATGGAGCGTTTTTCAGGCAGACAACGTATAATATTGGCGGTCACTGGTCAGCAAAACTCTGCACTGTACTCCTCCTATATAATATACTGGTGGTCCCCAGTACCCACAATAAAGCAGTGTGAGCACAGATATATGCAGCAAACTGAGCACAGATATGGAGCGTTTTTCAGGCAGACAACGTATACTGGTGGTTACTGGTCAGCAAAACTCTGCACTGTACTCCTATATAATACTGCTGGTCCCCAGTCCCCACAATAAAGCAGTGTGAGCACAGATATATGCAGCACACTGAGCACAGATATGGAGCGTTTTTCAGGCAAAGAACGTATAATACTGGTGGTCACTGGTCAGCAAAACTCTGCACTGTACTCCTCCTATATAATATACTGGTGGTCCCCAGTACCCACAATAAAGCAGTGTGAGCACAGATATATGCAGCACACTGAGCACAGATATGGAGCGTTTTTCAGGCAGACAACGTATAATACTGGTGGTCACTGGTCAGCAAAACTCTGCACTGTACTCCTCCTATATAATACTGCTGGTCCCCAGTCCCCACAATAAAGCAGTGTGAGCACAGATATATGCAATTATGCAGCACACTGAGCACAGATATGGAGCGTTTTTCAGGCAAAGAACGTATAATACTGGTGGTCACTGGTCAGCAAAACTCTGCACTGTACTCCTCCTATATAATATACTGGTGGTCCCCAGTACCCACAATAAAGCAGTGTGAGCACAGATATATGCAGCACACTGAGCACAGATATGGAGCGTTTTTCAGGCAGACAACGTAAAATACTGGTGGTCACTGGTCAGCAAAACTCTGCGCACAGATATGGAGCGTTTTTCAGGCAGACAACGTAAAATACTGGTGGTCACTGGTCAGCAAAACTCTGTACTGGTGGTCACTGGTCAGCAAAACTCTGCACTGTAATCCTCCTATATAATATACTGGTGGTCCCCAGTCCCCACAATAAAGCAGTGTGAGCACAGATATATGCAGCACACTGAGCACAGATATGGAGCGTTTTTCAGGCAGACAACGTATAATACTGGTGGTCACTGGTCAGCAAAACTCTGCACTGTACTCCTCCTATATAATATACTGGTGGTCCCCAGTACCCACAATAAAGCAGTGTGAGCACAGATATATGCAGCACACTGAGCACAGATATGGAGCGTTTTTCAGGCAGAGAACGTATAATACTGGTGGTCACTGGTCAGCAAAACTCTGCACTGTACTCCTCGTATATAATATACTGGTGGTCCCCAGTACCCACAATAAAGCAGTGTGAGCACAGATATATGCAGCACACTGAGCACAGATATGGAGCGTTTTTCAGGCAGACAACGTAAAATACTGGTGGTCACTGGTCAGCAAAACTCTGCACTGTACTCCTCCTATATAATATACTGGTGGTCCCCAGTACCCACAATAAAGCAGTGTGAGCACAGATATATGCAGCACACTGAGCACAGATATGGAGCGTTTTTCAGGCAGACAACGTATAATATTGGTGGTCACTGGTCAGCAAAACTCTGCACTGTACTCCTCCTATATAATATACTGGTGGTCCCCAGTACCCACAATAAAGCAGTGTGAGCACAGATATATGCAGCAAACTGAGCACAGATATGGAGCGTTTTTCAGGCAGACAACGTATACTGGTGGTTACTGGTCAGCAAAACTCTGCACTGTACTCCTCCTATATAATACTGCTGGTCCCCAGTCCCCACAATAAAGCAGTGTGAGCACAGATATATGCAGCACACTGTGCACAGATATGGAGCGTTTTTCAGGCAGACAACGTATACTGGTGGTCACTGGTCAGCAAAACTCTGCACTGTACTCCTCCTATATAATATACTGGTGATCCCCAGTACCCACAATAAAGCAGTGTGAGCACAGATATATGCAGCACACTGAGCACAGATATGGAGCGTTTTTCAGGCAGAGAACGTATAATACTGGTGGTCACTGGTCAGCAAAACTCTGCACTGTACTCCTCGTATATAATATACTGGTGGTCCCCAGTACCCACAATAAAGCAGTGTGAGCACAGATATATGCAGCACACTGAGCACAGATATGGAGCGTTTTTCAGGAAGACAACGTAAAATACTGGTGGTCACTGGTCAGCAAAACTCTGCACTGTACTCCTCCTATATAATATACTGGTGGTCCCCAGTACCCACAATAAAGCAGTGTGAGCACAGATATATGCAGCACACTGAGCACAGATATGGAGCGTTTTTCAGGCAGACAACGTATAATATTGGTGGTCACTGGTCAGCAAAACTCTGCACTGTACTCCTCCTATATAATATACTGGTGGTCCCCAGTACCCACAATAAAGCAGTGTGAGCACAGATATATGCAGCAAACTGAGCACAGATATGGAGCGTTTTTCAGGCAGACAACGTATACTGGTGGTTACTGGTCAGCAAAACTCTGCACTGTACTCCTCCTATATAATACTGCTGGTCCCCAGTCCCCACAATAAAGCAGTGTGAGCACAGATATATGCAGCACACTGAGCACAGATATGGAGCGTTTTTCAGGCAAAGAACGTATAATACTGGTGGTCACTGGTCAGCAAAACTCTGCACAGTACTCCTCCTATAATACTGCTGGTCCCCAGAATAAAGATATGCAGCCCCCTGAAACAAAGTGAGAGGATGCCAGCCACGTCCTCTCACTATCATTTCCAATGCACGAGTGAAAGCTCCTTATATAGAATCCGAATCTCGCGAGAATCCGACAGCGGGATGATGACGTTCGGGCGCGCTCGGGTTAACCGAGCCATACGTGAAAATCCGAGTATGCCTCGGACCCGTGTAAAATGGGTGAAGTTCGTGGGGGGTTCGGTTTCCGAGGAACCGAACCCGCTCATCTCTAATATATATATATATATATATATATATATTTACCACAGTGCGGCACTCAGCTTGCTGAAACAAAGACTCTGGAAACCAGTTGAATTTAAACTGGTTTCCAGAGTCTTTGTTTCAGCAAGCTGAGTGCCGCACTGTGGTAAATATATTATTGTACAAGCAGTACATGTGAGGGCACCAGCGCAGCAGTTTTATTTATCGAGGAGTGCCGGACCTATGCTTATTTATATATATATATATATATATATATATATATAGTGGAGAGGGCTGCCACTGGTATTGGCACTCCTCCTATTTACCCTCAGGTGTTTTAATTACCAAGGTTCCTGCATTTCAGATCGCACTATTTAACTACTTGCCTGGCATGGTCGCGTCAGATGCGACCATGCCTGCAAGTGCTCTATTTGATCTGGTCGCACAGGATGCGACCAGTCAGATAGAGTGTGTTAGCAGCGGCAGGGAAGATAAACTTCCCTCCGCTGCTGCTGTCAGAGGGACCGGAAGGTCCCTCTACCTATCTGCACTCTCACCCTGTGTCTGCCGTGCTGCCGATCACTACTGATTGGTCAGCACGGCAGGATCCCCTCCCTCCAGCGGCTGCAGACAATGGCAGCCGCTGGGGAGTGTAAGTGAACCCCCCAAGCCACCCCCAGACCCCCCCTGTATACCTGTCCCGGCTTTCAAAATGAAAACTGCGATGGTCGCGACATTCCCGATGTTCCAATGGTTGCGATGTTCCCAATCGATGTTTCAATGTTCAGAAAAATATTAAAAAAGATCAAAACAAATATTTTTTTTTTTAACTAAAATCTTTTGGGATAGGGTTAAATTCATGTTCTTCACCTAATTCACTCATAAAACCCCCCCGACAATTTCGGAGCAGTTTTCGGCTAAATTAATTGTCAGTTAAGTGGTTAAAGGTAACACCTGGATTAATTTATATAACGTGATAGTATTAGGACTAGAGATGAGCGGGTTCGGTTTCTCTGAAACCGAACCCGCACGAACTTCATGTTTTTTTTACGGGTCCGAGCAGACTCGGATCCTCCCGCCTTGCTCGGTTAACCCGAGCGCGCCCGAACGTCATCATGACGCTGTCGGATTCTCGCGAGACTCGGATTCTATATAAGGAGCCGCGCGTCGCCGCCATTTTCACACGTGCATTGAGATTGATAGGGAGAGGACGTGGCTGGCGTCCTCTCCATTAGAAATTAGATTAGAAGAGAGAGAGAGATTGTGCAGAGTCAGACAGAGTTTACCACAGTGACCAGTGCAGTTGTTGTTAGTTAACTTTTATTTATTTTAATATAATATATCCGTTCTCTGCTATATCCGTTCTCTGCCTGAAAAAAAACGATACACAGCAGCAGCCAGTCACACAGTGTGACTCAGTCTGTGTGCACTCAGCTCAGCCCAGTGTGCTGCACATCAATGTATAAAAGGCAAAGCTTATAATAATTGTGGGGGAGACTGGGGAGCACTGCAGGTTGTTATAGCAGGAGCCCCCAGGAGTACATAATATTATATTAATTTAAAATTAAACAGTGCACACTTTTGCTGCAGGAGTGCCACTGCCAGTGTGACTAGTGGTGACCAGTGCCTGACCACCAGTATAGTAGTATATTGTTGTATGTATTGTATACTATCTCTTTATCAACCAGTCTATATTAGCAGCAGACACAGTACAGTGCGGTAGTTCCCGGCTGTGGCTACCTCTGTGTCGGCAGTCGGAACTCGGCAGGCAGTCCGTCCATCCATAATTGTATTACAATATATACCACCTAACCGTGGTATTTTTTTTTTCTTTCTTTATACCGTCGTCATAGTGTCATACTAGTTGTTACGAGTATACTACTATCTCTTTATCAACCAGTGTACAGTGCGGTAGTTCACGGCTGTGGCTACCTCTGTGTCGGCAGTCGGCAGGCAGTCCGTCCATCCATAATTGTATTATTATTATAATATATACCACCTAACCGTGGTTTTTTTTTCATTCTTTATACCGTCGTCATAGTGTCATACTAGTTGTTACGAGTATACTACTATCTCTTTATCAACCAGTGTACAGTGCGGTAGTTCACGGCTGTGGCTACCTCTGTGTCGGCAGTCGGCAGGCAGTCCGTCCATCCATAATTGTATTATTATTATAATATATACCACCTAACCGTGGTTTTTTTTTCATTCTTTATACCGTCGTCATAGTGTCATACTAGTTGTTACGAGTATACTACTATCTCTTTATCAACCAGTGTACAGTGCGGTAGTTCACGGCTGTGGCTACCTCTGTGTCGGCAGTCGGCAGGCAGTCCGTCCATCCATAATTGTATTATTATTATAATATATACCACCTAACCGTGGTTTTTTTTTCATTCTTTATACCGTCGTCATAGTGTCATACTAGTTGTTACGAGTATACTACTATCTCTTTATCAACCAGTGTACAGTGCGGTAGTTCACGGCTGTGGCTACCTCTGTGTCGGCACTCGGCAGGCAGTCCGTCCATCCATAATTGTATTATTATTATAATATATACCACCTAACTGTGGTATTTTTTTTTCTTTCTTTATACCGTCGTCATAGTGTCATACTAGTTGTTACGAGTATACTACTATCTCTTTATCAACCAGTGTACAGTGCGGTAGTTCACGGCTGTGGCTACCTCTGTGTCGGCAGTCGGCAGGCAGTCCGTCCATCCATAATTGTATTATTATTATAATATATACCACCTAACTGTGGTATTTTTTTTTCTTTCTTTATACCGTCGTCATAGTGTCATACTAGTTGTTACGAGTATACTACTATCTCTTTATCAACCAGTGTACAGTGCGGTAGTTCACGGCTGTGGCTACCTCTGTGTCGGCAGTCGGCAGGCAGTCCGTCCATCCATAATTGTATTATTATTATAATATATACCACCTAACCGTGGTATTTTTTTTTCTTTCTTTATACCGTCGTCATAGTGTCATACTAGTTGTTACAAGTATACTACTATCTCTTTATCAACCAGTGTACAGTGCGGTAGTTCACGGCTGTGGCTACCTCTGTGTCGGCACTCGGCAGGCAGTCCGTCCATCCATAATTGTATTATTATTATAATATATACCACCTAACCGTGGTTTTTTTTTCATTCTTTATACCGTCGTCATAGTGTCATACTAGTTGTTACGAGTATACTACTATCTCTTTATCAACCAGTGTACAGTGCGGTAGTTCACGGCTGTGGCTACCTCTGTGTCGGCAGTCGGCAGGCAGTCCGTCCATCCATAATTGTATTATTATTATAATATATACCACCTAACTGTGGTATTTTTTTTCCTTTCTTTATACCGTCGTCATAGTGTCATACTAGTTGTTACGAGTATACTACTATCTCTTTATCAACCAGTGTACAGTGCGGTAGTTCACGGCTGTGGCTACCTCTGTGTCGGCAGTCGGCAGGCAGTCCGTCCATCCATAATTGTATTATTATTATAATATATACCACCTAACCGTGGTTTTTTTATACCACCTAACCGTGGCAGTCCGTCCATAATTGTATACTAGTATCCAATCCATCCATCTCCATTGTTTACCTGAGGTGCCTTTTAGTTCTGCCTATAAAATATGGAGAACAAAAAAGTTGAGGTTCCAAAATTAGGGAAAGATCAAGATCCACTTCCACCTCGTGCTGAAGCTGCTGCCACTAGTCATGGCCGAGACGATGAAATGCCAGCAACGTCGTCTGCCAAGGCCGATGCCCAATGTCATAGTACAGAGCATGTCAAATCCAAAACACCAAATATCAGAAAAAAAAGGACTCCAAAACCTAAAATAAAATTGTCGGAGGAGAAGCGTAAACTTGCCAATATGCCATTTACCACACGGAGTGGCAAGGAACGGCTGAGGCCCTGGCCTATGTTCATGGCTAGTGGTTCAGCTTCACATGAGGATGGAAGCACTCAGCCTCTCGCTAGAAAACTGAAAAGACTCAAGCTGGCAAAAGCACCGCAAAGAACTGTGCGTTCTTTGAAATCCCAAATCCACAAGGAGAGTCCAATTGTGTCGTTTGCGATGCCTGACCTTCCCAACACTGGACGTGAAGAGCATGCGCCTTCCACTATTTGCATGCCCCCTGCAAGTGCTGGAAGGAGCACCCGCAGTCCAGTTCCTGATAGTCAGATTGAAGATGTCAGTGTTGAAGTACACCAGGATGAGGAGGATATGGGTGTTGCTGGCGCTGGGGAGGAAATTGACCAGGAGGATTCTGATGGTGAGGTGGTTTGTTTAAGTCAGGCACCCGGGGAGACACCTGTTGTCCGTGGGAGGAATATGGCCGTTGACATGCCAGGTGAAAATACCAAAAAAATCAGCTCTTCGGTGTGGAGGTATTTCACCAGAAATGCGGACAACAGGTGTCAAGCCGTGTGTTCCCTTTGTCAAGCTGTAATAAGTAGGGGTAAGGACGTTAACCACCTCGGAACATCCTCCCTTATACGTCACCTGCAGCGCATTCATAATAAGTCAGTGACAAGTTCAAAAACTTTGGGTGACAGCGGAAGCAGTCCACTGACCAGTAAATCCCTTCCTCTTGTAACCAAGCTCACGCAAACCACCCCACCAACTCCCTCAGTGTCAATTTCCTCCTTCCCCAGGAATGCCAATAGTCCTGCAGGCCATGTCACTGGCAAGTCTGACGAGTCCTCTCCTGCCTGTGATTCCACCGATGCATCCTTGCGTGTAACGCCTACTGCTGCTGGCGCTGCTGTTGTTGCCGCTGGGAGTCGATGGTCATCCCAGAGGGGAAGTCGTAAGCCCACTTGTACTACTTCCAGTAAGCAATTGACTGTTCAACAGTCCTTTGCGAGGAAGATGAAATATCACAGCAGTCATCCTACTGCAAAGCGGATAACTGAGTCCTTGACAACTATGTTGGTGTTAGACGTGCGTCCGGTATCCGCCGTTAGTTCACAGGGAACTAGACAATTTATTGAGGCAGTGTGCCCCCGTTACCAAATACCATCTAGGTTCCACTTCTCTAGGCAGGCGATACCGAGAATGTACACGGACGTCAGAAAAAGACTCACCAGTGTCCTAAAAAATGCAGTTGTACCCAATGTCCACTTAACCACGGACATGTGGACAAGTGGAGCAGGGCAGGGTCAGGACTATATGACTGTGACAGCCCACTGGGTAGATGTATGGACTCCCGCCGCAAGAACAGCAGCGGCGGCACCAGTAGCAGCATCTCGCAAACGCCAACTCTTTCCTAGGCAGGCTACGCTTTGTATCACCGCTTTCCAGAATACGCACACAGCTGAAAACCTCTTACGGCAACTGAGGAAGATCATCGCGGAATGGCTTACCCCAATTGGACTCTCCTGTGGATTTGTGGCATCGGACAACGCCAGCAATATTGTGTGTGCATTAAATATGGGCAAATTCCAGCACGTCCCATGTTTTGCACATACCTTGAATTTGGTGGTGCAGAATTTTTTAAAAAACGACAGGGGCGTGCAAGAGATGCTGTCGGTGGCCAGAAAAATTGCGGGACACTTTCGGCGTACAGGCACCACGTACAGAAGACTGGAGCACCACCAAAAACTACTGAACCTGCCCTGCCATCATCTGAAGCAAGAAGTGGTAACGAGGTGGAATTCAACCCTCTATATGCTTCAGAGGTTGGAGGAGCAGCAAAAGGCCATTCAAGCCTATACAATTGAGCACGATATAGGAGATGGAATGCACCTGTCTCAAGTGCAGTGGAGAATGATTTCAACGTTGTGCAAGGTTCTGATGCCCTTTGAACCTGCCACACGTGAAGTCAGTTCAGACACTGCCAGCCTGAGTCAGGTCATTCCCCTCATCAGGCTTTTGCAGAAGAAGCTGGAGGCATTGAAGAAGGAGCTAACACGGAGCGATTCCGCTAGGCATGTGGGACTTGTGGATGCAGCCCTTAATTCGCTTAACAAGGATTCACGGGTGGTCAATCTGTTGAAATCAGAGCACTACATTTTGGCCACCGTGCTCGATCCTAGATTTAAAGCCTACCTTGGATCTCTCTTTCCGGCAGACACAGGTCTGCTGGGGTTGAAAGACCTGCTGGTGACAAAATTGTCAAGTCAAGCGGAACGCGACCTGTCAACATCTCCTCCTTCACATTCTCCCGCAACTGGGGGTGCGAGGAAAAGGCTCAGAATTCCGAGCCCACCCGCTGGCGGTGATGCAGGGCAGTCTGGAGCGACTGCTGATGCTGACATCTGGTCCGGACTGAAGGACCTGACAACGATTACGGACATGTCGTCTACTGTCACTGCATATGATTCTCTCAACATTGATAGAATGGTGGAGGATTATATGAGTGACCGCATCCAAGTAGGCACGTCACACAGTCCGTACTTATACTGGCAGGAAAAAGAGGCAATTTGGAGGCCCTTGCACAAACTGGCTTTATTCTACCTAAGTTGCCCTCCCACAAGTGTGTACTCCGAAAGAGTGTTTAGTGCCGCCGCTCACCTTGTCAGCAATCGGCGTACGAGGTTACATCCAGAAAATGTGGAGAAGATGATGTTCATTAAAATGAATTATAATCAATTCCTCCGCGGAGACATTGACCAGCAGCAATTGCCTCCACAAAGTACACAGGGAGCTGAGATGGTGGATTCCAGTGGGGACGAATTGATAATCTGTGAGGAGGGGGATGTTCACGGTGATATATCGGAGGGTGAAGATGAGGTGGACATCTTGCCTCTGTAGAGCCAGTTTGTGCAAGGAGAGATTAATTGCTTCTTTTTTGGGGGGGGTCCAAACCAACCCGTCATATCAGTCACAGTCGTGTGGCAGACCCTGTCACTGAAATGATGGGTTGGTTAAAGTGTGCATGTCCTGTTTTGTTTATACAACATAAGGGTGGGTGGGAGGGCCCAAGGATAATTCCATCTTGCACCTCTTTTTTCTTTTCTTTTTCTTTGCATCATGTGCTGATTGGGGAGGGTTTTTTGGAAGGGACATCCTGCGTGACACTGCAGTGCCACTCCTAGATGGGCCCGGTGTTTGTGTCGGCCACTAGGGTCGCTTATCTTTCTCACACAGTCAGCTACCTCATTGCGCCTCTTTTTTTCTTTGCGTCATGTGCTGTTTGGGGAGGGTTTTTTGGAAGGGACATCCTGCGTGACACTGCAGTGCCACTCCTAGATGGGCCCGGTGTTTGTGTCGGCCACTAGGGTCGCTTATCTTACTCACACAGCGACCTCGGTGCAAATTTTAGGACTAAAAATAATATTGTGAGGTGTGATGTGTTCAGAATAGGCTGAAAATGAGTGTAAATTATGTTTTTTGAGGTTAATAATACTTTGGGATCAAAATTACCCCCAAATTCTATGATTTAAGCTGTTTTTTAGGGTTTTTTGAAAAAAACACCCGAATCCAAAACACACCCGAATCCGACAAAAAAAATTCGGTGAGGTTTTGCCAAAACGCGGTCGAACCCAAAACACGGCCGCGGAACCGAACCCAAAACCAAAACACAAAACCCGAAAAATTTCAGGCGCTCATCTCTAATTAGGACCCATGTGATGAAGTCACCTGGTCGCGGTACATGGGCCCATATATTTGCGCGAATGTGTACTAAGAACTTCAATTATACTCCATGTTAATTTTGAGTGTTTATTTAAATAATTCTTATTATCAGTGTTCTTAGTGCTAGGAGTTTGCATTTGCATTTCTCTTCCTCCCGCATAGTATTAGAAGCAGAGCCGGCCCTAACCAATATGATGCATTAGGCAAGATTTTGTCTGGTGCCCCCTTGCACAGATGCTAGTTCCACCTCTGACCCTGTACCCCGTTCCAAGCACCATCACCACTCACCCATAGCAGTCCTCATTTTGGTGCTCCTACCCCCTATATTTTAAATAGGAACAGTGTGCATATTTGATGCATAGCCCAAAACGGGGCATCTTCTTACTGGGAAGGGGCATGGCCACACAATAATACCCCCAGTTGAAATTACGACACCCAGTACTGCAACTTTATTCACATTATATCATGCAATAGTGTCTCTTATTCATGTTACATCACACAGTAGTACCACATTACTCCTCACAGTAGTGCCCCTTATTCACATTACACCACACCAGATTGCTCTTTATTCATATTAGAGCACACAGTAGTGGCCTTTCTATACATTATGCCACAAAGTACTGTAGTACCCATTATACACATAATGCCGCACATTAGTAATGCATTTCGTATGCATATAGAGCTGCAGTCACACACAGAATATAGGCATGCTGCATATCATTTTAATCAGCAGAAGCTGTTTGTGCCCCTAGGAATTCTAAATGCCCTAGGCATTTGCTAGATTGCCTAATCCTAGGGCTGGCTCTGATTAGAAACCTCAGCATGATAGCACCTCTTAATATCTTTAGTAATAGGGTGTGCAGTCCAGGCCCCCCCTTTTTCCTCTATATTTGTGTATATATTGTACACTGGATGGCAAGGCTTCCTTCCTCTGGTATTGTCACCCCTCCCATTTACCATCAAGTGTTTTAATTATCAAGGTTCCTGCATTTCAGATCATGCATTGATAAGGGCACTATTTAAGGTAAGACCTGAATACATTTATATAATGTGATAGTATTAGGAATGTTAGGGACCCATGCGATGAAGTTCCCCAGCATTTGTTGATACTATGTATGCAAAAGGATTCACATAGGGGAGCCACACCAACTGCCAGTGAGTCATGGCTGGCACTGTTTGGTAGTGTTTGGGGTTGCAGATGGTGTGGCTTCGCTATTTGAATTTTGGATTGTGCAACAGACCCACTTCTGGAGCCACCACTAGTAGTCAACCGCTTTAAGTGCTATTGAAATTTGCTCCCAATATGGACTTCGATATAGTGCCTTTGAAAGGAATCTTACACATTGGTTTGGAATCTTGGGGTCCCCTAGATGAAGACACTGGCTATATGTTCAGTATTTCATTCTGAACATATTCACTCCCCAGCTATGTGCACAATTTTAAATAAAGCCTTCTGTGGTTTCTGCATCCAGGGTGGGGGGAGGAAATCATTCTTCTCAGTTACTTTACCCAACCCATGCTCCAGCTCGATGGATCCCATCATCACAATTGGTAGTCTCCAAAGGGTGGCCAAAGCCCAGGTACTATGAACCCTTCGCCTCATTCCTTAGCGTCACTTCTTTACTTTTGACATTCTGGCCGGGATGCCATTTTGTGAAAATAAACTACTGCTGACATACTGATGACAAGTGGACACATTCTCTTGTCAGTCTATGGGTTAATCTACTACGTATATCAAGAGTGCTTGAAGTTTGCCCTTAGAGTTTAAAAATGTTCTGGATCAAGGAATAATTATATTTGGAAATGCCTTATCCTGTTTATTGCTGTAAACCAGGTTGTCATCCTGATGACACTAAAAGGTTTATGAAATTGCATTAACTTTAATAGATTTTGTGGCAATATAGTAAAGATATAAGTGCATGTACTTCATCCAGCAAAATGATTGCATAATGAGGAAAGAGCAAACATTCCAATACACTGCAAAATCAAGGAAAGAAGAGGTACAGGTACTGTACATTTGTATTATAATTTGAAATTCACACAATTTCCAGACAAGTGTTGGGAATGCAATGCTGGTGAGAATATATACATATTTAATTGTTGGCATATTCAATTGGTCTCTTGCCAGATACAATTAAAGCTAGTTATTTTGGATTGAGTAGAATTTGATTTCAGTTCTTTTAGTCCAGCTTTTTCTACAAGAGGTACTGTGTCATTATTGTCAAAGGTAATGTGGCATTTTTGTGAGAGGTACTGTGGCATTATTGTCAGAGGATCTGTGGCGATATTGTCAGATGCATTATTATGAGAGGTACTTTGGCATTTTGTGAGAGGTACTGTGGCATTATGGTCAGAGGTACTGTGGCAATATTGTCAGATGCATTTTTATGAGAGGTACTTTGGCATTATTGTCAGAGGTACTGTGGTATTATTGTTAGAGGTACTGTGGCATTATTGTCAGAGGTACTGTGACATTATTGTCAAATTTACTGTGGCATTATTGTCAGAGGTACTGTGGCATTATTGTCAGAGGTACTGTGGCATTATTATCAGAGGTACTGTGGCATTATTATCAGAGGTACTGTGGCATTATTGTCAAATGTACTGTGGCATTATTGTCAGAGGTACTGTGGCATGATTGTCAAAGGTACTGTGGCATGATTGTCAGAGGTACTGTGGCATTATGGTCAGAGGTACTGTGGCATTATTGTCAGATGTACTGTGGCATTATTGCCAGAGGTACTGTGGCATTATTTTAAGAGGTACTGTGGCATTACTGTGAGAGGGACTGTGGCATTACTGTCAGATGTTCTGTGGCATTATTGTCATATGTACTATGACATTATTGTCATATGTACTGTGGTATTATTGTCAGAGGTACTGTGGCATTATTGTCAGAGGTTCTGTGGCATTATTGTCAGAAGTACTGTGGCACTATGGTCAGATATACTGTGGCATTATTGTCAGAGGTTCTGTGGCATTATTGTCAGAGGTTCTGTGGCATTATTGTCAGAGGTACTGTGGCATTATTGTCAGAGGTTCTGTGGCATTATTGTCAGAAGTACTGTGGCACTATGGTCAGATATACTGTGGCATTATTGTCAGAGATACTGTGGCATTATTGTCAGAGGTACTGTGGCATTATTGTCAGAGGTACTGTGGCATTATTGACAGAGGTACTGTGGCATTATTGTCAGAGGTACTGTGGCACTATGGTCAGATATACTGTGGCATTATTGTCAGAGTTACTGTGGCATTATTGTCAGAGGTACTGTGGCATTATTGTCAGAGTTACTGTGGCATTATTGTCAGAGGACTGTGACATTATTATCAGAGGTACTGTGGCATTATTGTCAGAGGTACTGTGGCATTATTGTCAGAGGACTGTGACATTATTATCAGAGGTATTGTGGCATTATTGTCAGAGATACTGTGGCATTATTATCAGAGGTACTGTGGCACTATGGTCAGATATACTGTGGCATTATTGTCAGAGTTACTGTGGCATTATTGTCAGAGGTACTGTGGCATTATTGTCAGAGTTACTCTGGCATTATTGTCAGAGGACTGTGACATTATTATCAGAGGTACTGTGGCATTATTGTCAGAGGTACTGTGGCATTATTGTCAGAGGACTGTGACATTATTATCAGAGGTACTGTGGCATTATTGTCAGAGGTACTGTGGCATTATTGTCAGAGGTACTGTAGGATTATTGTCAGAGGACTGTGACATTATTATCAGAGGTACTGTGGCATTATTGTCAGAGGTACTGTGGCATTATTGTCAGAGGTACTGTGGCATTATTGTAACAACTGTATTTTGTTTTTGAAACCATATTAACTAAAATGCAACCTATCCACTAAGGTCTTGTGACATCACTGACAAACTTTTTTTTTTTAACGTCATAAAGATTTTATTGTAAAGAGTTGTACATATACATCATGGAAAAAAAAAACAATACAAGAAAAGACAAGTACCATATCAATATAGAGGAAAGATAGGAGGTACCAGTATACAATTGTAACCATGAAACATAAGCACAGTCATAACAGATGCATAAAAACAGACAACAGTAAACAGAAGTAAGACTGTATCGAGAGTCAAAGTCGGTTACACAAATTCGGAAAAACGTCTTAAACATCCAATGACGAAACACACATAAGAGTAATAATAAAAATAAAAACAACAGTTATAAACCTGGGTGTTATCAGTGGTAAAAGAAAAGACGGCATGGTAAAGAGAGGAGTAATGGGAAAAATATTGGTACATGGGGGCAAAGAGAGTGGAGGGTGGGAAGGACCCCCTAACGGATCCAGGAAACTTTTTGACAAACATTTATGTGTTCCTGGAAGAGTATGAAGGCCATATTTATTTCTTTGTACGCATGTCCCTGATTAATGGATAAGTGTAATACCCTGGGAGTTGCAAGCAGCCGTGAGGTTTCTTTAGTAATGGATAGGTTACATTTTCATAAATATTGGTTTTGCTAATAGAATGGCTACTGAGTACAGATACTGTAGCATGGGGCTCATTTAGAGGTGGACACATCAATGCTCCGAACGTATGCAGAAAAAGACGTAAAGAGCATTTATGTGCATTCTAAAAGTTGCTTACATCTCAGAATGAGTCAAGCTGCATCTCATTAGAATATGTGCCAGGTTTACATCAAGAGTGTGTATTCTTACCAAAACAATAACATTAAGAAAGCGTACAGATAGTCTAGAGATAGCATAACAAATAATTGAGTAATCAAGTGCTGAATCCAGATAACAATTTTATATCACAATAAAATACAATCTACACCTGGTCGATGATTCAATTAAAAAAAAAACCATTGTTTCATATCAAACATTTATGTAATAACCTGTGTGACAAGGATCACACACGGGAACTCAGATGAACATTTTCGGTGTTTATTTGGAACAGCAGGTCAGCACATAGCAAGTTACATCCATATGTAGTCAGTATTAAAGGTAGTAGCATACAGGCACTTTCAGCATAGCAGACTCTTGATAGGCTCCAGTGGTCCCTAGTCTAACCCACACAACCTGGCCCCTCACTTGGGCAGCTATTCCGCCGTCAAGAGCAAGGTGAATCTGCCCTGGAAACCCTTATATCAGGAAATCCCAGGTGCTGCTGATCACACACCTGGGATTCTGCTACTGCTTCCAAAACCTGGTCTGGATCCTCCACATTACTTTCACATGGCAACATGCTGTCTCTGCCACACCTGATTAGGACAATTTTTTAGCTAAATCTCATTAGTGGCCAGTCCTTATATAAAGTTCTTTGGTAGAGCAGGTAAATACTTAGCTTGCATTAGCATTATGCAGAAATAATAATGTGTCCCAACTAGAGATGAGCGGGTTCGGTTTCTCTGAATCCGAACCCGCACGAACTTCATGTTTTTTTTCACGGGTCCGAGCGACTCGGATCTTCCCGCCTTGCTCGGTTAACCCGAGCGCGCCCGAACGTCATCATGACGCTGTCGGATTCTCGCGAGACTCGGATTCTATATAAGGAGCCGCGCGTCGCCGCCATTTTCACACGTGCATTGAGATTGATAGGGAGAGGACGTGGCTGGCGTCCTCTCCATTTAGATTAGAAGAGAGAGAGAGAGAGATTGACCTGATTTACTGGAGATTAGGAGTACTGTAGAACTGTGTAGAGAGTGCAGAGTTTACTAGTGACTGACCACAGTGACCACCAGACAGTGCAGTTTTATTTAATATATCCGTTCTCTGCCTGAAAAAAAACGATACACAGTGACTCAGTCACATACCATATCTGTGTGCACTGCTCAGCCCAGTGTGCTGCATCATCTATGTATATATCTGACTGTGCTCAGCTCACACATCTTATAATTGTGGAGGAGACTGGGGAGCACTGCAGTGCCAGTTATAGGTTATAGCAGGAGCCAGGAGTACATATTATTATTAAAATTAAACAGTGCACACTTTTGCTGCAGGAGTGCCACTGCCAGTGTGACTGACCAGTGACCTGACCACACTGACCACCAGTATAGTTAGTAGTATAGTATACTATATTGTGATTGCCTGAAAAAGTTAAACACTCGTATCTGACTGTGCTCAGCTCACACATCTTATAATTGTGGTGGAGACTGGGGAGCACTGCAGTGCCAGTTATAGGTTATAGCAGGAGCCAGGAGTACATATTATTATTAAAATTAAACAGTGCACACTTTTGCTGCAGGAGTGCCACTGCCAGTGTGACTGACCAGTGACCTGACCACACTGACCACCAGTATAGTTAGTAGTATAGTATACTATATTGTGATTGCCTGAAAAAGTTAAACACTCGTCGTGTGACTTCACTTGTGTGGTGTTTTTTTTTTTATTCTATAAAAAACTCATTCTGCTGACAGACAGTGTCCAGCAGGTCCGTCATTATATAATATATACCTGTCCGGCTGCAGTAGTGATATATATATATTTTTTATATCATTATTTATCATCCAGTCGCAGCAGACACAGTACGGTAGTTCACGGCTGTAGCTACCTCTGTGTCGGCACTCGGCAGTCCGTCCATAATTGTATACCACCTACCCGTGTTTTTTTTTTCTTTCTTCTTTATACATACATACTACTACTACATCTCTTTATCAACCAGTCTATATTAGCAGCAGACACAGTACAGTACGGTAGTCCACGGCTGTAGCTACCTCTGTGTCGGCACTCGGCAGTCCATCCATAATTGTATACCACCTACCCGTGGTTTTTTTTTCTTTCTTCTTTATACATACATACTACTACTACTACATCTCTTTATCAACCAGTCTATATTAGCAGCAGACACAGTACAGTACGGTAGTCCACGGCTGTAGCTACCTCTGTGTCGGCACTGGGCAGTCTGTCCATAATTGTATACCACCTACCCGTGGTTTTTTTTTCTTTCTTCTTTATACATACATACTACTACTACATCTCTTTATCAACCAGTCTATATTAGCAGCAGACACAGTACAGTACGGTAGTCCACGGCTGTAGCTACCTCTGTGTCGGCACTGGGCAGTCCGTCCATAATTGTATACCACCTACCCGTGGTTTTTTTTTCTTTCTTCTTTATACATACATACTACTACTACTACATCTCTTTATCAACCAGTCTATATTAGCAGCAGACACAGTACAGTACGGTAGTCCACGGCTGTAGCTACCTCTGTGTCGGCACTGGGCAGTCCGTCCATAATTGTATACCACCTACCCGTGGTTTTTTTTTATTTCTTCTTTATACATACATACTACTACTACTACATCTCTTTATCAACCAGTCTATATTAGCAGCAGACACAGTACAGTACGGTAGTCCACGGCTGTAGCTACCTCTGTGTCGGCACTGGGCAGTCCGTCCATAATTGTATACCACCTACCCGTGGTTTTTTTTTCTTTCTTCTTTATACATACATACTACTACTACATCTCTTTATCAACCAGTCTATATTAGCAGCAGACACAGTACAGTACGGTAGTCCACGGCTGTAGCTACCTCTGTGTCGGCACTCAGCAGTCCATCCATAATTGTATACTAGTATCCATCCATCTCCATTGTTTACCTGAGGTGCCTTTTAGTTGTGCCTATTAAAATATGGAGAACAAAAATGTTGAGGTTCCAAAATTAGGGAAAGATCAAGATCCACTTCCACCTCGTGCTGAAGCTGCTGCCACTAGTCATGGCCGAGACGATGAAATGCCAGCAACGTCGTCTGCCAAGGCCGATGCCCAATGTCATAGTACAGAGCATGTCAAATCCAAAACACCAAATATCAGTAAAAAAAGGACTCCAAAACCTAAAATAAAATTGTCGGAGGAGAAGCGTAAACTTGCCAATATGCCATTTACCACACGGAGTGGCAAGGAACGGCTGAGGCCCTGGCCTATGTTCATGGCTAGTGGTTCAGCTTCACATGAGGATGGAGGCACTCAGCCTCTCGCTAGAAAAATGAAAAGACTCAAGCTGGCAAAAGCAGTAGCACCGCAAAGAACTGTGCGTTCTTCGAAATCCCAAATCCACAAGGAGAGTCCAATTGTGTCGGTTGCGATGCCTGACCTTCCCAACACTGGACGTGAAGAGCATGCGCCTTCCACCATTTGCACGCCCCCTGCAAGTGCTGGAAGGAGCACCCGCAGTCCAGTTCCTGATAGTCAGATTGAAGATGTCAGTGTTGAAGTACACCAGGATGAGGAGGATATGGGTGTTGCTGGCGCTGGGGAGGAAATTGACCAGGAGGATTCTGATGGTGAGGTGGTTTGTTTAAGTCAGGCACCCGGGGAGACACCTGTTGTCCGTGGGAGGAATAGGGCCGTTGACATGCCTGGTGAAAATACCAAAAAAATCAGCTCTTCGGTGTGGAAGTATTTCACCAGAAATGCGGACAACAGGTGTCAAGCCGTGTGTTCCCTTTGTCAAGCTGTAATAAGTAGGGGTAAGGACGTTAACCACCTCGGAACATCCTCCCTTATACGTCACCTGCAGCGCATTCATAATAAGTCAGTGACAAGTTCAAAAACTTGGGCCGACAGCGGAAGCAGTCCACTGACCAGTAAATCCCTTCCTCTTGTAACCAAGCTCACGCAAACCACCCCACCAACTCCCTCAGTGTCAATTTCCTCCTTCCCCAGGAATGCCAATAGTCCTGCAGGCCATGTCACTGGCAATTCTGACGAGTCCTCTCCTGCCTGGGATTCCTCCGATGCATCCTTGCGTGTAACGCCTACTGCTGCTGGCGCTGCTGTTGTTGCTGCTGGGAGTCGATGGTCATCCCAGAGGGGAAGTCGTAAGCCCACTTGTACTACTTCCAGTAAGCAATTGACTGTCCAACAGTCCTTTGCGAGGAAGATGAAATATCACAGCAGTCATCCTGTTGCAAAGTGGATAACTGAGTCCTTGAAAACTATGTTGGTGTTAGACGTGCGTCCGGTATCCGCAGTTAGTTCACAGGGAACTAGACAATTAATTGAGGCAGTGTGCCCCCGTTACCAAATACCATCTAGGTTCCACTTCTGTAGGCAGGCGATACCGAGAATGTACACGGACGTCAGAAAAAGACTCACCAGTGTCCTAAAAAATGCAGTTGTACCCAATGTCCACTTAACCACGGACATGTGGACAAGTGGAGCAGGGCAGGGTCAGGACTATATGACTGTGACAGCCCACTGGGTAGATGTATGGACTCCCGCCGCAAGAACAGCAGCGGCGGCACCAGTAGCAGCATCTCGCAATCGCCAACTCTTTCCTAGGCAGGCTACGCTTTGTATCACCGCTTTCCAGAATACGCACACAGCTGAAAACCTCTTACGGCAACTGAGGAAGATCATCGCAGAATGGCTTACCCCAATTGGACTCTCCTGTGGATTTGTGGCATCGGACAACGCCAGCAATATTGTGTGTGCATTAAATATGGGCAAATTCCAGCACGTCCCATGTTTTGCACATACCTTGAATTTGGTGGTGCAGAATTTTTTAAAAAACGACAGGGGCGTGCAAGAGATGCTGTCGGTGGCCAGAAGAATTGCGGGACACTTTCGGCGTACAGGCACCACGTACAGAAGACTGGAGCACCACCAAAAACTACTGAACCTGCCCTGCCATCATCTGAAGCAAGAAGTGGTAACGAGGTGGAATTCAACCCTCTATATGCTTCAGAGGTTGGAGGAGCAGCAAAAGGCCATTCAAGCCTATACAATTGAGCACGATATAGGAGGTGGAATGCACCTGTCTCAAGTGCAGTGGAGAATGATTTCAACGTTGTGCAAGGTTCTGATGCCCTTTGAACTTGCCACACGTGAAGTCAGTTCAGACACTGCCAGCCTGAGTCAGGTCATTCCCCTCATCAGGCTTTTGCAGAAGAAGCTGGAGACATTGAAGGAGGAGCTAACACGTAGCGATTCCGCTAGGCACGTGGGACTTGTGGATGGAGCCCTTAATTCGCTTAACAAGGATTCACGGGTGGTCAATCTGTTGAAATCAGAGCACTACATTTTGGCCACCGTGCTCGATCCTAGATTTAAAACCTACCTTGGATCTCTCTTTCCGGCAGACACAAGTCTGCTGGGGTTGAAAGACCTGCTGGTGAGAAAATTGTCAAGTCAAGCGGAACGCGACCTGTCAACATCTCCTCCTTCACATTCTCCCGCAACTGGGGGTGCGAGGAAAAGGCTCAGAATTCCGAGCCCACCCGCTGGCGGTGATGCAGGGCAGTCTGGAGCGACTGCTGATGCTGACATCTGGTCCGGACTGAAGGACCTGACAACGATTATGGACATGTCGTCTACTGTCACTGCATATGATTCTCTCAACATTGAAAGAATGGTGGAGGATTATATGAGTGACCGCATCCAAGTAGGCACGTCACACAGTCCGTACTTATACTGGCAGGAAAAAGAGGCAATTTGGAGGCCCTTGCACAAACTGGCTTTATTCTACCTAAGTTGCCCTCCCACAAGTGTGTACTCCGAAAGAGTGTTTAGTGCCGCCGCTCACCTTGTCAGCAATCGGCGTACGAGGTTACATCCAGAAAATGTGGAGAAGATGATGTTCATTAAAATGAATTATAATCAATTCCTCCGCGGAGACATTGACCAGCAGCAATTGCCTCCACAAAGTACACAGGGAGCTGAGATGGTGGATTCCAGTGGGGACGAATTGATAATCTGTGAGGAGGGGGATGTACACGGTGATATATCGGAGGATGATGATGAGGTGGACATCTTGCCTCTGTAGAGCCAG
Organism: Pseudophryne corroboree; assembly: GCF_028390025.1. Taxonomy (NCBI): domain Eukaryota; kingdom Metazoa; phylum Chordata; class Amphibia; order Anura; family Myobatrachidae; genus Pseudophryne; species Pseudophryne corroboree. Next base: position 286,385,154 of record NC_086449.1, read on the forward strand.
TTTGTGCAAGGAGAGATTAATTGCTTCTTTTTTGGGGGGGGTCCAAACCAACCCGTCATATCAGTCACAGTCGTGTGGCAGACCCTGTCACTGAAATGATGGGTTGGTTAAAGTGTGCATGTCCTGTTTTGTTTATACAACATAAGGGTGGGTGGGAGGGCCCAAGGACAATTCCATCTTGCACCTCTTTTTTCTTTTATTTTTCTTTGCGTCATGTGCTGTTTGGGGAGGGTTTTTTGGAAGGGACATCCTGCGTGACACTGCAGTGCCACTCCTAAATGGGCCCGGTGTTTGTGTCGGCCACTAGGGTCGCTTATCTTACTCACACAGTCAGCTACCTCATTGCGCCTCTTTTTTTCTTTGCGTCATGTGCTGTTTGGGGAGGGTTTTTTGGAAGGGACATCCTGCGTGACACTGCAGTGCCACTCCTAAATGGGCCCGGTGTTTGTGTCGGCCACTAGGGTCGCTTATCTTACTCACACAGTCAGCTACCTCATTGCGCCTCTTTTTTTCTTTGCGTCATGTGCTGTTTGGGGAGTGTTTTTTGGAAGGGCCATCCTGCGTGACACTGCAGTGCCACTCCTAGATGGGCCCGGTGTTTGTGTCGGCCACTAGGGTCGCTAATCTTACTCACACAGCTACCTCATTGCGCCTCTTTTTTTCTTTGCGTCATGTGCTGTTTGGGGAGGGTTTTTTGGAAGGGACATCCTGCGTGACACTGCAGTGCCACTCCTAAATGGGCCCGGTGTTTGTGTCGGCCACTAGGGTCGCTAATCTTACTCACACAGCTACCTCATTGCGCCTCTTTTTTTCTTTGCGTCATGTGCTGTTTGGGGAGGGTTTTTTGGAAGGGACATCCTGCGTGACACTGCAGTGCCACTCCTAGATGGGCCAGGTGTTTGTGTCGGCCACTAGGGTCGCTTAGCTTAGTCATCCAGCGACCTCGGTGCAAATTTTAGGACTAAAAATAATATTGTGAGGTGTGAGGTATTCAGAATAGACTGAAAATGAGTGGAAATTATGGTTTTTGAGGTTAATAATAATATGGGATCAAAATGACCCCCGAATTCTATGATTTAAGCTGTTTTTTTAGGGTTTTTTGAAAAAAACACCCGAATCCAAAACACACCCGAATCCGACAAAAAAAATTCGGTGAGGTTTTGCCAAAACGCGGTCGAACCCAAAACACGGCCGCGGAACCGAACCCAAAACCAAAACACAAAACCCGAAAAATTTCAGGCGCTCAATAATGTGTCCAAACTCACAATAAACCAAAAGTTATATCAGTATGAATTGTTCCATATAAAATCTTCAGTCTGTATTAGTATGAATTGTTAATGTTCCTTATATAAACTTGAACAGGGTCCCAGTTAATTAAATCTATATTGTACTTGCATACAGGCTATTGCTAAACCTAATAATATCACTGTATCTCTGACCTCCGAGCTATTGGTAATCCTATGTACTCAGGGATGGTGCAAGGTCTCTCTGCACCCTAGCACCCCCTAACCTGCAAACCCCTTACCACGACCACCACCTCCCAGAGGGGAGATGCAGGTGGCCACTAAGTGGGCTGGGGTGAATTGCATCATTATACATATACAAAGAAATGGGACAATACTCAAGGACTTTTAAGTCAAACTTTTGTGACTTTATTCACAATACACTTCCACTTTAAAAGTCTTTTAGTGACATCTATTCTTTGTCTACTGTATAATCCTGTATATGGGGTCGGGGGGGGGGGGGTTATTTAATTGAGGTTGGGTACAGGATGCACACCATAGTAATGTATATAATGATGGATCATATCTGCACACCTCAGGTGGTCACGTCACCTAGCACATGAACCCATGGATGCTCTTTTCGAATCTAGTGTAGGTCTGGATTCTTATTACTTCTGGCAACATAATTTTGGATGATTTGATGAATGGCTAGTTGGTACTGAGAATGAGGTACGGCCAAGGGGGCAGGTAGGGTCTTGGGAGTGTACGCATTGCCATGATCAAGAACCCAAATGTTTCATGCCAGTGTGTACCATAGTAATGTATATAATGATGGAGCATAGCTGCACACCTCCAATGGTCATGTCACCTAGCACCTGCTCTTTCCCAAAGTCTTGGTTACCATGCTGAGAAAATCTAACAGGAAATGAGCAAAGTAGTAAAATTAGAAAAAAAAAATCACCATAGTGTGTGTGTGTGTATATATATATATAAATATATATATAAATATATATATATATATATATATATATATATATAGATTGAATGGATGAAGCGGCACTCCGATTCTGTCAAATTCAAATATATTTCACACAAAGTGATCCAACGTTTCGGGGTCTATGCGCTCCTTTGTCAAGGTGAACAATACCACATAATCTCAAACACATAACTTATAAACTGAAGAAACCCGCAAGTGTCGCGTTCACGCCCGCCCGCCCGGCCGCATGCAGTCCGTCCTCACTTGCGGCTCCTGTAACTGACGTCATGCACAGCGCGTCCCGCGTGTGCATCGTAGCCATGGTAACCCGATGCTCTAGCCGGCCGGGCTGCGGCGCTATTAAAAATAAATTTTAAAGAGTGCATGTTCCTACATCAACAGAGCCCAAACACCATATATAAGAATAAAAACTGTGTTACACTCATTTTACCAAGGTGATAGCTGAAAGTGCACATATATAGCAGCAACGCAGCAATATTGGTATCCCTGATACCTGTCAGACTAATACACTGTACCATTTAATGCTGGGCAATATTACTAACATTATATAAGCACTATACTATATTACATCATAATGGGCCCCCTAAACTATACCCACATTAAAGCCGTCAGTTACCACCTCGATAAACTGCAGTGGCCCCTGACTCAAATTTCTAATACATACAAGGGACTACCAGTGATTAATTTGTACTACATTATGGAAGAGCTCCCACTACATTAAATACGAGCGAGATTCATTTGCAGATATTCCAACTGAGTTTCTCATTCAATCCGTGGGGATTCGTGGTGTTCAATTCAAAGATCCACTTGGCTTTAAGTTGTAGGAGCCTCCCATCCCTATCCCCTCCTCTGATATGCTTAGGGACATGGTCAATGATGATATGGCGAAGGTCATTCATGGTGTGTTTGGCAACTGCGAAATGCCTTGCCACTGGCTGCTCTGATTCTTTACCTGCCAGCGCTTGCTTGATGGCCGAACGGTGGAGCGCCATCCTCTCCCTTAATGTTCTCACTGACTTGCCCACGCAATGAAGTCCACATGGACACTTTATAAGATACACTATGTGTGTGGTTGTACAGGTAAGAACAAAGTTGATCTTGTAAGTTTTGTCCCGATGTGGGTTATCAAACTTTGAGCCAGTTATCATGCTTTCACAAGTTGTACACTTGATACATTTCTAACATCCAGGCGGCCTACCCAGAAAAGTCGTGGAGGTCAGTTTTTGTTTTTGTTTTGCTTCCTGGAACCCAGTGATATTAGAGTGCACCACTACATCCTTGATGTTTTTGCCCATTGAGAAACACATCATTGGACGTGTTTCTTTGAATACTGGCATTGATTGATCAGTGGATTCAATGGGCCATAAGGCCCTTGTTGCTCTTTGCACCACAGGACTTGTAGTGTTAAATCTAGATATAAAAGGAATAACAGGCTTTCGTTGGCGATCACTAGGAAAAAGGAGGGATTCTCTAGATAACTGCATCACATACTGCTTATGTTTAATGAGAAGATGCCGACTGTACCCCCGCTCTAAGAATTTTGATACCATATTGTCTAGCTCCGCATCCAACATATTGCGGTCACTAATGAGGTGAGAAACCCTAATCATCTGGGAGCGAGGAAGTCCGTCTTTGAGAGCCTTAGGGTGATGACTATTAGCCCTCAGCAGGGTGTTCCTGTCTGTAGGCTTGTTGTACACTCCTGTGTGCAATACGCCCCCGCTGATGGTAATCTGGACATCCAGATAGTGTACAGAACTGATGCTGGTCTGGTACGTATATTTGACACCTGTCGGCCTGGAATTGATCGACTGCATTAACTGATCGAATCCATCTATGCCCCGTGTCCACAAGATGAACAAGTCATCTATGTACCGGGTAAAAAATAAAATGTATCGGGAAACGGATTTGTCTGAAAAAAACACATTCTCCTCCTCCTCAAACATAAATACGTTGGCGAACGATGGGGAGACATTGCTCCCCATCGCACACCCCGTCCTTTGGCGGTAGAATTTACCATTAAATAAGAAAAAATTATTCTCCAAGGTCATTCGGAGGAGGTCCATAAATAGAGGAATGTCCAACCTATCCATGTTCTCTTTTTTAAGAAAGACCTCCATCGCTCCTAGGCCTGCCTCATGGGGTATATTTGTGTAAAGGCTGACCACATCTACTACACACATTAAGGTGCCAATCGGTACCTGCTGAATCTCTCCCAGACAATTAAGGAAGCTGGTGGTATCCTTAATAAAGTGCTTATGCTTTAAAATCAGGGGTTGCAGGATACTATCTAAAATTTTTTACACTGGTTGAAAAATCGACTCTCTAGCAGCGATGATGGGCCTACCTGGTGGGGCATGTAGGTTCTTATGTAGTTTCGGAGCCGTGAAAAATATAGTCACCAAAGGGTGTTCCTGAAAAAGTGCTTTGTGCAATTTTGTGGTTAACTTGCCACTATTCTTAGTCGCATCTAAAGTGCTCTTCAGTGCTTTCTGATACTCAGGGATGGGATCGAAGACCAACTCTTCATACACATCTTTATTTGCCAATTGGTTCTGTATTTCCTTAACATAGTATTCCAAGTCAAGGACCACCACCCCTCCCCCCTTGTCCGCGGGACGGATGACTATGTCCCTGTAATTCCCTAGTTGCTTCAACACTGCCCCCTCCAATTTGGACAGGTTATGTGTTGGAACTGTGGCCACAGCATTATTATATTTGTGGACCGAGTCATCCAGCAACCTAGTGAAGGACTTAATGGAGGCATTGGTGGACATGGGATCAAAGGTGGATGCCAAACGCTTATTTAGAAAACCTTGATGTACACAATCCAAATTTGTAGGTGAAAGTCCACTCCCTGGGGAGTTTTGAAAGAATTCCTGACATCTGAGTTTACGTGCATAATGGTGCAGTTCAATATGCCATCTAAAATCATTGAAGGTGCTGTAGGGAACGAACGAAAGGCCCTTCTCCAACACACTCTGCTCTGCCTCAGACAACGTCCTCTTAGAGAGATTATAAATTAACGGTTTTTGTTTGCTGAGGAACCTCTGGTCCCGCGTGCATTGGCCGCCCCTGCGGGTGGCCGACCTCTTCTTCCTTTTTCTACTTGAGGTGTCGACAAGGTCCCTAAAGGGACACTAGGACCTTGAGACGGTCCTTCAGAATCACCTGGACCAAATTCACTGTCACTATTAGAGGTGCCCGCTACATTCTGCTGCATTTCTCTCCTCTTACGCCAACTGTGCTTGCTACTGAGATTGTAAGGGCCCGATGACGGTACATTTTCTCCCATCAGCCACCTATACACCCTGTTGGTGTCGTAATCTTCCTTTACTGTATGTTGTTTATTTCTCTTGAACTTCACCAAATCTCCTTTGTACCTTTCTATCTGATGCTGCAGCTTATTCAGCCAGTCCTTATGTGCATCATTCTGTAGTACGGATTTGTGCATGGTTTTAATAACATGGATCTTTTCACGTGTCCCACCTAACTCCTTGCCCGCTTCTTCCACAACAAGTAACATAAGGTCTAAACTGCATTTGTTCAAGATCCCTATCCATTTTCTACAAAAATCTGGGCCGTGTCTGCCTATAGTTGGCACATTTCTGACACGAAAGCCACACGATATCATCTTTTGTCTGTGATATTCTGATAGGGAAATTCCGTGCAGTAAAAAGTCGACATCCCGTCGATTTAGCTTAAGGAGTTGATGGTACAAGTCCTCAATATTGCCCTCGGTTTCATAGGGGTCTAGCTGCTCTTTAAATCGTAAACGCTCAGCATCATCATCTGTGAAGCTAAATGATTCTCCCAGCGTGGGGTGCATCCCTCTGCAGCCAGGGGAATCGTCTGTGACTGCTGAATCCATAAGGGCTCTGTGCAGGTGCTTGTGCAAAAGTGCAATAAGTGCTGTGCAAACAATGCTCACTCCCGGCCAAGGGATAACTTCAGAAAAGAAGATAAATAGAAATAGCGGGGGTGCCCTGACCCGGGTCGGGGTACTGGCAACAAACGTCCAATATCTCCAAATACAATACAAAGTCTACTAGGACCGGCACTCCCCCATCCAGCTCTCAATGCTCAGGTGCCCTCTTAGATGAAGATGGAGAGATTGAATGGATGAAGCGGCACTCCAAGTCTGTCAAATTCAAATAAATTTCACACAAAGTGATTCAACGTTCACCTCCAATGGTCATGTCACCTAGCACCTGCTCTTTCCCAAAGTCTTGGTTACCATGCTGAAAAAATCTAACAGGAAATGAGCAAAGTAGTAAAATTAGAAAAAAAAAAAATCACCATAGTTTGTGTGTGTGTGCGTGTGTGTGTGTGTATATATATATATATATATATATATATATATATATATATATATAAATATATATATATATATATATATATAGATTGCATGGACGAAGCGGCACTCCGATTCTGTCAAATTCAAATATATTTCACACAAAGTGATCCAACGTTTCGGGGTCTATGCGCTCCTTTGTCAAGGTGAACAATACCACATAATCTCAAACACATAACTTATAAACTGAAGAAACCCGCCAGTGTCGCGTTCACGCCCGCCCGCCCACATGCACACACCCGCCCGCCGCCTCACTTCCGGCTCCTGTAACTGACGTCATGCACAGCGCGTCCCGCGTGTGCATCTTAGCCATGGTAACCCGATGCTCTAGCCGGCCGGGCTGCGGCGCTATTAAAAATAAATTTAAAAGAGTGCATGTTCCTACATCAACAGAGCCCAAACACCATATATAAGAATAAAAACTGTGTTACACTCATTTTACCAAGGTGATAGCTGAAAGTGCACATATATAGCAGCAAAGCAGCAATATTGGTATCCCTGATACCTGTCAGACTAATATACTGTACCATTTAATGCTGGGCAATATTACTAACATTATATAAGCACTATACTATATTACTTCATAATGGGCCCCCTAAACTATACCCACATTAAAGCCTTCAGTTACCACCTCGATAAACTGCAGTGGCCCCTGACTCAAATTTCTAATACATACAAGGGACTACCAGTGATTAATTAGTACTACATTAAGGAAGAGCTCCCACTACATTAAATACGAGCGAGATTAATTTGAAGATATTCCAACTGAGTTTCTCATTCAGTCCGTGGGGATTCGTGGTGTTCAATTCAAAGATCCACTTGGCTTCAAGTTGTAGGAGCCTCCCATCCCTATCCCCTCCTCTGATATGCTTAGGGACATGGTCAATGATGATATGGCGAAGGTCATTCATGGTGTGTTTGGCAACTGCGAAATGCCTTGCCACTGGCTGCTCTAATTCTTTACCTGCCAGCGCTTGCTTGATGGCCGAACGGTGGAGCGCCATCCTCTCCCTTAATGTTCTCACTGACTTGCCCACGTAATGAAGTCCACATGGACACTTTATAGTCGGCATCTTCTCATTAAACATAAGCAGGATGTGATGCAGTTATCTAGAGAATCCCTCCTTTTTCCTAGTGATCGCCAACGAAAGCCTGTTATTCCTTTTATATCTAGATTTAACACTACGAGTCCTGTGGTGCAAAGAGCAAAAAGGGCCTTGTGGCCCATTGTATCCACTGATCAATCAATGCCAGTATTCAAAGAAACACGTCCAATGATGTGTTTCTCAAGGGGCAAAAACATCAAGGATGTAGTGGTGCACTCTGATATCACTGGGTTCCAGGAAGCAAAACAACAACAAAAACTGACCTCCACGACTTTTATGAGTAGGCCGCCTGGATGTTACAAATGCATCAAGTGTACAACTTGTGAAAGCATGATAACTGGCTCAAAGTTTGATAACCCACATCGGGACAAAACTTACAAGATCAACTTTGTTCTTACCTGTACAACCACACACATAGTGTATCTTATAAAGTGTCCATGTGGACTTCATTACATGGGCAAGTCAGTGAGAACATTAAGGGAGAGGATGGCGTTCCACCGTTCGGCCATCAAGCAAGCGCTGGCAGGTAAAGAATCAGAGCAGCCAGTGGCAAGGCATTTCACAGTTGCCAAACACACCATGAATGACCTTCGCCATATCATCATTGACCATGTCCCTAAGCATATCAGAGGAGGGGATAGGGATCGGAGGCTCCTACAACTTGAAGCCAAGTGGATCTTTGAATTGAACACCACGAATCCCCACGGACTGAATGAGAAACTCAGTTGGAATATCTTCAAATGAATCTCGCTCGTATTTAATGTAGTGGGAGCTCTTCCATAATGTAGTACTAATTAATCACTGGTAGTCCCTTGTATGTATTAGAAATTTGAGTCAGGGGCCACTGCAGTTTATCGAGGTGGTAACTGAAGGCTTTAATGTGGGTATAGTTTAGGGGGCCCATTATGAAGTAATATAGTATAGTGCTTATATAATGTTAGTAATATTGCTCAGCATTAAATGGTACAGTGTATTAGTCTGACAGGTATCAGGGATACCAATATTGCTGCGTTGCTGCTATATATGTGCACTTTCAGCTATCACCTTGGTAAAATGAGTGTAACACAGTTTTTATTCTTATATATGGTGTTTGGGCTCTGTTGATGTAGGAACATGCACTCTTTTAAATTTATTTTTAATAGCGCCGCAGCCCGGCCGGCTAGAGCATCGGGTTACCATGGCTACGATGCACTCGCGGGACGCGCTGTGCATGACGTCAGTTACAGGAGCCGGAAGTGAGGATGGACTGCATGCGGCCGGGCGGGCGGGTGTGAACGCGACACTGGCGGGTTTCTTCAGTTTATAAGGTATGTGTTTGAGATTATGTGGTATTGTTCACCTTGACAAAGGGGCGCATAGACCCCGAAACGTTGGATCACTTTGTGTGAAATATATTTGAATTTGACAGACTCGGAGTGCCGCTTCATCCATTCAATCTATCCATCTTCATCTAAGAGGGCACCTGAGCATTGAGAGCTGGATGGGGGAGTGCCGGTCCTAGTAGACTTTGTATATATATATATATATATATATATATATATATATAAAATAGTGATGAAGGCGGCACTGGGAGACTTCAAACGTTGTAATAAGGTGCTTTAATGCAGCAGTATCAAATACAGCAACGTTTCGGCGTCGCAGCCCCTTCATCAGGATGATACAAATGTAACAAAAATGTGTTTAAATTAGTGATGAGCGGGTTCGGTTTCTCGGAAACCGAACCCCCCCGAACTTCACGCTTTTTACACGGGTCCGAGGCAGACTCGGATCTTCCCGCCTTGCTCGGTTAACCCGAGCGCGCCCGAACGTCATCATCCCGCTGTCGGATTCTCGCGAGGCTCGTATTCTATCGCGAGACTCGGATTCTATATAAGGAGCCGCGCGTCGCCGCCATTTTCACACGTGCATTGAGATTGATAGGGAGAGGACGTGGCTGGCGTCCTCTCCGTTTAGACTAGAGTACTAGAGAGAGACACAAATTTTGGGGAGCATATTATTAGGAGGAGTACTACTTGCTGCTGATAGTGTAACCAGTGACCACCAGTTTAATTAATCCGTTCTCTGCCTGATAAAAAACGATACACAGTGTGACACAGTCACATACCATATCTGTGCTCAGCCCAGTGTGCTGCATCATATGTAATACTGTATATCATTATCTGACTGTGCTGAGTGCTCACTGCTCACACAGCTTAATTGTGGGGGAGACTGGGGAGCAGTCATAGCAGGAGTACATATTTTAAGTACAGTGCACACTTTTGCTGCCAGAGTGCCACTGCCAGTGTGACTGACCAGTGACCACTGACCACCAGTATTGTGATTGTCTGCTGACCACCAGTATATTGTGATTGTCTGCCTGAAAAAGTTAAACACTCGTCGTGTGGTGTTTTTATAAACGAATTCTGCAGACAGTGTCCAGCAGGTCCGTCATAACATAATATATACCTGTCCGGCTGCAGTACTAGTGTGATATATATATATATTTAAATTTTATCTCATTATCATCCAGTCTATATTAGCAGCAGACACAGTACGGTAGTCGACGGCTGTAGCTACCTCTGTGTCGGCAGTCGCTCGTCCATCCATAATTGTATACCACCTACCCGTGTTTTTTTTTTTTTTCTATCTTCTTGATACTAGTAGCTTACTTTAGGAGTCTGCAGTGCTGACAGACAGTGTCCAGCAGGTCCGTCATTACATAATATATACCTGTCCGGCTGCAGTACTAGTGTGATATATATATATATTTTAATTTTATCTCATTATCATCCAGTCTATATTAGCAGCAGACACAGTACGGTAGTCCACGGCTGTAGCTACCTCTGTGTCGGCAGTCGCTCGTCCATCCATAATTGTATACCACCTACCCGTGGTTTTTTTTTTTCTATCTTCTTGATACTAGTAGCTTACTTTAGGAATCTGCAGTGCTGACAGACAGTGTCCAGCAGGTCCGTCATTACATAATATATACCTGTCCGGCTGCAGTACTAGTGTGATATATATATTTTAATTTTATCTCATTATCATCCAGTCTATATTAGCAGCAGACACAGTACGGTAGTCCACGGCTGTAGCTACCTCTGTGTCGGCAGTCGCTCGTCCATCCATAATTGTATACCACCTACCCGTGTTTTTTTTTTTCTATCTTCTTGATACTAGTAGCTTACTTTAGGAGTCTGCAGTGCTGACAGACAGTGTCCAGCAGGTCCGTCATTACATAATATATACCTGTCCGGCTGCAGTACTAGTGTGATATATATATATATTTTAATTTTATCTCATTATCATCCAGTCTATATTAGCAGCAGACACAGTACGGTAGTCCACGGCTGTAGCTACCTCTGTGTCGGCAGTCGCTCGTCATCCATAAGTATACTAGTATCCATCCATCTCCATTGTTTACCTGAGGTGCCTTTTAGTTGTGCCTATTAAAATATGGAGAACAAAAATGTTGAGGTTCCAAAAATAGGGAAAGATCAAGATCGACTTCCACCTCGTGCTGAAGCTGCTGCCACTAGTCATGGCCGAGACGATGAAATGCCAGCAACGTCGTCTGCCAAGGCCGATGCCCAATGTCATAGTACAGAGCATGTAAAATCCAAAACACCAAATATCAGTAAAAAAAGGACTCAAAAATCTAAAATAAAATTGTCGGAGGAGAAGCGTAAACTTGCCAATATGCCATTTACCACACTGCAGTGCCACTCCTAGATGGGCCAGGTGTTTGTGTCGGCCACTAGGGTCGCTTATCTTACTCACACAGCTACCTCATTGCGCCTCTTTTTTTCTTTGCGTCATGTGCTGTTTGGGGAGTGTTTTTTGGAAGGGCCATCCTGCGTGACACTGCAGTGCCACTCCTAGATGGGCCAGGTGTTTGTGTCGGCCACTAGGGTCGCTTATCTTACTCACACAGCTTCCTCATTGCGCCTCTTTTTTTCTTTGCGTCATGTGCTGTTTGGGGAGTGTTTTTTGGAAGGGCCATCCTGCGTGACACTGCAGTGCCACTCCTAGATGGGCCAGGTGTTTGTGTCGGCCACTAGGGTCGCTTATCTTACTCACACAGCTACCTCATTGCGCCTCTTTTTTTCTTTGCGTCATGTGCTGTTTGGGGAGTGTTTTTTGGAAGGGCCATCCTGCGTGACACTGCAGTGCCACTCCTAGATGGGCCAGGTGTTTGTGTCGGCCACTAGGGTCGCTTAGCTTACTCACACAGCTACCTCATTGCGCCTCTTTTTTTCTTTGCGTCATGTGCTGTTTGGGGAGTGTTTTTTGGAAGGGCCATCCTGCGTGACACTGCAGTGCCACTCCTAGATGGGCCAGGTGTTTGTGTCGGCCACTAGGGTCGCTTAGCTTAGTCATCCAGCGACCTCGGTGCAAATTTTAGGACTAAAAATAATATTGTGAGGTGTGAGGTGTTCAGAATAGACTGAAAATGAGTGGAAATTATGGTTTTTGAGGTTAATAATACTTTGGGATCAAAATGACCCCCAAATTCTATGATTTAAGCTGTTTTTTAGTGTTTTTTGAAAAAAACACCCGAATCCAAAACACACCCGAATCCGACAAAAAAAATTCGGTGAGGTTTTGCCAAAACGCGGTCGAACCCAAAACACGGCCGCGGAACCGAACCCAAAACCAAAACACAAAACCCGAAAAATTTCAAGTGCACATCTCTAGTTTAAATACCTTCAAACTAGGAGGTCCTCTGCACTAACTCAAATCACGCTGCCCGGTTTCTGGTCGTGTCATCCCCGTTTCCTCTGGAAGTGACCGACCAGCCGGCGTGTTGGGGCTGTAACAAGGGTAACCATGGTTATAATAAATACAAATGTGAATCATTCTCCCCTATAACAATGTTTTGTCATAAAATACAACTCGATTAAAAAAACTTGTATATGTTTAATTGCTAAAATCCATGTTACATAATTCATAAAAAAATGTGACAAAAATGCAAACAAACCAGTCAAATACCAAGTGTTACCAAGTAGCCAATACTACCACTTGTGACACTATATTGCAATGCTTTTACCGAGTATAGAAATATTATTTCCTCTCCAGTCTCTTCTTGGGACTGAAAACCATTTCTACTCAAAGCCTCTTCATAGAAAACATCTCAAATTAAGAGATTCATTGAGTCCTTTAGGAAATTGGGTGTTCAGTTTAAAAATCCTTATGGACTCAACCTGCAATAATTTTCTAGATCTATCTCCCCCCCTAAGTGACTTTGGCACATGGTCAATTATCTTATAGCGCAATGTTGCCATGCTGTGTTTGGCTAACATAAAATGACGCGCCACTGGTTGATCACTGTGCCCAGTTTTAATAGCTTCCCTTATGGCATATCTGTGCTGCGCCATTCTGATCTTAAATTCACAGTTGGTTTTTCCGACGTAGGCTAGGCCGCACGGACTTGTCAAAAGGTATATCACAAATTTAGAATCACAGGATAATGGGTAGCGTATAGAATATTTCTTGCCTGTGTGTGGATGCTGGAATTCTGTCCCCTAGGATCAGGTAGCTACATGTGGTGCATCCACTACATCGGTGACAACCATTCTTTCGTTTAAGGAAGTGTGACTTTGGTACATCAAATTTAGACAAATCACTACGATATCTCTAATGCTTCTATTTCTAGAATAGCTGAAGAGTATTTCAGAGCGAAAGGCCTCACCCAACTCTTTATCCATGGACACTACAGGCCAAAGTTTGGTCACTTTTTTGGCTAAATGTGGGCTGCTAGAATTGTACTGGGTAACCCATGGATATCTACCATATACCTGTTTAGTGGCCCTGGGTTCTAGTAATTTTTACCGGGTCTGTTTCAGCGCTTTCAGTCTAGCCTTTTTCAATTCATTTAGCAGATACCCACTCTGTAAAAATGTATTCAACATCTGATCCAGCTGACAATCTCTCTCATCGATGTTACGACATACCCGTAGAAATTGGGAGTATGGGAGACCCTTTTATGGTGGATCTAAGGTGGAAACTGTCATATTTTAACAAATTATTTCTGTCAGTGGGTTTTGTGAATAAACTTGTGTTGAGGAGGGTAATATCAACTCAAGTTTATTCACAAAACCCGCATGGGAGCCGCCGACGGGGAATTGGTATGAGTGCCGGGTCCTTTTTGCACACACACAGACACACACACACACACACACACACACACACACACACACACACACACACACACACACACACACACACGTATATGTTATTGTGGTTGGGGTGATAATTAGCTACAGTAGGTTTTTATCCTGCAACTCCTCCAATGCTTTTATAACTGGTATTTCAGAGGAGGAACATGAGATTTACATAAGAAATGTCAATGGTACTAGTTAATTATAGTATAGCAACAAATGTGTATATCATTCCGTTCTATCTTGAAATAAAGAATAAAATTGAGCCATTTATGAACCCATCTCTTTAATTAATGTTTACAATGTTAACTGTATGCTGTAATTATATCTGAAAGATTTGTGGCAAAATCAAAGATCCACTTTGTTATTTACATACTGTTCCTGGGTTGTTACAAGATAAGCAATGTACACTGCTTGGCAGGAACTCTATAAACTCTGAATTAGACGCATATTATTATAATTAAGGGATTTGTTTATCACTTGTAAATTATGTAGATTTGTTAATTCATTTTATTGCTGTTTTTACTTGGGGACCGTTTGAAATAAATATGACCACTGTTTTTTTATAATAATTAAGCAAAATAAAAACTTTAACTTGTTTCTTTGTAACCCTGTAAATGTTACTGGCTGATATAGCAGACCTTTCCCGAACCAAGCATTTCATATTGCTATTGGGATCTCCTCAATGTACCCCAATAATAACCAATCAGTATATCACTGTCTAGAATAGATACCATGTAATCCAGGCATTTTTCAAACTGCTTCTTACGTGACAAAAAAAATGATGACAGCTTATCAACAAGGTCATAATTTAAAAGACTTAATTAATTAATGTTTGCTCTAGATCACGTGGTGGGGTTCCCTCCATGTCCCTGGGCAACACGGTTCCATGATGCCATTCTTCAGCATGGAAGACTGTGGCAGGCATGACATGGATGGTCTAGTAGGTATTTAGGTAGGCTGCGTTAGGTACGGGATCCTGGCGGTCGAAATCCCGGAGGTCAAAATTCTGACGCCATAATCCCAACCGTACTACTATGATGAGTGTGAATCCGCACCAGTACCACATAGATGTGTAAATATTAGAATGATATGATAACCAATATGTGAGCAGTTTACAACACAAGTTCAGAACTGCTTTTTGATTGGTGGTGCTCCCAAGAAATTTGTAGATGAACTACATTGTCTTTTCTCTTATCTTCAATGCCATAATCCCAACCGCCAGAATGGTGAGCGCAACGAAGACCCTTGCAGGCACGTTACACTCGCCACACTGCGGGCTCAGTGGCTTGCTGTGCTCTCTACAGGTTCTATTCCCCTGCCATGGTTGTCGTGGACACCCGGGAGAGGGAATAGCTGTGGCGCCGCGGCCGGCATTCTGGCGGTCAGGATTACGTTGTTGGAATTTGGATCATCGGGATTTCGCCCGACGGGATCCCGACTACATTCCTGTAGGTTCAATGTCACTTGTATGTATATACACCCTGATGAAAATGCTTCTCTAATACAGCATTGAAATGTTGGTCACCCTAGCTTGACTGTTTGTTCTATTATTGTTTATATATTTACATATGAGGAGTGCCTCTTTGGACTGATATATATATATATATATATATATATATATATATACTGTGATAAAACCACTGATAAAGTGATAAACGGGAGATATGTTTGTCCCAGGTTTCTGGCCTATGTATTTTAAAACCCCAGGAAGATGTTTGTGGTTGCTCTGCTGGGAGATTTGGGGCTTTTGGCAAAAGGGTTCCTGTTGTGTGGATATTAGAGAGAATTGATCCATGAGGCCCATTTTGAGACTTTAGGCCTTCAGGCTTAGAGCAGGCTAATTAATGCTTGCACCTGTTAGAGGCTGATAAAACCTGTGTCCGGGCTTGGCTCAGGGTCTCCCTATGTGGAGTAACAGGCAGCAGGCCTGTTATAAGACACTGTGATTTACTAAATGTGAGTACTGTGCATATATCTGTGTTTGTGGTAGGGGTATTAGGTCGTATCACTCTGAGAGAGGGAATCTATTATGTTTATTTAGTGCCCAGATGGGCTAGAATTAATTTTTTATGTTTTGTGTTTGTACTGCACAATAACACTAGCCATAGCTAGATTGCACGAAAACCCTGGACTGGTGTGCTGTTTTCCTGGCTGCTGTGTATTTAGAGATGCCCATCTACCTGAGGAGAGGGAACCCCTACACTGATCTCATCACAATGCATACATATATACACTAGAGGTGTGCAGGTTCGGTATTCTGAAAACCCAACCTACACAAATTTTGCATATCCGAGTACTTCCGTGTGCGGGCTATGGTTTTCCCGACAGGCTTGGATTCCAAAATGAGTCAAAAAAGTAATCTTGGATCTTTTGTGTTTTGGATTTGATAAAAGTCCCTCCCTCTCATGGTTCAGGTGCCATTTCACACAGGATGCTAGAGAGTTAAGGTGGGATGTGTGCTGCAACACTAAGGACTGTGACAGCGAAGGGCTGCGGGCTGCAACCAAGCACTGCTGTGGCAGACTGTGAAGGGTTGTGGGTTGCCTGCTGCACTAAGGACTGTGTTAGTGAGGGGCTGTGGGGTGCAACTAAGCACTGCTGTGGCGGACTGTGAAGGGCTCGGGGCTGCCTGCAATACAAAGGACTGTGTCAATGAAGGGCTGTGGGGTGCAATCACTATTGTGGTACTAGTGCTGTGGCTGTTTCAGACTGTAAAGGGCTGTGGAGTGCAGCACTAAGGACTACATCAGTGACTAAAGGTGGTTCAGGGGACACAACATTTAAGAAAGGGCTCCTGTAATCTAAATATTTCACAATGTTAAAGAAAACATAATTTCTAATAATATAGAGAAACTTCGCTGGCAAAAATGTAAAATTGCTGGAGGGAGAGAAATACAGATGCACACTCTTAGCACTAAGAACACTTATGGTAAAAATAATTTTAAATAAACCCTCACAATTAACTTGGCGTATAAGTGAAGTTCTTAGCACACATTTGCGCAAATATGCAGGCCCATGTACCGCGACCAGGTGACTTCATCACATAAGTGCCTAACATTGCTAATACTATCACATTATATAAATTTGTCCAGGACTTACCTCTAAATTGTGCCCTTATCAATGTGTGATCTGAAATGCAGGAACCTAGCTAATTAAAACACCTGCGGGTGAATGGGAGAGGTGCCAATACCAGAGGAAGAAAGCCTTGCCTTCCAATGTACAATATAATATATATACACAAATATAGAGGAAAAAAGGGGGCCTGGACTGCACACCCTATTACTAAAGATATTAGATGTGCTATCATGCTGAGGCTTCTAATACTATGCTGGAGGAAGAGAAATGCAGATGCACTCTCTTAGCACTAAGAACGCTGATAGTAAAAATATTTTTAACTAAACCCTCACAATTAACTTGGAGTATAATTGAAGTTCTTAGCACACATTGCGCAAATATGCAGACTCATGTACCGCGGCCAGGTGACTTCATCACATGGGTCCCTAACATTCATAATACTATCACATTATATAAATTTTGTCCAGGACTTACCTCTAAATAGTGCCCTTATCAATGTGTGATCTGAAATGCAGGAACCTAGCTAATTAAAACATCTGAGGGTGAATGCAGTCCAGGGCCCCACTTTTTTCCTCTATATTTGTGTATATATTGTAGACAGGAAGGCAAGGCTTCCTTCATCTGATATTGGCACCCCTTCCGATCACCCTCAGGTGTTTTAGTGGTCCAGTGGTACTGCCATATAAGTCCAGTGGTACTGCTATATAAGTCCAGTCCAGTCGTGCAGCCATATAAGTTCAGGGGTACTGCCGTATATGTCCAGTGGTACTGACGTATAAGTACAGTTCAGTGGTGCAGCCGTATAAATTCAGGGGTACTGCCTTATAAGTTCAGGGGTACTGCCGTATAAGTCCAGTGGTACTGCCTTATAAGTCCAGTCCAGTGTTGCAGCTGTATAAGTTCAGGGGTACTGCCGAATAAGTTCAGGGGTATTTCCGTATAAGTCCAGGCCAGTGGTGCAACCATATAAGTTCAGTGGTACTGCTGTATAAGTCCAGTGGTGCAGCCATATAAGTTCTGGGGTACCGCCGTATAAGTTATGGGGTACTGCCATATAAGTTCAGGGTACTGCCGTATAAGTTCAGGGGTACTGCCGTTTAAGTCCAGTGGTACTGCCGTATAAGTCCAGTGGTAATGCCGTATAAATCCAGTGGTACTGCCATATAAGTCCAGGGGTACTGCCATGTAAGTCCAGTGGTACTGCCGTATAAGTTTAGGGTACTGCTGTATAAGTTCAGTCCAGTGGTTCAGCTGTATAAGTTCAGGGTACTGCCATATAAGTTCAGGGGTACTGCCATGTAAGTCCAGTGGTACTGCCGTATAAGTTCAGGGTACTGCTGTATAAGTTCAGGTACTGCCATTTAAGTCCAGTGGTACTGCCGTATAAGTCCAGGGGTACTGCTGTATAAGTACAGGGGTACTGACGTATAAGTCCAGTGGTACTGCCGTATAAGTCCAGTCCAGAGGTGCAGCCATATAAATTCAGGGGTACTGCTGTATAAGTCCATTGGTACTGCCGTATAAGTCAAGTCCAGTGGTGCAGCCTTATAAGTTCAAGGGTACTGCCATAGAAGTCCAGGGGTACTGCCGTATAAGTTATGGCGTACTGCCATATAAGTTCAGGGGTACTGTCGTATATGTCCAGTGGTACTGCCATATAAATTCAGTGGTACTGCCGTATAAGTCTAGGGGTACTGCCGTATAAGTTATGGGGTACTGCCATTTAAGTCCAGTGGTACTGCCGTATAGTGGTTCTGCTGTATAAGTCCATAATTTTTAAGTGCAGCCATAAAAAATCAGGGACACTGCCGTATAAGCTCAGTGGTACTGCCGTATAAGTCCGCGGTACTGCCATATAAGTCCAGCCCAGTGGTGCAACTATATATGTTCAGGGGTACTACTGTATAAGTCCAGTCTAGTGGTGCAGCCATATAAGTCCAGGGGTACTGCTATATAAGTTCAGGAGTACTGCCGTATAGGTTCCGGGGTACTGGCGTATAAGTCCAGTGGTACTGCCGTATAAGTCCAGGGGTACCGCCGTATAAGTCCAGTGGTACTGCCTTATAAGTCCAGTCCAGTGTTGCAGCCGTATAAGTTCAGGGGTACTGCCATATAAGTTCACGGGTACTGCCAAATAAGTTCAGGGGTGCTGCCATATAAGTCCAGGCCAGTGGTGCAACCATATAAGTTCAGGGGTACTGCCATATAAGTTCACGGGTACTGCCAAATAAGTTCAGGGGTGCTGCCATATAAGTCCAGGCCAGTGGTGCAACCATATAAGTTCAGGGGTACTGCTGTATAAGTCCAGTCCAGTGGTGCAGCCATATAAGTTCAGGGGTACCGTCGTATAAGTTCTGGGGTACTGCCGTATAAGTCCAGGGGTACTGCCGTATAAGTTCAGGGGTACTGCCGTAAAATTCCAGGGGTACAGCCATATAAGTTTAGTCCAGTGGTTCAGCTGTATAAGATCAGGGGTACTGCTGTTTAAGTCCAGTGGTATTGCCATATAAGTCTTTTCCAGTGGTGCAGACTTATAAGTTCAAGGGTACTGCCATATAAGTCCAGAGGTACTGCCGTATAAGTTATGGGGTACTGCCATATAATTTCAGGGGTACTGCCATATAAATTCAGTGGTACTGCCATATAAGTCTAGGGGTACTGCCGTATAAGTTATAGGGTACTGCCGTTTAAGTCCAGTGGTACTGCCGTATAGTGGTTCTGCTGTATAAGTCCAGTCCAGTGGTGCAGCCATAAAAATTCAGGGACACTGCCGTATAAGCTCAGCGGTACTGCCGTATAAGTCCACGGTACTGCCATATAAGTCCAGCCCAGTGGTGCAACCATATACGTTCAGGGGTACTGCTGTATAAGTCCAGTCTAGTGGTGCAGCCATATAAGTCCAGGGGTACTGCCATATAAGTTCAGGGGTACTGCCGTATAAGTCCAGTGGTACTGCCGTATAAGTCCAGGGGTACTGCTGTATAAGTACAGGGGTACTGCCATATAAGTCCAGTGGTACTGCCGTATAAGTTGGTACTTCCATATAAGTCCAGGGGTACTGCCGTATAAGTTATGGCATACTGCCATATAAGTTCAGGGGTACTGCCGTATATGTCCAGTGGTACTGCCATATAAGTTCAGTGGTACTGCCGTATAAGTCCAGTGGTACTGCCGTATAAGTCCAGGGGTACTGCTGTATAAGTACAGGGGTACTGCCGTATAAGTCTAATGGTTCTGCTGTATAAGTCCAGTCCAGTGGTGCAGCCATAAAAATTCAGGGACACTGCCGTATAAGCTCAGCGGTACTGCCATATAAGTCCACGGTACTGCCGTATAAGTCCAGCCCAGTGGTGCAACCATATACGTTCAGGGGTACTGCTGTATAAGTCCAGTCTAGTGGTGCAGCCATATAAGTCCAGGGGTACTGCCATATAAGTTCAGGGGTACTGCCGTATAAGTCCAGTGGTACTGCCGTATAAGTCCAGTGGTACTGCCGTATAAGTCCAGGGGTACTGCCGTATAAGTCCAGGGGTACTGCTGTATAAGTACAGGGGTACTGCCGTATAAGTCCAGTGGTACTGACGTTTAAGTCCATTCCAGAGGTGCAGCCATATAAATTCAGGGGTACTGCTGTATAAATCCAGTGGTACTGCCATATAAGTCTAGTCCAGTGGTGCAGCCTTATAAGTCCAGGGGTACTGCCGTATAAGTTATGGCGTACTGCCATATAAGTTCAGGGGTACTGCCGTATATGTCCAGTGGTACTGCCATATAAGTTCAGTGGTACTGCCGTATAAGTCTAGGGGTACTGCAGTAAAAGTCTAATGGTTCTACTGTATAATTCCAGTCCAGTGGTACAGCCATAAAAATTCAGGGACATTGCCGTATAAACTCAGCGGTACTGCCGTATAAGTCCATGGTACTGCCGTATAAGTCCAGTCCAGTGGTACAACCATATACGTAGTGGTACAACCATATACATTCAGGGGTAAGGCTGTATAAGTCCATTCTAGATGTGCAGCCATATAAGTCCAGGGGTACTGCCGAATAAGTTCTAGGGTACTGCTGTATAAGTCCAGGGGTACTGCCGTATAAGTCTAGGGGTACTGCCGTATAAGTCCAGTCCAGTGGTGCAGCTGTATAAGTTCAGGGGTACTGCCATATAAGTTCAGGGGTACTGCCATGTATGTCCAGTGGTATTACTGTATAAGTTCAGAGTACTGCTGTATACGTTATGGGGTACTGCCATTTAAGTCCAGTGGTACTGCCGTATAAGTCCAGGGGTACTGCCGTATAAGTCCAGGGGTACTGCCGTATAAGTCCAGTGGTACTGCTGCATAAGTACAGTCCAGAGTTGCAGCCATATAAGTTCAGGGGTACTGCTGTATAATTCCAGTGGTACTGCCGTATAAGTCTAGTCCAGTGGTGCAGCCATATAAGTCCAGGGGTACTGCCGTATAAGTTATGGGGTACTGCCATATAAGTTCTGGAGTACTGCCATATACGTCCAGTGGTACTGACATATAAGTTCAGTGGTACTGCCGTATAAGTCTAGGAGTACTGCCGTATAAGTCTAATGGTTCTGCTGTATAAGTCCAGTCCAGTGATGCAGCCATATAAGTGTCGAAGTCAAAAATATTACATAAAAAGAGCATACAAACTACACACATTATGAGTCACTATACTAGCAAATACGCGCAGCGAGCACAGCAATATATATGGTAACACACACATTTACACGGACATGTCACAGAGATGGATTCAACACTTATTTTATACAGCACATAATTATAATAATATCAAGCGCCAGACATCATGATGATTTAAAATTATATAATGACGTAATGTCATGTATGTGTATTTTTTGAACGAAGCCAGATACACCTGTCATATTTGGTATTAAAGCAAGCAGATTAATATGTAGATTCATTTGATACTTGTTATTAAGTTGTAGGACATTGCAACAAATAGTTATGATTAAATGTATGAAAGGTAAAATCACTTTTATTAGAACAATAGATATTCCAAACAGGTAGTGGACAGGAAGCTCAGGCCAGTCCCTCAGACGTCCCCAAGGCTGAACCTCTTCAGCACACGAACAAACCAGTGACTCATCATGAATGAGAAAGTCCCCTCCCCAAAAACTAGATAACACATTGCTGATCACACAGGAGTCAGTTGCTGTTTTGTCTCAGAGGATGATGGAGTTGCTTCTACATCAGTTCCTGCATGATTTTACAGAGAGAGAGAGAGAGAGAGAGAGAGAGAGAGAGAGAGAGAGAGAGAGTGATATGGAGAGACAAATTTATATAACTTAAGGATAATGGTATTGTATGCTGGCCTGTAACTGTAACTGTGTGTTTTAACTGCTTACTGTGTGAGTTGTAACCATGTAACTATAGGTATACTGTACATTGTAATATATTGAATCCATATCCTTTTAATAACAAATATATACATCAATGTGCTTTGGAACTCAGATAATGTGTGGGTGTATTGTTTCTCTTATGGGATGCAGTGTTTTGCGATGTACAGCACACATTCATGGCAAATGGTAATAAGATGTGCAGGCGTCTACAATATATATTAGAGCGGGCATTTTAAATATTTGTAAGGAAACAATTTGGCATTCACAGATGGGGGCTGGTCCGTGATATCATGGTCTTAATGATGCACTGTACATTATAAACGCGACACTGTGGTCGATCAGCTTGTGGTGGACGCATCGTAAAGCTGAGAAAATCATATCCGTGTGTATTGTTGTGATATCAGTAAGCCAATTATATGAAATTTCAAGGGACAATGCGTTTCTCATAATATTTAAAATGCTAAAATTTATTTTTATTGTTGCAAAACAAAGTTCAAATAAGTCATATTGTGTTTGATTCAGATTGGATTGTTTATCTGTTAAGTAGGTTTAAAAGTACATTTAAAAGTTGCTGCATAGCCTTGATATAGTTTTTTTTTAACTCAGGCCTAAAATAACTTCTGGTGCTTGTTTAATGTGTGATTTCTTTGTGACAAAGGAAGCCGCATTGTCTGTCCTCCATTTTGGACTAACCACATGGCCTGTCCACCATTTTGTGTAAACCTCATGGATGTGGAAGGGGGAGGAGCAGTGGCCATTTTAGGAAGGTAATTTTCTAAATAGCTGATTTTCAGTCTGCTCAGAACAATCAGTTTCCTTGGTCACATCAAGCACCATTTATGAGTTACCAATGCATTTATTTAACCCATGCCATAGTCAATTACAAATAGTTTCAATTGGGCCTAGTGAGAGTAAATGGTGAGATAAATGCTTGGCTTGGTGTAAGAAATTGCACACGAAAAAAGAAAGAAAAATACTTTTTTTTCCCCTTCTTCTTTCCCAGGATTTAGTTAACTCTCTGTTTGCTATAAGATAGGCAATGAAATGCTAATTAACTGGTTCAACCACTTTTACAGGCAGGCAAAAGCACATAGCTTTGATATGCAAATAAGAGGTAAGGTGTCTCATAGGAGACCAGTGAATGGTACATATATATATATATATATATATATATATAATATTATTATAATTATGTGTATATTTATATCAGTGTATGTTCTGCAAGATAGTTATCCAATCTGAATCATATCATTTAAATTATAGATTATTGCAGTCATTATAGATCTGTGTGAAATAGGATACATTTGTTGCTATATAGGTACATTTGAAATAACAGTATTTTAAGGAAGTAAGTGTAAAGACACAAACGCAGGTCTGCATAAAAGTTTATACAGAACAAGTTGTGTCTAGTGGGCAATAGTAATTAGTATTGTTCACATTTATAGAGCTGTGTGATTTGTTTTATTGCGGATGCAGGGTTTTGTACACGTGTCTCGGACAAAGTACAGGACTGCGCACTCAGCGTAAGAGACACGCACGGTCGCGTGTTTACGCAAAGTGCGTAAGAGTGCCAGCGCTAAGTACAAATTACACAATCGTGTCGTTTAGTTCAAAGGTGGGACAGTAGCCAGGCTACAATAGCACAAAACTACCCGGTTTCTAAAGCAGATTAGTATAAAACATTTGTTTAAACTGTATTGCCTCTGGGGGTAAAGCTGCCAATCTGAATGAATTAAAATTTTCTGTACAGAAAACAAAGTGTATTTGAGTGAGCGAACGTAAGAGTGAGTGGATTCGAACCCCGGAATTCGGGATCCCGTCGTGTGGTACACCAAGTAAGTGGAGGCTTGGTGGCGTGAGGCAGCTGACTCACGTTAGTATAGGATTTGGAATACGTAAGTCGTGAGGAGACTTACACAGGAGCATGGTAGGGAATTGTGAATTATGAACTGTGTGACCCATGTAGTTTTTTGATATGCTCCGGCTGAGGTTTCGCAGCTTGTGATTCGATTCCAGTGGTCGTACGGTGAATAGGTAACAAGTACCTATACGCTGTGCTATTGGACTGTGCGTTTGTGGGTGCGATATATAGCGCAACTTGATACCCCTTTTACGAGCTTTTGCGTAAAATCGCAGTATCATTAGCGCTGTATACAGCATACGCAAGCGTGATTTGTGTATAAAAAGTGCATAGGGAGTTTTCGCTGGTCTCTCTCAGGAAAATCTCCAACGACAGATACTTTACTGTCAAGGGTAAGTTATTCCTAAAAACTTCCAGTAAATATAGGTCAATTAGGGGCCCTAGGTTGGGTACATCGCCTTCGCTATCGACAGTGTATGGTAGTACTGGCCAACGTGGGTGAGAGTGGGTGAAAGCGCTCGGAGAACTTTCACCGTCACCTTATATTGAGTATTTTGGTGTTTGTGGGAAAAGGCCAACAATTATGGGAGCCAGTTGCTCAACGAAAGGACGTTTAGCAAGGGTTCAGGCTGAAGAGCCGCGGCCCAAGGGGTCAGCGAGGTTTAAAAAAAAAAAAAGGAAAAAGTATTATGTGTGGGAAATATGGTCCACACACTGAAGACTTTTTGTCTGAATGGGTACGTATGACTGACAACGATAGGGTACCAATCCCTAAGGTGGGCAGCTTTGAACCAGAGGTACTGCAGAACTTAAGGATAAGGATATGTCTGATAAAATCAAGAAAACAAAGGGTCAGACATACAAAATGTTTAAATCTGTGGCAGCAAGAGGGGTTGGTGAGTTTGATCCTAAGGTATTGCAGGTGGTATGTCTAACCAAAGTCATATAAGACAAGAATGGAAATATAAGAACTGTTTGAACTTGTAGCAACAATAAACAAGTAGGAAAAAAAAAAAAGAATGCAAGTACACCGCCTTATGTAGATGTGGAAGCAGTTACACCCAGCATACAAACTATAGAAAATAATAAAAATATGAAAAATATGACTGTAACCTATATATGTACTAATGAATATTGAAGTTTTATTTAGGAGGAGAAGGTGACCTGATTGTTTTCAGCCATTTCTCATGTACCCAGAAGAGTATCCAACCGGTAAAAGAAGAGCAGTAGCCTGTGGCGGAAGTGGCTGATACCAGTGGAACAGGTAAGTATGGTATCATTCGTGTACATATATAGTAAAACAAAAAAAACAAAAAAATCAAGAAAGTAACATCAGAAATGGAGAAAAACCTGTCCGCACATTAGTATTTGCCAGTAGGAAAGCGGACAGAGACAAGGTAACACCCGGGTATTTCTTTCAGTTAGCATATAAGAAGTATTCATTCCTAGTAATGCCCCTAGTCAAGATGAGCTCGCAAATGTTTGTTGGACCATGTACAGACCCTTAATACGGGATGAGAAGGATTGAATGAATAATTTGCATGACCTAGAAGCTTGTTAAACTTTTTTTTGTTTTTGTCTCTTGCAGTAATATAAAACTCTCCATCTGGATAAGATCACTGGTAAACACTAATTCGGCAAATGGGAGGTGGCTGTCTCTGTGCAAATGGACGGGCTCAATAAGGCATTGAGTGTCAGGGTGCAGACTTCATTGCAAAATTGGAAAGGGGTCACAGTAGCTAATCTTAGTGTGCTATTGAACATCACAAGAATAGTGCTAGGCGCAGAGAACAACAGGTGGAGAGGTTGAGGACGGTAAGTATACTGGCACATACAGGAAAGACCCATCAGTCCAAACCCCAGATCCCTAATGGTCAATAATATGTTACACTTGTAGGAAGGAAGGGGATTTTGCCAGAGATTGTAGGAGTAGTAGGACACATAGGCTATATAGATCCCCTAGACAGAAAACACAAGCCACATTATTAAACATATAGACGGGACCAAGGGACATATAGTAAGGAATCATAAGCCATATAGAAAACGCAGATTTGGCTAATGGGAAGAACAAAATAAATGCAACATTACCCTTTGACAAAACTTGCTGGGGTTAAGATGGGGCCTCTAAACTTTTGCTTCTTTTTCCTAGCAGAAATGGCCCCTGATTAACTTAATTTTGTTAGATATGATATACATATACTGTGCTCCCGCTCAGGAAGTACAAAGTATGTTAGACACCCACGAACACTAATGTCGCATTCTACTGTTCTAGATGCATGTCCATCACAGGTAGAGGAAATTATCTCACAGATACCAGGTTCCCTATGAACTTAGGATGGACAGGACACTGGATTGATGGCTGGGACAGTCCCAATAGCGATACGACAAACAGAAATTTTTGTAAGGGGAGTAGACCAAGTAGAGAATCACTTCCCCGTAGTGCCCAATCCAGTTGTCAAATTTTTATAAAATCTTCTTCACCTCTACAAACTCATCTGTCACCAACCTCTATTCTGTTTCTCTACAGTTTCCTCTTCATCTTTTGCGTTCACACAGGGTGGTACAATACATGGACCCAATTACAGTTCAAACTCCACATGCCTAGGTCCTTCAGAGTTCTGCCCAAACCCAGTATATCTCAACAGCACGATAACACCAGTATTACTGCAGTGTGCCTTGTCATGCACAAAGGGTGGAGAATGGGAATACTGGTGAAGGGAAATTTTGTATAGACACTGATATGCCTGTTGGTGAATGGCAAACCTGACATTTTCTTTTTCATTTTCTTCTTCTTTCTCTCCTCTAGAGATGTTTTTTTCTTTTTTTTTTTGAGTTATGCTCATGGTACTCTACATTGCAAACACACGATAGTAAATTAAAATGAAAAAATTTGTGTTCCCTACAGGAAAAGGCAGTCTGGAGGACAAAGGGGTATGGCCAGGAGTCCTCAGGACTGGATAGGTGGACACGGTAAGCCAGTAGCCCCCAGAGCATACCTTCCAAGTCTAGCTGAGATGGCACACGGTCTGACTCATCTAGGCAAAGGGGGTATGTGCAGGCTGATGAGAGCCTACTGGTGTGCGCCAGGATTCTATTCTCATGCAGGTAAGAGAGCAATGACCTGTCTTGCTTGCTTGAGGAAGAATATTGGTAAAGCAATACCAACAGAGCCATCCCATATCCTTCCTGCAGACGGATCTTTTCAGGAAATACAAATCGACATACAGTTAACACCCTTTAGGAATTATTGTTATGTATTGGTGTGCACTGATGTTTTCTCAAACTGGGTAGAGGCATTTCCTGCCTCCACGGATGCTGCTGTGTTTACTGTAAAGAAAAATTGTGCAGAAATTTGTGTGTAGATAATGGTACCCCAAGAAGTAGGAGCAAAGCTTGAAATTGTACTGTTGTGATCATAGATACTGCCACTAGTATTATGTAGCATCGGAACCACTCCCAGATCTTCACTCAACAAATCACCCTCTTCAAAATTTGTTTTTGTTTTTGTTTTGGTATTTGTGTCTTTTTTTGGGTTGTTTTTGGAAGATAACCTCATGTCATGATTGATCCGCACAATGATCAGAAATACACCAATGAGGTGACAGTACAGTACCTTATTGAGATGAGCCAGCATTTGAGAACTTGACAAAAGAACTTGAAACTGTTGATTGCTGGTATGCCAAATACTGTCTTAATTGTGAACCAAGAGACTGTGTGATTGTTCTTACGCTCAGGTTGCCTAATAGACAGGTGGGAAGGACCATACCAAGTTTTGTTGACAGTACTATCCCAGTGAAAGTAGCCGAGAGAGAGACTTGAGTCCACGATTCCCATTGCGGAAAGTCGGTAGTCCGGAAGGAACTCGTGAATGGAGTGAGATCGCAAAAGTATCACCAGAGACTCTGTTCCGTGAAGACTGAGAGGCGGCACTGTGGAACACTACCTGAGCATACTAAAGGATTGCAGAAAGACCAGTCAATGTAATTGATTTGTTATGAACAAGAGTTGTTTTGTTCTATTTCTCTTTTCTCTCTTTCCCGCTGACAAACATCTTTTCCAGGATATTCTATTTTTGCAAGGTTTTTTTTTATGAGGAGTCGAGTGTGGGACTGGAACTGGTTCTGGAGGAAGGAGTGATTTTCTTATAGGATCCCAGGATTAGCCAATCAGTTTGTTAAAGTCAGAGAAAAATCAAAGGTCTAGTAGTTATGGAGTTCAGAGGTAATCAGGAACAATCAAACAATGGCTATTCACACATTGCAGATAAAGAGCTCATTAATATATGTGGAAGAAAGGTTTATGAGTGGCTCTCCCCGAACTCCGAAGGTTTATGTTATTTAGGAAGTACACTACTTATAACCCTTGTTCAATTATTAAACAGACCTAGCATACGTTCCAGAAATGGAAACAATGTTCAGAAAATGATAGGAATATGTAGATCATGAAAATTTTATACGTCACTGTCACGATTTGTTTGTGTCTTCTTCATCTACCCAGCAGAACCTCAATCGAATCCAAACATCAGTGTACAAAGATGTAGGTACATGTATGTGTGAAATGTTTATTGCAAATCAGACATTATAGGCCAAAGCAACCGATTATTGTATGAAATATTTTTTTTCTTATGTTAATAATTGATGGCAGTTATTGTTTACTGCCAAAGGGTGGACTGTCAAAGTCAAAAATATTACATAAAAAGAACATACAAACGACACACATTATGAGTCGCTATACTTGTAAATACGCGTAGCGAGCACAGCAATATATATGGTA
Source organism: Pseudophryne corroboree (assembly GCF_028390025.1). Classification (NCBI taxonomy): domain Eukaryota; kingdom Metazoa; phylum Chordata; class Amphibia; order Anura; family Myobatrachidae; genus Pseudophryne; species Pseudophryne corroboree. Next base: position 286,414,054 of record NC_086449.1, read on the forward strand.
ACACACGCATTTACACAGACATGCCACAGAGATGGATTCGACACTTATTTTATACAGCACATAATTATAATAATATCAAGCGCCAGACATCATGATGATTTAAAATTATATAATGAAGTAATGTCATGTATGTGTCAGAGGCGTCACTAGGGATGGTGTCACCCGGTATGGTAACTCATGGTGTCACCCCCCATGGTCCTGAAATGTCGCCATTTAGCCGAATACACATACACATATAACACACACATGTTCCACAGCGCTGTACAGAGAATATTTGGCCATTCACATCAGTCCCTGCCCCAGTGGAGCTTACACTCTATGGGGGTCATTCCAAGATGATCGCACGTAGCAACTTTTTGCTGCTTGTGCGATCAACTAGACGCCACCTATGGGGGAGTGTATTTTAGCATAGCAGGGCTGCAATCACTTGTACAGCCCTGCTATGCATTAAAAGTTTTAAGCAAAACAAGAGTAGTCCTATACCTACTTACCCTGTGCGACGGATCCAGCGATGCAGGTCCTGGATTTGATGTCAGACATCCGCCCTCAAAACGCCTGGACACGCCTGCGTTCGCTGGACCACTCCCAGAAAACGGTCAGTTGATGCCCCGACACACCTTCCTCCTGTCAATCTTCTTGCGGTCGCCACTGCAACCGCTTTCCTCGTTCCCGGCGTCATTGCCCGGCGCCGGCAACGCCGCGCATGCGCACTTCCGACCTTATCGCACCACTGCGAGGAAGTGCAGCGTGCGATCGGGTCGGAATGACCCCCTATATTCCCTACCACATATACATGAACACACATTCACACTAGGGTTTATTTTTTGTTGGAAGCCAATTAACCTACCAGTATATTTTTGGATTGTGGAAGGAAACAGGAGAACCTGATGAAAACCCATGCAAGCACAGGGAGAATATGCAAACTCCACACAGTTAGGGCCGTGGTGGGAATTGAACACACGACCTCTGTGCTGTTAGGCAGTAATGCTAACCACTACACCATCCGTGCTGCATCTTGTATCCATATTACAAAGAGGGCAACAAAGCCTGCAGTACTGCAAATACGTAAAAAGCCAGATCCACATTAAAAATGAAAAACACTGAAAAAGCCAAATCCACATAAAATACATTGCAAAAGATAGATCCACATTAATAAAAAAATACTTAAAAAGCCAGATCCACAAGAACAAAAAAACCTTGTAAAAGCCAGATACACTTAAAAAAAATGAACAGTTACAGTACTGTACTCACCACTGGCTGAAGACTTATTGTTATGCGGGTCCCTCACCGTGGAGATCACAGACGGGCAGGCTGCGGGAGACCAAGCAACAGGAACGCGAAGCTGCAATGCATTAGGCTATCGGGATGAGGATAACCAGGCAGAGCGGTGGGCGGCCAGGAGCCATTTTTAATGTGGCGCCTATTTGCGAACCAATAGGAGCTCGCAGTCCGGCAACGCTCCTGATTAGCTGTCGATCCACAAGCTTAGAATGGCTGGAGATCGGCGCCTCATTTGAAGGGTTATCACTCAGCGCTATTATCCATAGCTGCCCAGCCCTTGCCTGACCGGTTGTGTCTATGTTCCCTTCGTGATCAGGACTAGGAAGTGACAGCACGAGAGGGCAGAAGATAATTTCCGCCCTTACAGCACCTACAGTAAATGTTTTCTCTGTTCTCCATTAATTTGAGGTTATTTCATTTTATGTATGCACCATTGGACCCTCACGGCCTCGCTTCGCTCGCCACGCTTCAGGCTCGGTGTCTCGCTCCGCTTCGCTCGCCACGCTTCAGGCTCGGTGTCTCGCTCCGCTTCGCTCGCCACGCTTCAGGCTCGGTGTCTCGCTCGCCGCAGGTTACTATTCCAAATAGTTTGTGACATGGACCCAGGGGGTTATGGGAAAGGTCCTCTCCATGAAGGGTAACTAGACACTACCCTGCCTGACCGCATGCCCGGCCCCCTCCTCACCACGTTCCCAGCCACCTCCTCATAGTGTTCCCGGCCCAGGTCGCCAGGCACCAATACCTGGTCGCCATGACGTCTTGGCCCCCAGAATTTTTCATGCCATGCAATACACACTTATAAAATCTAATCTAATTTACCTTTTAATATTCAAATAAACATTTATTGAACTGCATTTAGTATATCAGATTATCAGTATTAATGTACAGCAGTCACATAGACTGCACAGGACTCAGGAGGTTACAGTTACATCAACTTACTTAGCTCCAGACGAACAGACAGGCCAGCCCTTCCCCTGCTGCTTTTTGAGGGTGCGAGCTGCGCCACAGGACACAGCTACACTCACTCTCAGTTTGTCCCGCAGAGTTCCCGCCCGCTCCTCCCAGCCTCCCAGCCTCCCAGCCTGAAGCCACAGCCGCTGCAGTGCAGAGAGAGAGAGAGACTCGCGAGATGATGATGTCATCATCTCGCGAGTCTGCTCTCCGTCCATAGCTCCGCAGCGGCGGCTACAAGACAGTGTGACCGAGACGCAATGCAGTGCCGGACGGACCCCAGTGACAACCCTGGCGGCGGTGGCGGCGCACCCGAAGCACGCTGTCCGCGGCGCAGGGGTATATGTTTGTCTAGTAGTTAAACATAGCGGGCGACAGGCGTGACTGTGGCCCGCTATAGGAGGAGGGGGTGCGGACGAGAGAGTGGCTCTATTTGGTGTCACCCCATTGAAAGGTGACACCAGGGTGCGGGCCGCACCCCCCGCACCCCCCAAGTGACGCCACTGGTATGTGTATTATTTGAACGAAGCCAGATACACCTGTCATATTTGGTATTAAAGCAAGCAGATTAATGTGTAGATTCATTTGATACTTGTTATTAAGTTGTAGGACATTGCAACAAATAGTTATGATTAAATGTACGAAAGGTAAAATCACTTATATTAGAACAATAGATATTCCAAACAGGTAGTGGACAGGAAGCTCAGGCCAGCCCCTCAGACGTCCCCGAAGCTGAACCTCTTCAGCACACGAAAAAACCAGTGACTCATCATGAATGAGAAAGTCCCCACCCCTAAAAACTAGATAACACATTGCTGATCACACAGAAGTCAGTTGCTGTTTTGTCTCAGAGGATGATGGAGTTGCTTCTTCACCAGTTCCTGCATGATTTTACAGAGAGAGAGAGAGTGATATGGAGAGACGAAGTTATATAACTTAAGGATAATGGTATTGTATGCTGGACTGTAACTGTATGTTTTAACTGCTTACTGTGTGAGTTGTAACCATGTAACTATAGGTATACTGTACATTGTAATATATTGAATCCATATCCTTTTAATAACAAATATATACATCAATGAGCTTTGGAACTCAGATAATGTGTGGGTGTATTGTTTTCTCTTATGGGATGCAGTGTTTTGTGATGTACAGCGCACATTCATGGCAAATGGTAATAAGATGTGCAGGCATCTACAATATATATTAGAGCGGGCATTTTAAATATTTGTAAGGAAACAATTTGGCATTCACATAAGTTGAGGGACACTGCCGTATAAGCTCAGGGGTACTGCCGTATAAGTCCAGGGTTACTGCCGTATAAGTCCAGTGGTATTGCCGTATAAGTTCATGGGTACTGCTGTATAAGTTCAGGGGTACTGCCTTATACGTCCAGTGGTACTGCCATATAAGTTCAGTGGTATTGCTATATAAGTACAGGGGTACTGCCGAATAAGTCTAGTGGTTCTGCCGTATGAGTCCAGTCCAGTGGTGCAGCCATATATGTTCAGGGGTACTGCCGTATAAGTCCAGTGTTCTGCCATATAAATCCAATGGTACTGCTGAATAAGTCCAGTCCAGTGGTGCAGCCATATAAGTTCAGGGGGACTTCCATATAAGTTCAAGGGTACTGCTGTATTAGTTCAAAGGTACTGCCGTATAAGTTCAGGGGTAAGCATAGAAACATAGAATTTGACGGCAGGTAATAACCACTTGGCCCATCTAGTCTGCCCCTTTATTTATCCTTTAGGTAATCTGAACCCTTTTTTGAACCTTAGTTCTTTGTAAGTATATTCATATGCCTATCCCAAGCATGTTTAAAATGCTCTACAGTCTTAGCCTCTACTACCTCTGATGGGCGGCTATTCCACTTATCCACTACCCTCTCTGTGAAGTACTGCCATATAAGTTCTGCCATATAAGTTCAAGGTTACTGCCATATAAGTCCAGTGCTACTGCTGTATAAGTCCAGTCTAGTGGTGCAGCCTTATAAGTTATGGGGTACTGCCGTATAAGTCCAGTTGTACTGACGTATAAGTCCAGTGGTACTACTGTATAAGTCCAGTGGTTGTGCCATATAAGTCCAGGGGTACTGCCATTTAAGTCCAGTAGTACTGCCGTATAAGTCCAGTCCAATGGTGCAGCCATATAAATTCTGGACTATTGCCGTAGAAGTTCAGGGGTGCTGCCGTAGAAGTTCAGAGTTACTGCCATATAAGTCCAGTGGTATTGCCGTATAACTTCCATGGTACTGCCGTATAAGTTCAGGGGTAATTCCATATAAGTCCAGTGGTTCTGCTGTATAAGTCCAGTTGTACTGCCTTATAAGTCCAGTCCAGTGATGCAGCCGTATAAGTTCAGGGGTACTGCCGTATAAGTTCAGGGGTACTGCCGTATAAATCCAGTCCAGTGGTGCAGCCGTATAAGTTAAGGGGTACTGCCGTATAATTCCAGTGGTACTGACGTATAAGTCCAGTCCTGTGTTGCAGCCATATAAGTTCAGGGGTACTGCCGTATAAGTCCAGTGGTATTGCAGTATAAGTTCAGGGGTCCTGCCATATGAGTTCAGGGGTATTGCCATATAAGTCCAGTGGTACTGCCGTATAAGTTCAGGGGTACTGCCGTTTAAGTTCAGGGGTACTGCCGCATAAGTGCAGTCCAGTGGTACTGCCTTATACGTCCAGTGGTACTGCCATATAAGTTCAGTGGAACTGCCGTAAAAGTCCAGGGATACTCCGCATAAGTCTAGTGGTTCTGCCGTATAAGTCCAGTCCAGTGTTGCAGCCATATAAGTTCAGGGGTACTGCCGTATAAGCTCAGGGGTACTGCCGTATAAGTCCAGTGGTACTGCCATATACAGATGTGTCCACATACATCTATGCTATATCCCGCCATGTATGGCACAGTTTTGCATGCCATTGACTCAGAGATTTAGCCATACCTTGTCATTTTTCTTAATTTGCTTCTTTAATATGTTACTTTATACATATTCTGTAATGGCAAACATATTTTTTAAAATTCATCCACTCGCTACTTGTGAAAATTACTTAGCCGTGTTTTGCATGTTTTGCCAAATTTGTAAAAAAGCAAAGATGTAAGTGGACACATCTGTAAGTCCAGTGATACTGCTGTATAAGTCCAGTCCAGTGGTGCAGTCATATAAGTTCAGGGGTACTGCTGTATAAGTTCAGGGGTACTGCCGTATAAGTTCAGGGGTAAACATAGAATTATAGAATTTGACGGCAGGTAAGAACCACTTGGCCCGTCTAGTCTGCCCCTTTATTTATCCGGGTGGTCTTCAGTATGCCGGCGGTCAGGCTCCCGGCGACCAGCATACCAGCGCCGGGAGCCCGACAGCCGGCATACCGACACTTATTCTCCCTCGTGGGGGTCCACGACCCCCCTGGAGGGAGAATAAAATAGTGTAGCGCGTCACCGTGCCTGTAGCGTGGCGAGCGCAGCGAGCCCGCAAGGGGCTCATTTGCGCTCGCCACACTGTCGGTAAGCCGGCGGTCGGGCTCTCGGCGCCGGTATGCTGGTCGCCGGGAGAACGACCGCCAGCATATCATAGTGAACCCATTTATCCTTTAGGTAATCTGAACCCTTTTTTGAACCTTAATTCTTTGTAAGGATATTCATATTCCTACCCCAAGCATGTTTAAAATGCTGTACAGTCTTAGCCTCTACCATCTCTGATGGGTGGCTATTCCACTTATCCACTACCCTCTCTGTGAAGTACTGCCATATAAGTTCAGGGTTACTGCCATATAAGTCCAGTTGTACTGACATATAAGTCCAGCGGTACTACTTTATAAGTCCAGTGGTTCTGCCGTATAAGTCCAAGGGGACTGCCGTGTAAATCCAGTAGTACTGCCGTATAAGTCCAGTCCAATGGTGCAGCCATATAAATTTAGGACTACTGCTGTAGAAGGGGTACTGCCGTATAAGTTCAGGGGTAAGCATAGAAACATAGAATTTGACGGCAGGTAAGAACCACTTGGCCCATCTAGTCTGCCCCTTTATTTATCCTTTAGGTAATCTGAACCCTTTTTTGAACCTTAGTTCTTTGTAAGTATATTCATATGCCTATCCCAAGCATGTTTAAAATGCTCTACAGTCTTAGCCTCTACTACCTCTGATGGGCGGCTATTCCACTTATCCACTACCCTCTCTGTGAAGTACTGCCATATAAGTTCTGCCATATAAGTTCAAGGTTACTGCCATATAAGTCCAGTACTACTGCTGTATAAGTCCAGTCTAATGGTGCAGCCTTATAAGTTATGGGGTACTGCCGTATAAGTCCAGTTGTACTGACGTATAAGTCCAGTGGTACTACTGTATAAGTCCAGTGGTTGTGCCATATAAGTCCAGGGGTACTGCCATTTAAGTCCAGTAGTACTGCCGTACAAGTCCAGTCCAATGGTGCAGCCATATAAATTCAGGACTACTGCCATAGAAGTTCAGGGGTACTGCCGTAGAAGTTCAGAGTTACTGCCATATAAGTCCAGTGGTATTGCCGTATAAGTTCCATGGTACTGCCGTATAAGTTCAGGGGTAATTCCGTATAAGTCCAGTGGTACTGCTGTATAAGTCCAGTTGTACTGCCTTATAAGTCCAGTCCAGTGATGCAGCCGTATAAGTTCAGGGGTACTGCCGTATAAGTTCAGGGGTACTGCCATATAAATCCAGTCCAGTGGTGCAGCCGTATAAGTTAAGGGGTACTGCCGTATAATTCCAGTGGTACTGACGTATAAGTCCAGTCCTGTGTTGCAGCCATATAAGTTCAGGGGTACTGCCGTATAAGTCCAGTGGTACTTCCGTATAAGTCCAGTGGTATTGCAGTATAAGTTCAGGGGTCCTGCCATATGAGTTCAGGGGTATTGCCATATAAGTCCAGTGGTACTGCCGTATAAGTTCAGGGGTACTGCCGTTTAAGTTCAGGGGTACTGCCGCATAAGTGCAGTCCAGTGGTACTGCCTTATACATCCAGTGGTACTACCATATAAGTTCAGTGGAACTGAGGTAAAAGTCCAGGGATACTCCGCATAAGTCTAGTGGTTCTGCCGTATAAGTCCAGTCCAGTGTTGCAGCCATATAAGTTCAGGGGTACTGCCGTATAAGCTCAGGGGTACTGCCATATAAGTCCAGTGGTACTGCCATATACTGTAAGTCCAGTGGTACTGCTGTATAAGTCCAGTCCAGTGGTGCAGTCATATAAGTTCAGGGGTACTGCTGTATAAGTTCAGGGGTACTGCCGTATAAGTTCAGGGGTAAACATAGAATTATAGAATTTGACGGCAGGTAAGAACCACTTGGCCCGTCTAGTCTGCCCCTTTATTTATCCGGGTGGTCTTCAGTATGCCGGCGGTCGGGCTCCCGGCGACCAGCATACCTGCCCCGGGAGCCCGACAGCCGGCATACCGACACTTATTCTCCCTCGTGGGGGTCCACGACCCCCCTGGAGGGAGAATGAAATAGTGTAGCGCGCCACCGTGCCCGTAGCGTGGCGAGCGTAGCGAGCCCGCAAGGGGCTCATTTGCGCTCGCCACACTGTCGGTAAGCCAGCGGTCGGGCTCCCGGCACCGGTATGCTGGTCGCCGGGAGCCCGACCGCCAGCATATCATAGTGAACCCATTTATCCTTTAGGTAATCTGAACCCTTTTTTGAACCTTAATTCTTTGTAAGGATATTCATATTCCTACCCCAAGCATGTTTAAAATGCTGTACAGTCTTAGCCTCTACCATCTCTGATGGGTGGCTATTCCACTTATCCACTACCCTCTCTGTGAAGTACTGCCATATAAGTTCAGGGTTACTGCCATATAAGTCCAGTGGTACTGCTGTATAAGTCCAGTCCAGTAGGGCAGCCGTATAAGTTCAGGGGTACTGCCGTATAAGTCCAGTTGTACTGACATATAAGTCCAGCGGTACTACTGTATAAGTCCAGTGGATCTGCCGTATAAGTCCAGGGGGACTGCCGTGTAAATCCAGTAGTACTGCCGTATAAGTCCAGTCCAATGGTGCAGCCATATAAATTTAGGACTACTGCTGTAGAAGGGGTACTGCCGTATAAGTTCAGGGGTAAGCATAGAAACATAGAATTTGACGGCAGGTAAGAACCACTTGGCCCATCTAGTCTGCCCCTTTATTTATCCTTTAGGTAATCTGAACCCTTTTTTGAACCTTAGTTCTTTGTAAGTATATTCATATGCCTATCCCAAGCATGTTTAAAATGCTCTACAGTCTTAACCTCTACTACCTCTGATGGACGGCTATTCCACTTATCCACTACCCTCTCTGTGAAGTACTGCCATATAAGTTCTGCTATATAAGTTCAAGGTTACTGCCATATAAGTCCAGTGCTACTGCTGTATAAGTCCAGTCTAGTGGTGCAGCCTTATAAGTTATGGGGTACTGCCGTATAAGTCCAGTTGTACTGACGTATAAGTCCAGTGGTACTACTGTATAAGTCCAGTGGTTGTGCCATATAAGTCCAGGGGTACTGCCATTTAAGTCCAGTAGTACTGCCGTATAAGTCCAGTCCAATGGTGCAGCCATATAAATTCAGGACTATTGCCGTAGAAGTTCAGGGGTACTGCCGTAGAAGTTCAGAGTTACTGCCATATAAGTCCAGTGGTATTGCCGTATAAGTTCCATGGTACTGCCGTATAAGTTCAGGGGTAATTCCGTATAAGTCCAGTGGTACTGCTGTATAAGTCCAGTTGTACTGCCTTATAAGTCCAGTCCAGTGATGCAGCCGTATAAGTTCAGGGGTACTGCCGTATAAGTTCAGGGGTACTGCCGTATAAATCCAGTCCAGTGGTGCAGCCGTATAAGTTAAGGGGTACTGCCGTATAATTCCAGTGGTACTGACGTATAAGTCCAGTCCTGTGTTGCAGCCATATAAGTTCAGGGTTGCTGCCGTATAAGTCCAGTGGTACTGCCGTATAAGTCCAGTGGTACTGCCGTATAAGTTCAGGGGTACTGCCGTATAAGTTTAGGGGTAGTGCCTTATACGTCCAGTTGTACTGCCATATAAGTTCAGTGGTACTGCCGTAAAAGTCCTGGGGTACTGCCGTATAAGTCTAGTGGTTCTGCCGTATAGGTCCAGTCCAGTGGTGCAGCCATATAAGTTCAGGGGTACTGCCATATAAGCTCAGGGGTACTGCCATATAAGTCCAGTGGTACTGCCATATAAGTCCTGTGGTACTGCCATATAAGTCCTGTGGTACTGCTGTATAAGTCCAGTCCAGTGGTGCAGCCGTATAAGTTCAGGGGTACTGCTGTATAAGTTCAGGAGTACTGCCGTATAAGATCAGGGGTAAACATAGAAACATAGAATTTGACGGCAGGTAAGAACCACTTGGCCCATCTAGTCTGCCCCTTTATTTATACTTTAAGTAATCTCAACCCTTTTTGAACCTTAATTCTTTGTAAGCATATTCATATGCCTATCCCAAGCATGTTCAATATGCTCTACAGTCTTAGCCTCTACCACCTCTGATGGGTGGCTATTCCACTTATCCACTACCCGTTCTGTGCAGTACTGCCATATAAGTTCTGCTGTATAAGTTCAGGGTTACTGCCATATAAGTCCAGTGGTACTGCCGTATAAGTCCAGTCCAGTGGTGTAGCCGTATAAGTTCAGTTGTACTGCCGTATAAGTTCATTGGTACTGCCATATAAATCCAGTCCAGTGGTGTAGCAGTTTAAGTTCAGGGGTACTGCTGTATAAGTCCAGTGGTTCTGCTGTATAAGTCCAGTGGTTCTGCCGTATAAGTCCAGGGGTACTGCCATATGTCCAGTAGTACTGCCGTATAAGTCCAGTCCAGTGTTGCAGCTATATAAATTCAGGGGTACTGCCGTAGAAGTTCAGGGGTACTGCTGTATAAGTTCAGGGGTAATGCCGTATAAGTCCAGTGGTACTGCCTTATAAGTCCAGTTGTACTGCCTTATAAGTCCAGTCCAGTGTTGCAGCCGTATAAGTTCAGGGGTACTGCCGTATAAGTCCAGTCCAGTGGTGCAGCCAGTTGGGGTGGACTAGCCCTGTGCTGGGCATTGCCCCGCATATTTTTTCGCACATCTACGATCAGCTCTGAATCACCCCCACTGTCAGAGCAAAACTGCTACCGTTCCAGGAATGTGTGGCAGTTTTATTGAATGCTGAGAAAACTGCATTACACGCTACGTACAGTACAACTTTTAAATAGGTAACAAAATAGGTCACAAAACATTTGAATGTAAGCAGAAGAATGAAAATGCTATGCAGAATAAGAAGTGCAACAGCAATGGTGAGTCAGCTTTGAGTGTCACAGACAGCTGCAGAAAATATTGCTGAGATATTGCTTCAGGTGCTACCAGGTATTTCAGCTGCAATGAAAAGTGGTTCACCACATTAGCCATGTGTGATCCTATAACAATCAAGGGCATTTGATTTTAAGGGGACGATTTATCACCATACGCATCTAATGATTCGGATGACGTGATAATGTCGACCAAAGTCGCAATGCAATAACTGAGTACCTCACATGGATGTATCAATTATCGCATGCAGGGGGTCATTCAGACCTGATCGCTTGCTAGGTTTTTTTTGCACTGCTGCGAGCAGATAGTCGCAGCCCATAGGGGAGTGTATTTTTGCTTTAAAAGTGTGCGAACGCATGTGCAGCCGAGCGGTACAAAAAAGTTTTGTGCAGTTTCTGAGTTGCCCAGAACTTACTCAGCCCTTGCGATCACTTCAGCCTGTCCGGGGCCGGAATTGACGTCAGACACTAGCCCTGCAAACGCTTGGACACGCCTGCATTTTTCCAACCACTCACAGAAAACGGTCAATTGACTCCCACAAACGCCTTCTTCCTGTCAATCTCCTTGCGATTGGCTGTGCGAATGGATTCTTTGTACAATCCATCGCCCAGCAATGATCCGCTTTAGTTTGTACCCGTGTGACGCGCCTGCACATTGCGGTGCATACGCATGCGCAGTTCTGACCTGATCACAGTGCAGCGAAAAATCCTAGCGTGCGATCAGGTCTGAATGACCTCCGCAGGCACAGCAGGGACAAGCTCTGTCCTTGCAATGCCTCTCCGCAGCATCATCTGGGTATATTTGTAAAAAATACTCCGATGTCCTTCTGCGCATGCGCAACCGCCATCGCTACCACTGCCGTGACAACCCCTGCACCGCAAAAGAGCCCCCCCTCCCCGGATTTATACTTAGACCAGTCCCAGGTGCCAGTGTCTGCTGTTTAAGGAGGCTGCTGGGAGCCGGATCCTGCTGCTGCGTGTGACCCCCGGTGCTGTAAAGTGAGCTGCTGCTTTGCAGCATCACTTTGCTGCACAGGGGTCACAGCGCAGCACATGGAGGACCCGGTGCCCGGGAGCGCTTCCCAAAACACTGATCCCCAGCTCCTGGGACATGTACATTAAGTATGTTTTTTAAAACTTTTTTTTTTAAAAGGTGATCAGCTTGTGTGTCCATCGGACACACAGAGCTGATCACAAGAGCCCAGTCCCGCACAGCTTTCTCTGCTGGCCACATTGCATTTTCTATTATATCTATGGGGAATGAGAAGTGGGTTACTAGCAGTTTTTCATGAAAACTGCTCCAAAAGCCCATTAATACATTAAGTGATACTAAAATAATGGGAAAAGGGTGTGAAAACAACCTTTTTCACATTCTTTTAGTAAAAATAATGTTAATAAATGTGCCCCTTAGGGCTTACAGCTACGAAAGTTGGAACAGTCATTACCCCCTTGAAAATTGGGACTAAAACCAAAGTCACAGAAATCCAAGATATGCTTTATGTACCGGAGATGGGAACAAATCTCAAAGCCAACAGTGTCTTAGAGCATAAATGTCACAGAGTCCATTTCACAAGAGGAAATTTAATTGTAACAGAAAAGGGACTGTTATAGCAACAGTTAACCAGTGCCCTCAAATATATGTCCTTGAGACACAGCAGTGTTGTGCAATTATGATGACTTGGTCACTCTCTATGGAACTCTGGCACAGAAGATTTGGTCAGCTTGGATATGACAGTGTTCAGAAATTGCTAAATGGGATGGTTACAGGAATATCAATAACTGATAAAAAGAAACCTGTATGAGAAAGCTGTGTAATAGAACAGCAAAACTGTCAAACCATTTCCAAAATCATTGAGCAGAACTAAAGCACCACTATAATTAGTGCATACAGATGTTTGTGGTCCAATGCAAGTCAGGTCAATAAAATGTTACATATACTTCATAACGTTCATTGATGACTTCACAAGAATGATACACATATTGGGGGTAATTCCAAGTTGATCGCAGCAGGAATTTTTTTTAGCAGTTGGGCAAAACCATGTGCACTGCAGGGGAGGCAGATATAACATGTGCAGAAAGAGTTAGATTTGGGTGGGTTATTTTGTTTCTGTGCAGGGTAAATACTGGCTGCTTTATTTTTACACTGCAAATTAGATTGCAGATTGAACACACCACACCCAAATCTAACTCTCTCTGCACATGTTATATCTGCCTCCCCTGCAGTGCACATGGTTTTGCCCAACTGCTAAAAAAAAACCCTGCTGCGATCAACTTGGAATTACCCCCATTTTTCATTAACGAAAGTCTGAAGTTGTGAAGAAGATAGCAGACTACAAAAGGCTACTAAAAAATCAAACTGGCCACAGACTAAAGTTTTAAAAATCTGACAGTGGTAAAGAATATCTAAACAACGATTTGGAATTCCTACATTCCTAAAGATTGAACTTATCATCAATTGACTATCGACTGCACATCAGAGCAAAACAATGGGGGTAATTCCAAGTTGATCGCATCAGGAATTTTGTTAGCAGTTGGGCAAAACCATGTGCACTGCAGGGGAGGCAGATATAACATGTGCAGAAAGATTTAGAATTGGGTGGGTTATTTTGTTTCTGTGCAGGGTAAATACTGGCTGCTTTATTTTTACACTGCAAATTAGATTGCAGATTGAACACACCACACCCAAATCTAACTCTCTCTGCAAATGTTATATCTGCCCCCCCTGCAGTGCACATGGTTTTGCCCAACTGCTAAAAAATGTCCTGCTGCGATCAACTTGGAATTACCCCCCCATGTGAGTGAGTATGCAAACCATATATTAGTGGAGAAAGCCAGATGCATGCTGAAGGATGCAGGTCTAAAAAAGCAATATTGGGTAGAAGCAGTGTTCACAGCAGTTTATCAGAAGAATCCCACAGTTGCTTTGAAAGATAAAACACCAGTTATAGCGTGGTCAAGAAGAAAACCAATGTAAAGCATCTCACAGTTTTTGGGAGTTTCAACTATGTACACATACCCAAAGAAAGAAGAAGCTAGCTGGATTCAAAGTCCAAAGTGCATCATGCTTGGTTTTTGCCATGAGAGTAAAGGATACAGACTCTGGAAGCCAAGTACCAGAAAACTTGTCATGTCAAGAGAGAGCAGCACAAATTAAACAGAAGCTAGAACCTGAAACACAGAACACATATGTGTCCCTGGATATGCCAGCAGCTGGAGACATATCTGAACAGATGCAACCAGCATGAAGATGCAACCACTGAAAAAATAATTTCTGTGAGATCAAATATTGGAAAACCACTGAAAGGATACGATGAGGTATTCACAAATATTGTGTTCAGTGAACCTCTATACAGTATCTGAGAAGACAAATCAAGAGCTGACAGGTGTGCATGAAAATCAGGGATAGACAAGGAAATTAAGTTGCTTAATGAGCACAATACATGGACTTTTGCTCAGACACCAAGTCATTGTGAGACATTCAAGATTAAGTGGGTGTTCTGCAGAAAAAAAGATGGTAGATTGAAGCATTGTACATTATAAAGCTTGTTTGGTTGCAAAAGGCTACACCCAGAAATTGGGAATTGAATACAGTGAAACTTTCTCTTCGTCGCAAAACACAGGACAGTGCGTTTGGTTATTTGCCATATTAGGTTTGCATAATATGCTTTTGTACCAGTTGGATTTCCATTTCGCTTTTTTGAATGGTGAACTGAAAGAGGAGATATACTTTAAATGGAGCTGCCAGAGAACTATAATAAAGAAATGTTTAAAGAGGGCGAAGTCTGTCTCCTGAAAAAATCACCGTATGGCATGAAGCAGGGTGGTTGGTGCTGGTATATTAAGTTAGATGTTGTACTACAAGAGATGAGTTTTTAAACTCTGAAACACAGATTACTGTCTTTACCACAAGTACATATAGAGTATGCTTTTCATCATCATTGTGTATGTGGTTGACTTGATATTGGCAGGCCAAGTAGAGCAAATTGTCAAAGTAAAATAGTTACTTGCACAAAGATTTAAAATGAGAGACTTGGGTCCAGCACATTACTTACTAGGACTGAGAATTAACCTAGAATTAGAGAAGGCCAACAGACCTATGCCGAGAACATACTTAAAGTATGGGATGACAGATGCCAAACCAATAAGCACCATTGACACAGGAACTAAGTTAACAAAAAAGATATTGCCTTAAAGTGAAGAGGAGGCAGAGGACATGAAAATATCACACACCAGAATGCCATTGGGCACTTGATGTATGTCATTTTTGGGACTAAAACTGCATGCAGTATGCAAAGTAAGCAGTTTGTCACTAATCCAGAACGACTGCATTGGAAGACAGTCAAGGGAATCCTGAGGTATCTGAAAGGGACACCATCCATTAAACAAGAGTTTTCCATGTACAGAAACTCTATGCTGGAGTAGTTCTGTGATGCTGATTTAGGGGCAGATGAGGATGCTCACCATTATTATACTGGATACCTGATTTGACTGTCAGATACAGTGTTAATATAGGTGAGCAAGAAACAACCTTCTCTACTAAGGCCGACTATATGGTTTTAACAGAATCAGCCAAGGAAGCCCTACATCTCAAAGATACTATGGGGTAAATTTACTAAGGTCTATATGACTAAAGTCTATATGACTGAAAAAGGAGGATCCCTAGGAAAGATGGGCCTCCAGGGAGGTGAAGGGGCAGGTGACAATTTAGCACTTAGATGGTAATACATATTTACCTTGATATATTACTCAATGTTATAGACACTGTTGCACGACTTCCCTCAACATTTAAGGAGAATTGTTTCTTACGTTTAAAGAGAGGTCAAGTGGAGAAGTTGTCCATAACATCAAATCAACTTCTAGCTATCATTTTCTAGAACAGTCTATATAAGCCTACTCCATTCTCACTTAGCACCAGGTACAACCATGCAAGTTATTACACCCGACACTACACATCGTACTGCAGTGCATGCGCATGTCATCATACAAGTATGCCATAAAATATAAATTCCCAGCAGCCTTTGTGGCTGTTCAGGAAGATGTCACATAAGCAGCGTCAGATGATAGAGGCATGGGTACCGACAGTTTGAAAGAGGCAGTTCGACAAAGTGATGAGAAGGGGGTGGGAGAAGAGGGAGAAAGAGAGAGAGAGGAAAAAATAGCTAGATAGAGAGAGAGAGAAGGAGAAAGAGAGAGAGAGAGAGAGAGAGAGAGAGAGAGAGAGAGAGAGAGAGAGAGAGGAGAGGGAAGAAAAAAGAGAGGGGGAAGAAGAGAAAGAGATAGAAAGAGAGCGTGAAGGAGAGAGAGAGAGTGATTAGGATTGAGAGGTTGGTATTTAGAGATTAGAGAGAGTTTTGTTTGGTTTATGGTGCTAGTCTGTAACCTGATCTTTGAGACATATACATGCCTGATTGCAAGCTTGGAAGCTGTGAGTCACATGTGTGTGGGACAATGCCCATTTCCATTAATTGGTGAATGCCCTGAATATTAGCCTCTAAAGAAAATATATTTTTACCTTATCAATTAATGACTTTTATTACATTTACTGTAATATTTGCTGTATAAACAGTATTACATGATTGGTTGTTGCTTCACTCTCTTTTTCATGTTTTACATAAGATTCTTCATGGAGAGAAGAAGCACCCATTAAACAGGGGAAACAACTCACATGACAAATTGATCAAAGTGCCATTATATCTGTTACAGCTCTGTTTGATATTGTGCATTGTGGAGTTCTGGTGTGACTCATTTGTACCAGATTATATAGGCAGCACTGATTTGCAAACGAGAGGGTACCATATTTATGATGTCTCAATTATATTGGTGAAAAGATTAGAAAAAACTATCTTCAGTAGTCTTGCCCTCATAATGTATAGGCCAGTACTGACGGGAGAGATGTGTACTGAGCGATCTTAACACAGCTCGCTCAGCACACATCCCTCCCCCCCGCTCAGCACAGCACGATGTGTGCTGAGCGAGGGGGACGGATGGGGGGGGCACTCATTTCATCCAGCGGGTGAAATGAGCTATGTGCTAGATTGAGGCCGCACATTACTATCGCTGTGGGGGGTACACACTGAGAGATTAGTGCTTAACTTCTAAGCAATCTAGTCAGATTGCTTAGAATTTAAGCACTGATCTCTCCGTGTATACCCCCCTTATGTCAGCGGAAGATACTAGCCAGACTTTTGTTGTATATAAATTCTAGAGCTGCTACTTCAATTCTCTCTCTACAGAGATTTATCAAAGCTTGGAAAGATATAAAGTGGAGAGGGATAAAGTACCAACCAATCAGTTCCTAACTGTCATTTTTCAAACACAGCCCGAATCATGGCTGTTAGGACCCGATTGGTTGGTGTTTTATCTCTCAGCAGCACACTCCTCTTTCAACACCCCCCCTCACTGCAAGCTTCTCTATGTTACCCAAACATTTCATTTCAACATTTCTGTAGTAATCTATAAAATAAATTAGGTTAAACACATGAAAAGGCATCAACATATCACGTGACTTTAGCTTGGCCTTCTTTTAAGGTATATTAGTAAAAGTTCCTTTACTGGCAGCATGGGCCATAACAACAGCCTCTCTACTCACAAACTTGGGACTGCTGTCACTATCACGATTCTTAATGCTTTTCACATTTATGGCATTTAAATCTTACAAAATCTCTATACTAATCTTTGATTTCTATTCATACCATTCAGACATTAATTCTGGTTTCTAGTTATCTTAAGGTTTACTCAGGAGCAGATATTCTAAGCCTTGGAGAGTGATAAAGTGGAGAGATAAAGTACCAACCAATCAGCTTCAAAGCTTAGCACTCCCACTATGTAATTTGACTAGAGATCAAAGTTTAGCTTAAGAGAGAACCTAACCATACACACAAAATAAACATATCCAAAACAAACAAACTACTTGATCTCTCTCCACTTTATCACTGCCCGAGATGTAGTATACTGTATCTCCCCCTGTGCTGAAAATTCTTCATTATACCTCTTAGGTGGTTTTACGATATTTGTTCTTGCAGAAGATCTCCTCTGTGGTTGAACTTCCACTCTGATAGCTTTTTACTCAGATATATCTTGAACTGCTGATATATCTGCTGACACATACTTCCTCTACATATCAGCTTCTAACTTTTCTCAGACATGTGCTGTTTCTTTAAAGATAGCATCTCTAGACTTGACTAACTTTTAGGCATTTGGATTCCATAATCTGTATCTGTTGTTTTCATTGCAATAAACAAGCATGATGCACTTTACTGATTTTGATTCCAGTTTGCATCCTCATTCTTTTAGGATGTGGACATACTGTAGTGTCAGGTTCTGTTCAGTTTGTGTCCCCGGAGGGGGAGCTAGTGGGTCAGTGGAGGTAGGATGGAAGAAGTGAGGAGGTCGGATTGGATTCCTGCGCATGTGCGCAATGTTGTTTATTAAACAATAGGCTTTAAACAATATGGCAGCAGGAATACTTGATAACAACAGAAACAAATGCAATTGTGAATATGCAGCGTGGAAGCTGAGAGTCTATGGCAAAGTCTGTATGGTAAGTTCAATCGATCAGGGGATCGATGTGTCGGTATGGGAACCGATAGTTGTTGGGCCGTGGAGCCAGCAGAGATGTTAGTGGGAATAGCAAACCTGGTAGCAATTGCAGGAGACAAGTGTTAAAGTTCTCAGTGCAGTTTGAATAACACTGGCAGCTTGCAGGCTGATGAACAGGTGTAGATGACGAGATGCACCTGGAGGAGAGTCTCTACTGCAGAGGGCTGGAGCACACTGTAGCTGGTAAAGGTGTGAAGCTAAAACTCAAGTGCAAGGGTTGCTGGTGCTTGTGGTTCCACGGTAGTACAGGAACAAACTGGAAGGCAAAGCACGTAAACGGAGGAACTGGAGAACGGAGCCAGAGACACAGGTCATAGGAGTGACACGAAGTCCAGGACAAGGACTGACTCACCCTGCTGCTCCTGATATACCCCCCGGTCTGTAGGCATTGGCTGGAAGGGAAACGAGGAGGTGCGGCCAAGCTCCGGATTGGCTGATGCGGCAGTCTGAGGAAAGCTGTCATGGTGGCGCCCATGCCGCGGCCTGGGGGGAACGCGGCGTGCATGCACGCCCGCTGACAACAGGAGCGTTCCTAGGCCCAGGATGGCATCCGGCGACAGGGAGACCAGCGGACCAGCGACAGCGAGACGTAGGAACCCCGGACGGAGTCCACACCGACAGACAGATGCAGCTGTGGTAAGTCGATTCCTGACACATAGGGCCTAATTCAAGGCTGATTGCAAAAGCAAAATCATCCTCTAATGGGCAAAACCATGTGCACTGCAAGCGGGGCAGATAAAACATGTGCAGAGAGATTTAGATTTAGGTGGGTTATATTGTTTCTGTGCAGGGTAAATACTGGCTGCTTTATTTTTACACTGCAATTTAGATTTCAGTTTGAACACACCCCACCCAAATCTAACTTTCTAGTCACATGTTATATCTGCCCCACCTGCAGTGCACGTGGTTTTGCACATTAGGGAAAGATTTTGTGATGAACTTTGAATTAGGCCCATAGGCAATAATTAATATGAGATGCTTTACACTGGGTTTTATTTTTGATCACACTTCAATAGGTGTTATGTCTCTGGCAACTGTGGGAGAATGGTTCTCGACATGAACTGCTGTGGACATGGGGGTATATTTACTAACATTCGTAATTTCCGAAAATAGGTCAAAGTTCAATCACGAATGACATCGAGAGTGTAAAACTGCAACTTTTTGAATTTATTACGATGGATTTACTAAGCTGTCGTATTCGTGTTTTTCTTTTCTTCCGATGTCGATGTCATTCGTTTTTTTTTACCTAATTTTACGGCAGTGATTAGCAAAACACTGCCGTTTTTTTTTACAATCAATCTCGGCCGGATCTGTGTGATCCGTGCTGGGGTTCTTTTTATTTTTTATTTTTAATTAAACAATGTAAAATCCCCCCAAAAAATGCGTGGGGTCCCCCCTCCTAAGCATAACCAGCCTCGGCCTCTTTGAGCCGATCCTGGTTGCAGAAATATGGGAAAAAAAATGACAGGGGTTCCCCCATATTTAAGCAACCAGCATCGGGCTCTGCGCCTGGTCCTGGTCCCAAAAATACGGGGGACAAAAAGAGTAGGGGTCCCCCGTATTTTTAAAACCAGCACCGGGCTCCACTAGCTGGACAGATAATGCCACAGCCGGGGGTCACTTTTATATAGTGCCCTGCGGCCGTGGCATAAAAAATCCAACTAGTCACCCCTGGCCGGGGTACCCTGGGGGAGTGGGGACCCCTTCAATCAAGGGGTCCCCCCCCCCCAGCCACCCAAGGGCCAGGGGTGAAGCCCGAGGCTGTCCCCCCCCATCCAATGGGCTGCGGATGGGAGGGCTGATAGCCTTTGTTGTAAAATAAAAGATATTGTTTTTAGTAGCAGTACTACAAGTCCCAGCAAGCCTCCCCCGCATGCTGGTACTTGGAGAACCACAAGTACCAGCATGCGGCGGAAAAACGGGCCCGCTGGTACCTGTAGTACTACCACTAAAAAAATACCCAAAAAAACACAAGACACACACCGTGAAAGTATAATTTTATTACATACATACACACATACATACATACTTACCTTATGTTCCCACGCAGGTCGGTCCTCTTCTCCAGTAGAATCCAAGGGGTACCTGTTGAATAAATTCTACTCACGAGATCCAGGGGTCCAGGCTCCTCGGCAAATCCAGGGATAATCCACGTACTTGAATAAAACAAAAAAACGGTTGCCCGACCACGAACTGAAAGGTGACCCATGTTTGCACATGGGTCACCTTCCCACGAATGCCAGAAACCCACTTTGCCTTCTGGCTAAGTGGGTTTCTTCAGCCAATCAGGGAGCGCCACGTTGTAGCACTCTCCTGATCAGCTGTGTGCTGCTGTCCTCACTGACAGGCAGCACGCGGCAGTGTTACAATGTAGCGCCTATGCGCTACATTGTAACCAATGATGGGAACTTTCTGCTCAGCGGTGACGTCACTTTAGGTCAACCGCAGGGCAGAAAGTTCCCATCATTGGTTACAATGTAGCGCATAGGCGCTACATTGTAACACTGCCGTGTGCCGCCTGTCAGTGAGGACAGGAGCACACAGCTGATCAGGAGAGTGCTACAACGTGGCACTCCCTGATTGGCTGAAGAAACCCACTTAGCCAGAAGGCAAAGTGGGTTTCTGGCATTCGTGGGAAGGTGACCCATGTGCAAACATGGGTCACCTTTCAGTTCGTGGTCGGGCAACCGTTTTTTTGTTTTATTCAAGTACGTGGATTATCCCTGGATTTGCCGAGGAGCCTGGACCCCTGGATCTCGTGAGTAGAATTTATTCAACAGGTACCCCTTGGATTCTACTGGAGAAGAGGACCGACCTGCGTGGGAACATAAGGTAAGTATGTATGTATGTGTGTATGTATGTAATAAAATTATACTTTCACGGTGTGTGTGTGTCTTGTGTTTTTTTGGGTATTTTTTTAGTGGTAGTACTACAGGTACCAGCGGGCCCGTTTTTCCGCCGCATGCTGGTACTTGTGGTTCTCCAAGTACCAGCATGCGGGGGAGGCTTGCTGGGACTTGTAGTACTGCTACTAAAAACAATATCTTTTATTTTACAACAAAGGCTATCAGCCCTCCCATCCGCAGCCCATTGGATGGGGGGGGACAGCCTCGGGCTTCACCCCTGGCCCTTGGGTGGCTGGGGGGGGGGGACCCCTTGATTGAAGGGGTTCCCACTCCCCCAGGGTACCCCGGCCAGGGGTGACTAGTTGGATTTTTGATGCCACGGCCGCAGGGCGCTGTATAAAAGTGACCCCCGGCTGTGGCATTATCTGTCCAGCTAGTGGAGCCCGGTGCTGGTTTTAAAAATACGGGGGACCCCTACTCTTTTTTCCCCCCGTATTTTTGGAACCAGGACCAGGCGCAGAGCCCGATGCTGGTTGCTTAAATATGGGGGAACCCCTGTCATTTTTTTCACCATATTTCTGCAACCAGGATCGGCTCAAAGAGCCCGAGGCTGGTTATGCTTAGGAGGGGGGACCCCACGCAATTTTTTTTGAAAAAATAAGCACTTTCCCACCCCTTCCCACTGATATACATGCACGGATCTCATGGATCCGTGCATGCCTATCCAATCACGAATAAAAAAAAAAGGTCTGTTTTTTTTTAGCACTTTTTTACGAGTTGTAATTTTTCACGGCAGTGTTTGTTCTTTTTTGGCTTTGCACTTCTTAGTAAATGACCGAGATTCATACTTAAACAGCCGCGTTTTGACCGATGGTGTATTCATTCGTAATTTTTTACCTGAACTTGCAAAAAATTACGAATGCCCTCATCACTGCCGTGATTAGTGTTTAGTAAATTACCGAGATTAACCGAGATGACACTTTGAAGAAAAAACGGCATCTCGGTCAAAATCGGGAGCTTAGTAAATATACCCCATGGTTTCTGCCCAAAACTGCTTATTTTGGCCTGTGTCCTTTAGTATGCATCTTGCTCCCTCTACTAGTGTATGGTTTGCCCTTTTCACTGGCACTGTTTTGCTCAGTAGTATATGCAATGGTCAATTGATGCTCTATTCCATATTTTCATAAGATTTGTTCCTCCTCTTTGTGGAAATATTGTATCTCATGGTCTTGAGTCTGTGACCTGTTTGATTTTCTACAAGTCTATTGTAGTAATCTTCTTTGCTATTTCAGATTTTTCTCTGATGAAGAACACGTGTGTCTTTCTTGGGAAGCCATCTATCACAAAGTATCTGTATCCACTTACTGACTTTACTTCCATTGGACCACAAACATCTTGCTGTTATCGTTGCATAACAGTTCTGTTTATCAGGGACATACTATTGCTGACACCTTGTGCCTGTAGCTGTGAAGGGACATTTTCTGTTTCTCACAATGCACTTTCCTTTAGCAAAGTGAACTCTTTGGCCTCTATGTTTTAGGACACTGATGGTTATAAAAATGTGTTCCCATCTCTGGTACATAAAGCATGTTTTGGATTTCTGTGACTTTTGTTGTTCCAATTTTAAGTGAGCGATAATTGCTCCAACTTTTGTAGCTGCATGCAATTTGATGCCAATCCCTTTAATCATAATAGGGTCACATTTGGTTAACATGGTAAACCAATCCTCATTGCAGATGAAATGTCTTAGTGTTCCTGACTCTATAAACCAGGAATCTTTTTCAAAGGGTATCTGTAAATAAAAAATTAACTGGGAGCTTTGATAAACGACAAAATAAAAGCAGAAATACTGAACAATTTTTCCCCTCAGTATTCACCAGGGAAGATCCGATGGTGAGAGTAGTGCATAACGATAGTGAAGATAATGGCTCTTGGCTTGATACTCTTTTAAGTGAGGAAGTAGTCCGGGAGAGACTATGCAAAATAAAGATTAATAAATCACCAGGCCCTGATGTCATTCATCCGATGGTTATTATGGAGCCTAGGTCACAGCTAGCAAAACCCCTATACTTGATTTTCTATAGTTCAATTAGATCAGGCATGGTACGAAAGGATTGGCGCATAGCTGAGGTAGTGACCTCATTTAAAAAGGGAACTAAAGATAATCCTGGTAACTATAGACTAGTTAGTTTAACCTCTATAGTGGGTAAAATATTGGAAGAAATTTTGAGGGATAGCATAGAGAATTATCGGCATGCTATTAAAATGATTCGCAAAAGTCAGCATGGATTTGTAAGGGGTAGATCATGTCAAACTAGCTTAGTTAGCTTCTACAAGGAAGTGAGCGAGAATCTTGACCAGGGAAAAGCAGTGGATGTGGTCTATTTAGATTTTGCAAAAGCCTTCGATACAGTGTCTCACAGGACACTGATAATCAAATTAAGGGAACTTGGCCTAGGATATAGTATTTGTACATGGATAAGTAATTGGCTGGATAACAGAGTACAACGAGTAGTGGTCAATGGGATGTTTTCTAGCTGGGCGCCAGTAGTCAGCGGAATACCGCAAGGGTCCGTACTTGGCCCGCTACTGTTCAATATATTTATCAATGATCTAGGAATAGGCCTGGAAATCACAGTGTCAATCTTTGCTGATGATACTAAACTGTGTAAGGTAATTAACTCAGAAAGCAATGTGGAGTCTCTACAGAACGACTTATTTAAACTTGAAACCTGGGCGTCTAAATGGATAATGAAGTTCAATATAGAAAAATGAAAAGTTAAGCATTTTGGGACAAAAAATAAATTTGCATCCTACACTCTGGGTGGGAAAATATAGGGGTAACTGTGGTGGAAAAAGATTTGGGGGTGCTCATACATAATAGGCTTAACAACAGTACACAATGTCAAAATGCAGCAAAGAAGGCAACTAAAGTGCTCGCGTGCATAAAATGGGGCATTGAGACGAGGGATGAGGATGTAATCCTGCTGCTGTACAAATCATTGGTGCCACCTGGAACCACCTGGAATATTGTGTTCAGTTTTGGGCACCATATTATAAAAAGATATCGGGGCTCTAGAAAGAGTTCAAAGGTGAGCTACTAAATTGATTAAAGGGTTAGAGACACTGGAGTACGAGGAAAGGC
Organism: Pseudophryne corroboree; assembly: GCF_028390025.1. Taxonomy (NCBI): domain Eukaryota; kingdom Metazoa; phylum Chordata; class Amphibia; order Anura; family Myobatrachidae; genus Pseudophryne; species Pseudophryne corroboree. The sequence goes on from NC_086449.1 coordinate 286,438,176, forward strand.
TCACTAGGTTGAATATGTATACACTAGAATAGAGGCGTCTAAGAGGAGACATTATTAATATCTTCAAATATGTAAAGGGCCATTATAAGGAGTTAGCACGGGATTTGTTTATTAAAAGAGCTCTGAATAGGACACGTGGGCACTCACTGAGGCTAGAGGAGAGACAATTCCGTACACAACGTAGGAAAGGGTTCTTCACGGTAAGGGCAATTAAGATTTGGAACTCCCTGCCGGAGCCGGTGGTTATGGCGGACTCTGTAAATGCATTTAAAAATGGATTGGACAAATTTCGAACTGGAAAAAGTATCCAGGGCTATAGCATTTAAAATATTGACATTAAATATCTGGGAGTGATAAGAACCATAGTTGTCAATTGATACTAAACCATTACTTCAGCAGGCGCATTATAATATGTACAGCTTAACACAGAATACAGGTTGAACCCGATGAGCATTTTGCCTCTTTTCAACCTCACTAACTATGTAACCAGTGGCGGATCTTGCCACGGGCAAGCAGGACTTTTGCCCGGGGCGCCACCTTCCGGGGGGCGCCGGCGCCATCCGGAGGGCGCCGCACCATGGCAAGATCCTCCACTGTCAGTGTGCGCCCCAGCAGTGTCCCCCCGCTGTGCCCCCCCTCCCGCTGTGAGAAGGGAACCAGACGCTATGCGTCTGGTTTCCCTTCGTGGCGCTGGTCCTCCCCCGCTCTGAAGGGAATCAGACGCTAAGCGTCTAGTTTCCCTTCATGGAGAGGACCTTTGGTGTGCGGTGCGAGATGACGTCATCGCGCACCGCACAGCATTGTGGCATAGACGCTAGGGGTCATAATTGACCTCTAGCGCTTATGCTGTGCTATGGGAGAGACGTCATGACTGACGTCTCTCCCATAGATCCGAGGAGAAGAGCGGCGCCGGTCTGCAGGGTCTGGAAACAGGAGCGGGGTACAGTAAGTATACTTTTGTTTCTTTCTTTCTTTTTTCAGCGGCGCTACAAATGGGGGGCGTGACTGGCCACGCCCCCATGTTAAGCCACGCCCCTAACTTTTGCCCGGGGCGCCGCAAGGGCAAGAACCGGCCCTGTATGTAACTATGTAATACCCGGGGCTAATTTATCTTTTCCATTGCATTTCTTGGTTTGAATAGGATTCACACTTTCTGCCTGTACTCAAATGCTTTGTGACCTATCCTGTGACAACTGTTGCACAGGAACTAGAATTTTCTGATTTGCTTCTCTTTTCTATGCATATGCAATGCTGTAGTCTCAACATTTTACTCACAAGGCACATGTTCTTGAAAATGTAATAACTTTGCTCTAGCTTTGTCTGTGGTTTACATTTCCTGTGTTTGCTTCACACACCACTACTATATACAGAAAATGATCTAGACCGTGCAACCTATCAATGCAGCCCTATGATAAAAAAGAGGCTTCGCAACTCTTCCACAATAATGGTGCAGACCAAAAGAATTTGACACAATTGGTGGAATAAAATCAATAAATATCTAAATAAATCTATCTATCTCTATCTCTCTCTCTCTCCTCTCTCTCTCTGTATGTATATATATATATATATATATATTTATTTATAGGCATCGGAATGGATGGTGCAAGGGGGCATCTCGGCCAAATGTTGAAGAGTGCCCGCCTCCATGAGAGACCTGTGGCTGTGCTGCTGTGTAATCAGGACAGGTACAATAGTGTCTCTCTCACTCCATCTCTCTCCCTGTTCTATTCTCTCTCCCTAACACTCTCTCTTTTCTCTGTCTCTCTCTCCCTAACACTCTCTCCCCTCTCTTTCTCTCCCTCCCTAACACTCTCTTTCCTCTCTCTCTCTCTCTCTAACACTCTCTCCTCTCTCCTTAACACTCTTGCTCCTCTCTAACACTCCAGCTTCTCTCTCTCTCTCCCTAACACTCTCTCTCCTCTCTCTTCTCTCTCTCTTTCTCTCCCTAACATTCTCTCTCCTTAACATGATTTCTCTCTCTACCTGACACTGTCCCTTTTTCTCCCTCACTCTCCCTAACACTTAGTCTCTTTCTCTCTCTCTCTCTCTCTCTCTCTCTCTCTCTCTCTCTCTCTCTCTCTCTCTCTCTCTCCCTCTTTCTTTCCCTGACAGTCTGCCTCTCTTTTCCCACCTCCTCCCCACCATGGTGCCGCCTCCATTTTGTCCCCGTAGTACCGCCTCCTCCTCCCCAGTGGCTCGGCCCCCAGGGGCACCAAATGAGGATCTATCTTGCCCCCCCAGCCCAAAAATGTTTTGACATCCCTATATATATATATATATATATATATACATACATACATACATGTATATGTGTGTGTGTGTATATGTGTATATATATATATATATATATATATATATAAAGTCCTTACATTAAAGAATAGTTCTCAATAGATCAGGTTATTTTCCCAACTCTTTTGTTACTAACAGATCTTTTCTTTCAGTTCCTTTCACTCTTTCTTTAGCTTCCAATATTACCTCTTTCTGTTACCCTTTTTCTAAGAAACGGTTTCCTATCTCCTCCATGTGTTCAGATTTGTTTGTTTTTCTTTACAATTTTGTCATATACGCAGAAATTGGCTATCTGGAATCCCATCTAACCAGTTATTATGATGTAAACTTGTGTTATCTATATAGCTGTTAGAATCTGTGATTTTTGTATAGGTCATCTTTAACATAGAGAAGAAGGTCTAAAAATGCTGATGGACTTTTGAGGACTTTTACATGTACTCAAGATTGTGTCAGTGGTAGATCACTTGTAATATTTCCTCTTTTCCAGAGTTCGAGCAAATAAATTATTGCGGGAGCTGCACACTTCTGGTTTCATCCTGCTGGAATGCATGGTGAAACGCAAGACGTACTTCCGGTTTCCGGTATTTCCGTCATTTCCACCTGTGGAATGGAGCCACGAGTGGCAGGAAAATCACTGGAACGCATGGTGAGATGCAAGCCACACTTCCAGTTCCGGTTTCCGGTAATGACATCACTTCCGCCCATGCGTTGAGCCTTGGGTTGTAGGAAAATGGAGGTGTTAGAAAAAATCGCATTGGTCTATGTTGGGTATAAATATGGTTATGGTAAACTTTAGCCACTATGCCTCTGATGAAGGACAGGATGCCCGAAAAGCTTCAGGCAATGTGACTATTGATTGGAGGAATCTCTGTGGGAGCCATCGTTTACAAGGACAAGGAGGGAAAATACCAGGGACTTTTCATCTCTGCTCCACTTGGGAAGGTAACAGGTTGGCAAGAAAGGGAACCGTTTTCCACTTGAGAGTGATGACATACTTGTTTACTCTTTTAATCTGTGAGTGTGATGTGTTAATACATTTCCAATTTGTTTCCTGACAGTGCTGTACTGTGTCATCTTCTTTCTCTTGCATTTGAGATACGAAGCAGGGAAGTGGTTTTACTGGGGATGAAAGCGTGAATTTTTCTCTTTTATGGATTGAAAATTTGAAATATCTCTGAAAAAAGGAAACAGTTGCAGCAAGAATTGGAAAATAACCTGATCTATTGAGAACTATTTTTTAATGTAAAGACTTCTTTCTATATATACAGTATATATATATATTAGTGATGTGCACCGGAAATTTTTCGGGTTTTGTGTTTTGGTTTTGGGTTCGGTTCCGCGGCCGTGTTTTGGGTTCGAACGCGTTTTGGCAAAACCTCACCGAATTTTTTTTGTCGGATTCGGGTGTGTTTTGGATTCGGGTGTTTTTTTCAAAAAACCCTAAAAAACAGCTTAAATCATAGAATTTGGGGGTCATTTTGATCCCATAGTATTATTAACCTCAATAACCATAATTTCCACTCATTTTCAGTCTATTCTGAACACCTCACAATATTATTTTTAGTCCTAAAATTTGCACCGAGGTAGCTGTGTGACTAAGCTAAGCGACACAAGTGGCCGACACAAACACCTGGCCCATCTAGGAGTGGCACTGCAGTGTCACGCAGGATGGCTCTTCAAAAAAATACTCCCCAAACAGCACATGACGCAAAGAAAAATGAAAGAAAAAAGAGGTGCAAGATGGAATTGTCCTTGGGCCCTCCCACCCACCCTTATGTTGTATAAACAGGACATGCACACTTTAACGAACCCATCATTTCAGCGACAGGGTCTGCCACATGACTGTGACTGAAATGACTGGTTGGTTTGGACCCCACCAAAAAAAGAAGCAATCAATCTCTCCTTGCACAAACTGGCTCTACAGAGGCAAGATGTCCACCTCCTCCTCATCATCCGATTCCTCACCCCTTTCACTGTGTACATCCCCCTCCTCACAGATTATTAATTCGTCCCCACTGGAATCCACCATCTCAGGTCCCCGTGTACTTTCTGGAGGCAATTGCTGCTGGTGAATGTCTCCATGGAGGAATTGATTATAATTCATTTTAATGAACATCATCTTCTCCACATTTTCTGGAAGTAACCTCGTACGACGATTGCTGACAAGGTGAGCGGCGGCACTAAACACTCTTTCGGAGTACACACTGGAGGGAGGGCAACTTAGGTAGAATAAAGCCAGTTTGTGCAAGGGCCTCCAAATTGCCTCTTTTTCCTGCCAGTATATGTACGGACTGTCTGACGTGCCTACTTGGATGCGGTCACTCATATAATCCTCCACCATTCTTTCAATGGTGAGAGAATCATATGCAGTGACAGTAGACAAAATGTCAGTAATCGTTGGCAGGTCCTTCAGTCCGGACCAGATGTCAGCATCAGCAGTCGCTCCAGACTGCCCTGCATCACCGCCAGCGGGTGGGCTCGGAATTCGTAGCCTTTTCCTCGCACCCCCAGTTGCGGGAGAATGTGAAGGAGGAGATGTTGACGGGTCGCGTTCCGCTTGACTTGACAATTTTCTCACCAGCAGGTCTTTGAACCTCTGCAGACTTGTGTCTGCCGGAAAGAGAGATCCAACATAGGTTTTAAATCTAGGATCGAGCACGGTGGCCAAAATGTAGTTCTCTGATTTCAACAGATTGACCACCCGTGAATCCTGGTTAAGCGAATGAAGGGCTCCATCCACAAGTCCCACATGCCTAGCGGAATCGCTCTGTTTTAGCTCCTCCTTCAATGCCTCCAGCTTCTTCTGCAAAAGTCTGATGAGGGGAATGACCTGACTGAGGCTGGCAGTGTCTGAACTGACTTCGCGTGTGGCAAGTTCAAAAGGTTGCAGAACCTTGCACAACGTTGAAATCATTCTCCACTGCGCTTGAGACAGGTGCATTCCACCTCCTTTGCCTATATCGTGGGCAGATGTATAGGCTTGAATGGCCTTTTGCTGCTCCTCCATCCTCTGAAGCATATAGAGGGTTGAATTCCACCTCGTTACCACCTCTTGCTTCAGATGATGGCAGGGCAGGTTCAGGTGTTTTTGGTGGTGCTCCAGTCTTCTGTACGTGGTGCCTGTACACCGAAAGTGGCCCGCAATTCTTCTGGCCACCGACAGCATCTCTTGCACGCCCCTGTCATTTTTTAAATAATTCTGCACCACCAAATTCAAGGTATGTGCAAAACATGGGACGTGCTGGAATTTGCCCAGAGGTAATGCACGCACAATATTGCTGGCGTTGTCCGATGCCACAAATCCCCAGGAGAGTTCAATTGGGGTAAGCCATTCTGCAATGATCTTCCTCAGTTGCCGTGAGAGGTTTTCAGCTGTGTGCGTATTCTGGAAAGCGGTGATACAAAGCGTAGCCTGCCTAGGAACGAGTTGGCGTTTGCGAGATGCTGCTACTGGTGCCGCCGCTGCTGTTCTTGCAGCGGGAGGCAATACATCTACCCAGTGGGCTGTCACAGTCATATAGTCCTGAGTCTGCCCTGCTCCACTTGTCCACATGTCCGTGGTTAAGTGGACATTGGGTACAACTGCATTTTTTAGGACACTCGTGAGTTTTTTTCTGACGTCCGCGTACATTCTCGGTATCGCCTGCCTAGAGAAGTGGAACCTAGATGGTATTTGGTAACGGGGGCACACTACCTCAAGCAATTCTCTAGTTCCCCGTGAACTAACGGCGGATACTGGACGCACGTCTAACACCAACATAGTTGTCAAGGCCTGAGTTATCCGCTTTGCAACAGGATGACTGCTGTGATATTTCATCTTCCTCGCAAAGGACTGTTGGACAGTCAATTGCTTACTGGAAGTAGTACAAGTGGTCTTCCGACTTCCCCTCTGGGATGACGATCGACTCCCAGCAGCAACAACAGCAGCGCCAGCAGCAGTAGGCCTTACACTCAAGGATGCATCGGAGGAATCCCAGGCAGGAGAGGACTCGTCAGACTTGCCAGTGACATGGCCTGCAGGACTATTGGCTTTCCTGGGTAAGGAGGAAATTGACACTGAGGGAGTTGGTGGTGTGGTTTGCGGGAGCTTGGTTACAAGAGGAAGGGATTTACTGGTCAGTGGACTGCTTCCGCTGTCGCCCAAAGTTTTTGAACTTGTCACTGACTTATTATGAATGCGCTGCAGGTGACGTATAAGGGAGGATGTTCCGAGGTGGTTAACGTCCTTACCCCTACTTATTACAGCTTGACAAAGGGAACACACGGCTTGACACCAGTTGTCCGTATTTCTGTTGAAATAATTCCACACTGAAGAGCTGATTTTTTTTTGTATTTTGACCAGGCATGTCAATGGCCATATTCCTCCCACGGACAACAGGTGTCTCCCCGTGTGCCTGACTTAAACAAACCACATCACCATCAAAATCCTCCTTGTCAATTTCCTCCCCAGCGCCAGCAACACCCATATCCTCATCCTGGTGTACTTCAACACTGACATCTTCAATTTGACTATCAGGAACTGGACTGCGGGTGCTCCTTCCAGCACTTGCAGGGGGCGTGCAAATGGTGGAAGGCGCAAGCTCTTCCCGTCCAGTGTTGGGAAGGTCAGGCATCGCAACCGACACAATTGGACTCTCCTTGGGGATTTGTGATTTCGAAGAACGCACAGTTCTTTGCTGTGCTTTTGCCAGCTTAAGTCTTTTCTTTTTTCTAGCGAGAGGATGAGTGCTTTCATCCTCATGTGAAGCTGAACCACTAGCCATGAACATAGGCCAGGGCCTCAGCCGTTCCTTGCCACTCCGTGTCGTAAATGGCATATTGGCAAGTTTACGCTTCTCCTCAGATGCTTTTAATTTTGATTTTTGGGTCATTTTACTGAACTTTTGTGTTTTGGACTTTACATGCTCTGTACTATGACATTGGGCATCGGCCTTGGCAGACGACGTTGATGGCATTTCATCGTCTCGGCCATGACTAGTGGCAGCAGCTTCAGCACGAGGTGGAAGTGGATCTTGATCTTTCCCTATTTTTTTAACCTCCACATTTTTGTTCTCCATATTTTAATGCGCACAACTAAAAGCCACCACAGGTATACAATGTAGATGGATGGATAGTATAGTATTATATTACTTATGGACGACGAGTGCACTGACGACACAGAGGTAGGTACAGCCGTGGCCTACCATACTGCTATATATAATATACTGTATAATAATAACGGACCTGGTGGACACTGTCAGCAGACTGCTAAACTAGTATGAAGAAAAAAAAAGCCACCACAGGTATACAATGTAGATGGATGGATAGTATAGTATTATATTCCTTTGGACGACGAGTGCACTGACAACACAGAGGTAGGTACAGCCGTGGCCTACCGTACTGCTATATATATAATATACTGTATAATAATAACGGACCTGGTGGACACTGTCAGCAGACTGCTAAACTAGTATGAAGAAAAAAAAAAGCCACCACAGGTATACAATGTAGATGGATGGATAGTATAGTATTATATTACTTATGGACGACGAGTGCACTGACGACACAGAGGTAGGTACAGCCGTGGCCTACCGTACTGCTATATATATATATATATATATATATATACTGTATAATAATAACGGACCTGGTGGACACTGTCAGCAGACTGCTAAACTAGTATGAAGAAAAAAAAAGCAACCACAGGTATACAATGTAGATGGATGGATAGTATAGTATTATATTACTTATGGACGACGAGTGCACTGACGACACAGAGGTAGGTACAGCCGTGGCCTACCGTACTGCTATATATAATATACTGTATAATAATAACGGACCTGGTGGACACTGTCAGCAAACTGCTAAACTAGTATGAAGAAAAAAAAAGCCACCACAGGGTGTTTTTCAGGCAGACAAACGTATACTGGACTGGTGGTCACTGTCAGCAAAACTGTGCACTGTACTCCTGCTATAACTGCTCCCCAGTCCCCACAATTAGGCAGTGTGAGCAGTGCACTCAGCACAGATATATCATGCAGCAGTGCAGCACACTGAGCACAGATATGGTGGAGCGTTTTTTCCAGGAAGAGAAACAACGGATTAAACTCACTGGTGGTATTATAATCAAAACCCTGCACTGTACTCCCTAACAGCTGCTCCCCGTCCCCAATCCTCCTCACAATTATAACTAAGTCACTCTTTTCTACTATAACGGAGAGGACGCCAGCCACGTCCTCTCCCTATCAATCTCAATGCACGTGTGAAAATGGCGGCGACGCGCGGCTGCTTATATAGAATTCGAATCTCGCGAGAATCCGACAGCGGGATGATGACGTTCGGGCGCGCTCGGGTCAACCGAGCAAGGAGGGAGGATCCGAGTCTGCCTCGGACCCGTGTAAAAAGGCTGAAGTTCGGGTGGGTCGGTTTCCGAGAAACCGAACCCGCTCATCACTAATATATATATATATATATATATATATATATATATATATGTTGTATTATTGTGCCAATTGTGGGAAATCCTTTTTATTCTGAAATGTCACAACTAAGAACTTAAATTAAGGTGTTCAAGTTCTTTAACATTGCTCTTTTTCATCTATTTGCACTCCAATAGACATTAGTTTCCTAAGAAACAGACATAATTTTGCCAATGTACTCACTCATATTGATGTAATCACTCAATTTTGTGTTATACAGCACACATCTTAAATGTATTCTTCTCATGGAACCTCCATCCTGTTATTATTATTATTATCCTTTATTTATATGGCGCCACAAGGGTTCCGCAGCGCCCAATTACAGAGTACATATGCACATAATCAAAACAGGAAAACAGTGACTTACAGTTGAAGACAATATAGGACAAGTACAGGGTAACTAAGCATAACTACACCAGTAAATGACAGAGATAAGTTCCAGGGGGCCAAAAAACTGTGTGATTTGGGCAGTTGAGGATTATTAAAGTAAGAAAAGGATAAGCACATGAGTATTGCTGACGTCTTCCCATGCATAATAGACAAGTTGTTCCACAATCAAACCAATAGTGCCAATGGCCCCCTCTACATCATCTGGCCTTGAATCTGCATCTGGTTCTATAGTAACCTTCCACAACCTTTCACGCTTCAATTGCATTTCTATAGCAAACTTCCAGGATTTATCATTTTCTGTACCTTTTAACTTGATAAACTTCATTATGGGTGTAGTTCCTGTATTCATGCTCCTTACAAACATAATTTTGCAGGTTTTGTGCTTCTGTGCAGCTACACTGCGCTGGGAACACTCTGTGCTGTCCTCACCTTGTGTTCTATGCAGCTTCTGTGTACTAACTAGCTTATGTGCAAACACAATGCACTGGAAACACCGTTGTGTTCACTCTGTGTCTTATGACAGTCTGCACTACATATGTGCTTAAGATGGGTCTGTGTGCTACTTTGGGCATCCTAGTAGCTTTGAGCAGGTGGGGTATGAAAACCCGGCAGTCACAATCCTGACAACACCATCCTGACGGTCAAAATTCTTATGGATGCAAAGGAAAAAGGAAATTAAACAGGTGGGCTTGTGAGCAGCTTAAATGTGTGACAATCTACTTGAAGGCACTCTCACTCCTTCACCAACACCAATACACATATAACAGAATGAGATTTCACTTACAAAAGCACTTATAATATCATCATAGCCTTTGTTGGATTGGGAACCTCTCCACTTCTCTCAGGTCATTCCATCTGAGTCTTTGTGAAGTTCTACTCATGAGCCAGTGCCATTTATTTCTTACTGGGGGAGGCAACCTACAGGCATCAGCACTTGGTCCCACTCCAATCCTAAAATTACCATACCATCTCTTTTCAGTCCTTCATGGGTCCACAAACTTTGCCTGGGTAGAGTTATAGGAGCAGATATAGTTGGTATTGTAGGCTGGCTGCTTATGCTCCTTATGGATCCCAGTAAATATTTTAACTTTACCCCTACATCTAACCCTAACCCATCCCTCCTGTGTCCTAATCCAAACTCACCCTTCCACAGCCTAAGCCTAACCATCCCCTCCTGCAGCCTAACTCTAACTGTCCCCTGCAGCCTAACCCTAATCTCCCCCACCCCAGTAGCCTACCCTTTCTCCTAGTGCCTAACCCTAACTTTAGTACTTACTGTCGGGATTCTGACAGTGGAGATACTGACTGCCAGGATCCTGATTCCCTTAGAGCTTGGGTACTTAAAATCTGTATGCCTGGGTCTATAACCTGTTGATAATTATGCATATGCAGGTGTTGATATTGCAGAGTTATATAGGTACACACCAGTGGATGACTGAAACTATGAAAAGCCCAACTACTTAACCAGTCATTTTGGGTTGTTGATATACTGTATAGTAGGAATAGCCATACTCATTGTTACATATACACTGGTGAAGGATAGGAGCTTGAGCAGAGTGGGGTCCAATACAGTTCCCCAGCTAGTGAGTGTATACTGCACATGGGTAGTGGTGCAGGGATGCAGGAACAGCTCCTTAGGCATGTATTAATAAGGTCTCTCATAGGAGTTAAGCAGGAGTCTTTTGTCTTCCACTATTACACACTACATGGTGAAAAAAATAAAATGGCTCCTGCACATGCTCAGTAGAGATCGCAAAGGCCATTTTGGTATAGGGCATGAAGGCTCCTTTAATAACAGGAAGACTGAGGTCAGCAAATTAGTGCACTCCTCATTCAAGACAAGTAACTATGCTCCTGGACAAATTATGTTGCACTGCAAGGGATGCAAATATATTTATTATTTTCATATGCATGGTAAATACTGTCTGCCTTTGCATGTATTTCCCCACCACACTGAAAAGTATCAACAATGTGATTTGAATACTACATAATAACAAAAGTGCAGAGATCTCAGTTGCATATATTGTTAGGCGCGGCGGTCTTCGGCCGTGCCCTGACTGAGCAGCGGTCACGGCCGCCGCGCCTCTCTCCTTCCCTGTCCCCCGCACGGCGCCTAGCAACGCCAGGACGCCGTGCGCACGATAGCCGCCGGGTCCCTGGCAACGCAGGACGCCGTGCGTGCAGGGCCGCCGGGTGCATAGCAACGGGGACGCCACAGGTGGACCGCGTTCCCCGTTGCTAAGAATAGTTAATTAGGTTGCTCGTGCAGCAGGGCAGCTGCACGGCAACTAGTAATTAGGGTCTGGGGGCTGGTCCTGCTGGCCCTCCTGTTATTGGCCAGCAGGGCCTTTTTATGTTAGCCAGCACACTGCAGCCCCGCCGGTGATAGCTTCTTGTATGCTGTTCCTGCCTTGCAGAACTCTGTTCCTGTCAGCCGTGTTTGGTGGATCTTGCTCCCTGCCCTTTGGTACTTTGGAGGTCCGAAGCCGGTCCTGGGAATCCTTCTAGTCCTTGCGAACCTGTTTGTCATCTGGGGTTCTCGCCCGGTTTCGTGAGTAGCGGCTTCTGCCGTGTGTTGCGGCCTATGCCGCTTAGTATTTACTTTACTGTGAATTGGTGCATTTGCGGAGGTTTCCGCTTTCACTGTCCTCCCCGGAACTCGGCGGTGCCGTGTAGGGGAGTGGACAGTGGTTTATTTGTAGTTCTTTTTCCTTTGGCGGCGTGCCGCACATACGTTTAGTTTTTAGGTAGTTTATAGCCCCTAGCGTGGTTGTTTCAGTTAGAGGTCCCCTTGTTATTACCCTGTCTCAGTTCACGCCTTGTCTCTCTTTAAGACCTGAGGGGGCATCGGAGTTGGGCAGACCTAATCCGCCCTTCAAACGCGGCTGCCATGGGCCCAAGAAACCATAGTCGTTCAGGCGTGAATTGATAACACGGGTAAGACAACGGAGGTAGGGTGCTAGGGGCTATTTCCTTCCCATTTCCCTATCCCAGCATTCCATCTTGGTGCTCAGGACTCACTACATAAGATCTCCCCTGTCCTGAGCATCAGGATCGTAACATATATTTGCAAATATATGATTAAGCTGCCATGGTCACGTCAAGGCATCTGAGAAGGATTATTAAATTGATTGAACAGCTACTATTTTATGCGGCAGCTTTATTTTTACCCTGTAACTTAGATTTAAGTTTGGACACACCTCTCACAAATCAAAATCTTTCTGAACATTTTAGATTTGCCCCACCTGCAGTGTAACATGATTTTACCATGGTGCATAGTTGCTCTCCTTTGCTTGGCTCCCAACTTAGAATCAGGCCCTGAGTATACTATGGGGCTGATTCTGAGTTTCACACAAAGTGGCTATATTGGCAGTCAGCTGCGGAAGCTGCTTTATTCTATTGCAAGACTCCATTCACCTGATGCAGAAGCCATGCATTTGCAAACAGAAATCTTCAGTGATTATCCACCAGTCGCCAAAACCATCAAGGTTAGTATCCACCATCCTCATGTTAGGTGCAAGACAACCATCTGAAACAGCCCTCCCATCCCCGTGCTCATGACTTAGAATCGCACAGAGATTTAGGTACATGCCCCTAACATACCCTGATACTGCCATGATATTCTAACAACTTAGGCTGGTCTGTTTTGTTGCCACCCAGTTCCCTCCCAAAATGCCCAATTTCAAGGAAAGACAGATCTGGGCAAGTTTCATCTGACAGACATACGCAAAAATGCATACATTATATCTGTGCATGCACTGTATGCAAAACTCGCAGTTTGCCTCTGTGCACAGACATTCATCAGATGCAGAATCGACCCCTACACAGTTAATGTTGAGGTTTATTTAATATTACCTATGTCAGAATATATTGTGAATGTGACTGTGTTGAGAATTATTTAGTAATTTAGTCAGCTCACTGCTGAAATACTGTAAAGCTGGGAACACACCGGCCCTCATTCCGAGTCGTTCGCTCGGTATTTTTCATCGCATCGCAGTGAAATTCCGCATAGTGCGCATGCGCAATATTCGCACTGCGACTGCGCCAAGTATCTTTGCTATGAAGATAGTATTTTTACTCACGGCTTTTTCCTCGCTCCGGCGATCGTAATGTGATTGACAGGAAATGGGTGTTACTGGGCGGAAACACGGCGTTTTATGGGCGTGTGGCTGAAAACGCTACCGTTTCCGGAAAAAACGCAGGAGTGGCCGGAGAAACGGGGGAGTGGTTGGGCGAACGCTGGGTGTGTTTGTGACGTCAAACCAGGAACGACAAGCACTGAACTGATCGCACAGGCAGAGTAAGTGTGGAGCTACTCTAAAACTGCTAAGTAGTTTGTGATCGCAATATTGCGAATACATCGGTCGCAATTTTAAGATGCTAAGATACACTCCCAGTAGGCGGCGGCTTAGCGTGTGTAACTCTGCTAAATTCGCCTTGCGACCGATCAACTCGGAATGAGGGCCACTAAACAATATGTCGCTGATGATGCCCGCTCCCGCACATTGCCAATGACATCCTCAGTTGGAGCATGCGCAAGTGTTTATGCGCATGCCGATGCCGTCCCCCTGCCAGGACCCATCGCCTGCAGTGTCGCTGGGTACACACATCATGTGATGTGTACCCAGTTTAAGTGGCTTAAGCAATCTGCTTACCATTTAGAAAAGGTAAATCTAATTTCCCTACTAATTTATTACAAATATAAAGCAAAACTTTTAATTTAATAATCTATTAATTGATTTATTTAGGTAATATTTAGCAGTAGATAATAGATGAATATTAATTGATGGTTGAATCAGAATGGCAATAGAATAGAAATAGTCAAACCTTAAAATATTTAGGAGTCAGCTTAAAGTAATTTATAAGTGAATAATAGACAACTATTACTCATTGCTTTAAAGGTAATAAAAAAATGTATTTTAGCCCAAGTGTTTGCTTTGTCAATATTCCCTTGGTCCATAGTGTTTGTCAATTGTTTGTGTGCTCTTTGCCTCTCTGCTGTGGAGTGTGTCAGGATCAAACTGTTAAGCACAATTTAGAAAATTAAACTCTGAGCTCACTCATGTTGAAACTTAAAGGTACACACTCTGAACTAATCTACACAATGTCACTCTTAACACCTGTGTGCCTCAACACCTCTTTGGGTACCACACAACCACTTGACTTAACCGATGTACTATATAATTTTATGTACCTTTTTTTACAATACCCACCCAGTACCAATTTTGTCCTATGTTATAAGCTGGTAACTTACTCTACTGTTTAGCAGAGGCGTCACTAGGGATGGTGTCACCCGGTATGGTAACTCATGGTGTCACCCCCCATGGTCCTGAAATGTCGCCATTTAGCCGAATACACATACACATATAACACACACATGTTCCACAGCGCTGTACAGAGAATATTTGGCCATTCACATCAGTCCCTGCCCCAGTGGAGCTTACACTCTATGGGGGTCATTCCAAGATGATCGCACGTAGCAACTTTTTGCTGCTTGTGCGATCAACTAGACGCCACCTATGGGGGAGTGTATTTTAGCATAGCAGGGCTGCAATCACTTGTACAGCCCTGCTATGCATTAAAAGTTTTAAGCAAAACAAGAGTAGTCCTATACCTACTTACCCTGTGCGACGGATCCAGCGATGCAGGTCCTGGATTTGATGTCAGACATCCGCCCTCAAAACGCCTGGACACGCCTGCGTTCGCTGGACCACTCCCAGAAAACGGTCAGTTGATGCCCCGACACACCTTCCTCCTGTCAATCTTCTTGCGGTCGCCACTGCAACCGCTTTCCTCGTTCCCGGCGTCATTGCCCGGCGCCGGCAACGCCGCGCATGCGCACTTCCGACCTTATCGCACCACTGCGAGGAAGTGCAGCGTGCGATCGGGTCGGAATGACCCCCTATATTCCCTACCACATATACATGAACACACATTCACACTAGGGTTTATTTTTTGTTGGAAGCCAATTAACCTACCAGTATATTTTTGGATTGTGGAAGGAAACAGGAGAACCTGATGAAAACCCATGCAAGCACAGGGAGAATATGCAAACTCCACACAGTTAGGGCCGTGGTGGGAATTGAACACACGACCTCTGTGCTGTTAGGCAGTAATGCTAACCACTACACCATCCGTGCTGCATCTTGTATCCATATTACAAGGAGGGCAACAAAGCCTGCAGTACTGCAAATACGTAAAAAGCCAGATCCACATTAAAAATGAAAAACACTGAAAAAGCCAAATCCACATAAAATACATTGCAAAAGATAGATCCACATTAATAAAAAAATACTTAAAAAGCCAGATCCACAAGAACAAAAAAACCTTGTAAAAGCCAGATACACTTAAAAAAAATGAACAGTTACAGTACTGTACTCACCACTGGCTGAAGACTTATTGTTATGCGGGTCCCTCACCGTGGAGATCACAGACGGGCAGGCTGCGGGAGACCAAGCAACAGGAACGCGAAGCTGCAATGCATTAGGCTATCGGGATGAGGATAACCAGGCAGAGCGGTGGGCGGCCAGGAGCCATTTTTAATGTGGCGCCTATTTGCGAACCAATAGGAGCTCGCAGTCCGGCAACGCTCCTGATTAGCTGTCGATCCACAAGCTTAGAATGGCTGGAGATCGGCGCCTCATTTGAAGGGTTATCACTCAGCGCTATTATCCATAGCTGCCCAGCCCTTGCCTGACCGGTTGTGTCTATGTTCCCTTCGTGATCAGGACTAGGAAGTGACAGCACGAGAGGGCAGAAGATAATTTCCGCCCTTACAGCACCTACAGTAAATGTTTTCTCTGTTCTCCATTAATTTGAGGTTATTTCATTTTATGTATGCACCATTGGACCCTCACGGCCTCGCTTCGCTCGCCACGCTTCAGGCTCGGTGTCTCGCTCCGCTTCGCTCGCCACGCTTCAGGCTCGGTGTCTCGCTCCGCTTCACTCGCCACGCTTCAGGCTCGGTGTCTCGCTCGCCGCAGGTTACTATTCCAAATAGTTTGTGACATGGACCCAGGGGGTTATGGGAAAGGTCCTCTCCATGAAGGGTAACTAGACACTACCCTGCCTGACCGCATGCCCGGCCCCCTCCTCACCACGTTCCCAGCCACCTCCTCATAGTGTTCCCGGCCCAGGTCGCCAGGCACCAATACCTGGTCGCCATGACGTCTTGGCCCCCAGAATTTTTCATGCCATGCAATACACACTTATAAAATCTAATCTAATTTACCTTTTAATATTCAAATAAACATTTATTGAACTGCATTTAGTATATCAGATTATCAGTATTAATGTACAGCAGTCACATAGACTGCACAGGACTCAGGAGGTTACAGTTACATCAACTTACTTAGCTCCAGACGAACAGACAGGCCAGCCCTTCCCCTGCTGCTTTTTGAGGGTGCGAGCTGCGCCACAGGACACAGCTACACTCACTCTCAGTTTGTCCCGCAGAGTTCCCGCCCGCTCCTCCCAGCCTCCCAGCCTCCCAGCCTGAAGCCACAGCCGCTGCAGTGCAGAGAGAGAGAGAGACTCGCGAGATGATGATGTCATCATCTCGCGAGTCTGCTCTCCGTCCATAGCTCCGCAGCGGCGGCTACAAGACAGTGTGACCGAGACGCAATGCAGTGCCGGACGGACCCCAGTGACAACCCCGGCGGCGGTGGCGGCGCACCCGAAGCACGCTGTCCGCGGCGCAGGGGTATATGTTTGTCTAGTAGTTAAACATAGCGGGCGACAGGCGTGACTGTGGCCCGCTATAGGAGGAGGGGGTGCGGACGAGAGAGTGGCTCTATTTGGTGTCACCCCATTGAAAGGTGACACCAGGGTGCGGGCCGCACCCCCCGCACCCCCCAAGTGACGCCACTGCTGTTTAGTAATGTCATTCATTTGTTGCTGAAATAACAGCACCATAGTTCACAATTGCCTGCTCTCCCAGAAATTCCAGGAGACCCCTAGAAGCAGTGGCATTTGTTAAAAAGGTGGTAAAGACTCTTTCACAGTGCCATGGCCTTTATATCTCTTGTGCCTTCTTTCTGGAATGACAGCCCTACTGGCAACCTCATATCAATAGTAAAGTATATTCTGGGTGCAGATTCAAGGGCCAATATTTACCCATATTCACCACACATCCTTCACCTATTATAGATATGCCACTGTCTGGGAGCGTGACCCAATCTCACACCAGTGTAGTGGGTAGTATAGGAATGTGATGATGTGATTTGTGGTGAATTTTATCATTCGGTCCACCACCTCACTGTGTTGTGCCGCAAATGACGGTGTGTGTGTGTGTGTGTGTGTGTGTGTGTGTGTGTGTGAATGTGTGTGTGTGTGTGGGGGGGGGGGGGAAGGATGGGAGAGGGGGTGCTGGCATGAATCATGTCACCATGCCCAAAATGAACCTCACTCTCCAACAATTAAAAATCTCCTAGGAGGGAGCCTCTTCATGTATCTAAGTATGCCATAGGGGCATTTGTATTAAAAGATTACATCTGACTACATAGACTAAATCTGGTCATGTGCATTTCTAGAATCATTTTAAATTGTTGCTGTTTATCAGTCCCTTATAAATTCATATACAAATAATGTAGTTGTTTTATTGCAGTCTGTGTTACCTTTACCACAGTATAGTACACCTTAACCTGCACAGATAATTATGACTACTTTGATAATGTTTGATGCACTATATTTCTACTTAGGGATATGTCAGTCTTTGAATACAATTGCATTTATGGATCTGCTATTATTGACACACACACAATATCTCTGAATCATATATACGAGATGTCATATGTTATTTCAGATGTAACATAAGCAGATAAGATGAGGGAATAATAAAAGCTGTGTGGTTCTTCTGTTATTACCATTTTATTATTAAGGGATGAATCATTATATACTACAATAGCAGTGTAATACCAGAATGGGGAGCATCTTTATATTTTTAAATATTCAAACCTTTACGCAATAATGACTACCTATTCATGCTTCCAGTTTTAAATGTTTCCTGAGGGTTCATATAAAGGGTTATTCATTTTTAGTATTTGCAGTAATAAAAATAAGAGGTCTATTTACTAAGCCTTGGATGGAGATAAAGTGGATGGAGATAAAGTACCAGCCAATCAGCTCCTGTCATTTCTCAAACCCAGTCTGTGACATGACAGTTAGGAGCTGATTGGCTGGTACTTTACCTCCGTCCACTTTATCTCCATCATAGGCTTAATAAATAGACCCCTTAGTATCAAAAGTTGATAGTATTATTTCTTTGGACTGTAAGGGTAACATTTAGTAAAGGGTAGTTTATGAAATACAAAGTTTATTGTCAAGTTTTTAGGGTGTTTTTGAAAGCGCACAATTGAATTTGCTAAATGCCAAAACATTGGAAAACAACATACATTGTTGTTTTACAAAGCAGCTCTTTAAAAATTGCCATCTTGATTTAAAATAATAAAAATATAAACCACAAAATGTATCAATCTGCTAGAAAAAAACCCAGACAAAATAGGTGGTTGTGAGTTATGAGATTGCTCAAAACACATGATGTTTGATCTATCTGGTCCTTAGAACATGAGAAAGACACAACACACTTATTATGAGGGCTATCATTAATTATTGAAATATTTGTACCCTCTCTACTATAATAAAGATCTGTCTTTAACTATTTTACTGCAGAAAACATAGAGTTAATGATTAAATAATGGAGTTCTTGTAATCAATATAGTCCTCAAGCTCTATTGATTGAAATTGCCTGCTTATTTTGTTGCTAAGATTTTTTTTAGTCTATTCAAAACAAAGACACCCTTGGGGACTATTAGATAAATAGACATTTAAGACTTTTTTGCAGCTAAGAAAGTAGTTAATTACTATTTGTGCTTAAAAGTCTTCATTTGCACAAACTCATGGTTAAAGGTGTGCAATCATGTTATTCCCAGCAGTCCCTGTTGTGGTTAAAGCTAAACTAGAGCTGCTATGTACAAGGTATTATACAACATATACCACCCAGATTTATAACTGCATGTAGTACAGTGTATATTGTTTTACATTTGCAAAATGTATAGTTTTTTGTTTGTTTTTTCATCTGTGAACAGCACTGCAAAATTGTATCAGCTATATACTGGTATTAATGTATTAAAATGCTATATTGGTAGCAATAATAATAATAATAATAATAATAATAATAATATCATAAGTTCAAAAATTCACTTGCAGAAATTAAGTTTTGGCAATGTAGCAAAAATTCTAACAATAAGATAAAATAGTACATACATTAAACCTATAAACGTATTACATAAAATGTATGTTTTATAACTCGATTTAGAAAGCAAATATCCACAATAATGGTAAATACGGTATGTACGGCATGTTTCAAACACATTTGACTACATGTGTGGAAAATGTTACTTAAATTGATTATTTAAATTATAATTTATTTTTCTCCCACCACTGTTGCCTTTTGTAATTTGTTGGCAAGCATATACAGTAGTAAGCAATGGCCTGCTTTGTAGGATGTACTAAATATTAAGCAATTCAGACATGACGGCTTTCCTTCTGTTTGCACTTTGATGGTCAAACATGCAAGAGCTTCCTACAGATATACATTTTTTATGTACCTCGTTCTTCTTCAAGGGATTACTTTTGGAGGGCAAATTAGTTCTAGGAAAATTGGAATTCATATTTAAACATTTGGGATTTTACCAGCGTGTAGAAACAGTGAGCTGATCTTTGATGCAGCTCAACCTTAGTGTAAGAAATGTTATCACTGCTGAATGTGCCTCTGTTTCTGCCTTGGATCTATGGTTTTGTCAGCATTGTGAGAGAGGGAAAAAAATCAATGCTGCACTAAACCTCAGGCAGTTCCTACACCAACATGGTCAGCACTGTCGAGTGGGGGAAATGGCAGGGGAGGGGGGAGCGAAATTGACTGTTCAGAAATAGTATGGCACAGGGGCAGAGGCGGCTTTGTGCTATTAATGTTTGCAATTACCTATGGAAATCCATAGCTTGAAGGGCAATTAGAACACAGAGTAATATACATTTGTTACAGCCAGAATACTTACTGGTTATTTGTAACTAGATTGTTTTTTTCTCAACATTACCTAACTGTTGGGCCTCTGGAAATAACCTGCGGCTCTCAGCATATTGTAAATTACTTGTGATATCTGCATTCCTAGTTACATAGATAATGATGGTTCTCTGGCGAAAACAAAGGAGAAACTGGTGGATGTAAAGTATCTCACTAACATGCACATAGATATCATATAACTAGTCTTCTTCCCACTCAGCATTGCCCTCTTACCTGGTAACCATAGGAGTTGTACCTACCTAATGTTAGAAGGTTAATTTAGTAGTAGTATACAATATTATCTGAATAATAGTATATGCAAGCTATTCATGTAGTACTATCAAATATACTATATTCCCAAGGCAGACCCATCGTACACATAAAATATTACATTTACTATACTTATTTTCATATTTGTGGTGATGGGAATAGGGTTCTTCTGTTTCATTTCATTTTCCACACATTAGTGAATTTGTGGGGGCTTGTATGTCATTACCAACCGTTCACATATTGTGGGTTGTCAGCAGAAAATGATAGGTGAGCCTTGTTTGTTTACACCAAAATATTAAGTAACCCTTTATTACCCATTTTTAAAATTGAAGCTATATCATTAACTTGCCAATCAATTACAGAAAACTATATTGATTATTTGCATATTTGAATTCAGTCATTTGCGGCTATGACAGAACCATGTCTTCCCAGCATCCTTTTCTACCTTATATGCTCACTGATACATTTCAACATATGAGAAAATGTTCAATCTCATTCCGAAACACAGCATTAATGTATCAATTTGAAGTAATCTATAATATATCTATAATATGATGATTTAAGAGATCACTTTCTTTCTCCTACTTCTCACAATGTCATTTTCTTTGTATAAAACCAATATGTAAAAATAACAAAAAAGTATATAATAACATTTCTGATATAATGTAATTACAAATAAACTGGATTACTTAAAGCAAATTAAAGCAAATTAAAACCCCCATTTCTTGTACTGTGCCTACATTTTAAAAGCTACATTTTTTTTTTTATCTACAACACATAAAGCAAAAGCTGGTATTTTGTGGAAAGCCACTTAGCATAGTGCTGTCTTGTCACTCTGACCTTGCTGTAAGCAGTAGGTTGCAATTAAATTACGTGGCATGTCCTGTTATTATAGTGGTGTTCCTACCAGAAGCCCTGGTGACTGCATCACATAGGGAGTTAGAATAACATGTATAGGGGATGATACTCTTTTAAAACAAGATGAAGGCATGGCTTTATTTTATTTCTAATGGAGGGGTGGGAGTAAGCATTGACCAACTGCAATGTCACCTGCAGAGAGCCATTAGCGTGCACAGCTTCAGCCTTCTCTTTCTAAATGCTGAATCAAATTAATCTAACAAAAACAGATGACCTGTAAGCTTTCTGCCTGCCTTACAGCAAAGTCAAATAGAAGAGACAGCCCACTCTATAACACCACACGGAGACCAGGGACTGATGTGTCCTCCCTATGTTTCTCAAACCACCATTCATCCCTTTAGTTCCATTCCACCTTAGTCTTTGATGAGCACCCCAGAGTGTCTATGAGCAGCTGACTCTGGGAGGTGTTACCCAGACAAAGATCAGCAGCTGGATTCCTTCTCACATTAATCTATGAGAAGCAGTCGATATTACATTAGAAAAATCATATGCCCACCCAGCATATATATGCTGGCATCTCCCTATTGCATTCTCAGATCACTTATTGCAATCATTTTTTTTTTTTTAATTAAGAATTTCAGAAATTATTCTACTATTTTCTATTTATTTTTAAGCATTAAATAATGAAAACATACAACTTACAAAAACTCTCACTAAAGCTGTGTACACATGGCGTGATGCGCCGCACAGCCCGATATTAACTATTCAACGGGGCAGGAGTCTGGCCCTGCCGATATAGTCAATCTATTTTTTCTTGATATGCCAATCCTGCTGGAGTGCGCATCAGCATCGCAAGTTGTGTACACACGGTGCAATATGCACTAACTTTCCTTACGATTTTAACTTTATAGTCAAAATCGTAAGAAAAGTTAAGTGCATATCGCACCGTGTCTTATATAAATAGCTAATAAATATTGCTACACGTTTAGGCAAATTAATAAAAAAAAATGTAAACATTGCACAGAGACATTATGGTCTAGTTAGCAAACAAAAAATAAGAATTTACTCACCGGTTATTCTATTTCTCGTAGTCCGTAGTGGATGCTGGGACTCCGTAAGGACCATGGAGAATAGCGGCTCCGCAGGAGACTGGGCACAACTATAAAGAAAGCTTTAGGTCTAACTGGTGTGCACTGGCTCCTCCCACTATGACCCTCCTCCAGACTTCAGTTAGGATACTGTGCCCGGAAGAGCTGACACAATAAGGAAGGATTTAGAATCCCGGGAAAGACTCATACCAGCCACACCAATCACACCGTATAACTCGTGATACAATACCCAGTTAACAGTATGACAACAACTGAGCCTCTCAACAGATGGCTCAACAATAACCCTTTAGTTAAACAATAACTATATACAAGTATTGCAGACAATCCGCACTTGGGATGGGCGCCCAGCATCCACTACGGACTACGAGAAATAGAATTACCGGTGAGTAAATTCTTATTTTCTCTGACGTCCTAAGTGGATGCTGGGACTCCGTAAGGACCATGGGGATTATACCAAAGCTCCCAAACAGGCGGGAGAGTGCGGATGACTCTGCAGCACCGAATGGGCAAACTCTAGGTCCTCCTCAGCCAGGGTGTCAAACTTGTAGAATTTAGCAAATGTGTTTGACCCCGACCAAGTAGCTGCTCGGCAAAGTTGTAAAGCCGAGACCCCTCGGGCAGCCGCCCAAGAAGAGCCCACCTTCCTCGTGGAATGGGCTTTCACTGATTTAGGATGCGGCAGTCCAGCCGCAGAATGTGCAAGCTGAATCGTACTACAGATCCAGCGAGCAATAGTCTGCTTTGAAGCAGGTGCACCCAACTTGTTGGGCGCATACAGGATAAATAGCGAGTCAGTCTTTCTGACTCCAGCTGTCCTGGAAACATAGATTTTCAGGGCCCTGACTACGTCCAACAACTTGGAAGCCTCCAAGTCTGTAGTAGCCGCAGGCACCACAATAGGTTGGTTCAGATGAAAAGCTGATACCACTTTAGGAAGAAACTGGGGACGAGTCCTCATTCTGCCCTATCCATATGGAAAATCAGATAAGGGCTTTTACATGACAAAGCCGCCAATTCTGATACACGCCTGGCCGAAGCCAAGGCCAACAACATGACCACTTTCCACGTGAGATATTTCAATTCCACGGTTTTAAGTGGCTCAAACCAATGTGACTTTAGGAAATCCAACACCACGTTGAGATCCCAAGGTGCCACTGGAGGCACAAAAGGGGGCTGAATATGCAGCACTCCCTTAACAAAAGTCTGAACTTCAGGTAGTGAAGCCAGTTCTCTCTGGAAGAAAATCGATAGAGCCGAAATATGGACCTTAATGGAACCCAATTTTAGGCCCATAGTCACCCCTGACTGTAGGAAGTGCAGGAAACGGCCCAGCTGAAATTCCTCTGTTGGGGCCTTCCTGGCCTCACACCACGCAACATATTTTCGCCATATGTGGTGATAATGGTTTGCGGTTACTTCTTTCCTAGCTTTAATCAGCGTAGGAATGACTTCCTCCGGAATGCCCTTTTCCTTCAGGATCCGGTGTTCAACCGCCATGCCGTCAAATGCAGCCACGGTAAGTCTTGGAACAGACAGGGCCCCTGCTGCAGCAGGTCTGTCTGAGCGGCAGAGGCCATGGGTCCTCTGACATCATTTCTTGAAGTTCCGGGTACCAAGCTCTTCTTGGCCAATCCGGAACAATGAGTATAGTTCTTACTCCTCTTCTCCTTATTATCCTCAGTACCTTTGGTATGAGATGAAGAGGAGGGAACACATAAACCGACCGGTACACCCACGGTGTCACTAGAACGTCCACAGCTATCGCCTGCGGGTCTCTTGACCTGGCGCAATATCTTTCTAGCTTTTTGTTTAGGCGGGACGCCATCATGTCCACCTGTGGCCTTTCCCAACGGTTTACAATCAGTTGGAAGACTTCTGGATGAAGTCCCCACTCTCCCGGGTGGAGGTCGTGCCTGCTGAGGAAGTCTGCTTCCCAGTTGTCCACTCCCGGAATGAACACTGCTGACAGTGCTAACACGTGATTTTCCGCCCATCGGAGAATCCTTGTGGCTTCTGCCATCGCCGTCCTGCTTCTCGTGCCGCCCTGTCGGTTTACATGGGCGACCGCCGTGATGTTGTCTGACTGGATCAGTACCGGCTGGTTTTGAAGCAGGGGTTTTGCCTGACTTAGGGCATTGTAAATGGCCCTCAGCTCCAGAATATTTATGTGCAGGGAAGTCTCCTGACTTGACCATAGTCCTTGGAAGTTTCTTCCCTGTGTGGCTGCCCCCCAGCCTCGAAGGCTGGCATCCGTGGTCACCAGGACCCAGTCCTGTATGCCGAATCTGCGGCCCACTTGAAGATGAGCACTCTGCAGCCACCACAGCAGAAACACCCTGGTCCTTGGAGACAGGGTTATCAGCCGATGCATCTGAAGATGCGATCCGGACCACTTGTCCAACAGGTCCCACTGAAAGGTTCTTGCATGGAACCTGCCGAATGGAATTGCTTCGTAGGAAGCTACCATCTTTCCCAGGATCCGCGTGCAGTGATGCACAGACACCTGTTTTGGTTTTAGGAGGCCTCTGACTAGAGATGACAGCTCCTTGGCCTTCTCCTCCGGGCGAAACACTTTTTTCTGTTCTGTGTCCAGAACCATCCCCAGGAACAGTAGACGTGTCGTAGGGACCAGCTGTGACTTTGGAATATTTAGAATCCAGCCGTGCTGTTGTAGCACCTCCCGAGATAGTGCTACCCCGACCAACAACTGCTCCCTGGACCTCGCCTTTATCAGGAGATCGTCCAAGTACGGGATAATTAAAACTCCCTTCTTTCGAAGGAGTATCATCATTTCGGCCATTACCTTGGTAAAGACCCTCGGAGCCGTGGATACACCGAACGGCAACGTCTGGAATTGGTAATGACAATCCTGTACCACAAATCTGAGGTACTCCTGGCGAGGATGGTAAATGGGGACATGCAGGTAAGCATCCTTGATGTCCAGTTATACCATGTAATCCCCCTCGTCCAGGCTTGCAATAACCGCCCTGAGCGATTCCATCTTGACCTTGAATTTTTTTATATACGTGTTCAAGGATTTCAAATTTAAAATGGGTCTCACCGAACCGTCCGGTTTCGGTACCACAAACATTGTGGAATAGTAACCCCGTCCTTGTTGAAGTAGGGGCACCTTTACTATCACCTGCTGGGAATACAGCTTGTGAATTGCCTCTAACACTGCCTCCCTGCCTGAGGGAGTTGTTGGCAAGGCAGATTTGAGGAAACGGCGGGGGGGAGACATCTCGAATTCCAGCTTGTACCCCTGAGATACTACTTGAAAGATCCAGGGATCCACCCGTGAGCGAGCCCACTGATCGCTGAAATTTTTGAGACGGGCCCCCACCGTACCTGGCTCCGCCTGTGGAGCCCCAGCGTCATGCTGTGGACTTAGGGGAAGCGGGGGAGGACTTTTGCTCCTGGGAACTGGCTGTATGCTGCAGCTTTTTCCCTCTACCTCTGCCTCTGGGCAGAAAGGACGCGCCTTTAACCCGCTTGCCCTTATTGGGCCGAAAGGACTGTACCTGATAATACGGTGCTTTCTTTGGCTGTGAGGGAACATGGGGTAAAAATGTAGACTTCCCAGCTGTTGCTGTGGAAACGAGGTCCGAGAGACCATCCCCGAACAACTCCTCACCCTTATAAGGCAAAACTTCCATGTGCCTTTTAGAATCTGCATCTCCTGTCCACTGCCGAGTCCATAACCCTCTCCTGGCAGAAATGGACATTGCACTTATTTTAGATGCCAGCCGGCAAATATCCCTCTGTGCATCCCTCATGTATAAGAGTGCGTCTTTAATATGCTCTACGGTTAGCAATATAGTGTCCCTGTCTAGGGTATCAATATTTTCCGACAGGGAATCTGACCACGCAGCTGCAGCACTGCACATCCATGCTGAAGCAATAGCTGGTCTCAGTACAACACCTGTGTGTGTATATATAGACTTCAGGATAGCCTCCTGCTTTCTATCAGTAGATTCCTTCAGGGCGGCCGTATCCGGAGACGGTAGTGCCACCTTCTTTGACAAGCGTGTGAGCGCTTTATCCACCCTAGGGGATGTTTCCCAACGTGACCTATCCTCTGGCGGGAAAGGGTACGCCATTAGTAACCTCTTAGAAATTACCAGTTTCTTATCGGGGTAAGCCCACGCCTCTTCACACACTTCATTTAATTCCTCAGATGGAGGAAAAACAACTGGTAGTTTTTTCTCTCCAAACATAATACCCTTTTTTGTGGTACCCGGGGTAACATCAGAAATATGCAACACATTTTTCATTGCCTCAATCATATAACGTGTGGCCCTATTGGAAGATACATTAGTCTCATCGTCGTCGACACTGGATTCAGTATCCGTGTCGACATCTGTGTCTGCCATCTGAGGTAGCGGGCGTTTTAGAGCCCCTGATGGCTTTTGAGACGCCTGGGCAGGCACAGGCTGAGAAGCCGGCTGTCCCATATTTGGTATGTCGTCAAACCTTTTATGCAAGGAGTTGACGCTGTCGCGTAATTCCTTCCACAGAACCATCCACTCAGGTGTCGACCCCGCAGGGGGTGACATCACATTTATCGGCATCTGCTCCGCCTCCACATAAGCCTCCTCATCAAACATGTCGACACAGCCGTACCGACACACCGCATACACATAGGGAATGCTCTGACAGAGGACAGGACCCCACAAAGCCCTTTGGGGAGAGAGAGAGTATGCCAGCACACACCAGAGCGCTATATAACACAGGGATCCCACTATAAATGAGTGTTTTTTCCCTTATAGCTGCTTATATTATATATATATATATATATACTGCGCCTAAATTTAGTGCCCCCCCTCTCTTTTTTACCCTTATGTAGCTTGACACTGCAGGGGAGAGCCAGGGAGCGTCCTTCCAGCGGAGCTGTGAGGGAAAAATGGCGCCAGTGTGCTGAGGGAGATGGCCCCGCCCCTTTTCCGGCGGACTTCTCCCGCTTTTTCTGGAATTCTGGCAGGGGTATTTTTACACCTATATAGCCTTCCTGACTATATATGGTGTAGATTTGCCAGCCAAGGTGTATTATATTGCCCTCAGGGCGCCTCCCCCCAGCACCCTGCACCCGTCAGTGACCGGAGTGTGAGGTGTGCATGAGGAGCAATGGCGCACAGCTGCAGTGCTGTGCGCTACCTTGTTGAAGACAGAAGTCTTCTGCCGCCGATTTTCCGGAACACTTCTTGCTTCTGGCTCTGTAAGGGGGCCGGCGGCGCGGCTTCGGGACCGAACGATCGAGGTCGGGTCCTGTGTTCGATCCCTCTGGAGCTAATGGTGTCCAGTAGCCTAAGAAGCCCAAGCTACCACCAGTTAGGTAGGTTCGCTTCTTCTCCCCTTAGTCCCTCGCTGCAGTGAGTCTGTTGCCAGCAAATCTCACTGTAAAATAAAAAACCTAAAATATACTTTCTTTCTAGGAGCTCAGGAGAGCCCCTAGTGTGCATCCAGCTCAGCCGGGCACAAGATTCTAACTGAAGTCTGGAGGAGGGTCATAGTGGGAGGAGCCAGTGCACAGCAGTTAGACCTAAAGCTTTCTTTATAGTTGTGCCCAGTCTCCTGCGGAGCCGCTATTCCCCATGGTCCTTACGGAGTCCCAGCATCCACTTAGGACGTCAGAGAAAGTCACTTAAATCATGCAGTTAGGTATCACAAGCTATGTAGGAAAGGGTTAATGGAAAAGACAATGCAATTATCTTCCCCATTAATGCCTGCCTCCTACAACATTGCATTGTAGAGAACAAGTCATTGCTCTCGACAGCACTTAAGGTTTTCTGCTATTCAGGTACCAGAAAAACGTTAAGAAAATCCTTAAAGGTTTACCTTATATACCACCACCTGAGAATGGCACTATATGAAGAATAGCTGTATTTCAGTCAAAGCCGCCAGGACAGAAGGCTCTCATCCAATTAGACTCTGCAGTCGGCTTAAACTCTGCCCACTCTCCACCACTCACTTGCACTAGGTACAGTAATTACACTGGCTTGGGACCAAGTCCCTGGACCAAGGTACGAGCCCTGAAGTAAGTGGAATCGGAAACACACCGAGGACACCACACGCTAGGGTAAGATCAGGGATAGAGTTACTGGGACTGTGAAAAATGTATCTGATGAAGAAAAGTACCGGCACTCTTTCAAAAAATATTTTAAAAAAGAGCTACAAACATTACTTTTTTAAATGTCTGTCTTTTTGTGCTTTAAAGTTCTTTTAATAGCGCTCGTTATTTTTAATATATATAATTATAGCCCTGGCCCCCAAAAGGGGTGGATTTTGTTAGTTTACACACTGACAGTATTTTTTAACTGGATAATGAAGGGTATATGTACCAAGTTTGGTACAGATCCATCAAGTCATGTAGGAGCCTATGAAGAACTAACATACGTACGTACATATATATATATATATATATATATATACATATATAGCATCATGGCGGCATTTGGACAAATCACCATCAAATGCAGATGTATTACAACATTTCAGGAAATGTTATTTACTCCGTCATCAGGTAAAAACAGATAACCATTGACATGTTCCCCACCACGTGTGTAAGCTCTGGTGTGCAGACGCCCACTGATGATGCACACGTCCGTCGCTGCATCACCATAGCTACCAAACAAAAACATCATACTATATACATTTAAATGCTGATTAAACAAATTGGACCAGACCAAGCAAATACAAGACACATGAGATTATATATAATAATCCTTTGCAAGATATTATTTAACAAAGTGTCATATTTTATCATTGCTCTATATTACAATATTATCACATTTAGAATCCAACCTATGTTGCATGTAACAAATACATAATTTCAATATTCAGCATGTTCCAAATAATAAAAATCAATATGAATTATATAATATATAAATATATAATAGTATATGTGTATAATAATACACATAATAATAATAATAATAATAATAATAATAATAATAATAATAATAATAGTATATATATGTATAAAGTGGAGCGCTGTAAATACTTTCCGGATGAACTGTATTTGACCCAATATCACAATTATTGCTACACAGACCCCATTGTAAAGTAAGTAACTGTAGTGAAATCCTAAGAAGGCACATTCCCTGACCTTATAGGCTGCCAAACTACATATATTGCTATAGGGCATCACAACTTTCATCCTGCTCTGTAAATCGTCACCTAGCCATGTCTTACATTCACTTCATACAAGAATGAGATACTTTATGGATGAGTGATCTGAATATGTAAATGTTTTTTGAAAAATTTCCATGTACTTTTACACAGATTAAACTTTCATTTCTGATCCATTATTTGGATACTTGCTCTATTTTATGCGGTAATTATTCAGATGTGACTGTGTGTTCCTGGGTTGTTTCATCAATGAAATGAATTATCATTATATACCTGGTAAACACTACAGAGCTGTATTGGTACAATATATCTTTCTGTTTTACTTCCCAGAGTAATAGAGTCCTATGGTTAGTGGTAGATTATTAAACAAGAAACGCAAATAGCTTTAAATAAAATCACATTTGTCTGAACACTTGTTTTGCATAGCACTTATTGTTAAATCAGTATTTTTCCTTGCTCCCTGCAATTATGTGAGAGCATTTAAGAAAAAGCTTACATTGTATGCTAATGTAGGGACTCTAGGGCATATTTATTATTAATTGCGGCCAGGTCCCAATACCAAATATTGGTGAATTCTTATAGAATTCTATGGGGGCTGTCTTTGCAAGTGAAAACAGCATATTGTAGCAGATATCTCCAAAATCTGCTGCGCCCCCCGTACATTCTGGGGATACTTAATATTTGTTGGTAGCATCCAAATATGGCCTTTCTGTGTGTTTGTGCCGGAACTCTGAGCGCACAATTGAATTCAGAGCAATGGCTGAGAGTTACTGGCATTCTGACCGTTTTGTCTTGCAACTTGTAACCATCAACATCATAGACTTTTCCTTACACCCCATAGTGTTGTGCAGGAAAAAAATACGGTGTTTTTACACATGGAGACTGCACATCTCTTAGAATTGAAATGCCCCCTAGTAAGGGTCATCTCATATCATGCACATTACTTACTACTTTCTATGAGACAGCTTCATAAAGATTGGTCCGCTTACCATGTGTGATACCCCACAGTTGCCATTTTGAAAATGGCCTGTAGCCAGTGTAATCTTTAAATAAAGTTGACTTAAAAAAGAGCTGTGGAGAGGGGAGAGCTGAGGGGACACCATTACACAGTGATAAGCAGTTGAGAAAACCATAGAAAAAATCCTGGGAATTGTAGCGCCACATACAAAGCCAGGCTGAGAGACCCATCCAATTGTTTGGTGTGCCTATATTTTGGAGGGGAAGATACATCCTGATTTAGGTCCTCCGATTTGTTGGGAGGAACCCCTTATTACACACAACTGCTATGTGTTGTGAAGAATTAACAACAACCTGGGTTATTATGATATGTCATCTATTTTATATTGTTGGGACATTCTACTAATGTGTAAAAGACACTGTTAATTTTGTATAGGGAATAGTTAATTAGAAAAATGGTAATAGCTATTGTTATTTATGTTAATTATTGTAAGTTTTATTGTTTAATAAACCAAGCCTATTACTCTATAACAGTGATCCATTCTAATAATTTTGGGTGACTAGAAATAAATCTAAATTGCTTTTGCATAAGTTTTCTCTCTCACTGTCTGTGTCTTGTTGGGGAACCTTTGCCTCTCTGCAGGGCATGGGCTGAGTTAGGAATTGCCGTCAGTTTACACCTGCACCACACCATCTTTATCCTTTCCAACGGGGTATTACACATGATCATCTTTTTATGCACATCTGTAAATTAAAGCCCAAGTTTAAATGCTGCCCGCATGCCACTTCCTTGACCGTGAATCTCAACCTTTAATGTCCCAGGAGGTATTTATTTAGTTGCTAGGTAGATTCTTTGTTGCAGCACTGATGTTGTTAAGGGCACCTTCCATCCTTTGTGGGCAGCGTTTTATTACAAGCATACCACAGAGGTTTCCCTGCCTAAATTTATCCTGGACTCTATATACATTTAGATTTGTAATCTATTAACATATATGACCCTACAAATGCCTGGTGGGGGAGGGGTTTCCTTTCCTCACTTACCTTACCCTGACAGCAGGGTCCGCTCTTCCATTAGGCAGCTTTAGGTGGCTGCCTAGAGACACTGGCTCCTGAAAGGCACCACTGAATTCATCTAGCAAAAACTGAAGG
Source organism: Pseudophryne corroboree (assembly GCF_028390025.1). Lineage (NCBI taxonomy): Eukaryota > Metazoa > Chordata > Amphibia > Anura > Myobatrachidae > Pseudophryne > Pseudophryne corroboree. The sequence continues at coordinate 286,469,843 of NC_086449.1, forward strand.
ATTTATTTTCTATGTATACAGCCTCCTCCTTTCACACGGCCATGACTGCTGCTGCGGGTCTAATCAGGTGCAGCTGCTGCTATTAAGCTGTACCACATAGTGCCTCTGCGCTTACTGCATGCTGACACGTGTAACATCAAGTCATGTGAAGGCACATAGGGGAAGGTGGCTATAACTATGGCTCTCAAGGGGTGCCACCAGGGCCGCTACTCATAGCCCTGAGGCACCTCCTCCAGGCTGCTGGATCCCGGCTCTCCAGCAGCAAGCAGCACCTGACTACATGTCCGCATGCAGCAGCATAGCTGTAATGCTGCTGCCATCTGAGGCCAATGTGAAATTGGCATCAGTGTCCTATTCAATTCCTAAAATGTCAGCTAGCATGCATACATAGGCAGAAAGAATGGTCGTTACTCAAGGATTTGAAAGTGAAAGTATATTGTGAATAAAGTCACAAAATGTTGTGACTATATTTACAATATACTTTTTCACTTTAAAAGTCGTTGAGTGTTGCAGACCCTCCAACATGACCCGCACCACTAGGTACAAAATGCTCTGTTCCTGGACTTCCCTCTTAATTTATGATTTCCATCACCTGTGTTGAACTAGTTAACAGAGCATTTTGTACCTAGTGGGGCGGGTCATGTTGGAGGGTATGGTGTTGTCCCTTTTCTCTGTAATGTATAATGATGCAATTTACCCTAGGTCACCTAGTGGCCACCTGCATTTCCCCTCTGAGAGGTGGTGGGGGTTTGCAGGTTAGGGGGCGCTAGGCTTAAGCTTTGCCTAGGGTGCAGAGAGACCTTGGCCTGGCCCTGCAGTTACTCACTCTCTCTTACTGTTGCAGTACGAAACCTATAGTATATGTACGTGCACGGTATAAAATATGTAAATAAAGGGAATTAACTGATTTTTTTTTATATTTAACAGCAATTATATTGTTTTAGAAATGTTGAATCAGCAAGTAGAGGTAAACTTTTTCTATCTTTATTTTTCTTTACTATCACACTGCTTCCAAATCTTAGCCAGATTGTTAGTAAATTTGCATGCAGATATTTGTTTTCACTTTAAGCAATAGAGTGGAAAATATTTACTACATCTGTATTAAAAATGTGGATTGTGATAAAAACTGAATGTCATTGATGGAATATTTCCGAATGGTGTACAGTACAAGCTTCAAAATTATACTAGATACATTCTACATGCTTGTGGATCTGTAAAGACCACAGTTGGATCACAAAAACATAGTCGGATGGAAAGCAATTACTGTAGAGAAAATACTTGCGATTGCCCTATGAAAAAAGATAAACATTGTTGCATATGGGAGTGCTGCAAACAGACATACAATTAGATAAGCACAGAGGGCCAGATTCAGATGTGGTTGGAGTCGCTATTGCTGCTGCTTATGCTAGCCATACATCAGGAAGATATCATTCCAACCAGCCAACTAGTTGGCTAATTGGAACGATAATCTGGCACTGTGTGGGAGCAAACGATTATCAGCCATCTGCTCCCACATGCTAAAAAACATCCAGGAATGGTCCGAGGGAAAGTTCCCCCCTACACCTGAATGATTACACCTGAAGTAATCATCCAGGTGTAGGGGGAACTTTCCCCCCAACTGAACGATAAGTAAGCGGCCACTGACCAGCAGTGTCCGCATACTACTTCACCATCACTCCTATTTCACTGCTGCCCCTGTGACACTGGTACCCCGAGCAGTGGCGGCAGAGCTGGAAGAGAACCATGGGCAGCGTCGGCAGTACTTCACTGCTGCCCGGCTGCCCCTGTCAACCCAGCAGTGGTGGTACTTTGGTACGGTAGCTGTCCGGATGGGTGGGGGTCTGATAGCTAGCACCCCTCTGCTTCCGGACTGACAGATCACGGCACCCCGTACATCCCCACCTGAGATACTGCATACTACCCCCGCAATCACCGCTATCACGGCATCTCCACACCCCGCTACATGCGATTGCGGCACCCCTGCACCCTTCTCACCCCCCACCAGCGATCGTGGCACCCTCCTATCGCTGCTGCCAGCTGCGGAAGAGGAAAATGATAGGTGCTGCTGCTAGAGAATGTGGATTGGCACCCGCGATTGCTCCTTGCAGACAATCCTTGATAACTTGGGTACCCCTGTTAGCCTGGAATCATGGTGGCAGTGATGGAGTGGGTGCCAGGAGGAGCAACAGTTTGCAGCAGACCACCCCTGTGTCTGTCTCCTGCTGTTGGGCACTGGGTAGGAGGGAAGAGGAGAGCTGGGCATCAGGAGAGGGGAGCAGGGTGTTGGAGGAGAAAGGTGGGAGCTGGGCATCAGAAGAAGAAGAAGAGGAGAGCTGGGCATCAGGAGAGGAGAGCTGGGCATCAGGAGAGGGGTGCTAGGCATGGGAAAGAGAGGTAAGCTGGGCATCAGGAGAGGGGACCAGGGTGTCGGAGGAGAGAGGTGGGAGCTGGGCATCAGAAAAAGGAGAGGAGAGCTGGGTATCAGGAGAGGAGAGCTGGGCATCAGGAGAGGGGAGCTACGTATGGGAGAGAGAGGAGAGCTGGGCATCAGGAGAGGGGAGCAGGGTGTCAGAGGAGAGAGATGGGAGCTGGGTATGAGAAGGAGAGTGGAGCTGGGCATCAGGAGAGGAGAGCTGGACATGAGAGGGAGAAGAGAGCTGTGATTCAGCAGAGGGGTGTAGGGTGTCAGAGCAGAGAGATAGGAGCTGGGCATCAGAAGGAGGAAAGGGGAGCTGGGCATCAGGACAGCTGGACATGGAAAGGAAATGAGAGCTGGGTGTTTGAGGGCAGAGATGGGATCGGGGCTTTTTAGGTGGGAAACTGAAGCTGAGCATCTGTGGAGGGAGATGGAAGCTGGGTATTGGAGTAAAAAAATGGATGGTATATCCCAGGAATCCCAGTATTTGTGGATACTCCCATGATAAAACAAGAAGTTGCAGCTTTCCCTTTCACCAGGCCATGCTGACAACTGTAGTTCAACAATCCAAAAAATAAAATACACTGACTTTTAAAAATAAAGCTTAGCAAATGCTAAGACCAGTAGTTCACTATTTAAAACCCCCATAACCTAACATTTATGCAAAATATACAGAAGTAGGCAGAACCTGTCCGCCTACTTCTGCGACATCACAAGTTGGAGAGAAGTTGGCAGGCCTAAAGAAAAAGTTGGCAGGTCTGATGAAAAATTTGGTTAGGTGTGTGGGGCACCGTTTTAGTTAGACAGAAAAGTTGGACGGTTGGTTAGTTGGATGATTGGAGGAAAGTTGGTCTGATGGATGGCTAGAATTACATGGAAGCAACAGCGATAGCTCTAATATGGTAATGTTGCAGGAGGCGTTACGCTTCAATGGATCATCTGCGACACCATCGACCAACTGCGTGACCCATGGGGTCGCGCAAGCCAACCTTCCACAGGTCCAACAAAGAGGCCAGGAGTACCTGTCTTCTGATGGAGATCCTGGCCTTGTCACTCTCCCACATCGGGACATGCCTGGGTAACAGAAGCCGCCGCCACCCCTCCCTGTAGCCAAACAGCAGCAGACTGTCAATCACTGACAGTCCGATGCTGAGCTGCGTGCTATGTCACAGAACTGTGCTGTGCATGTGCAGTATGGGTCCGGCGCGTGTGCAAAGTACTGTACATCAGAACTTTGCAGCATGTTCCGCTCCTCCATCCACATCTGAATTAGGTGCCAAGAAGTTTCTGGCACCATAAATAATGTCATCATTACCAGCACTGTGCAAATCTGTAACAGGAACATATCATAGATGGCTTTCAGACTCTAGAATTACTACATTGCATGGGTACTTGTTGATGTTAGGTACATGCAGAGAGCAGGTACTGATCAGGAACCTACAGTAAGAAATATTACTGCCAAAAAGGAGAGTTTTTTTATGCTTCAAGCAGATATCAATATGAAATGTTCCTGCGCATGTGCGCAATGATGTTTATTAAATACACACAGCAATATAATGATTTCTGGAATAGGAATAACAATACAGAAGTTTCACAGCGTGGAAGGTGACATTGGTTTTAAGTACAGTCACGAAGAAAGAGCTGATCTGGAAACCAGCAGTGATTAGAGAACAGTAATGACCGGCCTGGAAGCCGAAGACAATCAACGATGGTCAGCCTGGGAGCCGATGTGAAGCAGAATCTATATCCTGAGGATAAATAATGACACAGAGGATCGGCCTGGAAACCGATGGGAGAATGTGATGGAACAACACAGGCAATAAGTAACTTTTGGTATTCAGTCTGTAAACCGTTAACAATTTGCAAATAATGATGGTTGGCCTGGGAGCCGATGGCAACTGAGATCAGTACTCTGGAGGTAAGTAATACAAATGGTATAATAACAGTCACAGGTAATGAACTGGTCTGGGAACCAATGTAATTAGCAAACTGCGATGATCGGCCTGGAAGCCGATGGTGAACATCGGTGGCTGGCTTGGAAGCCGATGGTAACAGGATCAATATGCAATAGGTAGGTAAAGCAACCGTTGGTAGTAAATACAGGCAATAAGTAACCCGGTAATCAGTCTGGAAACCGACAGCAATAGATTCACACAGTCAGAATATATGCACAAAGTCCACAGAGCCAAGCAAGGCTATAGCAGGAGACAGTTGGTAATATACTAGCTGGTTGTTTAAGTGCTGGATGCAATAGCACAGTGCTGAATGCAGATTAACAACACACAGGTGAGAATGATGAGGCAGCACCTGGAGAGAGTCTCTTACTGCATGTAGAAGTGGAAGCTGACTGTGGAAGGAGTTGTAGCAGAGCTGGATGGCTGGAGCCTGTAGTTCCACAGAGACACTGAAGCTAGGAATTTACTGGAGACAGCTGGTGACTGGATCTGAATGCAGATGGAACTGCACCAAACTGGATGGCTGGAGCCTGTAGTTCCACAGAGACACTGAAGCTAGGAAGTTACTGGAGACAGCTGGTGACTGAATCTGAATGCAGATGGAACTGCACCAAACTGGATGGCTGGAGCCTGTAGTTCCACTGAGCTAATACACAGGGGAATCTCTGAAGACAGGAGACTAGAGCCAGGAGACGCTTGTTCACAGGATGTCACGCGTTGTTCAAGGCAATTATACTGAGCAGGAACTCTGAGCATATACCCCCTGGTCAGCAGGGATTGGAGAATCAAGTCATGTGAGCGCTCCACTGCTCAGGAGTGGATAGCACCAAGTCAGCTGACTGCAGGTGTCATGGCAGCACCCATACTGTGGAGATGGTGGGAATACATCATGGCAAATGCTGTATGGCAAGCGGGGTACACACTGGAGAGAGTCTCTGCACATTGCAGGCAATCATGGAACATGCTGCCAGGCTGGGAATGTGACCTCAGGAGGCCAGTACATCAGAGTGACATGATGGAAAATGCAGATTCCTGACAGTTGAGCTGCATATCAACTCAATATTAGTGATCTCTGAACAGCGTGCGGAAGCACGCATCGTTCATCGGTCACCAATATTGCCTCCATACACACTGGACGATATGTGTATCTGGCACTGTGGGGGCTTATGTGGCACTGTGGGGGCATATCTGGCACTGGGGGGGCATATGTGTATCTGGCACTGTGGGAGCATATGTGTTTGAGGTTTTTACCTGTCAGGGTCAATGTGTGATTTCGTGCGAGACAGTCATTACACCCTGTGCAGCAAGGCTGCGCCCCTTTTTGTTATACCACGCCCCCTTTTGTTATGCCATGCCCCTTTTTTGGGTGCGCGCCTTCAGCGTGTGCAATTATCCTGCCTATGTAGATCACAAAAGCTTTTCAGCTTTCAAAGTTGATCACTGACTCCAAAAGTTTGGCCACGCCTGGCCTAGTGTGTACACCTCCTTTAGCAGAAATCTAGCAGAGTGTTTCTAGGTCCGAACATCTTTTTTATCCAGTAAGGGAAGGTATGTGCCTGGTGTTCATATTTTGTGTATTGATACAAACAAATTGACATCTATTTATGTCCAGGGCGCTAACAATACTTCAATAAAAAATTGCTACAATACGTTCCTTGATTATATCCAAAGGAAAATCTATGGGTCAATCAGAATGATATGTCCAGCTGTCAGTCACTCAGAGAAATCCAGATGTTGTCTACAGGCGAATATCATGCTCCAAAAAGGAAATGACAGGGAAAAAAAAAAGGAAATACTGTAGTATTGTCTATTAGAAGTTGACACAAATCAAACACTTGATCACTGATGTTCTTCTTTGCTAGAATAAAGGTGGCATACCCCGCTCACACTGTATAAGGTGTATATATACATATAAAGCTATCTTTTAATGGTGGATGTCCTCCATTACGACTATTTCATTCCAGTGCACACATATGGTTAAACATACTGGTAACCGAAAAGCATCTTCTAAGGTTGCCCAAGGGCTATGTAATAGCCTGCAAATTATAGGCGCAGGCATAATTCTGGTGAGTTAGCGAATATTTTAAAAGCAGCAATCATTTAAAAGGCAAAAGCAAGCTGGTTTTAATCTTAAAATGATTGCTGCTTTAAATATATGTGCTGACTTGCTGAAATTGCCCCCTGCCTGCATCTCACAGGCTATTATATAAGGCCTAATATGGACAACCGCAGGTGTTTCCACAGGTAAGAGTCACTATAGAAATTGTGAACTTTACATAGCAGCATGTATTTGTGGATCTGTAAGCATAGATAGTTAATAGTTATTCACTATTACCTACTGTATAAACTATGTTGGATTAATCACCTGTTCACTTTCCTGCAATAATAATCTCATATTTCAAACAGCATTCTGCAGTAATGCAGCGTGATACGCTGGTGCTACAAATCTCAAATTCTGTCTGGCTTTAATGTATGAAATAGAGTCCTGTGGAAACCACAATGCTAGAGCTGTAACACGTGCAAGACTGATAAATCCTTGCCCACCTAACTTTAGGCCCTTGGCAAAAAAAGATCGCAAAATGGATTTGTGTATTGAGGCTGTTTTGACAAAAATGATAAATTTGCTTTCAAGAATGAAAGATGTTATCCAAAAACTAACATAATCATTTCTGACATAATGCCTTTCTGTTCATCCAACCTCATATATTTGAGCCTTGAAATTGAAAGCTTGCTGAATGCAATATCCTCAGATGCCAAGAGATGATGTTCTTTGCTATATATTTGATGGTCTCAGAACTGAAGGGGTTAATGTGTACTGGGATACAACCAAAATTAAAATGAGGATAATCAAGAAAGCGATGACCTTACATTATTTAGCATACATGAATGATCATTTTAAGGAAGAACGTTAGACTAAAAAGAAGCATTTTTGCTCTTTTTCATCTACATACACAGGGGCCTATTCATCATCACTGATGGGCCCGTTACACATCCGGAAATGTTATTTTATGTATGTTTTATGTAACGGGCCCATTCATTACAATTTTTTTTTTACTTTATTCATGTAGTATTTTATTAGACTTTTCAAAATACAGCACAGAACAGGAAAACAAAAACAACAGCGCCTAAGACGATGACAGTAACAACAAGAAAAATAAAACATTGCCTGGGTGTCTTTCTTAGATATCAAAATATAATAAGTCCACATTAAGCTGCCACTAATGTATACATACAATGTGTCCATAATATCAAATAGTGACATACAGTATTAATATCAGAATCAATATTTGTACATTAGCCCTAAAATTACACAACAGCATATCATTTGGTCAAGGGGTCCGGTAGAGACCCTTCATTTCTGCCCAATCTGGAGTTACACCAGCCACCCCACTTCTCAGAAAATTTGGAGATAGAGCCACGTATTTTGAACATATGGCGCTCATGTCGGGCCACATCATTAACCAGTGCCCTCCATTTATGTAGACTGGGGGGATCAGCCAAGAACCAAACTCTGGCTATAACTACCTTAGCCAAAGTAGTAAGACAGAGGACATACCTATATATTATGATTGAATGTGTCTCCTCAAGATCCAAGCCGAATAAACAAATTCTCGGATTAATGGCAGGAAGTGAAGGAGTAGTGAGTAACATATCCTTCCACACGCCTTCCCAAAACACACTGATCATAGGGCAGTCCCATAATAAGTGCCAAAACCCAGTATCGTCAGTCTGACATTTAGGGCAGAAGGAATTATCTCTAAGGCCGGCCCTCTGCAAAGACACAGGTGTACGATAGAGCCTATGAAGGACATAAAAATACACTTGCCGAAATCTAATGCAAGGGGTGGTGTATTTAAGAGACACCAGAATCTGAATCCAGTGCTCATTGGATAAAGGGGTTAATTCAGTTTATCGCAGCAGCAAATTGGTTAGCAGTTGGGCAAAACCATGTGCACTGTAGGTGGGGCAGATATAACATTTGCAGAGACAGTTAGATTTGGGTGAGTTATTTTGTTTCTGTGCAGGGTAAATACTGGCTGCTTTATATTTACACTGCAATTTAGATTTTGGTTTGACCACACCACACCTAAATCTAACTCTCTCTGCACATGTTATATCTGCCCCAGGGGCGTTTTAAGAGAGGAGGAGGCCCGTGTGCAGCCTTCTGCTTCAGGAGCCCCCTCCTCTCTGACTGATGCACAGGATTTCATACTTACCTCTCCGGAGTCCCCCGGCGGTGCCATCCTTCTCCGCGGCAGCGGCGATAGAGTCTAATAACAGACTCTATTGCGCATGCGCAAACCTCTGGGAACACGGTGCAGCAGCCATTTTCCCAAAGATTTTGCTAATGCTCATGCGCGAAACTCCAGAAAAATGGCCGCCGTGTCATCTTTCCAGAGTTTTCAGCATGCGCAATAGAGTTTGTTCTCCCTAGTGTTCAAACTTTATTGCGCTGCCGAAAAGGGATGGCTACGACGGGGGACTTCAGAGAGGTAAGTATTAAGCAAATGGGTGCAGGGTGGGCCCCACTGGACCTGGGGGCCCGTGTGCCTCGCACACACTGCACCCATTACAGAAACGCCAATGATCTGCCCCCCTTCTTGCAGTGCACATGGTTTTGCCCAGCTGCTAACAAATTTGCTGCTGCGATCAACTCTGAATTACGCCCAAAGATCCCAAATCTGATTCCCATTTTAGCAGGAGACTATTTACTATTTAAGTGATCTAGATTCAATCTATCATTAATAGCTGCATATATCGAAGAAATTTTCCCTTTCTGGTCCAAATTAAGTAACAGCACTTTTGACAGGAGAGTCAGAGATTACCGTGGGCACCGTGAGGAAATTGGGCCATTGCAGCATGTCGTAATTGGAAGTAACGAAATAGAGCGGTATTAGGGAGATCAAAGTCCTCCTTCAACTGTTGAAAGGACCCAAACACCCCATTATAATACAATTGACCCACAGATAGCACTCCCCGGGTTATCCAAATATTATCTACAGACAATTTTTCATCTCAGAATAAGCAGTATTAAACCAGAGTGGAGTATAACTATCCTGATACGACCAACCATAAAGCATATGAACAAATCACCAGACCAACAGGGCCTGACGAAGCAGAGGAGGCAATGCAGCGACTGACAGACTAGAGAGTAGAAATTGAAGAGGAGAAAAAGAAAAAAGTAGAGGAGTACTCCACCCACTCGACCAGGAACCTGCCATAGTCAGGTCCACTGTGCCTGTAGTCCAGCTAGACAAATGTGACAGCTGTGCGGCCATATAATAGAATCTAAGATTTGGGAGGCCCAACCACCCTGATATTTAGGACTTATATAAGGTTTTAATGGAGACTTTGACTGGTTTGTTACCCCAAATAAATGATGACAATATACTCTCAATCCCACTAAACACCTTTTTCGGAATATAGATTGGGGAGTTTTGTAAGACATATAAAAATTTTAAACAAATTAATGTGGCCAAGTACAGATAATGGCAATTTTCTCCAGGCATGAGCATTTTCCCTAAAATTCTGAACAATGTGGTCAATATTCTGAACTACATACTCTGCAGCTTAAGGAGTGATCCACATACCAAGGTACTTGAACCATAGCGTCCACTGCAGAGGATGAGCCTTGTGCATATCTTCTGGTATATGTCCGGAGATAGGAAAAATATGTGATTTTCCTCAGTTAATTGACAAACCTGAAAAAATGCCAAATCGCTCAATTATCCGAAACACTCCATGCCAAGCCAAGCCACTCTCCCAGGCCCATTCATTATTAGGGGCCTGATAAGACCACCTAGAATCAACACCATCCTCATATAGCACTGATTCCCATAGCTTTGTTCCTTCCTATGGGAAGGAGATTCCTCTGCCACCTCCGCAGTGAGTGACCTGCAGCTGTGCACTTACGTGACATAAAGTCAAACACGTGCAGAGGACAGACCCGACACTGTTACTGTACTGAAGTAGCAGTGTTATTGATTGTGGTTACTGCTGCTTTTTGGAGCAGCTGTCCCGGCACTGGAGCAACGCTGTCCCGGCACCGGAGCAACGCTGACAAATAGGCTCCATAATGTGAAGACATCATTACAGATGTTTGGACACAAATTGATATAAAGCAATGCTTACTGTATATGGTCACAAACCAAGAAAGCACAAAAAACATATTCATATACAGGGTGAGATTAATACTAGTGAGGAGAAAATAAGCTGCGATTCAACATGCAAATTTGTTCTTGTGCATGAGCTAGGAAATCCAGAAAACATGAACTATTAGGGAGAGGGCCAAGTCTGAGAAACATTGCCTTAGGAAGTCTTCAGTTACTGTACTATCTGACTTATCAGTAAATGCAAACACATACTAATTTATGAAAATACATGATAAAACAATTCCCTGCATAAATACTTGTGTGGTTTATAGGGTCAACCACACTTAGGTCGACAGTGTCTAAAATAGGTTGACACAAGAATTAGGTCGACATGAGGTTTTTTTTCTTCGTAGTTTAACCTGGAACCCCAATTAGTGCACCATGTCCCTTTGCATGGCTTGCTTCGCTCGCCATGCTTCGGGCAAGGTTCCTCGCTGCACTCGGCACAGGTTACCGTTCCCAATTGTAGTCCACGTGGATCGTAAAGCATGAAAAAGTAAAAAAAAAATGAATAAAATTGTAAAAAACTCATGGTCGACCTTTTGTCATGTCGACCTAGTGACCATGTCGACCTAGAAACCCTGTTGACCTAATGCATGTCGACCAATAGTGGTCGACCTAATGACTGTTGATCTAAGTGTGGTCGACCTAGAGACCGGATACTATAAATACTGCAGTATGAAAATCAAACCAATCTAACACACATTCTTTAAGAAGACAAAAACAGGACAGTGCTTATTGGGATTTAGTATGCAAAAATGTCACAGTGCTTACAGAATCAATATGGTGATAATAGGCAGGCCTACATAAATATAAATACAAAAGTTTCTTTAAAATATGAAACAAGCACAAACAAGGAAGAACTGCTTTTATGCATTCTTTTTATTAATGTGTCATCTGGGAAAGTCTACAGAGAGTGGACCTTACAGCAGTGGCGGAACTTGTGAGTGGTAGGTCCTGATGCAAAAATATAATTTGTGGCCCCCTCCTCCAACCCGACCCAAATTCACAATATGCAACACAGCAGTGAGTGACAGGGAGAGGCAGAGGGTGACAGCATAAGGTAGGGAGAGGCAGAGGTTAACGTAGAGATGCAGAGGGTGACAACGGAAGTCAAAGGGAGGCAGAGGGTGACAGTGGAAGGCAGGGGGAGGCAGAGGGTGACAGGGGGAGATAGTGGGTGACAGGGAGAGGGTTACAGATAGAGACAGTGTGTGATAAGGGTACAAACACAATGTCCTGCATGGTGCGGAGAACAGGCAACATGGACCTTGGTGAGGGCAGGAACACAGCGGCCTCTGCTCTGTCTGTGACAGGGGCCACCACTCCTTGTGCTTACCTCAGGTTGGCACTCAGTCAGGCAGACTCTTGACAGTGCCAGTTACACCAGTTGTGAGCTTTCTTTAACTCAAAGACAGCAGTGAATAAAAAAATTGACATATACAGTATTAAGTGGTTACTTCCACATGTTATACATTTATACAAAAATCTTCATCCCAATGTATAATGTAAACTATTGCTTTGATTAATTCCGTTTCTTTTACAGAATGAATAAATAAATAATTAAATAAATAAATAGTGATGACCCACATAGTTTACCCCAGCTATTCAGGTCCTTGGAATAAATACTGTACCTGAGTATTAAAAAAAATGTTATTGCTCTTCTGAGATAATGCGACATCTAACATTAAATAATCAAGGAAAGTGACATAAAGCAGCTCTCTAAATGTCTGTTTCATTCATTAAAACACATTAACATTTTGTTTGCTTACACTGTGCGGTTTGCTGGAAATCATTTTGATTAAAAAAAGTTTAGACATTAAAATAAATCAGGACAACATTAGCATATTATTTTCATAATTATCCTTGTCGAGCTCTAAACTTGACACTGATCTATTAATATCATTTCCTCTCCTAGCAGTATTTCCTGTTCAATGTTTTAGAAAGTGATTACGTGGCTTCCCAGAATTGTAATAAGTTCAGTTTATCTGAAGCATGTATTGAGCTATGTATCATCATGTCCATTTTCATGGGCTGCAAAAATAAGCAATATCAGTATAATTGGATGTGCGACCATCATGATCCATTATTTTATTTGTAAAGTCCCACAAATCTCTACAGTGGTGGGTAGTTAAAGTTACAAATCATACAAAAGTTCTGATTGATTGATTGATTGATTGACTGATTGGTACAGATGTGAGACAAAATACCTTCTCTAGAAAGAGTACTGTCTAATGGAAGAAGTCAATGCTGAAGCAATACTATTTAATGGAACTCTAAGTGAACAAAGGACTGATGGTAAAATAGACACAGAGAGTACAGTAGGCTCTAGTCAAGAGGTGGTTTGTTATAGGGCGCTTAAAAGAATAAAGGTTATTGATGGTGGAATTGGGAGTTCTGTGAGTTTGGTGCAGCATGGGAGAAGCTTTGGGAGTGGAAATGAGGTGATTGTCAGCAAGAAATAGAACCATAGGACAGAGGAAAGTCAAATTAACTGAAAGGAATGGTAACTCATAACAAGGCCAGAGATATATAAACGAACAGTGCTGTGGGTTTAAAGAGAGTGGAGGAAGTTAGGGAGTAGAGGGTGGTCAACTGCACTGAAGCAGAGTTCAAGGAAGATAAGCAGGGGGAAGTGAGCCTACGACAAAGCTATGAGTAGATAATTGATTACTTTATTTAAAGTAGTCTTGATGGATTGTAGAGGGCGAAAACTGGATTGCTGAGGGTTAGGAATAGAGCAAGTGGAGAGAAAGTTTATCAGGCAATTGTTCACAAGCTGCTCGTAGTTTAGAAGCAAATCAGAGGGAAGAAAAGTAAAGGAAGAGGTAGGTACAAGATCTGGTTACTTGCAGATGAGGAATTAGTGTATATATGAAGATGGAAGGGATAGTGACAAGGGACAGGCTGAAAAGGAAAGTTACTTCTAGGCAAGCATTGAGGAGCTGTTTAGAGAATTTGGGAGGTAACATTGCCAAAGAGATAAGTAGAAAAAGACAGGAGTGTGTATTAAAAAGAGAAAAAAATTATGATGAGTAGATGACTGGATGAGCAGCTGTTTGTGGGGTGATGAATATGGCAAGAGGAGACAGATTATGATTTAAGGCAGGTTTGTTTCAAGACTGAGAGAGAGTGGTATAGCAAGTAGAGATGAGCGCCTGAAATTTTTCGGGTTTTATGTTTTGGTTTTGGGTTCGGTTCCGCGGCCGTGTTTTGGGTTCGACCGCGTTTTGGCAAAACCTCACCAAATTTTTTTTGTCGGATTCGGGTGTGTTTTGGATTCGGGTGTTTTTTTCAAAAAACACTAAAAAACAGCTTAAATCATAGAATTTGGGGGTCATTTTGATCCCAAAGTATTATTAACCTCAAAAACCATAATTTACACTAATTTTCAGTCTATTCTGAATACCTCACACCTCACAATATTATTTTTAGTCCTAAAATTTGCACCGAGGTCGCTGTGTGAGTAAGATAAGCGACCCTAGTGGCCGACACAAACACCGGGCCCATCTAGGAGTGGCACTGCAGTGTCACGCAGGATGTCCCTTCCAAAAAACCCTCCCCAAACAGCACATGACGCAAAGAAAAAAAGAGGCGCAATGAGGTAGCTGTGTGAGTAAGATTAGCGACCCTAGTGGCCGACACAAACACCGGGCCCATCTAGGAGTGGCACTGCAGTGTCACGCAGGATGGCCCTTCCAAAAAACCCTCCCCAAACAGCACATGACGCAAAGAAAAAAAGAGGCGCAATGAGGTAGCTGTGTGAGTAAGATTAGCGACCCTAGTGGCCGACACAAACACCGGGCCCATCTAGGAGTGGCACTGCAGTGTCATGCAGGATGGCCCTTCCAAAAAACCCTCCCCAAACAGCACATGACGCAAAGAAAAAAAGAGGCGCAATGAGGTAGCTGTGTGAGTAAGATTAGCGACCCTAGTGGCCGACACAAACACCGGGCCCATCTAGGAGTGGCACTGCAGTGTCACGCAGGATGTCCCTTCCAAAAAACCCTCCCCAAACAGCACATGACGCAAGGAAAAAAAGAGGCGCAATGAGGTAGCTGTGTGAGTAAGATTAGCGACCCTAGTGGCCGACACAAACACCGGGCCCATCTAGGAGTGGCACTGCAGTGTCACGCAGGATGTCCCTTCCAAAAAACCCTCCCCAAACAGCACATGACGCAAAGAAAAAAAGAGGCGCAATGAGGTAGCTGTGTGAGTAAGATTAGCGACCCTAGTGGCCGACACAAACACCGGGCCCATCTAGGAGTGGCACTGCAGTGTCACGCAGGATGTCCCTTCCAAAAAACCCTCCCCAAACAGCACATGACGCAAAGAAAAAAAGAGGCGCAATGAGGTAGCTGACTGTGTGAGTAAGATTAGCGACCCTAGTGGCCGACACAAACACCGGGCCCATCTAGGAGTGGCACTGCAGTGTCACGCAGGATGTCCCTTCCAAAAAAACCCTCCCCAATCAGCACATGATGCAAAGAAAAAGAAAAGAAAAAAGAGGTGCAAGATGGAATTGTCCTTGGGCCCTCCCACCCACCCTTATGTTGTATAAACAAAACAGGACATGCACACTTTAACCAACCCATCATTTCAGTGACAGGGTCTGCCACACGACTGTGACTGATATGACGGGTTGGTTTGGACCCCCCCCAAAAAAGAAGCAATTAATCTCTCCTTGCACAAACTGGCTCTACAGAGGCAAGATGTCCACCTCATCTTCACCCTCCGATATATCACCGTGTACATCCCCCTCCTCACAGATTATCAATTCGTCCCCACTGGAATCCACCATCTCAGCTCCCTGTGTACTTTGTGGAGGCAATTGCTGCTGGTCAATGTCTCCGCGGAGGAATTGATTATAATTCATTTTAATGAACATCATCTTCTCCACATTTTCTGGATGTAACCTCGTACGCCGATTGCTGACAAGGTGAGCGGCGGCACTAAACACTCTTTCGGAGTACACACTTGTGGGAGGGCAACTTAGGCAGAATAAAGCCAGTTTGTGCAAGGGCCTCCAAATTGCCTCTTTTTCCTGCCAGTATAAGTACGGACTGTGTGACGTGCCTACTTGGATGCGGTCACTCATATAATCCTCCACCATTCTATCAATGTTGAGAGAATCATATGCAGTGACAGTAGACGACATGTCCGTAATCGTTGTCAGGTCCTTCAGTCCGGACCAGATGTCAGCATCAGCAGTCGCTCCAGACTGCCCTGCATCACCGCCAGCGGGTGGGCTCGGAATTCTGAGCCTTTTCCTCGCACCCCCAGTTGCGGGAGAATGTGAAGGAGGAGATGTTGACAGGTCGCGTTCCGCTTGACTTGACAATTTTGTCACCAGCAGGTCTTTCAACCCCAGCAGACCTGTGTCTGCCGGAAAGAGAGATCCAAGGTAGGCTTT
Organism: Pseudophryne corroboree; assembly: GCF_028390025.1. Lineage (NCBI taxonomy): Eukaryota > Metazoa > Chordata > Amphibia > Anura > Myobatrachidae > Pseudophryne > Pseudophryne corroboree. Next base: position 286,485,779 of record NC_086449.1, read on the forward strand.
AAATCTAGGATCGAGCACGGTGGCCAAAATGTAGTGCTCTGATTTCAACAGATTGACCACCCGTGAATCCTTGTTAAGCGAATTAAGGGCTGCATCCACAAGTCCCACATGCCTAGCGGAATCGCTCCCTTTTAGCTCCTTCTTCAATGCCTCCAGCTTCTTCTGCAAAAGCCTGATGAGGGGAATGACCTGACTCAGGCTGGCAGTGTCTGAACTGACTTCACGTGTGGCAAGTTCAAAGGGCATCAGAACCTTGCACAACGTTGAAATCATTCTCCACTGCACTTGAGACAGGTGCATTCCATCTCCTATATCGTGCTCAATTGTATAGGCTTGAATGGCCTTTTGCTGCTCCTCCAACCTCTGAAGCATATAGAGGGTTGAATTCCACCTCGTTACCACTTCTTGCTTCAGATGATGGCAGGGCAGGTTCAGTAGTTTTTGGTGGTGCTCCAGTCTTCTGTACGTGGTGCCTGTACGCCGAAAGTGTCCCGCAATTTTTCTGGCCACCGACAGCATCTCTTGCACGCCCCTGTCGTTTTTTTAAAAATTCTGCACCACCAAATTCAAGGTATGTGCAAAACATGGGACGTGCTGGAATTTGCCCATATTTAATGCACACACAATATTGCTGGCGTTGTCCGATGCCACAAATCCACAGGAGAGTCCAATTGGGGTAAGCCATTCCGCGATGATCTTCCTCAGTTGCCGTAAGAGGTTTTCAGCTGTGTGCGTATTCTGGAAAGCGGTGATACAAAGCATAGCCTGCCTAGGAAAGAGTTGGCGTTTGCGAGATGCTGCTACTGGTGCCGCCGCTGCTGTTCTTGCGGCGGGAGTCCATACATCTACCCAGTGGGCTGTCACAGTCATATAGTCCTGACCCTGCCCTGCTCCACTTGTCCACATGTCCGTGGTTAAGTGGACATTGGGTACAACTGCATTTTTTAGGACACTGGTGAGTCTTTTTCTGATGTCCGTGTACATTCTCGGTATCGCCTGCCTAGAGAAGTGGAACCTAGATGGTATTTGGTAACGGGGGCACACTGCCTCAATAAATTGTCTAGTTCCCTGTGAACTAACGGCGGATACCGGACGCACGTCTAACACCAACATAGTTGTCAAGGACTCAGTTATCCGCTTTGCAGTAGGATGACTGCTGTGATATTTCATCTTCCTCGCAAAGGACTGTTGAACAGTCAATTGCTTACTGGAAGTAGTACAAGTGGGCTTACGACTTCCCCTCTGGGATGACCATCGACTCCCAGCGGCAACAACAGCAGCGCCAGCAGCAGTAGGCGTTACACGCAAGGATGCATCGGAGGAATCCCAGGCAGGAGAGGACTCGTCAGAATTGCCAGTGACATGGCCTGCAGGACTATTGGCATTCCTGGGGAAGGAGGAAATTGACACTGAGGGAGTTGGTGGGGTGGTTTGCGTGAGCTTGGTTACAAGAGGAAGGGATTTACTGGTCAGTGGACTGCTTCCGCTGTCACCCAAAGTTTTTGAACTTGTCACTGACTTATTATGAATGCGCTGCAGGTGACGTATAAGGGAGGATGTTCCGAGGTGGTTAACGTCCTTACCCCTACTTATTACAGCTTGACAAAGGGAACACACGGCTTGACACCTGTTGTCCGCATTTCTGGTGAAATACCTCCACACCGAAGAGCTGATTTTTTTGGTATTTTCACCTGGCATGTCAACGGCCATATTCCTCCCACGGACAACAGGTGTCTCCCCGGGTGCCTGACTTAAACAAACCACCTCACCATCAGAATCCTCCTGGTCAATTTCCTCCCCAGCGCCAGCAACACCCATATCCTCCTCATCCTGGTGTACTTCAACACTGACATCTTCAATCTGACTATCAGGAACTGGACTGCGGGTGCTCCTTCCAGCACTTGCAGGGGGCGTGCAAATGGTGGAAGGCGCATGCTCTTCACGTCCAGTGTTGGGAAGGTCAGGCATCGCAACCGACACAATTGGACTCTCCTTGTGGATTTGGGATTTCAAAGAACGCACAGTTCTTTGCGGTGCTTTTGCCAGCTTGAGTCTTTTCAGTTTTCTAGCGAGAGGCTGAGTGCTTCCATCCTCATGTGAAGCTGAACCACTAGCCATGAACATAGGCCAGGGCCTCAGCCGTTCCTTGCCACTCCGTGTGGTAAATGGCATATTGGCAAGTTTACGCTTCTCCTCCGACAATTTTATTTTAGGTTTTGGAGTCCTTTTTTTACTGATATTTGGTGTTTTGGTTTTGACATGCTCTGTACTATGCCATTGGGCATCGGCCTTGGCAGACGACGTTGCTGGCATTTCATCGTCTCGGCCATGACTAGTGGCAGCAGCTTCAGCACGAGGTGGAAGTGGATCTTGATCTTTCCCTAATTTTGGAACCTCAACATTTTTGTTCTCCATATTTTAATAGGCACAACTAAAAGGCACCTCAGGTAAACAATGGAGATGGATTGGATACTAGTATACAATTATGGACGGGCTGCCGAGTGCCGACACAGAGGTAGCCACAGCCGTGAACTACCGCACTGTACTGTGTCTGCTGCTAATATATAGACTGGTTGATAAAGAGATAGTATACTCGTAACTAGTATGTATGTATAAAGAAAGAAAAAAAAACCACGGTTAGGTGGTATATACAATTATGGACGGGCTGCCGAGTGCCGACACAGAGGTAGCCACAGCCGTGAACTACCGCACTGTACTGTGTCTGCTGCTAATATATAGACTGGTTGATAAAGAGATAGTATACTCGTAACTAGTATGTATGTATAAAGAAAGAAAAAAAAACCACGGTTAGGTGGTATATACAATTATGGACGGGCTGCCGAGTGCCGACACAGAGGTAGCCACAGCCGTGAACTACCGCACTGTACTGTGTCTGCTGCTAATATATAGACTGGTTGATAAAGAGATAGTATACTCGTAACTAGTATGTATGTATAAAGAAAGAAAAAAAAAACCACGGTTAGGTGGTATATACAATTATGGACGGGCTGCCGAGTGCCGACACAGAGGTAGCCACAGCCGTGAACTACCGCACTGTACTGTGTCTGCTGCTAATATATAGACTGGTTGATAAAGAGATAGTATACTCGTAACTAGTATGTATGTATAAAGAAAGAAAAAAAAACCACGGTTAGGTGGTATATACAATTATGGACGGGCTGCCGAGTGCCGACACAGAGGTAGCCACAGCCGTGAACTACCGCACTGTACTGTGTCTGCTGCTAATATATAGACTGGTTGATAAAGAGATAGTATACTCGTAACTAGTATGTATGTATAAAGAAAGAAAAAAAAACCACGGTTAGGTGGTATATACAATTATGGACGGGCTGCCGAGTGCCGACACAGAGGTAGCCACAGCCGTGAACTACCGCACTGTACTGTGTCTGCTGCTAATATATAGACTGGTTGATAAAGAGATAGTATACTCGTAACTAGTATGTATGTATAAAGAAAGAAAAAAAAACCACGGTTAGGTGGTATATACAATTATGGACGGGCTGCCGAGTGCCGACACAGAGGTAGCCACAGCCGTGAACTACCGCACTGTACTGTGTCTGCTGCTAATATATAGACTGGTTGATAAAGAGATAGTATACTCGTAACTAGTATGTATGTATAAAGAAAGAAAAAAAAACCACGGTTAGGTGGTATATACAATTATGGACGGGCTGCCGAGTGCCGACACAGAGGTAGCCACAGCCGTGAACTACCGCACTGTACTGTGTCTGCTGCTAATATATAGACTGGTTGATAAAGAGATAGTATACTCGTAACTAGTATGTATGTATAAAGAAAGAAAAAAAAACCACGGTTAGGTGGTATATACAATTATGGACGGGCTGCCGAGTGCCGACACAGAGGTAGCCACAGCCGTGAACTACCGCACTGTACTGTGTCTGCTGCTAATATATAGACTGGTTGATAAAGAGATAGTATACTCGTAACTAGTATGTATGTATAAAGAAAGAAAAAAAAACCACGGTTAGGTGGTATATACAATTATGGACGGGCTGCCGAGTGCCGACACAGAGGTAGCCACAGCCGTGAACTACCGCACTGTACTGTGTCTGCTGCTAATATATAGACTGGTTGATAAAGAGATAGTATACTCGTAACTAGTATGTATGTATAAAGAAAGAAAAAAAAACCACGGTTAGGTGGTATATACAATTATGGACGGGCTGCCGAGTGCCGACACAGAGGTAGCCACAGCCGTGAACTACCGCACTGTACTGTGTCTGCTGCTAATATAGACTGGTTGATAAAGAGATAGTATACTACTAATATTATATACTGGTGGTCAGGTCACTGGTCACTAGTCACACTGGCAGTGGCACTCCTGCAGCAAAAGTGTGCACTGTTTAATTTTAATATAATATTATGTACTCCTGGCTCCTGCTATAACCTATAACTGGCACTGCAGTAGTGCTCCCCAGTCTCCCCCACAATTATAAGCTGTGTGAGCTGAGCAGTCAGACAGATATATAATATATATATAGATGATGCAGCACACTGGCCTGAGCCTGAGCAGTGCACACAGATATGGTATGTGACTGACTGAGTCACTGTGTGTATCGCTTTTTTCAGGCAGAGAACGGATATATTAAATAAACTGCACTGTGTGTCTGGTGGTCACTCACTATATAATATATTATGTACTCCTGGCTCCTGCTATAACCTATAACTGGCACTGCAGTAGTGCTCCCCAGTCTCCCCCACAATTATAAGCTGTGTGAGCTGAGCAGTCAGACAGATATATATAATATTATATATAGATAATAGATGATGCAGCACACTGGCCTGAGCCTGAGCAGTGCACACAGATATGGTATGTGACTGAGTCACTGTGTGCTGTGTATCGCTTTTTTCAGGCAGAGAACGGATTATAAATAAAAGTGGTGGTCACTGGTCACTATCAGCAAAACTCTGCACTGTACACTACTGAGTACTCCTAATGCTCCCCAAAATTAGTAAATCAAGTGTCTCTCTAATCTATTCTAATTCTAAACGGAGAGGACGCCAGCCACGTCCTCTCCCTATCAATCTCAATGCACGTGTGAAAATGGCGGCGACGCGGGCTCCTTATATAGAATCCGAGTCTCGCGATAGAATCCGAGCCTCGCGAGAATCCGACAGCGTCATGATGACGTTCGGGCGCGCTCGGGTTAACCGAGCAAGGCGGGAAGATCCGAGTCGCTCGGACCCGTGAAAAAAAACATGAAGTTCTGGCGGGTTCGGATTCAGAGAAACCGAACCCGCTCATCTCTAATAGCAAGGAGACATGATGCATTTGTTGTGGCTTAAGAACTCCTCAATTTGCTATGATAAAACCCACCCAGACAAATGCAGGGAATTAGTGCCATCCCTTCTACAACTGTGTGGATTTCTTTGACAGACAGAACTTGTCTATGGTACTAATACAAAGCCGTGCTAAGCATCCGTTGCTCAGGTCCAGAATGTTGGCTTGGACCCTTATATTTCCCCTACCCCTAGTTACACCTATGGCACCAGTGCTGTTTACTTTTGTGTGCTCCAAAATTAGAAAGGCTCATGAACAGGCAATTCGGGTTCTTCCATGTTAATGCAAATTTAAATAAACAAGCAAACTCCTGTAGCTGGCAATGATACATGAGTTGCAGCAGGCACCAATGTCTGTTGTTTGGTCAGCTGCTAAGAAACAAATGTTTTTGGCAATGGAAGATATATTTGCAAATGTGTGTTCTACTCAAAGTTAGGGACCATGTATTCTGGTTTTCTCCTTATCAATTCTGTTTGTTTTTTATTAACCAAGTTTTATTACACCTTTTCCGTCCAACAAAAAAAGCATATCATAAGTTTTATGGACCTAAATTAATTTTGTAGTTATTGTATCACACGGGCTTCTCGGTTTTCTACTCAAATAGCTTTTTCACTCTTTGAGGATTTCATCGTATTTCCATAAGCATGCTGAGTTTTTAATGTGGAATCTGCATAAAATCTCTCTATCATTGTTAGGAAAAGAAATGGGGAGAGATGTACATTGACTACACTTGATAATCTCCCTTCTAAAATGACATTAAAAGTTACAATAATGTACAAAATAGGAAAACATACCTTATCGTAAAAGATTTAAATATATCAGATGTTGCTCATTATTATAGACACAACACTGTTATTTGAGTCATTAATCTAATGAATTCAAGTGCTTAAATTGAATTGTTTATATTAGACAAACTGTAATACTATATATGTCAATGATTCTCCACACTGTGAAATCATTGGTGGACCCACATTGTGGAGTATTACCATTGGGCAGTATGTATGGAGCAAGATGGCTGCATTTGTGGTAGAAGAGCAGATGGCACAGGTGGTTGTGCAGGGGAGTAGGATGGAGAGGCGTTTTATAGCAGTACCGGCTGGCGTGCCTTATTGTGTCCACACTCCTGGTTAATAAGCCATTATTTTTGGAGAAAAGTGAAAACTGATTGAAATGAGTAGTAATAAATGGGTAACAAGTTGCAAATAATTTTGCAAATGGCAACTCCTAATAGGAATTATAAAACTTCCTATGACTGTCAAATGACACCTGTAAGAATTACCCTTTCTTTAATAAGATATTATCCTATAAATTATAACTGTGTGTGTTTGTGTGTGTGTGTGTGTTGTTTGTGTGGATACACAGTTTGTGTTGTTTGTGTGTGCGGTGTGTATGTGTGTGTTTAAGTTAAAAATAGTAATTAAAGATCCTTCACTATAAATATAATTTACTGAAGAATAAGTTCGTAAATGTACCAAAAATAAAATAAAAGGTTGTGTACTCTTTTTGGTAAGTGTCATAATGTCAGGCAGCTTATCAATATACTTGACCATTTTACCTGATTGTGCCGAGTTACAAAAAATGATAAATTTTTATCACTAAACTTTTATTTTTTGTAAATATTCCCTGATCTACTCTGGAGATTGTAGCTGTTCATGATTATGCTGGCTTTTCAATAGACAAGATACATCACATCAGGCAGTTTGCATATGTATTTCCTCTCTGATTTAGATTTAATACTGCTCTAAAATTATTTGGCATCCAAAGAAATATTTATCCTATCAAGCAATACCTCCAGGGCTCTGGGCTTGGATGGTTGAGGTGATTACTGAAGAATGGCTATTGACCTTCAGACCAGGACCACTCTAATTTGCAGAACACCAAAGGTCCCATGAGTCTATTCTGGACAGGTCACATAATCAGCCTGAGCCAGAAACACTTCTTTTTCCAGCTGCACCCTCTCTCTCCAGGACCTGAGGACATGGTTAACTAGACACCTCTGGAGTACTAGAGTTGGAATTATGAAATGGAAAATTAAACATAATAAGAAAGGCCTTTGGGTGTAGTAGCCCTTATCTAATAGAAACAGAGATCTGCTGAACCCTTGTTGTGCCTTAAGGACTTCTGTTGTGTCTCACCAAGTTGGTAATATAAACATTTGCAGACGTCCTCTGTTTAACTGACGCCTTCAACATACTATAGCTTACAGTACAAATACATTTAAAGCATGAAGAATGCTCTCTACAATGTATAACAAAACTTGAGTAAATTTAAATCTGTTACAATATTGTGGAAATCAATAAAATGTGGTTGTAATTGTTAATAGATAATAAGTCTTTTTAATATTATTTTATATGTTGTTATAATGCTGTGACTGTATGTTTAATCACATATTTTTAGAATAAGTTCACTTTTTTAATGTTTTTTACTTGTTTAATAATGACCTTACTAATCTTTTCTTGTTTACTTGATACACCCTGTGTAGTGTATAGACTATTTAATTAGCAAAACTCTTTAACTTACATTTGTATTAGTAAACAATAACAGAAATGATTTATCTGGTCACAGCAGTAGGCATATCTTTTCAAATCATAATGTGGCAAGTTTAATTTGTGAGCCAAGAGGAGGGCATTTATCAAACAGTGATTGCTAGATTGCCCCGTATTTTTATTCACTGGAAAATTACAATTCTGTTGCTGCTTTTTCATAGTCAGAAAACAAATAGTCAGATTTTGCGAACCGCAACCAATCCAACTGGAAACATTTCTGGAAACCCAAAGTACCTCTGGTCATTCAGAGCCTAATAAAGAGGCACAATAGACTATTATTGTGCCAATGATTATTGTGTACTTAAACGAGGCATAACAGTTAATAGTTTTGTTTGTAATACTTAATGGGGCTACAATTTAATTATATAATATTTTTTGAATTTATAATGCGAGGGAAATTATTGAATTATTCTCTTGAAGAAAATATATGAATTATGTAATATTAAGATGGTTGTATTATATTTTTATTAAATTGTGGGGACAATAATATTTGTATGTAGAATGGAGCCTTATCATTTAATAAATGATGAGGCATGAATAATACTGCATGCTTGTAGCACTACAAGTGCTAGCATGCCTGTGCTGGCCCTTAATAAGTTTACAGTGTTATGCTAAATTAACGTGGACTAATAGTTTCCATTTAATGTCACTATATAATATCAAGGGCTCTGTTCAGCAACAGGGCAGATATTGTCCTGAACATTTTCTAGCAATATCAACACAATATATATGATTTCTGAATTTAACAGTCGGTACTGCAGAGAACAGACAGTCTCCGAGGGTAGCCCAGCATCTCCGAGACTCCCAGAGTGATAAAAATGGGGTCTGGGCTGCGAGGACTCGCCCTTTCCAGTGAGGCCACATGCCTTTTTTTGCCGACACGTGCCTTAGGAATCAGTTTACCGCACCGGGTGTCACAAAGGTGAGTAACGCCCCTGCTATATTTATATGTACACTATATATATAGCCCTTCCTAGCGCTCCTCTGCATTGAATACATACTGCTCCCACCCCATTATGCTCCTCTATCTCCCAAGTGGAGTTTCAATAGAAGAGAACTTGGGAGCAGTAGTGTGAATTCATGTCAGAGAAGTGTTGGGAAGGGCCATATGCATTATACAGTGTACATATAAATATTTGCATTTTTCAAAACTGTCATTACACTGCCAGGAAGACTTGAAGTGTAATTACTAGAGATGTGCAGCGGACATTTTTCGGGGTTTGAGTTTTGATTTTGGATCTGGATCTCCGTTCATGTTTTGGATCTGGATTAGTTTTGCCAAAACCACCCTTTCATTTTGGTTTTGGATCTGGATTTTTTTTTGAAAAAAACAAAAACAGCTAAAATCTCAGAATTTGGGGGTATTTTTTATCCTACAGTACTATATTATTAACATCAATAACATTAATTTCCACTCATTTCCACTCTATTCGGAGCACTTCACAATATTTTTTTAGGCCAAAAGGTTGCACCAAGGTAGCTGGATGACTTAAAAAACTAGGCACCAAACAGCACATAATGCAAAGAAGAAAAAGAGGTGTAATGGGGTAGTTGTATAACTAAGCTAAGCGAAACAAGTGTGCGGCACAAACACGTGGCCCATTTAGGAGTGGCACTGCAATGGCAGACAGATGGCAGTTTTAAAAACTAGGCCCCAAAGAGCACATAATGCAAAGAAAAAAAAGAGGTGCAAGATGGAATTAAAATAATAATAATAATAATTTTATTTATATAGCGCCTTTCTCCAACAGGACTGAAGGCGCTTGGGCCCTCCCACCCACACTTATGTTGTTTAAAGAGGACATGCACAGTTTAATAAACCCATCATTTCAGCAACAGGTGGTCCTGTGAAAAAAGCTTGCCAAGTTCTCCGAATCATAGTGTTATGAGCCACGGCTGTGGCTTATTCCTGTTGTGCATTTTGGTTATGTATTTTATGTTATATTTCTGTTTCTGTTCCCCGTGGGTGTCATGGGGTGTCCGGAGCCCAACCTTAAGGAGAGGGTACTGTTATGAACCACAGGTAGTGGTTCATTCCTGTTTTCCGTTTATGTATTTTATCCAGGATTTCCCTTTGCTCTGGTTTAGAAGACTCTTGTTTGCTGACGGTGGTGAGTCTGTGTAATTGCAGCCTGTTTCCATGTGTTCAGCCTCACCTGTCTGTTAATTGCACCTGTCAGTTGTGCAGCAGGGCAGCTGAACGACATAATTAATTAGGTTCTCTGCAGCTATTGGAGGGCTGCCTGTTATATTCTGTCTCAGTGCATTTCACAGACGCCGGTGATAGTTCCTGTCCAGTTTCTGAGCTTCTGCCTAGCAGCTTCTGTCTAGCTGCTTCCAGCCTTGATCCAGTGTCTGATCCAGTGTCTGATCCAGTGTCTGACCCAGTGTCTGACCCAATGTCTGACCCAATGTCTGACCCAATGTCTGACCCAGCTTCTTGCCTTGAAGCGTTCCTGTCCTGAAGTCCAGTGGCTTTGTCTGTTCCTGATCCTGATTCGGTATCCTGTTCCTTGGTGTCCACTGCTCAGTCGTTGGAACTATGTCTGTCCTCTGGTCCTGAGAGCCTGTGTCAGCTACATTGGGGGTTCCTGTCCGTTTGCCAGTATTTGTACCGGTTCCGTGAGTAGCGGATTTGCCGCATCCGTCGGCCAAGGCCGCTGTATTCTTTAGTTTCTAGTTACTGGTGTTTTGCAGAGGGTTCTGCATATGCTGTCTCCGCCGGTACACAACAGTATTGTGTCGGCGTGTGGACAGCATTTCCTTTGTTGTTGTTTATCCTGGCGGCTGTGCCGCACATACTTTATTTAAGTTCTGTAGCGCCCCTAACTTTGTATTTCTGTCTTTAGTTAGAGGTTCCCCTTGTCATCCCCCCGTCTCAGTTTACGCCTTGTCTCCAACTAAGACCGGGGGGCATCGGAGTTGGGCAGACATAATCCGCCCTTCAAACGCGGCTGCCGTGGGCCCAAGAAACCATAGTCACGCAGGCGTAGGCTGACAACGAGGGTGAGACAACGGAGTCAGGTTTCCGTAGGGGTTGCTGCTGAGCTCCGTATCTATAGCAGCTTTACGTTCCTGTACTTGGGGCTCATCCGCCCAGTTCCAGGAGTACCAAGTACAGTGAACGTAACACATAGCTAGCTACAAACATACCACCTCCTTCTTTGATGACTTTTCACATTATGAGAAGAGGAAAAGTACAGTGTCAAGAAGGTGATTAAAAATGAGAGGGGCACATGCAATCAGGAACAACACACAGGCTTTCACCTCCACTCCTATATTGGTGTGTGTCACGAACCGGTCTCTTACCTCTGCGGGTTCTGGGGTTCATCCGTTGCCAGTGCGGTTGCTCGCGGTGCTGTGCGCCCGTGTGGGGACACGGCGTGATCAATGGCACAGGTAATGCAGAGTCTGGGAACTGTGAGTGCGGGGACCAAATGGCCTAAGGCACTGCGGTGTGTCTGCTGTATAGGAGGTGGCCATGTTGGAGACCAAATAGCTAATACAGAGCACTTGTGAAAACACCTGTGGGCAGGTGTAAGCCAATCCCGTGCTTGTGCTGCCTTTAAGTAGGCTGGGATTATGTTACTCTGGGCCAGTGCTTTGTTGTATCAAAGCTGTGCTCTAGCTCTGAGCTCTCTCCGTGCATTCCTGTGTGATTCCCGTGGTCCAGATATCGCCTCCGTTCCCAGAGGTCCGTCTGCAGCCTTCACTGCTGAAAGATCCACCGGCTCTCTGCTGTGCTGTCAGTTAATTGCACTCCTATTGGAAATAGTTGGATTCCCAGTGTCCTGCATGAGGTTACCTTGTCAGTCTGCCTATCATTCAAAGTCTGGAGGATTCTGTTTCTCTCAGCTGTTCGTTTGTTCAACTCTGCATTTAACCCATTCATCACCTTGTCTTCTACTACAGTTTCACAGTGATCTCCGGAACCCGCAAGTAACCCAATTCAGTACTTTTATTTGCTATGTTGTCATTACAAGGATAATTCATCACAGTCTCTCAGTTAACTCTCAAAGCTCCATTGCCAATTCTTACAGTTAATTCTCCATGTCTGCATTAACCAGTTAAACACAATCTGCAGTTCAGCATCAAAGCTTGTTTATATTTGCTATGTTGTCATAACAAGGATAATTCTTCAGTCTCTCAGTTAACTCTCAAAACTCCATTGCAAATCCTTACAGTTATCTCTTCATGTCTGCATTATCCAGTTAATAACATTCTGCAGTTCAGCATCAAAGCTTGTTTATATTTGCTATGTTGTCATAACAAGGATAAATTCTTCACAGTCTCTCAGTTAACTCTCAAAACTCCATTGCAAATCCTTACAGTTATCTCTTCATGTCTGCATTATCCAGTTAAACATATTCTGCAGTTCAGCATCAAAGCTCGTTTATATTTGGACAATCCAACATTTATTCATCAGCTTGTTTTGCATATGTTTCCATGAACATTTCTTTTATGTATTTTTGAGTTTTCTCTTGCATATTATTCCTGCAATACTTCAGTATAATATGATGATTAACAACTTGTCAGTTAACTCTTTACTGAATTGTTATTTTGAATAAATATATGAATCGGAACTTTCTTCGTCCTCCCTGCTTTCTTCATAGCCCAGCACCTACACCTGTGGTTGGTCCCGGGTTAACGGATTCACAAAAACACCCGGACCTGACAGTAAGCACTGGCCACATGGATCCGTCAAGTGACCAATTCGCAGGAGGCGGTGCTACGTCAGATATCCTTTCCCGTCTGGAAAACCAGGAGTCTATACAGACACAAATAGTGCAGTTTATGCAAACTATGGCAGACCGTTTAGAGACTCTTCATACGGCTATTAAAACGTTCCAAGTCCAGATTCCAACCCCAGATGTCCCAGTTACCACTACAGCTTCTCCTGTGACGCTGCCTACGTCCCGCTTGCAGTTACCCTCTCCGAGTAAGTTTGACGGAACTCCAAAACTTTGCAGAGGATTCCTGAATCAATGCGAGATCCAGTTTGAACTGATGTCTGCCAGTTTCCCATCAGCTCGTTCTAAGGTTGCATATATTATTGCCCTCCTCTCCGGTCAGGCTCTGGAGTGGGCATCACCATTATGGGAGAGAGGTGATCCTATCCTCTCTAATTACAAAGAGTTCGTATCTTCCTTCCGGAGAATCTTTGACGAACCAGGCAGGACCACCTCAGCATCCTTGGAGATTCTCCGTCTACGTCAAGGTTTACGTCCTGTCAGTCAATATATTATTCAGTTTCGCACGTTGTCTTCAGAGTTAAACTGGAATGAGGAGGCCCTGATCGCCGCGTTTTGGAATGGACTTTCAGAAAGAATCAAGGATGATTTAACTATCCGGGATGTGCCAATTAAACTGGATGAATTTATTTCTCTCTGTAACAAACTTGATCTACGTTACAGGGAGCGATGTTTAGAGAAATCCAGGGCAGAGCGTTCCAGTCCACGTGATCATCCTAGACCTCGACAAGATTCTTCATCACAGTCTCCAGTAATGACTGAAGAACCTATGCAGATTGGGCACTCTCGCCTCACAGAGGAGGAACGACTTCGTCGTCGACAGGGTAACCTCTGCATGTACTGTGGGTCCTCCGAACATTTAGTTAAATTCTGCAAACTCCGACCGGGAAACTCTCGCCTCCTAGCTTATTCAAGAGAGGTTAAGCTAGGAGTTACTTTAGAATCACGTTCTGGGAAAGAGCCAACCTTGTCTATTCAATTAGAAGTTCCAAGTTCTACAGTGAAAGTTTCAGCCCTCCTAGATTCCGGGGCAGCCAAGAACTTCATCTCCTCAGCCTTTGTCATACGGTCTAAAGTTCAAACCATGCCCCTGGAAGCAGCAGTTGCTGTTACAGCAGTGGATGGAAGTCGAATTCCAGATGGTATAATTACTCATCGAACCGTATGTCTCAAGATGAAAGTTGGTGAGCTCCATTCCGAATACCTCTCCTTCTACGTGATTCCCAAAGCCTCTCAAGATGTGATACTTGGTTTACCTTGGCTGCAGAAACATAATCCTCAACTTAATTGGCAAACCATGGAAGTCCTTTCATGGGGTAAATCTTGTACCAAGGACTGTGTAGCTACAATTGTACCTCTTCGGTCAATTAGCCTTTCCGATCTACCTCCGGTGTATCAATCCTTTGCGGATGTTTCCAGTAAGCAAGCAGCAGACTCTCTACCTCCTCATCGTGAATGGGACTGCCCAGTCGTCCTGGTTCCGGGCAAGACCCCACCTAGGGGACAAATTCATCCGCTATCCATCCCAGAGACGCGAGCTATCCGGGATTGGTCCACTCCTACAACTCTCAAGGGGATTCAGCGATTTCTCGGCTTTGCTAATTTCTATAGGAGATTCATTAAGAATTATTCTACGTTAGCTGCTCCCATCACAGTCCTAACTCGCAAGGGAGCAAATCCTACGAACTGGTCTTCTGAAGCAATCAAAGCCTTCTCTGATTTAAAGCAAGCCTTTGTGTCAGCCCCCATTCTTCGACAGCCTGATTTGAATCGTCCCTTTCTACTAGAGGTGCATGCATCTACAGAAGCAGTAGGAGCTGTGTTGTCACAAGTCTTTGAAGATAAAAAGGTCCATCCCTGCGGATATTTCTCCCGTAAGTTCCTCCCGGCAGAACGTAATTATGCAATCGGTGAGCAAGAGTTACTTGCCATCAAGTTGGCATTTGAGGAGTGGAGATACCTTCTAGAAGGAGCTCAACATCGCATTACAGTTTATACTGATCATAAGAATCTTCTGTATCTGCAGTCAGCTCAGTGTTTGAATCCACGACAAGCTCGATGGGCGCTTTTCTTCTCACGATTTGATTTCAAACTCACCTATCGTCCAGGGTCTCAGAACAAAAAGGCAGATGCCCTTTCCCGGTCCTTTGCTTCTTCTGAATTAAATGATGCTACCACGAATCAAACCATTGTGAATCCTACGTCCTTCTTAATGACTCGAACCTCTCCAGTTCCTCCGCCTGGCAAGACCTTTGTCGCCACAAGTCTTCGAAAACGGCTGCTTACCTGGGCTCACTCCTCTTCCTTCATGGGTCATCCTGGGATTCTAAAGACTCTCAAATTTATTCAACAGTCTTATTGGTGGCCACGTCTCAAAGTCGATGTCCAAGAGTTTATAGCAGCATGTCCTAAATGTGCCCAACATAAGAGTCCAAGAAGTTCTCCACCAGAGTTTCATCCATTGCCAGCCCTAGAGGTTCCAGCAGCAGATCAAGAGCTTCAACGTCTATCTAGCATCTGGAGTTGTGTACGTAAGTCCTTGGTCAAAACTTCCGCTCGTTATAAATCTTTTGCAGATAGAAAACGTAAAGCTGTACCGAGTTACAAAGTGGGAGACCAAGTTTGGATTTCTACGCGCAATCTCAAGTTCAAAGTTCCTTCTAAGAAATTTGCTCCCAAGTTTATTGGTCCATTTCCCATTGTTAAGGTACTCAACCCTGTGTCATACAAAGTCAAGTTGCCACCGTCTTTGAGAATTCCTAACGCCTTTCATACATCTTTACTGAAGCCTTTGATTCTCAATAAGTTCCGTACTACCCAGTCCAAATCTCCTAAAGTTCACTCTTTGCAGAATGAGGAATTTGAAGTTAAAGAGATTGTGGACTCACGTTCCCGATATGGACGTTTACAGTTTCTGGTCGACTGGAAGGGTTACGGTCCAGAGGAAAGATCCTGGGTTTTCTCTGAAGATGTTCATGCTCCAAGACTGGTACAGAAATACTTCTCCAAAAATCCTGATAAGGTTCAAAGGTGTTCAGAGACCACCCTTAGAGGAGGGGGTACGGTCATGAACCGGTCTCTTACCTCTGCGGGTTCTGGGGTTCATCCGCTGCCAGTGCGGTTGCTCGCGGTGCTGTGCGCCCGTGTGGGGACACGGCGTGATCAATGGCACAGGTAATGCAGAGTCTGGGAACTGTGAGTGCGGGGACCAAATGGCCTAAGGCACTGCGGTGTGTCTGCTGTATAGGAGGTGGCCATGTTGGAGACCAAATAGCTAATACAGAGCACTTGTGAAAACACCTGTGGGCAGGTGTAAGCCAATCCCGTGCTTGTGCTGCCTTTAAGTAGGCTGGGATTATGTTACTCTGGGCCAGTGCTTTGTTGTATCAAAGCTGTGCTCTAGCTCTGAGCTCTCTCCGTGCATTCCTGTGTGATTCCTGTGGTCCAGATATCGCCTCCGTTCCCAGAGGTCCGTCTGCAGCCTTCACTGCTGAAAGATCCACCGGCTCTCTGCTGTGCTGTCAGTTAATTGCACTCCTATTGGAAATAGTTGGATTCCCAGTGTCCTGCATGAGGTTACCTTGTCAGTCTGCCTATCATTCAAAGTCTGGAGGATTCTGTTTCTCTCAGCTGTTCGTTTGTTCAACTCTGCATTTAACCCATTCATCACCTTGTCTTCTACTACAGTTTCACAGTGATCTCCGGAACCCGCAAGTAACCCAATTCAGTACTTTTATTTGCTATGTTGTCATTACAAGGATAATTCATCACAGTCTCTCAGTTAACTCTCAAAGCTCCATTGCCAATTCTTACAGTTAATTCTCCATGTCTGCATTAACCAGTTAAACACAATCTGCAGTTCAGCATCAAAGCTTGTTTATATTTGCTATGTTGTCATAACAAGGATAATTCTTCAGTCTCTCAGTTAACTCTCAAAACTCCATTGCAAATCCTTACAGTTATCTCTTCATGTCTGCATTAACCAGTTAAACACAATCTGCAGTTCAGCATCAAAGCTTGTTTATATTTGCTATGTTGTCATAACAAGGATAATTCTACAGTCTCTCAGTTAACTCTCAAAACTCCATTGCAAATCCTTACAGTTATCTCTTCATGTCTGCATTATCCAGTTAAACATATTCTGCAGTTCAGCATCAAAGCTCGTTTATATTTGGACAATCCAACATTTATTCATCAGCTTGTTTTGCATATGTTTCCATGAACATTTCTTTTATGTATTTTTGAGTTTTCTCTTGCATATTATTCCTGCAATACTTCAGTATAATATGATGATTAACAACTTGTCAGTTAACTCTTTACTGAATTGTTATTTTGAATAAATATATGAATCGGAACTTTCTTCGTCCTCCCTGCTTTCTTCATAGCCCAGCACCTACACCTGTTGTTGGTCCCGGGTTAACGGATTCACAAAAACACCCGGACCTGACAGTGTGGAACGGAAAGGACTTCAACCAAGCAAATATAGAATTAATTACCACATTACTGGACAAACTGAAAAACTAGGGGCCAAAGCCTCCAACTGTGTACTCCCTTTTCCATTGTCAGGGTTTAAGATAATCTCGGATTTAATGCTGGGATGCAAATAAACTGGTGTATACCACAGGATCAAGATTGGATATTTTCCCCTCCATGGAGTCAGGGCTGCCAAGAGAAATTCTGGGCCCCCGGTAAAACAACTTCCTGAGCCCTCCCCCAGAATGGGTGTGGCCACAGTATGTATATTTATCTATTTCTATATTTAGGTAAATATATATATATATATATATATATAGAAGAGAGGGTAGTGGCGGCACTCAGAGTCTTTCACAACGAGGTGAATCAAAGCAAATAGTGCATTTATTGTCAACGTTTCGGGGGACGAACCCTCTTCCTCAGGACACTGCAGTGTCCTGAGGAAGGGGGTTCGTCCCCCGAAACGTTGACAATAAATGCACTATTTGCTTTGATTCACCTCATTGTGAAAAACTCTGAGTGCCGCCACTACCCTCTCTTCTGCATATTGGAGCCACCATACCCCTAGGAGGGCACCGGAGCGATACCCCTACGGGGACAGCGGAGTGCCGGGCTGCTTCCATGGACTATATATATATATATATATATATATATACACACAGTATATACAATACTAACACTAATGGTAGTGTATGGATGCATGTATTATATAATTTTAATGTAGAATTTATAAGACACAGTGCAGTGTGTCAGTCACAGTCACAGTTCTCAGCTCACAGTGTTGCAGCCTAGCAGGCTAGCTCCCGACGAGGTGACAGCCCTGTTGCTGATTCTTACAACGGAACTGAGTTGCACCCAGGGCCGCCATCAGGTAGGTACTGCAGGGACTGGAGTCCCGGGCTCTTATAGAGAGGGGGAAGCACCCCTTGCTCCTACCTCTGACACCTAGAGAGCTGCACCAGGTTGTGCAACAACAGCGGGCTGATGTGCAGGGAGCACTTCTTAAAACAAGCATTCCCTGCGCACCAGCTCTCTGTGAATCATTCCTGTGGGTCTGCAATGTACCACCTATATGTAAAGTCATGATCTGTGACATCACATGGGGTGGATCGTGCGGCTGAATCTAGTTTTTGTGAGGGGAGACCCTGTGTATTTTGTAAGTGCCGGGCACCATAATTTCTGATGGCAGCCCTGGATGCACCAGGGATGTGCGGTGAGCTAAATTGCTCAGGAGGCACTGGATAGCACCAGAGCAAGATTTACACGCAATATATGAGCCAAAAGGTACATGGGGACATTATACACGTGTGCAGCAGTATAAACTCCTGAAAATGTTGTGAGTTTTAATTAGAGATGTGTTGAAAAGATAACCAGGTGAGGCACTGCCTCACCTGTCATAGACTTTTTACTCCAGAGTTTTGGCTATAAAAATGATTAGAATAATACAAAGAATACATTTCAAACATATTCTTTGTATTTTTCATATACTTTATACAGTAAAAACACTGGCACAAACGTTAGTATGACAGGTAAGCAGTGCCGTTTCTTGAGGCGGGCGAGCCGTGCAAGCGCACGGGGGCGCCCGCCGCTGCACTTTTTGAACTCTTTAAAATCCCCCCTCCTCCTGAGTACCCAGTTTGGGGGGCGGAGTTTCGCTGAATGACGCGGTGCGTCGTGACGTCATAACGCAATAGTGTCATTCCGCGAAACTCCACCCCCCGAGCTCGGTACTCGGAAGGAGGGAGAAGGGGGAGCCAAGCCGGCCGGCGCGGACAGGAGAGGATGGGAGCTGAGAGCCGCAGCTTGGTTCAGAGCCGGGTACCAATCGCTGCTGCCAGCCTGCCTGCCACTGAGGGGAACCGCTGCCGGGGACGGAGTCGGGGATTGAGTATCGCCACCAGCCAGGGCCTAAACTGAAAGAGTTTGAGGTGCTGGGAGAAACAGAGCTGCTGCGGCTGTACGGTCAGAGGGAAGAGTGCCAGCGAACTGCATCAGCAACTAACAGGTATCCCTCTCAGCCACATTGACACTAGAGATGAGCGGGTTCGGTTTCTCTGAATCCGAACCCGCACGAACTTCATGTTTTTTTCACGGGTCCGAGCAGACTCGGATCCTCCCGCCTTGCTCGGTTAACCCGAGCGCGCCCGAACGTCATCATGACGCTGTCGGATTCTCGCGAGACTAGGATTCTATATAAGGAGCCGCGCGTCGCCGCCATTTTCACACGTGCATTGAGATTGATAGGGAGAGGACGTGGCTGGCGTCCTCTCCATTTAGATTAGGGTTGAGAGAGAGAGAGAGAGATTGACCTGAGGCTGTGATACTGTAGAAGAGAGTGCAGAGTTTAGTGACTGACGACCACAGTGACCACCAGACAGTGCAGTTGTTTGTTTTATTTAATATATCCGTTCTCTGCCTGAAAAAAACGATACACACAGTGACTCAGTCACATACCATATCTGTGTGCACTGCTCAGCCCAGTGTGCTGCATCAATGTATATATATATCTGACTGTGCTCAGCTCACACAGCTTATAATTGTGGGGGAGACTGGGGAGCACTGCAGTGCCAGTTATAGGTTATAGCAGGAGCCAGGAGTACATAATATTATATTAAAATTAAACAGTGCACACTTTTGCTGCAGGAGTGCCACTGCCAGTGTGACTAGTGACCAGTGACCTGACCACCAGTATATATAATATTAGTAGTATACTATCTCTTTATCAACCAGTCTATATTAGCAGCAGACACAGTACAGTGCGGTAGTTCACGGCTGTGGCTACCTCTGTGTCGGCACTCGGCAGCCCGTCCATAATTGTATATACCACCTAACCGTGGTTTTTTTTTCTTTCTTTATAGTCATACTAGTTACGAGTATACTATCTCTTTATCAACCAGTCTATATTAGCAGCAGACACAGTACAGTGCGGTAGTTCACGGCTGTGGCTACCTCTGTGTCGGCACTCGGCAGCCCGTCCATAATTGTATATACCACCTAACCGTGGTTTTTTTTTCTTTCTTTATACATACATACTAGTTACGAGTATACTATCTCTTTATCAACCAGTCTATATTAGCAGCAGACACAGTACAGTGCGGTAGTTCACGGCTGTGGCTACCTCTGTGTCGGCACTCGGCAGCCCGTCCATAATTGTATATACCACCTAATCGTGGTTTTTTTTTCTTTCTTTATACATACATACTAGTTACGAGTATACTATCTCTTTATCAACCAGTCTATATATTAGCAGCAGACACAGTACAGTGCGGTAGTTCACGGCTGTGGCTACCTCTGTGTCGGCACTCGGCAGCCCGTCCATAATTGTATATACCACCTAACCGTGGTTTTTTTTTCTTTCTTTATACATACATACTAGTTACGAGTATACTATCTCTTTATCAACCAGTCTATATATTAGCAGCAGACACAGTACAGTGCGGTAGTTCACGGCTGTGGCTACCTCTGTGTCGGCACTCGGCAGCCCGTCCATAATTGTATATACCACCTAACCGTGGTTTTTTTTTCTTTCTTTATACATACATACTAGTTACGAGTATACTATCTCTTTATCAACCAGTCTATATATTAGCAGCAGACACAGTACAGTGCGGTAGTTCACGGCTGTGGCTACCTCTGTGTCGGCACTCGGCAGCCCGTCCATAATTGTATATACCACCTAACCGTGTTTTTTTTTTCTTTCTTTATACATACATACTAGTTACGAGTATACTATCTCTTTATCAACCAGTCTATATTAGCAGCAGACACAGTACAGTGCGGTAGTTCACGGCTGTGGCTACCTCTGTGTCGGCACTCGGCAGCCCGTCCATAATTGTATATACCACCTAACCGTGTTTTTTTTTTCTTTCTTTATACATACATACTAGTTACGAGTATACTATCTCTTTATCAACCAGTCTATATATTAGCAGCAGACACAGTACAGTGCGGTAGTTCACGGCTGTGGCTACCTCTGTGTCGGCACTCGGCAGCCCGTCCATAATTGTATATACCACCTAACCGTGGTTTTTTTTTCTTTCTTTATACATACATACTAGTTACGAGTATACTATCTCTTTATCAACCAGTCTATATTAGCAGCAGACACAGTACAGTGCGGTAGTTCACGGCTGTGGCTACCTCTGTGTCGGCACTCGGCAGCCCGTCCATAATTGTATATACCACCTAACCGTGGTTTTTTTTCTTTCTTTATACATACATACTAGTTACGAGTATACTATCTCTTTATCAACCAGTCTATATATTAGCAGCAGACACAGTACAGTGCGGTAGTTCACGGCTGTGGCTACCTCTGTGTCGGCACTCGGCAGCCCGTCCATAATTGTATACTAGTATCCAATCCATCCATCTCCATTGTTTACCTGAGGTGCCTTTTAGTTGTGCCTATTAAAATATGGAGAACAAAAATGTTGAGGTTCCAAAATTAGGGAAAGATCAAGATCCACTTCCACCTCGTGCTGAAGCTGCTGCCACTAGTCATGGCCGAGACGATGAAATGCCAGCAACGTCGTCTGCCAAGGCCGATGCCCAATGTCATAGTACAGAGCATGTCAAATCCAAAACACCAAATATCAGTAAAAAAAGGACTCCAAAACCTAAAATAAAATTGTCGTCGGAGAAGCGTAAACTTGCCAATATGCCATTTACCACACGGAGTGGCAAGGAACGGCTGAGGCCCTGGCCTATGTTCATGGGTAGTGGTTCAGCTTCACATGAGGATGGAAGCACTCAGCCTCTCGCTAGAAAAATGAAAAGACTAAAGCTGGCAAAAGCAGTAGCACCGCAAAGAACTGTGCGTTCTTCGAAATCCCAAATCCACAAGGAGAGTCCGACTCCAATTGTGTCGGTTGCAATGCCTGACCTTCCCAACACTGGACGTGAAGAGCATGCGCCTTCCACCATTTGCACGCCCCCTGCAAGTGATGGAAGGAGCACCCGCAGTCCAGTTCCTGATAGTCAGATTGAAGATGTCAGTGTTGAAGTACACCAGGATGAGGAGGATATGGGTGTTGCTGGCGCTGGGGAGGAAATTGACCAGGAGGATTCTGATGGTGAGGTGGTTTGTTTAAGTCAGGCTCCCGGGGAGACACCTGTTGTCCGTGGTAGGAATATGGCCGTTGAAATGCCTGGTGAAAATACCAAAAAAATCAGCTCTTCGGTGTGGAAGTATTTCACCAGAAATGCGGACAACAGGTGTCAAGCCGTGTGTTCCCTTTGTCAAGCTGTAATAAGTAGGGGTAAGGACGTTAACCACCTCGGAACATCCTCCCTTATACGTCACCTGCAGCGCATTCATAATAAGTCAGTGACAAGTTCAAAAACTTGGGCCGACAGCGGAAGCAGTCCACTGACCAGTAAATCCCTTCCTCTTGTAACCAAGCTCACGCAAACCACCCCACCAACTCCCTCAGTGTCAATTTCCTCCTTCCCCAGGAATGCCAATAGTCCTGCAGGCCATGTCACTGGCAATTCTGACGAGTCCTCTCCTGCCTGGGATTCCTCCGATGCATCCTTGCGTGTAACGCCTACTGCTGCTGGCGCTGCTGTTGTTGCTGCTGGGAGTCGATGGTCATCCCAGAGGGGAAGTCGTAAGACCACTTTTACTACTTCCACCAAGCAATTGACTGTCCAACAGTCCTTTGCGAGGAAGATGAAATATCACAGCAGTCATCCTACTGCAAAGCGGATAACTGAGGCCTTGACATCCTGGGTGGTGAGAAACGTGGTTCCGGTATCCATCATTACTGCAGAGCCAACTAGAGACTTGTTGGAGGTACTGTGTCCCCGGTACCAAATACCATCTAGGTTCCATTTCTCTAGGCAGGCGATACCGAAAATGTACACAGACCTCAGAAAAAGAGTCACCAGTGTCCTAAAAAATGCAGCTGTACCCAATGTCCACTTAACCACGGACATGTGGACAAGTGGAGCAGGGCAGGGTCATGACTATATGACTGTGACAGCCCACTGGGTAGATGTATGGACTCCCGCCGCAAGAACAGCAGCGGCGGCACCAGTAGCAGCATCTCGCAAACGCCAACTCTTTCCTAGGCAGGCTACGCTTTGTATCACCGGTTTCCAGAATACGCACACAGCTGAAAACCTCTTACGGCAACTGAGGAAGAACATCGCGGAATGGCTTACCCCAATTGGACTCTCCTGTGGATTTGTGGCATCGGACAACGCCAGCAATATTGTGTGTGCATTAAATCTGGGCCAATTCCAGCACGTCCCATGTTTTGCACATACCTTGAATTTGGTGGTGCAGAATTTTTAAAAAAACGACAGGGGCGTGCAAGAGATGCTGTCGGTGGCCAGAAGAATTGCGGGACACTTTCGGCGTACAGGCACCACGTACAGAAAACTGGAGCACCACCAAAAACTACTGAACCTGCCCTGCCATCATCTGAAGCAAGAAGTGGTAACGAGGTGGAATTCAACCCTGTATATGCTTCAGAGGTTGGAGGAGCAGCAAAAGGCCATTCAAGCCTATACAATTGAGCACGATATAGGAGGTGGGATGCACCTGTCTCAAGCGCAGTGGAGAATGATTTCAACGTTGTGCAAGGTTCTGATGCCCTTTGAACTTGCCACACGTGAAGTCAGTTCAGACACTGCCAGCCTGAGTCAGGTCATTCCCCTCATCAGGCTTTTGCAGAAGAAGCTGGAGACATTGAAGGAGGAGCTAACACGGAGCGATTCCGCTAGGCATGTGTGACTTGTGGATGGAGCCCTTAATTCGCTTAGCAAGGATTCACGGGTGGTCAATCTGTTGAAATCAGAGCACTACATTTTGGCCACCGTGCTCGATCCTAGATTTAAAGCCTACCTTGGATCTCTCTTTCCGGCAGACACAAGTCTGCTGGGGTTCAAACACCTGCTGGTGAGTAAATTGTCAAGTCAAGCGGAACGCGACCTGTCAACAACATCTCCTCCTTCACATTCTCCCGCAACTGGGGGTGCGAGGAAAAGGCTCAGAATTCCGAGCCCACCCGCTGGCGGTGATGCAGGGCAGTCTGGAGCGACTGCTGATGCTGACATCTGGTCCGGACTGAAGGACCTGACAACGATTACGGACATGTCGTCTACTGTCACTGCATATGATTCTCTCCCCATTGTAAGAATGGTGGAGGATTATATGAGTGACCGCATCCAAGTAGGCACGTCACACAGTCCGTACTTATACTGGCAGGAAAAAGAGGCAATTTGGAGGCCCTTGCACAAACTGGCTTTATTCTACCTAAGTTGCCCTCCCACAAGTGTGTACTCCGAAACAGTGTTTAGTGCCGCCGCTCACCTTGTCAGCAATCGGCGTACGAGGTTACATCCAGAAAATGTGGAGAAGATGATGTTCATTAAAATGAATTATAATCAATTCCTCCGTGGAGACATTGACCAGCAGCAATTGCCTCCACAAAGTACACAGGGAGCTGAGATGGTGGATTCCAGTGGGGACGAATTGATAATCTGTGAGGAGGGGGATGTACACGGTGATATATCGGAGGATGATGATGAGGTGGACATCTTGCCTCTGTAGAGCCAGTTTGTGCAAGGAGAGATTAATTGCTTCTTTTTTGGTGGGGGTCCAAACCAACCCGTCATATCAGTCACAGTCGTGTGGCAGACCCTGTCACTGAAATGATGGGTTGGTTAAAGTGTGCATGTCCTGTTTATACAACATAAGGGTGGGTGGGAGGGCCCAAGGACAATTCCATCTTGCACCTCTTTTTTCTTTTCTTTTTCTTTGCGTCATGTGCTGTTTGGGGAGGGTTTTTTGGAAGGGACATCCTGCGTGACACTGCAGTGCCACTCCTAGATGGGCCCGGTGTTTGTGTCGGCCACTAGGGTCGCTTATCTTACTCACACAGCTACCTCATTGCGCCTCTTTTTTTCTTTGCGTCATGTGCTGTTTGGGGAGGGTTTTTTGGAAGGGACATCCTGCGTGACACTGCAGTGACACTCCTAGATGGGCCCGGTGTTTGTGTCGGCCACTAGGGTCGCTTATCTTACTCACACAGCTACCTCATTGCGCCTCTTTTTTTCTTTGCGTCATGTGCTGTTTGGGGAGGGTTTTTTGGAAGGGACATCCTGCGTGACACTGCAGTGCCACTCCTAGATGGGCCCGGTGTTTGTGTCGGCCACTAGGGTCGCTAATCTTACTCACACAGCTACCTCATTGCGCCTCTTTTTTTCTTTGCGTCATGTGCTGTTTGGGGAGGGTTTTTTGGAAGGGCCATCCTGCGTGACACTGCAGTGCCACTCCTAGATGGGCCCGGTGTTTGTGTCGGCCACTAGGGTCGCTTATCTTACTCACACAGCGACCTCGGTGCAAATTTTAGGACTAAAAATAATATTGTGAGGTGTGAGGTATTCAGAATAGACTGAAAATGAGTGGAAATTATGGTTTTTGAGGTTAATAATACTTTGGGATCAAAATGACCGCCAAATTCTATGATTTAAGCTGTTTTTTAGGTTTTTTGGAAAAAAACACCCGAATCCAAAACACACCCGAATCCGACAAAAAAAATTCGGTGAGGTTTTGCCAAAACGCGGTCGAACCCAAAACACGGCCGCGGAACCGAACCCAAAACCAAAACACAAAACCCGAAAAATTTCCGGCGCTCATCTCTAATTGACACCCCTACAAACTGCCTATTATCTAGTCACAACCTCCACAGTTGATCAGGGGAAGAGCAGGGGGAGAGAGACACTGCTAGCTTTGCTCTATAGACATCGTCAATAAGGGGCAGAGGAGAGTGACAGTAACTACTATTTGCTCCCTTAAGTCCTGTCACTGAGTAGACCATTCTATACTGACAGTTTGTAAACTACTGGTCATTCCACCCCTGTAACTCTTAGTTATTTATAGACTGATATTCCGCTATTTCCTCAGAAGAAACACACTGAGGATTTCTCTGTCCCATAGAATCCGAGGGGTTACATCAAGTATTAGCAGGGGTTACCTCACCCAACATTACTTGTGTGAAAGAATAACAGGATACCTGGTTGTGAAGGGAGTAAGGACTCCCCCCTCTGCCACCTGCCATCATGTGTAAAATGGGGACACTTGCCTGCTGTAATGTATAAAATGGGGACTCTTGCCTGCCGTAACGTGTAAAATGGGGATTTAATGTATCAAGGGCATTGCGGTGTATGGCATAATATATTTTTTATTTTTTTCCTGTGCTCGCCGTGATCTGTCGGTGCAAGGTCAAAAACTGGGGTGTAAGGTGGTCTTTTCAGACGAGGCCACGCCCATTTCACAGAGGCCACGCCCATTTCACAGAGGCCACGTCCCTTTTGCCGGGGGGGGGGGGTATCTTTTACTTTTTATATCTATGTGGGGGGTGTGCATTTTTAAATCTCGCACCGGGAGCCAAATTGGCTAGAAACAGCCCTGCAGGTTAGGCTCTGCCTCACCCCACTGCACGTCACTGGGTTGCACCACTTCCTAAACTCAAGGGTCATGCCCATCCAGCTGCTACCTGCCCCTCCCAGTCCTTGCCCACCTCCTGGAGCTTGCTGATTCTGAAGAGGTCATCCAGAGCTTGCTAGATGATGACATCATCTTGAGAGATCCTGGAAATGAGGAGATGTCAATGAAGTAATGTGAATAGATGGTCATGACGTCATATAATATAGCCGCTAATGATCTGTGTATCAACCGGTGAGGTTATTCTGCATTCAGCCAATCATCAGCAGGTAGTGCTGGTGATAGTTATCATGGCGTATCGCTGCACCGCCTTCTCTGCGTCTACTAGGGAACCGCCTTCTGTAAGGTTCATCTGCCAAGTGTCTAATTGTGTCGCCTTACTGTAGTCATCCTACTGTACGTCCCATTCAAACTCAACCACCCCCGGGTCTGCTTCTTCAGGTGTAAGGAAACATACAAAAATATAATACACCAGAGGTTCTCAAACACGCTCCTCAAAGCACCCCAACGTCCAGGTTATAAGTATATAAGATCCTAGCAGTGGTGGGGCGGCTGGAAGTGGCTGAGAGGGACGTCCATGACAAGGGACAAACAGCCATGTGACACACTCATACATCCCCCCTCCCGGCGGCCTGACCCACCCACTGTTTTATAATAAATAATAAAGATTTTTTTTCCCAACCAACAAAAATGGCTACTGGTGTGCTCTGGTCCGGGCCCCCTGGCACGCCTGGGCCCAGGTAATCTGTACCCTCTCCCCCCTCTCTCGACACCACTGCATGGAGTCTCAAGACTTATTTTGTAAAAATCTCGTGGGTTTCTTATTTTTCCACTTTTTTATTGCATTTTTAATTACATATTTTGTGGCAGATGCCTTATTTTCATTTTTCACAGCTCCCAGTTACATGCATGTGAGCATACCTGTGTGTCCCAGTTACATGCATGTGAGCATACCTGTGTGTCTTGTTTGTTTTATTCATATTTTATTTTTAAACAAAGCAGCCCCTTAGATGTTTTAGCAGCACCTCGTGAGCTCCCACAGCAGCCCTGGATGGGGCAAGTTAAATTTGGGTGGGTTTGGTACAGTAGTAAGCAGGACTGTGCAGTGAATTTTTTGTTATTGAGCCCCTGCCCTAGTGGAGCTTACCACTCTACAGTCGAAACTCATTGCTTCCTCCAACAGTCCTACTTATAGTTAGAGATGAGCGGGTTCGGTTTTACTCGGTTTTACTCGGTTCTCAAAACGGCATCTAATTGGCTCACGGATGTCACGTGTTTTGGATAGCCAATAAGATTCGGTTTTGAGAACCGAGTAAAACCGAGTAAAACCGAATCCGCTCATCTCTAACTATAAGTAGGACTGTTGGAGGAAGCAATGTTAACCTCTGTGCCAACAGCATGCCTCAGCCTGGCAAGCCAGACATCTTCCTGGCTGTAAGCCACCATGAGACTCCATTCTGGGCCCCTATTCAGTTACTGCTTGTGTCTCACAGGAGCTCCTGGCCCATCTAGTGCTGCAGTGTAATGGAAAGCTGATGTAATGCAAGATCACTGAAACTCTGTTCTTCTAACACCGCAAGGTCTTGCGATAACCCTATGCAGCCCTTACATTGTACAATTATTAAGGAGAAAACATTTACAAATAAAGGAAAAGTACCCTGTACAACAAATGTGCATCTTGTAAATAATCCCAAAATGTGGAACATTAATAATAAATCAAAATTAAGGTTGACTATTTGGAGCCAGTCATTTGAGTCCCTAACATGAAATAATTGAAGTATTTATTACCAGTTATTTATATAGCGCACACATATTCCTCAGTGCTTTACAACATAAGTTCCTGCCCCAGAGGAGCTTACAATCTATATTCTCTTCGACATGTACATGCACACACACACACACTAGAGTTCATTTTCTTAGGATCCAATTACCCTACCAGTATATTTTTGGATTGTGGGAGGAAACCAGAAACCCAAGCAAGTACAGGTAGAATACACAAACTCCACACAGTTAGAACCATTGTGGGAATCAAACCCATGACCTCAGTGCTGTGAGGCAGTAATGCTAACCATTACACCATCTGTACTGCCCAATTGAAAAGAACCTCTCTCTTTTAATGGGTACACAGTGCACATTAGAAGATTTAGATGAGTGGGTTCAGACAGGGCACCTCTGGAATAATATGTCAGACATACAGTTTAGACATAGGTGTGTTTGGAAAATCTAGTTTTCTCCAACAGTTGCGCTGTACTATGATTCTGTCTATTCTGAGTCTGACTGAATTTGGCCACAAATGTGGTCTCATTGTAAACACTTCATCAAAATTGCAATTTCCATTTCCACCTTTGCGGCTATATGTTTTTACAAATTGGGTTGTGATGTAGAAGCTTGTTTCATATACTGCTCTACGCTTTAATTTAAACCTAGGATAAAGTACAGCAGCACCCCTCAAATTATACGGCAGTGCCTCTGGACTTATAAAACAGATAGGCAGCACCCCTGGACTTATACAGCATAGGCAGCACCCCTGGAAAATTACACAGCACAGCAGACAGGCAACAGCACCCTTGGACTTAAACAGCAGTGAGGTAGCACCTCTGGACTGATAAGGCAGAGGGGTAGCACCCCATATAGGGCAGCATCCTTGGAATGATGTGGCAGACAAAAAAAGATGTGCAAGATGGAATTGTCCTTGGGCCCTCCCACCCAACCTTATGTTGTATAAACAGGACATGCACGCTTTAACAAACCAATAATTTCAGCGACAGGGCCTGCCACATGACTGTTGCTGAAATGATTGCTTTGTTTGTGCCCTCACCAAAAAAGAAGCAATTAATCTCTCCTTGCACAAACTGGCTCTACAGAGGCAAGATGTCGTCCTCATCCTCCGATTCCTCTCCCACTTCAGTGTTTACATCCTCATCCTCACAGAGAAATAATTCCACACCAAAGAGGTGGTTTTCTTGGTATTTTGCTCAGGCATGACAATGGGCTTTTTCATCACATGGCCAACAACTGTCTCCACTGTGCCTTATTCAAACAAACCACATAATTTAGATGTCAGTTAACTGCTTATGCTATTACCCAAAGTTTCTGAACTTGACAATGACTTATGATGAATGTGCTGCAGGTGACGTAAAATGGAGGATGTTCCTAGGTGGTTAACGTCCTTACCCTTACTTATTATGGATTGACAAAGGCAACACATGGCTTGACACCTGTTGTCCGGATTTTTGGACAGGCATGACAATGGGCTTTTTCATCCCATGGCCAACAACTGTCTCCACTGGTGCCTTAGTCAAGCAAATCACATCACCATCAGAATCCTCATTGTCAACTTCCTCCTCAGCGCCAGCTACACTAATATCCTCCTCATCCTGGTGTACTTCTACAGTGACATCCTCAATCTCAATATCAGCAACTGGACTGGCGGTGCTCCTCCCAGCACTTGCAGAGGGCATGCAAATGGTGGTAGGAGCCTCCTATTCCCATACAGTCTTGGAAAGGTCAGGCCTAGACATCGCAACTGCGGACACACTTGGACTCTCCTTGGGAATTTGTGATATTTCTGAATGCACAGTTGTTTTTTCCTGTGCTTTAACAAGCTTTATTTTTTTAATTTTTTGAGAGGGAGGAGGGCTTCTATCTTCATGAGAAGCTGAACCACCAGTCATGAACATAGGAAAGGGCCTTAGCCTTTCCTTGCCACTTCGTGTCGTAAATGACATATTGTCAATTTTACGTTTCTTATCAGATAATTTCTTGATTTTTGGTTCTTAATTTTTGATTCTTGGATTTGATATGCCCTCTATGACATTGGGCATCGGCCTTAGCAGACAACGTTGATGGAATTGCATTATCAATGTCATGATTGGTGGCAGAAGCAGCTTCAGCACTAGTACTAGGAACTGTAAGTGTTTCCTAATCTTTCACTATTTTTACCTCCAAATTTTTGTTCTCCATTTCATAGGATAGCACCATTATTACAGCACACAGAACAATGCCTCTTTATTTTCAAAGCAGCCCTGTATTTTTACAGTTTACAGAACAGGGCCAGCACCCTTGTATTTTAACAACACCCCTGTAATTTTACAGCATATAAGACATGGCTAGTGTACATTTATTTTCACAGCACCCCTGTATTTTTACAGCATACAGGACAGGGCCAGTGTACATTTATTTTCATAGCACACCTGTATTTTTACAGCATACAGGACAGTACCAGCACCCTGTATTTTAACAACACCCCTGTTATTTTACAGCATACAAGACAGGGCCAGTGTACATTTATTTTCACAGCACACTTGAATTTTTACAGCATACAAGACAGGGCCAGTGTACATTTATTTTCACAGCACCCCTGTACTTTTACAGTATACAGGACAGGGTCAGTGTACATTTATTTTCACAGCACCCTTTAGTTTCTACAGCATACAAGACAGGGCTAGTGTACATTTATTTTCACAGCACCCCTGCATTTTTACAGCATACAGGACAGGACCAGTGTACATTTATTTACAAAGGACATTTTATATATTTCCACTCATAATGCACTGAAGCAAATCACAAGTGATAGTTTTGATGCCAGAAGTGTTTTGCATTAAACGTTTGTGGTATTGGCTTCCACAGTGCTGTATCTTTCCTTTCATTACTAACCTACAGTATGCTGGACTTGGGTGGGTAAGTAATTAAAAGGAAATCTAAATACAATAGATGAAAGGATTCTGGATCCATTTTCAGTCTCCAGCATTTTTAAGGGCCTCTTAATAGCTTAGACACTAAGATTATTTTCATCTCTTCAACTCAAGAGTATCTTTTGATGGCAAGGTGAGCCTTCAAATGTACAAGGATTAATGTAATCTTATAGAATCTTTATTTCACACAGTCTTTACCTGTAGGCATCAGGAAGCTCTAGTTCTTTCATAGATTCCTCACACAGTCAGTGTTAGCCTGGTCTCCAGGCAGGCCAAAATATTCCAATGCTGAATTAAAAATTCCAAGCAGCTGCAATTATTTTTTTGGGAGAATAGCAGGACATGCCTTTCAGGCATTATCAGGCACTGGCACTGACACTAGGGAGCCATGCCCCTACTCACTGAGCCCCGAGCCTTTCTTACATTTCATTATTGTTATTAATATTAATAATAAAGACTTGATTTAGATTTACTTAAATAAAATAATTAAACTGCAGAATTACTCAATCACCAGTATGGCAATAATGTACAGGATGTTCCTCTGTCATTAATCAGGAACACCAACAGGATTTAGATAGCACACGCTAATTGGTCAAACAGGTGTGGCATATGAGATCGACAGTCATAATGTCAACATTCACTACGTCGAAATGAGAATGTTATCATGGTCTGAATGTCGATATTGTAATTTTTGACAGGGAGTTAAAGTTGACAGTTGTCATTGACATTCTCTTGACATTGACATATTGTCGACAAACACGTAAACATGATGCATGTTGACAGTGCGAATGTCAACAATACTATCTAACGCTAACTCTGATATCACCGCAGCTTGACCCTAATACTAGCCCCAAATTTAAGCGCAGCCTAACCCTACCGCTAGCCCTAAACCTAAGCGCAACCTAACCCTAACGCAGATATGTTCAGAAAACAGACATGCGTAATGTTGACATTGTGAACATGTTGACATTATGAAAAAAGGTGTTGACAAAGGTGTTGACATTCTTCTGGTCATTAATCAGTATCATTCAACACTGCAGTATCAATATTCTGAATGTTGGCAATATGACTACATATAGGTCAAATATATAAAAAGTAGACATGTGCACAGACCACCATGCTTTTGTTTTGGTTCTAATTCATCATTGTATTTAGTTTTTGGTAAACCCACACATAAGTGTTTTGGTTCAGATTCCATTTTTCTTTGGTCAAAAATCAAAAGAAAATCGATAATACTTGATAAAAATTTATACAAATCTAGAAGAACAGCTAAATTCAAGTCATTTAAAATCTGAATTCTGAAATGCATGAAGATTTGAACTGGTACTTGGTTCGGATTGGATCTCCTTGGGAGATCTGGAATGGGTTTTGGTTCGGTTTGGAATTACAAAATTCTGGTGGATTTGGGTTTCTGGAGAACTGAACTGCACATCTTTAATAAAAAGTGACTGAGAAATACAAATAAACACTGTAAACACTAATCGCACATTTATACTTAATTTCTGAAAAATGTCAGTGAGGTTTGGTCCGCACACATTCATTTATCAAATTTCTCTTAGTGCCACTTGTAACATATGTACTATGGGTGTCATTCCGAGTTGATCGCTCGCTAGCTACTTTTAGCAGCTGTGCAAATGCATAGTCGCCGCCCACGGGGGAGTGTATTTTCGCTTTGCAAGTGTGCGAACGCCTGTGCAGCCGAGTGGTACAAAAATATTTTGTGCAAAACAAGACCAGCCCTGTAGTTACTTATTCTGTGCGATGATTGCAGCGACAAAGGTCCCGGAATTGATGTCAGATACCCGCCCTGCAAACGCCTGGACACGCCTGCATTTTCCCAAACATTCCCATAAAACAGTCAGTTGACACCCATAAACACCCTCTTCCTGTCAATCTCCTTGCGGTCGACTGTGCGAATGGAATCTTCGCTTGATCCAGTGCATAGCACCGATGCTCTTTGTGCCTGTATGACGCGTGTGCCGTTTTTTTAACCTGATTGCTGTGCTGCAAAAATTGGCAGCGAGTGATCGACTCAGAATGACCCCCTATGTACATGAAAGCAGCACCTGGGTGCTATGGACTGTTGAGAAACTTCCAGCACCCCGGGGAAGGAAATAGCAAAGAATAAACTAAAAACACCTATACAACAATTTGTGAGTTAAAAATGGGTTTTGCTTTATTACAATCTAGAAAATATAATTGATTATATTTGAACTGTAGAGATTAGTAATACATTTACTATTACTGTAGAACAACACTAAAGTACATCAGGGCCGGACTGGGATTGAAAACCAGCTCCGGAAATTTTTGGAAGCAGCCCTAATGGGGGTGGTGTCTGTCTAGAGTGGGGCGGGATCCCCCCTCATAGGGTCTGATTTTGAATTCTACACAGTTGCTGTCTTCCTTGCGTTTTTTGCTGCAGTTGCATATGGACTTCATGCTAATGCAGCTACACTGCCCTTCCCTAGTGTACATCTGTTTGTCTGAATATGCATGTACTGAGAAACCCACTCATTTCATGCTTTGTATGTCTGTAGACACCACCATTGGTTGCACCACTGATACTTTCACCAGCCCTATGCTAGGTGCAGAGCATCTGTATGAGTATGGCCTCCAGTGTGAGCAAATCAGTTTCTGTATATGCCAACACGTTCAGCAACACACCCATGCCAACTGTATCCACCTAGGAATGCCCAACACATTTCTAATAAACTTCTTGGTGTGTGCATCTGACTCTGTACTGCAACTGTATATGAACACCATTGGTATGCCTGCGCAGTGCAACACAAACAGTGTATAAGAAAAAAACACATTGACACCTTTTCAGGAAAAAAAACACAATGACCTCCTCAGAAGACCAGAAAACACATTGGCCCCCACAGAAAAAAACACATTGACTCCTGACAGGAAAAAAATATCAGATTAGCCTCCACAATAAAAAATAAAACACATCTGACCCCACAGGAAAATATACATACACACTGATACCCAACAGGAAAAAAACACATTTGCCCCACAGGAAAAAATAAAACACATTCACCCCCACATGAAAATATATAAATACCTTGAGCCCTAAAAGGAACATAAAAAACTGACAGAAAGCAATAAAACACATTGGCCCCTAAGAAAAGAATAAAAAACATTGTCCACCACAGGAAAAAAAAACACATTGACGCCCACAGGAAAAATAAACAAACACACTGGCCCTCATGGAAAAAACACACATTGGCACCACAGGTAAAAAAAAAACCTCATTGACCCCTTGACTGGAAACAGAAAAACCGCATTGACCCCCACAAAAAAATATAAAATGCAAAGGCCCCAACTAGAGAAAAATAAAACACATTTGTCACTAATAAATATATAAATACATTGACCTCTAAAAGGAACCAAAAATACTGACAGAAAGCAACAAAACACATTGGCCCCCAAGAAAAGAATAAGATATTGGCCACCACAGAAAATAAACACATTGACCCACAACAGGAAAAAATATCAGATTAGCCTCCGCAATAAAAAATAAAACACATCGGACCCCACAGGAAAATATACAAACACACTGATACCCGTCAGGAAAAAAACTGATTTGCCCCACAGGAAAAAATAAACCACATTCACCCCCACACGAAAATATATAAATACATTAACCCCTAAAAGGAGCAAAAAATACTGACAGAAAGCAATAAAACACATTGGCCCCTAAGAAAAGAATAAAAGACATTGGCCACCACAAGAAAAAAACACATTGACCCCCTCAGGAAAAACAAACAAACACATTGGCCCTCATGGAAAAAACACACATTGCCCCACAGGTAAAAACACACATTGACCCCTTGACTGGAAACAGAAAAACCGCATTGACCCCCACAAAAAAACTATAAAACGCAATGGCCCCAACTAGAGAAAAATAAAACACATTTGTCCATAATAAAACATTAAATGACATTGGCCCCCACAGAAAAAAACACAGCTCCCATAGGAAAAAATAAAACACATTGGCCCCCACAGTCAAAAAATACAAACATATTGGCCCCCACAGTAACAAATGGGGTGGATAGAGTATGTCCCCGAGTTGTGGGGTAGTGTGTCTAGGGGTCCATGGGGGGAAGGGGGGTTAGTCTGTAGGGAATATATGTACCTGGGGCAGGAGGGGTACTGTGTCTAGGGGACCTTGGGGTATGGTGGACAGTATATGTCCCTGGGGCCAGCGGGCATGGTGGGTAGTGTACAGTACATCCCTGGGGCCAGTAATTGGGTCAGTAGGGTAGGTAGTGTACATAACCCAATTATCTTCTCTGTTCATACCCTTTTCACTGAATAATGCACAGTAGGTATCACTCCTTGATCTCTACTATGGTGTAATGTTTTATGCTTTTCAGCAAGCATAAAAACGTTAAACTGTCTGAAAATCTTTATTTTATATAACACCATTTCAGAATGGCGTTATATAAAGAAAATCCTTAGATTTCTTGAAAACTGTAGGGATAGAGGGAAATTTTCCCATAATATAATATAACACAATATAAGGATATTGTGACAAGTGCCACTTGTAAGCCCAAATGTGTATATGTGGTATATATATATATATATATATATACTAGAGATGAGCGGGTTCGGTTTCTCTGAATCCGAACCCGCCAGAACTTCATGTTTTTTTTCACGGGTCCGAGCGACTCGGATCTTCCCGCCTTGCTCGGTTAACCCGAGCGCGCCCGAACGTCATCATGACGCTGTCGGATTCTCGCGAGGCTCGGATTCTATCGCGAGACTCGGATTCTATATAAGGAGCCGCGCGTCGCCGCCATTTTCACACGTGCATTGAGATTGATAGGGAGAGGACGTGGCTGGTGTCCTCTCCATTTAGATTATAAGAGACTGAGAGAGATTTACTGGAGCTGACTAGGAGGAGTACTGTTACTGTAGAAGTGTAGAGACTGAGTGGAGAGAGTTTACTAGTGAGGACAGTGCAGTTTACTTTATAATCCGTTCTCTGCCTGAAAAAAGCGATACACAGCACACAGTGACTCAGTCACATACCATATCTGTGTGCACTGCTCAGGCTCAGGCCAGTGTGCTGCATCATCTATTATCTATATATAATATTATATATATCTGTCTGACTGCTCAGCTCGCACAGCTTATAATTGTGGGGGAGACTGGGGAGCACTACTGCAGTGCCAGTTATAGGTTATAGCAGGAGCCAGGAGTACATAATATATTATATAGTGAGTGACCACCAGACACACAGTGCAGTTTATTTAATATATCCGTTCTCTGCCTGAAAAAAGCGATACACACAGTGACTCAGTCAGTCACATACCATATCTGTGTGCACTGCTCAGGCTCAGGCCAGTGTGCTGCATCATCTATATATATTATATATCTGTCTGACTGCTCAGCTCACACAGCTTATAATTGTGGGGGAGACTGGGGAGCACTACTGCAGTGCCAGTTATAGGTTATAGCAGGAGCCAGGAGTACATAATATTATATTAAAATTAAACAGTGCACACTTTTGCTGCAGGAGTGCCACTGCCAGTGTGACTAGAGACCAGTGACCTGACCACCAGTATATATAATATTAGTAGTATACTATCTCTTTATCAACCAGTCTATATTAGCAGCAGACACAGTACAGTGCGGTAGTTCACGGCTGTGGCTACCTCTGTGTCGGCACTCGGCAGCCCGTCCATAATTGTATATACCACCTAACCGTGGTTTTTTTTTCTTTCTTTATAGTCATACTAGTTACGAGTATACTATCTCTTTATCAACCTGTCTATATTAGCAGCAGACACAGTACAGTGCGGTAGTTCACGGCTGTGGCTACCTCTGTGTCGGCACTCGGCAGCCCGTCCATAATTGTATATACCTAACCGTGGTTTTTTTTTCTTTCTTTATACATACATACTAGTTACGAGTATACTATCTCTTTATCAACCAGTCTATATATTAGCAGCAGACACAGTACAGTGCGGTAGTTCACGGCTGTGGCTACCTCTGTGTCGGCACTCGGCAGCCCGTCCATAATTGTATATACCACCTAACCGTGGTTTTTTTTTCTTTCTTTATACATACATACTAGTTACGAGTATACTATCTCTTTATCAACCAGTCTATATATTAGCAGCAGACACAGTACAGTGCAGTAGTTCACGGCTGTGGCTACCTCTGTGTCGGCACTCGGCAGCCCGTCCATAATTGTATATACCACCTAACCGTGGTTTTTTTTTCTTTCTTTATACATACATACTAGTTACGAGTATACTATCTCTTTATCAACCAGTCTATATATTAGCAGCAGACACAGTACAGTGCGGTAGTTCACGGCTGTGGCTACCTCTGTGTCGGCACTCGGCAGCCCGTCCATAATTGTATATACCACCTAACCGTGGTTTTTTTTTCTTTCTTTATACATACATACTAGTTACGAGTATACTATCTCTTTATCAACCAGTCTATATATTAGCAGCAGACACAGTACAGTGCGGTAGTTCACGGCTGTGGCTACCTCTGTGTCGGCACTCGGCAGCCCGTCCATAATTGTATACTAGTATCCAATCCATCCATCTCCATTGTTTACCTGAGGTGCCTTTTAGTTGTGCCTATTAAAATATGGAGAACAAAAATGTTGAGGTTCCAAAATTAGGGAAAGATCAAGATCCACTTCCACCTCGTGCTGAAGCTGCTGCCACTAGTCATGGCCGAGACGATGAAATGCCAGCAACGTCGTCTGCCAAGGCCGATGCCCAATGTCATAGTACAGAGCATGTCAAATCCAACACACCAAATATCAGTAAAAAAAGGACTCCAAAACCTAAAATAAAATTGTCGGAGGAGAAGCGTAAACTTGCCAATATGCCATTTACCACACGGAGTGGCAAGGAACGGCTGAGGCCCTTGCCTATGTTCATGGCTAGTGGTTCAGCTTCACATGAGGATGGAAGCACTCAGCCTCTCGCTAGAAAAATGAAAAGACTCAAGCTGGCAAAAGCAGCACAGCAAAGAACTGTGCATTCTTCGAAATCCCAAATCCACAAGGAGAGTCCAATTGTGTCGGTTGCGATGCCTGACCTTCCCAACACTGGACGTGAAGAGCATGCGCCTTCCACCATTTGCACGCCCCCTGCAAGTGCTGGAAGGAGCACCCGCAGTCCAGTTCCTGATAGTCAGATTGAAGATGTCAGTGTTGAAGTACACCAGGATGAGGAGGATATGGGTGTTGCTGGCGCTGGGGAGGAAATTGACCAGGAGGATTCTGATGGTGAGGTGGTTTGTTTAAGTCAGGCACCCGGGGAGACACCTGTTGTCCGTGGGAGGAATATGGACGTTGACATGCCAGGTGAAAATACCAAAAAAATCAGCTCTTCGGTGTGGAGGTATTTCACCAGAAATGCGGACAACAGGTGTCAAGCCGTGTGTTCCCTTTGTCAAGCTGTAATAAGTAGGGGTAAGGACGTTAACCACCTCGGAACATCCTCCCTTATACGTCACCTGCAGCGCATTCATAATAAGTCAGTGACAAGTTCAAAAACTTTGGGTGACAGCGGAAGCAGTCCACTGACCAGTAAATCCCTTCCTCTTGTAACCAAGCTCACGCAAACCACCCCACCAACTCCCTCAGTGTCAATTTCCTCCTTCCCCAGGAATGCCAATAGTCCTGCAGGCCATGTCACTGGCAATTCTGACGAGTCCTCTCCTGCCTGGGATTCCTCCGATGCATCCTTGCGT
Organism: Pseudophryne corroboree; assembly: GCF_028390025.1. Taxonomy (NCBI): domain Eukaryota; kingdom Metazoa; phylum Chordata; class Amphibia; order Anura; family Myobatrachidae; genus Pseudophryne; species Pseudophryne corroboree. Next base: position 286,524,751 of record NC_086449.1, read on the forward strand.
GTAACGCCTACTGCTGCTGGCGCTGCTGTTGTTGCCGCTGGGAGTCGATGGTCATCCCAGAGGGGAAGTCGTAAGCCCACTTGTACTACTTCCAGTAAGCAATTGACTGTTCAACAGTCCTTTGCGAGGAAGATGAAATATCACAGCAGTCATCCTACTGCAAAGCGGATAACTGAGGCCTTGACAACTATGTTGGTGTTAGACGTGCGTCCGGTATCCGCCGTTAGTTCACAGGGAACTAGACAATTTATTGAGGTAGTGTGCCCCCGTTACCAAATACCATCTAGGTTCCACTTCTCTAGGCAGGCGATACCGAGAATGTACACGGACGTCAGAAAAAGACTCACCAGTGTCCTAAAAAATGCAGTTGTACCCAATGTCCACTTAACCACGGACATGTGGACAAGTGGAGCAGGGCAGGGTCAGGACTATATGACTGTGACAGCCCACTGGGTAGATGTATGGACTCCCGCCGCAAGAACAGCAGCGGCGGCACCAGTAGCAGCATCTCGCAAACGCCAACTCTTTCCTAGGCAGGCTACGCTTTGTATCACCGCTTTCCAGAATACGCACACAGCTGAAAACCTCTTACGGCAACTGAGGAAGATCATCGCGGAATGGCTTACCCCAATTGGACTCTCCTGTGGATTTGTGGCATCGGACAATGCCAGCAATATTGTGTGTGCATTAAATATGGGCAAATTCCAGCACGTCCCATGTTTTGCACATACCTTGAATTTGGTGGTGCAGAATTTTTTAAAAAACGACAGGGGCGTGCAAGAGATGCTGTCGGTGGCCAGAAAAATTGCGGGACACTTTCGGCGTACAGGCACCACGTACAGAAGACTGGAGCACCACCAAAAACTACTGAACCTGCCCTGCCATCATCTGAAGCAAGAAGTGGTAACGAGGTGGAATTCAACCCTCTATATGCTTCAGAGGTTGGAGGAGCAGCAAAAGGCCATTCAAGCCTATACAATTGAGCACGATATAGGAGGTGGAATGCACCTGTCTCAAGTGCAGTGGAGAATGATTTCAACGTTGTGCAAGGTTCTGATGCCCTTTGAACTTGCCACACGTGAAGTCAGTTCAGACACTGCCAGCCTGAGTCAGGTCATTCCCCTCATCAGGCTTTTGCAGAAGAAGCTGGAGGCATTGAAGAAGGAGCTAAAAGGGAGCGATTCCGCTAGGCATGTGGGACTTGTGGATGCAGCCCTTAATTCGCTTAACAAGGATTCACGGGTGGTCAATCTGTTGAAATCAGAGCACTACATTTTGGCCACCGTGCTCGATCCTAGATTTAAAGCCTACCTTGGATCTCTCTTTCCGGCAGACACAAGTCTGCTGGGGTTGAAAGACCTGCTGGTGACAAAATTGTCAAGTCAAGCGGAACGCGACCTGTCAACATCTCCTCCTTCACATTCTCCCGCAACTGGGGGTGCGAGGAAAAGGCTCAGAATTCCGAGCCCACCCGCTGGCGGTGATGCAGGGCAGTCTGGAGCGACTGCTGATGCTGACATCTGGTCCGGACTGAAGGACCTGACAACGATTACGGACATGTCGTCTACTGTCACTGCATATGATTCTCTCAACATTGATAGAATGGTGGAGGATTATATGAGTGACCGCATCCAAGTAGGCACGTCACACAGTCCGTACTTATACTGGCAGGAAAAAGAGGCAATTTGGAGGCCCTTGCACAAACTGGCTTTATTCTACCTAAGTTGCCCTCCCACAAGTGTGTACTCCGAAAGAGTGTTTAGTGCCGCCGCTCACCTTGTCAGCAATCGGCGTACGAGGTTACATCCAGAAAATGTGGAGAAGATGATGTTCATTAAAATGAATTATAATCAATTCCTCCGCGGAGACATTGACCAGCAGCAATTGCCTCCACAAAGTACACAGGGAGCTGAGATGGTGGATTCCAGTGGGGACGAATTGATAATCTGTGAGGAGGGGGATGTACACGGTGATATATCGGAGGGTGAAGATGAGGTGGACATCTTGCCTCTGTAGAGCCAGTTTGTGCAAGGAGAGATTAATTGCTTCTTTTTTGGGGGGGGTCCAAACCAACCCGTCATATCAGTCACAGTCGTGTGGCAGACCCTGTCACTGAAATGATGGGTTGGTTACAGTGTGCATGTCCTGTTTTGTTTATACAACATAAGGGTGGGTGGGAGGGCCCAAGGACAATTCCATCTTGCACCTCTTTTTTCTTTTCTTTTTCTTTGCATCATGTGCTGATTGGGGAGGGTTTTTTGGAAGGGACATCCTGCGTGACACTGCAGTGCCACTCCTAGATGGGCTCGGTGTTTGTGTCGGCCACTAGGGTCGCTAATCTTACTCACACAGTCAGCTACCTCATTGCGCCTCTTTTTTTCTTTGCGTCATGTGCTGTTTGGGGAGGGTTTTTTGGAAGGGACATCCTGCGTGACACTGCAGTGCCACTCCTAGATGGGCCCGGTGTTTGTGTCGGCCACTAGGGTCGCTAATCTTACTCACACAGCTACCTCATTGCGCCTCTTTTTTTCTTTGCGTCATGTGCTGTTTGGGGAGGGTTTTTTGGAAGGGACATCCTGCGTGACACTGCAGTGCCACTCCTAGATGGGCCCGGTGTTTGTGTCGGCCACTAGGGTCGCTAATCTTACTCACACAGCTACCTCATTGCGCCTCTTTTTTTCTTTGCGTCATGTGCTGTTTGGGGAGGGTTTTTTGGAAGGGCCATCCTGCGTGACACTGCAGTGCCACTCCTAGATGGGCCCGGTGTTTGTGTCGGCCACTAGGGTCGCTAATCTTACTCACACAGCTACCTCATTGCGCCTCTTTTTTTCTTTGCGTCATGTGCTGTTTGGGGAGGGTTTTTTGGAAGGGACATCCTGCGTGACACTGCAGTGCCACTCCTAGATGGGCCCGGTGTTTGTGTCGGCCACTAGGGTCGCTTATCTTACTCACACAGCGACCTCGGTGCAAATTTTAGGACTAAAAATAATATTGTGAGGTGTGAGGTATTCAGAATAGACTGAAAATGAGTGTAAATTATGGTTTTTGAGGTTAATAATACTTTGGGATCAAAATGACCCCCAAATTCTATGATTTAAGCTGTTTTTTAGTGTTTTTTGAAAAAAACACCCGAATCCAAAACACACCCGAATCCGACAAAAAAAATTCGGTGAGGTTTTGCCAAAACGCGTTCGAACCCAAAACACGGCCGCGGAACCGAACCCAAAACCAAAACACAAAACCCGAAAAATTTCTGGCGCACATCTCTAATATATACACAAAATGTATGTATAACATTTATATATATAATGTAAATATATACAGACTAATATAAATCCTATATACACATTTTAATCAATGTAGAAGCTTTGGGAGGCTGGAGCTTGGTTTACAATTGTCCCTTGTCACACTTCAGCCTGAGCACGCGCAGAACTAATAACTAGAGATGAGCGGGTTCAGTTTCCTGAGAACCGAACCCCCCGAAACTTCCCACTCCGAGTCCTGCTCGGGACTTCCCGCCAGACTCAGAAACTAGAATGAGGCAAAACATCATCATCCCGCTGCCGGATTCTTGCGGGATTTGGATCCCATATAAACAGCCGCGCGTTGCCGTCATCTTCACTCCAGACTTGGAGAGTGAGGCAGAAACATTTCTGTTTCTCTGTGGGTGGTGGCGTCGGGTGGAGTTAGTGTGTGCTCTGTAGGGGTGCTGCTGCAGTCACTGTGGTGTACTTGTGCTGTGTAAGGGATGCTGTCCTGGCTGTCAGTGGTGTTTCATGTACTGCAGATGTATATGGGTGTTGCTGCCCTAGCTGTCACTGTGTTGTACAGGGGGCAGAGGCACTGTAAAATATAGGGGTGCTGATGTCTTAATAACATTACACTGGCGCTGTCTGCTATAAAAATTTGGGTGCAGTTGTTGTTAAAAATTAAAAGCACACTGCTCATGTATACTTTCAAATATAGGGGTGCTGATATCTTAATAACATTACACTGGCACTGTCTGCTATAAAAATTTGGGTGCAGTTGTTAAAAATTAAAAGCACAATGCTCCTGTATGCTGTTAAATATAGGGGTGCTGCTGGCCCTGTATGGTATAAAAATTCGGAAGAGCAGTGAAAATCAATGTACACTGACCTTGTCTTGTATGCTGTAATAATTCTAGGGGTGGTCTTCTGTTTGTCGGCGGCCGTGCTCCTGACGACCAGCATACCGGCGCCGGAATCCCGACCGCCGGCATACCGACATCTTTTCTCCCTCTTGGGGGTCCACGCAAGGGGCTCATTTGCACTCGCCCAGCTATCGGTATTCCGGCAAGGGGCTCATTTGCAAGGGGCTCATTTGCGCTCGCCCAGCTGTCGGCGGTCGGGATTCCGGCACTGGTATACTGGTCACCGGGAGCCTGGCTGCCGGAATACCCTACTACACCCTAATTCTAAGGTGCAGTGAAAATCAATGTACACTGGCCCTGTCTTGTATGCTGTAATAATTCTAGGGTGCAGTGAAAATCAATGTACACTGGCCCTGTCTTGTATGCTGTAATAATTCTAGGGTGCAGTGAAAATCAATGTACACTGGTCCTGTCTTGTATGCTGTAATAATTATAGGGTGCAGTGAAAATCAATGTACACTGGCCCTGTCTTGTATGCTGTAATAATTCTAGGGCGCAGTGAAAATCAGTGTACACTGGCTCTGTCTTGTATGCTGTAATAATTCTAGGGTGCAGTGAAAATCAATGTACACTGGCCCTTTCTTGTATGCTGTAATAATTCTAGGGTGCAGTGAAAATCAATGTACACTGGCCCTGTCTTGTATGCTGTAATAATTCTAGGGTGCAGTGAAAATCAATGTACACTGACTAGTGATGAGCGGGTTCGGATCCTCGGGATCTGAACCCGCCCGAACTTCACCTTTTTTTTCACGGGTCCGAGCAACTCGGATCCTTCCGCCTTGCTCGGTTAACCCGAGCGCGCCTGAATGTCATCATCCCACGGTTGGATTCTCGCGAGATTCGTATTCTATATAAGGAGCCGCGCGTCGCCGCCATTTTTCACTCGTGCATTGGAGATGATCGTGAGAGGACGTGGCTGGCGTCCTCTCAGTTTCTATGTTCAGTGGGCTGCAAATTGTGCTGCAAATATCTGTGCTCAGTGTGCTGCAAATATCTGTGCTCAGTGTGCTGCAAGTGCAAATATCTACGCTCTCTGCCTGAAAAACGCTCCATATCTGACTGTGCTCAGTGTGCTGCAAATATCTGTGCTCAGTGTGCTAATTGCTTTATTGTGGGGACTGGGGACCAGCAGTATTATATAGTAGGAGGACAGTGCAGAGTTTTGCTGACCAGTGACCACCAGTATTATACGTTCTCTGCCTGAAAAACGCTCCATATCTGTGCTGCATTGTAGTATATAGTAGGAGCACAGTGCAGAATTTTGCTGACCACCAGTATAACTATATATATAGCAGTACGGTACAGTAGTCCACTGCTCTACCTACCTCTGTGTCGTCAAGTATACTATCCATCCATACCTGTGGTGCATTTCAGTTTTGCACAGTTTGCTGACCACCAGTATATACTATATAGCAGTACGGTACAGAAGGCCACTGCTCTACCTACCTCTGTGTCGTCAAGTATACTATCCATCCATACCTGTGGTGCATTTCAGTTTTGCACAGTTTGCTGACCACCAGTATATACTATATAGCAGTACGGTACAGAAGGCCACTGCTCTACCTACCTCTGTGTCGTCAAGTATACTATCCATCCATACCTGTGGTGCATTTCAGTTTTGCACAGTTTGCTGACCACCAGTATATACTATATAGCAGTACGGTACAGTAGGCTACTGCTCTACCTACCTCTGTGTCGTCAAGTATACTATCCATCCATACCTGTGGTGCATTTCAGTTTTGCACAGTTTGCTGTCCACCAGTATATAATATATAGCAGTACGGTACAGTAGGCCACTGCTCTACCTACCTCTGTGTCGTCAAGTATACTATCCATCCATACCTGTGGTGCATTTCAGTTGTGCGCAGTATATATAGTAGTCGGCCATTGCTGTTGATATATTACTGGCATATAATTCCACTTCCACCTCGTGCTGAAGCTGCTGCCACTAGTCATGGCCGAGACGATGAAATGCCATTAACGTCGTCTGCCAAGGCCGATGCCCAATGTCATAGTAGAGAGCATGTAAAATCCAAAAAAATAAAGCTCAGTAAAATGACCCAAAAATCTAAATCAAAATCATCTGAGGAGAAGCGTAAACTTGCCAATGTGCCATTTATGACACGGAGTGGCAAGGAACGGCTGAGGCCCTGGCCTATGTTCAAGGCTAGTGGTTCAGCTTCACCTGAGGATGGAAGCACTCATCCTCCCGCTAGAAAACTTAAAAGAGTTAAGATGGCAAAAGCACAGCAAAGAACTGTGCGTTCTTCTAAATCACAAATCCCCAAGGAGAGTCCAATTGTGTCGGTTGCGATGCCTGACCTTCCCAACACTGGACGGGAAGAGATTGCGCCTTCCACCATTTGCACGCCCCCTGCAAGTGCTGGAAGGAGCACCCGCAGTCCAGTTCCTGATAGTCAAATTGAAGATGTCACTGTTGAAGTACACCAGGATGAGGATATGGGTGTTGCTGGCGCTGGGGAGGAAATTGACAAGGAGGATTCTGATGGTGAGGTGGTTTGTCTAAGTCAGGCACCCGGGGAGACACCTGTTGTCCGTGGGACGAATATGGCCATTGACATGCCTGGTCAAAATACAAAAAAATCACCTCTTCGGTGTGGAATTATTTCAACAGAAATGCGGACAACTGGTGTCAAGCCGTGTGTTGCCTTTGTCAAGCTGTAATAAGTAGGGGTAAGGACGTTAACCACCTAGGAACATCCTCCCTTATACGTCACCTGGACCGCATTCATCAGAAGTCAGTGACAAGTTCAAAAACTTTGGACGACAGCGGTAGCAGTCCACTGACCACTAAATCCCTTCCTCTTGTAACCAAGTTCCTGCAAACCACACCACCAACTCCCTCAGTGTCAATTTCCTCCTTAGACAGGAAAGCCAATAGTCCTGCAGGCCATGTCACTGTCAAGTCTGACGAGTCCTCTCCTGCCTGGGATTCCTCCGATGCATCCTTGAGTGTAACACCTACTGCTGCTGGCGCTGCTGTTGTTGCTGCTGGAGTCGATCGTCATCCCAGAGGGGAAGTCGGAAGACCACTTGTACTACTTCCAGTAAGCAATTGACTGTCCAACAGTCCTTTGCGAGGAAGATGAAATATCACAGCAGTCATCCTGCTGCAAAGCGGATAACTCAGGCCTTGGCAGCCTGGGTGGTGAGAAACGTGTTTCCGGTATCCACCGTTAATTCACAGGGAACTAGAGACTTGATTGAGGTACTGTGTCCCCGGTACCAAATACCATCTAGGTTCCATTTCTCTAGGCAGGCGATACCGAAAATGTACACAGACGTCAGAAAAAGAGTCACCAGTGTCCTAAAAAATTCAGTTGTACCCAATGTCCACTTAACCACGGATATGTGGACAAGTGGAGCAGGGCAGACTCAGGACTATATGACTGTGACAGCCCACTGGGTAGATGTATTGCCTCCCGCAGCAAGAACAGCAGAGGAGGCACCAGTAGCAGCATCTCGCAAATGCCAACTCGTTCCTAGGCAGGCTACGCTTTGTATCACCGCTTTCCATAAGAGGCACACAGCTGACAACCTCTTACGGAAACTGAGGAACATCATCGCAGAATGGCTTACCCCAATTGGACTCCCCTGGGGATTTGTGACAACGCCACCAATATTGTGCGTGCATTACATCTGGGCAAATTCCAGCACGTCCCATGTTTTGCACATACATTGAATTTGGTTGTGCAGAATTATTTAAAAAAAAACAGGGGCGTGCAAGAGATGATGTCGGTGGCCCGAAGAATTGCGGGCCACTTTCGGCATTCAGCCACCGCGTGCCGAAGACTGGAGCACCAGCAAACACTCCTGAACCTGCCCTGCCATCATCTGAAGCAAGAGGTGGTAATGAGGTGGAATTCAACCCTCTATATGCTTCAGAGGATGAAGGAGCAGCAAAAGGCCATTCAAGCCTATACATCTGCCTACGATATAGGCATAGGAGGGGGAATGCACCTGACTCAAGCGCAGTGGAGAATGATTTCAACGGCATATGGGACTTGTGGATGGAGCCCTTAATTCGCTTAACCAGGATTCACGGGTAGTCAATCTGTTGAAATCAGAGCACTACATTTTGGCCACCGTGCTCGATCCTAGATTTAAAACCTACGTTGTATCTCTCTTTCTGGCAGACACAAGTCTGCAGTGGTTCAAAGACCTGCTGATGAGAAAATTGTCAAGTCAAGCGGAACGTGACCCGTCAACAGCTCCTCCTTCACATTCTCCCGCAACTGGGGCTGCGAGGAAAAGGCTAAGAATTCCGAGCCCACCCACTGGCGGTGATGCAGGGCAGTCTGGAGCGAGTACTGACATCTGGTCCGGACTGAAGGACCTGCCAACGATTACTGACATGTCGTCTACTGTTACTGCATATGATTCTGTCACCATTGAAAGAATGGTGGAGGATTATATGAGTGACCGCATCCAAGGAGGCACGTCAGACAGCCCGTACGTATACTGGCAGGAAAAAGAGGCAATTTGGAGGTCCTTGCACAAACTGGCTTTATTTTACCTAAGTTGCCCCCCCTCCAGTGTGTACTCCGAAAGAGTGTTTAGTGCAGCCGCTCACCTTGTCAGCAATCGGCGTACGAGGTGTCAAAGTCGAAAAATATCATGATGCATATCCCTTGTACTAACCCCTCATGCACATGCACGCTGCTCGTGCACCTGGTCCCCCGTGCGTACACATACCCGCAAGTTGCGTAAGAGATGCTCCAGCGACTCTTGCGCATGATATGTGTATTTACAGCGGAGTTTGTGAGCGTGTAGCGTGCGACTCGAACGTAGCATATTTAACCCAAATAGTGCATTTAGTAGATAATATTCCCCTAGTCCATGTCAGCTAGTATGATTAGTTTAAACAGTTCCTGGACAGAGAGATTCCTCTTTGCATGATAGGAAGGGTCAGATAAAGGTTGAAAGGTGGTGTCTAGTATCCAGCTGTAGGGTATTTTAAGGGTAACATTCCGGTGTTAGTTAGGAAAGGATCGCTCGCTCCTGCGTATAGTTATGTACAGAAGTAGATTATGAACATTAACTGTATTTGCTGTAAATTACACATGCGGCGGGAATGCTGAGGATACCTCCCACCAGAGCAGTTGGGGAAAGACACAGCCCACCTGTTCAAATCCACCTATGACCTTTGCTGTAATGTAGAGACACATCCCTGTGTCCAATGAACAATGAGATTACAAGGACCATTGTATTGTGAATGTATGTTGTGTATATAAAGACCACTGTTGCCTGGCCAGCCACAAGACTCTGAAGGCTTTCTACCTGAATAGCTGAGGACTGGATCCAGGTCGCGCTTGCGAACGATTTCCCACGTATGTATATTCTCTGTAGCCATCATTATTCTCTGTTATTCTGTTTAGATTTCCTTGTTAGCTTGTAGTGTATAACTTGTATCTGTTTTCTCCTTTTTCTCTGAATAATCCACTGCGGTGTTAGAGCCCTGTGGTTTTAGCAAAACCTGGTGTTGTGTTTTCACTTTCCTGCAAATGGCTTTCTTGAGCGTTTTAATCGCTCTAACAGCATACACATTGTTAAGGTTTTTAGGCGTTACATCGTTACAATATTTGACTACTAAGGTTTAGAGTATAAGCATACCCTTACATTGTTTTATTAACAAGGTTTACTGTATATCATTCTGTGAGCGTACGTGCCGCTCGTGCGTCGCGCCCACGGCTTAGCGTCTGCTACGCTAAGTGCGTACCCATACGTTACTCAGTGCGCAAATAGCGTACTTAGTCCGTAGTGTGTGTAATAAGTCTAGCGGCCATAGCGGCTCCACGGTAATAGTGTATAGCTTTATGTTTTAAGATAATAATTGACATTATCAATTGGGAGCATCGTCCGGTTCTCCTCATATCCGCAGCCTAGCAGGACAAGGCAGACTTTTATCTATCAGCAAAGGGCGGGAAGGTAGTATCCCCTGTTAGCCGTTTTGTGGTCGGGGATACATTAGTGCTGATTAGATAAGCTTCTGCTCCGCATGGTTTGTAGGGATGCTGGTGGGATCCGAAAAGGTAAGAACGTAAAGCTATTGTTTTTTTAATCTGTTTAATTTCTGTTTGGTGCCAACTGCGCACGCAACACACGTAACACACGCACACACCTGTATTTTATTTGTGTATTTTGCATATCTACCCTCTTGTTTGCCATTAGCATTGATTACGTGCTGAGAAATTTGTTGCTATTTTAGTTAAAAGTAAAGAGTAATATTTAAGGGAGTAAGTGTAAAACACACACGCAGCCTGGCCCAGTTATAAAGGTTATACAGGAGATACTGTGTGGGGTTTGGTAAGCGATTATAGTTGAATGTCGTTTTACATTTATAGAAGCGTGTTATTTGTGTTACTGCGGACGTATCCGGCCTTTGTACATGTGTCTCAGACAGCGTGCGAGACTGCGTACGCAACGCAAAGGCCTACACACGTGGCGTATTTTACGCAACGTGCGTACAGGTATGCCCACTTAATACAAATCCCACGATAGCATTGTTTTAGTTTAGGCGACACGGTAGCCACGCGATAATAGCACAAATTGATCAGTGTCCAAAATTTAGTTTAAAAGATCCTTCTCTTATTGCATCACCTCTGGGATTAGGCTGTTTCACCTGAATGAAAGTTAATTTTCTGTACAGAAAAATCAAAGTGTATATGAGTGAACGAGCGTGTGTATGCAAATAAAGGTTTTGTGAACTCGGGATCAGGGATCCCATAGGACACCAGTGAAGTGAACACTTGGTGGCGTGAGATTGGCTTGCTCACGTTAACGTTGAGAAGGTATAAAGGAGCAAGGTAGCATGTTTAACAGCAGACCAAGAGGTCGGCGAAGTCAGAAATCCGCTGACTAGGTCAAGCGAAGCTCTGAAAACCGTGGCCTGAGAAAGGTCAGCGGTGAGAGCGCAGCCCCGGGGGTTTGCGTAGTACCCATATAGGTCCGTTTTGAGAATACGCTCCGGCTGAGGTTTCGCAGCCTAAACAATCGATTCCGTTGGTCGTGCAGCGGATAAGTAATAGTTATTTATACGCAGTGCGACTGTACCGCACGTTGCTGTGTGCATTAGTTAGTTCAACTTGATACCCATTACGCAATTTGCGTACAATCGCGGGGTCATAGACGCTAATAGTACACGCAACGTGATTTGTGTAACAGTTTTTTTTTTATTTTAAGGGAGTTTCGCTGTTCACTCAGGAAATCTCCAGCAACTGATATTTACTGGGAGGGGTAGCATACTCCCACACGCTCTCAGTAAATACAGGTTACACAGGGGCCCTAGGTTGGGTACGACCAGCACTGCAGACAGTGTGTAGGTGTATTGGCCGACGTGGGCGAGAGTGAGTGAGAGCACTCGTTGGACTTTCATCGTTGCCTTATATTGAGTAATTTGGTTTTTGTAGGAATTCTCTGAGAAGGCAATACCTGCAAAGAATGGGGGCCAGTTGCTCAAGTAAGGGACGATCAACCAGGGTTCAGGTTGATATTCCGCGACCCAAAGGGTCGGCAAGGTACATAATGTGTGAGAAATATGGATCACACGCAGAGATTATGTGCAATGAATGGGAACATATGACTGTGGATGATAGGGAAACGTTCCCTAGGGTAGGCAGTTTTAATCCTGAGGTGTTGCAAAATGTAAGGAGAAGGATATGTCTGATAAAATCCAGGAAACAAAGGATTAGACATTATGATTATTTACAGTTATGGCAACAGGAGGGTGAGATACAACAGGGATTAGCTCAAGCAGCTGGTTCCAACCCTAGCAGGAAACTGATAGCAACTGCACCACCACCACCACCGTACAATACAGGGGAGAAAATGGCTACAGAGAAGGGCATACTGGTATACGATAAAAGTGCACTTAATAAATGTATTAATGATAAGAGTAAAGAAGATAAATGTGTTAATGCTAATGCTAACCCGTGCAAGTTGTATCCCATCTTAAACTTCCCTCAGGACTGCGACCCAGAAGATGAGCCCAGCACGATATCGGCACTCTCTCTAGCAGCCACCATACAAGAAACTCAAGTGGGCACAGCCCAACCAGTAAGAGCAGTAGCAAAGGCCCCTAGTGGAGGGACAGGTGAGGTCGTGTCCACAGGTAAGTACGGTACTGTAAATTATGCAGAAACCATTGCACCTCACATTGTAGAGTCAACACAAAATGATGTAATTGAACTGAATCCTGTCAGGGTGATCGCAGTCCCCAATGGGAAAACTGACGCAATGGGAATCACTCCCGTCATGAACATTGCTATGCATTGCCCCTGGTCCCGGACAGAATTGAGAACAATTATGTCTGAATTTCCCGATCCCAGTAAAGATCTAGCTGCATGTCAAAAGTTTATTAAAAAACTAGGTAACGCCGCCGAACCCAATAACAAAGATTGGCGGACAGTGCTGAGGGCATGTTTGCCCTCCAATATTGACCCCGTGAAATTCATCGCTGACTGTAGATTAGAGGAAGAGGTACCTCTCACTGATGAGTACAATCAGGAGAACGTAAAACAGATCAATCTGCAGTTAGGAGTATATTTCCCAACTGTTGTCAAATGGAACAAAATCTTCTCCATTAGACAAAAAGAAGGTGAAACTGCTTCTGACTATTTCCACCGAGCACTGCAGGAAATGGCTAGATATACTGGGATCGAAGACATTAAGAATAATGTGCACCATAGGGAGGTAGCGGTGTCTGTATTAATGGACGGGTTAAAGGAAGTGTTGAGAACCAGGGTACAAACCACTCAACCTAGCTGGAGAGGTATCTCGGTGGCTGCCTTGAGAGAGTCCGCTATTGAGCATGATCGGAACATCATTAGGCACAGGGAGTCACAGGGGGATAAGCTGATGACGGTAAGTATACAGGCCCTTACAACAAGGCCACATCAGCCGAAACCCCAGACCCCTGATGGTAAGTCGTATGTAGTAAAATGTTATAACTGCCATAAGGAAGGACATATTGCACGGAATTGCAGATTAAGAGACCCACATAAGGTATATCGACCCCCTAGACAAGAAAACTACCAAAGTTATGACGCACGTAATTGGAATCAGGGATCACATAGGGAAAATTTTGGGCCGCACCTGTAGTCTACAGCCAGTGAAATTAATTGCGAACCTTGGAAGTAAACCTGAGGTCCCAAGTTGATGTAATTGGTAGGTCATTCCTTGTGGATACAGGGGCGGCCAGGAAAACTCTGTGATTTATCTTTAAATGTTTCCTCTTCATCTCTGACGCTCACCAGCAGAACTACAGCTCAAACGTCACATGTCTATTTGGTCTTCTCAGAGGTCTGCCCAACCCCAGTATATCTTACCAACATCATTGTGCCTGGCCATGCACAGAGGGTGGAGAGTGGAAATGCTGGTGGGGGAGACTGTGCAGAGATACCGATAGACATGTTGGTGTGACAGCCTGATGGTGAACGGAAATCTGACAATTTTTCTCTTTTTTTCTATTATTCTCTCTCTTTTTGTTTTTTTCATGTTCTACGGATGGTATGTCACACAACAGTTAAACAAATGGTAATGCAAGATTTATGCTCCCTACAGAAAAGTCGCTGATTATATCATGTCACTGGAGTGTCCGTTTCGGGAAGACTGAGAGGCAGCACTGTTGAGACGGCATCTGAGCAAGGAGAACAAAAAGACTAGAGGCGGTTATCGTACCAGTTTTCTTTCCCTTCTATTATTTTCTTTACCTCCCATTACCACTCTTTCTTTCTCCTCCTGCAAGATGGACTTACCCCAAGAGACTACGTTCCGGGTTTTCCTGTTGACCCTGTTGTTGACCAGAACAGTCTATTTTGGTGAGAGTACCAGAGAGGTCGAGAAAGGATCTGGAATGGGTTCTGATGACAAGGACGGATTAGTAGAATTCCAAGAGCAACACAGTTACCGAGCAAAGGCGAGTATCAGAAAACGATCTGGTAGTCATGACACTAGGAGACATTGTGAAGGATTGTTAGCTGAGGAGAATTGTATCTGTAGGAATTGTGAAAACATAGTTGAGGACGGGTGCATCCAGAGATGTCAGTCCAGCCTTAATATCAACATGGACCGTCATCCATTGAGTGACTATCACTCATTAGTGGGTAAGGTTTTAAACCAAACGGAATGCTGGGTGTGCTCACAAGTACCTAGAGGTCAGAGCAAGTCAGGACTAGTACCATACCCTTTAACAATAGATGAGGTACTTGAATTAAGGGGTGGGAGACCGGTGGACAAAAAATTTAATATTTCTAGGCCTCCTAGTTTGAAGCTCCACCAATATCATGTGGATAGGTCTTTAGTATGTTTTAACATTTCCAATCCCCGAAAGCCGGGAAATTGGGAAGTGACATGGAACAACCAAACCATGGCATTTTCACACAGAGCCGATAGAATGCCCGTAGACCCAGAACTTATACGCCAAATAGCCGCCGGTGGGAGATATTTTCGGTATAGGTATACTCTAGGAAGTAGGACCATGCGGGTTGGAGAAGTATCACCAGGATACTGTGCGCATATCATGCAGCCTGATACGTGTACTGAACAAATGAGAGAGTTAGGGATAGGATTTTTCACCTGGAAGGTTTGCAATATGGTGATGTCATATTCTGTCCCATATGTTCTCCCCGATGATGCATATTTCATATGCGGGAGGAAGGCGTATACGTGGCTAGCCCCAAACTCAGAGGGATTGTGTTACATTGGAAGAGTGTTGCAAGAAGTGATGACCATTACCCATGATAAGATGAAAGACGTTTACCGCAATGCTCAAACTCCTTACACTCACACTCACTACGAACACATTGTTAAGAGACACCTTATAGATAGGACAGAGTACGCAGCCTCTGATTTGATCCACGAATCCACTGGGATTCAATTCCTACTCGCGTTAGATGTCACCCGTACCGCCAGAGGAATTATAAATTTTAGGTATATTACTGCGCTAGCGAACCTGATAGACAATATCACCGAGATGTATGATGACACCTTCAGGTATACTGGGAGGGAATTGCAAGCTTACAAAACAGAACTGATCCAGCACAGGATGGTTCTCAATTACATCACAGCGGTGACAGGCGGGTATTGTGTCACCCTAGCAACTCAGTATGGTGTGAAGTGCTGTACATATATCACAAACAGCACCGATGACCCAACCGAGGTCATAGATCAAAGGATGGACGATATCTTGCAATTGAAGTGGGAGTTCCGAAGGAGACACAACCTTACCCTTACTGCTGTGAGTAATGAACTGACTGGCTGGGTTTCATGGTTGAACCCACGCAATTGGTTCTCAGGCTTATGAGAATGGGCTCAAAATGTTATCGTGAATGTAGGAAAATTTCTCCTTTGTATCCTGGGAGTTGTCATAATGATTGGTTTGATATTTAGATGTGTTCGGATTTTGATGCAGTGCAAGCGCAGTACCAGAGTGATGAGTTTGAGGAGCGAGGGCATTGTTACAACAACTGGTTTAATTTATGACCCATCAATCGAGACAATGTTGTGATAAGACGTGATTCCACGGTCCGTTTCTTTCACCCGCTTCTCCTTTGTTTTTCTCCAAGGTAAAAAGACATCCACTCAGAAGAAGATTTTAATGAACATTTCTACAGACCTTTGATGAACATTTCTACAGACCTTTGATGAACATTTCCACAGACTTTGCGAGACACTTTAGAGACTTTAAAAGACTTCGTATGGACACTTGAAAGACTTTGCTTATCACCCACAGCAAGGATACACCTATCCGGACAAGACTCCAACAGACACCCAAGGACAATTACACACATTATCATATGAATGTATTTGTGACATATGTTTCTTATCTTCATCTCTACGATCTTCAGGTAGTGACACACATAGTCGACAGGTGATATAGGTACATATATTAGCACTCACATGTTTTTCCCCCCTCCATGTATCATCAACTAATGTGCACCCCATTTGTTGGAACAAGAAGCCGAAAAGAGCTCGGTAGTGTTTGTTAGCCCACTTACAGACCCTTAATACGGGATAAGAAGGATTTAATGTATACTTCGCAATACCTCGAAGCTTATCTAGAACATGTACGGCACGATGATACATGCCCCCCAGACATTAAGTTCATACATACATGCTTTTACTATCCCACTAGGTCATACATTTCCCACCTTCTCCTCTCCTCCCTCCACCCAATCATTTATAGGTATTTCATTGTATTGTATATTTTTCTGCTTAATTGTTTAGATAGTGGCAGTTATTGTTGACTGCCAAAGGGTGGACTGTCAAAGTCGAAAACTATCATGATGCATATCCCTTGTAATAACCCCTCATGCACATGCACGCTGCTCGTGCACCTGGTCCCCCGTGTGTACACATACCCGCAAGTTGCGTAAGAGACGCTCCAGCGACTCTTGCGCATGATATGTGTATTTACGGCGGAGTTTGTGAGCGTGTAGCGTGCGACTCGAACGTAGCATATTTAACCCAAATAGTGCATTTAGTAGATAATATTCCCCTAGACCATGTTAGCGAGTATGATTAGTTTAAACAGTTCCTGGACAGAGAGATTCCTCTTTGCATGATAGGAAGGGTCAGATAAAGGTTGAAAGGTGGTGTCTAGTATCCAGCTGTAGGGTATTTTAAGGTTAACATTCCGGTGTTAGTTAGGAAAGGATCGCTCGCTCCTGCGTATAGTTATGTACAGAAGTAGATTATGAACATTAACTGTATTTGCTGTAAATTACACATGCGGCGGGAATCCTGAGGATACCTCCCACCAGAGCAGTTGGGAAAAGACACAGCCCACCTGTTCAAATCCACCTATGACCTTTGCTGTAATGTAGAGACACATCCCTGTGTCCAATGAACAATGAGATTACAGGGACCATTGTATTGTGAATGTATGTTGTGTATATAAAGACTACTGTTGCCTGGCCAGCCACAAGACTCTGAAGGCTTTCTACCTGAATAGCTGAGGACTGGATCCAGGTCGCGCTTGCGAACGATTTCCCATGTATGTATATTCTCTGTAGCCATCATTATTCTCTGTTATTCTGTTTAGATTTCCTTGTTAGCTTGTAGTGTATAACCTGTATCTGTTTTCCCCTTTTTCTCTGAATAATCCACTGCAGTGTTAGAGCCCTGTGGTTTTAGCAAAACCTGGTGTTGTGTTTTCACTTTCCTGCAAAGGGCTTTCTTAGCGTTTTAATCGCTCTAACAGCATACACATTGTTAAGGTTTTTAGGCGTTACATCGTTACAATATTTGACTACTAAGGTTTAGAGTATAAGCATACCCTTACATTGTTTTATTAACAAGGTTTACTGTATATCATTCTGTGAGCGTACGTGCCGCTCGTGCGTCGCGCCCACGGCTTAGCGTCTGCTACGCTAAGTGCGTACCCACACGTTACTCAGTGCGCAAATAGCGTACTTAGTCCGTAGTGTGTGTAATAAGTCTAGCGGCCATAGCGGCTCCACGGTAATAGTGTATAGCATTATGTTTTAAGATAATAATTGACATTATCAGAGGTTACTTCCAGAAAATGTGGAGAAGATGATGTTCATCAAAATGAATTATAATCAATTCCTCTGTGGAGACATTCACCAGCAGCAATTGCCTCCAGAAAGTACACAGGGACCTGAGATGGTGGATTCCAGTGGGGACGAATTAATAATCTGTGAGGAGGGGGATGTACACAGTAAAAGGGGTGAGGAATCGGAGGATGATGATGAGGTGGACATCTTGCCTCTGTAGAGCCAGTTTGTGCAAGGAGAGATTGATTGCATTTTTTTTTGGTGGGGGCCCAAACCAACCAGTCATTTCAGTCACAGTCGTGTGGCAGACCCTGTCGCTGAAATGATGGGTTTGTTAAAGTGTGCATGTCCTGTTTATACAACATAAGGGTGGGTGGGAGGGCCCAAGGACAATTCCATCTTGCACCTCTTTTTTCTTTCATTTTTCTTTGCATCATGTGCTGTTTGGCGACTATTTTTTTGAAGTGCCATCCTGCCTGACACTGCAGTGCCACTCCTAGATGGGCCAGGTGTTTGTGTCGGCCACTTTTGTCGCTTAGCTTAGCCATCCAGCGACCTTGGTGCACCTCTTTTTTTCTTTGCATCATGTGCTGTTTGGGGACTATTTTTTAAATCTGCCATCCTGTCTGACACTGCAGTGCCACTCCTAGATGGGCCAGGTGTTTGTGTCGGCCACTTGTGTTGCTTAGCTTAGCCATCCAGCGACCTTGGTGCACCTCTTTTTTTCTTTGCATCATGTGCTGTTTGGGGACTATTTTTTAAATCTGCCATCCTGTCTGACACTGCAGTGCCACTCCTAGATGGGCCAGGTGTTTGTGTCGGCCACTTGTGTCGCTTAGCCATCCAGCGACCTTGGTGCACCTCTTTTTTTCTTTGCATCATGTGCTGTTTGGGGACTATTTTTTTAATCTGCCATCCTGTCTGACACTGCAGTGCCACTCCTAGATGGGCAAGGTGTTTGTGTCGGCCACTTGTGTCGCTTAGCTTAGCTATCCAGCGACCTTGGTGCACTTCTTTTTTTCTTTGCATCATGTGTTTGGGGACTATTTTTTAAATCTGTCATCCTGTCTGACACTGCAGTGCCACTCCTAGATGGGCCAGGTGTTTGTGTCGGCCACTTGGGTCGCTTAGCTTAGTCACACAGCTACCTCATTGTGCCTCTTTTTTTCTTTGCATCATGTGCTGTTTGGGGACTATTTTTTTGAAGTGCCATCCTGTCTGACACTGCAGTGCCACTCCTAGATGGGCCAGGTGTTTGTGTCAGCCACTTGGGTCTCTTAGCTTAGTCATCCAGCGACCTCGGTGCAAATTTTAGGACTAAAAATAATATTGTGAGGTGTGAAGTGTTCATAATAGACTGAAAATGAGTGGAAATTATGGTAATTGAGGTTAATAATACTATGGGATCAAAATGACCCCCAAATTCTATGATTTAAGCTGTTTTTGAGGGTTTTTTTGTAAAAAAACACCCGAATCCAAAACACACCCGAATCCGACAAAAAAATTTCAGGGAGGTTTTGCCAAAACGCGTCCGAATCCAAAACACGGCCGTGGAACCAAATCCAAAACCAAAACACAAAACCCGAAAAATTTCCGGTGCACATCACTAATACTGACCCTGTTTTGTATGCTGTAATAATTCTAGGGTGCAGTGAAAATCAATGTACACTGACCCTGTCTTGTATGCTGTAATAATTCTAGGGTGCAGTGAAAATCAATGTACACTGGCCTTGTCTTGTATGCTGTAATAATTCTAGGGTGCAGTGAAAATCAATGTACAGTACACCGGCCCTGTCTTGTCTGTTGTAATAATTCTAGGGTGCAGTGAAAATCAATTTACACTGGCCCTGTTTTGTATGCTGTAATAAATCTAAGGTGCCGTGAAAATCAATGTACACTGGCCCTGTCTTGTATGCTGTAAAATTACAGGGGTGTTGTGAAAATACAAGAGTGCTGGCACTGTCTGCGGTTGCGATGTCTAGGCCTGACCTTCAGAACACTGTATGGGAAGAACAGGCTCCTATCACCATTTGCACACGCCCTACAAGTGCTTGGAGGAGCACCGCCAGCCCAGTTGCTGATATTGAGATTGAGGATGTCACTGTAGAAGTACACCAGGATGAGGAGGATATGGGTGTAGCTGGCGCTGCTGAGGAAGTTGTCGATGAGGATTCTGATGGTGATGTGGTTTGTTTGAATAAGGCACCAGTGGAGACAGTTGTTGTCCGTGGGATGAGAAAGCCCATTGTTATGCATGGGCGAAATACCAAAAAAGCCACCTCTTCGCGTGGAATTATTTCTCCACAAATCCGGACAACAGGTGTCAAGCTGTGTGTTTCCCTTGTCAATCCATAGTAAGTAGGGGTAAGGACATCAACCACCTAGGAACATCCTCCCTTACTGTATACATCACCTGCAGCACATTCATCAGAAGTCATTGTCAAGTGACAAATTAAATTAAAGTGCAGTGTCAAGTATGTGCTGTTTCGGGCTTGGTTTTTTAACTGCCATCCTGTCTGACACTGCAGTGCCACTCCTAGATGGGGCAGGTGTTTGTGCCGCACACTTGGGTCGCTTAGCTTAGTCACCCAGTGACCTCGGCGCACCTATTTTTTTCTTTGCATTATGTGCTCTTTGGGGCCTAATTTTTAAAACTGCCATCCTGTCTTCCACTGCAGTGCCACTCCTAGAGGGGCCAGATGTTTGTGATGCCCACTTGTGTCGCTTAGCTTAATCATTCAGCTACGTCATTGCACCTCTTTTTTTTCTTTGCATTATGTGCTGTTTGGGACCTAGTTTTTAAAACTGCCATCCTGTCTGACACTGCATTGCCACTCCTAGATGGACCAGGTGTTTTGTGCCGCACACTTGTGTCGCTTAGCTGAGTCACCCAGCAACCTCGGTGCACCTCTTTTTTTTCCTTTGCATTATGTACTCTTTGGGGCCTATTTTAAAAAAAAACTGCCATCCTGTCTGACACTGCAGTGTGGGCCAGGTGTAGCTTAGTCATCCAGCGACCTCAGTGCAACCTTTTGACCTAAAAACAATATAGTGAGGTATGAGGTGTTCAGAACAGACTGGAAATGAGTGGAAATTAATGTTATTGAGGTTAATAATACCGTAGGATATAAATTACCCCCAAATTCTGTGATTTTAGCTGTTTTTGTGTTTTTTCAAAAATCATCCATATCCAAAACCATAACCAAACCCAAAAGGGTGGTTTTGGCAAATCCATTCCAGATCCAAAACCAAAACACAAAACACGAAAAGTGCCCGCCGCACATCTCTAAAAGGTTTTGTTTTCGGCTTTCTGTTCCTGTGAAGTTTTTTGCAGAATAGACGTGAAAAAAAAAAGGGATAAAAAATGTATCGAGTCAATATTGCCCGATAATAATCGGGACAGTATCGTAATCTTTGCTGAATATAGCCTAGTATCCTGCAGACTGCTGTTTATGTTAGTAGGCTGATAAACTACAGATTAATAAGTACAGTATATAGGTCAATACTTTTTAGTTCCTGTAACAATACCATTACTTTTGTTGTTTCAACACAATTTTGTACATATTTGAAGTCGGTGTCTGATGATTATTATGGAGGCAATTCACTTTTCAGATAGCTCATATTAAATCCATTACACTGACGTGAACTCCAAAAGAATATTCTTTATTGTCCACCAACAAACCACTTCAATCTAATTAATAACGGCAAACAGGAAAACACCACGTCAATGTTGCTGGTTCTTCTCATTAGCCTGTGGCACCTTCAAACTCATCAATAGATGTTCAACAACATAACAACACGTTTAAAGCTTGGTAAAGTAGTGTTACGTACTATCTGTATTGACTTTCTTTTCTAATTATCACCCATAGGTGACAGATGATATAGCACTAATGATCACATTCCTTGATGCATTTACTTTATATAAGTAAGCTACATTTTCAAACATCCATAATGGACAAACATTATTATTAACTCATTAAAATATAACCAAGGACACACTTTTTTTTTTTTGATATTAAAGGCACACTAATACAATTTTAACACTTTCCCATAAGACGGGCTAAACGTAATAGGGTGCGTGTTGAAAAAAAGTGTGAGTTTAGAGAGTTCGCTTTTATAGTAAGTTCAATGTGACACTCCAAAAAAAAAAAAAAAAAAAAAAAACTAAATCACTGTGAAAGCCCATTTACACAAATTAAACATATTTAAATATCTTAGTGAAAAAATGTATTTACATTAATTTAACCCCATAAATAATGTACCAACATGTAAAAAAAAACAAAAAACATTACCGATAATGTACCCCTAAATACTGTACCCACATCAGTGGCGTAACTAGAAATTTTTCTCCCCCAAGCCAAACCATTCTCTGTGTGCGCTGCAAAAAGGGGGCATGGCTTTGCTGAAATGGGTGTGGCTTTGCATAAAGGGGTGTGGCATTGCAAGAAAAAACTACCTTATACCCCAGTTTTGCAACTTGCACGCCCAGACGTTGGCCACAGGCCTCCTTATAGTAATGCCCAGTATACATTATGCCACATACAGCAATGGCCTTTAGACATTATGCCACACACAATAATGCCCATTACGCAATATGCCACACACCGTAATGCTCCTGACACATTATGCCACACACCGTAATGCCTGTGACACATTATGCCACGCATCGCAATGCCCGTTATACATAATGCTACACTGCAATGCCCCTGAGACATTATAGCACATACAATGCCTGTGATACAGTACACCACACCGTCATGCCTGTGACACATTATGACACATACCGCAATGCCCGTTATACATTATGCCACACACTGCAATACCCCTGAGACATTATACCACATACCACAATGCAGGGCCGGCCCAAGCTTTATTTTTTTGGTAAGCGAATATAGATTTTGGCGCCCCTTAATAAGATATTTTGCAGACCTATACAGCAGTGAGGTGTCCTTGACGGGTGCGTTACTGAATCCCTGTGGACAGAATACCGACACGGGCATCCTGACAGTGGGAATCCCAACAGTTCTTCATAAGGAACATAAGCCTAATCCTTACCTTTCCCGAACCCTCCCTTCCCGCAGCGTAATCCTAAACCTCCCTTCTCGCAGCCTAACTATAACCCGACCTTCCCACAGACTAACCCTAACATCCCCTCCTGCAGCCTAACCCTAACTCTCTGTACCCGCAGTCTAATCCTAACCTTCCCCTCCCATAGCCTAACCCTAACCCTCTGTTCCTGCAGTCTAACCCTCCCTTCCTGCAGCCTAATCCTAACCTCCCTTCCCGCAGCCTAACCCTAACCCTCCCTTCCCGCAGCCTAACCCTCTGTACCTGCAGTCTAACCCAAACCTCCCTACCCACAGCCTAAATCCAACTTCCCTTCCCACAGCCCAAACCTAACCTCCCCTCCCACATCCCAACCCTCTGTACCTGCAGTCTAACCCTCCCTACCCGCAGCCTAAGTCCAACTTCCCTTCCCTCTGCCCAACCCTAACCTCCCCTCTCACTTCCCAACCCTCTGTATCTGCACCCTAATTCTAACCCTCCCTTCCGGCAGCCTAAACCTAACATCCCCTCCCGCAGCCTGAACCTATCCCTCCCCCCGGATACTTACATGTGAGATGTCAGCTGTCGGGATTCCGGTGTCGGTATTCTGTTGTACTAACTACATCCTGTCCCAGACTGAGGAAGAGGCATGTGATTGCATACCAGTTGGAGAATGTGTTACATTACCACCTCACAGTCAGCTATGTACCAGCCTCTTTCCAAGAACATCACATTGTTTCTCCTGTAAGTGTCTCCAGCATGACACTGGAGTTTTTTCCATAAACATAGTCCAACATATATATTTAATGGCACTCCAAAGTGGCCTGAGCAAACTCCACAATGAAAGCTACAAAGAAAAACAACCCACAAAAGAGGACTTGGAGTATATGACAAACTTCTGTATCTACTTTCTGCACTAACCATTTGTAATTTCACCCCATCTATTTTTCCCAGCCACTGCCAGTCTGTCACCCCCCCCCCCCAACCCAACTGAGTTCCCTGCTGCCTGTTAAATGCAGCTCCCATTTCATTTGCTCTACTCACTTGATCCAGCAGCTGTGCCCCATTCAGTGACTGTGGTGTCTTGGCTAGTTGGTCTCCCGCAGCTGTTCTCCCTCCTGTCACTGAACGGAGCAGGTACAGGTGCCTTGCCCCTCCCCCTCTGCACCTCCTGGGTCAGGGTAGATGCTAGAGCCAAGTGGGCTAAAGGACCTCTGACATCAGGGGGAGGAGCAAGGCCGGCAGAATAGTACCTTCACTATCCACGCAACCAACTGTTCCCTTTAGTAAACCAGTGTCGAGTGAAGCAAGCCCGCAAGGGTACATTTTGGGTACTATGTTCGGGCCTTGCTCCAACCACTAGTGACATCAGAGTTCCTTTCCCCAACGTGGTTTTAGCCATTACCCCCAGGTCAGCCTGTGTTTCAGACACAGATAGCTTCCTGGTACCCGGTAAACAGCTTCTCTCCCAGTCCCAACCTCTGATGCTATTGGTGCCCGGACTTTCCGCTCAGCCCACACATTCACACTAGCCCTCCTCCTAGAGCAGAGCTCACTGATTGCTATCAGCACTGCACACGCTCTGTTGTCTCTGTGGTGTCTAGCTACTGTTTGCCTGCTTCACCTTGTGGAAAATCCGTCTCTGGCACAGCTGGCTTGCTAAGCCTGGGCCAGTGGGATCTATCCCTGACACTAGTGATGAGATTGCGGGGGGTCGCAGCATATATGACAAGGTGACAGCACACACGCTAACCTGCAGAGCGAGGCAACAGGTGGGATCAGGGCCAGATTAGGGCAACTCATTTGTAGGGTCCCCGAACAATAAAATTATAAACATCATGCTACACTGAACTTTATGCCACAATGTCCCCAACATGCTATACTGTGCACCCAGTATAAGCATTATGCCCCACTGTGCCTCCAGTATGAATAAGAACCCGCTCCAGTACAACAGTACTGTCCCAGTATGGCACATATTGCCCACCCACACTATACCACACAGAACCCCCATATTAATACTATGACCCAGTGCCAGCCACTGTGCCACAAAGTGCCTCCCAGTATGCCACACGGAGTCCACTTTATTATGTTCTCATGTCATCTCATTGTAAAACAAACCCCCTTTATTAACATTATGTCCCAATGATCCCCCCACCATGCCACAAAGAGTCCATGGGTGCTTACCTTTGGTTGAGGCCTCCAGCTTATTTACAGCATCCAGAAATGTCTCCTGCTGCAGAATGCATAGTCCTTACATGCAACAGAATGTCTCCCAAGTCCCTTAAGCATGTAATGAAAAGTTAAAGGGACTCAGAACTGCTGCTCCAGTTCCTCATCTGTGTGCATAGTGTACACACAGCAGCCACGCAGCAAGGACTGAGCACAGCAGCAGCTACATATCACTTCAGCAGTCACATTTTGTATCTCCATTTTGGGTCCTCGCACATAGATGTTCTGTACGCTGCCTGCACCCTGCCACCTTCACACAAAGCTGCCCATGACACTGCCTAATGCGGCTTTCTTACAGACTGCACAGAAATGCCTGTTACTGTGTCCACACGGACTGACCTGTGTGGGGGCCCTTGTGTGTCAATCTGGCCCTAGGTGGGATGGGGGGAGCTGAGCCTCTAGCTGATGTTTGACAGGAGGCTCCCTGGGTGACAGAGTGCAGGCGCCTCCACAGTGCCGCACACAGAATCTCTGTCTCCCCCTGCTGGTGCACAGAGCTAATGCAGGCACTGTGAAGGAGCCAGGCACCCACTGGTAAGTGATCCGCTGCGCCCTCCACAATGCAGCGCTCTATGCGGCTGCGTAGTCAGCGTAATGGTCGGGCTGGCCCTGCCACAATGCCTGTGATATAGTATACCACACACCATAATGCCTGTGAGACATAGCACAATGCCTGTTATACCTTATGCCACACACTGCAATGCCCATTATACATTATGCCACACACCACATTGCCCATTATACATTATGCCACACACTGCAATGCCCATTATACATTATGCCACACGCCACAATGTCCATTATACATTATGCCGCACACTGCAATGCCCCTGAGACATTATACCACATACCACAATGCCCGTGATATAGCACACCACACACCGTAATGCCTGTGACACATTATGACATACACTGCAATGTCCATGATACATTATGCCACACACCGCAATGCCCATTACACATTAAGCCCTACAGTAAGGCTTATAATTATTTTTAAATTACCTGCTCAATGCTAGGGGTTTCATGCTCTTGGTTCCATGCATGGTGCCATTGGTTTTCATGCTCAGGGTGTCATGCTCATTGCCAGGGGTTTCATGCGCTAGGTGTTATGCTTGTCTCCAGGTGTATCATGTGCTGGGTGTCAAACTCATTGCCAGGGGGTAATATTCATTGCCAGGGGTTTCATGCACTGGTTGTCATGCTCATTGCTAGGGGGTAATGCTTGTTGCCAGGGATTTCATGAGCTGGGTGTTGTGCTTGTTACCAGGGGGTAATGCTTGTTGCTAGGGCTGTGCTCCCAGTGTCACATATGCCCCCAGTGCCAGATATTCCCCCACAGTGCCAGATAAAAATATGCCCCCACAGTACCAGATACACATATGCCCCCAGTGCCAGATACACATATGCCCTCAGTGCCAAATATGCCCCCCCAGTGCCAGGTACACACCCACCCCCCGCTGCTGTGCTGTATGGGAAGGAGGGTACAGTCTGTGAGTCTGGGAAGGGCACAGTGCATGCCTCTCCTGTGTCCGCCCTGTGTCTCCAGCTGCGTGTCTGTCAAATGAAGTGCGTGTTCGTGAGCCAATCAGAGCTCATGGACCGGCAGCTGCAGCTCCTTATTGGCTGCCGGTCCATGAGCTCTGATTGGCTCACAAACCGGCACTTCATTTGACAGACACGCCGCCGACGCTGGAGAGCCAGGAGGGACACAGGAGAAGTGCGCACTGTGTCCTCCGGCTCCATCCCGAACTCACAGCAGCAATCAGTGGAGGCGCGCCCGCAGCCCTGCGCCTCCAAACCTCCGCAGTGGCTGCAAGGGTGGTAGTTACGCCACTGACCCACATGTAATTATTTGTTATAGCAACTCCCTCTGACCCTATCTGCCCCTTTAGGTGCACCTTTCCAGAGGGAGTGACTGGTGTTGCAGGTTCGGGGATATGGTCTCCCAGACCACCAAGGGAGCATCTCTTATAGCCCTTTGGGCCACTAGCTTCCTTTGGAGTCTGATTAGGGCCTCTGTGCCCTGATGGCCTGTATCATCTCGAGCATGTATAAGTTCATTTCAGTGGGTCATCGGGGTGCAGGTCTCCATAAGAAATCACCACACAATTTAACATAAGGATAATGCGATAAAAATAATATAAGATAATAAAATTAAATATAAATAAATGCTGAATGAGCACATACTAAGAGATAACATTCTAGCATTCAAAAATGTTCCTTCAATTGAGACGGCACAGAGATAAGAGACAATGCTGTTTGAGAGGTTAGACGTAAATTAAATCTCATGCACTTTGCATTCATATTCTAAACACGGGGCCGGAGCTTCCACTAGGCAGCTTTAGGCAGCTGCCTAGGGGCACCGGGA
Organism: Pseudophryne corroboree; assembly: GCF_028390025.1. NCBI lineage: Eukaryota > Metazoa > Chordata > Amphibia > Anura > Myobatrachidae > Pseudophryne > Pseudophryne corroboree. Next base: position 286,552,103 of record NC_086449.1, read on the forward strand.
CCTGAAGGGGCGGTCTGCTATAGATGCATGAAAAAGGTAGTGTGGTCCTACATCTCATAGCCGCCTCAATCCCCCTGGCACTTGTATCTACAGTAGCCGTGACTGCCAAGCTCCTGTATTGCAGCATCCAGCTCCACCTGGCACAGGCAGTAACTTTGACAGCTCCTGGACTCCTGGCTGGGGGTGACATACAGTGCTGCTCTTCATTCCAGGCTCTTTCACAGACTACTCAGTCCCAACTCTGCAGGGGGGGGACGGAGATGAGCAGCTGGCATGCACGCAGATGGTGGAGGGGATAGAACAGAAGACATTTAAAAGAGTGGGGTGGGGGGGGGGGCAGCAGGAGACCGCACAGACTGGGAAGATGGGGAGAGGGAGCAGCCATACAACAGACGGGGAAGGGGAGAGCAGCAGTATGCCTTTCTCCTGAAGGGCAGGTAGGGGGAAGGGGCAGTAGGCAGAAGTTTTGCCTAGGGTGCCGAGAGACCTTGCACCGGCCCTGTCTAAACATAGTTCAATTAGGGCACTTTCAATAGACCTGGGGACTTAGGTGGTCATTCCGAGTTTTTAGCAGCCGTGCAAACGCTATGCCGCCTCCCACTGGGAGTGTATTTTAGCTTAGCAGAAGTGCAAATGAAAGGATCGCAGAGCGGCGGCAAAGTTTTTTTGTACAGTTTTAGAGTAGCTCAATACCTACTCAGCGCTTACGATGACTTCAGACTGTTCAGTTCCTGTTTTGACGTTACAAACACGCCCTGCGTTCACCCAGCCATGCCTGCGTTTTTTCGAACACTCCCTGAAAACGGTCAGTTGCCACCCAGAAACGCCCACTTCATGTCAATCACTCTGCGGCCAGCAGTGCGACAGAAAATAAGAATTTACTCACCGGTAATTCTATTTCTCATAGTTCGTAGTGGATGCTGGGGACTCCGTAAGGACCATGGGGATTAGCGGCTCCGCAGGAGACTGGGCACAACTATAAAGAAAGCTTTTAGACTACTGGTGTGCACTGGCTCCTCCCACTAAGACCCTCCTCCAGACCTCAGTTAGGATACTGTGCCCGGAAGAGCTGACACAATTAGGAAGGATTTTGAATCCCGGGTAAGACTCATACCAGCCACACCAATCACACCGTATAACTCGTGATACAATACCCAGTTAACAGCATGATAACAACTGAGCCTCTCAACAGATAGCTCAACAATAACCCTTTAGTTAAGCAATAACTATATACAAGTATTGCAAACAATCCGCACTTGGGATGGGCGCCCAGCATCCACTACGGACTATGAGAAATAGAATTACCGGTGAGTAAATTCTTATTTTCTCTAACGTCCTAAGTGGATGCTGGGGACTCCGTAAGGACCATGGGGATTATACCAAAGCTCCCAAACGGGCGGGAGAGTGCGGATGACTCTGCAGCACCGAATGAGAGAACTCAAGGTCCTCCTCAGCCAGGGTATCAAATTTGTAGAATTTTGCAAACGTGTTTGCCCCTGACCAAGTAGCAGCTCGGCAAAGTTGAAGAGCCGAGACCCCTCGGGCAGCCGCCCAAGAAGAGCCCACTTTCCTCGTGGAATGGGCTTTTACTGATTTAGGATGCGGCAGTCCAGCCGCAGAATGTGCAAGCTGAATCGTACTACAGATCCAGCGAGCAATAGTCTGCTTAGAAGCAGGTGCACCCAACTTGTTGGGCGCATACAGGATAAAAAGCGAGTCAGTCTTCCTGACTCCAGCTGTCCTGGAAACCTAAATTTTTAGGGCCCTGACTACATCCAACAACTTGGAAGCCTCCAAGTCATTCGTAGCCGCAGGCACCACGATAGGTTGGTTCAGATGAAAAGCTGATACCACTTTGGGGAGAAACTGGGGACGAGTCCTCTATTCTGCCCTATCCATATGGAAAATCAGATAAGGGCTTTTACATGACAAAGCCGCCAATTCTGAAACACGCCTGGCCGAAGCCAAGGCCAACAACATGACCACTTTCCACGTGAGATATTTTAAATCCACGGTTTTCAGTGGCTCAAACCAATGTGACTTTAGGAAATCCAACACCACGTTGAGATCCCAAGGTGCCACTGGAGGCACAAAAGGGGGCTGAATATGCAGCACTCCCTTAACAAAAGTTCAGGTAGTGAAGCCAATTCTCTCTGGAAGAAAATCGATAGAGCCGAAATCTGGACCTTAATGGAACCCAATTTAAGGCCCATAGTCACCCCTGACTGTAGGAAGTGCAGGAACCGGCCCAGCTGAAATTCTTCCGTTGGGGCCTTCCTGGCCTCACACCACGCAACATATTTTCGCCATATGCGGTGATAATGGTTCGCGGTTACTTCTTTCCTAGCTTTTATCAGCGTAGGAATGACTTCCTCCGGAATGCCCTTTTCCTTCAGGATCCGGTGTTCAACCGCCATGCCGTCAAACGCAGCCGCGGTAAGTCTTGGAACAGACAGGGCCCCTGCTGCAGCAGGTCCTGTCTGAGCGGTAGAGGCCATGGGTCCTCTGACATCATTTCTTGAAGTTCCGGATACCACGCTCTTCTTGGCCAATCCGGAACAATGAGTATAGTTCTTACTCCTCTTCTCCTTATTATCCTCAGTACCTTTGGTATGAGAGGAAGAGGAGGGAACACATAAACCGATCGGTACACCCACGGTGTTACCAGAGCGTCCACAGCTATCGCCTGCGGGTCTCTTGACCTGGCGCAATATTTTTCTAGCTTTTTGTTTAGGCGGGACGCCATCATGTCCACCTGTGGTTTTTCCCACTGGTTTACAATCATTTGAAAGACTTCTGAATGAAGTCCCCACTCTCCCGGGTGGAGGTCGTGCCTGCTGAGGAAGTCTGCTTCCCAGTTGTCCACTCCCGGAATGAACATTGCTGACAGTGCTAACATGTGATTTTCCGCCCATCGGAGAATCCTTGTGGCTTCTGCCATCGCCGTCCTGCTTCTCGTGCCGCCCTGTCGATTTACATGGGCGACGGCCGTGATGTTGTCTGACTGGATCAGTACCAGCTGGTTTTGAAGCAGGGGTTTTGCGTGACTTAGGGCATTGTAAATGGCCCTTAGTTCCAGAATATTTATGTGCAGGGAAGTCTCCTGACTTGACCATAGTCCTTGGAAGTTTCTTCCCTGCGTGACTGCTCCCCAGCCTCTCAGGCTGGCATCCGTGGTCACCAGGACCCAGTCCTGTATGCCGAATCTGTGGCCCTCTTGAAGATGAGCACTCTGCAGCCACCACAGCAGAGACACCCTTGTCCTTGGAGACAGGGTTATCAGACGATGCATCTGAAGATGCGATCCGGACCACTTGTCCAACAGGTCCCACTGAAAGGTTCTTGCATGAAACCTGCCGAATGGAATCGCTTCGTAGGAAGCTACCATCTTTCCCAGGATCCGCGTGCAGTGATGCACCAACACCTGTTTTGGTTTTAGGAGGCCTCTGACTAGAGATGACAGCTCCTTGGCCTTCTCCTCCGGGAGAAACACTTTTCTCTGTTCTGTGTCCAGAACCATCCCTAGGAACAGCAGGCGTGTCGTAGGGACCAGCTGTGACTTTGGAATGTTTAGAATCCAGCCGTGCTGTTGTAGCACTTCCCGAGATAGTGCTACCCCTACCAACAACTGCTCTCTGGACCTCGCCTTTATCAGGAGATCGTCCAGGTACGGGATAATTAAAACTCCCTTCCTTCGAAGGCGTATCATCATTTCCGCCATTACCTTGGTAAAGACCCTCGGAGCCGTGGAGAGACCGAACGGCACCGTCTGGAATTGGTAATGACAATCTTGTACCACAAACCTGAGGTACTCCTGGTGAGGATGGTAAATGGGGACATGTAGGTAAGCATCCTTGATGTCCAGCGATACCATGTAATCTCCCTCGTCCAGGCTTGCAATTACCGCCCTGAGCGATTCCATCTTGAACTTGTATTTTTTGATATATGTGTTCAAGGATTTCAAATTTCAAATGGGTCTCACCGAACCGTCCGGTTTCGGTACCACAAACATTGTGGAATAGTAACCCCTTCCTTGTTGAAGTAGGGGCACCTTTACTATCACATGTTGTGAATACAGCTTTTGAATTGCCTGTAACACTGCCTCCCTGCCTGAGGGAGTGGTTGGCAAGGCAGATTTGAGGAAACGGCGGGGGGGAGACGTCTCGAATACCAGTTTGTACCCCATAGATACTATTTGAAGGATCCAGGGATCCACCCGTGAGCGAGCCCACTGATTGCTGAAATGCTTGAGACGGGCCCCCACCGTACCTGGCTCTGCCTGTGGAGCCCCAGCGTCATGCTGTGGACTTAGAGGAAGCGGGGGAGGACTTTTGCTCCTGGGAACTGGCTGTATGCTGCAGCTTTTTCCCTCTACCTCTGCCTCTGGGCAGAAAGGACGCACCTTTAACCCGCTTGCCCCTATTGGGCCGAAAGGACTGTACCTGATAATACGGTGCTTTCTTTGGTTGTGAGGGAACATGGGGCAAAAATGTAGACTTCCCAGCTGTTGCTGTGGAAACGAGGTCCGAGAGACCATCCCCGAACAATTCCTCACCCTTATAAGGCAGAACTTCCATGTGTCGTTTGGAATCTGCATCACCTGTCCACTGCCGAGTCCATAACCCTCTCCTGGCAGAAATGGACATTGCACTAATTTTGGATGCCAGCCGGCAAATATCCCTCTGTGCATCCCTCATGTATAAAAGTGCGTCTTTTATATGCTCTACGTTCAGCAAAATAGTGTCCCTGTCTAGGGTATCTATATTTTCTGACAGGGAATCTGACCACGCAGCAGCAGCGCTGCACATCCAGGCTGAAGCTATAGCCGGTCTCAGTATCACACCTGTGTGTGTATATATAGATTTCAGGATAGCCTCCTGCTTTCTATCAGCAGATTCCTTCAGGGCGGCCGTATCCGGAGACGGTAGTGCCACCTTCTTTGACAAGCGTGTGAGCGCTTTATCCACCCTAGGGGATGTTTCCCAGCGTGACCTATCCTCTGGCGGGAAAGGGTACGCCATTAGTAACCTCTTAGAAATTACCATCTTTTTATCAGGGGAAGCCCACGCTTCTTCACACACTTCATTTAACTCTTCAGATGGAGGAAAAGCTACTGGTAGTTTTTTCTCTCCAAACATTATACCCTTTTTTGTGGTACCGGGGTTAACATCAGAAATGTGCAACACATTTTTCATTGCCTCAATCATGTAACGTGTGGCCCTCCTGGAAGTTACATTAGTCTCTTCGTCGTCGACACTGGAGTCAGTATCCGTGTCGACATCTGTGTCAACCATCTGAGGTAGCGGGCGTTTTAGAGCCCCTGATGGTTTTTGAGACGCCTGGGCAGGCACAGGCTGAGAAACCGGCTGTCCCACATTAGGTATGTCGTCAAACCTTTTATGTAAGGAGTCGACACTATCACGTAATTCCTTCCACAGCACCATCCACTCAGGTGTCGACCCCGCAGGGGGTGACATCACATTTACAGGCATCTGCTCCGCCTCCACATAAGCCTCCTCATCAAACATGTCGACACAGCTGTACCGACACACCGCAAACACACAGGGAATGCTCTGACAGAGGACAGGATCCCACAAAGCCCTTTGGGGAGACAGAGAGAGAGTATGCCAGCACACACCAGAGCGCTATATAACACTGGGATCCCACTATCAATGAGTGTTTTCCCTATAGCTGCTTTTTAATATATATTACATATATATATATATATATATATATATATATCTATACTGCGCCTAAATTTAGTGCCCCCCCTCTCTTCTTTACCCTTCTGTAGTATTCTCAGACTGCAGGGGAGAGCCAGGGAGCTTCCTTCCAGCGGAACTGTGAGGGAAAAATGGCGCCAGTGTGCTGAGGGAGAAGCCCCGCCCCCTTTCCGGCGGACTTTCTCCCGCTTTTTCTGTGATACTGGCAGGGGTAATTTTACATCTATATAGCCTCTGGGACTATATATGATGTATATTTTGCCAGCCAAGGTGTTATTTATTGCCCTCAGGGCGCCCCCCCCCAGCGCCCTGCACCCATCAGTGACCGAAGTATGAGGTGTACATGAGGAGCAATGGCGCACAGCTGCAGTGCTGTGCGCTACCTTGGTGAAGACTGAAGTCTTCTGCCGCCGATTTTCCGGACCTTCTTCGTGCTTCTGGCTCTGTAAGGGGGACGGCGGCGCGGCTCCGGGAACGAACACCAAGGTCGGGTCCTGCGGTCGATCCCTCTGGAGCTAATGGTGTCCAGTAGCCTAAGAAGCCCAAACTACCACCTGTTAGGTAGGTTCGCTTCTTCTCCCCTTAGTCCCTCGCTGCAGTGAGTCTGTTGCCAGCAGATCTCACTGAAAATAAAAAACCTAAATATACTTTCTTTCTAGGTGCTCAGGAGAGCCCCTAGTGTGCATCCAGCTCGGCCGGGGCGGGCACAAGAATTTAACTGAGGTCTGGAGGAGGGTCTTAGTGGGAGGAGCCAGTGCACACCAGTAGTCTAAAAGCTTTCTTTATAGTTGTGCCCAGTCTCCTGCGGAGCCGCTAATCCCCATGGTCCTTACGGAGTCCCCAGCATCCACTTAGGACGTTAGAGAAATGCTTCGCTAGACCTTGTGTGAAACTACATTGTTCGTTGTAATAGTATGTTGCGCGTGCGCATTGCGCCGCATACGCATGCGCAGAAGTGCCGTTTTTTTGCCTCATCGCTGCACATCGAATGAATGCAGCTAGCGATCAACTCGGAATGACCACCTTAGTAAAGATATTTGGAGACTGGAAACAAAGTCTTAGGAGTAGTAGTAGTAGTACTGCAGAGTGGAGGGGGGGGGGAGGCAGGCTGGGAGTAGCAGCAGGGGCGTAGCTATGACTATTGGGGCCCCATAGAAAATTTGTCTTCACTACCCCCACCCGGGTTCTGCTGCATGGTGCAACCAAAATTCACCTTCCCTATGCCCCCACCACCGCCACCGGACTCTGTACTCACCTCCTGTGCCCCGTGGCTTTTCCTCTATCAGCAGTGTGCTGCTGCTGCAGGCACATCTGCTCTCAATGTCCCGTCCGGCAGGCTCTGTGTCTCTCCATCCTCACTGATGCTGGAAGGAGCCATGCCAAGCAATGCCACGGCTCCTTCCAGCATCCCAGCATCAGTGAGAACAGGGAGACAGAGCCATCCATAACACTGAAAGTAATGTGCCTGCAGCACCAGCACACTGCTGATAGAGGAGAACCCACAGGTCACTGGCCTCTGGTGAAGTTAGTGTGTTGGCAGCAGGCTGCATATCCAGGTGCAGGGGGAGGGCCGGGCTCTGGAGGTGGCCAGGGCCCCATAGAAACCGCACCCCCTGCACCTACGATGCCTACGCCTATGAGTAGCAGCATTAATGCAGAGTAGGGGTAAGGGGAGAACTCACTGCACTTAAGTTCTCCCCTTACTTTCCGTGGTCAGTTCCTCTTGAATGCTTCCGGCTCTGTATTCAACTTTTGCTTGCATATTGCATACAGCACAGAGCAGCTCCTGAGTTCCCTCATCAGTATCATGGAAGTGATGTGTCACATGACGCTGATGAGGGGATTTGGAAGCCGCTCAGTGATGTATACAGCACTAACTGTGCATCCAGAATACAGAGCCGTGGCAGCCCCCCTCCGGAAACAGGTACTGCTGGCCACCTGTTCTCAGCATTTGCAAGGCCACGCTGAACCTTTGTGGGGCCCCTCTGTGTGTAGAATCCCCAGGATAACTGCCCCTGTCACCAACCCTCCTTAATCTGGCCCTGTAGAGAGTATAATTGTGCATAAACTCTATGGTTTGGGTGCCCTAACCAGGAGTTTAAATAGGTTTAGCTGCAATACATCTATTTTGGCGAGACAAGTGCGGTAAGTAATGGTTGCCTGCACAATTGCATTTCTCCATCGGATGCCAGTAACAGGGCATCCAATGGAATTAGCTCCAAAGTGCTTTACATTAGCATTTTCCAAACACAATGCAAAATAAAGGTATCCTGTCTCTAGGTCGACATTACTTAGGTCGACCACTATTGGCTGACAGTAAGTAGGTTGACATGGTTTCTAGGTCGACAGGGACTCTAAGTTGACATGTTCTAGGTAGACATTACAAAAGGTCGACATGAGTTTAAAAAATAAATAAATCATTTTTTGATCTTTTTCATACTTTACGATCCACGTGGACTACAATTGGGAACGGACACCTGCGCGTCTGCGCGAGCCATGCGAGGGGACACGGTGCACTAACTGGGGATCCCGTTCACTGGTGGTCATTCTGACCTGATCGCACGCCTGGATATTTCACTGCGCTGCGATCAGGTCCGAACTGTGCATGCGTATGCACCGCAATGCGCAGGCGCGTCGTACGAGTGCAAAGCGGATCATTGCTGGGTGAAGGATTTTACGAAGAATCCATTTGGTTGTATATTCTCTTAAATTTGTATAACTTAAAGGGGTATCAAAAGATATACAAATATTTCATCATCAATGCACGATAGGCTTTCAGAAAGCTCTTCTCGTTGAATCAAATCACTTGATTAAGAATGCAGCTACAGGTTGTACAAAGAGGAAGAACACATGAAAGGAACAATGTTTTACTATTACAATGTAGAGAAAAAGGTGCAGTTTTAAGAATAAGAATAGTTTGAATTGGAAACAGTGAAATGTATTAACGATGTAGCAGGCCTTGGCAACTACACAGCTCATAATGGTGTTTATTGTTGTCTGATAGACCAAAGAACTGGGTCATTGCTGTACACAACTCTTACCGGCTCATCCAAAAGAAAAATCAAGTTATTTATTTAGCAATCATGGAAAATGTTTACTATTATTTCCTAGTATAGAACAGGTCCAAGACAAAACCAAGGGGCTAAATCAGACCTGATCGCTGCTATACATGTGCACACAGCAGCGATCAGGTCTGAAGTGCACATGCGCCGGCGCTGCAGTGCGCCAGCGCATGCCAGGCAGCCGACGGCTGTCGTAGCTTAGCGATCGCCTCTGCCTGATTGACAGGCAGAGGTGGTTGCTGGGCGGGAGGGGGCGGTCCGGCGGCGCAGCGGGCAGTGACGAGTAGCTCCCTGCCAGCGAGCAGGAGCTGCGCTGGCAGGGAGTTACTCCTGAAGTACAAAAGCATCACCGCTGTGCGATGCTTTTGTATTCTACGACGGGGCTGGGACTGACATGCGGGGCGGGCTAGCCCTGTGCTGGGCGTCCCCCCACATGTCAGGGAAGCTGATCGTAGAAGTGCTAAATTTAGCACATCTACGATCAGGTCTGAATCACCCCCATAGTTGGAATGAATAGTGAAACAATGGGCCTAATTCAGACCTGATCGTAGAAGTGCTAAATTTTGCACGGCTATGATCAGTTACTCGGACATGCGGGAGGACGCCCAGCACAGGGATAGTCCGCCCTGCATGTCTGCCCACACACATGGCCGGATTAACAATGGGGCAGATGGAGCTGCAGCTCCAGGCCCCTCATTGAAAATAGGCCCACAGAAGTGACAGCAGTGACAGGAAAAATCTGTTTCCTGTCACAGACTGCCAGCGGACATCCTCTCCCGTGCATCTCCTACTCTAGCACCAGCACTCTCTAGTGGGCTGACTCACCCCTCCGACTGCCATGATTAGAGTTCAGCTCCGACCAGGTAGCCTAGGAAACAGTCCCTGCACAGAAGCTATCAGTATGCTGAGGTCCGCGCAGCACTTCCTCATTCTACAAGCTCCGCCCCTGCGTGACGTCATGCGGGGGCGGGGCCATCTCTCGGCACTGCTGGAAGCCTGCATGAGCTGTGAGCCTGCTGTGACACTGACAACACAGACTGAAGAGGCAGGAAGAAGAGGTACAGTAGCAGCCTCTGGTAAACCAGTGCAAGGTAGTAAAACATGAAGTAGAGCAAGGGGTGAGGGAGAGAAAAGAGATGAATGTGGGCTAGTAATGAGAAACAGAGTGGAGTGAGAAGAAAGAGTAGGAATCCTGAGGCAGCAAAGAAAAGTAGGTAATAGAGAGAAAATGGCAGGTAAAGATGCTCTATGTGAGAGATAAGAAAGGAAGTCACTTATGTGAGAGACAAGAAATGAAACCATGTGAGTAAGATATAGAGAAAAGAAAGGAAGAATAAAGTTTAAATAGAATAAAGTATAAAGACTAAAGGGGCTTCAAAGAGCAGAGAGAATGAAGAAAAGTGGGCACAGGGACCTCCGTGTGTTGTAATATAGAGGGATGGGGATCCTGCGTGCGGCGTAATACAGAGAGATAGGGACCTGCATATAGCGTAATATAGAGGGATAGGGACCTTCATGGGGGGATCTCTCAACTGCCCCCCCTTCACCACGGTGGGACAGAGGGACAGACCGTGAGAAACGGGACTGTCCCGCCAAAATCGTGTCTCCCTCACTCGGACCTGAGCCTGTCACAGTCCCAAGCTCCACCCCCATGCTGTACGGGTAGCTGCTGCTGATGAAGGAAGCCTGGTAAGTTTAACCACTTGACTGACGATTTATTTTGTTGAAAACCGCTCTGAAATTGTCGGGTATTTTTATGAGTGAATTAAGTGAAGAACATGACTTTAACCCTATCCCAAATGATTTTAGTTAAAAAAAATGAAGAAAAAAAAAATGTTTGTTTATTTATTTTTAAAAAAGCCCCCAACATCGAAACATCGATCGGGAACATCATGACCATCGGAACATCGGGAACATTGCGACTATAGCATTTTGAAAGCTGAGGCAGCCTGCAGGTATGCAGGGAGGGGTCAGGGGGTGGCTTGGGAGGGTTCATTTACTCTCCCCAGCGGCTGCCATTGTCTGCTGCCGCTGGAAGGGGGGAAGGGGGGATCCTGCAGTGATCGGCAGCACGGCAGACACAGGGGCAGAGTGGAGGGAGGCAGAGGGACCTTCCGGTCCCTCTGACAGCAGCAGCGGAGGGAAGTTTATCTTCCCTGCCGCTGCTAACACTCTCTATCTGACTAGTCGCATCCTGTGCCTCCAGGTCAGATAGAGCAGTTGCAGGCATGGTCGCATCTGATGTCACCATGTCAGGCAAGTGGTTAATGGCTTCTTGTTTAGTGGAATCAAATAGTGTGTGTACTGTGTGTGTGTCTACTGTATGTGTGTATACTGTGTGCGTGTGTGTACTATATGTGTGGTGTATGTACTGTATGTGTGTGTGTATGTGGTGGTGGGTGAGTGTGTGTACTTTATTTGTGTGTGTGCGTGTATATATATATATATATATATATATATATATACACAAATGCAAAAGGTCCTCTGGAGTGGGGCTGTCGCTTCCCTCCTCATGATGTATAAGAACCAGGTGGCAAGCGCTGCGGGCACGGTGATGCGCTAGGCGCGCCACACTATTTATTCTCCCTCCAGGGGGGTCGAGTACCCCCCCAAGAGGGAGAAAATGTGTCGGCATGCGGGATCCGGCATACTGAAGACCACCCAGAGATATATATATATATATATATATATAGGTTGAGTATCCCATATCCAAATCTTCCGAAATACGGAATATTCTGAAATACAGAATTTTTTGAGTGAGAGCGAGATAGTGAAACCTTTGTTTTCTGATGGCTCAATGTACACAAACTTTGTTTTATACATAAAGTAATTAAAAATATTGTATTAAAAGACCTTCAGGCTGTGTGTATAAGGTGTATATGAAACATAAATGCATTCTGTGCTTACACTTGGGCCCCATCACCATGATATCTCATTATGGTATGCAATTATTCCAAAATACAGAAAATCCCTTATCCAAAATACTTCTGGTCCCAAGCATTTTGGATAAGGGATACACAACCTGTATATATGTGGGCACTGGGATGTTGAAATTGATTAATAAATGGTTAATGAGTTCTAGGTGGGGGTAGTTAACAGGTGCTGCTGTGCGTGTAGTAACGGGTGCTGTGGTGTGTAGTAAGGGATGCTGCTGTGTGTGTAGTAAGGGGTTCTGCGGTGTATGTAGTAAGGGGTGCTGCAATGTGCATAGTTTGAGGTTCTGCGGTGTGTGTAGTAAGGGGTTCTGCGGTGTGTGTAGTAATGGCTTCTGCAGTGTGGTAGTAATGGATGCCGCTGTGTGTGGGGAGTTTATAGGGTGGATGAATGTGCTAATGGCTACTGTGAGAAGGGATTGATAATGAATTGGTTAGAGATGGGTTAATGGATGCACAGAGGGCAATTAAGGTGATTGAAAGAAGGCACGTGCCACAGCCCATTGACGCAGACCACTCCCCCACACCACTGGTCATGCCGCCACATCATAAGTCACACCCCCATTAACACCTATAAGCACGGAAGTGTACTGCTGCATCTGAGAGGCGTGTCATGAAAATGAATTACATCAAAATGTAAATGAGCCCCAAAATTAGTATACTGTATACACATTGGCGTTTCTATAATGGGTGCAGTGTGTGCGGTGCACACAGGCCCCTGAGTCCCGCGAGGGCCCACACTGCACACACTGCACCCATTTCTCCTATAATTACCTTTCTGGAGTCCATTGTTGACCGTGTGTGGGCCCCCTCCTCTCCCATAACCATCGGGCCACTGCTAGCATACTGACCACTAGAGACTCTGGCACAGTGCCATAGTCTACAGCACATGCGCAGGACTCTGAAAAAATTGCGCGGCGGACATTTTTCGGAGTTCTGTGCATGCGCTGTAGACTCTGTCACTGTGCCAGAGTCTACAGCGCTCAGAGCGCTAGCAGCGGCGTGACAGCTACGGGAGAGGAGGGGGCCCACACATGGAGTCTGCACACGGGTCCCCTCCATTCTAGAGATGCCCCTGTGTATACACATATACTGTTAGTGGCCATGAGAAACCTTATTTAAAATGAATGTAGCCATAGGGATGATTGTGCCTTATAACAAATACAGGGAAATGGCGCTGATGATTCCATTTGAATGTATATATATCTCTAATTTATCTTTTCTCCAAGAATGTAACAGCTATATAATGGTGGTAGGGTAAAATCAGGGAGATTGCTGGTCTATTTAGGGAGTCAGGGAGACTGCTGCTATTTCAGGGAGTCTCCTGCAGAATGAGGGAGGGTAGGCAACTCTGTGTCCGGGTTGCAGCTGCTGCGTGTGACATCACGCAGCTGCCGCAGCCCGCCCCCCGCACGGTCCATGCACGCCTGCGTTGCCCGGACAGCGCCCTTAAAACGGCTGCCAAACGCCGCCGGCCCGCCCCCTTCCGCCCAGTCACCGCCTCTGCCTGTCAATCAGGCAGAGGCGATCGCAGGGCTGAGATGGCCGTCGGCTGCCTGCCATGCGCAGTTCAGATCTGATTGGCTGCTGTGTGAACACACACAGCAGCGATCAGATCTGAATTAGGCCCAATGTTGCTATATCAAACTTGTAATCATGTTACTGCTGAGAACTTTGATACAATAGGGGCCAATGAAAATGCACAATAAATTAAGAAAAAGAAAATTCTCTGCGACTAAAGAAAAATTCTCTGCGATTAATGGTTAACTCCACTTTAAAAAAAAAAAATAAACACACCGTCTCAGCGATAGAAAGATAGAGCGATCAATCAATCGATAGATACCTATAGTGACACTGAGAGTCGTAGGGGAGATACCGATATTCTTGGAAGCCTGTACCACGTGCTGTCTGTAGTGTTAGAAAGGAAGTAATTGCCATTTGCACGCTGTGTTCCCACCCCTTTGAGCCGGCGATGAAGTTCTGTGGCTGTCACAGTCTGTTGAGGCAGGCCGTACATCATTTATTTGAATACAGGAAAGAGACACTGTGAATGGGAGGGAGTTTTCCCTAAACTGCATGTGATTTAGGTCTGTACATTGCCGGTGATTTCATTTTGACAAGCTATGTCCAGTGACTTCCTGTTATGTGCTAGTGACATCCTGTTTTGTACAAGTGACCTTCTGCTATGTGCAAGTGATTTCCTGCTATGTGCAAGTGACACCCTGCTAGGTGCAAGTGACTTCCTGTTATATGCAAGTGACCGTCTACTATATGCAAGTGACTTCCTGCTTTGTGTATCCTCCTGCTATGTGTAAGTGACCTCCCACTAACTCCAATTAAACCCATGATGTCATGCCTTGGTGGTGAGGCCACCATCTCCGACTAAACCCATGACGTTATGCCTAGGTGGTGGGGGCACTGTCTCCGACTAAACCCATGACGTCACATTATGCCTAGGTGGTGGGGGTGCTGTCTCTGACTAAACCCATGATGTTATGCCTAGGTGGTGGGGGCACTGTCTCCCACTATACCCATGACATTATGCCTAGGTGGTGGGGGCACTGTCTCCCACTAAACCCATGACATTATGCCTAGGTGGTGGGGGCACTGTCTCCCACTAAACCCATGACATTATGCCTAGTTAAGGGAGTCGCAGGCTCTGGAAGTAAAGCTCTGCCTGGAGCTTCCTAAAGATGTTCCCAGCAGTCCACAGGCTGTGCACCAGAGCATCCCTTGGAACGCTCTACAGTAACTGTCCTGGCTGCAAGGTGCCATTCCAGGTACCCTGAAAGCCACATGCAGGTGCCATTTGGGCAGAGATGGTATCCGGCTCCCTGCATGACTAGGTGGTGGGGCTTGCACACCCCTATTTACAACCCTGTCCTGCTATGTGTAAGTGACCTACTTCTATGTTTATGTGACCTCCTGCTATGTGTATGTGACCAGTGCAGCTTACATGTCTTGGTTCAATGCTTTTTAAAATGACAATTTTACCGAAACAGGAACAGTCCTAAACCTTTTCATCTGAACCATTATAAATAGTGTGAAAATAGATCAGAGTTTTTGCATGTGGCCAAGGGCTCGATTAACAAGCGAAGGCTCAGACTTGAAATGTCAAACTGCAAAGCTGTTTAAAGATTAAATCTCTGCTTTGTTCAAAAGGGGAACACATATCTCCTAACTCTGAGATCCTCCCAGTAAACTTTACAACCAGCAAAACCTATCTATAAAAACACACTTGGTGCTTTTCTGCAGTGTCTGCCCTCGATAAAATGCGAGAGTCATTCAAAAAGGGCATCATTTCCAATGAATCCTGAAAGTGTCACACTGAGTATTGATCGATCAGCCTTGCCGTCAGCATGACCGGGGCCTGCACAGAGCTATCCCTGTGATCCTATTTTCATAGCTCAGACACCTTCTCTTCCAGGCAAATGGCATCAGGGAATAGCATCTTCATTTAAGAAAGGAGACAAACAGAACAGAGAAATGAAGGCAGTCTTGGAAACAGATCCAGAAATATCCATCCTAAATAACCATTTTCATTCTATTGAATTTATCTTGTTTGGGTTTTTTTTAGTGCTCATATAGCTCATAATATGTTCAGAATAATCACAGGAGAATGGGGATTATTGTTTTAGTAGAAACATGTTATTGTTATTTTTATTTACAATACAAATGTCAACATATTATATGTTATCAACAAGGAACACTAGGGTTGATTCAAAGGTTGATGTTAATTGCACTACCGCAGTGATGGTGCAAAAACATGCAATAGCCACTTGAGGAGTCTTGATTTAAAAGACACTCACTGTAGGCTCCTGTGATCCGCTGCATCACCCAAGGAGACAGCATCATATTAACTGTGTGACCATCAGCGGGGATGCAACTGGGGGGCTAGGGGGACACATGACATGGGTGCTGGTTTAGAGGGGGTACCAGTACCTGACCTCGCTGGACACATACAGCACCTGACAAGCCAGATAAGGAAGAGGAGTAGCATGGGATTTGTAGTTAATCTTTTACTGCTCAGACTCTGAGCAGTAAAGGATAAACTACAAATCCCATGAGGAATTGCACCCTTTCAATGATGGCCACAGGAGGAAGATTAGTGCAATTGGATTTGTAGTTAATCTTTTACCACTCAGACTCCAAGCAGTAAGAGATAAACTACAAATCCCATGAGGCATTGCACCCTTTCAATGATGACCAACACTGAAGCTTTGTGTCCAGGGTATGGCAGATGCTGCCGGGGACTGGGCCCAGTCTGCTGCCTCAGGATTGGGGTCAATCTGCTGCAGGGGACTGATGCCACTCTGTTGCAGTGGACTGGAGTCCCTCTGCTGCT
The DNA here is from genome assembly GCF_028390025.1 of Pseudophryne corroboree. Lineage (NCBI taxonomy): Eukaryota > Metazoa > Chordata > Amphibia > Anura > Myobatrachidae > Pseudophryne > Pseudophryne corroboree. The sequence continues at coordinate 286,568,166 of NC_086449.1, forward strand.
GAGGACTGGGGCTGCTCTGCTGCTAAGTACTGGAGTGAACTGTCCTTCTGGGTGAGTGACTGATCCTATAATTCTGTCCAGTTTGATCCAAAGGGACACTGTTTGAACTCGTCACACACTGGGGACACTATAAGGGCTACTACTGTGTGGTGTAACGTGAAAAAGGGGTACTTCTGTGTGGTGTAATGTGAATAAGAAGTACTACTGAATGGTGCAATATGAATGGGGGGAATGGGGACACCAAATTACTGCCTTGTTTCAGGTGACAGAAATCCTAATTTGGCTCTGCCATAGGAAATCTGAGTTAACCTCAGGTGACTCAGGATGTCCAGTGTAATCATGCTGCAGATGCAGGTATATCTAGGTTGGAAGACACAGGCCCTGGCCTCAGCATGCCTACAAAACATCGAGCTGACACCAACCCATTTTGTCAGATGCTCCCCCAAATGGCCACAGACTCACAATCAGGCTGCAGCATCCATGGCCCTGCATGCAATGTTGCATAATGAGATCTGAACATGCGCAGTGCAGCATCTGCACATGTGCAGATGTCAAACCATCGGAGATGTGCGTGAATGAGGCCCATTATATAGTATTTATACAGTATTTTCTCTGACGTCCTAGTGGATGCTGGGGACTCCGTAAGGACCATGGGGAATAGCGGCTCCGCAGGAGACTGGGCACAAAAGTAAAGCTTTAGGACTACCTGGTGTGCACTGGCTCCTCCCCCTATGACCCTCCTCCAAGCCTCAGTTAGATTTTTGTGCCCGAACGAGAAGGGTGCACACTAGGTGGCTCTCCTGAGCTGCTTAGTGAAAAGTTTAGTTTTAGGTTTTTTATTTTCAGTGAGACCTGCTGGCAACAGGCTCACTGCATCGAGGGACTAAGGGGAGAAGAAGCGAACTCACCTACGTGCAGAGTGGATTGGGCTTCTTAGGCTACTGGACACCATTAGCTCCAGAGGGACCGATCACAGGCCCAGCCATGGATAGGTCCCAGAGCCGCGCCGCCGGCCCCCTTACAGAGCCAGAAGCAAGAAGAGGTCCGGAAAATCGGCGGCAGAAGACATCCTGTCTTCACCAAGGTAGCGCACAGCACTGCAGCTGTGCGCCATTGCTCCTCAGCACACTTCACACTTCGGTCACTGATGGGTGCAGGGCGCTAGGGGGGGGCGCCCTGAGCAGCAATAAAAACACCTTGGCTGGCGAAAATACATCACATATAGCCCCCAGGGCTATATGGATGAATTTTAACCCCTGCCAGAATCCATAAAAAAGCAGGAGAAAAGTCAGTGAAAAAGGGGCGGAGCCTATCTCCTCAGCACACTGGCGCCATTTTCCCTCACAGCTCCGTTGGAGGGAAGCTCCCTGGCTCTCCCCTGCAGTCACTACACTACAGAAAGGGTTAAAAAAAGAGAGGGGGGCACTAATTAGGCGCAGTATTAACAATACAGCAGCTATAAGGGGAAAAACACTTATATAAGGTTATCCCTGTATATATATAGCGCTCTGGTGTGTGCTGGCAAACTCTCCCTCTGTCTCCCCAAAGGGCTAGTGGGGTCCTGTCCTCTATCAGAGCATTCCCTGTGTGTGTGCTGTGTGTCGGTACGTTTGTGTCGACATGTATGAGGAGGAAAATGATGTGGAGGCGGAGCAAATTGCCTGTAATAGGGCTGTCACCCCCTAGGGGGTCGACACCTGAGTGGATGAACTGTTGGAAGGAATTAACAGTGTCAGCTCTTTACAAAAGATAGTGGTTGACATGAGACAGCCGGCTACTCAGCTTGTGCCTGTCCAGACGTCTCATAGGCCGTCAGGGGCTCTAAAGCGCCCGTTACCTCAGATGGCAGATACAGACGCCGACACGGATACTGACTCCAGTGTCGACGGTGAAGAGACAAATGTGACTTCCAGTAGGGCCACACGTTACATGATTGAGGCAATGAAAAATGTTTTACACATTTCTGATAATACGAGTACCACCAAAAGGGGTATTATGTTCGGTGAGGAAAAACTACCTGTAGTTTTCCTGAATCTGAGAAATTAAATGAGGTGTGTGATGAAGCGTGGGTTTCCCCCGATAAAAACTAATAATTTCTAAAAAGTTATTGGCATTATATCCTTTCCCGCCAGAGGTTAGGGTGCGTTGGGAAACACCCCCTAGGGTGGATAAAGCGCTCACACGCTTGTAAAAACAAGGGCTCTACCCTCTCCTGAGATGGCCGCCCTTAAGGATCCTGCTGATAGAAAGCAGGAGGGTATCCTAAAATGTATTTACACACATACTGGTGTTATACTGCGACCAGCAATCGCCTCAGCCTGGATGTGCAGTGCTGGGTTGGCGTGGTCGGATTCCCTGACTGAGAATATTGATACCCTAGATAGGGACAGTATATTATTGCCTATAGAGCATTTAAAAGATGCATTTCTATATACGCGTGATGCACAGCGGAATATTTGCCGACTGGCATCAAGAGTAAGTGCGTTGTCCATTTCTGCCAGAAGAGGGTTATGGACACGACAGTGGTCAGGTGATGCGGATTCCAAACGGCATATGGAAGTATTGCCTTATAAAGGGGAGGAGTTATTTGGGGTCGGTCTTTCAGACCTGGTGGCCACGGGAACAGCTGGGAAATCCACGTTTTTACCCCAGGTCGCCTCTCAACATAAGAAGACGCCGTATTATCAGGCGCAGTCCTTTCGGCCCCATAAGGGCAGGCGGCAAAAGGTTCCTCATTTCTGCCCCGTGACAGAGGAAGAGGAAAAAGGCTGCAGAAATCAGCCAGTTCCCAGGAACAGAAGCCCTCTCCCGCCTCTGCCAAGCCCTCAGCATGACGCTGGGGCTTTACAAGCGGACTCAGGCACGGTGGGGGCCCGTCTCAAGAATTTCAGTGCGCAGTGGGCTCACTCGCAAATAGACCCCTGGATCCTTCAGGTGGTATCTCAGGGGTACAAATTGGAATTCGAGACGTCTCCCCCTCGCCGTTTCCTAAAATCGGCTTTACCGACGTCTCCCTCCGACAGGGAGGCAGTTTTGGAAGCCATTCACAAGCTGTATTCCCAGCAGGTGATAATCAAGGTACCCCTCCTGCAACAGGGAAAGGGGTATTATTCCACACTGTTGTGGTACCGAAGCCGGACGGCTCGGTGAGACCGATTTTAAATCTAAAATCTTTGAACACTTACATACAGAAGTTCAAATTCAAGATGGAGTCACTCAGAGCAGTGATTGCGAACCTGCAAGAAGGGGACTACATGGTGTCTCTGGACATCAAGGATACTTACCTTCATGTCCCAATTTACCCTTCTCACCAAGGGTACCTCAGGTTTGTGGTACAGAACTGTCACTATCAGTTTCAGACGCTGCCGTTTGGATGGTCTTCGGCACCCCGGGTCTTTACCAAGGTAATGGCCGAAATGATGATACTCCTTCGAAGGAAGGGAGTTTTAGTTATCCCTTACTTGGACGATCTCCTGATAAGGTTAAGATCCAGAGAACAGTTGGAGGTCGGTGTAGCACTATCTCAGGTAGTGTTGCGGCAGCACGGTTGGATTCTCAATATTCCAAAATCGCAGCTGGTTCCGACGACTCGTCTTCTGTTCATAGGGATGATCCTGGACACAGTCCAGAAAAAGGTGTTTCTCCCGGAGGAGAAAGCCAGGGAGTTATCCGAGCTAGTCAGGAACCTCCTAAAACCGAGCCAAGTCTCAGTGCATCAATGCACAAGGGTTCTGGGAAAAATGGTGGCTTCCTACGAAGCAATCCCATTCGGCAGATTCCACGCAAGAACTTTCCAGTGGGACCTGCTGGACAAATGGTCCGGGTCGCATCTTCAGATGCATCAGCGGATAACCCTGTCACCAAGGACAAGGGTGTCCCTCCTGTGGTGGTTGCAGAGTGATCATCTTCTAGAGGGCCGCAGATTCGGCATTCAGGACTGGGTCCTGGTGACCACGGATGCCAGCCTGCGAGGCTGGGGAGCAGTCACACAGGGAAGGAATTTCCAGGGCTTATGGTCAAGCCTGGAGACATCACTTCACATAAATATCCTGAAGCTAAGGGCCATTTACAATGCTCTAAGCTTAGCAAGACCTCTGCTTCAAGGTCAGCCGGTGTTGATCCAGTCGGACAACATCACGGCAGTCACCCACGTAAACAGACAGGGTGGCACAAGAAGCAGGAGGGCAATGGCAGAAGCTGCAAGGATTCTTCGCTGGGCGGAAAATCATGTGATAGCACTGTCAGCAGTATTCATTCCGGGAGTGGACAACTGGGAAGCAGACTTCCTCAGCAGACACGACCTCCACCCGGGAGAGTGGGGACTTCACCCAGAAGTCTTCCACATGATTATAAACCGTTGGGAAAAACTCGACAGGTATTGCGCCAGGTCAAGGGACCCTCAGGCAATAGCTGTAGACGCTCTGGTAACACCGTGGGTGTACCGGTCAGTGTATGTGTTCCATCCTCTGCCTCTCATACCCAAGGTACTGAGAATTATAAGATGGAGAGGAGTAAGCACTATATTCGTGGCTCCGGATTGGCCAAGAAGGACTTGGTAACCGGAACTTCAAGAGATGCTCACGGAGGATCCGTGGCCTCTACCTCTAAGAAGGGACCTGCTCCAGCAAGGACCCTGTCTGTTCCAAGACTTACCGCGGCTGCGTTTGACGGCATGGCGGTTGAACGCCGGATCCTGAAGGAAAAAGGCATTCCGGATGAAGTCATCCCTATCCTGATCAAAGCCAGGAAGGATGTAACCGCAAAACATTATCACCGCATTTGGCGAAAATATGTTGCGTGGGGCGAGGCCAGTAAGGCCCGACGGAGGAATTTCAACTGGGTCGATTCCTACATTTCCTGCAAACAGGAGTGTCTATGGGCCTGAAATTGGGGTCCATTAAGGTTCAAATTTCGGCCCTGTCAATTTTCTTCCAAAAAGAACTAGCTTCAGTCCCTGAAGTTCAGACGTTTGTAAAAGGGGTACTGTATATACAGCCTCCTTTTGTGCCTCCAGTGGCACCTTGGGATCTCAATGTAGTTTTTGGGTTCCAAAAGTCACATTGGTTTGAACCACTTAAATCTGTGGAGTTAAAATATCTCACATGGAAAATGGTCATGCTGTTGGCCCTGGCCTAGGCCAGGCGCGTGTCAGAATTGGCGGCTTTATCCTGTAAAAGCCCTTATCTGATTTTCCATTCGGACAGGGCGGAATTGAGGACTCGTCCTCAGTTTCTCCCTAAGGTGGTTTCAGCGTTTCACCTGAACCAACCTATTGTGGTGCCTGCGGCTACTAGGGACTTGGAGGACTCCAAGTTGCTAGACGTTGTCAGGGCCCTGAAAATATATGTTTCCAGGACGGCTGGAGTCAGAAAATCTGACTCGCTGTTTATCCTGTATGCACCCAACAAGCTGGGTGCTCCTACTTCTAAGCAGACTATTGCTCGCTGGATTTGTAGTACAATTCAGCTTGCACATTCTGTGGCAGGCCTGCCACAGCCAAAAATCTGTAAATGCCCACTCCACAAGGAAGGTGGGCTCATCTTGGGCGGCTGCCCGAGGGGTCTCGGCTTTACAACTTTGCCGAGCAGCTACTTGGTCAGGAGCAAATACGTTTGTAAAATTCTGCAAATTTGATACCCTGGCTGAGGAGGACCTGGAGTTCTCTCATTTGGTGCTGCAGAGTCATCCGCACTCTCCCGCCCGTTTGGGAGCTTTGGTATAATCCCCATGGTCCTTACGGAGTCCCCAGCATCCACTAGGACGTCAGAGAAAATAAGAATTTACTTACCGATAATTCTATTTCTCGTAGTCCGTAGTGGATGCTGGGCGCCCATCCCAAGTGCGGATTGTCTGCAATACTGGTACATAGTTATTGTTACCAAAAATCGGGTTATTGCTGTAGTGAGCCATCTTTTCTAGAGGCTCCTCTGTTATCATGCTGTTAACTGGGTTTAGATCACAAGTTATACGGTGTGATTGGTGTGGCTGGTATGAGTCTTACCCGGGATTCAAAATCCTTCCTTATTGTGTACGCTCGTCCGGGCACAGTATCCTAACTGAGGCTTGGAGGAGGGTCATAGGGGGAGGAGCCAGTGCACACCAGGTAGTCCTAAAGCTTTACTTTTGTGCCCAGTCTCCTGCGGAGCCGCTATTCCCCATGGTCCTTACGGAGTCCCCAGCATCCACTACGGACTACGAGAAATAGAATTATCGGTAAGTAAATTCTTATTTTCTTCTTGCAGCAGTACAATTATTATATGTCAGGTAATCATGGATCTGTAGAATTGCTAGATGTATCTGGAATTATACTGGATAAATCAAGAGAAATACAGGGTCTGCCTTGGATCCATTTATAAAACATGTAAAGATCCTGAGTTTTCCAAACAGTGCAGTTCCAAAACTACTATCGTTCTCTCTATCAGTAAAATACTGTCACTGTCTGCTTGGACTGTCTGGAAAACACAGGGAGTGTATGCAGAAATGCTGGACCTGTCTTGGTCATCGGACATTGGGGAAAATTCAGACCTGATCGCAGCAGCAAATTTGTTAGGTAATAGGCAAATCCATGTGCACTGCAGGGAGGGCAGATATAACATGTGCAGGGAGAGTTAGATTTGGGTGTGGTGTGTTCAAACTGAAATCAAAATTGCACTGTAAAAATAAAGCAGCCAGTATTTACCCTGCACAGAAACAAAATAACCCACCCAAATCTAACTCTCTCTGCAAATGTTATATATGCCCATACAGTGCACATGATTTTGCCCATTAGCTAAGAAATTTGCTGCTGCGATCAGGTTTGAATTAAGCCCATTTACCAGAAGGGCCATTGTGCATGAGTTTCTTATTGGACTGGCCTGGGCTACAAACACTGCCGTTTCTATAATGGGTGCAGTGTGTGTGGTGCACACGGGCCCCTGAGTCCAGAGGGGGCCCCCACCGCACACACTGCACCCATTTGTAAAATACTTACCCCTCCGAAGTCCAGCGCCGGCATCCGTAGCGCCGCTAGAACACAGTGAAAATGGCCCAGCGGCCATTTTCACGGTGTTCTGCGCATGCACAGTAGAGAGATCTCAGGGAAAATGGCCACCGCGCCATTTTCCCGGAGATCTGCGCATGCACAGTAGAGTCTGAACCCTCTAGTGCTCAGACTCTAAGGCGCTCAGGGCAGAGAGGAGGGGGCCCGACGGAGGAGGCAGAACACGGGCCTCCTCCTCTCTTAAAACGCCCCTGGCTACAAAACTTTTGTAAAATGAGATGCTCAACTTCAGTCATACTTTCAGTAAAGAAGCCATGGGTGTATTTTGTTAAATTAAATAAGTGATGGTTAAAATATATGAACTGTGGTAGCTGCTCTAGGTATTATGGAGCACTTTTTCATTACATTTCTTAGAACATTTGACATTTCCAGTATAGGCCAGATGAATTGGTTGCTTGATTCATCTGCTGGCCCACCTGATATTGTATCTATCAAGTGTGTGGTACAACATGTGTGTGACCATGTTCAAATGATGACTCAATCAAGGATTTATTGTCTATATTAATTAATTCAGATCCAATAAATCATGATCAATTGTTGGTCACGATTGCCAATCTTTTTGGACCATTACGTGCTGCTGTTTGTATAAAATGGCAGAACTGTCCGTTGAGCGTTTGAGCAATTTTAGTCTCAGTCCTTGGAATGTCTGGGAACTTGGATTCTGTCTGCACAAATGCTGGTCCTGTCTGTAAAAGATGAACTAAAGTGTGGTTTTGCAAAACTGCTTATTATTTAGGTATTTGATGGGCAGTTTGTTAATGTCAGTTCAGAAATTCAACAATCTGATTTTTGCACATGGAAAGATGTTTCAAGCCTTAAGGTGCATACACATGGAACGATTCAGCAAATGATGTGGGCATTCCCAATCGAACGGAATGACCAATCGTGCAAATCGGTCCATGTGTATGAAAAATAGCGATGCAGATGCGCGCATCCGAGGGTTGCTAGCGACAGCCTCAGATCTATTGTACATGCAAGAAGATTTGAGGCTGTCGCTTGCGATGCCATGCTGCTGTATGCAGGGTACTTCCGTATGCAGGATGCCCCTCCCCCCCCCGTGCTGTCATTTGTCGCCGCTGGCATTGGCAAGTGTGTAGTATGCACTTGCCAATGCCAGCCTTGCAACCGGTTACCGTTTCTGATGATGTTTCATCATCTCATGTGTACCACCATAGCTTGCACAATGGCATGTCATACCACCAGAAAAGGGCATTTTCTAAAAATGTTGTTTTGATAGGGGAGACTGTTCATGCAATATGACCTATCAGAGCAGAAAGAAGAATACAGTATTCAGGGGTTTACTCAGAGTTGTTAGCAAATAAAAAACCACACTAGCGGGCAAAACCATGTTGCACTGCAGGTGTGGCAGATATAACATGTGCAGAGAGAGTTAGATTTGGGTGGGTTATATTGTTTCTGTGCAGGGTAAATACTGGCTGCTTTATTTTTACACTGAAATATAGATTTCAGTTTGAACACACCCCACCCAAATTTAACTCTCTCTGCACATGTTATATCTGCCCCACCCGCAGTGCAACATGGTTTTGCCTGCTAGTGTGGTTTTTTGGTTTGATAGCAACCCTGAATAAGACCAAGATGTACTAATCTATGGCAGCACATTCCTCCTTACTTTGCATTGATACTAATCGCATATGTATTAACATAAGCAAATAGTTTCGTAAAGGACAGCTCTTCCGAGAGAAGCTGTCCTTTGTGAGGCTGGGACTTCGGCGTTTCGGCTCCTGGAATCTCTCTGCGCATGCTCAGAGGGACGTGGCAACCACGAGGGGTAGTGCGAGGGATCCAATTGGATCCCTCTCAGGAAAAAAGCCTACAGAAGCCCAGAGGCTTCTATAGCATATGCTGGGAAGGATCCAATACAGCAAGAGGCAAAAAGTAGGCTTCAACAGGGTAATGTCAGCAAAAGCTGGCAGCACCCTCTGAGCCGAAGTCCTAGTGTCCAGGGCTTAGTTAATATGGAAATGCAGTAAGTCCCCCCAATTATTTTTTTTTACTGCATTTTTCCTTTAGTACTGTTATGCACACCAGTGCCTGCAGGAATGTACTGGTGTCTGAACTGTTATGCACACCAGTGCCTGCAGGAATGTACTGGTGTCTGAACTGTTATGGATGCAAAACAAATGAACTCACAGACAGACTGGGGAATATGACATTAAGTACACAGAAGGTGATAGGGTAACAAAATAAACACAAAGTGAACAGAGAAGCCCAGAGGCTAAGAAACTGGGTGTCTCCCTATTATTAGGAATGCTCAGATGAAAAAAGCAAGATGTTGTGTTTTAATACGTAGAGAACCCGAAATGCTGTTGCTAAGGGCAACAGCAAAACCCTAAAGGGTTACCAACGGGTGTGGCAGTAAACTCCTTGGTCAGAGATGGAATGATAGACACAAGGAGAGTCTCCACAGTCCTAATCCTCACTTGCAGTGCACAGGTTCACCTTACTGCCACTAAACTGAATACCTGAACACCTTGCACAGTGAGACAGGATTTAGGCAGGCAGTCTGAGAATACAGCCGCAAACCTGCTAAGTTCACAGAGTAGCAAAAGAACCCCAGCAGGTTAAACGACTGACTCCAGTCTTACTGCTAGGTCTGGATTGGCAGAGTGTAGTACCAAATCCCCAGGCCTATTTGCAGTAAGCAACAACAAATACAAAGCTACACAGTACTGGCTAACTTTCAGGAACTGACTAACCAACAAAGATTCAGCAGCATCTGCTTAACCTGAGAAGAGGCCTTATAAAGCAGGTGCTGTCCACGCCCCACTCAGACCTCACAGACTGTGAGCACAAAAACCAGCACCGGATCCCCTGCCGTGCACAGAGAACCACTGCACAGCAAAAGACCCGAACCGGAGTATCAGCTGCGCTCAGGTTACTCCGCTAGCACTTGTCTCCCGGTTGCCATGACGACGTGGCAGCACAGGGCAGGAGACCCTAACAGTACCCCCCCTCTGACGAGGGGTCAAATAACCCCTACCACCGGGTTTATCGGGGAACTGCGAGAAGAAAGAGCGTATCAGTCTGGGGGCATGAAGATCACAACTGCGCACCCACGACCGCTCCTCCGGGCCATACCATCTTGGAGTCAAGAATCCTTTCAACAACAAACTCCTTCTGGCCACGTATCAGAAGAGGAGAAGGTCTTCCACTGGAAGAAGGATTACTAATCGCCCGTTTTAAAAGGGAACAATGAAATGTTTTATTGATACCCAAAGAACGGGGCCGGTCTAACTGAAATGCCACCGGATTGATTACCCTGGTGATCTTGTAAGGGCCGATGAACCGGGGGCCTAACTTATGAGATGGCTGTCTCAACTTCAAATTCTTGGTAGACAACCAGACGAAGTCTCCTAATTTGAAGCTGCAGGGTCTTTTCCGCTTATCAAAAACCCTTTTAGTCACTAATGACACAGACACAAGGGCTTTCTTCACTTTCCTCCAAATACCTCTAAGGACAGAAACCACAGAGGAACCACCAGGCGTGGAGTCCAGGGGGTCAAAAGAATTGGCCTTAGGATGATGCCCATACACACAAAGGAAGGGAGAGATCCCTGTAGCAGAGTGAGCCGCGTTGTTATAGGCAAACTCCGCCATGGACAGATGAGCAACCCAGTCAGTCTGACACTTGGAGACATAACACCTGAGGAACTGCTCCAAGGACTGGTTCACCCTTTCAGTCTGCCCATTAGACTGCGGATGGTAGCCTGACGACAAGCTGACAGAAATCTGGAGATCGGAACAAAATGCCCTCCAGAATTTGGCCACAAACTGGGATCCGCGGTCAGAGACCACATCAAGTGGCAACCCGTGGAGACGCACAACATGCAGCATAAATAATTCAGACAGGCGTCTGGCCGATGGCAGCCCAACCAGTGGAACGAAGTGCGCCATCTTCGAAAACCTGTCAACGACAACCCAGATGGCTGTCATCCCCGAGGATTTGGGCAAGTCCACCACAAAATCCATTGAAATGTGGGTCCATGGCTTAGATGGAATAGAGAGTGGATGTAATGGGCCAACAGGAACCCCTCTAGGAGTCTTATTTTGGGCACAGATGTCACATGCCCGAACCCACTGATCCACATCCTTAGCCACCGAGGGCCACCACACGTCCCTAGATAGCAACTCCCGAGTTCTGGCAATACCCGGGTGACCTGCCGACTTCTTGGCATGGAATTCCAGGAACACTCGCTGTCTTAACCTAGGAGGCACAAACAAAAGACCTACCGGAAGGTCTGGAGGAGCCTGCTCCTGTGCTCTAAGGACTAATGACAAGAGGTCCTGGGTAATGCCCACTTTAATACATGATGGGGACACAATGGGCAACGGCTCCTCGGTGGTCTCCTGGATTGGAGCAAAACTCAGCGAGAGCGCATCAGCCTTGATGTTTTTTGACCCAGGGTGATATGTTATCAAAAAATTAAAGCGAGCAAAAAACAAAGCCCATCGTGCCTGCCTGGCATTGAGACGCTTCGCTGACTCTAAATATGCCAGATTCTTATGGTCGGTGAGAATTGAGACCACAAACTTAGCCCCCTCAAGCCAGTGTCTCCACTCCTCGAGTACATCCTTAATAGCCAACAATTCCCGGTTACCCACGTCATAATTCATCTCGGCAGGCGAAAATTTACGGGAAAAGTAAGCACAGGGATGAAGGCGATTATCAGACACTCCCATCTGAGAGAGCACTGCCCCAATACCCATCTCAGAGGCATCCACCTCCACCACAAAAGGACGCTCTGGATCTGGATATCGCAGCACCTTGGCCGAGACAAATGCCCTTTTGAGACGGGCAAAAGCCGCTTTAGCCTCACAAGACCAGTGAGCAACATCCGCCCCTTTCTTAGTGAGTGCCACCAAGGGCGCCACTATAGATGAAAATCCAGCGATAAATCGTCTATAAAAATTCGCAAAGCCCAGGAAACGCTGAAGCGCCTTCAAACTAGTGGGCTGCACCCAATCCAGGACTGCCTGTACCTTGGAACCCTCCATTTGGAAACCTTCTGGGGAGATAATATATCCTAGAAATGCAATTTGCTGAACTTCAAATTCGCACTTCTCCAGCTTCGCCCCAAGCCGGTGGTCTCTGAGTTTCTGGAGGACTAAGCGTACATGCTTCCGATGTTCCTCCAGGGAATGGGAGAAGATTAGGATGTCATCTAAGTATACAACTAAGAATCTATCCAAATATTCCCTGAGTACATCGTTCATGAAATCCTGGAAGACTGCCGGGGCATTACAGAGCCCAAAAGGCATCACCAAATATTCATAATGCCCTGAGTGGGTATTAAAGGCAGTCTTCCATTCATCCCCCTCTCTTATTCGGATTAGATTGTACGCCCCGCGTAGGTCAATCTTAGAAAAAATGGTGGCAGTACGAAGCTGGTCAAACAAGACCGAAATGAGAGGCAGTGGGTATGAGTTTTTAATCGTGATACGGTTCAATTCCCTGAAGTCGATGCAGGGTCGCAACGAACCGTCCTTTTTACCCACGAAGAAGAACCCCGACCCAACTGGAGACTGTGAAGGTCTGATAAATCCCTTAGCCAAGTTCTCCTGAATGTACTCTGCCATAGCCTGAGTCTCAGGACGTGACAGGGAGTACAACCTGCTCTTGGGAAGCTTAGCATTTGGCAACAAATCAATGGCACAGTCATAGGGGCGATGGGGAGGTAGTACCTCTGCAACTTTTTTGGAGAACACGTCCGCAAAATCTGCATAACACCCTGGCAATCCTGGCAAACTTAGCTGCGAGAGCCTGACTGGAAGGCTCAAGCAACTCCTGAAACAATCAGTACCCCAACTAAGAATCTCCCCAGAGACCCAGTCAAATTGAGGATTGTGGGCCCTTAACCAGGGTAACCCCAACACCAATGGGGCAAAAGTACAGACAGTCACATAAAAGGACAATTTTTCAGAGTGTGTGGCTCCAATAAACAAAGAAATCTGGCTAGTGCAAGAGGTAATTTTACCTTGGGATAATGGTTCCCCGTTTAACCCACAAATCTCAATTTCCGATGCCAAGGGTACTAAGGGAACAGAGTGTTTCAGGGCCCCACTGTCCACAAAGGCCTCAGTCTTGACAGTTTGACCGAGGATCTTCAAGGTCACCGGAATGATAAAAGTCTTCTTGGGAAATTCTGACTTCTGGCCTGACAGGATATTTCCCATCACCCTCAGGCCCTGAAGTTTTCCGGCTTTTCTGGGCATGATACTACCACATGACCTTTATTCCCACAGTACAAACACAACCCCTGCTGTCTCCTCCGCGTCTTCTCACGCGAGGAGAGGCGGGTAGCCCCAATCTGCATAGGCTCCTCGGAAAATTCCTCAGAGTCTTAGGTTCCCTTGGGAAAGAAGGAAACCTCGGTCTCCCTTTCAAGCCTACGCTCTCTCAGCCGTCTATCCACCCGGATGGATAACTGCATGAGCTGATCCAAGCTATCAGGCAAGGGATATTGTACCAGTTGGTCTTTTATCTGGTTAGAAAGACCTCTTCGGTACTGGTGTCTCAGGGCTGGGTCATTCCACTGGGTATCATGGGCCAACCTACGAAACTCCGTACAGTAAACCTCAACTGGCCTTCACCCTTGCTTAAGGATCGAAATCTGAGCCTCGGCTGAGGCCGTCTTGTCAGGGGCATCATACAACATGCCCAGTGCCGTAAAAAAAGCATCAACACTTTTAAGCGACGGACAGTCAGGCTGCAACCCATATGCCCAGACCTGTGGGTCTCCTTGTAGCAAGGAAATCACTATGCCCACCCGCTGAATCTCCGACCCTGAAGACTGAGGCCTAAGCCGGAAGTACAGCTTGCAGCTCTCCTTGAAACAAAAGAACTGCGAGCGATCTCCAGAAAAACGATCCGGGAGATTTACTTTCGGCTCCTTAACCCCTGAAGGTGCTGCTGCTGCGGGAGTTCCGCCAGCGGCCTGGGAGGTGTGCATTTTAATGGACAAATCATTAAATTGTCGAGTCAGGACCTGCACCTGATCGACCACCTGTTGCAACGTATTTTGAGGGGTATGCTCCATATTCCCACAAAATTTCAACAGGAGTATTAGGCTGCTGAATATGTTATGCACACCAGTGCCTGCAGGAATGTACTGGTGTCTGAACTGTTATGCACACCAGTGCCTGCAGGAATGTACTGGTGTCTGAACTGTTATGGATGCAAAACAAATGAACTCACAGACAGACTGGGGAATATGACATTACGTACACAGAAGGTGATAGGGTAACAAAATAAACACAAAGTGAACAGAGAAGCCCAGAGGCTAAGAAACTGGGTGTCTCCCTCTTATTAGGAATGCTCAGATGAAAAAAGCAAGATGTTGTGTTTTAATACGTAGAGAACCCGAAATGCTGTTGCTAAGGGCAACAGCAAAACCCTAAAGGGTTACCAACGGGTGTGGCAGTAAACTCCTTGGTCAGAGATGGAATGATAGACACAAGGAGAGTCTCCACAATCCTAATCCTCACTTGCAGTGCACAGGTTCAGCTTACTGCCACTAAACTGAATACCTGAACACCTTGCACAGTGAGACAGGATTTAGGCAGGCAGTCTGAGAATACAGCCGCAAACCTGCTAAGTTCACAGAGTAGCAAAAGAACCCCAGCAGGTTAAACGACTGACTCCAGTCTTACTGCTAGGTCTGGATTGGCAGAGTGTAGTACCAAATCCCCAGGCCTATTTGCAGTAAGCAACAACAAATACAAAGCTACACAGTACTGGCTAACTTTCAGGAACTGACTAACCAACAAAGATTCAGCAGCATCTGCTTAACCTGAGAAGAGGCCTTATAAAGCAGGTGCTGTCCACGCCCCACTCAGACCTCACAGACTGTGAGCACAAAAACCAGCACCGGATCCCCTGCCGTGCACAGAGAACCACTGCACAGCAAAAGACCCGAACCGGAGTATCAGCTGCGCTCAGGTTACTCCGCTAGCACTTGTCTCCCGGTTGCCATGACGACGTGACAGCACAGGGCAGGAGACCCTAACAAGTACATCCTGCCCGTACTATGAAGTAAATATTGATTAATTATAGGGGTAGTAATCATTTATTTATTGAGAAACTAATATTTAATAAAGAGCCATTAATAAGTATTTTATAATTATGGGGCAATATTACTTTATTTTATACAGGCACAATGTAAGTGTATTGTTTTATTATGCTGACAATGCTATTTGATCTATAAGGAGGAAGAATCGGAATGTATTGATGAAGGGGACCGACACATATTATTTCAAGATTGGGAGATATATTTACTATAGGTAGATTTTTTTTATTTTTTCATAGATTTTAAATCGGTCTAACTCTAAAGCAGCTTTTAGTAAACATACCCCTGGGTCTCTATAATTGGTGTTTCCATCTTGAAATAATAGGTTGTGTCACATTAATATTTTTTTTTTTAATATTGGCTCTATATTAAAATAATAAAAAATAATGTTGTTTGCTTAATATAAAAACGGTGCACTCACTTATTAAATCACTGTCTAATAAATACTTACTCTATTATTTTTCTGGTATGAAAGGCTATATACAGTAGCTAAAACTACATGCTTGTCCGTCAGAATCATGTCTATAAATCTTTAAATTTTTTGGGTGATTTTTGGTCTGATTCAGAGAAGTACACAAAGCTGATGTTCCAGACAACTAAGCGATTATTGGCATACTGCACATGTGCTACGTTCGCATTGCGCATGCATCAAAGTTCCGCTGCAAACCCACATACAATGAGAACACCTTCACAAAGTGATTGACAGGAAGTAACCATTTGGGGGCGTTAACATGGTGTTATTGGGGAGTGGTTATTAAAACGCAGACGTGTCCTGGCCATTTGCAGGACATGTATCTGACGTCATCTGCGTGCCTTATCGTACAAAAACATGACACCTGCATGGCTACTGCCGGGTCCAGTCTGCGTAGCCATAGGTCTACCCTTCAGCCCGATGTTTCTTGATCATGCGTATAAGCTGCGTATGCGCATGCAATTGTTCAGCCCGATGTTTCTTGTTCATGCGTATAAGCTGCGTATATGCGCATGCAATTGCGAATGAATTGCGGAAGCTCTGGGGGGGCGTCTCTTTTCACTTCTGGGTGGCAGCTTCACCTGACGATATCTGCAGTTGCGTTCCAGAGAAATTCCCAATTGCAGCTACATTTTCGTCCAGCTCTGAATCAGGCCCTTTGTCAAAACTGCATGTAGTTTTGGACTTTGCAAACTGCTCATGTGGTTTGACTTTTCAGCATTACTTTCTCCCCCTGAATCTCTCCGGAGAACGACTGGCTCATGTGGCTGCTTTGCTAAATCCAATCTTCTAGGTCTAGTAGGAAAATAACAAATATGATTTAAAAAAAAACACCTTGATATCCAGATTTCTGAGGATTAGTAGAGGCAAAATTGGTAGAGGCAAAATTGTCAAACATTTTCTAGTACACCAGGTTAACTAATATTGGTGGCAGCTATTGGCAGGAAATTTTACAGAAATTATATATAAATCATCATTTTGTAAAACCACTTAAATAAATCTCATGTGTGGCAGGAGAGCAGTTACAGATTGTAAAAATCTATACAATACAGTCCATGATTTCCCCTGCCTTTCAGCTGCAGTCCACCAGTAAACTGACATTTCATCAAACAATATGCATTTGTATTAATATTCTAGTTTATCAATAATAAACTAGTTTATGAAGTCAAAATTACAGACTCTTTGATGTGATTGGAACCTGTAAAGCAGAACCATACACTCGTCACATAGCCAGCAACCTGACATACTTACTGTCAATAATGGAACTACTGAGGGATGGTTTATCATATTCTGCCTGGTAGCACCAAGGGCATTACAAGGTTTAACTATATAGGGCAGAAATACAATGAAGAGATGCTGGATAAAACTATTATCATATCTATCTTCTCTTCTCATTTTAAAATGCATATTGCAGAAATTGGGCAAAAAAAATGTTTAATTCACCTGCCAATAATACAGAACATATAGGTGCTAGCACATAGTATTTACCAATGAAACTATACATAATGTCCTTTTAGTCTTTTGAGCAGCCTGGATAATAATATGAAGGAGAACCTAGAAAACAGCTCTTCTTCTAGAATAAACATGAGTTTCTTAGTGCACAGAGTTTAGATGCCCATCTACAAGACAAAGTGACTGGCTGGCAGATGTTATGTCACACCAACTAGTACTTTGCCCCAGAAGCCGCTATTGGCCATTTTCATTATGCAGTTGTTTTGGCATCATTCTGATGTCCTATTGATTTACTGATTCTCAGACTAAACTACAATGATTTCTTTCAGATAGATGCTTAAACTAACAACTTAAATTTTTAACATGGAACTTACCCAGATATAGATTTATCAAAGCTTGGAGAGAGATAAAATAAAGAAAGATAAAGTACCAATCAAGTTCTGTCATTTTACATGTTGTGTTTGAAAAACAACTGTTAGAAGCTGATTGACTGTTTTTTTAGCCGTTTCCACGTTTTCTCTTTTCAAGCTTTGATAGATCTCCTATCAAGTGTTGGTTTGGCCTGCTGTGGTGGAACCCACTACTTCAAAGCTCTGCCCTTTGGACCTCTGGGGTGGGGCCTAGAAGGGTTTCAATAAATGTAGACACTATCACAATGTATGTCTGTTGCCCAACACTGTCAGGTACGGATGGCCACCATCCATTGATGATTAACAGTTATTGATGGTTTGCTATCAATGGTCAATGGTTATATCATTAATGGCGGATCCAATAATTCTCCACCATTGATGGTAAAGAAGGTAGCCATGTTAGTTATTTCTCCCCCAATACCAGGTGCATGGAGAATGGAACTTAGCTCTGCCCCTGATGCAATACACAAAGTTCAGTTCCTTCCTTGATTGGCCCGCAGCCCACCACGTTCTGCCTCCAGTTCCTTTCACCTATGGCCATCAGTGTAAGCCATCAGTGGTTTTCCATTGATGATTTCCTGCCATCGATGCAAAACATCAATGGAGACAATCAATGGGAGCAAGTATCAATATTTTCATCAATAAAACTAATGTCTACTTTTATTTGCTGGATACACACAAATTTGCTGTATATTATTGTTAATGCTAACAGCAAAACTCTTGTCATGTCCATATTATGAATCTTATGGCATGTAGGTGGAGGGGGGAGTTCAAGAGTAGTGGAAAATTTCACAATGAGGGAGTAGTTTGGGTTATGCATTTCTGCTTTCTACTGTACATCATGTGTTATGTAATTATTGTTGTCCAAAACCCACATCTGTATGTTACTTGTTCTGTGATTGGCACCTTAACAGGATGAAGTGCTTCAGACAATGGCAGGTGGCGATTCACCCCTGTGCAAGAGTATGGCAGCTAGGTCCAGACCATCCCTGAATGTTAGCCCCTTTACTGGTGCCCATCGTCATTGCTGGCATCCATGGCACATGCCCCAGTTGCCCCAGCCTTGTTACGCCACTACCAGTTAGATGACTACCATTGTTCAACTTTGGTTATCTCTACTTAAGTTAGAGTATTTTAATACAATTGCTTCCACTTTATTTCATACATGTAACTTTTTGTATTTATTAGTGAGATGGTCATGTTTTAAATGTTTACTAATTTATAGCAACTAAATGTGTGTGTGTTTCTATTGACCAGAAACAATATTAAGTACATTACTGGTGATTAGGTTGGTCACAACAAAAAACAAACAAACAAACAAACAAACAAAAACAAACAAACAAACAAACAAACATTGGTTCTATCATTTTACTATGATTGGTGTGATATTCCACTCTGTAAACAGCACTGTTCAAGTCTCTTAATGAGGTCACAATGAAGCAGTCATTTATCTATTATCCAAAAAACATCAACCGAGGACTTGTGGATTTTTATGTGCTATCCTGTACCAAGTGGTTTTTCATTGTTAACAAGGTCATCATAGATTTGCTGCTGCCATGTTATTCAGGACCTGCAAACTGGCATCTTTCCACTCCCTGTGGACCATGAAAAATCTCGGGTGGTTGAAAGTAGTGATGTGCACCGGACATTTTTCGGGTTTTGTGTTTTGGTTTTGGATTCGGTTCCGCGGCCGTGTTTTGGATTCGGATGCATTTTGGCAAAACCTCACCGAAATTTTTTTGTCGGATTCGGGTGTGTTTTGGATTCGGGTGTTTTTTTCAAAAAACCCTAAAAAACAGCTTAAATCATAGAATTTGGGGGTCATTTTGATCCCATGGTATTATTAACCTCAATAACCATAATTTCCACTCATTTCCAGTCTATTCTGAACACCTCACAACATTATTTTTAGTCCTAAAATTTGCACCGAGGTCGCTGGATGGCTAAGCTAAGCGACACAAGTGGCCGGCACAAACACCTGGCCCATCTAGGAGTGGCACTGCAGTGTCAGACAGGATGGCACTTCAAAAAAATAGTCCCCAAACAGCACATGATGCAAAGAAAAAAAGAGGCGCACCAAGGTCGCTGTGTGACTAAGCTAAGCGACACAAGTGGCCGAAACAAACACCTGGCCCATCTAGGAGGGGCACTGCAGTGTCAGACAGGATGGCACTTCAAAAAAATTGTCCCCAAAACAGCACATGATGCAAAGAAAAAAAGAGGCGCACCAAGGTCGCTGTGTGACTAAGCTAAGCGACACAAGTGGCCGACACAAACACCTGGCCCATCTAGGAGTGGCACTGCAGTGTCAGACAGGATGGCACTTCAAAAAAATTGTCCCCAAACAGCACATGATGCAAAGAAAAATGAAATAAAAAAGAGGTGCAAGATGGAATTGTCCTTGGGCCCTCCCACCCACCCTTATGTTGTATAAACAGGACATGCACACTTTAACGAATCCATCATTTCAGTGACAGGGTCTGCCACACGACTGTGACTGAACACTGGAGGGAGGGCAATTTAGGTAGAATAAAGCCAGTTTGTGCAAGGGCCTCCAAATTGCCCCTTTTTCCTGTCTGACGTGCCTACTTGGATGCGGTCACTCATATAATCCTCCACCATTCTTTCAATGGTGAGAGAATCATATGCAGTGACAGTAGACGACATGTCAGTAATCGTTGGCAGGTCCTTCAGTCCGGACGAGATGTCAGCACTCGCTCCAGACTGCCCTGCATCACCGCCAGCGGGTGGGCTCGGAATTCTTAGCCTTTTCCTCGCACCCCCAGTTGCGGGAAAATGTGAAGGAGGAGATGTTGACGGGTCACGTTCCGCTTGACTTGACAATTTTCTCACCAGCAGGTCTTTGAACCTCTGCAGACTTGTGTCTGCCGGAAAGAGAGATATAACGTAGGTTTTAAATCTAGGATCGATCACGGTGGCCAAAATGTAGTGCTCTGATTTCAACAGATTGACCACCCATGAATCCTGGTTAAGCGAATTAAGGGCTCCATCCACAAGTCCCACATGCCTAGCGGAATCGCTCTGTTTTAGCTCCTCCTTCAATGTCTCCAGCTTCTTCTGCAAAAGCCTGATGAGGGGAATGACCTGACTCAGGCTGGCAGTGTCTGAACTGACTTCACGTGTGGCAAGTTCAAAGGGTTGCAGAACCTTGCACAATGTTGAAATCATTCTCCACTGCGCTTGAGTCAGGTGCATTCCCCCTCCTTTGCCTATATCATGGGCAGATGTATAGGCTTGAATGGCCTTTTGCTCCTCCATCCTCTGAAGCATATAGAGGGTTGAATTCCACCTCGTTACCACCTCTTGCTTCAGATGATGGCAGGGCAGGTTCAGGATTGTTTGGTGGTGCTCCAGTCTTCTGT
The DNA here is from genome assembly GCF_028390025.1 of Pseudophryne corroboree. Lineage (NCBI taxonomy): Eukaryota > Metazoa > Chordata > Amphibia > Anura > Myobatrachidae > Pseudophryne > Pseudophryne corroboree. The sequence continues at coordinate 286,589,009 of NC_086449.1, forward strand.
ACGCGGTGGCTGAATGCCGAAAGTGGCCCGCAATTCTTCGGGCCACTGACAGCATCTCTTGCACGCCCATGTCGTTTTTTAAATAATTCTGCACCACCAAATTCAATGTATGTGCAAAACATGGGACGTGCTGGAATTTGCCCAGATGTAATGCATGCACAATATTGCTGGCGTTGTCCGATGTCACAAATCCCCAAGAGAGTCCAATTGGGGTAAGCCATTCTGCGATGATCTTCCTCAGTTTCCGTAAGAGGTTGTCAGCTGTGTGCCTCTTCTGAAAAGCGGTGATACAAAGCGTAGCCTGCCTAGGAACGAGTTGGCGTTTGCGAGATGCTGCTACTGGTGCCGCCGCTGCTGTTCTTGCTGCGGGAGGCAATACATCTACCCAGTGGGCTGTCACAGTCATATAGTCCTGAGTCTGCCCTGCTCCACTTGTCCACATGTCCGTGGTTAAGTGGACATTGGGTACAACTGCATTTTTTAGGACACTGGTGACTCTTTTTCTGACGTCTGTGTACATTTTTGTTATCGCCTGCCTAGAGAAATGGAAACTAGATGGTATTTGGTACCGGGGACACAGTACCTCAATCAAGTCTCTAGTTGCCTCTGAATTAACGGTGGATACCAGAACCACGTTTCTCACCGCCCAGGCTGCCAAGGCCTGAGTTATCTGCTTTGCAGCAGGATGACTGCTGTGATATTTCATCTTCCTCGCAAAGGACTGTTGGACAGTCAATTGCTTACTGGAAGTAGTACAAGTGGTCTTCCGACTTCCCCTCTGGGATGACGATCGACTACCAGCAGCTACAACAGCAGCGCCAGCAGCAGTAGGCGTTACACTAAAGGATGCATCGGAGGAATCCCAGGCAGGAGAGGACTCGTCAGACTTGCCAGTGACATGGCCTGCAGGACTATTGGCTTTCCTGGGTAAGGAGGAAATTGACACTGAGGGAGTTGGTGGTGTGGTTTGCAGGAGCTTGGTTACAAGAGGAAGGGATTTAGTGGTCAGTGGACTGCTTCCGCTGTCATCCAAAGTTTTTGAACTTGTCACTGACTTATGATGAATGCGCTGCAGGTGACGTATAAGGGAGGATGTTCCGAGGTGGTTAACGTCCTTACCCCTACTTATTACAGCTTGACAAAGGCAACACACGGCTTGACACCTGTTGTCCGTATTTCTGTTGAAATAATTCCACACCGAAGAGCTGATTTTTTTTGTATTTTGACCAGGCATGTCAATGGCCATATTCGTCCCACGGACAGCAGGTGTCTCCCCGGGTGCCTGACTTAAACAAACCACCTCACCATCAGAATCCTCCTTGTCAATTTCCTCCCCAGCGCCAGCAACACCCATATCCTCATCCTGGTGTACTTCAACAGTGACATCTTCAATTTGACTATCAGGAACTGGACTGCGGGTGCTCCTTCCAGCACTTGCAGGGGGCGTGCAAATGGTGGAAGGCGCAAGCTCTTCCCGTCCAGTGTTGGGAAGGTCAGGCATCGCAACCGACACAATTGGACTCTCCTTGGGGATTTGTGATTTAGAAGAACGCACAGTTCTTTGCTGTGCTTTTGCCAGCTTAAGTCTTTTCATTTTTCTAGCGAGAGGATGAGTGCTTCCATCCTCATGTGAATCTGAACCACTAGCCATGAACATAGGCCAGGGCCTCAGCCGTTCCTTGCCACTCCGTGTCGTAAATGGCATATTGGCAAGTTTACGCTTCTTATCAGACGCTTTCAATTTTGATTTTTGGGTCATTTTACTGAACTTTTGTGTTTTTGGATTTTACATGCTCTCTACTATGACATTGGGCATCGGCCTTGGCAGACGACGTTGATGGCATTTCATCGTCTCGGCCATGACTAGTGGCAGCAGCTTCAGCACGAGGTGGAAGTGGATCTTGATCTTTCCCTATTTTAACCTCCACATTTTTGTTCTCCATTTTTTAATGTGTGGAATTATATGCCAGTATCAATAGCAATGGCCTACTACTATATATACTGCGCACAACTAAAATGCACCACAGGTATAGAATGTAGATGGATAGTATACTTAATGACGACACAGACGTAGGTACAGCAATGGCCTTCCGTACCGTACTGCTATATATACTGGTGGTCACTGTGTCAGCAAACTGCAAAACTGAAATGCACCACAGGTATAGAATGTAGATGGATAATATACTTAATGACGACACAGAGGCAGGTACAGCAGTGGCCTACCGTACCGTACTGCTATATATACTGGTGGTCACTGTGTCAGCAAACTGCAAAACTAAAATGCACCACAGGTATAGAATGTAGATGGATAGTATACTTAATGACGACACAGAGGTAGGTACAGCAGTGGCCTTCCGTACCGTACTGCTATATATACTGGTGGTCACTGTGTCAGCAAAACTCTGCACTGTACTCCTCCTATATAATATTATACTGGTGGTCCCGACTCCCCAGTCCCCACAATAAAGCAGCACACTGAGCACAGATATGGAGTGTTTTTCAGGCAGACAACGTATACTGGTGGTCACTGTCAGCAAAACTTTGCACTGTACTCCTGCTGTATAATACAGCTGCTCCCCAGTCCCCACAATTAAGCAGTGTGAGCACAGATATATGTAGCACACTGAGCACAGATATGGAGTGTTTTTTTCAGGCAGAGAACGGATAAAACTGGTGGTCACTGATCAGCAAAACTCTGCACTGTACTCCTCCTATATTAATATAAAGCTGCTCCCCAGTTCCCACAATGATATAAGCAAGCACAAATATTTGCATCAACTCAACAATGAATAAACGGAGAGGACGCCAGCCACGTCCTCTCCCTAACATTTCCAATGCACGAGTGAAAATGGCGGCAACGCGCGGCTGCTTATATAGAATCCGAATCTCGCGAAAATCCGACAGCGGGATGATGACGTTCGGGCGCGCTCGGGTTAACCGAGCCATACGGGAGAATCCGAGTATGGCTCGGACCCGTGTAAAAAGGGTGAAGTTCCGGGGGGTTCGGTTTCCGAGAAACCAAACCCGCTCATCACTAGTTGAAAGGCAATACTGGGAATGCTAGGTGTGCCATTCTGGTATGACTAATTAGAGACTACTGTTTCTACTAGACTGTAGGGATCCACCCTGGATGAGTAGCTGATCATGGGGAAATTCTTGTTGTATTCTACAAGAAATGGATCAAGCACTGGTGGATTATTAGAAGTGGGGTGACATTAAGATACTTCGCTGACAGACTGTCATGTTTTCTAGGTCATCCAACAGGTGCACAGGTATATTCATTACTCACTTACACATTTTAAAGATCCACAAGTGGAGCTAATTGTTTCACTTGTGATTTTTATGAGACCTTGAAAACAGATTCGGTATGTTATATTGGCAGACGGGATGCCGGCTGTCAGTATCCCAACAGCAGCATCCCATCTGCCAGAATACCAGCAGCAAGTGCGCTCACCACATATCGGGCCCGGTGGCGAACTTTGCGTGGACCAACCAACTGAGTGGGAATTATGGGCAGGTGTCAGTATTCGGGCCGTCTGTAAAATGCCCTCTGTCAGGATTCCTGCATTGGTCTCCTGAATGCTGGGATCCTGACAGCCGGCATTTTTACTGCGTCCCTTATAAACATGTACTGTTTGGGGTCCTGAAGACCAAGTTTGAGACCCTATGTTCTACAAGAAGATTCCACCACTTATCTTAGCTTGAGTGTTTACATCTACTGTGACTTAATTGTCATCATGGAACCTTAATAATCACCAGTAGTTCTTATTTTGCTGATACATTCATTGATATTATTGATAAAAACCAGTTTACAGTGGGAGATCAATGTGAGAGGCAGCCATAAATTATAAGTAGGGGTTTACAGTCCTAAACTACTGGTTTGGTAAGCTTTGAATTTGACATATTCATGTCCAGAAGTTGTCAAATATTACTGACATTTTTGATTTAGGATGAAAAATGTTCTAGCAGTAAATTTTATATTAGTTGTCAACATTGAGCAAGTCTTAATATTTCCATCAATGTCTACCCATTTTCGAATACCAGTAACAGAAAAAAAAAAAAAGGGAGGAGATGGGGGTAATTTACATTAGATCTATTTTGAGAACTAAAGGTTAAACACATGGCCTTGGTCTTTCCATATAATGCAATCATTTCAGTAAAAAAAAAGCAGATGTTTGAACAAAAAAATTATTACATGTTCAACGTGGCTCATGGACAGATGGTGGGGTAAGATAGTCATGATATCACAGCTGTTAATTATGGCTGTCATTGGACACACTATCAATTCGTTATCTATCCTGGGATTTGATTAGATGATGCTTTCCATGGCACTTCACCTGCGGTAAAATCACTTTGAGCCTCGGCTAGGAGGAAATCCCAGAAGTAACATGTTCATTGTACGAGCTGGTGGGATATAGACAATGGGCATCTTATTCAAGAAAGAAAACTGTTGTAACTTCACATAAAAGCTGTCAGCCTGTCCGGTCCCCGGAGTGTCTTCTGACATAGCACCACTGACATAAGAGATGAAAGGGTAAAAATGTTTCTAGAAACATGGTGTTGTGTTTCAAACATCTTTCATATCATAGTCAGATCATTTGTGAGCTATCATTGTATCCTGTACAGATTTTCATCTCTGCATCTGACACAAGTCTATTTTATGGTCACGTCACTACCAGACATATAGAACCAGCAACAATATCAACGTTCATTAAAATAAAAAAAACCTAAATAAATAAACATAAATAAATAAATAAATACAAATGAACACATTCTAGAAAGCCTATGAAATGATGGATAAAGGTTCACAGATACAGCTTCTTTCCCTGGGCCATAATTGCACGTTACCATTCTATTTATCTGGCTTTCTTGAAGTGCCCATTTGGATTTCATTATATTTTATAGATACATTAAAATTACTATTGCATCTTGTGTAGCACAAGGGAAAATGTAATTTGTGTTTCTGTCTAAACCAGTCAAAATATCATGTAGCACCTGAAGCTGATGGATCCAGTATGCTCCTTCATTGGTTCCCCAAATCATTTGTCTGTTTCCCAAAATCAATGCAATCATATCCAAATTGCGCATTACTGTGAGTTTTAGGACTGCAGATTATGTTTATTTGTAGCCTGTGTGTCATTGTCTCTATATCTGACACACAAATAACAGTATGTTTGCATCAATCATGTGAGATTTACAGACTTTTTTTTATATCATATCATACATTGATAAAATGATTTAGAAACCATCGCTTTTTAGTTAAAACTTACCAATTTCTCTGCAACAAGAGAACTGTCAGTTTGTGGGGAAAAAAGTGCCTTTTACATATTATACAGAGTATTCCCATTTTCTGCCTCATGCAGGTGTCATGCTAGCTCCCAGTACACTTCCTAGTTCCTACTACAGAATTTTACAACTCCCCCATCCCACCTAATGCCTGGTCTTGTAAGCATGAACAAACTGTGTTAACTTGTTATTAACGATTATTAATGCTTAGTTATATAGCACCACCATAGTTTACAGTGCTTTACAGAGATATTTAATCACTCACATCAGTCACTGCCATGTTTTACATTTCCTACAACATACATACACTCACAAATAAATCCACATGTGGTACTATTTTATTAGTTGTTTTTCATATTGTGGGAACAAACTGGAGCAGTTGGAAACCCACAAATTAAGGGGATACTGTCAATTTACCTACAATCAAAATCCCGACGGTCAAAATCCCGACAACCATTGACCGATGGTCAAAATACAGACAAGGTCAAAATACCGACATTTAAAATACCGACAAGGTCAAAATACCGACATTTAATATGTCGAGAGGTCAAAAAGTCGACATGAGTTTTTCATGATTGTTTCATTGAAACTGACTTGTTCATGCTTTACCATCCCAGTGGACCTAGAGGGGGAATATAATAGTGTGCTGAGTGCAGCGAGGCACCGCGCCTGAAGCATGGCGAGCGCAGCGACCCATGCGAGGGGATGCGGTACACTTATACAGTGGTCACGTCGACCTATGTCGACATACACCCCCCAAAACAAACTCATGTCGACTTGTTGACCAGTCATCATTTTAAATGTCTATTTTTGATGTCTGTATTTTGACTGTCAGGATTTTGATTGTAGGTAAATCATACTAAACCCCAAATATAGTGCCTGTGTTAGAAATGAACCTATGAAAACAATGCTAACCACTGTGTCACAATGCTGCAACAACTATAGAAAGCAGCTGCTCAGGAGTGAGTGTAACTTTTATATGGCACACAACATATTGCGGTCTCTCCTTAAGCATACACGATTTAGGGGCATATTTATTAGTCTGTCCTGGCAAGACATGATTTAAGTATCCCTGATATTTCCTAAAAAGCTAAATGCCAGTGATACCAGAGATATCACCTGCATTCAACTAAGTATTACAGGATACCGCAGTGTCCATTCCTCTGAATTAGGTATTTTACCAATTTACGAAGCCTTGAACAGCCTAAGCACAGGAGAGCGTACCCCTACACCACACAGGGCAAACCCTGTAAAAATTATTTGGATTAAACAGTAATAATCCCTTTATTTGGAGTAAATAATATACAGCACAGGACAGCACCACTGGATTTATACAGCAGTACCGCTGGACTTATACGGCAGTCCCCCTGGACTTATACGGCAGTACCGATGGACTTATACGGCAGTACCGCTGGACTTATATGGCAGCACCACTGGACTGGACTTATACGGCAGCACCACTGGACTGAATTTATATGGCAGCACCACTGGACTGGAGTTATACGGCAGCAGCACTGGACTGGACTTATACAGCAGCACCATGGTCTTATGGCAGCACAGCACACCACCACTGGAGTGACTGGACTGATGCAGCACAAGACAGCACCACTGGACTGGACTTATACAGCACCTCTGGACTTATACGGCAGTACCACTGGAGTAATACGGCAGTACCGCTGGACTTATATGGCAGTACCCCTGGACTTATACAGCTGCACTGCTGGACTTATACGGCAGCACCAATGGACTGGACTTATACGACAGCACCACTGGATTGGACTTATATGGCAGCACCACTGGACTGGACTTATACGGCAGCACCATTGGACTTATATGCCAGTACCACTGGACTTATATGGCAGCACCACTGGATTGGACTTATACTGCAGCACCACTGGACTGGACTTATATGGCAGCACCACTGGACTGGACTTATACAGCAGCACCACTGGACTTATGGCAGCACAGCACACCACCACTGGAGTGACTGGACTGATGCAGCTGGATTGGACTTATACTGCAGCACCACTGGACTAGACTTATATGGCAGCACCACTGGACTGGACTTATACGGCAGCACCACTGGACTTATAGCAGCACAGCACACCACCACTGGAGTGACTGGACTGATGCAGCACAAGACAGCACCACTGGACTTATACAGCACCACTGGACTTATATGGCAGTACCGCTGGAGTTATACGGCAGTACCGCTGGACTTAAATGGCAGTACCCCTGGACTCATACGGCAGTACCGCTGGACTGGACTTATACGTCAGCACCACTGGACTGGACTTATATGGCAGCACCACTGGACTGGACTTATACGGCAGCACTACTGGAGTGGACTTATACGACAGTACCACTGGACTTGATTTATACGGCAGTACCACTGGAATTATACGACAGTATCACTGGAATTATATGGCAGTATCACTAGAATTATACGGCAGTACCACTGGACTTATAAGGCAGCACCACTGGACTGGACATATATACGACAGCACCACTAGACTGGACTTATACAGCAGCACCACTGGACTTATGGCAGCACAGGACACCACCACTGGACTTATCGCAGCACAGGACACCACCACTGGACTAATGCAGCACAAGACAGCACCACTGGACTGGACTTATACAGTAGCACTGGACTTATGGTAGCACAGGTCACCACCACTGGACTAATGGTAGCACAGGACACCACCACTGGACTGATGCAGCACAGGACAGCACCACTGGACTGGATTTATACAGCAGCACTGGACTTATGGCAGCACAGGACACTACCGCTGGACTTATGGCAGCACAGGACACCACCACTGGAGTGACTGGACTGATGCAGCACAAGACACCACCACTGGACTGGACTTATACAGCAGCACTGGACTTAAGGCAGCACAGGACACCACCACTGTGACTGGACTGATGCAGCACAAGACACCACCACTGTACTGATGCAGCACAAGACAGCACCACTGTAATGATACAAAAGAGCAGGTCGCCACCCCACCCACGCGCCACTTTCCTGCACAGACACTGAGGAGACACGGCCTCTCTCTACACTCTCCAGGACTTGAGTGAAAATGGTGACGAAGCGCGGCTCCTTATATGGAATCCAAAACCCGCAAGAATCCGACAGTGGGATGATGACGTTTTGCCTTGTTCTGGTTTCTGAGTCTGGCGGGAAAACCCGAGCCGGACTCAGATCCGGACTTGTAGTGTGAAGTTTGGGGGAGTTCGGTTCTCAGAGAACCAAACCCGCTCATTCTAATGAGCACCTAGTAACTGTGATTAGTGATTGAGAAGCAGATAGATGCTTTTCTCTTTCTGTATAAATGAAATCTAATTTTGCCATGTTAGTGCAATATAAGGCAGGACATCTTGCTTGCAATCACTGTACTAAAAAAATTGTCAGTCTACTCTACCAGTAAAATGTTGCTCCCCTGTAATATGATATCCCGTCTGTCAGGATGCCAGGGGTCAAACGATTGACCTCAGCATCCCGATGGTGGAAATCCCAACAGTGTAAAAAGTGTAGATTTTTCAGTGACCGTTAATGTAAAAATAAATATTGGGTCCATATTCATATACATCAGTCTAGGCATTGTTGGAATGTATGGGAATGGAGCAAACAGCCTATTGCAGCTGCATGTTATAGGCATTGAGGGTTTGAGATCTGTCTTGGGACCCTTGAGACCAGCTGAAGCAAGTGTGTGGGTGAAGCTGGGAGACCTAATGCCTTATTTGATCATGGAGCAAAAATTAACAGAAGCTGATGTGTGTCACAACTGAGGGTTTTAGCTGACAGAAGGAAGCCTCAGTTGTAGGGGCTGAGAGGAACTTAAATCGGGGAGGTTTAATCAGACCCCTGGACATGTAAGTGTTAAAAGGAATCCGAAGGTGTGACCATGACAACCAGGTAAAAGTAAATTAAAAGTTTATTGACAAACTCCGTGTAACAACAGACAGTAAATAATAAAAATGGCAGTGATAAATAATATGATTCCTGGAGCACTCTGACCATGAAATGGTTTCACAGAACACTGGTAGGTTAAGAACAGTTGTTAAAGTCCTTAGATGGAATAACCTTACCAGGCCTGGCTGTAGTAGTGAAGATATCCAAGGAACATGCCAGTAGATGGAACAGATGAAGCTGGTAACTTGAATCAGCTGTTGTAATTGCTGGATAGAACCAGCCAGGTGGTAAGACACGGAGTGGATGCGGAATGGAATCAGCCAGATGATAAAGTCACTGAATGAATGCTGGGTGGAACCAGCCAGGTGATGAAACACTGAGTGAATATAATAAGATGCTAGGGAGCGTGGAAACAAAGGAGTTGAAGGATGATTACCGGTGGTAGTGGATACTGCTGGAAGCAGATGAAATAGCTGGAAGCTGGAAACTGGATCAGCCACAGAGGACTGCAGAGTCAGGCTGCACCGCAGGATGGTAGGCAGGTGCGGATCTCTTTAGTGGATGCTGGAGACAGGAGCTGGAACCTGGAAACACAACCACAGGAGAGAGACTGGAACAAGGTATGACAAACAAAGCACTGACCATTTCCTGGCCCAGGCACAGGATACTTATACCTGCAGCAATGCAGGTATTGGCTGGGCAATTATGCAGATTTCCAGAGGCAGTGGATTGGAGGAACTGAAGCATGTGATTGAATCCAACATGTCTGCGCCCATGTTAGAACTTGGAGGGAAAACTGGTTTAGGAAACCATGTGGAAACATAACTGCAATGGCGGCGCCGGCCGCAGAGGACAGGAGACGCCAGATTGAGAAATGTATGCTGATACTCGTGGATGACAACGGAGGCCGCGGCAGGCATGGAACACCACACTGACAACCTGCACCTATAACACAGGAGCGGCGGCGGAGGCCGCGGAGAACGGGAGACGCCATGCAGGATTCAAACATGGCGCCGCTGTGACAGCATCTCGGCGTGACAGGAGGGATGTGCAGTATGTGGACACAGATGAGATCCGGCCTTGGAACGCTGAGCGAGCCTCAGGAGACATCTGAAAGGCAGGTAATGGCGTCCAGATACCCGGATCGTGACAATGTGCTTGAGTGTCTTTGGCAATTCTGGCAATTCAAGGTGGCAGGCCTGGACTGGACCAGGATACAGGACTGGAGTCCTAGCTGTGAGGACCTGGAATTCAGTCCCAGCACCCGAACGCAGGAGCTCAAGGCTGGAACCCACTGCTGGGAACTCAGGCCAAAACCAATACAGAGGCTCAGGGGCAGATTTATAAAGCCTGGTGAAGTGATAAATTGCACAGTGATAAAGTACCAGCCAATCACCTCCTAACTACCATGTCACAGGCTGGGTTTGAAAAATGCCATTTAGGAGCTGACCGGCTGGTGCTTTATCACCTTCCACTTTATCACTTCACCAAGCTTAATAAATCTGCCCCTCAGAACTATATACTGTTGTACCAAACCTGGAATTGAGAAACTCAGAAATTGTGTCTGGAATGGGAAACTCAGGGCGACCAACCAGAGGTCATATCATCCTGGAACCCATACCCTGACACACAAGGCTGGAACTGGAATCAGACACCAGAACTCAGAACTGAGAGTGGAGATGCGTTACCCAGACCCCTGACTGAACCAGCCAGTCAAACGTGAAAACTACAGCCCACCACTGCCCTGGGACCAGACCCTTGAGACACAGGAACATCCCAACAGGTGTAAAAAGCCACAATACTACCCTATGGAGGACAGCAAGAGGGACTGAGCAGAAGTCCAGATAAGCACTAGATGCAGAAGGCACTCCTGGAAATAAATGTAGTATATGGAAATCAGGGGGTGCAGATGAAGAAGGCTGAAGACTGCTGAGAACTGTGAAGAACTCTGGAATACTGGCAGGTGTACAGAAGTCAGCTGATCAGTGCACAGGTGAGACTGGCAGACAAACCAATGCTTGTTGATAGGGTAGTTGGAGAAACCGGCATATGCACATATAAGTATAAGTATAGGTGACACTGGCAGACCTGCTGAGACAGAGCAAGGAAATGCAGATGCCACCAGATGTGCAGAAGATCATTGTGCAGAGAACTGGTAACAGATAGCAGCTGTAGGTGCCCAGACATAGGTGTACAGCAGTGGCGTGCGGTGAGGTCAGTGGCTGGTGATGCACTGCAGTCAAAATGTCATTTGAGTACTGACGATGACTCCTACCACCGCCAACTTAATCCCCGTTACTGCAGCTGCCCCTACCAACACTTCAACAGAAATAATCTATAATCTATGTGATCATAGTAGTGTTAGGTACTGGTTGGGGGTAGTAGTAAGGCCAAACATCATATCAGCGGGATGTAGTTGGCATCCCAACGTACGAATGCCAGCCATCAGCAGACCAGCGCCGGAATCCTAACACCTGTCAGAATGCCGGCACCGGAATCCTGAACGTAAGTATGCTGAGGAGGGTTAGACTGTTGGGGGGAAGGGGGAGGGGGGGAGGGATAGGCTGTGGGAGGGGGAGGTTAGGGATAGGCTGCGGGAGGGGGAGGTTAGGGTTAGGCTGCGGGAGGGCGAAGGTAGGGTCAGGCTACGGGAGGGCGAGGGTAGGGTCAGGCTGCGGGATGGGGAGTTTAGGGTTAGGCTGCGGGGGGGCGAGGGTAGGGTAAGGCTGCGGGAGGGTGAGCGTTAGGGTCAGGCTGCAGGAGGGGAAGGTTAGGGTTAGGCTGTGGGAGGGAGGGTTATGGTCAGGCTGCGGGAGGGGACGGTTAGGGTCAGGCTGTGGGAGGGGAGGGTTAGGATCAGGCTGTGGGATGGGAGGTTAGGGTCAGGCTGCAGGAGGGGAGGGCAAGGTTAGGGTTAGGCTGCAGGAGGGGAGGATAGGGTCAGGCTGCGGGAGGGGAGGTTAGGGTCAGGCTGCAGGAGGGGAGGGTTAGGGTCAGGCTGTGGAAGGGGAGGGTTAGGATCAGGCTGTGGGATGGGAGGTTAGGGTCAGGCTGCAGGAGGGGAGGGTGAGGTTAGGGTTAGGCTGCAGGAGAGGAGGTTAGGGTCAGGCAGCGGGAGGGGAGGTTAGGGTCAGGCTGCAGGAGGGGAGGGTTAGGGTCAGGCTGTGGGAGGGGAGGTTAGGGTCAGGCTGCGGGATGGGAGGGGGAGGTTAGGGTTAGGCTACGGGAGGGGAGGTTAGGGTTAGGCTGAGGGACGGGAGGTTAGGGTCAGGCAGCAGGAGGGTAGGTTAGGGTCAGGCTGCAGGAGCGGAGTGGGAGGTTAGGGTCTGGCTGCGGGAGGGGAGGGTTAGGGTCAGGCTGCGGGAGGGGAGGGTTAGGGTCAGGCTGCGGGAGGGGAGGTTAGGCTCAGGCTGCGGGAGGGGAAGGTTAGGGTCAGGCTGCGAGGGGAAGGTTAGGGTCAGGTTGCGGGAGGGTAGGGTTAGGGTCTGGCTGCGGGAGGGGAGGGTTAGGGTCTGGCTGCGGGAGGGGAGGATAGGGTTAGGCTGTTGGAGGGAGTGTTAGGGTCAGGTTGCGGAAGGGGAAGGTTAGGGTCAGGCTGCGGGAGGGGAGGTTAGGGTCAGGCTGCGGGAGGGGAGGGAGGGTTAGGGTCAGGCTGCGGGAGGGGAGGTTAGGGTTAGGCTGCAGGAGGGGAGGTTAGGGTCAGGCTGCGGGAGGGGAAGTTAGGGTCAGGCTGCAGGAGGGGAGGGTTAGGGTCAGGCTGTGGGAGGGGAGGGTTAGGATCAGGCTGTGGGATGGGAGGTTAGGGTCAGGCTGCAGGAGGGGAGGGTGAGGTTAGGGTTAGGCTGCAGGAGAGGAGGTTAGGGTCAGGCTGCGGGAGGGGAGTTTAGGGTCAGGCTGCAGGAGGGGAGGGTTAGGGTCAGGCTGTGGGAGGGGAGGTTAGGGTCAGGCTGCGGGATGGGAGGGGGAGGTTAGGGTTAGGCTGCGGGAGTGGAGGTTAGGGTCAAGCTGCAGGAGGGGAGGTTAGGGTCAGGCTGCGGGAGGGGAGGGAGGGTTAGGGTCAGGCTGCGGGAGGGGAGGTTAGGGTTAGCCTGCGGGAGGGGAGGTTAGGGTCAGGCTGTGGGAGGGAGGGGGAGGTTAGGGTCAGGCTGTGGGATGGGAGGGGGAGGTTAGGGTTAGGCTGCGGGAGAGGAGGTTAGGGTCAGGCTGCGGGAGGGGAGGGAGGGTTAGAGTCAGGCTGCGGGAGGGGAGGTTAGGGTTAGGCTGCAGGAGGGGAGGTTAGGGTCAGGCTGCGGGAGGGTAGGGTTAGGGTCAGGCTGCGGGAGGGGAAGGTTAGGGTCAGGCTGCGGGAGGGGAGGTTAGGGTCAGGCTGCGGGATGGGAGGGTGAGCTTAGGGTTAAGCTGCGGGAGTGGAGGTTAGGGTCTGCCCCTACCAACACTTCAACAGAAATAATCTATAATCTATGTGATCATAGTAGTGTTAGGTACTGGTTGGGGGTAGTAGTAAGGACAAACATCATATCAGCGGGATGTAGTTGGCATCCCAATGTACGAATGCCGGCCATCAGCAGACCAGCGCCGGAATCCTAACACCTGTCAGAATGCCGGCACCGGAATCCTGAACGTAAGTATGCTGAGGAGGGTTAGACTGTTGGGGGGAGGGGGGAGGGATAGGCTGTGGGAGGGGGAGGTTAGGGATAGGCTGCAGGAGGGGGAGGTTAGGGTCAGGCTACGGGAGGGCGAGGGTAGGGTCAGGCTGCGGGATGGGGAGTTTAGGGTTAGGCTGCGGGGGGGCGATGGTAGGGTAAGGCTGCGGGAGGGTGAGCGTTAGGGTCAGGCTGCAGGAGGGGAAGGTTAGGGTTAGGCTGTGGGAGGGAGGGTTAGGGTCAGGCTGTGGGAGGGGAGGGTTAGGGTCAGGCTGTGGGAGGGGAGGGTTAGGATCAGGCTGTGGGATGGGAGGTTAGGGTCAGGCTGCAGGAGGGAAGGGCAAGGTTAGGGTTAGGCTGCAGGAGGGGAGGTTAGGGTCAGGCTGCGGGAGGGGAAGTTAGGGTCAGGCTGCAGGAGGGGAGGGTTAGGGTCAGGCTGTGGGAGGGGAGGGTTAGGATCAGGCTGTGGGATGGGAGGTTAGGGTCAGGCTGCAGGAGGGGAGGGTGAGGTTAGGGTTAGGCTGCAGGAGAGGAGGTTAGGGTCAGGCTGCGGGAGGGGAGTTTAGGGTCAGGCTGCAGGAGGGGAGGGTTAGGGTCAGGCTGTGGGAGGGGAGGTTAGGGTCAGGCTGCGGGATGGGAGGGGGAGGTTAGGGTTAGGCTGCGGGAGTGGAGGTTAGGGTCAAGCTGCAGGAGGGGAGGTTAGGGTCAGGCTGCGGGAGGGGAGGGAGGGTTAGGGTCAGGCTGCGGGAGGGGAGGTTAGGGTTAGCCTGCGGGAGGGGAGGTTAGGGTCAGGCTGTGGGAGGGAGGGGGAGGTTAGGGTCAGGCTGTGGGATGGGAGGGGGAGGTTAGGGTTAGGCTGCGGGAGAGGAGGTTAGGGTCAGGCTGCGGGAGGGGAGGGAGGGTTAGAGTCAGGCTGCGGGAGGGGAGGTTAGGGTTAGGCTGCAGGAGGGGAGGTTAGGGTCAGGCTGCGGGAGGGTTGGGTTAGGGTTAGGCCTTTGGGGGAGTTGGGGTTAGGCTGAGAGGGGTAGGATTAGAGTTACACTACATTACCTTCTGGCTGCTGCTATCTGGAGTCCACCTTCAACCTTAAGTCCTGGTACTTTAGTTCATCCTCTGTCACATGCAGCCTAAGCTCCAGCAGAGTCCCTCCAGGCCATGGCAGTTACAACATCCCGCTATGGAGTCTCCGCAGCCGGTGGACTGTAAGTCTCCTCACTCATCCTGGTCTTCTTTAATGCTGCTCGAGGGGCTCTGCCTCCGGAAAACCTGCAGCAACAGCTTTCTAAGCACCACATGGCAGGCCCGGCGCTGAAACCCACCGCTGTTCACATTGCCCGTGCCGCTGCCTGTCAGTTTGACAAGTGCAGCGGCAGTAACATTGGTGGATTTAGCAGCACAGGGTAGCAGAGCGGGGACCTCTGCTGCAGGACTACTCTTCCACCATATGATGCACCCACCGTGACCGCGGCTGTAAACTCCAGCTGGGGGTATGCAATGCATTATTGGCCGCCACTGGTATAAGCTCGCGGGTAGGGGGGGCAGATAATGCTTGCATCAGCTAGCCCCGGGAGTTAGGTACTTTGTTGCCCTGCCCACTGCCCAATCACACCAGCCATAGTGACAGGGGCGCGCTTTCGTATGGGCTTAAAGCACGCCCCTGTCACAGAGGCACTGCTATTAGGGGCCGCATATGGGCCTTTTTTCAATGGGCTTTTACTGCCCGATGTTTGTCCCTGCCCCCCCCCCCCCCCCGTTTCCAGCCCTCCCTTATTGGCAGCCTCCAGACACAGTGAATTCTATTTTTTGTCATGCTACAAATGATTTAAATAATATAAAGGCAAAAACAGATACTTATGACACAGAATCTGTGTCATAAGTATCTTCTTTTATATTTTTTTAATCATAAATGACAGGGGAGGCACTGAAAAATTTAGCCTGTGCAACAGGAACTTTCCCAGAAGGAAGGCATTGCTCTGGTGATGTGCTGTGCTCAGGAGCAGGCTTAAATAGGCCACAGTGGTAGTACATAGACTGCCAGAATCACATGAGCACAGCTGCAGTGCAGCGATTGGACTAGATAGTCACACAGGGAATTCTAAGATGGCTGCATCCATATAGCTGGCATATTTTTTTTACATTACATGCTGTAAAGAGCAGGGATGCTGCTGAGGTAGAGACGATGTGCAAAGTACATTGATGTGGCAGTGCCAAGTGCAATAAGTGTGGCTACGATCCGATTGGTTACACTGTGGATAGATAAGTATAATATAACTTTACTTCTATGTTTACTTGGTTTTAGAACCCTCACTAGCCAAGCAAAATAGTTTACCTCTAACAACCTCTACATTGTGAACAATGTAGACAAACCCCATCGAACGCAAAACCTAATAAAATAATATCGAGCACTTGGCCCAATATTGTAACATGTCTAGTAATAATCCAGTCAATATCAATTGGACCATATTTGGGATGGGATGCAGTTAATTTGCTGGCTGTCGGGACCCCAGCAATCAGGATACCGAACCAGAATCCCAACAGCCAATAATGCCTATAGCTGGAATCCCAGCACACAGGGGCTATTCCCACTCGTAGGTGTTCACGACACCCATAGAGTTGGAATAGAACCTGTGACAAGTGCAGCGAGCCACGGAGCATGCAAAGGGACTCCTTGCGCTCGCCTTGCTGCCGGCATTCTGGTGGTTGCCGGGATGTTGCTGTCGGAATACTGACAGCCAGCATCCCATCCGCTGGGAATATGTATGTATTTCATTTGGGACTATTGGTAATTGCAGTCATGAGATGACCATTAGTGACCAGAAGTAACCTGGCCACCTGGTCTACAGGTCAGAATGGTTAGATATTGTGCAGTTTGGGCATCTATGTACACAATCAGCAGCAGGAGGATCTGCTCATGTGTGGTCTGCTTTGTTGCTATGAAACATATGATACAGATACAGACAGTTACACACCTTAAATACACTTTACCATGGAGCCGCTGCGGCCGCTGTACTTAACACACACTTGCGCACTTTGTACGCTATTAGCGTACAAAGTCCCGTACTGCGTACGGACTTCGCGTACAAACGCTGCGCTGATGGTACAAAGTACTCACAGCGCGTACACACCCAGAGATACACCACAAACCCTGAACAGTTATGCAATGCAATGAAAATACGCTTTAAACCTTAGCAGGGCAATGAAGACACGACACCAATTGTGATTTTACCGCTGGGTTCCGACACCACAGTGGATTATTGCTAAAAGGGGGGTTACAATACAAACAATACAATACAATACAATATAACAGAGTAAATGGCTACTTTCAATGGTACATACATGAGTAGATTCGCTTGCGCTTCCCGGCCCGGTCCCCGGTCATCTGATAGATAACTTTGTGAGTCTTGTGCCAGACCAGGCCTGCAGCAGCTCTCTTTATACAATTCTTCCAAAGAGCAATACAATAGATACTGTAATCTCTTTGTCCATTGGACACAGGAATGCACATTTACAGTACAGGAGAGGTCATAGGTCAGTTTGAATAGGTAGGCGATGTCTTTCCCAACTGCTCTTGTGGGTGGTCTCCTCTGGATTCCCGCCGCATACATAATGTACAGTAAATACAGTTTATATCTATATTCTGCTCCTGCACATAACTATCCGCAGGAACATGCGATCTTTCTCAAACCAACACCGGAATGTTACCCTTAAAATACCCTTCAGCTGGATACCAAACACCACCTTATGACCTTGTTCTGTCCTCTCCTATTCTGTAAAGGTGAATCCCTTTGTTCTGTTACCATTTAAACTGTTGTTACTTTCTGATGTGGTGCAGGGGTACTATGTGTACATTGTGCACTATTTGGATTAAATATGTAATGTGTTTTGATAGCCTTCTGTGCGTTCACAAACTCTACCGTAAATACTCATACCACTAAATATCAAACCAATAATTATGACGACTCTCAGGATACAAAGGAGAAATGTCCCTACACTCATAATAACATTTTGAGCCCACTCTCCTAAACCTGAGAACCAATTTCGTGGGTTCAACCATAAGACCCAGACGGTCAGTTCATTACTCACAGTCGCCAAGGTAAGGTTGTGTTTCCTCCTGAACTCCCACTTCAACTGCAAGATATCATCCATCTTTTGATCGATAATCTCCGTTGGGTCGTCAGTACTGTTCGTAATATACATACAGCACTTCACCCCATATTGAGTTGCCAGAGTAACACAGTACCCACCTGTCACGGCTGTGATATAATTTAGGACCATCCTGTGCTGAATCAGTTCCTTCTTGTAAGCTTGTAACTCCCTTCCCGTATACCTGAAGGTGTCGTCATACATCTCCGTGATATTATCTATCAAGTTCGCTGGCGCATGGATATACCTATAATTTATAATTCCTCTGGCAGTACGGGTGATGTCTAATGCGAGAAGGAATTGAATACCGGTGGATTCCTGGATAAAATCAGAGGCTGCGTGCTCTGTCCTATCTATGAGGTGTCTCTTGATAATGTGTTCATAGTGAGTATAAGAAGCCTGAGCACTGCGGTGAACGTCTTTCATCTTATCATGGGTTATGGTCATGACCTCTGGCAGTACTCTCCCAATATAACACAATCCCTCTGAGCTCGGGGCAAGCCACTTGTACGCCTTCCTCCCACATATGAAATAGGCATCATCTGGGAGAACATAGGGGACAAAATATAACATCACCATATTACAAACTTTCCAAGTGAAGAAACCAATCCCTAGTTCTCCCATCTGCTCAGTACAAGTATCGGGCTAGATGATATGAGCACAGTACCCTGGCGATACTTTTCCAACCACGTGGTCTTGATTCCACGAATATACCTATACCGGAAATACCTCCCACTGTTGGCTATTTGGCATACAAGTTCAGAGTCTATGGGTATCCTATCAGCTCTGTGTGAAAAGGTCATTGTCTGGTTATTCCACGTCACTTCCCAATTTCCCGGTTTTCGGTAATTGGAAATATTGAAACATAATAAGGATCTGTCTACATGATACTGGTGGAGCTTCAAACTAGGTGGCCTAGAAATATTGAATTTCTTGTCCCCCGGTCTCCCACCCCGTAATTCAAGTACCTCATCTATTGCTAAAGGGTATGGTACTAATCCTGACTTGCTCTGACCTTGAGGTACCTGTGAGCACACCCAACATTCTGTCTGGTTTAAGACCTTACCCACTAGTGAGTGGTAATCACTCAACGGATGACGGTTCATGTCGATATTAAGGTTGGACTGACATCTCTGGATGCACCCATCCTCAACTATATTCTCACAATTCCTACAAATGCAATATTCATCAGACAATAACCCCTCACAGTGCCTCCGAGCTCCTTGACTACCAGAGTGCTTACTGATGCCAGCCTTTACCAAAATGATGTGCTGATCCTGAGATCCTACAAATTCGTACTTGCCGTCAGAACCCATTCCAGATCCCTGCTCGACCTCTCTGGGACCCTCATCAAAACAAACTGTCCTTATCAAAACCAGAATTAGTAACAGAACCCGAAACGCAGTCTGTTGTGATCGATCCATTTCGTTAGTGGAAAGGAGGAAAATAAGAAGGAGAAAAGAAAGGAAAAATGTAGGGGGAGGTGAAAAAAGTACAGACACTCCAGTGATACGAGATTCTCTACACTGCTCTTTGTCACGAGTTCTCTCCGGGTCAGCGACCTTCTTGCAGTGGGACGAGTGGATCCACGTCTCTCTTTCGGCGACTTTCAATGCTGTTGTGCTGGTTAACAAGACTTGATATGGTCCTTCCCACCTGTCTATGAGGCAACCTGAGCGTAAGAAATTTTGAATCATCACATAATCCCCAGGTTCAATGTCATGACAATTACTGTTCGGTAGGTCAGGAATCACCAGCTTTAAATTTCTCTGTTGATTTCTCAGCTGCTGGCTCATCCCAACCAAATATTTCACAGTCACTTCATTATTACATTTCAAATCATGCTGGGGGTCTATCATTACATGAGGTTGTCGACCAAAAAGGATTTCAAAGGGTGATAGGTTAAGGGGAGACCTGGGAGTGGTTCTGATGCTGTACAACACTAGTGGCAAAGCTTCTGGTCACGACAATCCAGTTTCAACCATTAATTTGCTCAGCTTGTTCTTAATAGTGCTATTCACTCTCTCCACCTTTGCACTCGCCTGTGGACGGTACGGAGTATGCAGCTTGCTATTAATTCCCATCAGTTTGCACATGACCTGAAAGACTTCACCTGTAAAATGGGTACCCCTATCACTTTCAATTATTCTAGGGATACCATATCTACACACAAATTCCAGCACAATTTTCTTTGCAGTGAACGTAGCAGTATTTGTGGCAGCAGGGAACGCTTCTACCCAATTTGAAAATACGTCAATACAAACTAACACATATTTTAAATTCCTACAGGGGGTAACTGTATGACATCGATTTGTATTACCTGGAAAGGGCCGTCTGTTGGAGGGATATGGGATGGCTCTGTTGGTATTGACTTTCCAATATTCTTTCTCAAGCAAGTAAAACATGTCATTGCTCTCTTACCTGCATGAGAAGAGATTCCTGGCGCACACCAGTAGGCTCTCACCAGCTTACACATACCCTCTTTACCCAGATGAGTCAGACCGTGTGCCGCCTCAGCTAAGCTTGGAAGATATGCTCTGGGGGCTACTGGCTTACCTTGTCCACCTGTCCACAGTCCCGAGGATTTCTGGCCATATCCCTTTGACCTCCAGACTGCCTTTTCCTGTAGAGAACACAAATCTTGCATTTCAATTAATTGTTGTGTATTGATCGTGTTAAATGTCATCAGTGATGTGATGCTCGTTTGTGTGGGGGTGCTGGCTGCTGATTTAGCAGCTTTGTCTGCCCGGCTATTACCAAGTGAAATTGGGTCTTGGTTGTAAGTAGGTGCTTTGCACTTGATAACAGCCACTGTCTGGTTACCTGTATCGCTGTTAGAAGTCTTTTTATGTGGGACGCATGCGCTACAGGTGTGCCAGCTGCCGTCATGAAATTTCTGAGGCGCCATAGGGCCCCGAAATCATGCACCACTCCAAAGGCATACCTAGAATCTGTGTATATTTTAGTTGACTTACCCTTGGCCAATTCACATGCTCTGGTTAGGGCGACCAACTCAGCAACTTGTGCTGAGTGCGGTGGGCCCAGGGGTTCAGCTTCTATGATACCTCTGTCGTCTACAACTGCGTATCCAGTGCACAGGTCTCCCGAGTCCGTCTGTCTGTGGCAACTACCATCAGTGTAAAAGGTAAAGTCTACCCCTTCCAGTGGGTTGTCACTGATGTCAGGTCTCGCTGTGAAAGTCTGATTCAGGTATTCCATACAATCATGCGTATCAGTGTCTGCACTAAATCCTCCTTCACCATCATTCTTATCCTCCACCCTTTGTGCCTGTCCAGGCACACTTGGCAAGTAAGTTGCAGGATTTAGTGAGCTGCATCTATTAATGGTGAGGTTTACAGGGGCCATCAGTGATAATTCCCACTTTGTAAACCGAGCAGATGAGACATGTCTGGTTTGGGCGGAGTTCAGTAAGGCTGGTACTGCATGAGGTGTATGGATGGTCAGGTTGTGTCCTAACACTACGTTCTCGCTTTTACTTACTAGCAAAGCTATCGCTGCAACACTTCGCAAGCATGTGGGGAGAGATCGCGCTACAGTGTCCAACTGTGCACTGTAGTAAGCTACCGGCCTGCTGGCATCACCATGTCTCTGGGTTAAAACTCCTGCCGCGCACCCTGCACTTTCTGTACCGTATAATTCAAAGGGCTTCCCATAATCTGGCATACCTAATGCAGGTGCCTGTGATAGGCACTGTTTGAGTCTCAAATGCCAGTTCGGACTCATCTGTGTGCGAGACCTGTTCTGGTTTGTTTGAAGAGACCATTTCTTGCAAAGGTAAAGCCAGTATAAAGAACCCTGGAATCCAGTTTCGACAGTACCCACACATTCCAAGGAAAGTGCGGATCTGTTGCTGCGTTTGTGGTAGAGTCATGTCGCGAATCGCCTGTATTCTATCAGCGGTGAGGTGTCTAAGTCCTTGAGTCAAGCAATATCCCAAATATTTTACCCTGGTCTGACACAACTGCAACTTATCCTTTGAAACCTTGTGTCTCGTTTGGGAAAGATGAAACAGAAGCTGTTTCGTGTCTTTCAAGGACGATTCGAGTGAATCAGAACACAACAATAAGTCATCGACATACTGTATTAGCACTGATCCACTCTCAGGTTGAAAGGATTGTAAACAGTCATGCAAGGCCTGGGAGAAAATACTCGGGCTGTCAATGAAGCCTTGGGGAAGACGAGTCCAGGTGTACTGTACTCCTCTGTATGTAAATGCAAAGAGGTATTGGCTGTCAGGGTGCAGAGGGACAGAAAAGAAATCAGAACTGAGGTCAATAACAGTGAAAAATTTCGCAGTAGGGGGAATTTGCATGAGGATGACAGCTGGATTGGGCACTACGGGGAATTGGCTCTCAACTATTTTGTTTATCCCCCTTAGATCCTGCACTAGCCTGTAACCCCTCCCCCCACTCTTTTTCACAGGGAAGATGGGACTATTGGCAGTGCTGGACGTCCTGACTAGGATGCCCTGTTGTAGCAACCGCTCTATGATGGGGTACACTCCTAATTCTACCTCTGGCTTCAGAGGATACTGAGGGATTTTTGGAGCTATCCTACCATCTTTTACTTGCACTACTACTGGAGCTACATTCGCCATCAATCCAGTGTCTTGTCCATCTTTGGTCCAAAGGGAACCCGGTATTTGTGAGATCATTTGCTCTACCTTTGATGGACACTTGTCTATAACAGCAGAGTGCGACATTAGCCTTTGAGGGGTGTCTAATATATCTTGCAGGATTCTTGGGTATATCCAAGGAGACACCCTCAGGAGTACAATATATGACACACCGCATTTTACACAATAAATCTCTGCCGAGCAGATTAGTCAGAGCCGATGCAGCCAGCAGAAAAGAGTGTTTGGTCTGCAGGGGCCCTATCGTAATCTCTGCCGGTCTACTCAAAGGGTAGTGTTGCACTGTACCTGTTACTCCCATTGCCGAAATTGTTTTACCTGTGGTTTTTATACCTACAGTCGAATTTAGCACTGTCCTGGCCGCCCCTGTATCTACAAGAAAAGGAAATGGTACACCAGCTACATCAACCGTGACCTCAGATTCACTACCAAGGCTAGCAATCAACTTCACTGGCTGCAGACTACAGGTGTGGCCCAACCCCTATTGTGTGGTGAGACCCTCCCACAGCGCATTGGCAGCTACGATATGTGCGGGAGGTAGCTGAGAATTTCCGGAGGTCTGCCCATCTCTCCTTGGTGGGTACCTCCTTGTTTCCCCTGCATGTGGCTCGTAACTTCTCCTATGCGGTCCCTGATCCCAATTATGTGAGTAGTAGTGTGGTTCATATTCTCTGTCTAGGGGTCTATCTTGGCTACGCGCTCTACTACTCTTACAGTCTTTGGCAAAATGCCCTTCCTTCCTACAAATATAACATGTTCTAGGTCTGTCCCAAACAACAGGGGTCCGGGTTTTCAGCTGATGGGGTTTTGCCGTAAGGGCCTGTATACTTACCGTCATCAGTTTTTCCCCCTGTGACTCCCTGTGTTTAATGATGTTCCTATCATGCTCAATAGCGGACTCTCTCAATGCAGCCACTGAGATATCTCTCCAGTTTGGTAGAGAGGTCTGTACCCTTGTTCTGAGTGCCTCCTTCAACCCGTCCATTATTACTGAAACAGCTACCTCCCTATGATGTACATTGTCTCTAATGTCCTCGATCCCAGTGTATCTAGCCATTTCCTGCAGTGCTCGATGGAAATATTCGGATGCCGTTTCACCTTCCTTTTGTCTTATGGAAAAGATTTTCTTCCATTTGACAACAGTAGGGAAATATATTCCTAATTGCAGATTGATTTGTCGTACATTCTCCTGAGTGTACTCATCAGTGAGAGGTACTTCTGCGTCTAAGTTGCAATCAGTTATAAATTTCGCAGGGTCAATATTGAAGGGTAAACATACCCGTAGCACTGTTCGCCAATCTTTGTTTGTGGGTTCGGTGGCGTTACCTAACTCTTTAATGAACCTCTGGCATGCGACTAGATCTTTTCTGGGATCGGGAAATTCTGACATAATTTACCTTAATTCTGTCCGGGACCAGGGACAATGCATGTCAATGTTCCTGATGGGAGTTACTCCCTGAGCGTCAGTCTTCCCATTGGTGACTGCGATCACCCTGACAGGATTTAATTCAATTACATCATTTTGATTTGACTCTACAATGTGAGGTGCTATTGTCTCTGCATAATATATGGTACCGTACTTACCTGTGGACACGACCTCACTTATCCCTCCACTAGGGGGCCTGACTACTGCTCTTGTTGGTTGGGCCGTGCCCACCTGAGTGTCTTGTATGGTGGCTGCTAGAGAGAGTGCCGATATCGTGCTGGGCTCATCTTCTTGTTCGCAGTCGTGGGGAAAATATAAAACAGGGTACAACTGGCAAGGGTTAGCGTTAGTACATTTTGCAATTACACTCCTATTCTGTACCAATGTATCATTGCCTGTAGCCATTTTCTCCCCAACAATATATGGTGGTGGTGGTGCGGTCGCCATTGTTTTCCCGCTAGGTTTGGAACCTGCTGCGCGAGCTAATTCCCTTTGCATATCCCCCTCATGTTGCCATAAATTCAAATAGTCTGTATGTTTAATCCTTTGTTTCTTGGATTTTATCAGACATATCCTTAACCTTAAGTTCTGTAATACCTCTGTTTCAAAGCTGCCCACTCTAGGGAATGGTACCCTATCATTGTTAGTCATACATACCCACTCATTGCATAAAACTTCTGTGTGTGAACCATATTTTTCACACATGATAAACCTTGCTGAGCCTTTTGGCCACAATTCTGCCTGAACCCTCTCTAAACGTCTCTTACTTGAGCAACTGGCTCCCATATGTGTGGGTCTCTTCTAATAATTTTAAAAAATTCCCACAAACACCAAAATACTCAATATAAGTAGACGGTGGAAGTATACCCGAGCGCCTTCCACTTGCTCTCGCCCACGCTGGCCAGTACAACGATACACTGTTGGTAGCGGATCTCAATGTACCCAACTTAGGGCTCCTATCAGACCTTACACCGTAATTTCTTTCGGTGGAAGTTCTGTTTGGAATATTTTCCTGAGAGAGGCAGTGAAAATTTCCTTTTCGGCATCTTTCAACTGGAATTGTTTGTAGGGTGAAAAACAGAGAAATTAGATAACTATCTTTCACCCTTTCCAGTGAAGCCCACCAGGGAGATTTCCCAAAGTTATCAAAGAAAAACCCCTTTGTCTATACAATCACGTCTGTGTATGCTCTTCCACAGCGCATATTACACAATAATATCACGTTGCGCTGTGCAGAACAAACGGACATGTGATGCAATAGCACAGCCTATAGATACTAGTTATCTATATGCCCTACGATTGCTGTAGACCACCTAGCCTAGACCACTTCAGACCACTAAGAGTTGTATGGGATACCACTCAGTCCACTAAGACCACCTAGTTAATAACGCAGGGTTGCGAACCCTACGCCACCGGGCCTCTACTAACCCAGTGTGTCCACCTAGACCACCTAGCTTAGACCACCTAGACCACTTCAGTTCTTGGGTTCAGTATCCACTCACTCCTGCATTCGCTCACTCAAATACACTTTATTTTTCTGTACAGAAAATTTGGATTCATTCAAGTTGGCAGCTTTACCCCCAGAGGCAATTTAAAAAAAAATCTTTATACTAAATTTTGTTTTTATACTAAATTTCTTTAGAAACCGTGTGGTTTGGTGCTATTGTAGCGTGGCTACTGTCCCACCTTTAAACTAAACGAACCTATTGTGTGGTTTTATTATGCGCGCACAACCCTATGCAAGCTTGCGTAATTACGCAACCGTGCGTACCTCTATGCCATGTGTGCGGCCTTGCGCTACGTGCACGTTTTTGTACGCTGTCCTCACGTTCCGTACCACGTATACCTATGTGCGTACGCAATAAAATAGATCACACAACTTCTATAAATGTGAGCAATAAAACTACTATTGCCCACTAAACACAACACAGTTTCTTTCTGTATAAACCTTTACAACTAGGCCAGACTGTGTTTGTGCTTTACGCTTACTTCCTTAAATTTTTTTTTTTAACTATATAGCAACAAATATCTCCGGTTTCACACAAGTCTAAATGAATATAGCAATCTGAATGTTATGGCAACAATGTGAGAGAGTATGCAAAGAGTATGGGTGCTGTGTACGGTTTTGGCGCCAAAAAGAAATTCACAGATTTTAAATAGCTTTTTTCCTGTTTACCTTACGGGTTCTACCAGCATCTCTACAAACCATACAGAGCAGACACCATCTAATCAGCAATCAAGCAGGGTTTTCAGCATCCAACGACCAAGAAAAGGATACGTAGGATACTTTCTGTCCACCCTTTTGCTGATAGATTGAGTCAGCTGTGACCTGTTAGGTAGTAAGTATGTGGAAAACCGGAGAGCCCCAAATTGATAATGCTGAAATATCCTTAGGAATGAAAGCTATACCTTAAACACACCTTAAATACACTTTACCATGGAGCCGCTGCGGCCGCTGTAGATAACACACACTCTGCGCACTTTGTACGCTATTAGCGTACAAAGTCCCGTACTGCGTACGGACTTCGCGTACAAACGCCGCGCTGACGGTACAAAGTACTCACAGCGCGTACATACCCAGAGATACACCACAAACCCTGAACAGTTATGCAATGCAATGAAAATACGCTTTAAACCTTAGCAGGGCAATGAAGACACGACACCAATTGTGATTTTACCGCTGGGTTCCGACACCACAGTGGATTATTGCTAAAAGGGGGGTTACAATACAAACAATACAATACAATATAATATAACAGAGTAAATGGCTACATTCAATGGTACATACATGAGTAGATTCGCTTGCGCTTCCCGGCCCGGTCCCCGGTCATCTGATAGATAACTTTGTGAGTCTTGTGGCAGACCAGGCCTGCAGCAGCTCTCTTTATACAATTCTTCCAAAAAGCAATACAATAGATACTGTAATATCTTTGTCCATTGGACACAGGAAAGCACATTTACAGTACAGGAGAGGTCATAGGTCAGTTTGAATAGGTAGGCAATGTCTTTCCCAACTGCTCTTGTGGGTGGTCTCCTCTGGATTCCCGCCGCATACATAATGTACAGTAAATACAGTTTATATCTATATTCTGCTCCTGCACATAACTATCCGCAGGAACATGCGATCTTTCTCAAACCAACACCGGAATGTTACCCTTAAAATACCCTTCAGCTGGATACCAAACACCACCTTATGACCTTGTTCTATCCCTTCCTATTCTGTAAAGGTGAATCCCTTTGTTCTGTTACCATTTAAACTGTTGTTACTTTCTGATGTGGTGCAGGGATACTATGTGTACATTGTGCACTATTTGGATTAAATATGTAATGTGTTTTGATAGCCTTCCATGCGTTCACAAACTCTACCGTAAATACTCATACCACGCGCTAATGCGCAGGACCGCGGGAGCGACCATACGCAAATTGCGGATATGCGCACGCACGACAGAACAACTGCACGCAGGGAGGCCATCTGTGTGTAGTTTGTATGTGATGTGTGTACTGCAATATTTTTCGACTTTGACACTGTATATACAAAAGTTTCGGCACCACTACTAAAATTGCATGGTTCACTGATGCTTCGATTGAAAGAAGTTACCACAATCTCCGCAGGGTACAACTGAAATATGACATTTCTACACAAAGTTACTATTTATTTGCACAATTTAAAAACTGAAAAAAGTAAAACCAAAGAAGATTAAGACAATGGGGGTATTTCTGAGTTGATCGCAGCAGGAATTTTGTTAGCAGTTGGGCAAAACCATGTGCACTGCAGGGGAGGCAGATATAACATGTGCAGAGAGAGTTAGATTTGGGTGTGGTGTGTTCAATCTGCAATCTAAATTGCAGTGTAAAAATAAAGCAGACAGTATTTACCCTGCACAGAAACAAAATAACCCACCCAAATCTAACTCTCTCTGCACATGTTATATCTGCCTCCCCTGCAGTGCACATGGTTTTGCCCAACTGCTAACAAAATTCCTGCTGCGATCAACTCAGAATTACCCCCAATGTGAGGGGCTCCATCTCATTTGATAAATCAAAGGCAACATACTGTATGGAGAATGCAAAACAATAACTACGCCAGGAATGTATTGGAACACAGGGCCTAATTCAGACTTGATTGCAGAGGTCTGCGATCCGATAGTTGCCGCCCATAGAGAGTGAAAACCCGTCCCATGTAAGTGTGCGAATGAATGTGTACACAGTGCGAAAACCTCACCAGACAGCGGACAGCTGCAAATACGTTCGGAACTCACTCACCATCTAATGATTTTTCTAGTCTGTGCGTAGCCCAAGACTTACTCCTACAGTGCAATAGAAACAGGCTGTTCAGGGCCGGAGCAGACGTCACACACCCTCCCAGCAAATGCTTGGGCACGCCTGTGTTTTTCCTGACACTCCCAGAAAACGGCCAGTTACCACCCACAAACGTCTGCTTCCTGTCAATCACCTTGCGTACACCTAGTGATCGAAATTTTTGCACCATTCTGTCGCTGTTTGGCGTTGCACCTGTGCATTACGGTGCATAAGCATATGCAGTAGTTCAATAGTCGTCCGCTGTGTGATTTTGCACAACATAGGTCAGGTCTGAATCGGGCCCACAGTTCTATGGTCTGATGAACCCAATGAAAATAACTTTTTTTTTTGCCATAGCCACAAAAATAAAACAGGCAACAAATTTGGAGAAGATTAAACCTTCTTAACCATCAAGCATGTGGTGGATTTATTATGCTCTGGGGTTATAGGGCAGCCAGTGGCTCAGGATATTTTGTGTGGGGGAAAGAAAGAACTAGGGGTAAATTTACTAAGATGGGAGTTCTATTTAAGATAGGATGTTGCCCAAAGCAACCAAGTTATACGGCAGTACCACTGGACTTGTGCTGTCCTGTGCTGTATATTATTTACTCCAAATAAAGGGATTATTAATATTTAATCCACGTCATTTTTACAGGGTTTGCCCTGTGTGATGTAGAGGTACACTCTCCAGTGCCGCATATTGTTATATATCTCCAGAAAAATAATGGAGAACAAAAATTTGGAGGATAAAATAGGGAAAGATCAAGAACCACTTCCTCCTAGTGCTGAAGCTGCTGCCACTAGCCATGACATAGACTATGAAATGCGATCAACGTCGTCTGCCATGGCCAATGCCCAATGTCATAGTAGAGGGCATGTAAAATCCAAAAAGCCAAAGTTCAGTAAAATTACCCAAAAAAATTAATTTAAATGGTCTGAGGAGAAACATAAACTTGCCAATATGCCATTTTACGACACGCAGTGGCAAGGAACGGCCGAGGCCCTGGCCTATGTTCATGACTAGTGGTTCAGATTCACCTGACAATGGAAGCCCTCATCCTCCCGGTAGAAAAATAATAAGAGTTAAGCTGGCAAAAGCACAGCAAAGAACTGTGCATTCTAAGATGGTATCACAAATCCCCAAGGAGAGTCCAAATGTGTCGGCGGTTGCGATTCCTGACTTTCCCAACACTGGACGGGGAGAGGTGGCTCCTTCCACCATTTGCACACCCTCTGCAAGTGCTGGAAGGAGCACCCACAGTCCAGTTTCTGATATTCAAATTGAAGATGTCACTGTTGAAGTACACCAGGATGAGGATATGGGTGTTGCTGGTGCTGAGGAGGAAGTTGATGATGAGGATTCTGGTGGTGACGTGGTTTGTTTAAATCAGGCACCGGGGAAGAGAGTTGTTGTCCGTGGGATGAATAAGCCCATTGTCATGCCTGGGCAAAATACCAAAAAAGCCACCGCTTCGGTGTGGAATTATTTCTCCACAAATCCGGACAACAGGTGTCAAGCCGTGTGTTGCCTTTGTCAATCCGTAATAAGTAGGGGTAAGGACGTTAACCACCTAGGAACATCCTCCCTTATACGTCACCTGCAGCGCATTCATCAGAAGTCATTGTCAAGTTCAGAAACTTTGGGTAAGAGCGTAAGCAGTCCACCGACACCTAAATCCCTTCTTCCTCTTGTACCTAAACTCCTGCAAGCCACAGCACCAACTCACTCAACGTCAATTTCCTCCTCAGTCAGGAACGTCAGTAGTCCTGCAGGCCATGTCACTGGCATGACTGACGAGTCCTCTCCTAACCAGGATTCCTCCGGAGGATCCTTGAGAGGTATGCCTTACTGCTGCTGCTGCTGCCACTGCTGTTGTTGCTGCTGGCAGTCGATCATCATCCCATTGGGGAAGTCGGAAGACCACTTGTACTGCTTCAACTAAGCAATTGACTGTCCAACAGTCCTTTACGAGGATGATGAAATATGACAGCAGTCATCCTGTTGCAAAGCGGATAACTGAGGCCTTGACAGCTATGTTGGTGTTAGACGTGCATCCGGTATTCGCCATTGGTGCAGTGGGATTTAGACAATTGATGGAGGTAGTGTGTCCCCGGTACCAAATTCCATCTAGATTCCACTTCACTAGAAAAGCGATTCCCGGACTGTACAGGGACATTAAGAAAAGTGTCCACAGTGTCCTGAAAAATGCGGTAGTACCCAGTCTCCACTTAACCACAGACATGTGGACAAGTGGAGCAGGGCAAACTAAAGATACATGACTCTGACAGCCCACTGGGTAGATGCATTGCCTCACACAGCAACAACAGCAGCGGCACCAGGAGCAGCATCTCATAAATGCCAGCTCGTTCCTAGGCAGGCTATGCTGTGTATCACCGGATTCCGTAAGAGGCACACCACTGACAACCTCTTATGGTAACTACATCATCGCACAATGGCTTACCCCACTTAGACTCTCCTGGGGATTTGTGATGTCGGACAATGCCACCACCAATATTGTGCGTGCATTACATCTGGCAAATTCCAGCATGTCCCATGTTTTGTACATACAATTAATTTGGTGGTGCAGAATTTTTTGAAAAATGACGGGCGTGCAGGAGATGCTATCAGTGGCCCAAAATATAGTGGGCCACTTTTGGCATTCAGCCACCACGTGCCAAAGACTGGAGCACAATCAAACACTCCTGAACCTGCCCTGCCATCACCTGCAGCAAGAGGTGGTAACAACGTGAAATTCAACACTCTATATTAGTGATGAGCGGGTTCGGTTCCTCGGAAACCGAACCCCCCCGAACTTCACCCATTTTACACGGGTCCGAGGCATACTCGGATTCTCCAGTATGGCTCGGTTAATCCGAGCGCACCCGAACGTCATCATCCCGCTGTCGGATTCTCGCGAGATTCGGATTCTATATAAGAAGCCGCACGTCGCCGCTATTTTCACTCGTGCATTGGAAATATACGGGAGAGGACGTGACTGGCGTCCTCTCCATTTGTGCTTATTGCTTAATTGTGGGGACTGGGGAGCAGCTGTTTTATATAGGAGGAGTACAGTGCAGAGTTTTGCTGATCAGTGACCACCAGTTTTATCCGTTCTCTGCCTGAAAAACGCTCCATATCTGTGCTCAGTGTGCTGCATATATCTGTGCTCACACTGCTTTATTGTGGGGACTGGGGGCCAGCAATATTATATAGGAGGAGTACAGTGCAGAGTTTTGCTGACCATTTTCACTCGTGCATTGGAAATGTTAGGGAGAGGACGTGGCTGGCGTCCTCTCCATTATTGTTGAACTTGATTGTGCACTATTGCTTAATTGTGGGGAGGGCTGGGGAGCAGCTGTATAATATAGGAGGAGTACAGTGCAGAGTTTTGCTGATCAGTGACCACCAGTTATCCGTTCTCTGCCTGAAAAAAACGCTCCATATCTGTGCTCAGTGTGCTGCATATATCTGTGCTCACACTGCTTAATTGTGGGGACTGGGGAGCAGCAGTATTATATAGGAGGAGTACAGTGCAGAGTTTTGCTGACCAGTGACCACCAGTATACGTTGTCTGCCTGAAAAACGCTCCATATCTGTGCTCAGTGTGCTGCATATATCTGTGCTCACACTGCTTTATTGTGGGTACTGGGGACCACCAGTATATTATATAGGAGGAGTACAGTACAGAGATTTGCTGACCAGTGACCACCAGTATACATTGTCTGCCTGAAAAACGCTCCATATCTGTGCTCAGTGTGCTGCATATATCTGTGCTCACACTGCTTTATTGTTGGTAATGGGGACCACCAGTATATTATATAGGAGGAGTACAGTGCAGAGTTTTGCTGACCAGTGACCACCAGTATATATAGCAGTACGGTACGGAAGGCCACTGCTCTACCTACCTCTGTGTCATCAAGTATACTATCCATCTAGATTCTATACCTGTGGTGCATTTTAGTTTTGCAGTTTGCTGACAGTGACCACCAGTATATATAGCAGTACGGTACGGAAGGCCACAGCTCTACCTACCTCTGTGTCGTCAAGTATACTATCCATCTAGATTCTATACCTGTGGTGCATTTTAGTTTTGCAGTTTGCTGACAGTGACCACCAGTATATATAGCAGTACGGTACGGAAGGCCACAGCTCTACCTACCTCTGTGTCGTCAAGTATACTATCCATCTAGATTCTATACCTGTGGTGCATTTTAGTTTTGCAGTTTGCTGACAGTGACCACCAGTATATATAGCTGTACGGTACGGAAGGCCACTACTCTACCTACCTCTGTGTCGTTAAGTATACTATCCATCTAGATTCTATACCTGTGGTGCATTTTAGTTTTGCAGTTTGCTGACAGTGACCACCAGTATATATAGCAGTACGGTATGGAAAGGCCACTGCTCTACCTACCTCTGTGTCGTCAAGTATACTATCCATCTAGATTCTATACCTGTGGTGCATTTTAGTTTTGCAGTTTGCTGACAGTGACCACCAGTATATATAGCAGTACGGTACGGAAGGCCACTGCTCTACCTACCTCTGTGTCGTCAAGTATACTATCCATCTAGATTCTATACCTGTGGTGCATTTTAGTTTTGCAGTTTGCTGACAGTGACCACCAGTATATATAGCAGTACAGTACGGAAGGCCACTGCTCTAACTACCTCTGTGTCGTCAAGTATACTATCCATCCATACCTGTGGTGCATTTCAGTTGTGCGCAGTATATATAGTAGTAAGCCATTGCTATTGATACTGGCATATAATTCCACACATTAAAAAATGGAGAACAAAAATGTGGAGGTTAAAAAAGGGAAAGATCAAGATCCACTTCCACCTCGTGCTGAAGCTGCTGCCACTAGTCATGGGCGAGACAATGAAATGCCATCAACGTCGTCTGCCAAGGCCGATGCCCAATGTCATAGTAGAGAGCATGTAAAATCCAATAAACAAAAGTTCAGTTAAATGACCCAAAAATCAAAATTAAAAGCGTCCGATGAGAAGCGTAAACTTGCCAATATGCCATTTACGACACGGAGTGGCAAGGAACGGCTGAGGCCTTGGCCTATGTTCATGGCTAGTGGTTCAGATTCACATGAGGATGGAAGCACTCATCCTCTCACTAGAAAACTGCAGTGCCACTCCTAGATGGGCCAGGTGTTTGTGTCGGCCACTTGGGTCGCTTAGCTTAGTCACACAGCTACCTCATTGCACCTCTTTTTTTCTTTGCATCATGTGCTGTTTGGGGACTATTTTTTAAATCTGCCATCCTGCCTGACACTGCAGTGCCACTCCTAGATGGGCCAGGTGTTTGTGTCGGCCACTTGGGTCGCTTAGCTTAGTCACACAGCGACTTTGGTGCACCTCTTTTTTTCTTTGCATCATGTGCTGTTTGGGGACTATTTTTTTGAAGTGCCATCCTGTCTGACACTGTAGCGCCACTCCTAGATGTGCCAGGTGTTTGTGTTGGCCACTTGTGTCGCTTAGCTTAGTCACACAGCGACCTTGGTGCGCCTCTTTTTTCTTTGCATAATGTGCTGTTTGGGGACTATTTTTTTGAAGTGCCATCCTGCCTGACACTGCAGTGCCACTCCTAGATGGGCCAGGTGTTTGTGTCGGCCACTTGTGTCGCTTAGCTTAGTCACACAGCGACCTTGGTGCGCCTCTTTTTTTCTTTGCATCATATGCTGTTTGGGGACTATTTTTTGAAGTGCCATCCTGTCTGACACTGCAGTGCCACTCCTAGATGGGCCAGGTGTTTGTGTCGGCCACTTGGGTCGCTTAGCTTAGCCATCCAGCGACCTTGGTGCACCTCTTTTTTTCTTTGCATCATGTGCTGTTTGGGGACTATTTTTTGAAGTGCCATCCTGTCTGACACTGCAGTGCCACTCCTAGATGGGCCAGGTGTTTGTGTCGGCCACTTGGGTCGCTTAGCTTAGCCATCCAGCGACCTTGGTGCACCTCTTTTTTTCTTTGCATCATGTGCTATTTGGGGACTATTTTTTGAAGTGCCATCCTGTCTGACACTGCAGTGCCACTGCTAGATGGGCCAGGTGTTTGTGCCGGCCACTTGGGTCGCTTAGCTTAGTCATTCAGCGACCTCGGTGCAAATTTTAGGACTAAAAATAATATTGTGAGGTGTGAGGTGTTCAGAATAGACTGGAAATTAGTGGAAATTATGGTTATTGAGGTTAATAATACTATGGGATCAAAATGACCCCCAAATTCTATGATTTAAGCTGTTTTTGAGGTTTTTTTGTAAAAAAACACCCGAATCCAAACACACCCGAATCCGACAAAAAAATTTCAGGGAGGTTTTGGCAAAACGCGTCCGAATCCACAACACGGCCGCGGAACCGAATCCAAAACCAAAACACAAAACCCAAAAAATTTCCGGTGCACATCTCTACTCTATATGCTTCAGAGGATGGAGGAGCAGCAAAAGGCCATTCAAGCCTATACATCCACCTACAATATAGGCAAAGGAGGGGGAATGCACCTGACTCAAGTGCAGTGAAGAATGATTTCCGTCTTGTGCAAGGTTCTCCAACCATTCGAACTTGTCACACGTGAAGTCAGTTCAGACACTGCCAGCTTGAGTCCGGTCATTCCCCTCATCAGGCTTTTGCAGAAGCATCTGGAGAAATTGAAGGAGGAGCTACGATAGAGTGATTCAGCTAAGTATGTGGGACTTGTGGATGGAGCCCTTAATTTGCTTTGTCAGGATTAAAGGGTGGTCAATCTGTTGAAATCAGAGCACTACAGTTTTGCCACCATGCCCGATCCTAGGTTTAAAGCCTACATTGTATCTCTACGGCAGACACAGGTCTGCAGAGGTTCAAAGATCTGCTGGTGAGACAGCTGTCAACTCATGTGGAAAATGACCCGTCAACAGATCCTCCTTCATTTTCTCCAGCAACTGGGGGTGCGAGGAAAAGGATAAGATTTCCGAGCCCTCCCGCTGGCAGTGATGCAGGGCAATCTGGAGCAAGTGCTGACATCTGGTCCGGACTGAAGGACCTGCCAACGATTACTGACATGTCTACTGTGACTGCATATGATGCTGTCACCGTTGAAAGAATGGTGGAGGATTATATGGGTAACCGCATCCAAGTAGGCATGTCAGACAGTCCGTATGTATACTAGCAGGAAAAAGAGGCAATTTGGAGGCCCTTGCACAAACTGGCTTTATTGTACCTAAGTTGCCCCCCCCCCACCCCCCCCCCCCCACCTCCAGTGTGTACTCTGAAAGAGTGTTTAGTGCAGCTGGTAACCTTGTCAGTGATTGGCTTCAGAGGTTACTTCCAGAAAATGTGGAGAAGATGATGACATTTACCAGCAATTGCCTCCAGAAAGTACACAGGGACCTGTGATGGTGGATTCCAGTGGGGATGAATTAATAATCTGTGAGGAGGAGGATGTACTTGCTGAAAGGGGTGAGGAATCGGAGGATGAGGATGACATTTTGCCTCTGTAGAGCCAGTTTGTGCAAGGACAGACTGAATTACTTCTTTTTTGGTGGGGGAATAATTGCTTCTTTTTTGTGGGGGCCCAAGCAAACCAATCATTTCAGCCACAGTCGTGTGGCAGACCCTGTCGCTGAAATGATTGGTTTGCTAAAGTGTACATGTCCTGTTTATACAACATAAGGGTGGATGGGAGGGCCCAAGGACAATTCCATCTTGCACCTCTTATTTTTTTCTTTGCATCATGTGCTGTTTGGGGCCTAGTTTTTAAAAGTGCCATCCTGTCTGCCACTGCAGTGCCACTCCTAGATGGGCCATGTGTTTGTGCCACCCACTTGTGTCGCTTAGCTTAGTCATCCAGCGACCTCGGTGCAACCTTTTGGCCTAAAAACAATATTGTGAGATGTGAGGTGTTCAGAATAGACTGGAAATGAGTGGAAATTCATGTTATTGAGGTTAATAATACCGTAGGATCAAAATTACCCCCAAATTCTGTGATTTTAGCTGTTTTTATGGGTTTTTTTTCCCAAAAATCATCCAGATCCAAAACCAAAACCTGAAAGGGGGGTTTTGGCAAAACCAATCCAGATCCAAAACACGAGCGAGTATCCAGATCCAAAACCAAAACACAAAACACGAAAAGTGCCCACCGCACATCTCTAAAAATAGATAATATAGATAGAGTGACCATTTTATCCCTTTTGCCTGAGACGCTCATGGATTACACAGGTTCTGTGGATGATTAAAACCAGCTGAAATGTAGGCTTGAAGTCAGCCAGCCACAGAACCTGTGTAATCCATGAGCGTCCCAGGTAAAAGGGATAATATCGTCACTCTAATATAGAGCAAATAAATAGTAACTGTGTGTTCAAATGTATAGAAACATGTCCTGCCAAAGTTTGTCCTTTTGACATCGAATAACATTTCTCACCCTTTTGATTCATTTAGGTATATTACTTAAAAAAACAACAACCAGTGATCCCTATGCTGTGACTGTATTTTACTGGATCAGCTCGTCACAGTTCAAATACTTTCTAATGACAAATTTTCTATTGACCACAGTGCTCTGAAATCCTCTGGCTAGTGACAGGCCATAAAAAATAACTAATTAATGTGATGTGTTCTGTATGAAGCCAAATAGGTGCTGTGCAGATAGGTCAGCGAAAGGATGGAAGAGGTAGTAGTAGGGGAGAGGAGTGTTATTCAATACAAGGAGGTGGGAGTAAGGAGAGAGAAGCCTCTATTCCATCTGGAGCCTGGCACATTCACTGCCGGCAAATTGGGCTCCCGCATGGTCTAATTTCTGCTTCACCACAGACTGCAAGCACGGCTGGGATAAAAAGAAGAAAAAAAAATCTATGCAGAGGCTGCACGAGCACATAGAGTCTGCTCTGAGCTCCTTCCACAGGCAGACAGAGATCAATAAATCAATAGAAAATGTTCGTTGGCTGTAAAATGGGTAGAGAAGCCAATGTCAAGCTGCTTTAAGATGGATGGACAGTAGGCTTGCAGTCTGCAGAAAGGCCAGAGGTGACTATCACCTTGAGATGAGATTGGAGACCAACAGCCTAACAATCCTTTGAACCTTGAGTTTATGATTATGGTGCAGGGCATAGCTGAGAAACCAACCCCCTTTTGTCCTCTTCGTGTTAATATATATATATATATATATATATATATACTGTATATACACACACACAAAAGCACAGACACATGTACACATACATACACACAAGCACACACACACATATACAAGCAAACACACACCCGTTTTGTCGTGCATTATTCTCTCCAATCTGCTTTTCTGATTCACTGGTGGTTTGAACGCCTGGGCTAGGCAGCTGTCCTTCCTCTGCCTGCTGAGCCACTTCATTGAAGGGAAGGCTACAGGAGATCGAATAAAAAATGACTAGATGCCTTGTGGCAGCAAGCATCGATTAAAAGGAGTAGGGAGTTTCTGCCAGACAGTTGGAGTTTTTCGTTAATACAAAAGGCTTTAACATAATACACTTAACATTTCCATTTATCACATTTGTAGCCTTTCCTTTAGAACATGGGGGAGGAAATGGGTGCATCATATGTTATGTATAAATAAAAATATTGTCTCAGAGATTCACTAATCCACTGCATCTCTATGTATCTGTGTCCTTTGTTTAGCTTCTCTGGTTCAATCACTCTTCTTCCTAATGATCTTCTGTGTAGTGTAAATCCAGCAGTGAAGAGACAAGCACGGATATCTGTATGCTTCCCTGTGGCTGTTTCCCATTGTTCATGACAAAGTTCTGCCTCAGCAATAGCAAACACATTTTATTCTTTACTTTAAAATCACAGGACACTAACATGCAACTGAGACCCTCCTTCAGCACTATTGTACTCTGCTAGAGGAGTATAAATATGCACTTTAAACCATACTCTTTTACTGTCATAAAATGAATGATGGGGGGGAATACAATAATCAGCATAATTGTCTACAGGGAACTGGTCTAAAAAACACACTCATATGCAATTGAAATTGTCATGGACAGATATGGCATCCATTTTTGCTAATTAATTTTTACAGAACGGATAGTTCACTCTCCTTGAAAGCTTTTAAACCTGATAACATCAACAGTATTTCGATCATGAGATATGTATCACTCGACACCAAATCATCTTTCATAAAGCAATTATTTTGCAAAAAACACTTAAATCATTTCTTGAATCAGTCTTAAAAAGATATAGCTTAGCTGTATAACACTGATGAAATTACAAGCACTTCTAAGTTCTAACCCTAATGTGGGTACACATATGTTCATACTGTATATATACACATACACCCCATATATGCCACTTACGTGGGCTATACATCTACATTTATGGCCAATATGATCAGGGAGCCGATTCACCAATATCGATTTTCCAGTGAATCAGTGACAAACAACATGTTAAAAACCCCTGATTCGCCAATCCCGACCATGGGCAGGATGTAATGCCGACTGAGTTCGGCCGACGTGCATGAATCCGGTCTAACTCAGATATTTTTTTTAAAGGGGCAATGGTTTTGCCTTTTAAGTGATTGACCCTTTAAAAAAAAGTCCATGTTCGGCCCGCATCCCACTCAGCTGCCAAACTTGGCGTCATTATATCCGGCCCAACATTTTGGTCAGTACTGGTGAGTCAGGGAAATCCAACATGTTGGATTTCTCTTGATACCACAACCCAGCATCGGCAGAATGAGGAATTGCCCCACATTTTGCCTGTTGCGTAGGCCTCTTTAGTCTTTGGCTTCCAGCTTTCCTTCTTTCCCTGGACGCTTAATGCCCTACCCCCATTTACTTAGTTACATGAGTGGTCAGGCCATTGCTGTGAGCATTCTAATGATCTAATTGGCTATATGTTGCGCTAACACAACCTTCTTTAAAACTAATTATTCAAGAATGGGCATAATAAACATATAAGAAACACAAATATTACACCTTTCAGACATAGCCATAAAAAACTGGATATTGCCGGGGCACACAGAGTCGACCTGGGTCCTGCTTATATCTAAAAGGATCAGACCCGTGTTGACAGTACCTCCCAGGACTCACAACACTGGTCAGTGCCCCAACTTATGTCAGAATGGTGCAACCAGGGTTTTTAGACCTGGGTCTCACCAAAAAGGAGCTAATTGGCTGTTCATGGCTACCTGTGTCTCACTGAGAAGGAGCTGATTGGCTGTTCAGGGCTACCTAGGGCTGTTACAGATTACGTCATCAGCAGCAGATGGCAGAAGACTGCAAAACAGCATTCCTTTAAATGATTTCATGCAGAATGCCAGGGAAGACAGGGCTTACTGTATGTGTGAAGGGGGTCGACCCGGAAAATCCCGGGTCTGTTGTGTAGTGTGAAAGGGTTCTCCGATCTGGCACCCGGCCGGAGCCGCACATTTGCCGGGCGTATGTCTGAAAGGAGTATAAAAGGGACATTGCATATGCATTGCTCTTTTTTAACTCCTCACTAACACATTAGCTAAATCACCTATGCAAACATTTAGGGGTGTATTCAATTGCAGTCAGAACAGCCGTCTTGTCGGAAAGATGGCAGTTTCCGACCTTTTAATGTTGGATCCTGTTCCGACCTATTCAATCCTTTCCAACAAGTCGGCAATTCCGACTTGTCGGAAAACACGTGGATTGGCGGAATAGCCGTGGAGGTTTTAGCCCCGTTTCCAACAATGTCAATCCCACTTTAAAAAAAGCTGGATTGGTATTGTCGAGAACCATTGAATACTGCATTGTCGGATCC
This sequence comes from Pseudophryne corroboree, assembly GCF_028390025.1. Taxonomy (NCBI): domain Eukaryota; kingdom Metazoa; phylum Chordata; class Amphibia; order Anura; family Myobatrachidae; genus Pseudophryne; species Pseudophryne corroboree. The sequence goes on from NC_086449.1 coordinate 286,629,115, forward strand.
TTTCTGTCGGAACGGATCCAACAAGCATTGAATACACCCCTAGATGTCCATTTAGACTGTTTTAGGCCTAATTGAGTGTAAACTGTAACATACCCCAAAAAGCCGCAAATCTCAGTCAATAGCCAATGTAATTCAGAATGGTTGGAAAATGTGTTCAGTCAATGACCTCATTAGATTGTGTATGTGGTCATGGCCTGTACAGTATTTGTTAACATTTAACCACATATGTCAGTACATACATGCATGCCATATCTCCTTCCACAGAACAACCAGGGCAAGCATAATAGAGATTTTCATGCTACAAGCATGCAGGTTGAGGAGTAAACCATTTCAAAGCTGAATATTGGAAACTGCAGATCTAAAAATATGCACTCAAATGTTTGAATGCTGATTCTATCACCTGCTTACATTTTGTCACTGGTTAATGGTTCATTTAATTTTTTGGTAGTGTGATTAATAACAGTGGATACCACAGGGGCGGATCCAGAAGAAAATGAAAGGGGGGGCACCATGATAGGCGAACAGTAATAGTTATACAGGTTGAGTATCCCATATCCATATATTCCGAAATACGGAATATTCCGATATACGGACTTTTTTGAGTGAGAGTCAAATAGTGAAACCTTTGTTTTCTGATGGCTCAATGTACACAAACTTTGTTTAATACACAAAGTTATTAATAATATTGTATTAAATGACCTTCAGGCTGTGTGCATAAGGTCTATATGAAACATAAATGATTTGTGTGAATGTACATACACTTTGTTTAATGCACAAAGTTATAAAAAATATTGGCTAAAATTACCTACAGGCTGTGTGTATAAGGTGTATATGTAACATAAATGCATTCTGTGCTCAGACTTAGGTCCCATCACCATGATATCTCATTATGGTATGCAATTATTCCAAAATACGGAAAAATCCGATATCCAAAATACCTCTGGTCCCAAGCATTTTGGATAAGGGATACTCAACCTGTATTTACATGCACCTAAGGCACGCATGCTCCCAGAAAAGGGGTGTGTTATCATAGGGGGCGTGGCCTCACAGAATAGGCCATCAGGTAATGATTGGATGTAGGAGCGCATCCTGGTTTATTGCCAATGTTTCACCCTGATGAAAAGGCTGATTGGGCCTTGAAATATTGGTCACCTGTTCCATTAGTTATGGGAGCCTGGAAGGCACCCCAGCACAATATAATTATTAGTTGGTGGTGGCAGGTGCAGCATACCTTGTTTTGGGCACTGTACTGAGACTCAGACTGTAGGACACGAACTGCCCATCTTTGATTAGCAGAAGCAGCCAGCTGGATCTCCAACAAGCAGCATAAGACATCTGCAGGACAGCCCTGTCACAATTACAAGGGCCGCCTTCTCAAAGCTGAGGCTGAGTTTGACTGCACCTAGCATGGTGGTAAAGGAAGTGGAGGAGGAAGCACTGGGAAACTGTGCGGTGTAGTGAGGGCTAATGAAGCCTTCTGCGTTGTCATAAGTAACAGTCTTACTCGATGCTGGCATTTGAACTCCGCGCCTGGGCTGGACTCTGGCCGCCTGGCAGTGGGGGAGGTAGGTTGCGGTGTGAGCAGGGGGAGACGAGCTGAGGCTTCAGCGTCCCCATTGGTTACCACACAGACTTGCTGTTAGAGCTGCGGCGGGTCCTAGTGCCTGCCGGCTCTTTTATTAAATCTGACTGACAGAAATAGCAGTAGTGCTGCTGCTGTTCTCCTTTTGAAAAAAAGAAGTCAGAAACGACAGGGGGGGCACGGGCCCGAGTGCCCCCCCCCCCTGGATCCGCCTATAGATACCAGTCACACCTTGCATATCATATGAGATTAATCTCAAACTGACATATTTTTGACAGCATTAAACAGAAAATAAAGGCTGGATGATAAGTAACTAAATAAAGAGGAAAAATTACATTGGCAAATAAATTTACATTTTGTCATCATATATATAAACTTGTGTATCATTAAACTTAATAATCTATTGCATATTAATATGTTTATACTTCAATATATCTATCCATGTTTCCTGTATCCTTTAGTGAAAGTAGACATTACTTAGGAGGATAAAGCATCTTGGACCTTCATGACTGTGAAAAATGCAAAAATCACATTTTGTTGTTATAAAGTCTCCTAGGTAGCATATGTTCTACGCAGTCAGCATATTGGCAGATTGGTGAATTGTCCAGCATACAGTACTGTAAAGGGGAGCTTCAACGGTTTGTAATAGATTAGGGACTAAATGCTCCATCTTGATTTACATTTTTATAGGACCTGCAGAAGCAAGTAGGGTAACGTCATACTCGATATAGAAACATTTTAGTTATGGGATTCACTTGCTATTTAATAGGGCTTTAGTCAGGATCCCGGCATTCGGAATGTCGGTAGTCAGAACACCGGCGCCAGAATCCCAACACTACTCAGAATACCAACACCAGGAGCCCGACATTGATTGCAATGCCGGCATGGAATCCTGACTATCGGCATTCCAAGTGTAAATATGCCGGGGCTGCTTAGGGTTAGGCTGTGCGGGGGTGGGTGGGGGAGGTTAGATTTAGGCTGTGGGGGAGGGGGAATGTTAGGGTTAGGCTGCAGGGAGCGAGGTTTAGGGTTATGCACCACTGGGGAAGGTTAGGGTTAGGCTGCAGTGTGGGGGGGGGGGGGGTTAGGGTTATGCACCAACGGGGAAGGTTAGGGTTAGGCAGCAGGGGTGAAGGGTCAGATTCAGGCTACGGAGGTGGGGGGTTAGGTTTAGGCACCGCCTTTAGGGGGGGTAGGGTCAGGCTGCGGTGATGGGAGAGGTTTGGTTAGGGAGGCAGGAGGTTAGGCTTAGTATACTTACTTAGTAGGTGTCGGGATTCTACACATCTGGATATCGCTTTCGGTATTCTGACCACCGGCATCCCAAGCGCTGGGATCCCGATCCCATCCCATTTAATGTATATCAGCCTTTTGAACATAGATGTGATCCACTAGTACTGGTGCGAGAGTGACAAATGAATAAAGGACAAGAATGGTAACCATTATCCTGCCAAAATCTTTTTAACATGTTGCTCAGTGGCCCCTTGCCAGTATATTAGAGACCTGTGGGCAAAAATGGGTGTCACGTCCAATGCTATTAGTAATGCAGAAATATTATCCACATAGTGAGACTTTTTATTTCAAAAGTGGCAACCATAGAACTAGCTCATTACATTTATTTTGAAATATCTCCTTTTTTTTCTTCACTATTTTGTAACAGTGCAACGTAGCCCAAACTTTTTAATCAGGCATCTAGAAGATCACTCTTCTTATTAGGGATGTGTACCGACCACCGTGTTTTTTGGTTTTTTATCTGTATAAACTCCATGTTTTGGTTTTGCCAAAACCGCCCTCACAGGTTTTAGTTTTGGTTTTGGATTTGTATTACCTGTATTTAAAAAAAAAAAACATTTGGGTCAGTGGCGGAACTAGCAAGCGGCGGGCCCAGGTGCAACAAAATGCTTTGGGCCCCCCCCCCCTCCCCCCCTCATCCCATCCAAGTCCACTCCCTCACCCCTGGAGAGGATCTGGTGAGGGGGACCTGCTCAGGGCCAGAGAATGGATACCTAGCAACAGTGCCGTAAGTAGACATTTTAGCGCTGTGTGCAAGAAACGGTATCGGAGCCCCCCCTATGTAAAATAGGGGCAGTGCGCGCGGCAGGCGCACAAAAAATATAGGGGCGTGGCTTCGTGGTGAAGGGGTGTTGCCACAAAATAATACCAATTCATATAACGGTGCACAGTAGTCTCCAGTTATTCAAATTACGCGGCACAGTAGCACCACTACACCAGGTAGAGCCCTTTTTACACCTTGCGGCAGACAGATTCCCCTTTTTACACATTACGGCAGACAGCGTTTCCTTTTTACACATTACGGCAGACAGCGTCCCCTTTCCACACCGGGCGGCGGTGGCTCGCAGCACACAGCGGCATGTAATGAGTCAGTTTGACTCATTACATGCCGCGCTGCTTTGGTCCCCTGGACAGTGGCGGGCCCCAGTGAACGGCACTGCTTGCACTGGTGGTAGTTCCGCCACTGATTTGGGCCTTTTTTGTTCCTACAGTATTATTAACTTCAATAATATTAATTTCCCTTTATTTCCAGTCAATTTTGACCACATCACAACTCACAATATTGTTTTCATCCAGTTCAGGCCAAAAGGTTGCACCAAGCTAGCTGGCTGACTAGGATAAGCAACAGCAGTGGGTGGTACACACATGTGGCTGTTCAACTTCAAATATGGCACATCTGGCAAACAGAGTGGCAGACAGGCTGGCAGTTTAATAAACTACATGACCGCATAGAAAGTAACCAAGAATGTTTTCATTAATCAAGAAGTAGTACAGAAACCGGGGGGCAGTACAGGGAAATGGAGGTATTAAAAAAAGAATAACAAAACAATTGATTGATTAAAAATTAACCATCGTGTATGTGTGGGTCCATGTGGTAGGCAACTGTATGTGAATGACTAAATATTCTCTGTGAGGCCTACCAGCAAAAAGATATTAAAAGAAGAATAAACAAATTATTGACTGATTGATTGATTGATTGATTGTGGTAGGCAACTGTATGGTCCACTAGGGCAGAGACTGATGTGAATGACTACATATTCTCTTTGAGGTCTACAGGCAAAAAGACAGAAAAGCAATGAAAGAAGAATTTAAAAATGATCGAACGATCAATTGAATAATTAAAATTAACATTTGTGAGGCTGTTCTGCAGGGGGAAAATATCATAAAATACAAGAATCATTGATTGATTGATTGATTGATTGATTGATTGATTGATTGATTGATTAAATTTAACATGCATGAAGCACATGTTTTATTACAAATTACTTAAAAATGTTGGAGAATTAACCAATAAAAATGTTTGTCTATGCAAAATAGGCCATCACCAATGCCCCCCAAAATTACAGCTCATAATGAAAAGCAAAGTGGTGGGAGATGGAATTGTCATTGGGCCCTCCCACCTACTTTTATGCTGGATATTAAAAAGAACATGCACAGTTTAACAAACTAAGAACTTCAGCGACGGGACTGACACTTTTGTGGCTGAAGTGCTTGCTTTGTTTGGGCCTGCACATACCAATATTTTTGGCAGGACTATCTCCGATCACTAGTAAGGAGGTTGATGATGAGGGTGTTAATTACATTTTGATTTTGTAAAATAAATTTCGTGAACTTGCTGCAAAGGACGTAACATGGAGGAGGTGCCCAGATGGTTACTGCCCCTATCTTTACTAACTTTGGCCTCCCAAATGGAGCAGATTCCTTAACAAACATTGTCAGTATTTGGGTAAAAATAATTCCACACACTAGAGTTGGCTTTTTTCGTCTTATGTTTAGGCATCACAATCACTTTCTTTTTATCACGTACAAGAACTGCAAACACTGGTGGCTGACTTACACAAACAATATCATCAACATCTTCATCTTCCTTATTAGTGTCAGATAGTGGTAGTATACAAATATCCCCCTCATCCTGTTTCACTACCACACTAGCATCCTCAATTTCTATTATGTTCTTATCACCATCTTTACTTGTGTTGCTCTCCACATGTGCAGATGCTGCAGAAATGGTGAAAGGAGGCAAAAGAGGCTGCTCTATGAGGACTGTGCGAGAAATGTCAGACTCAGACATAGGTAATGTGAACACCCATAGACTCTCCTCAGGGATTTATAAAGACACAGTTTGACCTTTAGTGTTCTTTAGTGTTATGGGCACTGATTTGTTGCCTTTACCCCTTTCCTTAACATTGCAAAAGATTCTGATTTTACATGCCCTTACCTAAACTTTCTGCCCCCTGGACCACCTTTAGTAGATGTACTATCATGACTGGCAGCAGCTGCAGCGCTAGCAGTTCGTTGCTGCTCCTGCTATCCATATCAAAATCAACACACACAAGCTGTACAAAAAAGAGCAATTTTTTCCCTTTTTTTTTAACAAAAACTCAAACAGTGAGGCGTTACAAAACTGTTATGTACACCAGTGCCTGCAGGAATGTACTGGTGTCTGAACTGTTATGCACACCAGTGCCTGCAGGAATGTACTGGTGTCTGAACTGTTATGCACACCAGTGCCTGCAGGAATGTACTGGTGTCTGAACGGATAGGGATGCAAAACAAATGAACTCACAGACAGACTGGGGAATATGACTACATACACAGAAGGTGATAGGGTAACAAAATAAACACAAAGTGAACAGAGAAGCCCAGAGGCTAAGAAACTGGGTGTCTCCCTAGTATTAGGAATGCTCAGATGGAAAAAGCAAGATGTTGTGTTTTAATACGTAGAGAACCCGAAATGCTGTTGCTAAGGGCAACAGCAAAACCCTAAAGGGTTACCAACGGGTGTGGCAGTAAACTCCTTGGTCAGAGATGGAATGATAGACACAAGGAGAGTCTCCACAATCCTAATCCTCACTTGCAGTGCACAGGTTCAGCTTACTGCCACTAAACTGACACCTGAACACATTGCACAGTGAGAAAGGATTTAGGCAGGCAAGTCTGAGAATACAGCCGCAAACTTGCTAAGTTCACAGAGTAGCAAAAAAACCTCAGCAAGTTAAACGACTGACTCCAGTTTTACTGCTAGGTCTGGATTGGCAGAGTGTAGTACCAAACCCCAAGGCCTATTTGCAGTAAGCAACAACAAATACAAAGCTACACAGTACTGGCTAACTTTCAGGAACTGACTAACCAACAAAGATTCAGCAGCATCTGCTTAACCTGAGAAGAGGCCTTATATAGCAGGTGCTGTCCACGCCCCACTCAGACCTCACAGACTGTGAGCACAAAAACCAGCACCGGATCCCCTGCCGTGCACAAAGCCTGTAACCACTGCACAGCAAAAGACCCGAACCGGAGTATCAGCTGCGCTCAGGCCACTCCGCTAGCACTTGTCTCCCGGTTGCCATGACGACGTGGCAGCACAGGGCAGGAGACCCTAACAGTAACTTATATTTATGTGAACAATGTTGCAGTGGGATACAGCATCCACAGTTTTAAATGGCACCACAAATTGGCGATTATTATGTCAACAAAGGCGCTTATATTTATTATGTCAACATAGGCAATTATATATATTATGTCAACAAAGACTCATATTTATTTTATTGATCAAGGCATATATATATATGAATATATATATAAAAACAATGAACAAATGCACACTCCATAAATATAAATAAACTGTGCTCCCTTTAAGATGTTCCTTCCCAGGTCCAGAAAAAATACTATTGTAGGAAAAGGGCACTCAAATACAGTAGAAAAAAAGTTTTCATTTTATTATTTTTCCAAAAAACACTTTAAAAATCCATACTGATGGCAATGGTGGAGAAAAAAGTACTTATGTCCATAATGATTCAAGCACAATAAATGCCACTTAAAATCATAGTTTCAACATCAATGCAACACTGAAAAAGAATAAAAAAAAAGCCAAAACTTATCCGTTGTCGACCTCGGTCATCTAGTGACCGTCATAGACCTCTGGATGGCTTTGGCAGCAGTGGTGGATGGCTTTGGCAGCAGTGGTGATTTGTGCTACGATGCAGAGGTATATGATGGTCACTAGTCGTTCAAGTGCTCAGTGCCATTTCTAGCAGTGTGTGAGCCATGTGATCGCATGGGGCACCCGCCGCGGCACTTGCCAGCACCTATTCTGCTCCCATATCCCCCCTCCCACAGTACCCCACTCAGGGGGTGGAGTTTCACGGAATTATGCCATGATGCAACCACATCATTTCCCAAAACTTCACCCCCCCGAGCAAAGTACTATGGCCGGGAAGAGAGGGAGCCTGATAGTAGTGCTGGCGGACTGGTGCCATGGAATTCCTACCCCTGGGCATGAGCATTACCCCTGGAAATGTGCATTTCCCCATGACAATGAGCATTACACAATGAGCAATGACAGCAGGGCTTGAAACCCCTGGCAATGAGCATGGAACCCCTGCCAACAAACATTACACTCCCCTGGCAACTAGCATGACACCCAGAGCATGAAATCCCTGGTAATGAGCATGACATCCAGCACATGAAACCCCTGGCAAAAGCATGACACCTAGTGCATGAAACCCATGGCAACGAGCAGGTAATTTAAAAGTAATTCTAAGCTTTACTGTAGGGTATAATGTATCACAGGCATTGCGGTGTGTGCATAATATGGTACAGGGGGCATATTATGGTGCATAGGGCATTACTGTGTGGGGCTTAATATCGTGGAATGTTTTTTGTTCCCTGAGGTGGCTGAGGTCTGTTGTTGCAGGGTCAAAAACTGGGGTGTAATTGAGTCTTTTCCTGCGAGGCCACGCCCATTTTAGCAAAGCCATGCCCATTTTAATGAGGCAATGCCCCATAACCGGGAGCGCGCAAATCTTTGGCATGCGCAAAATAGTTTTGGTTTTGTCTAGGAAGGGGGGGGGGGATTTTTGAATGTCTATGTGGGGTGGGGGGGGGGGCGCATCTTTTTACTGCTCGCACTGGGAGCCAAATTGTCTGGAAACAGCACTGCAGGTGCCAACCTAATGGGAGCAGTATGATTTACTGGTGCATGGAATCCTGGAGCTCGAAATACAGAAGCTGGGACCCTGATTTTTACTAAGCCGCAGGGGTGAGTAAGGGGTGTTCTCCCCTCTCCACAACCCTATAACCCTCCCTCCCCGCAGCCTAACCTTAACCTCCTCCCGTAGGTGCCTAAACCTAACCCCCTGTCCCTGCTGCCTAAACCTAACCCACCCGCAGCCTAACCTTCCGGGGGGGTGGGGGGGATGTCTAACCCTAACCCCTCCTCCCCGCAGCCTAATCCTAGCCCCCGCCCCAGGACGCAACCTAACTCAAACCCTCCCACCCCCCACCCCCGCGGCTGTCAGTATTCTGCCACTGGGATGGTATACCCATTCTGGATGCCGGTGTCGGCATTCGGAATAGGGTCGGTATTCCGGTGTTGGTATCCTGACTGATTCCCAAACAAATACATCATTGTTTAACAAAATTAATTATTAAAATTAGTATATTCTGACTGTGAGTATTCTCAGTGATTGCCAATTTATTGTATAACAGTACTGCCCTACAGTGCAAGGCTTTTTATTACAATATGATCATCTTTAGACATTTGGATATTTTATTTGTTTATTTATTTATTTTTTAAATAAGTTCTGGCCCATGAACTATATTGAAACATATATGATGCTGTTCTCATGACCTGGACTAAATATATATATATTTTTTGTCATATAAAATTTACATTTTCCTGGGCAAAGGAACAGTAACCGACAAATAGTTTTTAATTTACATTTTACCTTCTCATTGCAACAAATGTGCAGGGTTAGAAAGACTGAAGGCTGCAGCACTTACAGTGACCATATTCATGTCACATGAAAGTCAATAAGAAACCATATGTGGATATACAGGTCATATATCAAAATATACATCAGTATTGATCTCTGCAACTAGAATCAATACAGATTTATTTTTTATGATTTATGCATGATTTCAGTCATATGTACATGCTAATTTTACACAGATTTTTTGTTATCAACATTGCTTTGCTACTAATTACATGCTAAATGTATAAGAGAAATCAAAAACACAGAGGTACTGTTTTCTGTGTCATTATAGGTGAATTATATGCCACTTTGTAATTAACCACTCCTAGGCAGCATTTTGATTTACTGGTTTTATACAGTCTACATCACAGTCAGAAAAATGACACTGCCATACACTATAGTGAAGCAGGTAACAAAGGCTTGATTTATTGGCATACCCACCATGATGGACTGCACTGCAACTAAGGCAGCCTGCTGGCTGAGCATGATGGGATATGTAATTCAAGAACAGCTGGAGTGTCCACCTTTGAATTATAAATATCTTAAAGGTACAGTTCAGCTGTGTGGAAGCATTGTAAATGTCTCTATTGTACACTTTCATGATCATTTAGGTTAGTAGAAGGATAGCAGAGAGAAAACATGTTTACATGTGCTACATTTGCACATGGGTGAAGTGTCGTTTTTTATATTGTGCCTATAAATATGGGTTCCCTCTTGTAGAATGCATCTGTGGATTAAAGTATATGCATTAAAATTAGAGATGAGCGGGTTCGGTTCTCCGAGATCCGAACACCCCCATACCCCCCCCCCCCCCCCCCCCGCCCCCCGAACTTCACCTATTTTACACGGTTCCGAGGCAGCCTCGGATCTTCCCGCCTTGCTCGGTTAACCTGAACGCGCCCGAACGTCATCATCCCGCTGACGGATTCTCGCGAGATTCGTATTCTGTATAAAGAGCCGTGCGTTGCCGCCATTTTCACTCGTGCATTGGAGATTGAACGGAGAGGACGTGGCTGCGTTCTCTCCCTGAAAAGCTCCGTAATCTGTGCTCAGTGTGCTGCAAATATCTGTGCTCAGTGTGCTACAAATATCTGTGCTCAGTGTGCTGAAAATATCTACGTTCTCTGCCTGAAAACGCTCCAAATCTGTGCTCAGTGTGCTGCAAATATCTGTGCTCAGTGTGCTGCATTGTGGGGTCTGGGGACCACCAGTATATAATTATAGTAGTACAGTACAGTAGGCCATTGCTGTATCTTGCAGCTCTGTGTTAAGTATACTATCTCTGTGCTGCATTATGGTGAGCAGTATATAGTAGGACAGTGCAGCATTTTGGTGACCAGCAGTATACATATATAGTACAGTACAGTAGGCCATTGCTGTATCTTGCAGCACTGTGTCAAGTATACTATCTCTGTGCTGCATTACTGTGAGCAGTATATAGTAGGACAGTGCAGCATTTTGGTGACCAGCAGTATCATATATAGTACAGTACAGTAGGCCATTGCTGTATCTTGCAGCTCTGTGTCAAGTATACTATCTCTGTGCTGCATTATTGTGGGCAGTATATAGTAGGACAGTGCAGCATTTTGGTGACCAGCAGTATACATATATAGTACAGTACAGTAGGCCATTGCTGTATCTTGCAGCTCTGTGTCAAGTATACTATCTCTGTGCTGCATTATTGTGAGCAGTATATAGTAGGACAGTGCAGCATTTTGGTGACCAGCAGTATACATATATAGTACAGTACAGTAGGCCATTGCTGTATCTTGCAGCACTGTGTCAGTCAAGTATACTATCTCTGTGCTGCATTATTGTGAGCAGTATATAGTAGGACAGTGCAGCATTTTGGTGACCAGCAGTATACATATATAGTACAGTACAGTAGGCCATTGCTGTATCTTGCAGCTCTGTGTCAAGTATACTTTCTCTGTGCTGCATTATTGTGAGCAGCATATAGTAGGACAGTGCAGCATTTTGGTGACCAGCAGTATACATATATAGTACAGTACAGTAGGCCATTGCTGTATCTTGCAGCTCTGTGTCAAGTATACTATCTCTGTGCTGCATTATTGTGAGCAGTATATAGTAGGACAGTGCAGCATTTTGGTGACCAGCAGTATACATATATAGTACAGTACAGTAGGCCATTGCTATTGATATATTACTGGCATATAATTCCACACATTAAAAAATGGAGAACAAAAATGTGGAGGGTAAAACAGGGAAAGATCAAGATCCACTTCCACCTCGTGCTGAAGCTGCTGCCACTAGTCATGGCCGAGACAATGAAATGCCATCAACGTTGTATGCCAAGGCCGATGCCCAATGTCATAGTAGAGAGCATGTAAAATCCAAAAAACAAAAGTTCAGTATAATAACCCAAAAATCTATATTAAAAGCGTCTGAGGAGAATCGTAAACTTGCCAATATGCCATTTACGACACGGAGCGGCAAGGAACGGCTGAGGCCCTGGCCTATGTTCATGGCTAGTGGGTCAGCTTCACATGAGGATGGAAGCACTCATCCTCTCGCTAGAAAAATGAAAAGACTTAAGCTGGCAAAAGCACAGCAAAGAACTGTGCATTCTTCAAAATGACAAATCACCAAGGAGAATCCAATTGTGTCGGTTGTGATGCCTGACCTTCCCAACACTGGACGAGAAGAGGTGGCGCCTTCCACCATTTGCACGCCCCCTGAAAGTGCTGGAAGGAGCACCCACAGTCCAGTTCCTGATAGCCAAATTGAAGATGTCACTGTTGAAGTTCACCAGGATGAGGATATGGGTGTTGCTGGTGCTGAGGAGGAAATTGACAAGGAGGATTCTGATGGTGAGGTGGTTTGTTTAAGTCAGGCACCCGGGGAGACACCTGTTGTCCTTGGGACGAATATGGCCATTGACATGCCTGGTCAAATTACAAAAAAAAAATCACCTCTTCGGTGTGGAATTATTTTAACAGAAATGCGGACAACAGGTGTCAAGCCATGTGTTACCTTTGTCAAACTGTAATAAGTAGGGGTAAGGACGTTAACCACCTAGGAACATCCTTCCTTATACGTCACCTGGAGCGCATTCATCAGAAGTCATTGACAAGTTCAAAAACTTTGAGTGACATCGGAAGCAGTCCACTGACAACTAAATCCCTTCCTCTTGTACCCAAGCTCCTGCAAACCACACCACCAACACCCTCAGTGTCAATTTCCTCCTTAGACATGAACGCCAATAGTCCTGCAGGCCATGTCACTAGCAAGTCTGATGAGTTCTCTCCTAACTGGGATTCCTCCGATGGATCCTTGAGTGTAACGCCTACTGCTGCTGACGCTGCTGTTGTTGCTGCTGGGAGTCAATTGTCATCCCAGAGGGGAAGTCGGAAGACCACTTGTACTACTTCCAGTAAGCAATTGACTGTCCAACAGTCCTTTGCGAGGAAGATGAAATATCACAGCAGTCATCCTGCTGCAAAGCGGATAACTCAGGCCTTGGCAGCTGTGTTAGTGTTGAACGAGTGTCCGGTATCCTCCGTTAATTCACAGGGAATTAGAGAATTTCTTGAGGTAGTGTGTCCCCGGTACCAAATACCATCTAGGTTCCACTTCTCTAGGCAGGCGATACTGAGAATGTACACAGACGTCAGAAAAAGAGTCACCAGTGTCCTAAAAAATGCAGTTATACCCAATGTTCACTTAACCACGGACATGTGGACAAGTGGAGTAGGGCAGACTAAGGACTATATGACTGTGACAGCCCACTGGGTAGATGTATTGCCTCCCGCAGCAAGAACAGCAGCGGCGGCACCAGTAGCAGCATCTCGCAAACGCCAACTTGTTCCTAGGCAGGCTACGCTTTGTATCACCACTTTCCATAAGAGGCACACAGCTGACAACCTCTTACGGAAACTGAGGAGTATCATCGCAGAATGGCTTACCCTAATTGGACTCTCCTGGGGATTTGTGACATCGGACAATGCCACCAATATTGTGCGTGCATTACATGTGGGCAAATTCCAGCACGTCCCATGTTTTGCACATACATTGAATTTGGTGGTGCAGAATTTTTTTTAAAACGACAGGGGCGTGCAAGAGATGCTGTCAGTGTCCCGAAGAATTGCGGGCCACTTTCGGCATTCAGCCACCGCGTGCTGAAGACTGGAGCACCAGCAAACACTCCTGAACCTGCCCCACCATCATCTGAAGCAAGAGGTGGTAACGAGGTGAAATTCAACCCTCTATATGCTTCAGAGGATGGAGGAGCAGCAAAAGGCCATTCAAGCCTATACATCTGCCTACGATATAGGCAAAGGAGGGGGAATGCACCTGACTCAAGCGCAGTGGAGGATGATTTCAACGTTGTGCAAGGTTCTGCAACCCTTTGAACTTGCCACACGTGAAGTCAGTTCAGACACTGCCAGCCTGAGTCAGGTCATTCCCCTCATCAGGCTTTTGCAGAAGCAGCTGGAGAGATTGAAGGAGGAGCTAAAACAGAGCGGTTCCGCTAGGCATATGGGACTTGTGGATGGAGCCCTTAATTCGTTTAACCAGGATTCACGGGTGGTCAATCTGTTGAAATCAGAGCACTACATTTTGGCCACCGTGCTCGATCCTAGGTTTAAAGCCTACGTTGTATCTCTCTTTCCGGCAGACACAAGTCTGCACATGTTCAAAGACCTGCTGGTGAGACACTTGTCAAGTCAAGCGGAACGTGACCCGTCAACAGCTCCTCATTCACATTCTACCGCAACTGGGGCTGCGAGGAAAAGGCTAAGAATTCTGAGCCAACCCACTGGCGGTGATGCAGGGCAGTCTGGAGCGAGTGCTGACATCTGGTCCGGACTGAAGGACCTGCCAACGATTACTAACATGTCGTCTACTGTCACTGCATAGGATTCTGTCACCATTGAAAGAATGGTGGAGGATTATATGAGTGACCGCATCCAAGTAGGCACGTCAGACAGTCCGTACGTATACTGGCAGGAAAAAAGAGGCAATTTGGAGGTCCTTGCATAAACTGGCTTTATTTTACCTAAGTTACCTAATTTTACCTCCAGTGTGCACTCCGAAAGAGTGTTTAGTGCAGCCGGTCACATTGTCAGCAATCAGCGTACGAGGTTACTTCCAGAAAATGTGGAGAAGATGATGTTCATCAAAATGAATTATAAACAATTCCTTCCTGGAGACATTCACCAGCAATTGCCTCCAGAAAGTACACATGGACCCGAGATTGTAGATTCCAGTGGGGACGAATTAATACTCTGTGAGGAGGGGGATGTACACAGTAAAAGGGGTGATGAATTGGACGATGAGGAGGCGGTGGACATCTTGCCTCTGTAGACCAGTTTGTGCAAGGAGAGATTGATTGCTTCTTTTTTGGTGGGGGCCCAAACCAACCAGTCATTTCAGCCACAGTCGTGTGGCAGACCCTGTGGCTGACATGATGGGTTTGTTAAAGTGTGCATGTCCTGTTTATACAACATAAGGGTGGGTGGGAGGGCCCAAGGACAATTCCATATTGCAACTCTTTTTTATTTTTTATTTATCTCTGCATCATGTGATGTTTGGGACTAATTTTTTTAAGTACCATCCTGTCTGACACTGCAGTGCCACTCCTAGATGGGCCTGGTGTATGTGCCGCCCACTTGGGTCGCTTAGCTTAGTCATCCAGCGACCTCGGTGCAAATTTTAGGACTAAAAATAATATTGTGAGGTGTTCAGAATAGACTGAAAATGAGTGGAAATTATGGTTATTGAGGTTAATAATACTATGGGATCAAAATTACCCCCAAATTCTATGATTTAAGCTGTTTTTGAGAGGTTTTTGAAAAAAAAACACCCGAATCCAAAACACACCCGAATCCGACAAAAAAATTTCAGTGAGGTTTTGCCAAAACACGTCCGAATCCAAAACACGGCCGCGGAACCGAATCCAAAACCAAAACACAAAACCCGAAAAATTTCCGGTGCACATCTCTAATTAAAATATGTAGCCACTGTACTGTTTGTTCATCTACAAACAACATCACCCACCCAACCTAACTCAACACAGTTAACCCTCATGAAATACACCACCTATCAAAAGAAGTACCTATTTTATCTAACAATACCATATACAGTGCATCCGGAAAATATTCACAGCGCTTCACTTTTTCCACATTTTGTTACGTTACAGCCTTATTCCAATATGATTAAATTAATTTCCCCCCCACAAAATTCTACACACAATACCCCATAATGACAACATGAAAAAAAATTTTTTTTTTAGTGATGTGCACCAGAAATTTTTCGGGTTTTGTGTTTTGGTTTTGGATTCGGTTCCTCGGCCATGTTTTGGATTCGGACGCGTTTTGGCAAAACCTCCCTGAAATGTTTTTGTCGGATTCGGGTGTGTTTTGGATTCGGGTGTTTTTTTTACAAAAAAAACTCAAAAAAAGCTTAAATCATAGAATTTGGGTGTCATTTTGATCCCATAGTATTATTAACCTCAATAACCATAATTTCCACTCATTTCCAGTCTATTCTGAACACCTCACACCTCACACTATTATTTTTAGTCCTAAAATTTGCACCGAGGTCGCTTGATGACTAAGCTAAGCGACCCAAGTGGCCGGCACAAACACATGGCCCATCTAGGAGTGGCACTGCAGGGTCAGACAGGATGGCAGATTAAAAAAATTGTCCCTAAACAGCACATGATGCAAAGACAAAAAGAGGCGCAATGAGGTAGCTGTGTGACTAAGCTAAGCGACACAAGTGGCCGACACAAACACCTGGCCCATCTAGGAGTGGCACTGCAGTGTCAGACAGGATGGCACTTCAAACAAATAGTCCCCAAACAGCACATGATGCAAAGAAAAAAAGAGGTGCACCAAGGTCGCTGTATGGCTAAGCTAAGCGACCCAAGTGGCCGACACAAACACCTGGCCCATCTAGGAGTGGCACTGCAGTGTCAGACAGGATGGCAGATTTAAAAAATTGTCCCCAAACAGCACATGATGCAAAGAAAAAAAGAGGTGCAATGAGGTAGCTGTGTGACTAAGCTAAGCGACCCAAGTGGCCGACACAAACACCTGGCCCATCTAGGAGTGGCACTGCAGTGTCAGACAGGATGGTACTTCAAAAAAATAGTCCCCAAACAGCACATGATGCAAAGAAAAAAAGAGGCGCAATGAGGTATCTGTGTGACTAAGCTAAGCGACCCAAGTGGCTGACACAAACACCTGGCCCATCTAGGAGTGGCACTGCAGTGTCAGACAGGATGGCAGATTAAAAATATAGTCCCCAAACAGCACTTGATGCAAAGAAAAAAAGAGGCGCAATGAGGTAGCTGTGTGACTAAGCTAAGCGACCCAAGTGGCCGACACAAACACCTGGCCCATCTAGGAGTGGCACTGCAGTGTCAGACAGGATGGCAGATTAAATTAATAGTCCCCAAACAGCACATGATGCAAAGAAAAAAAGAGGCGCAATGAGGTAGCTGTGTGACTAAGCTAAGCGACCCAAGTGGCCGACACAAACACCTGGCCCATCTAGGAGTGGCACTGCAGTGTCAGACAGGATGGCACTTCAAAAAATAGTCCCCAAACAGCACATGATGCAAAGAAAAATGAAAGAAAAAAGAGGTGCAAGATGGAATTGTCCTTGGGCCCTCCCACCCACCCTTATGTTGTATAAACAGGACATGCACACTTTAACAAACCCATCATTTCAGCGACAGGGTCTGCCACACAACTGTGACTGAAATGACTGGTTGGTTTGGGCCCCCACCAAAAAAGAAGCAATCAATCTCTCCTTGCACAAACTGTCTCTACAGAGGCAAGATGTCCACCTCCTCCTCATCGTCCGATTCCTCACCCCTTTCACTGTGTATATCCCCCTCCTCACAGATTATTAATTCGTCCCCACTGGAATCCACCATCTCAGGTCCCTGTGTACTTTTTGGAGGCAATTGCTGGTGAATGTCTCCACGGAGGAATTGATTATAATTCATTTTGGTGAACATCATCTTGTCCACATTTTCTGGAAGTAACCTCGTACGCCGATTGCTGACAAGGTGAGCGGATGCACTAAACACTCTTTCGGAGAACACACTGGAGGGGGGCAACTTAGGTAAAATAAAGCCAGTTTGTGCAAGGGCCTCCAAATTGCCTTTTTCCTGCCAGTATACGTACGGACTGTCTGACGTGCCTACTTGGATGCGGTCACTCATATAATCCTCCACCATTCTTTCAATGGTGACAGGATCATATGCAGTGACAATAGACGACATGTCAGTAATCGTTGGCAGGTCCTTCAGTCCGGACCAGATGTCAGCACTCGCTCCAGACTGCCCTGCATCACCGCCAGCGGGAGGGCTCGGAATTCTTAGCCTTTTCCTCGCAGCCCCAGTTGCGGGAGAATGTGAAGGAGGAGCTGTTGACGGGTCACGTTCTGCTTGACTTGACAATTTTCTCACCAGCAGGTCTTTGAACCTCTGCAGACTTGTGTCTGCCAGAAAGAGAGATACAACGTAGGTTTTAAATCTAGGATCGAGCACGGTGGCCAAAATGTAGTGCTCTGATTTCAACAGATTGACCACCCGTGAATCCTGGTTAAGCGAATTAAGGGCTCCATCCACAAGTTCCACATGCCTAGTGGATACGCTCTGTTTTAGCTCCTCCTTCAATCTCTCCAGCTTCTTCTGCAAAAGCCTGATGAGGGGAATGACCTGACTCAGGCTGGCAGTGTCTGAACTGACTTCACGTGTGGCAAGTTCAAAGGGTTGCAGAACCTTGCACAACGTTGAAATCATTCTCTACTGCGCTTGAGTCAGGTGCATTCCCCCTCCTTTGCCTATATCGTAGGTAGCTGTATAGGCTTGAATGGCCTTTTGCTGCTCCTCCATCCTCTGAAGCATATAGAGGGTTGAATTCCACCTCGTTACCACCTCTTGCTTCAGATGATGGCAGGGCAGGTTCAGGAGTGTTTGCTGGTGCTCCAGTCTTCGGTACGCGGTGGCTGAATGCTGAAAGTGTCCCGCAATTCTTCGGGCCACCGACAGCATCTCTTGCATGACCCTGTTGTTTTTTTAAATAATTCTGCACCACCAAATTCAATGTATGTGCAAAACATGGGACGTACTGGAATTTGCCCAGTTGTAATGCACGCACAATATTGGTGGTGTTGTCCGATGTCACAAATCCCCAGGAGAGTCCAATTGGGGTAAGCCATTCTGCGATGATGTTCCTCAGTTTCCGTAAGAGGTTGTCAGCTGTGTGCCTTTTATGGAAAGCGGTGAAACAAAGCGTAGCCTGCCTAGGAACGAGTTGGCGTTTGAGAGATGCTGCTACTGGTGTCGCCGCTGCTGTTCTTGCTGCGGGAGGCAATACATCTACCCAGTGGTCTGTCACAGTCATATAGTCCTGAGTATGCCCTGGTCCACTTGTCCACATGTCCGTGGTTAGGTGGACATTTGGTACAACTGCATTTATTAGGACACTGGTGACTCTTTTTCTGACGTCTGTGTACATTTTTGGTATCGCCTGCCTAGAGAAATGGAACCTAGATGGTATTCGGTACCGGGGACACAGTATCTCAATCAATTCTCTAGTTCCCTGTGAATTAACGGTGGATACCGGAAACACATTTCTCACCACCCAGGCTGCCAAGGCCTGAGTTATCCGCTTTGCAGCAGGATGACTGCTGTGATATTTCATCTTCCTCGCAAAGGACTGTTGGTGTTATGAACCACAGGTAGTGGTTCATTCCTATTTTATGTTTATAAAGTTGTCTTGCATGCCAGGATTTCCTGTTGCTCTGTTTTAGAATACTCTTGTCTGCTGCCGCTGGTGAGTCTGTGTAATTGCAGCTTGTTCCCTTGTGTTCACCCTCACCTGGCTGCTAATTGCATCTGGTCAGTTTGGAATCATGCAACAAGGCAGCTGCATGGGATTATTAATTAGGCCTCTCTGTTATATGCTGGCTGTTTGCAATTCACAGATGCTGGTGATATTCCTTGGTTTGCAGTCTGCTTGAGTTCTGAGCTTGGTTCCTGCTAGTTCCTGAGCTTCCTGTGTCGATTCCTGTGTCAGTCCCTGTGTCGATTCCTATGTCTGATCCCATGTCCTGCCGTGAGGCGTTCCTGTCCTGAGGTCCAGTACCGTTGCCTGTGCAAGTTTCTGGCTTCTTGGTGTCCACCGGTCTATCGTTTGGGATTCTGCCTGTCCTCCAGTTCTGACAGTCTGTGTCAGCAGCATTGGGAGTTCCTGTCCGTTTGCCAGTATTCGTACCGGTTCCGTGAGTAGCGGCACGGCCGCGTCCGTCGGCCTAGGCCGCTGTATTCCCTTATTATTTCTGTCACTGGTGTTTTGCAGAGGGTTCTGCTTATGCTGTCACCGCCGGTACACAAAAGTATTGTGTCGGCGTGTGGTCAGCATTTCCTTTGTTGTTCTTTTCCTTTGGCGGCAAGCCGCACATACTTTGGTTTTAGGTTTGTTAGTAGCCCCTGGCCTTGTTGTTTAGTCAGAGGGCCCCTTGTTATCACCCTGTCTCAGTTCACTCTTTGTCTCTCATTAAGACCTGAGGGGGCATCGAAGTTGGGCAGACGTAATCCGCCCTTCAAACGCGGCTGCCATGGGCTCAAGCAACCATAGTCTCGCAAGAGTGTACTGACAGCACGGGTGAGACAACGGAGATAGGGTGCCAGGGGCTATTCCCTTTCCATTCCCCTTTCCCAGCATTACGTCCTGGTGCTCTGGACTCGCTTCATAACATCTCCCTTGTTCTGAGCACCAGGAACCTAACATTATCACCAGCCATACCACAAAAAAGAAATAAAACTTTTTTTCTTTTTTGGCCCAGTCCAGTGTCTAGTCTAGAATCCAGTCCGGTGTTTAGAATCCAGTCCGGTGTTTAGAATCCAGTCCGGTGTTTAAAAAAAAAAAAAGTCTTGTTTTGTTTAGCAAAATTTAGTCTTGTCTTGCCTTGTCTTGCCTTGTCTTGTCTAGTCTTAAATCTTCCTATGTCTACTATGCAAGCCCTGCAGGCATCTCTCGCAGCCCTGAACTCTGTATTCAGTGCTTTGAGACCAGAGTGACTAGAAGTTTTGCAGCAATCCCTAAAGCAACTGCAAAACCTTCTGACTAAAATCTTGCTCATTTTGCCAGAAGTCATTGAGAGTACATCTATCTCTAAAGAGACTCTTGTTCACAGTATGGTGACAAGAGAATCCTCTGGTTTAATTGAAGAGAAAAGGTTTAAAAGTTTTCTGCGGCCTAGGCTCTCAGAAGAGGAGCGTCTGCATCGCAGAAACTTAAACTTATGCCTATATTGTAGGGGTTTAGGCCATTATCTGCAGACCTGTGAGTTGCGCAAGCCAAAGTGTGGTGACGAGTCTTGCCCTCTGGCCAAGTTGAGTCATGATACAAGACCTACTCCTGTCTCTACTGTGGCAGAGGTACTTGTCACACAACCCACACAAAAAAGCTCTCTGTCCTATAATTGGGGTCCTTGGGCAAGGGAGCCCCATTATAGATTCAGGAATCAAAAGAGAATGTTTCTCTCCTCTCTAGGGGTTCCTGTGGAAGCGGAGTTGCAAGTCCCTGGAGTGGTGCCTGATGCCCAGGTTCCTGGAGTGGTGCCTGATGCCCAGGTTCCTGGAGTGGTGCCTGATGCCCAGGTTCCTGGAGTGGTGCCTGATGCCCAGGTTCCTGGAGTGGTGCCTGATGCCCAGGTTCCTGGAGTGGTGCCCGATGCCCAGGTTCCTGGAGTGGTGCCCGATGCCCAGGTTCCTGGTGTGGTGCCCGATGCCCAGGGTCCTGGAGCGGTGCCCGATGCCCAGAGTGCTGGAGCGGTGCCCGATGCCCAGAGTGCTGGAGCGGTGCCCGATGCCCAGAGTGCTGGAGCGGTACCCGATGCCCAGAGTGCTGGAGCGGTACCCGGTGCCCAGAGTGCTGGAGCGGTACCCGGTGCCCAGAGTGCTGGAGCGGTACCCGATGCCCAGAGTGCTGGAGCGGTACCCGATGCCCAGAGTGCTGGAGCGGTACCCGATGCCCTAGCTTATAGAGGGACATCAAATATTATTGTTCAGGTGTCCATACCGGAAGGGGTCTCAGAAGCTGTTACCCCAGGTAGGGACTTGAAAAGCGCAACCCTAGAAAGGGTCTCTAAAACCATAGTTCTTGAGGGGAACTCGAGAAGCAAAACTCCAGAAGGGATCTTTGAAGTAATATCCCCAAGTGGGGTCTCGAGAGACGCAGCCCCAAAGAAGGGTCTAGAAGTCGCTTCCCCAGGAAAGAACTTAAGAAGCATAGCATTAGTGGAGGATCTGAACGTTATTGCTTCAGCAAAAGTCCCGGAAGTCATAGTCCCGGGAGAACTTTCGATAATTATTGACTCAGAGAGGGAGGCCGATGGCCCGATCCCAGTCAGGGAGGCCAACGGTCCGGTCCCAGTAAAAGAATCCGAGGTGCTGGCCCCAGCGGGGTTCTCGGAGGCCACTGCCCCAGCGGGGTTCTCGGAGGCCACTGCTCCAGCGGGGTTCTCGGAGGCCACTGCCCGAGCGGGGTTCCCGGAGGCCACTGCCCGAGCGGGGTTCCCGGAGGCCACTGCCCCAGCGGGGTTCCCGGAAGTCACTGCCCCGGGTGGGGTTCAGAAAGTCACTGCCCCGGGTGGGGTTCAGAAAGTCACTGCCCCGGGTGGGGTTCAGAAAGTCACTGCCCCGGGTGGGGTTCAGAAAGTCACTGCCCCGGGTGGGGTTCAGAAAGTCACTGCCCCGGGTGGGGTTCAGAAAGTCTCAGCCCCGGGTGGGGTTCAGAGAGTCTCAGCCTCGAGTAAGGTCAATAGTGACCAGGTCCTAGCAAAGCACTCCAGTCAGTCAGATGAGAAGGAAACAGATCCTGACTCTGATATCTCAACATCCATAATCTTTGATGGGGACTTAGCCCAATTTTTGGCACTTTACAAACACTATTACATTATTATGTTGTCTAGACCATTTCTGGGCATCACTTCAGAGAACATTGTGCTTTATCTGATTTATTCTTTTAGAGGAGAGCCTTTTGAGTGGGCGACCAGCCTAATGAAAGCTGAAGATCCCATTCTTCAGGATCCCCCAGCATTCAGTGATGCAATTATTAAAAGATATGGTTCCAAAGAAATTGGTTCAGGTTCCTCTAAGTCACCCGTCTTGTCTGCTGAGAGTCCACCAAATACTGTAAACTCGGCACAAGAGTCCCAGCCCGTTGTTTTGACTGCAGGATGTGCTTTTTTGACTTCTTCTTCTAATAATAGTACTTTACCAGAAAGTTCAGCTCCCAAGGGTAAGAGACCTGTCTCTGATTTGAACGCAGCCTTGCTGGGTGGTACCATCAGTTCAGACAATGTTTGGGGAATTACCTTGGTCAGACCTAAAGAGCTTTGTAAAAAGAAGAAGAAGAAAAAGAAATAATTTTTGACTCTTGCCTTGATAAAAAAAAAAGGATTTTTTTTCCCCTTGTCTTGTGTCCAGTGGCCACCATCAAGGGGAGGGCACTGTTACAAGTTGTTGCTACAGCTTGTTTTTTGTTTTCTTGTCTGTTAGACCAGTGTGTCAGGTTTTTTTTTTTTTTGTATCCCTTGTTCTGGATAGTCTGAATTTTGGGGTCTTTTGACCCCTCCTCAAGGGGGGGGGTAATGTTATGAGCCACGGCTGTGGCTCATTCCTGTTTTGCAGTTTTGTTCTGTATTTCATGTTATACTTCTGTTTATGTTCCCCGTGGGTGTCATGGTGTGCTCGGAGCTCACCCTTAAGGAGGGGATACTGTTATGAACCACAGGTAGTGGTTCATTCCTATTTTATGTTTATAAAGTTGTCTTGCATGCCAGGATTTCCTGTTGCTCTGTTTTAGAATACTCTTGTCTGCTGCCGCTGGTGAGTCTGTGTAATTGCAGCTTGTTCCCTTGTGTTCAGCCTCACCTGGCTGCTAATTGCATCTGGTCAGTTTGGAATCATGCAACAAGGCAGCTGCATGGGATTATTAATTAGGCCTCTCTGTTATATGCTGGCTGTTTGCAATTCACAGATGCTGGTGATATTCCTTGGTTTGCAGTCTGCTTGAGTTCTGAGCTTGGTTCCTGCTAGTTCCTGAGCTTCCTGTGTCGATTCCTGTGTCAGTCCCTGTGTCGATTCCTATGTCTGATCCCGTGTCCTGCCGTGAGGCGTTCCTGTCCTGAGGTCCAGTACCGTTGCCTGTGCAAGTTTCTGGCTTCTTGGTGTCCACCGGTCTGTCGTTTGGGATTCTGCCTGTCCTCCAGTTCTGAGAGTCTGTGTCAGCAGCATTGGGAGTTCCTGTCCGTTTGCCAGTATTCGTACCGGTTCCGTGAGTAGCGGCACGGCCGCGTCCGTCGGCCTAGGCCGCTGTATTCCCTTATTATTTCTGTCACTGGTGTTTTGCAGAGGGTTCTGCTTATGCTGTCACCGCCGGTACACAAAAGTATTGTGTCGGCGTGTGGTCAGCATTTCCTTTGTTGTTCTTTTCCTTTGGCGGCAAGCCGCACATACTTTGGTTTTAGGTTTGTTAGTAGCCCCTGGCCTTGTTGTTTAGTCAGAGGGCCCCTTGTTATCACCCTGTCTCGGTTCACTCTTTGTCTCTCATTAAGACCTGAGGGGGCATCGAAGTTGGGCAGACGTAATCCGCCCTTCAAACGCGGCTGCCATGGGCTCAAGCAACCATAGTCTCGCAAGAGTGTACTGACAGCACGGGTGAGACATCGGAGATAGGGCGCCAGAGGCTATTCCCTTTCCATTCCCCTTTCCCTGCATTACGTCCTGGTGCTCTGGACTCGCTTCATAACATCTCCCTTGTTCTGAGCACCAGGAACCTAACAGTTGGACAGTCAATTGCTTACTGGAAGTAGTACAAGTGGTCTTCCGACTTCCCCTCTTGGATGACGATCGACTCCCAGCAGCAACAACAGCAGCGCTAGCAGCAGTAGGCGTTACACCCAAGGATGCATCGGAGGAATCCCAGGCAGGAGAGGACTCGTCAGACTTGACAGTGACATGGCCTGCAGGACTATTGGCTTTCCTGTCTAAGGAGGAAATTGACACTGAGGGAGTTGGTGGTGTGGTTTGCAGGAGCTTGGTTACAAGAGGAAGGGATTTAGTTGGCAGTGGACTGTCACCCAAAGTTTTTGAACTTGTCAATGACTTCTGATGAAAGCGCTCCAGGTGACGTATAAGGGAGGATGTTCCTAGGTGGTTAACGTCCTTACCCCTACTTATTACAGCTTGACAAAGGCAACACACGGCTTGACACCAGTTGTCCGCATTTCTGTTGAAATAATTCCACACCGAATAGGTGATTTTTTTTTGCATTTTGACCAGGCATGTCAATGGCCATATTCGTCCCAAGGACAACAGGTGTCTCCCCGGGTGCCTGACTTAAACAAACCACCTCACCATCAGAATCCTCCTTGTCAATTTCCTCCCCAGCGCCAGCAACACCCATATCCTCATCCTGGTGTACTTCAACAGTGACATCTTCAATTTGACTATCAGGAACTGGACTGCAGGTGCTCCTTCCAGCACTTGCAGGGGGCGTGCAAATGGTGGAAGGCGCCACCTCTTCCTGTCTAGTGTTGGGAAGGTCAGGCATCGCAACCGACACAATTGGACTTTTCTTGGGGATTTGTGATTTAGAAGAACGCACAGTTCTTTGCTGTGCTTTTGCCATCTTAAGTCTTTTAAGTTTTCTAGCGGGAGGATGAGTGCTTCCATCCTCATGTGAAGCTGACCCACTAGTCATGAGGAACATAGGAGAGGGCCTCAGCCGTTCCTTGCCACTCCATGTCATAAATGGCATATTGGCAATTTTACGCTTCTTCTCAGACGATTTTAATTTAGATTTTTGGGTCATTTTACTGCACTTTTGTTTTTTGGATTTTACATGCTCTCTACTATGACATTGGGCATCGACCTTGGCAGACGATGTTGATGGCATTTCATCGTCTCGGCCATGACTAGTGGCAGCAGCTTCAGCATGAGGTGGAACTGGATCTTGATCTTTCCCTATTTTACCCTCCACATTTTTGTTCTCCATTTTTTAATGTGTGGAATTATATGCCAGTAATATATTTATTAATAGCAATGGCCTACTACTATATATACTGCGCACAAAAACTTAAATGCACCACAGGTATGGATGAATAGTATACTTGACGACACAGAGGTAGGTAGAGAAGTGGCCTACTGTACCGTACTGCTATATATTATATATACTGGTGGTCAGCAAACTGTGCAAAACTGAAATGCACCACAGGTATGGATGGATAGTATACTTGATGACACAGAGGTAGGTAAAGCAGTGGCCTACTGTACCGTACTGCTATATATTATATATACTGTTGGTCAGTAAACTGTGCAAAACTGAAATGCACCACAGGTATGGATGGATAGTATACTTGATGACACAGAGGTAGGTAGAGCAGTGGCCTACTGTACCGTACTGCTATATATTATATATACTGGTGGTCAGCAAACTGTGCAAAACTGAAATGCACCACAGGTATGGATGGATCGTATACTTGACGACACAGAGGTAGGTAGAGCAGTGGCCTACTGTACCGTACTGCTATATATTATATATACTGGTGGTCAGCAAACTGTGCAAAACTGAAATGCACCACTGGTATGGATGGATAGTATACTTGACGACACAGAGGTAGGTAGAGCAGTGGCCTACTGTACCGTACTGCTATATATTATATATACTGGTGGTCAGCAAACTGTGCAAAACTGAAATGCACCACAGGTATGGATGGATAGTATACTTGTCGACACAGAGGTAGGTAGAGCAGTGGTCTACTGTACCGTACTGCTCTATATTATATACTGGTGGTCAGCAAACTTTGCAAAACTGAAATGCACCACAGGTATGGATGGATAGTATACTTGACGACACAGAGGTAGGTAGAGCAGTGGCCTACTGTACCGTACTGCTATACTGTATATTATATACTGGTGGTCAGCAAACTGTGCAAAACTGAAAAGCACCACAGGTATGGATGGATAGTATACTTGTCGACACAGAGGTAGGTAGAGCAGTGGCCTACTGTACCGTACTGCTCTATATTATATACTGGTGGTCAGCAAACTTTGCAAAACTGAAATGCACCACAGGTATGGATGGATACAGTATACTTGACGACACAGAGGTAGGTAAAGCAGTGGCCTACTGTACCGTACTGCTATATATTATATACTGGTGGTCAGCAAACTGTGCAAAACTGAAATGCACCACAGGTATGGATGGATAGTTTACTTGATGACACAGAGGTAGGTAGAGCAGTGGCCTTCTGTACCGTACTGCTATATATTATATACTGGTGGTCAGCAAACTGTGCAAAACTGAAATGCACCACAGGTATGGATGGATAGTATACTTGACGACACAGAGGTAGGTAGAGCAGTGGCCTACTGTACCGTACTGCTATATATTATATACTGGTGGTCAGCAAACTGTGCAAAACTGAAATGCACCACAGGTATGGATGGAATAGTATACTTGACAACACAGAGGTAGAGCAGTGGACTACTGTACCGTACTGCTATATATATAGTTATACTGGTGGTCAGCAAAATTCTGCACTGTCCTCCTACTATATACTTCAATGCAGCACAGATATGGAGCGTTTTTCAGGCAGAGAACGTATAATACTGGTGGTCACTGGTCAGCAAAACTCTGCACTGTCCTCCTACTATATAATACTGCTGGTCCCCAGTCCCCACAATAAAGCAATTAGCACACTGAGCACAGATATTTGCAGCACACTGAGCACGGATATGGAGCGTTTTCAGGCAGAGAACGTAGATATTTGCACTTGCAGCACACTGAGCACAGATATTTGCAGCACACTGAGCACAGATATTTGCAGCACACTGAGCACAAATATTTGCAGCCCACTGAACATAGAAACTGAGAGGACGCCAGCCACGTCCCTCACTATCATCTCCAATGCACGAGTGAAAAATGGCGGCGACGCGTGGCTCCTTATATAGAATACGAATCCGACCGCGGGATGATGACGTTCGGGCGCGCTTGGGTTAACCGAGCAAGGCGGGAGGATCCGAGTTGCTCGGACCCGTGCAAAAAAAGGTGAAGTTCGGGCGGGTTCGGATCCCGAGGATCTGATCCCGCTCATCACTAATTTTTTTTTTAGATTTTTGCAAATTAATTATAAAAATAAAAAAACTAAGAAATCACATGTACATACTATAAGTATTCACAGCCTTTGCTTAATACTTTGTTGATGCACCTTTGGCAGCAATTACAGCCTCAAGTCTTTTTGAATATGATGCCACATGCTTGGCACACCTATATTTGGTCAGTTTTGCCCATTCCTCTTTGCAGCACCTCTCAAGCTCCATCAGGTTTGACGGGAAGCGTCGTTGTACAGCTATTTTCAGATCTCTCCAGAGATGTTCAATTGGATTCAAGTATGGACTCTGGCTGGGCCACTCAAGGACATTCACAGAGTTGTCCTGAAGCAACTCCTTTGATATCGTGGCTGTGTGCTTAGGGTCATTGTCCTGCTGAAAAATGAAGCGTCACCCCAGTTTGAGGTCAAGAGCACTAAGGAGCAGGTTTTCATCCAGGATGTCTCTGTACATTGCTTCATTCATCTTTCCCTCTATCCTGATTAGTCTCCTAGTTCCTGCCACTGAAAAACATCCCCACAGCATGATGCTGCCACCACCATTCTTCACTGTAGGGATGGTACTGGCCTGGTGATGAGCGGTGCCTGGTTTCCTCCAAACATGACACCTGGCATTCATGCCAAAGAGTTCAATCTTTGTCTCATCAGACGAGAGAATTTAGTTTCTCATGGTCTCAGAGTCCTTCAGGTGGATTTTGACAAATTCCAGGTGGGCTGCTATGTGCTTTTTTTTTCTAAGGAGTGGCTTCCGTCTGGCCACTCTACCATGCAGGCCTGATTGGTGGATTGCTGCAGACATGGTTGTTCATCTGGAAGGTACTTCTCTCTCCACAGAGGAATGCTGTATCTCTGACAGAGTGACCATCGGGTTCTTGGTCACCTCCCTGACTAGGGACCTTCTTCCCCGAATGCTCAGTTGAGATGGCTGGCCAGCTCTAGGAAGAGTCCTCGTGGTTCTTCTTCCATTTATGGATGATGGAGGCCACTGTGCTCATTGGGACCTTCAAAGCAGAAGATATATTTTTTCTGTACCCTTCCCCAGATTAGTGCCTCGAGACAATCCTGCCTCGGAGGTCTACAGACAATTCCTTTGACTTCATGCTTGGTTTGAGCTCAGACATACACTGTCAAGTGTGGGACCTTATATAGACAAGTGTATGCCTTTCCAAATCATGTCTAATCAACTGAGTTTGCCACAGGTGGACTCCAATTAAGCTGTAGTAACAGCTCAAGGATGATCAGTGGAAACAGGATGCACCTGAGTTCAATTTTGAACTTCATTGCAAAGGCTGTTAAAACTTATGTACATGTGATTTCTTAGTTTTTTATTTTTAATAAATTTGCAAAAATCTCAAAAAAACTTTTTTCATGTCTTTATGGGGTATTGTGTGTAGAATTTTGAGGACAAAAATTAATTTATTCCATTTTGGAATAAGACTATAACATAACAAAATGTGGAAAAAGTGAAGCGCTGTGAATACTTTCCGGATGCACTGTATAGTACCTCCTACCCACTTATACTCACAGGCACCATCTCTTACCCACTGAAATATCCCTCGCTCACAACCGTTCACTGACTCTATACCTTACACTATTTGGCTGCTATGGAGTTACAGAAATGCACATAGTACTCTATTTTATTAAATAGCAGAATCAATTGGACTAGCTAACACAACTAAGGAAAATTAAGTAAAGCATCTTAGAACTTCTGTCTGGCAGAAGCCAATTTAACAAAAATACATTAAATATTTATACCATTTATAAAATAAATAAATATAAATATATATTTTATATACTGTGTTACTACCTTTACTTTATTATTTTTTATTATTATCATCATCAGCAGCAGCAGTCGTCTTTTTTTATATGGCACCACAAGGGATCTGCAGCGCCTTACAAAGTACATAAACAGAAACAGAATTATCAAAACAAGAAAAAGTGACTTACAGTACAGAACAATGAAGGACATTGACAAGGTTTATAAACTTTGCTGCAGCAGCAGTCATAGTACTCAATAGTGATGAGCGGGTTCGGTTCCTTGGAATCCAAACCCCCCCAAACTTCAACCATTTTACACGGTTCCGAGGCGGACTCGAATCTTTCCGCCTTGCTCGGTTAACCCGAGCGCGCCCGAACATAATCATCCCGCTGTCGGATTCTCGCGAGATTCGGATTCTATATAAGGAGCCGCGCGTCGCCGCCATTTTCACTCGTGCATTGGAGATGATAGAGAGAGGACGTGTGCAGCGTTCTCTCAGTTGTGTTCAATGCGCTGCAAATATCTGTGCTCAGTGTGCTGCAAATATCTGTGCTCAGTGTGCTGAAAATATCTACGTTCTCTGCCTGAAAAACGCTCCATATCTGTGCTGCATTGTAGTATATAGTAGGAGGACAGTGCAGAATTTTGCTGACCAGTGACCACCAGTATTATATCAGTACGGTACAGTAGTCCACTGCTCTACCTACCTCTGTGTCGTCAAGTATACTATCCATCCATACCTGTGGTGCATTTTAGTTGTTGTGCACAGTATATATAGTAGGAGGACAGTGCATAATTTTGCTGACCACCAGTATATAATATATAGCAGTACGGTACAGTAGTCCACTGCTCTACCTACCTCTGTGTCGTCAAGTATACTATCCATCCATAACTGTGGTGCATTTAAGTTTTGCACAGTATATGTAGTAGGAGGACAGTGCATAATTTTGCTGACCACCAGTATATAATATATAGCAGTACGGTACAGTAGTCCACTGCTCTGCCTACCTCTGTGTCGTCAAGTATACTATCCATCCATACCTGTGGTGCATTTTAGTTATTGTGCACAGTATATATAGTAGGAGGACAGTGCATAATTTTGCTGACCACTAGTATATAATATATAGCAGTACGGTACAGTAGTCCACTGCTCTACCTACCTCTGTGTCGTCAAGTATACTATACATCCATACCTGTGGTGCATTTAAGTTTTGCGCAGTATATATAGTAGGAGGACAGTGCATAATTTTGCTGACCACCAGTATATAATATATAGCAGTACAGTACAGTAGTACACTACTCTACCTCTTTGTCGTCAAGTATACTACAAAAGTTCAGTAAAATGACCCAAAAATCAAAATTAAAAGCGTCTGAGGAGAAGCGTAAACTTGCCAATATGCCATTTACAACACGGAGTGGCAAGGAACGGCTGAGGCCCTGGCCTATGTTCATGGCTAGTGGTTCAGATTCACATGAGGATAGAAGCACTCATCCACTCGCTAGAAAACTGCAGTGCTACTCCTAGATGGGCCAGGTGTTTGTGTCAGCCACTTGGGTCGCTTAGCTTAGTCACACAGCTACCTCCTTGCACCTCTTTTTTTCTTTGCATCATGTGCTGTTTGGGGACTATTTTTTAAATCTGTCATCCTGTCTGACACTGCAGTGCCACTCCTAGATGGGCCAGGTGTTTGTGTCGGCCACTTGGGTCGCTTAGCTTAGTCACACATCGACCTTGGTGCACCTCTTTTTTTCTTTGCATCATGTGCTGTTTCTGGACTATTTTTTGAAGTGCCATCCTGTCTGACACTGCACTGCCACTACTAGATGGGCCAGTTGTTTGTATCGGCCACTTGGGTCGCTTAGCTTAGCCATCCAGCGACCTTGGTGCACCTCTTTTTTTGTTTGCATCATGTGCTGTTTGGGGACTATTTTTTTTATCTGCCATCCTGTCTGACACTGCAGTGCCACTCCTAGATGGGCCAGGTGTTTGTGTCAGCCGCTTGGGTCGCTTAGCTTAGTCACACAGCGACCTTGGTGCACCTCTTTTTTTCTTTGCATCATGTGCTGTTTGGGGACTATTTTTTGAAGTGCCATCCTGTCTGACACTGCAGTGCCACTCCTAGATGGGCCAGGTGTTTGTATCGGCCACTTAGGTCGCTTAGCTTAGCCATCCAGCGACCTTGGTGCACCTCTTTTTTTCTTTGCATCATGTGCTGTTTGGGGACTATTTTTTAAATCTGCCATCCTGTCTGACACTGCAGTGCCACTCCTAGATGGGCCAGGTGTTTGGGTCGGCCACTTGGGTCGCTTAGCTTAGCCATCCAGCGACCTTGGTGCACCTCTTTTTTTCTTTGCATCATGTGCTGTTTGGGGACAATTTTCTCTGACGTCCTAAATGGATGCTGGGACTCCGTAAGGACCATGGGGATAGCGGCTCCGCAGGAGACTGGGCACAACTAAAAGAAAGCTTTAGACTACTGGTGTGCACTGGCTCCTCCCACTATGACCCTCCTCCAGACTTCAGTTAGAATCTTGTGCCCGGCTGAGCTGGATGCACACTAGGGGCTCTCCTGAGCTCCTAGAAATAAAGTATATTTTAGGTTTTTTTATTTTACAGTGAGATCTGCTGGCAACAGACTCACTGCAACGAGGGACTAAGGGGAGAAGAAGCTAACCTACCTAACTGGTGGTAGCTTGGGCTTCTTAGGCTACTGGACACCATTAGCTCCAGAGGGATCGACCACAGGACCCGACCTCGCTGTTCGGTCCCGAAGCCGCGCCGCCGGCCCCCTTACAGAGCCAGAAGCAAGAAGTGTTCCTGATAATCGACGGCAGAAGACTTCTGTCTTCAACAAGGTAGCGCACAGCACTGCAGCTGTGCGCCATTGCTCCTCATGCACACCTCACACTCCGGTAACTGATGGGTGCAGGGCGCTGGGGGGGGGGGGGGGCGCCCTGAGGGCAATATAAGGCAGCTATAAGGGAAAACACTCATTTATAGTGGGATCCCTGTGTTATATAGTGCTCTGGTGTGTGCTGGCATACTCTCTCTCTGTCTCCCCAAAGGGCTTTGTGGGGTCCTGTCCTCTGTCAGAGCATTCCCTGTGTGTATGCGGTGTGTCGGTGCGGCTGTGTCAACATGTTTGATGAGAAGGCTTATGTGGAGGCGGAGCAGATGCCGATAAATGTGATGTCACCCCCTGCGGGGTCGACACCTGAGTGGATGGTGCTGTGGAAGGAATTACGCGACAGTGTCGACTCCTTGCATAAAAGGTTTGACGACATACCAAATGTGGGACAGCCGGCTTCTCAGCCTGTGCCTGCCCTGGCATCTCAAAAGCCATCAGGGGCTCTAAAACGCCCGCTACCTCAGATGGTAGACACAGATGTCGACACGGATACTGACTCCAGTGTCGACGACGATGAGACTAATGTAACTTCCAGTAGCGCCACACGTTACATGATTGAGGCAATGAAAAATGTGTTGCACATTTCTGATGTTACCCCCGGTACCACAAAAAAGGGTATTATGTTTGGAGAGAAAAAACTACCAGTAGCTTTTCCTCCATCTGAGGAGTTAAATGAAGTGTGTGAAGAAGCGTGGGCTTCCCCTGATAAGAAACTGGTAATTTCTAAGAGGTTACTAATGGCGTACCCTTTCCCGCCAGAGGATAGGGCACGTTGGGAAACATCCCCTAGGGTGGATAAAGCGCTCACACGCTTGTCAAAGAAGGTGGCACTACCGTCTCCGGATACGGCCGCCCTGAAGGAATCTGCTGATAGAAAGCAAGAGGCTATCCTGAAGTCTATATATACACACACAGGTGTTATACTGAGACCAGCTATTGCTTCAGCATGGATGTGCAGTGCTGCAGCTGCGTGGTCAGATTCCCTGTCGGAAAATATTGATACCCTAGACAGGGACACTATATTGCTAACCGTAGAGCATATTAAAGACGCACTTTTATACATGAGAGATGCACAGAGGGATATTTGCCGGCTGGCATCTAAAATAAGTGCAATGTCCATTTCTGCCAGGAGAGGGTTATGGACTCGGCAGTGGACAGGAGATGCAGATTCTAAAAGGCACATGGAAGTTCTGCCTTATAAGGGTGAGGAGTTGTTCGGGGATGGTCTCTCGGACCTCGTTTCCACAGCAACAGCTGGGAAGTCTACATTTTTACCCCATGTTCCCTCACAGCCAAAGAAAGCACCGTATTATCAGGTACAGTCCTTTCGGCCCAATAGGGGCAAGCGGGTTAAGGGCGCGTCCTTTCTGCCCAGAGGCAGAGGTAGAGGGAAAAAGCTGCAGCATACAGCCAGTTCCCAGGAGCAAAAGTCCTCCCCCGCTTCCTCTAAGTCCACAGCATGACGCTGGGGCTCCACAGGTGGAGCCAGGTACGGTGGGGGCCCGTCTCAAATATTTCAGCAATCAGTGGGCTCGCTCATGGGTGGATCCCTGGATCTTTCAAGTAGTATCTCAGGGGTACAAGCTGGAATTCGAGACATCTCCCCCCCGCCGTTTCCTCAAATCTGCCTTACCAACCACTCCCTCAGGCAGGGAGGCAGTGTTACAGGCAATGCACAAGTTGTATTCACAACAGGTGATAGTAAAGGTGCCCCTACTTCAACAAGGACGGGGTTACTATTCCACAATGTTTGTGGTACCGAAACCGGACAATTCGGTGAGACCCATTTTAAATTTGAAATCCTTGAACACATATATAAAAAAATTCAAGTTCAAGATGGAATCGCTCAGGGCGGTTATTGCAAGCCTGGACGAGGGGGATTACATGGTATCACTGGACATCAAGGATGCTTACCTGCATGTCCCCATTTACCATCCTCACCAGGAGTACCTCAGATTTGTGGTACAGGATTGTCATTACCAATTCCAGACGTTGCTGTTCGGTCTATCCACGGCTCCGAGGGTCTTTACCAAGGTAATGGCGGAAATGATGATACTCATTCGAAAGAAGGGAGTTTTAATTATCCTGTACTTGGACGATCTCCTGATAAAGGCGAGGTCCAGGGAGCAGTTGTTGGTCGGGGTAGCACTATCTCGGGAGGTGCTACAACAGCACAGCTGTATTCTAAATATTCCAAAGTCACAGCTGGTCCCTACGACACGTCTACTGTTCCTGGGAGTGGTTCTGGACACAGAACAGAAAAAAGTGTTTCTCCCGGAGGAGAAGGCCAAGGAGCTGTCATCTCTAGTCAGAGGCCTCCTAAAACCAAAACAGGTGTCGGTGCATCACTGCACGCGGATCCTGGGAAAGATGGTAGCTTTCTACGAAGCAATTCCATTCGGCAGGTTCCATGCAAGAACCTTTCAGTGGGACCTGTTGGACAAGTGGTCCGGATCGCATCTTCAGATGCATCGGCTGATAACCCTGTGTCCAAGGACAAGGGTGTCTCTGCTGTGGTGGCTGCAGAGTGCTCATCTTCAAGAGGGCCGCAGATTCGGCATACAGGACTGGGTCCTGGTGACCACGGATGCCAGCCTTCGAGGCTGGGGGGCAGTCACACAGGGAAGAAACTTCCAAGGACTATGGTCAAGTCAGGAGACTTCCCTGCACATAAATATTCAGGAACTAAGGGCCATTTACAATGCCCTAAGTCAGGCAAAACCCCTGCTTCAAAACCAGCCGGTACTGATCCAGTCAGACAACATCACGGCGGTCGCCCATGTAAACCGACAGGGCGGCACGAGAAGCAGGACGGCGATGGCACGACCTCCACCCGGGAGAGTGGGGACTTCATCCAGAAGTCTTCCAAACGATTGTAAACCGTTGGGAAAGGCCACAGGTGGACATGATGGCGTCCCGCCTCAACAAAAAGCTAGAAAAGTATTGCGCCAGGTCAAGAGACCCGCAGGCGATAGCTGTGGACGCTCTAGTGACACCGTGGGTGTACCGGTCGGTTTATGTGTTCCCTCCTCTTCCTCTCATACCAAAGGTACTGAGGATAATAAGAAGAAGAGGAGTAAGAACTATACTCATTGTTCCGGATTGGCCAAGAAGAGCTTGGTACCCGGAACTTCAAGAAATTATCTCAGAGGACCCATGGCCTCTGCCGCTCAGACAGGACCTGCTGCAGCAGGGGCCCTGTCTGTTCCATGCGTTTGACGGCATGGCGGTTGAACACCGGATCCTGAAGGAAAAGGGCATTCCGGAGGAAGTCATTCCTACACTGATTAAAGCTAGGAAAGAAGTAACGGCAAACCATTATCACTGCATATGGCGTAAATATGTTGCTTGGTGTGAGGCCAGGAAGGCCCCAACGGAAGAATTTCAGCTGGGCCGTTTCCTGCACTTTCTACAGTCAGGGGTGACTATGGGCTTAAAATTGGGTTCCATTAAGGTCCAGATTTCGGCTCTATCGATTTTCTTCCAGAGAGAACTGGCTTCACTACCTGAAGTTCAAACTTTCGTTAAGGGAGTGCTGCATATTCAGCCCCCTTTTGTGCCTCCAGTGGCACCTTGGGATCTCAACGTGGTGTTGGATTTCCTAAAGTCACATTGGTTTGAGCCACTTAAGACCGTGGAATTGAAGTATCTCACGTGGAAAGTGGTCATGTTGTTGGCCTTGGCTTCGGCCAGGCGTGTATCAGAATTGGCGGCGTTGTCATGTAAAAGCCCTTATCTGATTTTCCATATGGATAGGGCAGAATTGAGGACTCGTCCCCAATTTCTCCCTAAGGTGGTATCAGCCTTTCATCTGAACCAACCTATCGTGGTGCCTGCGGCTACTAAAGACTTGGAGGCTACCAAGTTGTTGGACGTAGTCAGGGCCCTGAAAATTTATGTTTCCAGGACAGCTGGAGTCAGAAAGACTGACTCGCTATTTATCCTGTATGCGCCCAACAAGTTGGGTGCACCTGCTTCAAAGCAGACTATTGCTCGCTGGATCTGTAGTACGATTCAGCTTGCACATTCTGCGGCTGGACTGCCGCATCCTAAATCAGTAAAAGCCCATTCCACGAGGAAGGTGGGCTCTTCTTGGGCGGCTGCCCGAGGGGTCTCGGCTCTACAACTTTGCCGAGCAGCTACTTGGTCAGGGTCAAACACATTTGCTAAATTCTACAAGTTTGACACCCTGGCTGAGGAGGACCTAGAGTTTGCCCATTCGGTGCTGCAGAGTCATCCGCACTCTCCCGCCCGTTTGGGAGCTTTGGTATAATCCCCATGGTCCTTACGGAGTCCCAGCATCCACTTAGGACGTCAGAGAAAATAAGAATTTACTCACCGGTAATTCTATTTCTCGTAGTCCGTAGTGGATGCTGGGCGCCCATCCCAAGTGCGGATTGTCTGCAATACTTGTATATAGTTATTGTTTAACTAAAGGGTTATTGTTGAGCCATCTGTTGAGAGGCTCAGTTGTTATCATACTGTTAACTGGGTATTGTATCACGAGTTATACGGTGTGATTGGTGTGGCTGGTATGAGTCTTACCCGGGATTCAAAATCCTTCCTTATTGTGTCAGCTCTTCCGGGCACAGTATCCTAACTGAAGTCTGGAGGAGGGTCATAGTGGGAGGAGCCAGTGCACACCAGTAGTTTAAAGCTTTCTTTTAGTTGTGCCCAGTCTCCTGCGGAGCCGCTATCCCCATGGTCCTTACGGAGTCCCAGCATCCACTACGGACTACGAGAAATAGAATTACCGGTGAGTAAATTCTTATATTTTTAAGTGCCATCCTGTCTGACACTGCAGTGCCACTCCTAGATGGGCCAGGTGTTTGTGTCGGCCACTTGGGTCGCTTAGCTTAGTCACACAGCGACCTTGGTGCACCTCTTTTTTTCTTTGCATCATGTGCTGTTTGGGGACTATTTTTTAAATCTGCCATCCTGTCTGACACTGCAGTGCCACTCCTAGATGGGCCAGGTGTTTGTGTCGGCCACTTGGGTCGCTTAGCTTAGCCATCCAGCGACCTTGGTGCACCTCTTTTTTTCTTTGCATCATGTGCTGTTTGGGGACTATTTTTTAAATCTGCCATCCTGTCTGACACTGCAGTGCCACTCCTAGATGGGCCAGGTGTTTGTGTCGGCCACTTGGGTCGCTTAGGTTAGCCATCCAGCGACCTTGGTGCACCTCTTTTTTTCTTTGCATCATGTGCTGTTTGGGGACTATTTTTTAAATCTGCCATCCTATCTGACACTGCAGTGCCACTCCTAGATGGGCCAGGTGTTTGTGTCGGCCATTTGGGTCGCTTAGCTTTGCCATCCAGCGACCTTGGTGCACCTCTTTTTTTCTTTGCATCATGTGCTGTTTGGGGACTATTTTTTAAATCTGCCATCCTGTCTGACACTGCAGTGCCACTCCTAGATGGGCCAGGTGTTTGTGTCGGCCACTTGGGTCGCTTAGGTTAGCCATCCAACCTTGGTGCACCTCTTTTTTTCTTTGCATCATGTGCTGTTTGGGGACTATTTTTTAAATCTGCCATCCTATCTGACACTGCAGTGCCACTCCTAGATGGGCCAGGTGTTTGTGTCGGCCATTTGGGTCGCTTAGCTTTGCCATCCAGCGACCTTGGTGCACCTCTTTTTTTCTTTGCATCATGTGCTGTTTGGGGACTATTTTTTAAATCTGCCATCCTGTCTGACACTGCAGTGCCACTCCTAGATGGGCCAGGTGTTTGTGTCGGCCACTTAGGTCGCTTAGCTTAGCCATCCAGCGACCTTGGTGCACCACTTTTTTTCTTTGCATCATGTGCTGTTTGGGGACTATTTTTTGAAGTGCCATCCTGTCTGACACTGCAGTGCCACTCCTAGATGGGCCAGGTGTTTGTGCCGGCCACTTGGGTCGCTTAGCTTAGCCATCCAGCGACCTTGGTGCACCTCTTTTTTTCTTTGCATCATGTGCTGTTTGGGGACTATTTTTTAAATCTGCCATCCTGTCTGACACTGCAGTGCCACTCCTAGATGGGCCAGGTGTTTGTGTCGGCCACTTGGGTCGCTTATCTTAGCCATCCAGCGACCTTGGTGCACCTCTTTTTTTCTTTGCACCATGTGCTGTGTGGGGACTATTTTTTGACGTGCCATCCTGTCTGACACTGCAGTGCCACTCCTAGATGGGCCAGGTGTTTGTGCCGGCCACTTGGGTCGCTTAGCTTAGTCATTCAGCGACCTCGGTGCAAATTTTAGGACTAAAAATAATATTGTGAGGTGTGAGGTGTTCAGAATAGACTGGAAATGAGTGGAAATTATGGTTATTGAGGTTAATAATACTATGGGATCAAAATGACCCCCAAATTCTATGATTTAAGCTGTTTTTTATGGTTTTTTTGTAAAAAAAACACCAGAATCCAAAACACACCCGAATCCGACAATAATTTTTCAGGGAGGTTTTACCAAAATGCGTCTGAATCCAAAACACGGCCGCGGAACCGAATCCAAAACCAAAACACAAAACCCGAAAAATGTCCGGTGCACATCACTAGTCAAGTATGTAGAAATATTATTCACATATTAGTTATATAATTTGTATATTCCACTCTTATATATCAAAATTATATTTTAAAATTGGAAAAGAATCTGTTCCTGTTAACCATACTTATAAGGTGTATATTAACGGGTGGTCTTCAGTATGCCGGCTGTCGGGATCCCGGCGCACAGTATACTGGTACCGGAATCCTGACAGCCGGCATACTGACACTTATTCTCCCTCGTGGGGGTCCACGACCCCCCTGGAGGGAGAATAAAATAGCTTGGAGCGTGTAGCATGGCGAGCATAGCGAGCCCCCAAGGGGCTCATTTGCGCTCGCCACACTGTCGGTAAGCCGGCGGTCGGGCTCCCGGCGCCGGTATGCTGGTCGCCGGGAGCCCGACCGCCGGCATACCATACTACACCCTATATTAACTAGAGATGTGCGGCAGACACTTTTCGGGTTTTGTATTTTGGTTTTGGATCTGGATCTCTGTTTGTGTTTTGGATCTGGATTGGTTTTGCCAAAACTACCCTTTCGAGTTTTGGATCTGGATTTATTTAAAAAAAAACAGAAAAACAGCTATAATCACAGAATTTGGGGGTATTTTTGATCCTACAGTATTATTAACCTGACTAACATTCAGTTCCACTCATTTCCAGTCTATTCTGAACACCTCACACCTCACAATATTGTTTTTAGGCCAAAAAGTTGCACCGAGGCAGCTGGATGACTAAATTAAGCGGCACAAGTGGGCGGCACAAACACCTGGACCATCTAGGAGTAGCACTGCAGTGGCAGACAGGATGGCAGTTTTAAAAACTAGGCCCCAAAGAGCACATAATGCAAAGAAAAAAAAGAGGTGCAAGATGGAATTGTCCTTGGGACCTCCCATCCACCCTTATGTTGCTTAATCAGATCATGCACAGTTTATTATATCCATCATTTCAGTGACAGGTGGTCCCCTGGAAAAAGCTTGCCAAGTTCTCTGAATCATAGCTAGCTGCAAACATACCACCTCCTTCTTTGATGACTTTTCACATAATGAGAAGAGGCAAGAGGAAGAGGACAGTGTCAAGAAGGTGATTACAAATTAGAGAGGCACACGCAATCAGGAACAACACACATGCTTTCACTTCCACTCCTATATTGGTGTGGAGAGGAAACAAAAGGACTTCAAACAAGCAAACATATAATTACTACATTACTGGACAAACTGAAAAACTAGGGACAAAGCCTCCAAATGTGTACCCCCTTCTCCATTTTCAGGGATTAAGATAATCTCGGATTTAATGCTGGGATGCAAATAAACTGGTTTATACCACAGGATCAAGACTGGGTATTTTCCCCTCCACGGAGTCTGGAGACTTATTTTGTGAAAATCTTGTGGGTTTCTTTTTTTCCATATTTTTATTGAATTTTAATTTACATGTTTTGTGGCAGATGCCTTATTTTCATTTTTCACAGCTCCCAGTTACACGCATGTGAGCATACCTGTGTGTCTTGTTTATTTTATTCATATTTTATTTTTAAACAAAGCAGCACCTTAGATGTTTTAGCAGCCCCTCCTGAGCCCCTACAGCAGCCGTGGATGGGGCAAGTCGAGTTCGGGTGGGTTCAGTACAGTACTAAGCAGGACTGTGCAGTGAATTTTTTGTTATTGAGCCCCTGCCCTAGTGGAATTTACCACTCTGCAGTCGAAACTCATTTCATACTATAAGTAGGACTGTGGGAGGAAGCAATGCTAACCTCTGTACCCACAGCATGCCTTAGCTTGGCAAGCCAGACATCTTCCTGGCTGTAAGCCACCATAAGACTCCATACTGGGCCTTATTCAGTAACTGTTTGTGCCTCACAAGAACTCCTGGCCCATCTAGTGCTGCAGTGCAATGGAAAGCTGATGAAATGCATGATCACTGAAACTCTGTTCTTCTAACACCGCAAGGTCTTGCGATAACCCTACGCAGCCCTTAGGAAAAGAACCCTGTACAAAAAATACGCATCTTGTAAATAAATAATCCCAAAATGTGGAACATTAATAGTAATAAAAATCAAAATTAAGGTTGACTAATTGAAGCCATTTATTTGAGTGAGTTCCTAACATGAAATAATTGAGAAGAACCTCTCTCTAATGCTGTATACACAGTACACACTAGAATATGTGGATGGGCGGGTTCAGACAGGACACCACTGGAACTATATGGCAGACATATAGACATAGGTTTGTTTTCTCCATCAGTTGTGCTGGATTATGATTCTGTCTCTTCTGAGTCTGACTGACTTTGGCCACAAATGTGGTCTCATTGAAAAACACTTTGTCAAAATTGCAATTTCCATGTCCACTTTTTGCGGCTGTTTGTGATGTTGAGGCTTGTTTCATATTCTGATCTAGGCTGTAATTTAAACCTAGGATCAAGTACAGCAGCACCCCTGGAATTATACGGCAGCGCCTCTGGAGAATTACACAGCATTCCTGGACTTAAACGGTAGTGGGACAGCACCCCGGGACTGATAGGTCAGAGAAGCAGCACCCCATATAGGGCAGCACCCCTGGAATAATGTGGCAGACAAAGAAAAGATGTGCAAGATGGAATTGTCCTTGGACCCTCCCACCCATCCTTATAAACAGGACATGCTCACTTTAACAAACCAATCATTTCAGCAACAGTGTCTGCCACATGACAGTGGCTGAAATTATTGGTTTGTTTGGGCCCCCACATATAAAACAATTAATCTTTCCATGCACAAACTGAAGAGGCAAGATGTCATCCTCATCCTCAGATTCCCCCTCCCCCTTCAGTGTTTACATCCTCATCCTCATCTCACAGAGAAATAATATTCAAACAAACCACATAATTTAGGTGTCAGTGAACTGCTTAAGCTATTACCCAAACTTTCTGAACTTGACAATGACTTCTGATAAATGTACTGCAGGTTACATATAGGCGGGAGGTTCCTAGGTGGTTACCGTCCTTACTCCTACTTATTATGGATTGACAAAAGCAACACATGGCTTGAAATTTGTTGTCCGAAGAGGTGGCTTTTTTGGTATTTTGCCCAGGCATGACAATGGGCTTATTCATCCCATGGCCAACAACTGTCTCCACTGGTGCCTTATTCAAACAAACCACATCACCGTCAGAATCCTCATTGTCAACTTCCTCCTCAGCGCCAGCTACACCAATATACTCCTCATCCTGATGTACTTCTACAGTGACATCTTCAATCTCAATATCAGCAACTGGACTGTCAGTGCTCCTCCCAGCACTTGCAGGGGACATGCAAATGGTGGTAGGAGCCTCCTCTTCCCATACAGTTTTGGAAAGGTCAGGCCTAGACATCGCAACCATGGACACACTTGGACTCTCCTTGGGGATTTGTGGTATCTCTGAACGAACAGTTGTTTTTTTCCTGTGCCTTAACAAGCTTTTTTTTTAAAAAAATTTTGAGAGGGAGGAGGGCTTCCATCTTCATGAGAAGCTGAACCACCAGTCATGAACATAGGCCAAGGCCTTAGCCTTTCCTTGCCACTTCATGTTGTTAATTGCATATTGTCAATTTTACGTTGCTTATCAAATAATTTCTTTTTTTGGGGGGTTCTTAATTTTTGCTTTTTGGATTTTACATGCCCTTTATGACATTGGGCATCGGCCTTAGCAGACGACGTTGATGGAATTGCATCATCAATGTCACGACTGCTGGCATCAGCAGCTTCAGCACTAGTACTAGGAACTGGAAGTGGTTCCTGATCTGTCACTATTTTTTCCTCCAAATTTTTCTCCATTTCATAGGACAGCACCCCTTTATTATTACAGCATGCAGAACAGTGCCCCTTTATTTTCACAGCACCCCTGAATTTTTACAGCATACAAGACAGGACCAGTGTACATTTATGTTCACAGCACTCCTGTGTTTTTAAAGCAAAGAGGACAGTGCCAGCACCCCTGTATTTTTAAAAACCCCTGTAATTTTACAGCACACAAGACAGGACCAGCACCCATTCATATTCACAGCATCCCTGTATTTTTACAGCATACAGGACAGTGCCAGTGTACATTTATTTTCACAGCACCCCTGTAGTTTTACAGCATACAAGACAGTGGCAGCACCCCTGTATTTTCATAAAACCCATGTATTTTTACAGCATACAGGACAGGGCCAGTGTACATTTATTTTCACAGCATCCTTGTATTTTTACAGCATACAGGACAGTGCCAGCACCCCTGTATTTTCACAACACCCCTGTTATTTTACAGAATACAAGACAGGGTCAACGCCTCTTTATATTCACAGCACCCCTGTATTTTTACAGCATACAGGACAGGGCCAGTGTACATTTATTTTCACAGCACCCCTTATTTTTACAGCATACAGGACAGGGCCAGTGTATATTTATTTTCACAACACCCTTGTATTTTTACAGCAGACAAGACAGTGCCAGCACCCCTTTTATTTTCAAAACACCCCTGTATTTTTACAGCATACAAGACAGGGCCAGTGTACATTTATTTTCACAGCACCCCTGAATTTTTACAGTATACAAGACAGGGCCAGTGTATATTTATTTCCAAGTCCAGAGTGAAAATGGTGGCGACGCACGGCTCTTTATATGGAATACTTAACTTTTATTAAGGTATTCCTAAAAAAAAGAGGAAATATGTATTACTAAACATTTGAGGAAACGGTGTTAGAAGGTAAAGTTACGGGATTCACAGAAAGTTGTTCCATGTTTTACGGAGAGGTGGCAAAATATGGACAAAAATTAACAAATAATGTAAAAACGTACAGTGCATCATTACAATACACCAGGGCCAGTATTTACTAAAAATCAGAGTTTGCCCGATTTGTGTTTTATTTTCTAAGTCCCAATCCGGGAATTCACTAAGCACCAATCTCGGCAGTGTTTGGACTATTCGTAAAGGTTTGAATGACAACGTTCACAAATACGAATGAATAGACCATCGGTCAAACGCGGCTGTTATTTCATAGAATATGGACATTCACTATTCATTCGTATTTGGGTGTTAGTTTCTGAGCGCTCAAGTGCGGGTCTGTTTTTTCCCGGTTCGTTAAAAAAAGCAGTAATAAAATAGACCTGCTTTTTCCAGTCGAGTTTGGATAACCATGCACGGATCAGTGAGATCTGTGCATGGTTATCTATGGGAAATGGTCTGTTTAGTGTAAAAACGGGAAAAAAAATTGCGTGGGGTCCCCCCTCCTAAGCACAACCAGCCTCGGGCTCTTTGAGCCGGTCCTGGTTGAAAAAATATGGGGGGGAAATGACAGGGGTCCCCCCATATTTAATCAACCAGCACCGGGCTCTGCGCCTGGTCCTGGTTCCAAAAATACGGGGGACAAAAAGCGTAGGGGTCCCCCGTATTTCTGAAACCAGCACCGGGCTCCACTTTCTGGGGAGATAATGCCACAGCCGGGGGACACTTTGATATCGGTCCCTGCGGCCGTGCCATTAAAACCCCAACTAGTCACCCCTGGCCGGGGTACCCTGGAGGAGTGGGGACCCCTTCAATCAAGGGGTTCCCCCCTCCAGCCACCCAAGGGCCAGGGGTGAAGCCCGAGGCTGTCCCCCCCATCCAAGGGTGGCGGATGGGGGGCTGATAGCCAAGTGTGAAATTGTGAATATTGTTTTTAGTAGCAGTACTACAAGTACCAGCATGCGGTAGAAAACCGGGCCCACTGGTGCCTGTAGTACTACTACTAAAAAAATACCCCAATAAAAACAGGACACACACACCGTGACAGTACAACTTTATTACATACATGCACACCAACATACACATATGGTCAGCGGTTGACAGAAAGTAACCTCACCGCTGACCGCAAAGTTCACACCATTGGCTACAATGGAGCGCATAGGCGCTACATTGTATCACTGCCGTGTGCTGCCTGACAGACCTTACAGGAGCACACAGCCAATCAGGAGGGTGCCACGACATGGCGCTCCCTTATTGGCTGAAGGGACCCTCTTTGACAGGAGTCAGGGGGGGGTCCTGGCAGTCGGGGAAAGGGGTCCCATGTGTAAACATGGGACCCCTTTCAGTGCGTGGTCGGGTTTGCATTTTTTTTTTTTTTTGCCAAGTACGTGGATTATTCAAAGGCCGGATTCTTCACT
The DNA here is from genome assembly GCF_028390025.1 of Pseudophryne corroboree. NCBI lineage: Eukaryota > Metazoa > Chordata > Amphibia > Anura > Myobatrachidae > Pseudophryne > Pseudophryne corroboree. Next base: position 286,673,941 of record NC_086449.1, read on the forward strand.
GGATTATGTGAGTATAATTTTTGACACAGGTACCCCTAGGATTCTACATGGAGAAGAGGACCGAGCCTCGTGGGAACATAGGTAAGTATGTGTGTATGTTGGTGTGCATGTATGTAATAAAGTTGTACTGTCACGGTGTGTGTGTCCTGTTTTTATTGGGGTATTTTTTTAGTAGTAGTACTACAGGTACCAGCGGGCCCGGTTTTCCACCGCATGCTGGTACTTGTGGTTCTCCAAGTACCAGCTTGCGGGGGAGGCTTGCTGGGACTTGTAGTACTGCTACTAAAAACAATATTCACAATTTCACACTTGGCTATCAGCCCCCCATCCGCCGCCCTTGGATGGGGGGGACAGCCTCGGGCTTCACCCCTGGCCCTTGGGTGGCTGGAGGGGGGGAACCCCTTGATTGAAGGGGTCCCCACTCCTCCAGGGTACCCCGGCCAGGGGTGACTAGTTGGGGTTTTAATGGCATGGCCGCAGGGACCGATATCAAAGTGTCCCCCGGCTGTGGCATTATCTCCCCAGAAAGTGGAGCCCGGTGCTGGTTTCAGAAATACGGGGGACCCCTACGCTTTTTGTCCCCCGGATTTTTGGAACCAGGACCAGGCGCAGAGCCCGGTGCTGGTTGATTAAATATGGGGGGACCCCTGTCATTTCCCCCCCCCCATATTTCTCTGACGTCCTAGTGGATGCTGGGAACTCCGAAAGGACCATGGGGAATAGCGGCTCCGCAGGAGACTGGGCACAACTAAAGAAAGCTTTTAGGTCACCTGGTGTGCACTGGCTCCTCCCACTATGACCCTCCTCCAAGCCTCAGTTAGATTTTGTGCCCGGCCGAGGTTGGATGCACACTAGGGGCTCTACTGAGCTTCTAAAAAGAAAGTATATAATTAGGTTTTTTATTTTACAGTGAGACCTGCTGGCAACAGGCTCACTGCAGCGAGGGACTAAGGGGAGAAGAAGCGAACCTACCTGCTTGCAGCTAGCTTGGGCTTCTTAGGCTACTGGACACCATTAGCTCCAGAGGGATCGACCGCATGGAACTGGCCTTGGTGTTCGGTCCCGGAGCCGCGCCGCCGTCCCCCTTACAGAGCCAGAAGCAAGAAGAGGTCCGGAAAATCGGCGGCAGAAGACATCAGTCTTCACCAAGGTAGCGCACAGCACTGCAGCTGTGCGCCATTGCTCCTCATACACACTTCACACTCCGGTCACTGAGGGTGCAGGGCGCTAGGGGGGGGCGCCCTGAGCAGCAATAAAAACACCTTGGCTGGCAAAAATACCACAATATATAGCCCCAGAGGCTATATATGTGATAATTACCCCTGCCAGAATCCATAAAAAAGCGGGAGAATAGTCCGCGAAAAAGGGGCGGAGCTATCTCCTTCAGCACACTGGCGCCATTTCTCCCTCACAGCTCCGCTGGAAGGAAGCTCCCTGGCTCTCCCCTGCAGTCTACACTACAGAAAAGGGTAAAAAAGAGAGGGGGGGGCACTAAATTTAGGCGCAGTATACATAACAGCAGCTATAGGGGACATAATTCAGTTAGTCCCTGCATTATATAGCGCTCTGGTGTGTGCTGGCATACTCTCACTCTGTCTCCCCAAAGGGCTTTTGTGGGTCCTGTCCTCTGTTAGAGCATTCCCTGTGTGTGTGCGGTGTGTCGGTACGGCTGTGTCGACATGTTTGATGAGGATAATGATGTGGAGGCGGAGCAGATGCCTATAGAAGGGATGTCACCCCCTGCGGGGCAGATACCTGAGTGGATGGACTTATGGAAGGAATTGCGTGCACGTGTCGACTCCTTACACAAAAAATTTGACGACATGCCAAATGCGGGACAGCCGGCTTCTCAGCTCGTGCCTGTCCAGGCGTCTCAAAGGCCATCGGGGGCTCTAAAACGCCCGCTACCTCAGATGGCAGACGCAGATGTCGACACGGATACTGACACCAGTGTCGACGACGACGAGTGTAGTCTAATGTCCACTAAGGCCATTCGTTGCATGATTGAAGCAATGAAAGAGGTGTTACAAATTTCTGATATAAACCCAGGTACCACTAAAAAGGGTATTATGTTTGGGGAGAAAAAACTACCCGTAGTTTTTCCCCCATCAGAAGAATTAAATGAAGTGTGTGAAGAAGCGTGGGCTTTCCCTGATAAAAGATTGGTAATCTCTGAGAAGTTACTAATGGCGTTCCCTTTCCCGCCAGAGGATAGGTCACGTTGGGAGACACCCCCTAGGGTGGATAAAGCGCTCACACGTTTGTCTAAAAAGGTGGCACTACCGTCTCCGGATACGGCCGCCCTCAAGGAACCTGCTGATAGAAAGCAGGAGGCGATCCTGAAGTCTGTATATACACACTCAGGCATTATACTTAGACCAGCTATTGCGTCAGCATGGATGTGCAGTGCTGCCGCTGCGTGGTCAGATTCCCTGTCAGAAAATATTGACACCCTAGACAGGGACACTATTCTGCTAACTATAGAGCATATAAAAGACTCAGTCTTATACATGAGAGATGCACAGAGGGAGATCTGCCGGCTGGCATCTAAAATAAGTGCATTGTCCATTTCTGCTAGGAGAGGCTTATGGACTCGCCAGTGGACAGGGGATGCAGATTCAAAAAGGCACATGGAAGTTTTGCCTTATAAGGGTGAGGAGTTATTTGGGGATGGTCTCTCGGACCTAGTTTCCACAGCAACTGCTGGGAAGTCAGCATTTTTACCCCATGTTCCTTCACAGCCTAAAAAGGCGCCGTTTTATCAGGTACAGTCCTTTCGGACTCAGAAAAACAGGCGTGGAAAAGGCGGGTCCTTTCTGTCCAGAGGCAGAGGTAGGGGAAAAAGGCTGCAACAAACAGCAGGTTCCCAGGAGCAAAAGTCCTCCCCCGCTTCTTCCAAGTCCGCCGCATGACGGTGGGGCTCCACAGGCGGAACCAGGTACGGTGGGGGGCCGCCTCAAAAATTTCAGCGATCAGTGGATCCCTGGATCCTGCAAATAGTATCTCAAGGGTACAAACTGGAATTCGAGGCGTCTCCACCCCACCGGTTCCTAAAACCTGCCTTGCCGATTACTCCTTCAGACAGGGAGGCTGTGCTAGCGGCAATTCACAAGCTGTATTCCCAGCAGGTGATAATCAAGGTGCCCCTACTTCAACAAGGACGGGGTTACTATTCCACACTGTTTGTGGTACCGAAACCGGACGGTTCGGTGAGACCCATTTTAAATTTGAAATCCTTGAACACATACATAAAAAAATTCAAGTTCAAGATGGAATCGCTCAGGGCGGTTATTGCAAGCCTGGACGAGGGGGATTACATGGTATCCCTGGACATCAAGGATGCTTACCTGCATGTCTCCATTTACTATCCTCACCAGGAGTACCTCAGATTTGTGGTACAGGATTGCCATTACCAATTCCAGACGCTGCCGTTTGGACTCTCCACGGCACCGAGGGTGTTTACCAAGGTAATGGCGGAAATGATGATACTCCTTCGAAGAAAGGAAGTTTTAATTATCCCGTACTTGGACGATCTCCTAATAAAGGCGAGGTCCAAGGAGCAGTTATTGGTGGGAGTAGCACTATCTCAGGAGGTGCTACACCAGCACGGTTGGATTCTGAATATTCCAAAATCACAGCTGGTTCGGACGACACGTCTACTGTTCCTGGGTATGATTCTGGATACAGTCCAGAAAAAAGTGTTTCTCCCGGAGGAGAAAGCCAAGGAGCTGTCATCTCTAGTCAGAGACCTCCTGAAACAAAAACAGGTATCGGTGCATCACTGCACGCGGGTCCTGGGAAAGATGGTGGCTTCTTACGAAGCAATTCCTTTCGGCAGGTTCCATGCCAGAATCTTTCAGTGGGACCTGTTGGACCAATGGTCCGGATCGCATCTTCAGATGTATCGCCTAATAACCCTGTCTCCAAGAACCAGGGTGTCTCTGCTGTGGTGGCTGCAGAGTGCTCATCTTCTAGAGGGCCGCAGATTCGGCATACAGGACTGGGTCCTGGTGACCACGGATGCCAGCCTTCGAGGCTGGGGGGCAGTCACACAGGGAAGAAACTTCCAAGGACTATGGTCGAGTCAGGAGACTTCCCTACACATAAATATTCTGGAACTAAGGGCCATTTACAATGCCCTAAGTCAGGCAAAATCCCTGCTTCTACACCAGCCGGTACTGATCCAGTCAGACAACATCACGGCAGTCGCCCATGTAAATCGACAGGGCGGCACAAGAAGCAGGATGGCAATGGCAGAAGCCACAAGGATTCTCCGATGGGTGGAAAATCACGTACTAGCACTGTCAGCAGTGTTCATTCCAGGAGTGGACAACTGGGAAGCAGACTTTCTCAGCAGGCACGACCTCCACCCGGGAGAGTGGGGACTTCATCCAGAAGTCTTCCAAATGATTGTAAATCGATGGGAACGGCCACAGGTGGACATGATGGCGTCCCGCCTAAACAAAAAACTAGAGAGATATTGCGCCAGGTCAAGGGACCCTCAGGCGATAGCTGTGGACGCTCTAGTGACACCGTGGGTGTACCAGTCAGTTTATGTGTTCCCTCCTCTGCCTCTCATACCAAGGGTACTGAGAATAATAAGAAAACGAGGAGTAAGAACAATACTCGTGGTTCCGGATTGGCCAAGACGAGCGTGGTACCCGGATCTTCAAGAGATGATCTCAGAGGACCCATGGCCTCTGCCGCTCAGACAGGACCTGCTGCAGCAGGGGCCCTGTCTGTTCCAAGACTTACCGCGGCTGCGTTTGACGGCATGGCGGTTGAACGCCGGATCCTGAAGGAAAAGGGCATTCCGGAGGAAGTCATTCCTACGCTGATTAAAGCAAGAAAGATGTAACTGCAAAGCATTATCACCGCATATGGCGGAAATATGTGGCTTGGTGTGAGGCCAAAAAGGCCCCAACAGAGGAATTTCAACTAGGTCGATTTCTGCATTTCCTACAAGCAGGAGTGACTATGGGCCTGAAAGTAGGCTCCATTAAGGTACAGATCTCGGCTCTGTCGATTTTCTTCCAGAAAGAACTAGCTTCACTACCTGAAGTTCAGACGTTTGTGAAAGGAGTGCTGCATATTCAGCCCCCGTTTGTGCCTCCAGTGGCACCTTGGGATCTCAACGTGGTGTTGAGTTTCTTAAAATCACATTGGTTTGAGCCACTTAAAACCGTGGATCTAAAATATCTCACGTGGAAAGTGGTCATGTTATTGGCCTTGGCTTCAGCCAGGCGTGTGTCAGAATTGGCAGCTTTGTCATGTAAAAGCCCTTATCTGATTTTCCATATGGATAGGGCGGAATTGAGGACTCGTCCTCAGTTTTCTCCCTAAGGTGGTATCAGCTTTTCACTTGAACCAACCTATTGTGGTGCCTGCGGCTACTAGGGACTTGGAGGATTCCAAGTTACTGGACGTAGTCAGGGCCTTGAAAATTTATGTTTCCAGGACGGCTAGAGTCAGGAAAACTGACTCGCTATTTATCCTGTATGCACCCAACAAACTGGGTGCTCCTGCTTCTAAGCAGACTATTGCTCGCTGGATTTGTAGCACAATTCAGCTGGCGCATTCTGCGGCTGGACTGCCGCATCCTAAATCAGTAAAAGCCCATTCCACAAGGAGGGTGGGCTCATCTTGGGCGGCTGCCCGAGGGGTCTCGGCTTTACAACTTTGCCGAGCTGCTACTTGGTCAGGGGCAAACACGTTTGCAAAATTCTACAAATTTGATACCCTGGCTGAGGAGGACCTTGAGTTCTCTCATTCGGTGCTGCAGAGTCATCCGCACTCTCCCGCCCGTTTGGGAGCTTTGGTATAATCCCCATGGTCCTTTCGGAGTTCCCAGCATCCACTAGGACGTCAGAGAAAATAAGATTTTACTCACCGGTAAATCTATTTCCTCGTAGTCCGTAGTGGATGCTGGGCGCCCATCCCAAGTGCGGATTGTCTGCAATACTTGTACATAGTTATTGTTAACTAAAGGGTTATTGTTGAGCCATCTGTTGAGAGGCTCAGTTGTTTTCATACTGTTAAACTGGGTATAGTATCACGAGTTATACGGTGTGATTGGTGTGGCTGGTAGGAGTCTTACCCAGGATTCAAAATCCTTCCTTATTATGTCAGCTCGTCCGGGCACAGTGTCCTAACTGAGGCTTGGAGGAGGGTCATAGTGGGAGGAGCCAGTGCACACCAGGTGACCTAAAAGCTTTCTTTAGTTGTGCCCAGTCTCCTGCGGAGCCGCTATTCCCCATGGTCCTTTCGGAGTTCCCAGCATCCACTACGGACTACGAGAAATAGATTTACCGGTGAGTAAAATCTTATTTTTTTCAACCAGGACCAGCTCAAAGAGCCCAAGGCTGGTTGTGCTTAGGAGGGGGGACCCCACACAATTTTTTTCAGAATTTTAAAGACTGTAATCAACTTTTTAAGGTACACAATGAAGACTTGCACGGATCTCACAGATCCGGCCGGGATTCCTTGTGTTTTTTCAGGCAGTGTTTTACTCATCACTCCCGTAAAACACTGCCTGATATTACGAATCACATCGACATTGGAAAAAACGATTGTGCAAAACTCGGCAGCTTAGTGAATGATCGTATCAGGATTTAAAAAGTTGCAATAAAATGCACCCGATACCATTCGAGTTCAAACACCCTTCAAAACGGCCAAAACACGAATATTTGTAAATATTGCCCCAGGTCTCATTCTATGTCTTGATACCTATACAATATGTGGGCTAATTCCTGACAACAATTTGAGTTAGTAAACAATATTCAAGTAATATTCAAGTAAACCAACAACAAACCATAATTATTGCATTAAATAAAGAGGGGATAGTTTAGGATAATCGTATCTGTCTACCAGATTCTGCTGTTCATCGTGTCATTGTGTGTAGTGAACGGCAAATGAGAGATCCTTATTGGCAGTGATCCTTATAGAAACAAACAACACTAGCAAACTTGAAAACTATTCACTTCTGTTTTTGGGCTGGTTGCCATCAGCAGAGCTGGCCCTAACCAATATGATGCCCTAGGCAAGATTTTGGCTGGTGCCCCCTAGCACCACCGCTAGGTATGCCTCTGACCCTGCACCCCTTTCTCAGCACCATCACCCTTCTCCCATAGTAGTCCTAATTTTGGTGCTCCTACCCCCTATATTTTAAATAGGAACAGTGTGCACATTCGGTGCACAGCCCAAAAAGGGGTGTGTTTTTGCTGACCATGGGCATGGCAATACAATAGTACCCACAATTCAAATTACGCCACACAATACTGCAACTTTATTCACAATTTATCATGTGATAGTGTCCCTAATTCATGTTACATCACACAGTAGTACCACTTTACCTTATATACGTTACTCCTCACAGTAGTGCCCCTTATTCACATTACATCACACCACACTGAGTTGCTCCTTATTCCCATTACACCACACCATATTGCTCTTTATTCACATTAGACCACACCGTATTGCCCTTTCTATATGGTACACCACACAGTAGAGCACCTTATACACATAATGAAAAACATTAGTAATGCATTTATTCACATAACACCAAACAGTAATGCCCCTTACACATGTGACACACATTATTAACGTCCTTATAAACATAATGCACCTTACACATAAGGCCAATCTTTATTAATGCCCTTATACACATAATGTCCCTTATATCACTGACCTGGTTTGGGAGTGTTGTGGACTCGGGGCTTCTTCCGATGACCGGGAAGAGGAACCGCCACTGGGTCGTAGTAGAGATGGCCGGATGTAGGTCTTCCTCATGCAGAACTAAGACGGCAGGCGGGAGGCCCAGAGGAATTCTTGTAGGTCTCCTGTAAGACAAGACTTGTAGAAATAATGAAGGCTGGGGTACTGAGATATTGGAGACACTGTGGTATTGGAGGCACTGAGGTACTGGGAGTACAGGGAGTGCTAATGAAGGCTGGGGTACTGAGATATTGGAGACACTGTGGTATTGGAGGCACTGAGGTACTGGGAGTACAGGGAGTGCTGGGAGACCCTTGGAGGCACGGAGGTGTTTGGAGGCACGGAGGTGCTTGGAGGCACGGAGGTGTTTGGAGACACCGAGGTGTTTGGAGGGACGAGGTGCTTGGAGGCACGAGGTGCTTGGAGACACGGAGGTGCTTGGAGGCACGGAGGTGCTTGGAGGCACGAGGTGCTTGGAGACACGGAGGTAACTGGAGGCACGGAGGTGCTTTGAGGCGCGGAGGTGCTTGGAGGCACGAGGTGCTTGGAGGCACGAGGTGCTTGGAGGCACGGAGGTGCTTGGAGGCACGGAGGTGCTTGGAGGCACGAGGTGCTTGGAGACACGGAGGTAACTGGAGGCACGGAGGTGCTTGGAGGCACGAGGTGCTTGGAGGCACGAGGTGCTTGGCGGCACGGAGGTGCTTGGAGGCACGGAGGTGCTTGGAGGCACGGAGGTGCTTGGAGGCACGGAGGCTTGCAGGGGCAGGATGCTTGGAAGCACAGGATGCTTGCAGGGACAGGATGCTTGGAAGCACAGGATGCTTGCAGGGGCAGGATGCTTGGAAGCACAGGATGCTTGCAGGGACAGGATGCTTGGAAGCACAGGATGCTTGCAGGGACAGGATGCTTGGAAGCACAGGATGCTTGCAGGGACGAGGGAGCTCTGGATCATAGCTTCCACAGGAGAAACGAAGATACTCAGGCATCGGATCTCTGCCTGGTATCTGATTTTAAATTCCCCGCCCTAGCCTGATTGGCGGAGCAGGCAGGTGACGTCAGACCTGCTCCGCCTCCTTGCCCTCGCTTGTGATGGCGGCGCCCTTGCTTCCGGGAAGCCGCCGGAGAGCAGCGCCGACCCGCCGCTGAAGCCGAAGACTGACAGGGGAAGAGAGGCGCCGGGCAGACCAGGCCACCCGCAGGGACAAGCGCGGTCGCCGCTGCCCGAGGTTCGTGACAGTACCCCCTCCTCCAGGAGTGGCCCCTGGACACTTCCCGGGCTTAGTCGGATGTCTGGAGTGGAAGATCCGAATCAGACGAGGAGCCGTTACTTCAGTAGCCCCAATCCAACTTCTCTCCTCAGGTCCGTAACCCTTCCAGTCCACCAAGTACTGTAATTTTTTATGAAGATAACGAGAGTCCAGAATAGCTTTGATTTCAAACTCCGCTCCAGCTTCTGCCACTACGGACGTTGGCCTTGGGAGTGCTGAGTGGAATCGATTCAGTATGAGGGGACGGAGTAGAGAAACATGGAAGGCGTTAGGTATGCGAAGATGGGCAGGCAAACCCAGTTTACAGACCACAGGATTTAAGACTTGTAGCACAGGGTAAGGACCGATGAACCTTGGAGCGAATTTCATGGTGGGCACCTTCAACCGGAGATTCCGTGTGGACAGCCATACCCTGTCCCCAACTTTATATTGAGGTGCGGCTTGCCGTTTCTTATCTGCAAAGAACTTGTACCGAACAGAAACCTGCTTAAGATTAGCATGAACCTTTCTCCAAATTTGTCCAAAGTGTCGTAGAGTGGACGCTACAGCAGGAACCTCTATTATCGGAAGGCTTGGAAATTCCGGAACACGGGGATGGAACCCGTAGTTGACGAAAAATGGTGATTCCCCAGTGGAAGAATGAAACAAATGGTTATGGGCAAACTCCGCCCAAGGCAACAACTCCACCCAGTTGTCCTGTGAAGGAGAGAGATACAACCGAAGAAAAGTCTCTAGATCTTGATTGACTCGTTCCGTTTGTCCATTTGTTTGGGGATGATAAGCCGACGAAAACTTAAGTTTAATGTGTAGAGTTGAACAAAGGGCTTTCCAAAACCTGGCGGTGAACTGTACTCCACGGTCAGAAACAATCTCTTGTGGCAACCCATGCAAACGAAAATGTTCTCGGATAAACAATAGAGCCAGTTTCGGTGCTGTCGGAAGACCAGTCAAGGGCACAAAGTGTGCCATCTTCGAAAAACGGTCAACGATAACCCAAACGGTGTTGCAACCCTTGGAACAGGGCAAGTCAGTGATGAAGTCCATGGAAATGTGAGTCCAGGGTCTCACAGGGATAGGCAGAGGACGAAGTAACCCTGCAGGAGGCAGACGAGGAGATTTATGTTGTGTACATTGGGGACACGAATTAACGCAATCTTGTACATCCTTCCTCATGGTGTTCCACCAGTAAGACCTTTGCAGAAACTTGTACATCTTCTGAGCGCCGGGATGACCGGAAAACTTGGAGTTATGGACCCACAGTAGTATTCCTGGGCGGAATCTAGCTGGTACGGACATTCTTCCAGGAGGAGGAGCTGGAGTAGTTAAAGCAGCAGAGACAGAAACTGGATTCAGAATTAAACCCTGCTCCGGAGGTTCATCCTCGTCTGTGGGAACCTGTGAACGGGAAAGCGCATCTGCTTTAATATTGAGAGTCCCGGCACGGTACTTGATAATGAACGAGAATCGGGAAAAGAAAAGTGCCCATCTCGCCTGGCGAGGATTCAAACATTGTGCGGATTTGATGTACAGTAAATTCTTGTGATCCGTGTAGATGGTAAACACATGTTTAGCCCCTTCTAGAAGATATCTCCATTCTTCCAAGGCAGATTTGATTGCCAAGAGTTCCTGGTCTCCAATAGAGTAATTTCGTTCGGCTGGAGAGAATTTACGAGAGTGGAAGCCACACGGATGTAATTTCTTATCAGAGGAATGCTGGGAGAGGACAGCCCCCACCCCGACTGAAGATGCATCAACTTCTAAGAAGAAGGGTTCCTCGAAATTTGGTTGTTGGAGAACTGGAGCCGTCGTGAAAGCTAACTTTAAGCGAGAAAAAGCTACAATGGCTTCCGGAGGCCACAAACTAGGATTAGAACCCTTTCTCGTCAGGGCAGTAATGGGTGCAACAATGGTGGAGAAACCTTTAATGAATTTCCTGTAGTAGTTCGCAAAGCCCAGGAACCTTTGTATTGCTTTCAGGGAAAGAGGCTGAGTCCAATCACGAATGGCCGACAACTTTTCCGGATCCATGCGAAGCTCCGTCCCCGAGATGACATAACCGAGGAACGGAATAGATGTTACTTCAAAGGTACATTTGGAAAGCTTGGCGTAGAGATGATTCTCTTGTAAACGGTGTAGCACCTCTTTGACTTGAGTCCTGTGTTCGACAAGATTCTTGGAAAAAATCAGTATGTCGTCCAGATATACCACAACGCTCTGATACAGCATATCACGAAAGATTTCGTTGACGAATCCCTGGAAAACCGCGGGAGCATTACTAAGACCAAACGGCATCACCAAGTATTCGTAATGCCCATCTCGGGTATTAAAGGCAGTCTTCCATTCATCCCCCTCTCGGATGCGTATAAGATTATAAGCTCCTCTCAAGTCGAGTTTTGAAAAAATGCGGGCACCACGAACCCTATCAAATAACTCTGTGATTAGTGGCAAGGGGTATTTATTCTTAATAGTAATGTCGTTTAGGCCGCGGTAGTCGATGCATGGTCTCAACCCCCCGTCCTTTTTCTTCACGAAAAAGAAGCCTGCACCAGCAGGGGAGGAAGAGGGGCGAATGAATCCCTTGAGCATATTGGACTTAATATACTCCGACATGGCTTGAGTCTCGGGAAGAGACAGAGGATATGTGCGACCACGAGGTGGCGTCTTCCCTGGGACAAGGTCAATAGGGCAGTCCCAAGGCCTGTGAGGTGGTAACAGGTCAGCAGCTTGTTCCGAAAATACGTCCTTGTACCCTTGATATGCCTCCGGAATGTGCTCTTCATCCGTTTTGGAGGTAACACGGAGCGGACAAACAGGAGTAAGACAATTAGTGTGACAAAAGGAACTCCAGGACAGAATTTGTGACGACTTCCAGTCGATGTGGGGGTTATGACTTTTCAGCCAAGGCATTCCAAGAACCAGATCATGGGGCATTTCTGGGATTACCAAGAGTTCCAAATCTTCCTGATGTAGAGCCCCGACCCGCAGCTTAACTGGCCCCGTGCGCCACATTATGAGACCTTTGGAAATTCTAGTCCCGTTGATAGCCGTCAGTGAAATTGGCCGCTCGATAGGCCGTAACTTTAAACCCAAACTTTGGGCACAGAAGGAAGAGACGAAGTTCCCTGCAGCTCCGGAATCCAATAGGGCTTCACAAGACCTGGAGACTGAATTGGAGACTAGAGTTACTGGAAGCAAGCAGTCCGAAGTTGGAGAAGCTTTTGTCGTAACTCCCAGCTTGACTCCTCCGGAACAAGCTAGGTCTGCCCGTTTCCCGGACGGACTTTACAAGATTTAAGAAAATGATCTGCGGCTCCACAGTAAAGGCAGAGTTTACCCTCACGACGACGCTGTCGTTCTTCCGGAGACAGTCGGGAGCGGTTAATTTGCATGGGCTCATCTGAGCTAGGTGAGGCCACCGGCCTAGGAGTAGGATTCCGGAACCTGGAACGATCCGAACGGTTACGTTCTCTTCCACGCTCCTGCATCCGAAGATCCACCTTGACGCAAAGGGAAATCAAATCTTCTAATGGATCCGGCAGATCTCTAGTAACCAGCTCATCTTTCAGCCGGTCGGAAAGACCGTTCCAGAAGGCAGCTCTCAGGGCATCATTATTCCAGCGTAGTTCGGAAGCAATGGTCTGGAAATGAACCACGTACTGGCCCACGGAACGGGCGCCCTGCCGAACACGGAGCAAATCGGAAGAAGCAGTGGTCATTCTGCCGGGCTCGTCGAAAATCCTTCGAAAGGACGAGATGAAGTTGGTGTAGTTGGAAACCATGGGATCAGATCGTTCCCATAATGGAGACACCCAATCCAAAGCAGAACCTTCCAACAGAGAAATAATATATGCTACCTTGGACCGGTCTGTAGGAAAGTTGTGTGCAAGTAGCTCGAAATGTACCTCGCACTGGTTCAAGAAACCACGACAATTTTTGGGATTCCCATTATAGCGGGACGGAGTAGGCAACTGAAGGCGTGGAGTGACACCGGCCGATGGTTGAACATTGCTGGCAACGGCAACTGGTGCGACTGCTGGAACAGGAGCCGGAATTACTGAGGCCAGAGACGCCTGAATCTGATCCAGACGCCCGGACAACTGCTGGAGGTACTGCATCACCTGACCTTGTGCTGCTTCCTGACTTTGCACTCGAGAAGCCAGGTTCTGGATGGCACTAGAGTCCGTGTTCCGATCCCCCGAGTCCATGAGGCCTGAGTATACTATCACTGACCTGGTTTGGGAGTGTTGTGGACTCGGGGCTTCTTCCGATGACCGGGAAGAGGAACCGCCACTGGGTCGTAGTAGAGATGGCCGGATGTAGGTCTTCCTCATGCAGAACTAAGACGGCAGGCGGGAGGCCCAGAGGAATTCTTGTAGGTCTCCTGTAAGACAAGACTTGTAGAAATAATGAAGGCTGGGGTACTGAGATATTGGAGACACTGTGGTATTGGAGGCACTGAGGTACTGGGAGTACAGGGAGTGCTAATGAAGGCTGGGGTACTGAGATATTGGAGACACTGTGGTATTGGAGGCACTGAGGTACTGGGAGTACAGGGAGTGCTGGGAGACCCTTGGAGGCACGGAGGTGTTTGGAGGCACGGAGGTGCTTGGAGGCACGGAGGTGTTTGGAGACACCGAGGTGTTTGGAGGGACGAGGTGCTTGGAGGCACGAGGTGCTTGGAGACACGGAGGTGCTTGGAGGCACGGAGGTGCTTGGAGGCACGAGGTGCTTGGAGACACGGAGGTAACTGGAGGCACGGAGGTGCTTTGAGGCGCGGAGGTGCTTGGAGGCACGAGGTGCTTGGAGGCACGAGGTGCTTGGAGGCACGGAGGTGCTTGGAGGCACGGAGGTGCTTGGAGGCACGGAGGTGCTTGGAGGCACGAGGTGCTTGGAGACACGGAGGTAACTGGAGGCACGGAGGTGCTTGGAGGCACGAGGTGCTTGGAGGCACGAGGTGCTTGGCGGCACGGAGGTGCTTGGAGGCACGGAGGTGCTTGGAGGCACGGAGGTGCTTGGAGGCACGGAGGCTTGCAGGGGCAGGATGCTTGGAAGCACAGGATGCTTGCAGGGACAGGATGCTTGGAAGCACAGGATGCTTGCAGGGGCAGGATGCTTGGAAGCACAGGATGCTTGCAGGGACAGGATGCTTGGAAGCACAGGATGCTTGCAGGGACGAGGGAGCTCTGGATCATAGCTTCCACAGGAGAAACGAAGATACTCAGGCATCGGATCTCTGCCTGGTATCTGATTTTAAATTCCCCGCCCTAGCCTGATTGGCGGAGCAGGCAGGTGACGTCAGACCTGCTCCGCCTCCTTGCCCTCGCTTGTGATGGCGGCGCCCTTGCTTCCGGGAAGCCGCCGGAGAGCAGCGCCGACCCGCCGCTGAAGCCGAAGACTGACAGGGGAAGAGAGGCGCCGGGCAGACCAGGCCACCCGCAGGGACAAGCGCGGTCGCCGCTGCCCGAGGTTCGTGACACCTTACACACATATGCCGCAAATTATTAATGACCTCATACACATAATGACACACATAATGTCCCTTACACATATGCCGCACATTATTAGTGCCCTCATACACATAATGACACACAAAGTGCCCCTTACACATATGTTACATATTATTAATGCTCTTAAACACATAATAACACACATAATGCCCCTTACACATTTGCTGCTCATTATTAATGCATTTATACACATGACATGCATAATGAACCTAACACATATGCTGAACACTATTGCACAACCAACCCACTCACACACAGTACTCACACGGCTGCTAACACTGTGATCTCTGCCTATGCTTGGATACAGATGTGTCCTCATAAGTCTTGCCGCAATACACCATGCAGCAGGAGATGTCTGGTGTGAGTCAGCTGGCAGCTCTGCTAACATCATGACTAGGATGAACAAGCAGCTTCTGCTGATTAAAATGATATGCAGCAAGCCTATATACTGTGTGTGACTGTGGCTGTATCTGCATATGAAATGCTACACACAGAATATAGGCATGCCGCATATCATTTTAATCAGCAGAAGTTGTATGTGCCCCTAGGCCTACCAAATGCCCTAGGCAATTGCCTAGTTTGCCTATGCCCAGGGCTGGCATCCCTTCAGATACACTGGACAATTTAACGTTCACACAGCAATCAAATGATATTTCATCCAGGCCGTCGGCTGATGCATACACAAGATATATCTGTGAACCATGTCTTTCACAGATAAATTGTGTCAGCTGTGCAACATGGCCATATATCTGAAAGACACATGTGCACTTTTGCCTGTGTGTACAACAGACTGACACATATGCTGGTCGCAGGAACCAGTGGCAATGACATGTGAACAGACATATTGGGGGTCATTCTGACCCGTTCACATGCAGCGGTTTGTCGCTGCTGTGCGAACGGGTCTGGAATGCGCATGCGCGGCGGCCGCACTGCTCACGCGCGTCATTGCCCGGCGATAGGGGTCGCCGGGTTACGTCGCGGACAACGAAGAAAGCAGTCGCAGAGGCGACCGCAAGAAGATTGACAGAAAGAAGGCGTTCCTGGGCGTCAATAGACCGTTGCCTGCTGTTTTCGGGGAGTGGTGAAGAAAACGCAGGTGTGTCCAGGAGAACGGAGGGCGAATGTCTGACGTCAAAGCTGGCCCCAGCATCGCTGAGATCGTCTTACAGGGTAAGTATGTCCAGAGCTAGTCTTGTTCTGCATGAAGTTTTTTTAGCTTAGCAGGGCTGCACAAGCGATCGCAGCCCTGCAAAGCTAAAATACACTCCCCTATAGGCGTGGACTAGTTGATCGCAGCAGCAGCAAAAAGTTGCTGGCTGTGATCAACTTGGAATGACCACCACTGTTCGGCCAAACACAAAGCTGCTAACATACCAAACTGGTCAGTTGGTCAGAAGCCAGCCGGCCGATCCATTGGCCAAGTGTGTAACCTACATTTTCTCTGTAATTGTTGATAATAGGAAAAGGAATACAGAATATGAATCCTTTGAAAACAATAACCTGAGGAATGACCATAGGGAATTTATCAGGTTTGTTAGCAAACTAATAAAGCACACTAATGGGCAAAACCATGTTGCACTGCAGGGGTGGGGGGGGGGGGGGGTGGAGGGGGCAGATGTAACATGTGCAGAGAGATTTTGATTTGGGTGGTTATATTGTTTCTGTGCAGGGTAAATACTGACAGTTTTATTTGTACACTGCAACATAAATTTCAGTTTCAACACTCCCCACCCAAATCTAAATATCTCTGCACATGTTACATCTGCCCCACCTGCACTGCAACATGAGTTTAGTCATTAGTGTGATTTTCTGGTGTGCTAACAACCCTTTTGGGATGCAATCGCCTTGTGAATGTCCGTGCACAAGTGCTGCAGATTTTGCTCACGCTCAGATGGCCAAAAAGCAGCTGTTGACGATTTTAGCAAAAGACCGACTGAAGCTGAATGACGGCCTTAGTCCCCTGGTCTTTGGTGTGGTGTCGGAAATTACCTTACACATCATTCATGCTTGAAGTGTGCAGCCTGTATATTTCCTAGTGCAGGGATATTCTGTTCTGCACAGAAAATGGGCATCTGTAGGGCTCCTGACACATTTATAATAAAGCAGGCCAGCTTCTCTTCTTTGCTGAGCCCTGCATGTGATGCCTCAGTGCGGGTGGCAAAGCAAGGAAGAAGAGATCCGGGCATAGCAGGTTCTGGGCAGTTCTAGCGTATCATACAATGCAGGTTCACAGTTGAACTTGTGGCGGCAGCTAGCAGGGAATTTTATGTCATTCATTGCAGTGGCCACCCACCATTCTAGAGCATCTGCCGCAAGAAATCATACATACGGGGTGCAGCATGGACATACAGAAGCTGCTTTAGAGCAGAGGAGAGAAAAGGCTGGGACACCACTGAGCCGGCCCCAGACACGGCTGATCGAGAATTGTCCCGGGTTTCCGGTGGCCCAATCCATCCTCTGCTGCACTGCAGTGTGATTCCTTCCCAATCACAGTGTACAGGGCTGCCATCAGAAATTGTGGGGCCCGGGACTGGAAAATTAGGTAGGACCCCCCCAGGATGACAGGGGAGAGGGTGACGCGGACTATATTGTCACATAGGGCGACAGGGGAGAGGTGTCAGATACTATATGGGTGTACATGGTGACAGGGATGAGGGTGTCAGTTACTATAGGGGAACAGAGAGTGACAGAAGAGAGGGTGTCAGGTACTATGTAGTTGGGCACACATGGTGATGGGATAGAGTAACAGGCACTATATAGGCACAGAGGGTGATATGTACTATATGGGCACAAAAGGTGACAGGGGAGAGGGTAACAGGTACTATATGGATGCACATGGTGACAGTAGAGGGTGTCAGGTACTATATTGGTGCAGAAGGTGACAGGGCAGCAGGGCCAGGTACTATATGGACACAATGTGTCAGGGAGAGGGTGTCAGGCATTACACAGGGGCATGGGGTGACAGGCAGTACAGTGAGGACACATGGGGTAATGAATTCACTCCCCACTGCTGAGCCCTGCCAAAATTATTATAAGATCTATAATGATTTACAAACATGATTTGTTTTTTCTTTTACTGTACTTTAAGCCAGTTACCCACTGGTGTTGCAAGAAGCATCCAAAAACACTATGGGGCATATGCAACTGGCTGCAAGAATTTTGCTGCAAAAATTACAGTGAACTGCACAACTGATTTTCCATTACCACAGGAATTCACACTCGTGATATCCACAGTATTAATTAAAACAAATTGATGTGAACTTTTTTTCAGATGAGACCCACTGGAAAATGTTGGGGGAACAGCCTGTACCCTAAACAATGTTAAAAAAAAAAAAAAAAGATATTGGGTAACAGTAATAATATTGTCCTAAAGAAAAAAAAAAAATTCTTTAAAATTGCATTAATGGGAAGCGGTTAAGATACCGCCACATGGGATCCCGGCGATCACAATGCCGATGCCAGAATCCCACACAGCGTACAATGCCAGTGCCGGAATACTGGCGAGGTAGGTGATTCTCCCTCTATGGATGTCCACGACACCCACAGAGGGAAAATATAACCTGCGGCGAGCGCGACGACTTACTAGCGCTCGCCCCACTGCTGGCATGTATGTAGCTGGGATGCCACTGTTGATATATTGAAGGCAGGCCCCCCAGGCCATTGGTGATTCAAACCGAACCCACATTAAATGGCTGAGTAGTAAAAACTTTTACAGTAAAAGCTTACAAATTTTGTTTAATTACAAACTAATTAAACGAAAAATGCAAAATAAAAAAAATTGAAAAAAAGATGACAGTAGAGTAATTTGAGGCCAATTGTTTTAAAAAGTGTAAAAAAAATGATAAAAAGCAATCATTTTAATTTAAATAAATAGTACTGAAAATAAATATTATTTTAATTATTTTTTTAACAAGCTATAATGACATGTAATTATTGGACTAATTAAACTAACTGGAAACTTTCAATTACCTACTTAGTCATTAGGAGAAGGGGCGTGTCCAATAGGTTCTAAATAGGTCCCTGAAATTTCCAACTTAAAATAGGGATTTTTTTATTGATTTAATTAATCGTGTTGTGAGGCTGCTTGAAAATCGCTCCTGAAATTCCTAAAGAAATTACCGCAAATGATTTTCTGCCCGGTACACAGGTTTTTTTTTAAATTGCACTATCAATTGGATATACTCCTAAATTTTGGGGGACAATGTGCAATCCAATGGCAGATACTCCATATATATTGACTGCGGTATGCAAGGCGTCCTGGCATGATCCCGGGACCGTATTCCCGGGTAAGACCATGCATTTTTGGTGTGAAAGGGGTATAAGAGACTGGATGTCCAGCTTGACAGCTTTTAACATACAGACACAAGTGCAAGCACTTAGGCTAGAGGCCCTAAAGACCCAAAATGGCCTAATAGAAGGAGTCCACCCTCACTCTCTATTCATAAACATTAACAAAGCCCAAGATCTCTTAGTTAGCCGTCTAAAAATCTGCAAACATTTTCCTGGGGTTTTAAAACATGTAGGTCAAACACCCGGGACAAATATACATGCCCTCAAACACTATTCCAGTGTTCTTGTCACATGTATATGCTTTAACCATTTTTTATTATTTGTGATCAGGGCCGGCAACAGGGGGGTCAAAGGGGACACCTGTTCTGGGCCCCAAGGATCAGAGGGCCCCCAAGTATATGCCACTTAGTGTCCAGCAGGGATGTGAGCAGGGAATCATCATGGAGTTATTGGGGAGAGACAGATCGTGGTGTGTGGGGGAGGAAGGAGAGATATACATATTTATATATCTGTATACTGTAGATAAATAAAAATATATATATTTATTTAATAACAGTTTATTATATAGCGCAGCAAATTCCATTGCTCTGACGGGGCCCCAGAGATAGCACTGTACTGGGCCCCAAGATGTCTGTTGCTGGCCCTGTTTGTGTTATGAGTAAAATAATTGTGATTATCTATGAAAAATTGGGCTGTGGGTTATACACATGAAAGAGATCTGATGGAGATATAAAAAACAGTTAAGAGTCTAAATAAATGAGTATTCAGATGAGAATATTTCAGAGGAGGATATGCTAAGCCTAGTCCTACTGCCTGAAATGATAGTAGATGGTTGGATAAAGCTTGTACCATAAATAAATCTAGTCACACATGGTGTAATATAGTATTATCTAATCTTGTACTGCAGAAAATCTCATTGCCACAATGTGGTGTCATCGTCCTGCTAGGAATATTGGCTGAAAGTATTGTATTTTGGATGTCCAGTTTGTTGTCTAAACAACCAGGTCAGTGCAACTTGGTCATTCACATGCATGGTGTTACTGCTCTTGGACCTGATTTATTCAGTTATTATGCATTATGAGATTGTAAGATGTTGGTGAGTGAGGGGGATTGACAAAAAAACTATAAATGAGAGATGAGATTCTTGAGAATCATGAATCTAAACCAAACAGAAGCATAAAGCAACTGAACTCAGAAATAGAAACAATGTACTAGCCAATTTGATAGACTAGGAGCTGACCTAAAGTGATAGACAGCTATTCTCAAAGGCAACATATAATTTTTTATACATACAGGATCTGACACAGAGTTAGATGGAAACTGGGCATATATGCTCTTGCACATTGTGTATACAGTAATAATTCATATAGTTGCCTGCATTATAATATATCTGCTTGGTTTCCTACCAGTCATCATCATCATCATCATCATCATCATCGCACACTTTCACCAATCCTGTAATGGGTGTAAAATGTATTTTTATAAATAGAGAGAACATACCAACAGGTTCTAGAATTAGCTTAAGTCCAACTCTACGTAACTTGCAGCTGCATCTATATGCCTTCACTGAATTTGCATGAAAAAGACCCATTGCAGTTGGGGTGTGGTATACAAGAGCTACAGTTATTAGGTCTGCAGACATATGGTCGAGCCCATATGGTTGACATACAAAAAAGGTGGACATTGACAAAAGGTTGATGTGAATAAAAGGTCGACATTTGAAAGGTCGACAGGTACAAAAGGTCAACTTAGAAATGGTCACCCTAAAAAGTATCAACACAGGTTTTTTGGGGGCATTTTTGGGGTTAGTGTTGATAGTTTTTTCATCTGGTACTACCACTTGTAGAAACGCATCCCTTCGCTCCTCTCCTCTTCATTCAACACAAGGTTACTAAAAGTCATGATTTGTGACATGAATAATCAAAGATGGAAAAGGTAAAAAAAATTAAAACCCCAAAAACATGTGTCTACAATATGTGATGACCATTTCCATGTCCTCCATGTGAACCTGTCAACCTTTGTACTTGTCGACCTTTTCCAGTGTTGACCTTTCATATGTTGACCTTTTGTCCATGTAGACCTAATGGATGTCAACCATATTGTGTCGATCTATTGACTGTCAACTTATACATTGTAGATCTATAGTTCGGATCCTTTGTAGTTTAGTTATGCCTCTTCAGTAGTATGTACATATGTGATGGAAGTATGACTTCTTATTGTCCATACTTGCATGTATAGCTCAAAAATGTGCAAAATATGGACATACATTCAAATGAGCATCAGGCTCATGGGGGGGGGGGGGGTATTCAATTGTTTTGAAAAGTCAATTGGGTGTCTGTTTTTTCCTATCTAACAGACAGGAAAAAAACAGAAACCCAACCGACTTTTTAAACAATTGAATTCCCTCCCATAGAGTGCACTAGGCACTATGTAATTTATATCTATATTTATATCGATCTATCTATCTATCTATCTATCTATCGATATCTATACTATATATATACATGGCATTTATAACATCAACTTAAGAAAGGCACTTTCTTGTCTCCTTGTCTACAGGCTAACTTTAAGCTCAATAAAATGACAACACAGGAACTATGAACTTACATTAGTGTTATGAGCTTGTTAACATAAAACCCAATTCATTTTGATTAATTCATATTACTTTAATAAAAAGTAATGTTTAATAAACTAATGGAAAAGTATAAACATGATTTGAAGCATTTTTCCTAAAAACAAACTGTTCAAATAAAAAAGGACAAATAGCAATATGTAGTAAACTAAGTGAATAACAAAATTAGGTTTTTCTAGCCCAAAACATGAAATATGCTCATTATTTAAAGGAAATATAAACTGACACATTAACTATGGTAACATCATAAAGCATTTGTTATTGGTTGCATTTTATATTCCTTTATAAATCAGTTATCCTTAAAACAAGAAACAATATGCATAATGTAATGAGCTTCTTTGTATCGTGTCCACTTACATCTTTCATGTAGGGTGCTCAAGAAAAAATATTTATAATGGAGCTATTCTCACTGATGTACAATATATGCATTTTTTATTGTATAGAACATTGTTCAGAATAACCTGTAACAAATCTCTGTTCATATATCTAGGTAGTTCAGAGAACAGCAGATGTATAAAAATAATTAAGAAACCTCGGTAGAAAATTAAAAGAAAAACCTATATCATGTAATTCTATAAACACACTCACATTTTATTTCCTACACTAATAGAATATCCTCCAAACATGATTTGCGATCTAATAAAGCAAAATCCTAATTTTCTGTCTTTTATCTTTTTACCCTTCTTTCATACACCTCTTTGGCCTTGTCAAAACATATCGTTTAGTTAGAGACTAAAAATATTTTTCTATCGATTGAGGCTATTGATTTTTTTTAATCTGTACTTTGGCTTAGAGAGTTTGGGTGAAAGGTGAAAGTTCACCAGCTTAGTCCAACGTTTTATCTGGACAGCCACAGAATGTATTGGCAGAAGATTTGATTTACCTTCTCAGTCAGAGCAGCATAGCTCCTTCCAGCCTCAGCAGGCTATGTACAAGTTAATTCCAATCATGGTTCTTGTTGACAACATCTAGATTGGTGTGTTGTCTCAATTTCCTCAATGTTTGTCCTAGGACTGCATACATTTAGAGCCTCTCCCATAAGCATGTGTGGAAACATATTCACTAAATGAACCATGTCATGAAATGATATTCCTACAGGGCTTTCACACTGCAAAAGCACTCTCTTTTTCAACGCTCTTTTTCTTGATCTTACATAAATTAATGACTCATCACTTAGTTTGCACATCTTATGCAGAAAAGCTGAGAGGGACAGAATATTGAGCACAATGTGCAATATGTGTGCGGGAACTTTTAGTGTATTTAAAGGCTGTTTTTTAAGAAAACCAAAAGGTTTTTTATGTGTATTATAAAATATATGAGATTAGTTTGAATACATATTAATGCATGAATCTATTAGAAATGAAAAAATACATTCAGTGAAATCTTATATTCAGAAGTTCTCCAAATTTTGCTCAACCAATTAAATTCCCAAATGGACCCTGATTGTGAGAAATAAGATGCTTTCTTTTGGTACCGTTGATGAGCAAACTATTTTGAATTTGTAAACAATCAAAGGGAATTTACATTAAATTAAAATAATAATTTTTCATCCATCATGAGATTCAAGCCATGAAATAGTTTGCTTATTTAAAAAAAAATTTTTTTTAACCTTTTTAACACTTGCATTTTTTTTTATTCTTGTCTAGCAGTCATTTTTTTTTCTGTGTAGGATTCTCTGCCACCGGTAGCAGTATGTCATGGATGACCTGGGTATTTATTAGAACCATATCATCTCTAGTCATAAGGGAGCAATTATGATGATGATGATTACATACACATCATCATCATCATCATTGTTTATTTGAGGAGTGCCATAAAACTATATCGCTGGATATCATAATTATATTTTACACACAAAATATGCTTTTGCTGTAGGAGATGCAAGCATGAGACATAGGGTAAAAACACTTTTGATAGCTTACAATTGAGTGAGAGGATAATGCTGAAACAAAATGTGGAATTCAGAGTATACTGTAGCAAGAAGAACATGCAGAGGGAGTTGTATCAGGTGAAGGTTGGATAGACTATAGTGATTAGGGTGAGTTTTGAGAGGGCATTTGAAAGAATGAAGGCTGTGGGTGAGTCTTATCAGGCGTTTTAATGAATTCCGTAAGTGAAAAGCCGCAAAGGAGAATTTTTTTGAAGAGGGAATGAGAGGTGGTTATCAGATGACTAGAAATTGATTTCAGAGGCAGATCAAAGAGAATGAGTCAGTGGGTATCTTGTGATGATGTCAGAGAATATTAAGGAAAAAAGTTGGTGAGGGCTTTTCTGTGTGAGATTGCGTAGCTTGAATTGAATTCTGGAGGCAATAAGGAGCCAATTAATGGATTTAGAGTGGTGCTGCTGATGTGGATAGGAAAGAAAGGAACATCAATCTTGCTATAGCATTTAAGACAGATTATTGAGGGGAAAGATGGGCAAGGGGTAGACCATATAGCAAAATGTTTCAGTAGCCAGGATTAATGAGAACATGGGTAAGGGTTTTGGTTATGTCATACATGAGAAAGCAGTGCATTCTGGTAATGTTTTTTTAAGAGGGAATCAAAACGACAGGGCAAGGACTATATGTGAGGAAGACCAAAGGGGTGTAGTGACAGTTACACTTACGACCGGAGGAACCCGATGCACACACCTCTATTTAATAAATAGAAAACACAAATGTTTATTGGTTAATTTCAAATTGGGGGAATAAAAACCACATGCTCAAAGATTTTCAGTACATGATCCAAAAATTATATATATTACACTATTATTTATGAATAAATACACATAAAAATGAATACCCTAATGATACAAATGTTATATTAGAAAAATAGTATAGACATTTTTATTCTTTTAAGATGCAGCTTTGGATCACTGGTGACACAATTTGCCGGCTGCTGTAGATCCAACAAAGAGGCCAGGAAATCTCCATCTTCCGACAGAGATTCTGGCCTCTTCACGCCCTCAAAACAGCTGTGACCCACCCCTGTTTTGGGAAATGGAGGCCGTTGCTGCCTCCAAGTGGCAGCAGACTGTCAATAACTGACAGTCTGCAGCCGAGTTGTGTCCAAAGTCGCAGACCAGTACTGCACATGCATAGTACAGGTCCGGTGCACGCGCAAAGTACCAAACATCAGTACTTTGCTGCATGATCCGCAGCTATGCCAGGCCCAGTGTCTCCTGATAGAGTGTTTGCAAATCAGTCCATGTCTATCTCATGTGAAACGACACCATATAAATTTTCACAACTTCTAGTTTAAGTCCTGTAGGTAACCAAGTACCTGGGAGACATTGCATTCCATTGTAACATTAATTGCTATGGGTGAAACCCCTCAGCATTCCCAGCCCTTACATTTATCATGTGCATGAGTGTCATAACCGGTAGTCTATAATTTGATCACGGCTAAATCTACAGGACACTCTTTGCTTCTAATGCCTATGGGGGCTGCTTCCTTGTCAAGTTTGGCCCTGTTAGCTAATGCCATCTGAAGATAGGATCCCTCTTTGGCAGGCACCACTTGCACATGGGCAGTGAGCAATTCACACATGTGCAGTAGTGGCCCCCTGGAAGGGAAAGGAAAATGATCACTAATGCAATCACTTTATAGCATTTTTATACAACACAGGGACGGGCTTCTATCAAAGTCCCTGTCCCTTCATATGTGCAATAGTACAGCCTGACGGTACTTAATTTCTTATTGCGGTGTTAAAAAATTACAACTGTCAAGTAAAAAAAAAAATGTTAATAAATAACATGGCCCCAAAAAGTCTTTACTCTCCACATCTTCAAGACAAGTCCCTATTGTAATTCTAATCCTACTTATCACTCTTTCACAAACATTTTGTCATCCTTTGCGAACACAGCCATTTCTCAGAAATGTCTACATTTACCTCCCTATGTCAATGATTTTGTACATGTTCTCCATCCCTTTCTTTTTAACTTGGCAGTTGACATCATATTTAAAATAAGATGTTACTAACATTAGCAGTGATTGCTATGAGGATACCAGTGAAATCACGTCAATGTGCAGGTTATAAATCAGAGAAAATCGAAGCCAAAAATTGCTTGCTTTTTTGTTCTTTTTTAAAATGGTTGAACATAACGCAAAATTAATTATAAACACTATGGCTAACATTGCGACGCTGCACGCTAGAGGCGCCCATGTGGACAGGTCACTCAAGTAGGAGCAGACAGTGAGCCAGGGACGTGGCGGACGCGGTTCTGCTACAGGAGAGATCTCTGGAGGCTGGTGCACACAGCTGGGAGACGCGTCCATCCCACCAATGGCAGTACAGCACCATTTCACGAGCACTCACCTGGTTACACCATCTCCTGCTGGAAGGTAACCAATCCCTGCAAGGGAACATGACTGAACAAACTGTTCACCTCCAGCCGTAATCAGCTGAGAACGGTGAGCTCAGTGAGTCAGTGAGCAAAGCAGGTGATCTTGTAACGAGCTGAGGCACCGCTACTCTGACATTCAAAACTGTATTCATGTTGGAATTCAGTAAAGACACTATGTTGCTTTTTTAGAAGTGCCACAGTGATACAATTAAGGACATTCAGTTTTTTGTTTCATGTCAATCTTCCTGCATTTGGTCGTACGACTGGAATGTTCATTACACTCTGTGCAAACCCGCAATGTTCATTGTACCTGAACGACACGCCTGCGCATTGCGGTGCATACGCATGCGCAGAAATGCCGATTTTTAGCCTGATCGCTGCGCTGCGAACAACGGCAGCTAGCAATCAACTCGGAATGAACCCCAAAGTCATTAGTAAAACTGCAAAATGAACTGTGTTGATATTTCTACCTGCTAAAAAGCTTTTCTAATTTTCCTCAGCGGTGGTAAAAGCAAATACTTGGGGGTTTATTTACTAATATTCGTGTTTGAGTCGGTTTGTGTAGTGTTTAAACTCTTTTGTTATTGGGTGCATTTTCATGCAACTTTTTGAAACTATATACGCCAAGTTACGAAGCAGTCGAGTTTATGGTTTTCGTGTTTTCCGATGTCGATGCCAGTCGTTTTTTTTTGTCACATTCACGGCCGTCATTGTCGTTTGCTTACGTGTTTTTGTTGTTTTTACTGGTTTCTTTTCTATGTTAAACGCGGCAGGGTTATTTATCAACCACGGCCGCATTTTCACTTTTAGTTTCGATTTTCATCCCCGTTCGTGATTGGTTGTGTTTCAGATGTAGGAGTGTCTGTGCGCAACCATATAAATACAACCCAAACCGTCCACACCTCGTGGGTTTAGTTAGTGGTGAGGAGGGAGGTTGTGCTGTGGAGGTTGGTGAGTAGTTGGTTTGGTGAGGAGTTTTTTGGGCGATTTCTGAGCGTAGTATTGTGTTTGAAAGTAGTCTTGTCATTCTTGTAGTCTTGATTTTTTTGGTTTTGTCTCATTTTTTGTCCAAGTTTTTTTGATTTATATTCCCATGTCAGTGTTTGTGTGTGTGTGTGTGTGTGTGTGTGTGTGTGTGTGTGTGTGTGTGTGTGTGTGTGTGTGTGTGTGTGTGAGTTGAGCTGTGGTAGTGGAGGAGTGTGTTGTTTGTATTTTTTTTTCTGTGATAATTGTTGAACCACACAAATATGTCTGACTCAGAGGTGGGTGAGGTGGCTGAGGTGAGTGAGGTTGAGGGTGTGAGTGAGGGGGAGGAGGTTGGTCAGGTGGAGGAGGTGAGTGAGAGTGAGGTTAGTGAGGTGGAGGAGGTGGGTGAGGTTGCTGCAGCAGCCTCAAGTGACAGTGATAGTGACAGTCAGACAGCTCCGCAGCCACGCACCACTACTAAGACTGGGCGGAATGTAAAGTTTACTTATGCTGAAAATGTGGCATTGGTGCGGGAGCTGATGAAGTATCAGCGGCAGCTATTTGGGCCTGAGTCCGCCAAGGTGCCAACACGGAAGAAGACGTGTTGTGGGCAAAAGTTGTTGCTGCTGTAAATAGTGAGGGGGTGGTCAAGCGGACGGAGGACACGTGCCGCAAACGGTACTATGACATAAAGCGACGTGTCAAGTCCAAAATGGCCAAGGAGGCGAAATCGGCTCGCAAAACCGGTGGTGGACAGCCCTATATTGCCAGATATCTGGACTAT
Organism: Pseudophryne corroboree; assembly: GCF_028390025.1. Classification (NCBI taxonomy): domain Eukaryota; kingdom Metazoa; phylum Chordata; class Amphibia; order Anura; family Myobatrachidae; genus Pseudophryne; species Pseudophryne corroboree. Next base: position 286,701,431 of record NC_086449.1, read on the forward strand.
GAGGAGCCCATGCGGAGTTTAATACCTCCTGAAGTAGTGTCTGCAACCCATGTCCGTGATTCCGATCGGCCCAGGAAGGATGGTGAGCAAGTTTATTTGTCTTATCATTCCATTACATTACTTCTGTCTTAATGTTTTTTGTAAATGTGTGTCATGTGACGTTGCATATTACTCCCATCTTCATGTGTGCATCAGCAAATACATTGTTTTGTGTAATTTTTTCTACAAAAGCCAATGTAACATAGTACTTTATTGTATGTCATGTGGTGTTTTAACAGTACATTTTCCATGTGTAGTTTGGACTTGGTGTGTCATTGAATTGTCCAGCAATAATGTTTTCCTTTTGCACATTTGACAGTTTGCAAGTTGGCCTATGTTTTGGTTTTCAGTTATCCATGTGCAATGTTTGAAAATCAGTGGTTGACCTGTTAGAGGCTGGAGTAGTGTAAAGTGGCTTTGAAGCCACTTACATGTGTCATTTCATTAGTACTGTATGTAATCTTGTTTAAGACAAACCCACTATTTTTTGGTTCATTAAGAGTCTGTATTTGTACCCTGGCACAACACTGCAGACTTAGTTACCGTACTATTATGATGGTTTTTTTTAAATTTGGTTTGGTTTTTGGCTCATATTATGTTAATGTGTGTTTGGAGTGCCACATCACAGAGCATTTTCTATATTGCATCTTTCATTAATTACATAACATTTTTAAATGAAGATGTCTGTGTTTTGGCTTGTTAGTTTATGTATTAGTAATTGTGGGGCAGATTTATTAAGCCTGGTGAAGTGATAAAGTGGAAGTTGATAAATTAACAACCAATCAGCTCATAACTTCCATGTTACAGGCTGGGTTTGCAAAATGACACTTAGGAGCTGATTGGCTGGTGCTTTATCACCTTCCACTTTATCACTTCACCAGGCTTAATAAATCTGCCCCTGTGTCCTATGTCTGTGTCCTGTACATTATTTCCTGTGTTGCACTTTGCATAGTGCATATGGCTATTAGCCAATGTGTGTGTTTTTTAAAATATTTTATGGTTTTGTTCAGAAATTATTCCCACATAAATAAGCATCTATTTTTGAAAGATTTAATGTTTATAAACATAATGGGTGGATGTATCAACAATAGCATGAATAAATGAGTTCTTTTATTTGTTTCATTATTTACAGTGTTGAAAAAAAGCAGTACTGGTCAGCCTACAGTCACTCCCATGACATCTGATGATGATGACGCTGCGGAAGCAGGTAAAGTGTCCACTGTAGTATAGGTTATGTTTGTAAAGGAATGGCCATAACAAAAGTATACTTTAAATCCTAGGTCCATCAAAAGAAGTCTTGAGCAGCAGAAGGAGGACTCCTGTAGCACAGCAAACAAAAATACATGTGCCAACAAAGAAAGCAAGGTCTGATGTCCAATCACAACCACAGCAGTGTACCCCGCCACGAAGATTGTTGACAGTTTCTTCGGTCCCACCACTCCAAATTTTGGTCACACTTTCAAGACGCCAACCACACTCCCCTCATCTTGATTGTGAGTAAGAAACTGTAATGATTAAAAAAATTAATCATCTCATAATAATCCATTTAATTAGACTAATTAACTCTAAATTCCACAAAATCTGCTATACTTACCGAAAACAAAAAAACATCAAATGGATTCTGAGCAAAATGGTCTTGTCCACATCCAGTAAAGATATGTATGTCCACTTCAGCCATACAGCAGCAGATTGTGTGGAAGATGCTGCAACATAAACACATGTGTAAGCTTGGCAAATAGTATGGTTTTTTCCCTCAATTTAACTTATGTGTTTTTCGTAACATTGGCACCAACATGACAAAACATTACTAAGTTTCTGTTTTAAACACTATAAGGCAACACATTATGATTTAAAGTGTGTTTTTATGGTGGAGTATGTCTGATCTACCATACAACTTATGTGTGTCAGGTCTCTGGTTTTGCTAGTGGGTCAGTGTTGGTGCGATGTATAAAGCGGGGAGGCAATATAAAAGTCCTGCGCATAAGCGCTGATATTTATTAATGCAAAGCAGATGGTATAGTACTGAATACAATGGAAACCGGTAATGTAGAAGACTATGACAGGTAACTGAATCCAAATAACATAAATGTCTCTTGCAGCAGAACGTAAATAACTTGATAATGAATGCAGGTGAAATAACAGAACTCCAGTAGTATTTGGAAATACACAGTCTCTGAGTAACACAGGGTAAACTGATAATGATTAGGAAAGCAGAACTCCGGAATATATGAATAACTCACAGTCTCTGTAAAACACAAGTCCATATAGCCACACTAAGGCTAAAGCAGGAGACCGTCTCTAAGCCAGTAGATGTTATGCGGCTGAGTTGCACAGATGGTATGCTGACAATTAGTGCACAGGTAAGTAATGAGAAAGAACACCTGAGGAGAGTCTCTTACTGCTGATGGGTTTGAAGCTGGATGTAGCTGAAGTCCGGAGTAACAGGAGAACTGTAGAGATGGAAGCTGGAACAAATGAGGTATCCACAGGGGATCGCTGGAAACAGGAACACAGGAACTGGGAGAACTAGACACAGGGTATGTGACTCGTTGTCCGAGGCGATGAGAGTGAGCCCCGGACAGGAACTTATACCCCTTGCTCTGCAGTGATTGGTCGCAGTGTTCTGGCTGGAAACTCAGGGCTGGATTAGAAGCAGGAATCGTAGCAGCATCCACACGGACCGGATGCCGGCACACAGAGGAACACAAATGCAAGACCAGACTCAGGGGCACTCAGCGACACGGGAGATGACGCTCGCGGTCAGCGCATCCATACAGCCGTGACTGGGGCCATGACCTCCGGAGGCCCGCACACCAGTGCGCTGGTAGGTGAGACGCAGCTGACCGCTGATTCCTGACAGTACCCCCTCCTTTATGGGTGGACTCCGAACACCCATGAGGCTTGGCAGGGAAGAGTCTGTGGAAGGCTTGTACCAACCGTGGAGCGTGCACATCTGTAGCATTGACCCAACTCCTCTCTTCAGGACCATATCCAGACCAGTCAATTAGGTATTGCAAATGACCGTAGCGATGACGAGAGTCCAAGATCTTTTCCACCTCGTATTCCACGCTCCGATGAGTTTGTACCTTTGGGCCTACTGGAAGCGCTCTCTGTAAACGATTGAGAATTAGTGGTCTGAGGAGAGAAATATGGAATGAGTTGAAAATTTTCAAATAGGAAGGCAGTTTTAATTTATAAGTCACCGGATTAATAACACTTTCTACTGGAAATGGTCCAATAAACCGTGGGGCAAATTTCATCGAAGGAACTCTGAGATGGAGATTCCGAGTAGATAACCAGACTTTGTCGCCTGGCTTTACACTGGGAACTGCTCATCTCTTTTGATCAGCAAACATTTTATACCGCTGAGAAACCTTTTTAAGAGATAGATGAATCTTCTTCCAAATTTGAGAGAACCGCTGAAGAGCAGGAGCAGCTGCAGGCACGTCTATGACGGGTAAATCTTGGAAATCCGGTACTCTAGGATGTTGACCATAAACTGAGAAAAAAGGAGTTGTATCTGTAGAAGTATGATAACGCAAATTATGGGCAAATTCCGCCCAAGGCAATAAATCTACCCAGTTATCCTGTGAAGAGGAAATATACAGTCTTAGATAGGTCTCAAGCTCTTGATTTACCCTCTTAGTCTGCCCATTTGTTTGAGGGTGATAGGCCGTAGAGAACTTAAGTTTGACCTGTAGCGCAGAACACAGAGCCCTCCAAAACTTTGCCACAAACTGTACACCACGGTCAGATATTATTTCTGTTGGAAGTCCATGTAACCTAAAGATTTCACGAAGAAATAACTGTGCCAGCTTTGGAGCAGAGGGTAATCCCATGAGTGGGATGAAATGTGCCATTTTTGAAAACCTATCAACCACTACCCAGATGGTATCATATCCATTAGAGGGAGGAAGATCTGAAATAAAGTCCATTGATAAATGAGACCAGGGGCGCTTGGGAATGGAATTTGGTAACAATTGGCCTGCAGGAGCCTGACGAGGAACTTTGTGCTGAGCACATTTGGGACATGAAGCTATGAATTCTTGAACATCTACTTTCGTATGAGGCCACCAATATGTTTGGGACAGGAACTTGAAGGTTTTTAGGACTCCAGATTGACCAGTAAATTTAGACGTATGAGCCCAGGACAGGAGATTTGGACGAAGCTCAGGAGAGACAAACATCTTGCCTGGAGGTGGAACTTGGGATACCCCTGTAGCTGCGAACACCACAGGATTTAATATGGGTCGAGCAGCCTGTTCTGATGATTCCTCAGTTGAACTCATAGAGCGAGATAATGCACCTGCCTTAACATTTTGTGAGCCAGGTCTAAACATCAACTTAAAATCAAAACGAGAAAAGAATAGGGCCCACCTTGCTTGTCGGGGATTCAGACACTGCACTGCCTTCAAATAAAGAAGGTTCTTGCGATCCGTGTAGATGGCAATAGGGAATCTCGCACCCTCCAGCAGATATCTCCATTCTTCAAGGGCCAATTTGATTGCCAACAGCTCCTGGTCACCGATGGTATAGTTAATTTCTGCGGGCAAGAATCTACGAGAGAAAAACCCGCAAGGGTGAGTCTTACCATCAATGGCCACCTGGGACAGGACTGCGCCCACGCCAACCGTTGAGGCATCTACTTCCAAGATGAAGGCCTTGTTGACATCTGGCTGTTGTAACACGGGAGCTGAAATAAAAGCTTGTTTTATTTTATGAAAAGCAGACAGAGCTTCATAAGACCATTGAGAAGGATTTCCCCCTTTTCGGGTTAGGCAGGTAATAGGGGCTATTAATGTGGAAAAGCCCTTAATAAACTTCTTGTAGTAGTTAGCGAAGCCAATAAAACGTTGAACTGACTTGAGTGTTGTTGGAAGAGACCAGTTCTCTATGGCTTCTAGTTTAGCTGGGTCCATTTGGAGGTCTGTTCCGGAAATAATGTATCCCAGGAAAGATATTGAAGAAGCTTCAAACGTGCATTTAGATAGTTTGCCATACAGATGATTCTGTCGAAGACGTCGAAGAAACTCTTTTACCTGTTGGCGATGAGTAGCTAGATCACGGGAAAATATCAGGATGTCATCGAGGTAAACTACCACACACTTATACAGGAGATCTCTAAATACTTCGTTGACAAAGTTTTGAAACACAGCCGGGGCATTACTCAAGCCGAAGGGCATCACTAGATATTCGTAGTGGCCATCACGAGTATTGAAGGCGGTTTTCCACTCATCACCACTTCGAATCCTGATTAAATTGTAAGCCCAACGAAGATCCAGTTTCGTAAAGATGGAAGCACCTCTGACTCTGTCAAACAGCTCTGTGATGAGAGGTAACGGGTAGCTGTTTTTAATCGTGATGTCATTTAAATCCCGATAATCAATACAGGGGCGTAGTCCTCCATCCTTCTTCTTAACAAAGAAGAATCCTGCACCGGCCGGGGAAAGAAGATGGACGGATAAACCCTTTTTGTAAATTCTCCTTTATGTATTCGCTCATTGCTTGAGTCTCTGGAACTGAAAGAGGGTATGTTCGCCCTCTAGGTGGCTTGCTCCCTGGGACCAAATCAATGGGACAGTCCCATTCTCGATGAGGCGGTAAGACATCAGCAGCTTTCTCACTGAAGACGTCAGTGAATTCCTGATAGGCCTCTGGAAGACCAGACTGAGGTTTTACACTTGTGGATTTTATTGGACACACTTGAGCTAAGCATGAATGGAGACAGGAGGAACTCCACGCCGTCAACTGTAAGGTAGACCAGTCAAATTGTGGATTGTGCAATTGAAGCCAAGGCATACCCAGTACAATCTCATAGGTAGCTTTTGGTATGACCAGGAATTTGATGAGCTCAGAATGCAGGAAGCCCACTCCCAGAACTACCGACTTGGTCTGCTGAGTGATGGATCCTTCAGCAATACGGCTTCCGTCTACGGCAGTAAGATAAACCGGATGAGACAGCTTTGACACTGGGAGAGAAAGTCTATCCACTGCAGCTTGTGTGATAAAATTCCCAGCAGCACCACAATCCACTAAAGCGGACAGAGACTGGAGTCCATCTGGCATTTCCAAAGTGACAGGCAATATTAAGTCTTGAGATGAAGGAGCTTTATTCAAGGTCCCTAACTTGACTCCTCCTTTGCAAGTTAGGACCAGGCGTTTCCCGACCGAGCAGGGCAGGAACCAATCAGATGACCATCAGCAGCACAATAGAGACACAGTCTTCCCTTTAATCTTCTGGACCGCTCCTCAGGTGCTAAACGAAATTTGTTTACCTGCATAGGTTCGTCAGCAGTAATAGGTGGAGACTGTACAGAAGGCATAACTCGGTGCTTGCGAAGATCACCTCAAGAGCGTTCACAGGCTCGCTCGCGTAAACGTAGATCCAACTTGACACATAGAGAGATTAAGGCCTCCAGTTGCTCTGGTAGATCTCGGGTAGTCAGTTCATCCTTTATGCGGTCAGACAGACCATGCCAGAAGGCGGCAACCAATGCCTGGTTGTTCCACTTCACCTCTGATGCCAATGTCTGGAACTGAATGACGTACTGACCCACAGAACGTGTTCCCTGGCGGATCTGAAGGAGGTCTGAAGAAGCAGAAGTCGTACGCCCAGGCTCGTCAAAGATGCGTCGGAATGCGGCAACAAACTCTGTATAATTATTCAGTAGTGCATCTGCTCGCTCCCACAGCGGAGAGACCCAATTCAGAGCAGAACCAGCTAACAGAGAGACAATATATGCAACCTTTGCTCTAGGTGTTGGAAAGTTCTGTGGTTGCAATACAAAGTGGACTTCGCATTGATTCAAAAATCCACGACACATTTTAGGATTACCATCAAGTTTACTTGGTGTAGGAAGATGGATGCGAGACATTGGAATAGAAGCAACTGGAGAGCTAGAAACTATGGAACAAGGAACAGGAGCAGAAACTGATGAGGACACTGGAGGAGCTGAAGTTGGTAATGACTGTTGCAGAGTATCTAAACGAGAAGACATTTCCTGCAGGTATTGTATAATTTGCTGCTGCGCAGCCTCTTGACCATCTAGTCGTGACACTAAGCCTTGGAGTATCCCTGACCCCACACTCTGATCACCGTCTGGGTCCATGGACCTCGGACAAACTGTCAGGTCTCTGGTTTTGTCTGTCCCCGGCGGGGGCGCTAGTGGGTCAGTGTTGGTGCAATGTATAAAGCTGGGAGGCAATATAAAAGTCCTGCGCATAAGCGCTGATATTTATTAATGCAAAGCAGATGGTATAGTACTGAATACAATGGAAACCGGTAATGTAGAAGACTATGACAGGTAACTGAATCCAAATAACATAAAAGTCTCTTGCAGCAGAACGTAAATAACTTGATAATGAATGCAGGTGAAATAACAGAACTCCAGTAGTATTTGGAAATATACAGTCTCTGAGTAACACAGGGTAAACTGATAATGATTAGGAAAGCAGAACTCCGGAATATATGAATAACTCAGTCTCTGTAAAACACAAGTCCATAAAGCCACACTAAGGCTAAAGCAGTAGACAGTCTCTAAGCCAGTAGATGTTATGCGGCTGAGTTGCACAGATGGTATGCTGACAATTAGTGCACAGGTAAGTAATGAGAAAGTACACCTGAGGAGAGTCTCTTACTTCTGATGGGTTTGAAGCTGGATGTAGCTGAAGTCCGGAGTAACAGGAGAACTGTAGAGATGGAAGCTGGAACAAATGAGGTATCCACAGGGGATCGCTGGAAACAGGAACGCAGGAACTGGGAGAACTAGACACAGGGTATGTGACTCGTTGTCCGAGGCGATGAGAGTGAGCCCCGGACAGGAACTTATACCCCTTGCTCTGCAGTGATTGGTCGCAGTGTTCTGGCTGGAAACTCAGGGCTGGATTAGAAGCAGGGAGCGTAGCAGCATCCACACGGACCGGATGCCGGCACACAGCGGAACACAAATGCAGGACCAGACTCAGGGGCACTCAGCGACGCGGGAGATGACGCTCGCGGTCAGCGCATCCATACAGCCGCGACTGGGGCCATGACCTCCGGAGGCCCGCACACCAGCGCGCTGGTAGGTGAGACGCAGCTAACCGCCGATTCCTGACAATGTGCTTGCTTTAAGAATGAAGTAACCAGACACATTTGCCACAAACAGGAATATGTCTGTATTTAAGTTCTGAGTGATGATGTTGCTATGCTGGATATCTGAAAGCACCATTTAAATACATGTTTTCCATGTTTATTGCTTTGCTTTAATTTCTCAAACATATGACTAACTAACGCCAAAATGGTTCTAATTCCAGATTCTAGTACTGGTACCAGCATCCAGACGCAACAGCAGCAACACAGTGACATGGATGAGACAATCATGTTATAAATGCAGCCATTAATAGAAGGAATCAGCCACCCAGCACCTGTGAGTACACCACCACAGCAAAGCACTCCACCACCACAACACAGCCCAACAACACCAGTAGCACAAGGCCCTGATCAAGTGTTTTGTGATAGTTGGGCTACACAGCAGGCCACTAATCAAGATTGCCTGCGTAGGCAGACCCAAATTTTTGCAAACCTACCATCTCACCTCAGAAGAATCAGCAGAAATATCAGTCGCCAATGAACCAACCACCAGAATTGCCAATACCATGGAAATCATGCGTGCAGACATTACACATGTCATGGGCAACTTACAACGCATAATGGAAGAATAGCACAGACAACAGCAAAGCTACATCAACATCTTATAAAACAATCAAATGATCAATGAATCTATCACCAGAATTTTAGAGAATCAAAATGCTGCAACACGTGAACTTAATGCCACCCTCACTAACCTCAATGAAACACTCAGATCCCAGCACCAACAGCAACCAAGCAGCAGTTCTAGTACGACTACTCCTATTCTATCGCCAGTGTCCTCACCACCAAGGTGCTCCACCAGAGCATGCCAACACGACAGTGGTAAAGGCAAAGGCCAGTCCAAGCAGCCAACCCCCCAAAAATAAAAAAATAGAGACACCGATTTCTGTATAGAGAAGAAAATAAACACCGTTAGTAAGTGTAGGTTTGTCACAATATATATAACACTTAGCACCTTGTCAATTTGTTGAACAACCATAATTATAAGTGTTACAAACAACAACAGGATTTTTGGCAACACATTTATTCTTTAACATCTTTGTATTTTTTTGGAGGAGGAAAAAGTTATTTGATCTGCACATTGATGTCTTTAGCATGCAGTAACAAGACCACTTGATTTTTTTCTAATCATTACTCTTTCTAGATTCCAATCATTCTCATATCCTGCAGGCAGACTAATTGGCAGCCATGCAGATTCATCCATGACCAATACAGCTTACAATGTGATTTTTAACTCTTTTACATTTCTTCTCTAGACGACATTACAAGAATAACACAATTGAGTTGCCTAAAAAGGTCCTAATATGTTGTGAATCAATTTAGATAATTCAGTCCCAAAATGAATGACATTATTGTTGTGCCATATTTGTGTGTGTTAAAAATGAGTAATCAGTTTCTTACACATGATGCAGAAACAAAGAAATTGTAAATATTTTAATGAACACAAATTATGTGTATAATAATGGATATATGTGGAAAACTGTGTATTGACTTATAAATCAGAAAGTTTACTGCAGCAAACAACGAAATAAATTATTTTTGATGATACTAAGTTTGTGCCCCTTAAATACGATAGAGCATCACACATAGGGACACATGTATTCCTCAAGGCTAACATATTATATGTGGAGGAGTGTTACATTACGACACAGGTTCTCAAACTCGGTCCTCAGGACCCCACACAGTGCATGTTTTGCAGGTCTCCTCACAGAATCACAAGTGACATAATTAGCTCCATCTGTGAACCTTTTAAAATGTGTCTGTGAGTAATTAATACACCTGTGCTCCTACTGGGTTACCTGCAAAACATGCACTGTGTGGGGTCCTGAGGACCGAGTTTGAGAACTTGTGCATTAGGACGTTACACACATTCATAAAGTTAAATACTAAATAAATTACTATGTGGATTAAGTGTGCTTGTAATAAATTATCAGTACAAGTTTAATAACACTTATCCAGACTTCAAGCATGCCACTAATAATCTGTTGTTTAGAGATTTAAAATAAACACAATACACGTGCTACATTTGTTTTGCATAAAGCGAGGGTATGTTTGTATGTCTCAAGGAGACAGACACATTCTGAGTAGTTTTTAAAAGAAAAATGGGGCAACATATATTTATGCTTACACAACAAATGAAAGAAGCAAACAAAACTTACCTTAAAAATAACGATTTATGAGGTCTTGCCTAACCTATAAAATACTTTTACTTATATACAAGGCTTTTAACCAAACTGCACCATCATACATCTCCTCACTCATCTCAAAATATCTCCCTACCAGACCTCTCCGCTCTGCACAAGATCTGCGTCTCTCATCCACATGTATTACCTGTTCCCACTCAAAATTACAGGACTTTACCCGGGCTTCACCCACTCTGTGGAATGCACTCCCACGCACAATAAGACTCTCCTCTAGTCTCCAAACCTTTAAACGTTCTCTGAAAACTCATCTCTTCAGACAAGCCTACCAAATTTCAGACCCACACACATAACCTTCACAGCTTCCCTATCAAGTTACATCCCCTCTGTACAGTCCACATAAACTCACATTTTGTCTTCCAACATTGCTGGGTGATCATATCATATACAACCCATTCTGAACCTAGCAACCTGGGGAACCATTATGTGACAGGTAGCATCTATCCTTGTGTATCAATGCCTATTTCCCTATAGATTGTAAGCTTGCGAGCAGGGCCTTCCTACCTCTGTTTGTCTGTCTGTCTTTGCCCAGTTTTGTTCTATAATTGTTGTTCTAATTGTAAAGCGCAACGGAATATGCTGCGCTATATAAGAAACTGCTAATAAATAAATAAACCTCTCTAATTCCTCTGCTTGCTGGCTGCTTTCTTCATCCTCCTCCTCCTCAACATGTGGCAGATGTTGTTGCAAACACATGTTATGAAGAAAACAGCAGCAGAACACAATTTGAGTCACCTTCAAGGGACTATACAACAAAAGGCCACCAGACTTATCCAGACACCGAAACCTAGATTTCAGCACACCAAAACATATTTCTATCACATTCCGCGTGGACGTATGTGCACGATTGTAATTGTGTTCAGCAGGGGTATCAGGTCAGGACCATGGAGTTAGAAGCCAAGAGAAACAGCCATATCCTCCATCACCTGAAAGACAGATATAGTAACGTGATTCATGTTAAGATACAGAAACACATAAGTAACACACTGTATTTGGACAAAGTATACACAGGCCTACACATATCAAATTACATACCCAGCAGCCATCCATCTGGCATTTGTCCATCCTCAAACTTATCAAAGAGGGATGAAGGAGTCATGGCAGCCCCCAGGGTAACCAGCAACAACACTCATTATTTTGAGTTTTGCATCACAAACCACCTGCACATTTGTGGAGTGCTCTAGATGACGATTAGTATAGATGTGCTGCCTGCCCCTAGGTGGTCTCATCTGAATGTGTGTGCAATCTATGGCTCCCAGCACATTGTGCATGCCAGCAAGCTCATAGAAATCTACCCTGATGGCATGCCACTGAGACTCCTGTGTAGGGAAGCAGATTGAGGCATCGATGTGGGGCTGCAAAACAGCCAACACCTGTGTGTATATTTGACAGAAATAAAACATGAGATTTTAGGACAGAACTGGCCACCAAGAGTAATTAAAAACAACCAAAAACAGAGGAGGTAGTTAGGTATACATCACCTGTGTTAATATTCTTGAAAATGAGGGCTGTGAGATTCTTATGACATCCCCAGACAGAGCCTGAAAGCTCCCAGTAGCCATACAGTGCAACACAGCCAGGAGGTTGTGCAGGCCTGAGACAGAGCGAGAGCATGCTGTCTCAGGGTCTGGGCCCAGTTTGACAAGGTCATACAGACGGAAAATGTTGGTACGATTTAGACGGAACATGTGTATGACCCTATCATCAGACATTGCATTCAAGTTTAAACGCCCCCTAAAAAACCGAGGCCTGCGCAGCCTCCACGGAACCTGTACAACCTGCTGACCATGTTCAGTTTCTTGACCCTGGTTACTTACAGGCTAATGTCTGAGTCTGAGGAATCCCACATCACACAAAAGATCACTGGCCCACAGTCCTGCTGCCATTTCTGAGTGTAGGTTGATTGAAATGGGCCTAAGATCCTTTTATAGGCATCCTAACTCAGCAGTGAATGATTTGCAAGTGGCAACACATGTAAACACGCCTTGAAAAAAGCAGGTCTATTTTTTTGCCAGTTTTTTTTAACGAATCACAAAAAAATACGACCGCAATTGAGCACTCAGAGACTAACACCCAAATACGAATGAATAGTGAATAGCCGTGTTGTATGAAATAACAGCCACTATGGGGAGGGTTAGACTGCGGGATGGGATGTTTAGTGTTAGGCACTAGGGGGTTAGGCTATGGGATGGGATGGTTAAGCATTAGGGGGAGGATTAGGCTGTGGGAGGAGAGGGTTAGGCACTAGGGGGAGGGTTAAGCTGTGGGACGGGAGGGTTAGGCACTAGAGGGAGGGTTAGGGTTAGGCACTAGGCGGTTCGGCTGTGGGACCGGATGGTTAGGCACAAGGGGAGGGTAAGGGTTAGGCTGTGAGATGGGAGGGTTAGGCACTAGGGGGACAGTTTGACTGTGGAACCCTATGGTTAGATGTCTATATATTACTATGAGGGATAGGACTTTTATCACTCTATAAATATGGATATGTTCTGTAGATATATGTAAGAGAAATGGCAAGAATCAACATACCTGTCTGCAGTCTTCAAGTCCAGCTCTGCAGGCTCTAATCTATTTCAGACATGACAGGTGGTGGGCTCCCTTCTCTGCCTCTTGCTGACTACCTTTGAGCTGGGTTCTCCTTGGGGCTGGGCACCACCTGCTAGGAAGGATTACTAGCCAGTCCGCCCTCTAATCTGCACCCCGGCACCTGATCAAAGTGTGACTTTCAGTGCTTCTTTCATTTTTCAGTACAGGTACAAAGCGCTGCCCATTCGACACCCTTCATCAGCACCCTCCCACTCCACTGTGCTCCGTCAGACTCCGCCTCAGAAACCGGCACAAGTGCTGTCACTGCCTTAGACAGCTCAACTCCCTCTCCTCACTCTGGCCACCTCACCATCCAATAACGTTGCATGGCCAGTTCTATTTAACTCCCCTGTCTGGAAGCCCCCTTTCTGCCACCGAGGTCGCCACTCAGCAGCAGCCAGCATGTGAGTGAAAGTCCTATCTCACCACATGATGGCTCTGTAATGCTGCTGCCCACTGTCACCAATGCAGTTTTGTTTTTATTAATGCAAACGTCTGCACCAACAAGCCACACTAAGAGTCCCCTTCAAACACAGCACGAGGTCCATGTGGACATTTAATGGGGTGTAATTGCAGGAGTGGGGTGCCACATGCCTACTGCCTCCTCTATTACAGCAGGAATTAAGTCACAGAAGGGGGACAACAGAGGAGGTACCCCCTTCAGGGCTTATAGCCCGGTGGCAACTGACTCCGTTGTCTCCAGCAGTTCCGCCCCTGACTGTCGACGATATGGTGTTGACCTAATGACTGGCTATCTTTTAACTGTCTATCTATTAACCGCCTCCCTATATAGAGTGGTACATTGTAGGAAAGACAGGCCAGCATATCTGGATCTCCATCATCTTGCAAAAAGGGCAGAAAATACACAAATCACAAAGCTTTCATAGTTCACATAGTATCCTCAAAAGACTGACACTGCTAAAGTGAGTATGCCAAGTTTAGACTTATTTACTCGACTGCTTCACTGTATCCGAATATTAGGAGTCATATATAGAGACTACCCCTTGACTGCTTAATGGCGCAGTAGTGGAGAGACAGGCCAATGTATTTGGGTTCCCTACACCTGCTACCATATATTTCAACTAGAGATGTGCACAGGAAATTTTTCGGGTTTTGTGTTTTTGTTTTGGATTCGGTTCCGCGACCGTGTTTTGGATTCGGACGCGTTTTGGCAAAACCTCCCTGAAATTTTTTTGTCAGATTCGGGTGTGTTTTGGATTTGGGTGTTTTTTTCAAAAACCCCTCAAAAACAGCTTAAATCATAGCATTTGGGGGTAATTTTGATCCTATAGTATTATTAACCTCAATAACCATAATTTCCACTCATTTCCGGTAGAGATGAGCGCCTGAAATTTTTCGGGTTTTGTGTTTTGGTTTTGGGTTCGGTTCCGCGGCCGTGTTTTGGGTTCGAACGCGTTTTGGCAAAACCTCACCGAATTATTTTTGTCGGATTCGGGTGTGTTTTGGATTCGGGTGTTTTTTTCCAAAAACACTAAAAAACAGCTTAAATCATAGAATTTGGGGGTCATTTTGATCCCAAAGTATTATTAACCTCAAAAACCATAATTTACACTCATTTTCAGTCTATTCTGAATACCTCACACCTCACAATATTATTTTTAGTCCTAAAATTTGCACCGAGGTCGCTGTGTGAGTAAGATAAGCGACCCTAGTGGCCGACACAAACACCGGGCCCATCTAGGAGTGGCACTGCAGTGTCACGCAGGATGTCCCTTCCAAAAAACCCTCCCCAAACAGCACATGACGCAAAGAAAAAAAGAGGCACAATGAGGTAGCTGTGTGAGTAAGATTAGCGACCCTAGTGGCCGACACAAACACCGGGCCCATCTAGGAGTGGCACTGCAGTGTCACGCAGGATGGCCCTTCCAAAAAACCCTCCCCAAACAGCACATGACGCAAAGAAAAAAAGAGGCGCAATGAGGTAGCTGACTGTGTGAGTAAGATTAGCGACCCTAGTGGCCGACACAAACACCGGGCCCATCTAGGAGTGGCACTGCAGTGTCACGCAGGATGGCCCTTCCAAAAAACCCTCCCCAAACAGCACATGACGCAAAGAAAAAAAGAGGCGCAATGAGGTAGCTGACTGTGTGAGTAAGATTAGCGACCCTAGTGGCCGACACAAACACCGGGCCCATCTAGGAGTGGCACTGCAGTGTCACGCAGGATGTCCCTTCCAAAAAACCCTCCCCAAACAGCCCATGACGCAAAGAAAAAAAGAGGCGCAATGAGGTAGCTGTGTGAGTAAGATTAGCGACCCTAGTGGCCGACACAAACACCGGGCCCATCTAGGAGTGGCACTGCAGTGTCACGCAGGATGTCCCTTCCAAAAAACCCTCCCCAATCAGCACATGATGCAAAGAAAAAGAAAAGAAAAAAGAGGTGCAAGATGGAATTATCCTTGGGCCCTCCCACCCACCCTTATGTTGTATAAACAAAACAGGACATGCACACTTTAACCAACCCATCATTTCAGTGACAGGGTCTGCCACACGACTGTGACTGATATGACGGGTTGGTTTGGACCCCCCCCAAAAAAGAAGCAATTAATCTCTCCTTGCACAAACTGGCTCTACAGAGGCAAGATGTCCACCTCATCTTCACCCTCCGATATATCACCGTGTACATCCCCCTCCTCACAGATTATCAATTCGTCCCCACTGGAATCCACCATCTCAGCTCCCTGTGTACTTTGTGGAGGCAATTGCTGCTGGTCAATGTCTCCGCGGAGGAATTGATTATAATTCATTTTAATGAACATCATCTTCTCCACATTTTCTGGATGTAACCTCGTACGCCGATTGCTGACAAGGTGAGCGGCGGCACTAAACACTCTTTCGGAGTACACACTTGTGGGAGGGCAACTTAGGTAGAATAAAGCCAGTTTGTGCAAGGGCCTCCAAATTGCCTCTTTTTCCTGCCAGTATAAGTACGGACTGTGTGACGTGCCTACTTGGATGCGGTCACTCATATAATCCTCCACCATTCTATCAATGTTGAGAGAATCATATGCAGTGACAGTAGACGACATGTCCGTAATCGTTGTCAGGTCCTTCAGTCCGGACCAGATGTCAGCATCAGCAGTCGCTCCAGACTGCCCTGCATCACCGCCAGCGGGTGGGTTCGGAATTCTGAGCCTTTTCCTCGCACCCCCAGTTGCGGGAGAATGTGAAGGAGGAGATGTTGACAGGTCGCGTTCCGCTTGACTTGACAATTTTGTCACCAGCAGGTCTTTCAACCCCAGCAGACCTGTGTCTGCCGGAAAGAGAGATCCAAGGTAGGCTTTAAATCTAGGATCGAGCACGGTGGCCAAAATGTAGTGCTCTGATTTCAACAGATTGACCACCCGTGAATCCTTGTTAAGCGAATTAAGGGCTGCATCCACAAGTCCCACATGCCTAGCGGAATCGCTCCCTTTTAGCTCCTTCTTCAATGCCTCCAGCTTCTTCTGCAAAAGCCTGATGAGGGGAATGACCTGACTCAGGCTGGCAGTGTCTGAACTGACTTCACGTGTGGCAAGTTCAAAGGGCATCAGAACCTTGCACAACGTTGAAATCATTCTCCACTGCACTTGAGACAGGTGCATTCCATCTCCTATATCGTGCTCAATTGTATAGGCTTGAATGGCCTTTTGCTGCTCCTCCAACCTCTGAAGCATATAGAGGGTTGAATTCCACCTCGTTACCACTTCTTGCTTCAGATGATGGCAGGGCAGGTTCAGTAGTTTTTGGTGGTGCTCCAGTCTTCTGTACGTGGTGCCTGTACGCCGAAAGTGTCCCGCAATTTTTCTGGCCACCGACAGCATCTCTTGCACGCCCCTGTCGTTTTTTAAAAAATTCTGCACCACCAAATTCAAGGTATGTGCAAAACATGGGACGTGCTGGAATTTGCCCATATTTAATGCACACACAATATTGCTGGCGTTGTCCGATGCCACAAATCCACAGGAGAGTCCAATTGGGGTAAGCCATTCCGCGATGATCTTCCTCAGTTGCCGTAAGAGGTTTTCAGCTGTGTGCGTATTCTGGAAAGCGGTGATACAAAGCGTAGCCTGCCTAGGAAAGAGTTGGCGTTTGCGAGATGCTGCTACTGGTGCCGCCGCTGCTGTTCTTGCGGCGGGAGTCCATACATCTACCCAGTGGGCTGTCACAGTCATATAGTCCTGACCCTGCCCTGCTCCACTTGTCCACATGTCCGTGGTTAAGTGGACATTGGGTACAACTGCATTTTTTAGGAGACTGGTGAGTCTTTTTCTGACGTCCGTGTACATTCTCGGTATCGCCTGCCTAGAGAAGTGGAACCTAGATGGTATTTGGTAACGGGGGCACACTGCCTCAATAAATTGTCTAGTTCCCTGTGAACTAACGGCGGATACCGGACGCACGTCTAACACCAACATAGTTGTCAAGGACTCAGTTATCCGCTTTGCAGTAGGATGACTGCTGTGATATTTCATCTTCCTCGCAAAGGACTGTTGAACAGTCAATTGCTTACTGGAAGTAGTACAAGTGGGCTTACGACTTCCCCTCTGGGATGACCATCGACTCCCAGCGGCAACAACAGCAGCGCCAGCAGCAGTAGGCGTTACACGCAAGGATGCATCGGAGGAATCCCAGGCAGGAGAGGACTCGTCAGACTTGCCAGTGACATGGCCTGCAGGACTATTGGCATTCCTGGGGAAGGAGGAAATTGACACTGAGGGAGTTGGTGGGGTGGTTTGCGTGAGCTTGGTTACAAGAGGAAGGGATTTACTGGTCAGTGGACTGCTTCCGCTGTCACCCAAAGTTTTTGAACTTGTCACTGACTTATTATGAATGCGCTGCAGGTGACGTATAAGGGAGGATGTTCCGAGGTGGTTAACGTCCTTACCCCTACTTATTACAGCTTGACAAAGGGAACACACGGCTTGACACCTGTTGTCCGCATTTCTGGTGAAATACCTCCACACCGAAGAGCTGATTTTTTTGGTATTTTCACCTGGCATGTCAACGGCCATATTCCTCCCACGGACAACAGGTGTCTCCCCGGGTGCCTGACTTAAACAAACCACCTCACCATCAGAATCCTCCTGGTCAATTTCCTCCCCAGCGCCAGCAACACCCATATCCTCCTCATCCTGGTGTACTTCAACACTGACATCTTCAATCTGACTATCAGGAACTGGACTGCGGGTGCTCCTTCCAGCACTTGCAGGGGGCGTGCAAATGGTGGAAGGCGCATGCTCTTCACGTCCAGTGTTGGGAAGGTCAGGCATCGCAACCGACACAATTGGACTCTCCTTGTGGATTTGGGATTTCAAAGAACGCACAGTTCTTTGCGGTGCTTTTGCCAGCTTGAGTCTTTTCAGTTTTCTAGCGAGAGGCTGAGTGCTTCCATCCTCATGTGAAGCTGAACCACTAGCCATGAACATAGGCCAGGGCCTCAGCCGTTCCTTGCCACTCCGTGTGGTAAATGGCATATTGGCAAGTTTACGCTTCTCCTCCGACAATTTTATTTTAGGTTTTGGAGTCCTTTTTTTACTGATATTTGGTGTTTTGGTTTTGACATGCTCTGTACTATGCCATTGGGCATCGGCCTTGGCAGACGACGTTGCTGGCATTTCATCGTCTCGGCCATGACTAGTGGCAGCAGCTTCAGCACGAGGTGGAAGTGGATCTTGATCTTTCCCTAATTTTGGAACCTCAACATTTTTGTTCTCCATATTTTAATAGGCACAACTAAAAGGCACCTCAGGTAAACAATGCAGATGGATGGATTGGATACTAGTATACAATTATGGACGGGCTGCCGAGTGCCGACACAGAGGTAGCCACAGCCGTGAACTACCGCACTGTACTGTGTCTGCTGCTAATATATAGACTGGTTGATAAAGAGATAGTATACTCGTAACTAGTATGTATGTATAAAGAAAGAAAAAAAAACCACGGTTAGGTCACTGGTATATACAATTATGGACGGGCTGCCGAGTGCCGACACAGAGGTAGCCACAGCCGTGAACTACCGCACTGTACTGTGTCTGCTGCTAATATATAGACTGGTTGATAAAGAGATAGTATACTCGTAACTAGTATGTATGTATAAAGAAAGAAAAAAAAACCACGGTTAGGTCACTGGTATATACAATTATGGACGGGCTGCCGAGTGCCGACACAGAGGTAGCCACAGCCATGAACTACCGCACTGTACTGTGTCTGCTGCTAATATATAGACTGGTTGATAAAGAGATAGTATACTCGTAACTAGTATGTATGTATAAAGAAAGAAAAAAAAAACCACGGTTAGGTCACTGGTATATACAATTATGGACGGGCTGCGGAGTGCCGACACAGAGGTAGCCACAGCCGTGAACTACCGCACTGTACTGTGTCTGCTGCTAATATATAGACTGGTTGATAAAGAGATAGTATACTCGTAACTAGTATGTATGTATAAAGAAAGAAAAAAAAACCACGGTTAGGTGGTATATACAATTATGGACGGGCTGCCGAGTGCCGACACAGAGGTAGCCACAGCCGTGAACTACCGCACTGTACTGTGTCTGCTGCTAATATATAGACTGGTTGATAAAGAGATAGTATACTCGTAACTAGTATGTATGTATAAAGAAAGAAAAAAAAACCACGGTTAGGTCACTGGTATATACAATTATGGACGGGCTGCCGAGTGCCGACACAGAGGTAGCCACAGCCGTGAACTACCGCACTGTACACTGGTTGATAAAGAGATAGTAGTATACTCGTAACAACTAGTATGACGACGGTATAAAGAATGAAAAAAAAACCACGGTTAGGTGGTATATAATACAATTATGGTTGGACGGACTGCCTGCCGAGTGCCGACACAGAGGTAGCCACAGCCGTGAACTACCGCACTGTACACTGGTTGATAAAGAGATAGTAGTATACTCGTAACAACTAGTATGACGACGGTATAAAGAATGAAAAAAAAACCACGGTTAGGTGGTATATAATACAATTATGGTTGGACGGACTGCCTGCCGAGTGCCGACACAGAGGTAGCCACAGCCGTGAACTACCGCACTGTACACTGGTTGATAAAGAGATAGTAGTATACTCGTAACAACTAGTATGACGACGGTATAAAGAACGAAAAAAAAACCACGGTTAGGTGGTATATATTATAATACAATTATGGATGGACGGACTGCCTGCCGAGTTCCGACACAGAGGTAGCCACAGCCGTGAACTACCGCACTGTACACTGGTTGATAAAGAGATAGTAGTATACTCGTAACAACTAGTATGACGACGGTATAAAGAACGAAAAAAAACCCACGGTTAGGTGGTATATATTATAATACAATTATGGATGGACGGACTGCCTGCCGAGTTCCGACACAGAGGTAGCCACAGCCGTGAACTACCGCACTGTACACTGGTTGATAAAGAGATAGTAGTATACTCGTAACAACTAGTATGACTATGACGACGGTATAAAGAAAGAAAAAAAAAACCACGGTTAGGTGGTATATAATACAATTATGGATGGACGGACTGCCTGCCGAGTGCCGACACAGAGGTAGCCACAGCCGTGAACTACCGCACTGTACTGTGTCTGCTGCTAATATAGACTGGTTGATAAAGAGATAGTATACAATACTACTAATATACTGGTGGTCAGGCACTGGTCACCACTAGTCACACTGGCAGTGGCACTCCTGCAGCAAAAGTGTGCACTGTTTAATTTTAATATAATATTATTTATCATGTACTCCTGGCTCCTGCTATAACAACCTGCAGTGCTCCCCAGTCTCCCCCACAATTATAAGCTTTATATACAATACATTGATGTGCAGCACACTGGGCTGAGCAGTGCACACAGACTGAGTCACTGTGTGACTGTGTATTGTTTTTTTCAGGCAGAGAACGGATATATTAAATAAAACAAACAACTGCACTGTCTCTGGTGGTCACTGGTCACTGTGGTCGTCAGTCACTAAACTCTGTCTGCACTCTGCACTCTCTTCTAATCTACAGTATCACAGCAATCTCTCTCTCTCTCTCTCTTCTAAATCTAATCTAAATGGAGAGGACGCCAGCCACGTCCTCTCCCTATGAATCTCAATGCACGTGTGAAAATGGCGGCGACGCGCGGCTCCTTATATAGAATCCGAGTCTCGCGATAGAATCCGAGCCTCGCGAGAATCCGACAGCGTCATGATGACGTTCGGGCGCGCTCGGGTTAACCGAGCAAGGCGGGAAGATCCGAGTCGCTCGGACCCGTGAAAAAAAAAGTGAAGTTCGTGCGGGTTCGGATTCAAAGAAACCGAACCCGCTCATCTCTAATTTCCGGTCTATTCTGAACACCTCACACCTCACAATAATATTTTTAGTCCTAAAATTTGCACCGAGGTCGCTGGATGACTAAGCTAAGCGATTTAAGAGGGCGGCACAAACACCTGGGCCACCTAGGAGTGGCACTGCAGTGTCAGACAGGATGGCAGATTTAAAAAATTGGCCCCAAACAGCACATGATGCAAAGAAAAGAGAAAAAGAGGTGCACTGTGGTCGCTGGATGGCTAAGCTAAGCGACACAAACACCTCAATATCACAGGAATTATTCGTTCTAATCAATGGAATTATTGGTCCAAATCACTGGAAGAAAATGACAAAATCACAGGAATTATTTGTTCTAATCAATGGTATTATTGGTCCAAATCACTGGAAGAAAATGACAAAATCACTGGAATCATTTGGCAAGATCACTGTAATTAATAATTAATTATAAATCACTGATATTAATTGGTAAAATCTCGCTATCGCTTGCCTAGTGAAGTAGAATCTAGATGGGATTTTGTACCGGGGACACAATAACTTCATCAATTGTCTAAATCCCAATGCACTAATTGCGGAAAACGGGTGCACGTCTAACAGCGCACTGATTATACTGAGAACTGATTATACTGATCAATCACTGATTATACTGAGCACTGATGATACCACAGAGAACTGACACTGAGCAGCGAGAACAGCACTGGACTATTGTACTGTAGTATACTGGTCACCACAATGCTGCACTGTACTACTATATACTGCTCACAAAAATGCAGCACAGATATGGATACTTGAAGTGACACAAAGAGCTGCAAGATACAGCAATGGCCTACTGTACTGTACAGCTATATACTGGTGGTCACGAAAATGCTGCACTGTACTACTATATATATATATATATACTGCTCATAACAATGCAGCATAGATATGGATCCTTGAAGTGACAAGGAGCTGCAAGATACAGCAATGGCCTACTGTACTATACAATTATTTACTGCTTGTCACCAAAATGCTGCACTATACTAGTATATATATATATATATATATATATACTGCTCACAACAATGCAGCACAGATATAGATACTTGAAGTAACACCACGGAGCTGCAAGATACAGCAATGGCCTACTGTACTGTACAACTATACACTGTTGGTCACCAAAATGCTGCACTGTACTACTATATATATATATATATATATATAGTATGTAGCAAAAAGCAGCGGCACTCAGCAGACAGGCGTAAATGCAGAGAATAACGTTTATTCACATCCTACGGCGTTTCGGGGAACAAGCCCCGTCTTCAGGGACAGACGATATAAGCATACAAACATACACATAACATATATATACCTATGAGAACAATTAATCATAAGCCGGGATTCAACTCACCTGTCGAGCGCCTTCACCGCTGGCGCATGCTGCCGGGAGCCAGCGTGTCACGAGTCCCCGGGCATTGACGTCAGAGTGCAGCGCCGGACAGGGAGCCAATCATATCAGCTTACATGCGGTTACTAAGCAACTGCAAAAAACACGGACAGAAACAAAAACAAAAAAACGTATAATAAAAATGCATGACATATTGACATAACATGATCAATTACTATAAACTAAAACATAAATGAACCTAACTAAATCAGTGAGACAACAAGACAACAAGAGATTAAAAAGAGGGAAACATTTGTACCCTCCGATCCTAGAATTAACCATCCAATAAAAGACCGTATGGTTGATACACATTATGTAGCAGACTGCGAATATGAATACATGCAAGCATATTACTTTATTCTTTTATTTAAAGGCCATAACTGTATTAGAAAAAGAATATGAAATCTAAGTGAAATAAGTAGTACATAATAAGGCAACTAATCTAAGGGTGCTAGTTTAAATGAAAATAATCATAAGAAACTTTGGAGACCCAAAGTCTCATTAAGGCCCCGTGGTGCCAGGGTATTAAGGACAAAGATCCACCTACTTTCTCTTTGCAGGAGGATCTTGTTCCTATCCCCACCCCGATGCGACAGAGGTACTTGATCTATTATCATAGCACGCATGCTGGCCACTGTATGTCTGGCTTGTATACAGTGACGAGCAACTGGCTGGTCGCTGTGTCCCTTTTCCAGGGCCAATTTGATGGCACTGCGATGCAGTGCCATACGTTCCCTAAATTGTCGCTGTGTTTTGCCTATATAGGCTAATCCACAGGGACACTTTAACATGTAAATTACATGTGTAGACGTGCAAGTCACTCTGTGTCTGATGGAAAATTTTTTACCCTTGATGGGATGACAGAAAAAAGAACCCGTGTTCAGAGTATTGCAGGTGGAGCAACCCAAACAACGGTAACACCCAAGCTTAGGACGCAAAAAGTGTGATTGTTCCATTTTACTTAAAGGGAAAATGTCCAATTTAACAACTGTATCTGCAATACTTTTGCCCCTAGTGTAACTGGGAAGTAATTTAGAATCCATCAAAGCTGGCAGGGATTTGTCAGTATTGATCATGGGCCACAGTTGTTTGGCCTTCTTTACTAAAGGGGTAGTAGCTGTCGTGTATTTATTTACCCATGGAATTCTAATAATATCCGTATTGTGACTACGTGCTGGAGCGGTATGATGCAGTAGAGATTCCCGCGTCTGTTTAAGTGCTTTGGACTTATTAGAAAGAAGCTCTGCCTGTGGATAACCACGCTCCTCAAATTTGGTTATCATGTGGTCCATAGTTATTTCTGTCTGAGTGGGATCTGAAATAATGCGTCTGGCCCGTAACAATTGTGAATATGGTAAACCCCTACGTGTGGTCAGGGGGTGAAAACTGGCATGATGAAGTACTGAGTTTCTATCTGTGGGTTTAACATAAAGATTAGTTTGTAAAATACCATCAGTCAGAGAAATGGCCACATCCAAAAAGTGTACAGTGTGAGATGAAATTTGATAAGTAAATTTAACAACATTATTGGAAGCATTATGGTCATCCAAAAGCTTGGAAAGTGACTCTACTGACCCATTCCAAAAAATCAAAAGATCATCTATGTACCTCTTGTAGAAGTACATAGATGATCCAAAGAAATTGTCAAACAACAAGGTCTCCACCTTGTACATATAGGCATTTGCGTACGATGGGGCCACTGGGGACCCCATCGCACAGCCAGTCAACTGTAAAAAATTTTTGCCATTAAATGTAAAATAATTCCGTGTCAAAACCAATTTTAACAACTGCAAGAATACCTCAATTGGTGGACCTAAATACAGGGGATTGTTAGTAATTAACATCCGTACTGCCTCCACACCCGCATCATGTGGGATGCAAGTGTAGAGGCTAGTAACATCCGCACTGCACAACTGTAGTTGAACAGAACGGGTGTCCAGCCCCTGTAAGTGTTTCAATAAGGCTGTAGTGTCCCTTAAGTAGGAAGGGACTGCCTGGACGCATGGGTTGAGAAAGGCATCCAAAAAGATGGAAATGGGATGATACAAGGATTTTCGAGCCGACACAATCGGTCGGCCCGGAGGGTTAGATAAGGATTTATGTACTTTTGGTACTGTATAGAATAAAGGCACAGTCGGGTACTGTACTGTCATAGCATTTACCTGTTCAGTAGACAGTGCTCCCGTACTGACTCCTTGTGCCAAAACCTTATCTAATTCTATTTTGTATTGCGTGGTGGGGTCAAATGTTAGACATTTATATGTGGCAGAATCCGACAGTAATCGATTGCTCTCTGCCACATATACTGGTAAATCCTGTATGACCACGGATCCCCCTTTATCCGCTTCCCTGATAACTAGGTCAGACCTGGTGGATAAGTCTTTCAAGGCCCCTCTTTCCTCTATTGAGAGGTTAGGGTGATAGGTAGTATCAGAAGTCTGTTGATATGTTTGTTCCAACATCCTTGAGAATGTTCTAATCGATGGATTGTTCGTATTGGGGTCAAATCTGGATCTTGGTGCTACCTTTCTCAATTTTATTGGAATATTGGACTCCTGCTTAGGCCCCTCAGTTGTTCCAAAATGTTCCTTGAGGCGTAAAGTCCTGTTGAACTTGTAGTTTTCCACCAATGAGGTAAAGTCATCTGGTCTGGTGGTTGGCACAAATGATAATCCACGTGATAGAACTTTATGTTCAATTGGAGTAAGAGGAGTGGAGGATAAATTAATTACTAAGTCCGTCAGTGACGCGGTGGTCGACGTGCGTTTGAGCCTTTGGTTCTGCCCCGACCGCCTCGTCCTCGTCCGGGCGCAGGGCGATGTCCTGACCGTGTAGCCACCCCTAAAGGGTATGTTGCAGTATTAGATGTAGAAGGCGTGCCTGGTTGTTCGGCTTCACTTAATGATGTGCTGGAATCAGTTTGCTCAAACGGATGATTCCTCTGTCGATACCTTCTAAAGTGTGTCGGCCGCTGCTGGGTAGAGCTGGTATTACTAAGCCAAGAGTAAACTCTTCTCTGTTGATAATCAGCTTGGACTTTTTGCAATTTTTCTTTCTTATATTTGATCAGATTGCTCCTGTAATGTTCCATGTGCACCTGTAGTTTGTCTAGCCAATTGGTAGTGGAATCAGCTGACAAAGTTGACTTGTGGGCACTCTCAAATGTAATAAGTTGCTCTTTAATCTGTGTCAATTCTCGTGTCGACTCTTCTATGACGAGCAACATCAGATCCATAGAACATTTATTTAAAATTGCTACCCATCTTCTACAGAAAGGTATACTGTACCGTCCTATCGTAGGGGTATTTTTTATCCTAAAACCCCTCGGTATTTGATTGGTGCGGTAATAGTCCGATAATGTAATACCGTGATAAGTGAAATCACACTCACGTTGTTTCATCTTAAGCCATTGGCGGTATAGTTCTTCTGTGGTGGAGGTTGGGGGGTCATCTTCCAATTTTTGCTTGATGAGGATTGCCTGTGCCTCTGCATCAGAATAGCTGTATCTTTCCTTGGCGTCAAGCAGTGCCAATTCCCAGGCTGCTTCAATGTCTGAATCTGGTGCAGACATGTTAGCCAACTAAATGCTGGATATATTGGATAGTCAAATGTCTCTGATCAGAGGGACAAAACACCTCACCCGTGCAGTGCAATACACTGAAGTCACTAAGGACAACTGTGGTGACAAATCAAGGTTCCCTGGATATATATATGAAGGAAAATAAAGTCAAGTATATCCCATTGGTGCCTTATCCAGGATATTTAGCATAGCTATTTTGCCTGCATGGCAGCGTACTATTAATCCTATATGGATAGCGGTGTGGGGATCGGCACTCACAGATTAGGGTATTGGAAATACTTGCTGCGGTGCCCTCTGTAATCCTCTGTGGGATCCAATATGGTATGTAGCAAAAAGCAGCGGCACTCAGCAGACAGGCGTAAATGCAGAGAATAACGTTTATTCACATCCTACGGCGTTTCGGGGAACAAGCCCCGTCTTCAGGGACAGACGATATAAGCATACAAACATACACATAACATATATATACCTATGAGAACAATTAATCATAAGCCGGGATTCAACTCACCTGTCGAGCGCCTTCACCGCTGGCGCATGCTGCCGGGAGCCAGCGTGTCACAAGTCCCCGGGCATTGACGTCAGAGTGCAGCGCCGGACAGGGAGCCAATCATATCAGCTTACATGCGGTTACTAAGCAACTGCAAAAAACACGGACAGAAACAAAAACAAAAAAACGTATAATAAAAATGCATGACATATTGACATAACATGATCAATTACTATAAACTAAAACATAAATGAACCTAACTAAATCAGTGAGACAACAAGACAACAAGAGATTAAAAAGAGGGAAACATTTGTATTTTGTACCCTCCGATCCTAGAATTAACCATCCAATAAAAGACCGTATGGTTGATACACATTATGTAGCAGACTGCGAATATGAATACATGCAAGCATATTACTTTATTCTTTTATTTAAAGGCCATAACTGTATTAGAAAAAGAATATGAAATCTAAGTGAAATAAGTAGTACATAATAAGGCAACTAATCTAAGGGTGCTAGTTTAAATGAAAATAATCATAAGAAACTTTGGAGACCCAAAGTCTCATTAAGGCCCCGTGGTGCCAGGGTATTAAGGACAAAGATCCACCTACTTTCTCTTTGCAGGAGGATCTTGTTCCTATCCCCACCCCGATGCGACAGAGGTACTTGATCTATTATCATAGCACGCATGCTGGCCACTGTATGTCTGGCTTGTATACAGTGACGAGCAACTGGCTGGTCGCTGTGTCCCTTTTCCAGGGCCAATTTGATGGCACTGCGATGCAGTGCCATACGTTCCCTAAATTGTCGCTGTGTTTTGCCTATATAGGCTAATCCACAGGGACACTTTAACATGTAAATTACATGTGTAGACGTGCAAGTCACTCTGTGTCTGATGGAATTTTTTTTTTTTTTTTTGTTATGTTATGTGTATGTTTGTATGCTTATATCGTCTGTCCCTGAAGACGGGGCTTGTTCCCCGAAACGCCGTACGATGTGAATAAACGTTATTCTCTGCATTTACGCCTGTCTGCTGAGTGCCGCTGCTTTTTGCTACATACCATATTGGATCCCACAGAGGATTACAGAGGGCACCGCAGCAAGTATTTCCAATACCCTAATCTGTGAGTGCCGATCCCCACACCGCTATCTATATATATATATATATATATATATATATATACTGCTCACAACAATGCAGCACAGATATGGATACTTGAAGTGACACCGCGGAGCTGCAAGATACAACAATGGCCTACTGCACTGTACAACTATATACTGTTGGTCACCAAAATTCTGCACTGTACTACTATATATATATATATATATATATATACTGCTCACAACAATGCAGCACAGATATGGATACTTGAAGTGACACAGAGCTGCAAGATACAGCAATGGCCTGCTGTACTGTACAGCTATATACTGGTGGTCACCAAAATGCTGCACTGTACTACTATATATATATATATATATATATATATATATACTGCTCACAACAATGCAGCACAGATATGGATACTTGAAGTAACATCGCGGAGCTGCAAGATACAACAATGGCCTACTGCACTGTACAACTATATACTGTTGGTCACCAAAATTCTGCACTGTACTACTATATATATATATATATATATATATATATATACTGCTCACAACAATGCAGCACAGATATGGATACTTGAAGTGACACAGTGCTGCAAGATACAGCAATGGCCTGCTGTACTGTACAGCTATATACTGGTGGTCACCAAAATGCTGCACTGTACTACAGGTTGAGTATCCCATATCCAAATATTCCGAAATACGGAATATTCCGAAATACGGACTTTTTTGAGTGAGAGTGAGATACTGAAACCTTTGTTTTTGATGGCTCAATGTACACAAACTTTGTTTAATACACAAAGTTATTAAAAATATTGTATTAGGGGGGCGTGGTCTGGATGGTGAGGAGTGCAGACGTGCTTCTGCCTGGCTCCTCTACCCATCGCTATTAAAGCTTTCTTTTCAGGGTCAACACCCTCAGTGGACACCCTCCGGGGGCTCCCCTTCCCCCCCTGTAACATACCTGTGCCCAGCAGAGTTAGCCGTGGAGCCGGGGAGCAGTTTGCTCTGTTCCTGCAGGTTGCGGCCTACGCACCTCCGGAAGCCGGGGCCTCGAGTACATTCTGCACCCGAGTTTGGAGCTCCATAGCGGGATCGCGGCGCCGGGAAGCGGCGCGGACCCCCCCGGGGGGCGCAGACACCAACGGCAGGCTTCCCCAGTCCCCCAGAGAGGTCACCCACCGTATACAGCAAGCAGAGGAGGCATCTGGCAGTGGGGGACAGCAGGGAGACAGGTGCCCAGGATACGCAGTGGCCATCTTGGATTCTCTTGAGGAACAGGATCATCAGAGGTAGTGTGCCTGTGTGCTGTGGGGGACTCTGACCTGGGGCTGCATTGAGTCTGGTGGCCCTCTGGTACAATCTTGACTGTGTTCCCACTCTGGGGCCTCTGTGGAGAGATCTGGGCAATACCCTTTCCTGTGGTGCTTTAAAATTTCTCTCAGCAGTGTCTTCTTCTACTACAGCTGCCCCATCTTGTGGCCACTGGGTGTAAATACATGCACTTCTCCCACAGTGTACTCGATACATAATACATATTATTCCTCAGTCTTCATAGGAACGCAGCTATCCCAGCACCGGCCGTGACTATCGGATGCGATGTCCCCTTGGTGGATTGACCACGCTATTATGATGTGACTGCTCTGAGACAATTCTGCCTCCACCCGACTACTTCTTTGACATGACATGACAACTCAACCTTCATGTGGATCCTTCTCTGATTGATATTACTAAGGTCTCCCCTAATTTCAGTCCCGTTATTTGTGTCGGTCAGCTTTATGATGCCTCCCAAGAAATATAAGGCCGCTAAATCTGTTTCCCAAGTGGCGTTCTTTAAACCTTCTCCTCAAACCACTAAATCAAAAGATGTACGGAGTGGTTCCTCTAAGTCTGTTGTACCTGTGTCCTTGCCGCTTCGAGATGCGTCTGCCCCTACCACTGTTACCACACACACCAGCTCTATCGAGGATAGTGACTCACTTACGGTGGGCGCTATGAAGCGTCTACTAACGCAATTTAAGGATGAAGTTGCGGCTGAATTCAGAGCGACTATGAAGGAATGCCAGAGATCTATTGATGAGATTGGTGGCCGCACCGATCACCTAGAAACAAAAATGGGTGAAATAGTGTCGTCGCATAATGACCTAATCTCCTCCCATGAACTGCTTCAAACCTGTCACGATCCGGGTATCTGGACGCCATTTCTTACCCATCAGATGCCTCCTAAGGCTGGCTCAGCGCTCCAGGACCGGATCCCATCTGTTATCCTGATGTTTACATTCCTGTATCCTCTCCTGTCACTCTGAGACGCTGTCACAGTAAACGCCATATTACACCTGGCATGGCGTCTCCCGCGGCCTCCGCCGCCGTCCCTGAGCTTCTGCATGCAGAGTGTCTGAGTGGCGATTACGTCAGCCGCGGCCTCCGCTGTGTCCGCGTGGTTGGATGTGCACCTGTCAGCTTGGCGCCTCCTGTCTCCGGTGGCCGGCGCCGCCATTACTGTTTTCATTACCACATGGATTACAAACCAAACTTCCCTCCAAGTGTCTGCATGGGCGCAGCCATCTTGGATTCTGTCAGCTGATCATTTCCACCAATCTGTTCTCAGTATTGATAATCTGCATAATTGCCTAGCCAATCCCTTCCTTGCTGCAGGTATAAATACACTGTGCCTGAGCAAGGAAGGCGTCAGTGCTTTGGTTGTCAAACCTAGTTCCTGTTTGTCTCTCTCCTGTGATTGTCTTCCAGGTTCCAGCTCCTGTCTCAAGACTTCCACCATAGAGACCCGCACCAGCATTCCACCTGCGGTGTAGCCTGACTCTCCGATCCATTGTGGATTCATCTGTTTCCAGCTACAACATTACCTGCTTCCAGCCCAGCTTCCAGCAGAGTACAGCTTCTCTTAAAGGGCCGGTGTCCTTTCTACAGTTTACCACTCTCCACCGGTATTATTATTTCTCCGCTCTCAAACTCTACATTTCATTCATATTGCATCGCTCTCAAGCTTTATTTATTATTTAACTGGTTACAGCCAGTATCCACTCCGTGCCAACATCTGTCTGGTTCCAACCAGAACCTACAGCAGCTATTTTATTTACAGCAGTCCAGCTTTCCCTGGAACACCAGCTGGTACGATCCTGGGCTTTCTTCATTGCTACAGTCAGGCCTGGTAAGGACTTTCCAACTCGCAGATAATAAGAACTGTCTCATACTACCAGAGCTCTGTGGCCCCTGCCACCCTGTAGTACCCAGGAACTGTATTATTTCTCTGCTGATTTTATGTTTCTTTTACTGCTACTGTGATGCATGGAGTTTGTCATAAATAAACATCATTGACTTTTATTCAAGTTGTCGTGGTCACGCCTTCGGGCGGTTCTTCTTCATGTTACTTACATGTCCAGGGGTCTGATACAACCTCCCAGGTTCCGGTACATCTCAGCCCCTACAACTGAGGCTGCCTCCCGTCAGCTCAGGCCCTCAGTTGTGACAGTAAGCACTGACCAGATGAATCCAGCCGGAGACCAGGATCAAGCGGCCAGGCCGATGCAAGAACTGGCAGCCCGACTAGAACATCAGGAGGCTGCACAGGGCCACATCATCCGCTGTCTCCAGGATCTCTCTACTCGGCTGGATGGGATTCAGACAACTCTCAGTGGATCAGGCGCGTCTGGTGCGTCAACCACAGTGACTCCAGCTATAACCCCACCCACCTTACCCATTTCTGCTCCACGTCTTCATCTTCCAACGCCAGCAAAATTTGACGGATCTCCAAGATTCTGCAGGGGATTTCTCAACCAGTGTGAGATTCAGTTTGAGCTACAACCTGGCAATTTTCCCAGTGACCGTACAAAAATTGCCTACATTATTTCTCTTCTCAGTGGCTCAGCCCTTGATTGGGCATCACCGTTATGGGAGAGGTCCGACACCCTGCTATCTTCTTACGCTGCATTCGTGTCAACATTCAGGCGCATCTTCGACGAGCCAGGCCGGGTAACCTCAGCTTCATCCGAGATTCTCCGTTTACGCCAGGGGTCACGTACTGTAGGACAATATCTGATACAGTTCCAGATCCTGGCATCCGAACTGGCATGGAACGACGAGGCCCTGTATGCTGCATTCTGGCATGGCTTATCTGAGCGTATTAAAGATGAGTTAGCTACCAGAGACTTACCCTCTAAGTTAGATGAGCTAATCTCACTCTGCACGAAAGTTGATTTACGTTTCAGAGAGAGAGCAACTGAGCATGGAAGATCATCTGCTCCAAAATCCTCTGCTCCTCCTCCTCGCCAACTGTCACCAACTAAAGATGAGCCCATGCAAATTGGCCGTTCCCGTTTAACTCCTGCTGAGCGCCGAAGACGTCTCTCCGAGTCTCTCTGTCTTTATTGTGCAGCTCCGTCTCACACCATTAATGCCTGTCCCAAACGTCCGGGAAACTCCAAATCCTAGCTCGCCAAGGAGAGGGCCGGCTAGGAGTAATGATCTCCTCTCCATCTCCTCAAGATTGTAATCTCCCAGTCTCGCTTCAAGTTGCTCAACGTTATCGGAACGTCATTGCCCTCCTTGATTCCGGAGCAGCTGGGAACTTTATTACCGAAGCCTATGTTAAACGGTGGTCCCTACCCACCGAGAGACTTCCTTCGTCCATTTCTTTAACTGCCGTGGATGGCAGCAAAATTTTTGATGCAGTTATTTCTTTCTCTGACGTCCTAGTGGATGCTGGGGACTCCGTCAGGACCATGGGGATTAGCGGCTCCGCAGGAGACAGGGCACAAAAATAAAGCTTTAGGATCAGGTGGTGTGCACTGGCTCCTCCCCCTATGACCCTCCTCCAAGCCTCAGTTAGGTTTTTGTGCCCGTCCGAGCAGGGTGCAATCTAGGTGGCTCTCCTAAAGAGCTGCTTGGAAAAAGTTTTTAGGTTTTTTATTTTACAGTGAGTCCTGCTGGCAACAGGCTCACTGCAACGAGGGACTTAGAGGAGAAGAAGTGAACTCACCTGCGTGCAGGATGGATTGGCTTCTTAGGCTACTGGACACCATTAGCTCCAGAGGGATCGAACACAGGCCCAGCCATGGAGTCCGGTCCCGGAGCCGCGCCGCCGACCCCCTTGCAGATGCCGAAAAGTGAAGAGGTCCAGAAACCGGCGGCAGAAGACTTTTCAGTCTTCATGAGGTAGCGCACAGCACTGCAGCTGTGCGCCATTGTTGTCACACACTTCACACCAGCGGTCACTGAGGGTGCAGGGCGCTGTGGGGGGCGCCCTGGGCAGCAATGAAATACCTATACTGGCTAAAAGATACATCACATATAGCCCCTGGGGCTATATGGATGTATTTAACCCCTGCCAGGTCTCAGAAAAACGGGAGAAGAAGCCCGCCGAAAAGGGGGCGGGGCCTATTCTCCTCAGCACACAGCGCCATTTTCCCTCACAGAAATGCTGGTGGGAAGGCTCCCAGGCTCTCCCCTGCACTGCACTACAGAAACAGGGTTAAAACAGAGAGGGGGGGCACTTATTTGGCGATATGATTATATATATTAAGATGCTATAAGGGAAAAACACTTATATAAAGGTTGTCCCTGTATAATTATAGCGTTTTGGTGTGTGCTGGCAAACTCTCCCTCTGTCTCTCCAAAGGGCTAGTGGGGTCCTGTCCTCTATCAGAGCATTCTTGTGTGTGTGCTGTGTGTCGGTACGTGTATGTGTCGACATGTATGAGGACGATGTTGGTGAGGAGGCGGAGCAATTGCCTGTAATGGTGATGTCACTCTCTAGGGAGTCGACACCGGAATGGATGGCTTATTTAAGGAATTACGTGATAATGTCAACACGCTGCAAGGTCGGTTGACGACATGAGACGGCCGGCAAACCAATTAGTACCTGTCCAGGCGTCTCAAACACCGTCAGGGGCGTTAAAACGTCTTTTTACCTCAGTCGGTCAACACAGACACAGACACGGACACTGACTCCAGTGTCGACGGTGAAGAAACAAACGTAATTTTCTTTTAGGGCCACACGTTACATGTTAAGGGCAATGAAGGAGGTGTTACATATTTCTGATACTACAAGTACCACAAAAGAGGGTATTATGTGGGGTGTGAAAAAACTACCTGTAGTTTTTCCTGAATCAGATAAATTAAATGAAGTGTGTGATGATGCGTGGGTTTTCCCCGATAGAAATTTATTGGCGTTATACCCTTTCCCGCCAGAAGTTAGGGCGCGTTGGGAAACACCCCTTAGGGTGGATAAGGCGCTCACACGCTTATCAAAACAAGTGGCGTTACCGTCTCCAGATACAGCCGCCCTCAAGGAGCCAGCTGATAGGAGGCTGGAAAATATCCTAAAAAGTATATACACACATACTGGTGTTATACTGCGACCAGCGATCGCCTCAGCCTGGATGTGCAGCGCTGGGGTGGCTTGGTCGGATTCCCTGACTGAAAATATTGATACCCTTGACAGGGACAGTATTTTATTGACTATAGAGCATTTAAAGGATGCATTTCTATATATGCGAGATGCACAGAGGGATATTTGCACTCTTGCATCAAGAGTAAGTGCGATGTCCATATCTGCCAGAAGATGTTTATGGACACGACAGTGGTCAGGTGATGCAGATTCCAAACGGCACATGGAAGTATTGCCGTATAAAGGGGAGGAGTTATTTGGGGTCGGTCCATCGGACCTGGTGGCCACGGCAACAGCTGGAAAATCCACCTTTTTTACCCCAAGTCACATCTCAGCAGAAAAAGACACCGTCTTTTCAGCCTCAGTCCTTTCGTCCCCATAAGGGCAAGCAGGCAAAAGGCCAGTCATATCTGCCAAGGGATAGAGGAAAGGGAAGAAGACTGCAGCAGGCAGCCCATTCCCAGGAACAGAAGCCCTCCACCGCTTTTGCCAAGTCCTCAGCATGACGCTGGGGCCGTACAAGCGGACTCAGCTGCGGTGGGGGGTCGTCTCAAGAGTTTCAGCGCGCAGTGTGCTCACTCGCAAGTGGACCCCTGGATCCTACAAGTAGTATCCCGGGGGTACAGATTGGAAGTTTGAGACGTCTCCCCCTCGCAGGTTCCTGAAGTCTGCTTTACCAACGTCTCCCTCCGACAGGGAGGCAGTATTGGAAACAATTCACAAGCTGTATTCCCAGCAGGTGATAATCAAAGTACCCCTCCTACAACAAGGAAAGGGGTATTATTCCACACTATATTGTGGTACTGAAGCCAGACGGCTCAGTGAGACCTATTCTAAATCTGAAATATTTGAAAACTTACATACAAAGGTTCAAATCAAGATGGAGTCACTCAGAGCAGTGATAGCGAACCAGGAAAAAGGGGACTATATGGTGTCCCGGGACAGATGCTTACCTCCATGTCCCAATTTGCCCTTCTCACCAAGGGTACCTCAGGTTCGTGGTACAGAACTGTCACTATCAGTTTCAGACACTGCCGGTTGGATTGTCCACGGCACCCCGGGTCCTTACCAAGGTAATGGCCGAAATGATGATTCTTCTTCAAAGAAAATGGACGATCTCCTGATAAGGGCAAGGTCCAGAGAACAGTTGGAGGTCGGAGTAGCACTATCTCAATTAGTTCTACGACAGCACGGGTGGATTCTAAATATTCCAAAACCGCAGCTGTTTCCGACGACACGTCTGCTGTTCCTAGGGATGATTCTGGACACAGTCCAGAAAAAGGTGTTTCTCCCGGAGAAGAAAGCCAGGGAGTTATCCGAGCTAGTCAGGAACCTCCTAAAACCAGGATAAGTGTCAGTGCATCATTGCACAAGGGTCCTGGGAAAAATGGTGGCTTCTTACGAAGCGATTCCATTCGGCAGATTTCACGCAAGAACTTTTCAGTGGGATCTGCTGGACAAATGGTCCGGATCGCATCTGCAGATGCATCAGCGGATAACCTTATCGCCACGGACAAGGGTGTCTCTTCTGTGGTGGTTGCAGAGTGCTCATCTGTTAGAGGGCCGCAGATTCGGCATACAGGACTGGGTCCTGGTGACCACGGATGCCAGTCTGAGAGGCTGGGGAGCGGTCACACAGGGAAGAAACTTCCAGGGAGTATGGTCAAGCCTGGAGATGTCTCTTCACATAAATATACTGGAGCTAAGAGCGATTTACAATGCTCTAAGCCTGGCAAAACCCCTGCTTCAGGGTCAGCCGGTGTTGATCCAGTCGGACAACATCACGGCAGTCGCCCACGTAAACAGACAGGGCGGCACAAGAAGCAGGAGAGCAATGGCAGAAGCTGCAAGGATTCTTCGCTGGGCGGAAGATCATGTGATAGCACTGTCAGCAGTGTTCATTCCGGGAGTGGACAACTGGGAAG
This sequence comes from Pseudophryne corroboree, assembly GCF_028390025.1. Lineage (NCBI taxonomy): Eukaryota > Metazoa > Chordata > Amphibia > Anura > Myobatrachidae > Pseudophryne > Pseudophryne corroboree. The sequence goes on from NC_086449.1 coordinate 286,737,628, forward strand.
CAGACTTCCTCAGCAGACACGATCTACACCCGGGAGAGTGGGGACTTCATCCAGAAGTCTTCCACATGATTGTGAACCGTTGGGAAAAACCAAAGGTGGATATGATGGCGTCTCGCCTCAACAAAAAACTGGACAGGTATTGCGCCAGGTCAAGAGACCCTCAGGCAATAGCTGTGGACGCTCTGGTAACACCGTGGGTGTTCCAGTCAGTGTATGTGTTTCCTCCTCTGCCTCTCATACCAAAAGTACTGAGAATTATACGGCAAAGGGGAGTAAGAACGATACTCGTGGCTCCGGATTGGCCAAGAAGAACTTGGTACCCGGAACTTCAGGAGATGATCACGGAAGATCCGTGTCCTCTACCTCTAAGACGGGACCTGCTTCAGCAGGGACCGTGTCTATTCCAAGACTTACCGCGGCTGCGTTTGACGGCATGGCGGTTGAACGCCGAATTCTAAGGGAAAAAGGCATTCCGGAAGAGGTCATTCCTACACTGGTAAAAGCCAGGAAGGAGGTGACTGCACAACATTATCACCGCATTTGGAGAAAATATGTTGCGTGGTGTGAGGCCAGGAAGGCCCCCACGGAGAAATTTCAATTGGGTCGATTCCTACATTCCTGCAAACAGGATTGTCTATGGGCCTCAAATTGGGGTCCATTAAGGTTCAAATTTCGGCCCTGTCGATTTTCTTCCAGAAAGAATTGGCTTCAGTTCCTGAAGTCCAGACTTTTGTAAAAGGAGTACTACATATACAGCCCCGGTTGTGCCCCCAGTGGCTCCGTGGGACCTTAATGTAGTTTTGGATTTTCTCAAATCCCATTGGTTTGAGCCACTCAAATCGGTGGATTTGAAATATCTTACATGGAAAGTAACCATGCTACTGGCCCTGGCTTCAGCCAGGAGAGTGTCAGAATTGGCGGCTTTATCGTATAAAAGCCCATATCTGATTTTCCATTCGGACAGGGCAGAACTGCGGAAGCGTCCTCAGTTTCTGCCTAAGGTGGTGTCAGCGTTTCACCTGAACCAGCATATTGTGGTGCCTGCGGCTACTAGCGATTTGGAGGATTCCAAGTTGCTGGACGTTGTCAGGGCATTGAAAATATATATTTCAAGGACGGCTGGAGTCAGAAAATCTGACTCGCTGTTTATACTGTATGCACCCAACAAGCTGGGTGCTCCTGCTTCTAAGCAGACGATTGCTCGTTGGATTTGTAGCACAATTCAACTTGCACATTCTGTGGCAGGCCTGCCACAGCCTAAATCTGTCAAGGCCCATTCCACAAGGAAGGTGGGCTCATCCTGGGCGGCTGCCCAAGGGGTCTCGGCATTACAACTCTGCCGAGCAGCTACGTGGTCGGGGGAGAACACGTTTGTAAAATTCTGCAAATTTGATACCCTGGCTAAAGAGGACCTGGAGTTCTCTCATTCGGTGCTGCAGAGTCATCCGCACTCTCCCGCCCGTTTGGGAGCTTTGGTATAATCCCCATGGTCCTGACGGAGTCCCCAGCATCCACTAGGACGTCAGAGAAAATAAGATTTTACTTACCGATAAATCTATTTCTCGTAGTCCGTAGTGGATGCTGGGCGCCCATCCCAAGTGCGGATTGTCTGCAATACTTGTACATAGTTATTGTTACAAAAAAATCGGGTTGTTATTGTTGTGAGCCGTCTGTTCAGAGGCTCCTACGTTTGTCATACTGTTAACTGGGTTCAGATCACAAGTTGTACGGTGTGATTGGTGTGGCTGGTATGAGTCTTACCCGGGATTCAAAATCCTTCCTTATTGTGTACGCTCGTCCGGGCACAGTATCCTAACTGAGGCTTGGAGGAGGGTCATAGGGGGAGGAGCCAGTGCACACCACCTGATCCTAAAGCTTTATTTTTGTGCCCTGTCTCCTGCGGAGCCGCTAATCCCCATGGTCCTGACGGAGTCCCCAGCATCCACTACGGACTACGAGAAATAGATTTATCGGTAAGTAAAATCTTATTTTAAGGACTCTACCAGTTCGTCTGAGAGTGGGAGTTCTTCATTCCGAACTTATTTCTTTTTTAGTGATTCCAAGAGCCACACATCCTGTGGTCCTGGGCCTTCCATGGCTCCGTCTTCACAATCCTACAATTGATTGGACGACTACGCAAATCCTGGCATGGGGTTCCTCCTGTGCTGAGACATGTTTGTTTAAAGTATTGCCTGTCTGTTCTTCCTCCCCCAGGTCGTCTGATGTTCCACCTCCTCCATATCAAGATTTCACGGATGTGTTCAGTAAAGCTTCTGCTGATATCCTTCCTCCTCATAGAGAATGGGACTGCCCGATTGATCTCGTTCCAGGGAAGGTTCCACCTCGAGGCCGAACTTATCCGTTGTCTCTGCCTGAGACGCATTCTATGGAGGAATACATTAAAGAGAACCTAGCAAAGGGGTTCATTCGACCTTCTTCTTCCCCAGCCGGCGCAGGCTTCTTTTTTGTAAAAAAGAAAGATGGTGGTCTGCGGCCGTGCATCGACTACAGAGGTTTGAACGACATTACCATCAAGAACCGTTATCCTTTACCCCTGATTACTGAGCTCTTTGACAGAGTTAGCGGAGCTACCATCTTTACAAAGCTGGACTTGAGAGGTGCATACAATCTCATCCGGATCCGTGAGGGTGACGAGTGGAAGACCGCCTTTAACACCCGTGACGGACATTATGAGTACCTCGTCATGCCCTTCGGATTGAGCAATGCTCCAGCTGTCTTCCAGCATTTTGTCAATGAGATCTTCAGAGACATTCTATACCGTCATGTCGTGGTCTATCTAGAGGATATCCTCATTTTTGCCAACGATTTAGAGGAACATCGTTTTTGGGTTAAAGAGGTTCTGTCCCGTCTCCGTGTCAATCATCTCTATTGCAAATTAGAGAAATGCATCTTTGAAGTCAAGTCCATTCCGTTTCTAGGGTACATTGTGTCCGGTTCCGGACTAGAGATGGATCCTGAGAAACTACAAGCAATCCAAAATTGGCCGGTACCCTTAACCCTCAAAGGGGTCCAGAGGTTCTTAGGATTCGCCAACTATTACCGAAAGTTTATACGAGACTTTTCCACCATTGTGGCGCCTATTACTGCTTTCACTAAGAAGGGTGCTAACCCGTCCAAGTGGTCTGAAGAAGCCATGCAAGCATTTCATCTTTTAAAACAAAGGTTCATCTCTGCGCCTGTTCTGAAACAGCCTGACATCGACTCTCCTTTCATCTTAGAGGTGGATGCCTCCTCCGTTGGAGTAGGAGCGGTGTTATCTCAGAGGGCTAAAGATGGCCATTTACACCCTTGCAGTTTCTTCTCCCGGAAGTTCTCCCCAGCTGAGCGCAACTATGCCATTGGCGACCAGGAGTTGCAAGCCATCAAGCTCGCTCTAGAAGAGTGGAGGTATCTGTTGGAGGGAGCTTCTCATTCAATCACCATACTTACAGACCACAAGAACCTTTTATATCTGAAAGGCGCACAATGTCTCAACCCTCGTCAGGCCAGATGGGCACTTTTCTTTTCCAGGTTCGACTTTAAACTCCAGTTCTGTCCAGGCTCTCAGAATCGCAAGGCCGATGCCCTTTCCCGCTCATGGGAGCAAGAAAATAAGTCAGAGTCTTCAGACAAGCATCCTATTATAAATCCGTTGGCATTCTCCACGGTAGGGATGGACTCTACGCCCCCATCAGGGAAAAGTTTTGTGAAACCGATGCTAAGGAAGAAGCTCATGCATTGGGCCCATGCTTCCCGTTTTGCCGGACATACAGGTATCCAAAAAACCCTGGAGTTTATCTCTAGGTCCTATTGGTGGCCAACTCTGAAAAAGGACGTCTTGGAGTTTATTGCATCTTGCCCAAAGTGTGCTCAACATAAGGTATCCCGCCAGTCGCCTGCGGGGCAACTGGTTCCACTATCTGTTCCCCGTCGACCTTGGACCCATTTGTCGATGGATTTTATTACAGATTTACCCATGTGCAACAAGTTCAATACCATCTGGGTGGTAGTTGACCGGTTCACCAAGATGGCACACTTCATTCCTCTCACCGGTCTTCCGTCAGCTTCCAAGTTGGCTCAAGTATTCATACAAGAGATCTTCCGACTCCACGGTCTTCCTGAAGAAATTATCTCAGATCGAGGAGTTCAATTCACAGCCAAATTCTGGCGAAGTTTATGTCAAGTCCTCCAAGTCAAGCTAAAGTTTTCCACGGCTTACCATCCTCAGACCAATGGTCAAACCGAGAGGGTGAATCAGGACTTGGAGGCCTTCCTCCGCATCTATGTGTCCTCCTCTCAAGATGACTGGGTTCAATTACTTCCCTGGGCCGAGTTCTGTCATAACAACCGGTATCATTCTTCATCTGCTTCAACACCATTCTTCACTAACTTTGGATTCCACCCTAAAGTCCCTGAGTTCCAACCGCTTCCAGCAACTTCTGTTCCCGCAGTGGATATCACCTTGCATCAGTTTGCCAATATCTGGAAGAGCGTACGATCAGCTCTGCTCAAGGCATCGTTCAGGTACAAGAAGTTTGCGGATAAGAAGCGTAGAGCAGTTCCTGCTCTCAAGGTGGGTGATCGGGTATGGTTATCCACGAAGAATTTGAGGTTAAGAGTTCCCAGTATGAAGTTTGCACCTCGCTATATCGGTCCTTTCAAGATTGAACAAGTCATCAATCCTGTTGCTTACAGACTTCAGTTGCCTCCCTTCTTAAAAATACCCAGGACATTCCATGTTTCCCTGTTGAAACCGCTGATCTTGAATCGGTTTCATTCCTCACTTCCTCCAACTCCGAAAGTCCAAACTCAATGAGGCGTTGAGTATGAAGTAGCCAAGATCCTGGACTCACGTCACCGTTACGGTCAACTACAATATCTTATTGACTGGAAGGGTTATGGCCCTGAGGAACGTTCATGGACCAATGCTTCTGATGTCCATGCTCCTGCCTTGGTCCGGAGATTCCATTCCAAGTTTCCTCAAAAGCCAAAGAAGTGTCCTGGGGCCACTCCTAAAGGGGGGGGTGCTGTCACGATCCGGGTATCTGGACGCCATTTCTTACCCATCAGATGCCTCCTAAGGCTGGCTCAGCGCTCCAGGACCGGATCCCATCTGTTATCCTGATGTTTACATTCCTGTATCCTCTCCTGTCACTCTGAGACGCTGTCACAGTAAACGCCATATTACACCTGGCATGGCGTCTCCCGCGGCCTCCGCCGCCGTCCCTGAGCTTCTGCATGCAGAGTGTCTGAGTGGCGATTACGTCAGCCGCGGCCTCCGCTGTGTCCGCGTGGTTGGATGTGCACCTGTCAGCTTGGCGCCTCCTGTCTCCGGTGGCCGGCGCCGCCATTACTGTTTTCATTACCACATGGATTACAAACCAAACTTCCCTCCAAGTGTCTGCATGGGCGCAGCCATCTTGGATTCTGTCAGCTGATCATTTCCACCAATCTGTTCTCAGTATTGATAATCTGCATAATTGCCTAGCCAATCCCTTCCTTGCTGCAGGTATAAATACACTGTGCCTGAGCAAGGAAGGCGTCAGTGCTTTGGTTGTCAAACCTAGTTCCTGTTTGTCTCTCTCCTGTGATTGTCTTCCAGGTTCCAGCTCCTGTCTCAAGACTTCCACCATAGAGACCCGCACCAGCATTCCACCTGCGGTGTAGCCTGACTCTCCGATCCATTGTGGATTCATCTGTTTCCAGCTACAACATTATCTGCTTCCAGCCCAGCTTCCAGCAGAGTACAGCTTCTCTTAAAGGGCCGGTGTCCTTTCTACAGTTTACCACTCTCCACCGGTATTATTATTTCTCCGCTCTCAAACTCTACATTTCATTCATATTGCATCGCTCTCAAGCTTTATTTATTATTTAACTGGTTCCAGCCAGTATCCACTCCGTGCCAACATCTGTCTGGTTCCAACCAGAACCTACAGCAGCTATTTTATTTACAGCAGTCCAGCTTTCCCTGGAACACCAGCTGGTACGATCCTGGGCTTTCTTCATTGCTACAGTCAGGCCTGGTAAGGACTTTCCAACTCGCAGATAATAAGAACTGTCTCATACTACCAGAGCTCTGTGGCCCCTGCCACCCTGTAGTACCCAGGAACTGTATTATTTCTCTGCTGATTTTATGTTTCTTTTACTGCTACTGTGATGCATGGAGTTTGTCATAAATAAACATCATTGACTTTTATTCAAGTTGTCGTGGTCACGCCTTCGGGCGGTTCTTCTTCATGTTACTTACATGTCCAGGGGTCTGATACAACCTCCCAGGTTCCGGTACATCTCAGCCCCTACAACTGAAGCTGCCTCCCGTCAGCTCAGGCCCTCAGTTGTGACAAAACCGAGGTAACGGCACTCAAGGACAAGCTCTCTGAACTAGAGGACAGATCGAGACGAAACAATATAAAGCTGCGAGGTGTTCCGGAGGCTGTCGCCAATAGCGCTTTAAACGATTTTGCAGTTGACCTCTTCAGCAAACTCCTTCCCTCATACCGCTCGGCGGACTTTCTGATTGATCGCATCCATAGGCTCCCCAAAGCCAGGAACGCCCCTGATGGGGTCCCCCCAAGACGTTCTTATGAAGGTACATTATTTCCACGTGAAGGAGGCAATTTTGAAGCTGCTAGACCCTCGGATACTGCTTCTGAGGCTTTGGGCTCACTTCAGATATTCGGAGACCTGTCCCCTGCTACTCTAGCGAAAAGGCGCTCTCTTTACCCCATCACGTCAGTGCTACGCAGAGAGAACATTCTATACAGATGGGGATTTCCTACAAAGTTGCTTATTTCTCGAGAAGGTTCTACTGTCGTTATAACAAATGTCGAGGAGGGGAAAAAGATCCTCGCGTCATGGAACTCTGCAAGCTCATCTTCACACACTTATCCCGAACGGGGCCTTCAGTGGGACTGGGCCTCGTAGGCTGCTGAGCTCTGAGTATTATTTGTTCCACTACACTTGCATTGTTTTTGTATCTTTCTAATCATTTTGTTATGTCATGTTTCATATTTTACACCAGTTCCTTGGCAGTTGCTTATTACGGGTGTCTATGTAAGGCCGATTTGAATGCTATTAGACTGTTCTTCAGGTGATGCCTCGACACCGTTGGTTTACTGTTTGTTTTCTGCCTCTGTTGCTCCATCTACCGCCCACGTCTCTTTGGTAGCTGGGTATTTTACCCTAGAAAACTTATTTTCTTTTTTTTTAGTCCCAGAGGCTGGCGGTGCGGGGGACCAGAGATAGAGGTCCGAGGAACTGCATCTTGTTGAATTTTAGTTCGGGTGTGGGCAGATTAACCACTACCCCCCACAGACTAATTCTGAGTCTCCATGGTTAGGCGTCCAACCATGCCCCCAAGAGGGGTTAATGTTATGTTTCCTTTAACTGTTATTCTCCTTTTTCTTATCCTTTCTTTCCCTTTTCCTCTCCTTCTGTCCGGAAATTGTTGCTCATACTTTCTACATGCCAGCTGGTTGATGGTAACTATGCAATCTTCATTTCATGTGCAGTATGGTTAACATTGTTTCTATAAATGCAAAGGGTCTTAACTCCCCACATAAGAGGAAGTTAGCATTAAATTATTTTCATAAAATTAAAGCTCAAATCATAGCCGTCCAAGAGACACATTTTATTAAATCAGCCCCTCCACGGTTTACTAATGTGAGATTTCCCCATTGCTATTTGGCGAATGGACCAGCGAAGAAAGCGGGGGTGGCAATCTTAATGTCTCAACATTGCGCTTTTTCCCTCACGTCACAATACTGCGACCCGGAGGGGAGAATTCTGATTTTAGTGGGTACTCTTGAAAATAAAGAGGTGACGATAGTTTCCTGCTATGCCCCGAACACCAAGCAACTAGCATTTTGTAGGAAACTCTGTGCTAAGGTACAACAACTGGCCAAGGGCGCTTTACTTCTCATGGGGGACTTTAATTTAACCCTTGACCCTTTGGTTGATAACTCTGGCAAGCGGACCTCACTCTCCAGTCAGCTCCATAGGAATGCGAAGGGCTTCCTCCAGTTAATGGCGGAAAATGATCTTTTAGACCTATGGCGCGTTAAACACCCAATGGACAGGGACTACACATTTTATTCTCCAGTACATGCCTCTTATTCCAGAATAGACCTTGCTTTAGCGGATAAATGGACTCTACAGTCCATCCGTAAAATTTCCATTCTCCCCATGTCCTGGTCGGATCACTCCCCACTATTCATCGAATGGGATATTGGTAATAGAAAGACTACCCCGGCCCCCTGGCGCTTAGGTAAACAAAGTCTCCTTCAGCTGGAGACTAAGCAGGCTATCCAAACCACTATGGATTATTACCTCTCTGAGAACTCTCCTCGGGAGACATCCATCTTTACATTCTGGTGTGCCCTCAAAGCAGTAACACGAGGGACAGCGAACAGCGGCTAAACTTAAAAGGGAATATCGTAAAAAATGTGAACAAGCTGAGCTTGCAGTCGCTTCCCTGGAGAGTGCTCACAAGACACACCCACATGATAAAACCCTCCTTAGATCATTGCAGGAAGCCAGAGAGGCAGTAAACGTTTTCTATTTAGCGGAAGTCCAACGCAACCTACATAGACTGAATCAAAAATTCTATGTTTATGGTAACCGGGCTGGTAGACTGCTGGCAAGGAAGCTGAGAGGCAGGACAGCTAAAGAAAAAATTCACATTATCCACTCGGATAGGGGTAAAAGAGTCTATGATCCTGACGAAATTGCAAAAGTTTTTGCATATTACTACGCCAAACTATATAACTTGAAGGAGGATTCCTCCACTTTTCAACCTACAGGCACGGATGTTCAGAATTTTCTGGACAAATTTCCTCTCCCTTCGCTGTCACCGGAGTCTTGTAGCTCTCTTAGTGTGCCTTGGACTCTAGCAGAAGTCGAAAAAGCTATTGACTCCCTCCAAGCAGAAAAGGCCCCGGGACCCGATGGTTATCCTTTTGGTTTCTATAAATCCTTTAAGGAGAGTTTGGCTCCGGTGCTCCTATCAGTGTTTAATGAAGCCACAGAAGTTGGGCGCTTCCCCAAAGAAATGCTGGAAGCTCAGATCATCACCATCCCCAAACCGGGGAAAACTCCCACCTCAGTCCAAAATTTTAGACCAATTGCTCTATTAAATACGGATTTAAAACTCTATGCCAAATTAATTGCCAACCGTATCAGTCCCCTCCTCCCCTCTCTGATCAACCCTGATCAAGTGGGCTTCGTCTTAAACAGACAGGCCCCAGATAATACGCGAAGGGTGATTAATGTCATTGAACATTCTGCCTGTAGAAAAGAACCCCTCCTAGTTTTGTCTCTAGATGCCGAAAAGGCGTTCGATAGGTTAAACTGGGACTTTATGAGATTGACTCTGGCCAAATTTGGATTCTCTGGTAGGATCTTAGACTCTATCCTGGCTCTCTATTCCACGCCCTGTGCGAGGGTCTTTGTTAATGGATACCTCTCTTCATCCTTTAATATCTCTAATGGCACTCGTCAGGGCTGCCCGTTATCTCCTATTGTTTTTGCGTTGGCGATAGAACCCCTGGCTGCTTGCATTAGATCCTGGGACTGTCACAATCCTGACTGTAGGTTTATATTTGGTGACTTACCCCTGCCATCTGTCCTGGATCCTGTGTCTTTTCACTCACGGAGTTAAACAGCTTGTCAGCACTATGAGTTTTCCTGAGTTCTCTGCCTGAGAGGTAATCAGCTCCACCTGTGGTGATCTCCTGTGTGAGGCTGAATTCAGTAATCTAAAAGCAAGCATCCTGTGTTTTGCAGAAGTCCAGGCTTCAGTGTTCTCTTGGCCTGCTAGGCCTCATTCTACATCACAGCCTTGGCTAGAGTAGTCACATGACAGTGACATCACCTAATCCTGCCCACCAATCATCAAGGACCAGGAAGTATAAATCAGGAGGCTGAGTTGGAATCTGGGCCAGTTCCTTGTGTCACATACAGCCTTGTGTGGGTCTTAAGCTGAGCTCCCTAAAGGTAACCTTTGTACCTAAGTTCCTGTGGAAACTACCGTTTGGTTTATTTGTGTGTTGCCATTTGATTTCACCATTTCCCTGAGTCTCAATGTAAAGGTACAGCTGCAATGTTTCGTCTTAAAGGCACAGTACTGAATTCCGTGTTCTCCACTGAAAACCACAGCTGTCGTGTTTCAGTTTTACTACTGTTGTAGTTGGGATCTCCAGGGCTCAGTACCTCGTGCCTCAGCATCTCCGTGCTTCCAGCATCTCCGTGCCTCAGTACCTCCGTGCCTCAGCACCTCCGTGCTTCCAGCACCTCAGTATCTCCGTGACTCAGCATCTCCGTGCCTCAGCACCTCAGTGCCTCAGCATCTCCGTGCCTCAGTGCCTCAGCACCTCCGTGCTTCCAGCACCTCCGTGCATCAGTACCTCCGTGCCTCCGTACCTCCGTGCCTCAGTACCTCCGTGCCTCAGTACCTCCGTGCTTCCAGCACCTCCGTGCCACAGCACCTCCGTGCCACAGCACCTCCGTGCCTCAGTACCTCCGTGCCTCAGCATCTCCGTGCTTCCAGCACCTCCGTGCCTCAGCACCCCTACGCACCCCAGTGTCTCTACGCACCCCAGTGCCTCCACGCACCTCAGTGCCTCCACGTACCTCAGTGTCTCCAAGCACCTCAGTGCCTCCACGCACCTCAGTGCCTCCACGTACCTCAGTGTCTCCAAGCACCTCAGTGTCTCCAAGCACCTCAGTGTCTCCAAGCACCTCAGTGTCTCCAAGCACCTCAGTGTCCGCAAGCACCTCAGTGTCCGCAAGCACCTCAGTGTCCGCAAGCACCCCGTGCCCTTTAGCACAATTATACCTGGTATTCTTCACTGATTCATCAGTGCCTTTCCAGTTCTGTCTTTCAGGAGACCTTCAGCATGCCTCCTGTCTGCCGACCTAATCCTGCATGAGGAGAACCTAGATTCGGCCATCTCTGCTGCGGTTCCTCTTCCCAGTCACCGGGAGAAACCCAGAGTCCACAACAGTCCCAAACCAGGTCAGTGGTAGTATTCATATAATCCTCCAGTCGCCCGCACAGACTTCACTAACACCGGGTTCACAAAACCTTAGTCATGACAGTAGGAACTGGCCACATGGACCCGGCCGAAAGTGTTTGTCTGACGCATGACCTCCTAAGCAATATTGCAGGACGCTTGGAAGGTCTGGAGTCGACTCAGCATCGATTGGCACAGTGTCTGCAGCGGAATTCGTCCTCCAGAGATTCTATGACCTTCTGCTCTAAGACTCCTGACCAACTGCAGATTTTCTACCAGATGTTACTACAGTTACAAGAACTTTTGCCTAGTATTCTCTCTGTGATGCCTGATCTCCTCAGGAATACTACCAACGTTGTTGATCCTGTTTTGTCCCATCCAGTTAATAGAGTCTCTTCCTCTGCGCAAGGGAAAGTTTTTCATCAGAGCTATCCACGGCCCAAGCTCTCTGAAGCTGAACGTCAGCGGCGTAAGGGGCTACATCTCTGTCTTTACTGTGGAAATTCTGGTCATTTTGTTAAAGACTGCATTCTTCGCAAGCCAGGTAATAGTGACAAATCTCAGTATCATAGTGCTCATGTCTACAAGTCATCCACAGTATCCGATCCTTCTGCTGCTGACGGGGGTATCAAGAAGGCTACTCTTCTGAGAGAGACTCAAATTTATGACTGGGGTCCGGTGGTTAAAAGACCTTATCCCAAGTTGGGTGTCCAGAGAAGAATGTTCAAGCCATTTACAGTCACAGAGGAGTCCGTGTCCACAGCCCCAGGAGGGGCGTCTTCAGAGCGTCCAGCCCCAGGAGGGGCGTCTTCAGAGCGTCCAGCCCCAGGAGGGGCGTCTTCAGAGCGTCCAGCCCCAGGAGGGGCGTCTTCAGAGCGTCCAGCCCCAGGAGGGGCATCTTCAGAGCGTCCAGCCCCAGAGAGTCTTCAGAGTGCTGCCCAGCCAGTGAGTCTTCAGAGTGCTGCCCAGCCAGTGAGTCTTCAGAGTGCTGCCCAGCCAGTGAGTCTTCAGAGTGCTGCCCAGCCAGAGATTCTACAGAGTGCTGCCCAGCCAGAGATTCTACAGAGTGCTGCCCAGCCAGAGATTCTACAGAGTGCTGCCCAGCCAGAGATTCTACAGAGTGCTGCCCAGCCAGAGATTCTACAGAGTGCTGCCCAGCCCCGTGAAGAGGGGGCTCTTGCCTCAGCCCAGCCCCGTGAAGAGGGGGCTCTTGCCTCAGCCCAGCCCCGTGAAGTGGGGGCTCTTGCCTCAGCCCAGCCCTGTGAAGAAAGGGCTCAGCCCGTCCCGGTTCCAGACGGTCCAGCAATACTCCAGGCCCTGCCTGGTCAGTCCGTCCCGGTTCCAGACGGTTCAGCAATATTCCAGGCCCTGCCTGGTCAGTCCGTCCCGGTTCCAGCCGGTCCAGCAATACTCCAGGCCCAGCCTGGTCAGTCCGTCCCGGTTCCAGCCGGTCCAGCAATACTCCAGGCTCCGCCTGGTCAGTCCGTCCCGGTTCCAGCCGGTCCAGCAATACTCCAGGCTCCGCCTGGTCAGTCCGTCCCGGTTACAGCCGGTCCAGCAATACTCCAGGACCAGCCTGGTCCGTCTCCTTTGGCTCCAGCCAATTCAAGTATCCTCGGATCCAATCCAGTCCTACTCGTCCAGCCAAAGCTTTCTTCAGTTTCATCCTCTAAGCCTGCCAAAGATAGTCCAAGTATCTCCTTCCGTAGGAATCCGACCATTCAGGTTGGTCATGTAGGAGTCTCTCCTAGCTCAATACTAAGTTCTCCGCCAAAGAATTTAAAGTTACAGTGCACTTCTAGGTCATTTTCAAACTGTGTATCTAAAGGAGATTCGAATTTTCCGTTAGACTTGGACTCAGACTCTGAATTTGATCCAGTTTATGATGCTACTCCTTTCCTGGGAGGTGCTGTTCCTTCCTGTTATGCTTCCATGCATGAAGAGGTTCCAGAATCACCCAAAGGCTCTACAGGTCTCTGTATGAAGGGTCCTCGTTATGGAACAAGATTTGGTTTGAGCCTCGGTGGAGTGCTAGCTTCGAAAGCACAATCTTCTCGCACTACAAAACGAGGAGAGGAACCTTCTACAGTTTATTCCTCAGTCCTTTCGGATGGAGGAAATTCCAGTCTTGTCTATGATGGATGGTCTACCTGTTCTGAAGATGAAGATCAGGAAGACTTCTAAAGAATCCAGCTTAAGTTTTGTTCTGGACCCTCTGGTTTCCACTTTTTAGAAGCTTTGTGTACAAGTTATTCATCAAGTTCCTCTAAGATTCAAGATGGGTGTCCGGAGTCCACCCTTGAAGAGGGGGATACTGTCACAATCCTGACTGTAGGTTTATATTTGGTGACTTACCCCTGCCATCTGTCCTGGATCCTGTGTCTTTTCACTCACGGAGTTAAACAGCTTGTCAGCACTATGAGTTTTCCTGAGTTCTCTGCCTGAGAGGTAATCAGCTCCACCTGTAGTGATCTCCTGTGTGAGGCTGAATTCAGTAATCTAAAAGCAAGCATCCTGTGTTTTGCAGAAGTCCAGGCTTCAGTGTTCTCTTGGCCTGCTAGGCCTCATTCTACATCACAGCCTTGGCTAGAGTAGTCACATGACAGTGACATCACCTAATCCTGCCCACCAATCATCAAGGACCAGGAAGTATAAATCAGGAGGCTGAGTTGGAATCTGGGCCAGTTCCTTGTGTCACATACAGCCTTGTGTGGGTCTTAAGCTGAGCTCCCTAAAGGTAACCTTTGTACCTAAGTTCCTGTGGAAACTACCGTTTGGTTTATATGTGTGTTGCCATTTGATTTCACCATTTCCCTGAGTCTCAATGTAAAGGTACAGCTGCAATGTTTCGTCTTAAAGGCACAGTACTGAATTCCGTGTTCTCCACTGAAAACCACAGCTGTCGTGTTTCAGTTTTACTACTGTTGTAGTTGGGATCTCCAGGGCTCAGTACCTCGTGCCTCAGCATCTCTGTGCTTCCAGCATCTCCGTGCCTCAGTACCTCCGTGCCTCAGCACCTCCGTGCTTCCAGCACCTCAGTATCTCCGTGACTCAGCATCTCCGTGCCTCAGCACCTCAGTGCCTCAGCATCTCCGTGCCTCAGTGCCTCAGCACCTCCGTGCTTCCAGCACCTCCGTGCATCAGTACCTCCGTGCCTCCGTACCTCCGTGCCTCCGTACCTCCGTGCCTCAGTACCTCCGTGCCTCAGTACCTCCGTGCTTCCAGCACCTCCGTGCCACAGCACCTCCGTGCCTCAGTACCTCCGTGCCTCAGCATCTCCGTGCTTCCAGCACCTCCGTGCCTCAGCACCCCTACGCACCTCAGTGTCTCCAAGCACCTCAGTGTCTCCAAGCACCTCAGTGTCTCCAAGAACCTCAGTGTCTCCAAGCACCTCAGTGTCTCCAAGCACCTCAGTGTCCGCAAGCACCTCAGTGTCCGCAAGCACCTCAGTGTCCACAAGCACCTCAGTGTCCGCAAGCACCCCGTGCCCTTTAGCACAATTATACCTGGTATTCTTCACTGATTCATCAGTGCCTTTCCAGTTCTGTCTTTCAGGAGACCTTCAGCATGCCTCCTGTCTGCCGACCTAATCCTGCATGAGGAGAACCTAGATTCGGCCATCTCTGCTGCGGTTCCTCTTCCCAGTCACCGGGAGAAACCCAGAGTCCACAACAGTCCCAAACCAGGTCAGTGGTAGTATTCATATAATCCTCCAGTCGCCCGCACAGACTTCACTAACACCGGGTTCACAAAACCTTAGTCATGACAGGGACTCGATTAGTGGCCCTGTTATAGGGGGTATTTCCTACAAAATCAGCTTATTTGCGGACGATATTTTGTTATGTCTTTCTGATCCTGAGACTTCCTTGCCAGTTCTACATGCCGTTCTTCAAGACTATTCGGATGTTTCCTATTACAAATTAAATACTAATAAAACTGAGGCCCTCCCACTCAATATATCTCCGACTGTGGTCTCTCGGTTGAAGGAATCGTACAAATATGCCTGGAAATCCTGCTCCTTGAGATATCTGGGGATTAATTTGTCCAGTGAAGATAATTTAATTGAATGTAATTATGCCCCGTTATTAAAAGCCTTTACGGAGCTGACTGGGGAGTGGATGCTGCAGGAGGTGTCTTGGCTGGGTAGGATTGCTGCTGCCAAAATGGTCTTATTGCCGAAATTAATGTATCTGTTTCGCGCCATACCAAGACCCCTTCCCAGACTCTTCTATAATAAATTTAACCAGGTCCTGATTAGATACGTGTGGGGAGGCTCTAGGCCAAAAATTTCTAAAAAGATTCTTATTCTGCCCAAACAATCCGGTGGGGTAGCTTTCCCGGACATAGAAAAGTACCATGCTGCTTGTCTGTTAAGTCAGTCCAGGGACTGGTTTGACACCTCGAGCATGAAACCGTGGGTCACTCTGGAAGCTTCTTATTTGAATACTGCTACTCTTTCTGATTTGTTTTGGTTGCCACCCTCTGCTGCCCAAAGTAGGTCCGGATCTTGCAAGTCTATTAAAACAACCCTAGATTCATGGCATAAACTAGTGTCCTCTTCGGAAGAGATAAATTGCCGTCTCCCTGTCTGTCGATATCTGCTCTTATGTCCTTGATTCCTAATATTACCCTGGAAGAATGGATTCGGAGGGGCCTCTCCACGGTAGGCAATTTTTTTATAGGTGACGTCTTGATGTCCTTTTCTCAAATACAAGAGAGATTTGGAATTCGGACTCAAGACTTTTTCAAATATTTGCAGGTGAGAAGCTGGTTACACTCACAGGCTTTACATCTTCACAAACCTTCTTTTCCGGCTTACATTAAAAGCCGTCTGGAGACATCCTCACATAAAGGTGGGATTACGTGGTGGTATCATTTTCAATTGACTAACAGCACACAATCTAAATTCAAAGCTCAGATTTTATGGGAAAGAGATTTGAATAGATCCTTTACTGATGCAGACTGGGACAGTATATTCAGGTCTTGTTTTAAAGTTTCCAAATGTATTAACCACTCTGAAATGTTCTTCAAGCTTATACAGAGGGCCTACTTCACCCCTGAAAGACAAAATAGGATCTGGCCTTCCCAATCTAAATTATGCTGGCGGAAATGTGGCTCAACGGGGGATATCTTTCATATTTTCTGGGCGTGCCCACTTATACAACCACTCTGGAGAGAAGTTTTCAATATGATTAGCATGATTTTAGGATTCACTATCCCCCTGGACCCAGCTTTAGCATTAATGCATTTGTTCGTAGACCACCTT
Organism: Pseudophryne corroboree; assembly: GCF_028390025.1. NCBI lineage: Eukaryota > Metazoa > Chordata > Amphibia > Anura > Myobatrachidae > Pseudophryne > Pseudophryne corroboree. The sequence continues at coordinate 286,753,906 of NC_086449.1, forward strand.
TCTACAGGCGATCGCTACGTCTTGGGGCATATTTTGATAGCCACTAAAGCTGCTATAGCCCAACTGTGGAAATCTGAGAATCTTCCCTCTTTAGCGTTTATTCAAAATAAGATTCACAAACATTTTATTTTTGAAACAGCGGAAGCTAAATACTCTTCCTCAGCTAATTCTATTCACCTGAAATGGTTAGGTTGGTCCGACTATAGGGGGAGAGAAGGCAGGCTAACCGTCTATAGCTCTCCAATTGCTTTATCTGTGCTTCACCCCACCTAGATTGACCTCTATAAGAATGTTGTGATATCAGACGTTTCTTAGTTATTTATTTTTTCTTGGTGTTTGTTTGTGCTAAGCCTCTTTTTTGTGTTTCTTCTTTTTGATTCTGAAAGCCTAATGTAACCAACTGTATATCCATTCAACTGTGCGTTACAAGTGCTTTGATTATGGTAACCATTCCGGACTTCCCCTATGTTACCCTTTTCTCTTTTTTCTGTTCCCCATTTCTGTGTGAAAAATCTTCAATAAAAATTCTAATGTTTAAAAAAAATAAAAAAATATTGTATTAAATGACCTTCAGGCTGTGTGTATAAGGTGTATATGAAACATAAATGAATTGTGTGAATGTAGACACACTTTGTTTAATGCACAAAGTTATAAAAAATATTGGCTAAAATTACCTTCAGGCTGTGTGTATAAGGTGTATATGTAACATAAATGCATTCTGTGCTTAGATTTAGGTCCCATCACCATGATATCTCATTATGGTATGCAATTATTCCAAAATACGGAAAAATCCCATATCCAAAATACCTCTGGTCCCAAGCATTTTGGATAAGGGATACTCAACCTGTACTATATATATATATATATATATATATATATATATACTGCTCTCACAACAATGCAGCACAGATATGGATACTTGAAGTGACACAGAGCTGCAAGATACAGCAATGGCCTACTGTACTGTACAGCTATATACTGGTGGTCACCAAAATGCTGCACTGTAATACTATATATATATACTGCTCACAACAATGCAGCACAGATATGGATACTTGAAGTGACACCGCGGAGCTGCATGATACAGCAATGGCCTACTTTACTGTACAACTATATACTGTTGGTCACCAAAATGCTGCACTGTACTACTATATATATATATATATATATATATATATATATATAGTATATACTGGTCACACAGCAATGCAGCAGATATTGAGCACTGATCAGGATACGGTCTAGAACTGAGTCTGATACGGAGCTGCAAGATACAGCAATGGCCTACTGTACTGTACTAATATAATATACTGGTGGTCCCCACAATGCAGCACACTGAGCACAGATATTTGCAGCACACTGAGCACAGATATGGAGCTTTTCAGGGAGAGAACGTAGCCACGTCCTCTCTGTTCAATCTCCAATGCACAAGTGAAAATGGCGGCGACGCGCAGCTCTTTATATGGAATAAGAATCTCGCGAGAATCTGACAGCGGGATGATGACATTCGGCCTCGTTCGGGTTAACCGAGCAAGGAGGGAAGATCCGAGGCTGCCTCGGACCCGAGTAAAATACGTGAAGTTCGGGGGGGTTCGGATCTCGACAAACCGTACCCGCTCATCTCTAATTTCAATGTGGTAAGTGTGAGATAGTGCAGTGTTGAATAAAAACCCCTCATCCATGCGGCAGGAGATAAAATCAAAACCCACCTCAGTTCACCTTTATATCAACAACAGTGTTTGCAGCTAAATGAAAATGCAGATATCGGGTATCTCTGAAATTCAATTGCACAATACCGGCTAATGCGGGCGATGGTGCCTGAGTAGATGTTTTAGGCACATGTTTTAGGCACAATGTGCAACATTGAAGCATGTCCCTGTAGTTTATTATCCAGTGCTGTGCATGGGGAGAGGGATTTATTTTTAAATATAAGCACAACATCAGGAAGCTGATGGTGGATCAGAGGACAGTGAGAATGACTAGTAGTAAAGAAACAAAAGGGTCCTCTATCTTCGGTGTTACAGTGACTTGTGCACCCTCATATCATGAGAATTTGCATGGCGTCATGTCACAATCAGTGGTGAATTTCCCATTAGGCACGTGCCTAGGGACGGCACTTATTTGGGGGCGGCACTTGGATGCTTTTGTTGGTACTGTCAGCCCAAAATGTACCAGCGTTTAAATGTGTAGGACATGCATATACTGCCTCTGTAAGCAATTAAAACAATAAAATCTTATTTAGTTACTTTTTTTTTAATTATTCTATTAAATTGACTATCATCAAATGAGGGCTTATAACCAATCAATGAAAATAATAAAAGTAGTGAAGGGAGGAAGCCATTACTGTTGTGCCTAGGGGCACACTAATCCCTAAATCTGCCCCAGGTCACAATAGTCTTTCAGAGAGGGTTAGAAAGTGCTATTCCTATACATTTTGAAGATACCAGGGTGTGAAGGCACTGGGAACATGGGTCTGGGAGTGCCGTGTGCTTTGTTATACAAATAACTTAATGTGCAACCCCTGTCGGTCTGCCCCTCCCCTTTAGAATGTAAGCTCTCATGAGCAGGGCCCTCAACCTTCAAGTGCTTATCCTTCTCTTACTTAAACATCCTCCATGGCACCTAATCCCACGGTATCTGCCACTGTCATACTTAAATCAGTGTCATCTGCTGATGCAGCTATGTTTATTTACCCTGTGCTTGTCCTATATTGTCTTAAACTGTAAGTCATTATCGTCCTATCTTGATTTTTTATTTATGTACTCGGTGCTGCGGATCCCTTGTGGCGCAATATAAATAAAGGATAATAATAATAATAATAATAATAATAATAATAATAATAATAAAAAAATTACCTCTGCTAGCTCTGAGCTAGCACAAATATAATTTTGCCTAGTGGAAATGGTTATGCATATCTCTCCACAGCAAGGAGCACCCCAAAATATGCCAGCCAGGCATACTGTGCACCTTTGTATATTAACAACAAGAACCTAAAGCTTATTAGCTACTTTATCTGACACATAGCTGATATCAAGTAAGTGTCAGCTCTGCAATTGACAGTTTTCTGTGGTTAATTCCGCAATAACACAAACCAACCATATAACATTAACCCTTGTATTGAAAACTAGCAGGACTGACGTGACCTAATTCAAACAATCTTTTTGGAAGTATAATCTACTAGTTAACCATTTTGAGGAAGGGATTTAAAATATTCTTGCAGATATGAAATGTAAGCTCCTCACAAATGTTTCTAGCAGTACATAGTAAAATATCTCGCTGTAAAAAAATTGCATCTTAAACACAATGACAATGCCCCTCCTTTTATTTTATTTTTGCAATATGGGTTTCCATATTTTGTATGAATTGTAGCACGTAAAAGCAAAATCGATGTTCTATTGACTACCGTGGATGATCACAATCATTTTGCCCTTTGTGGTTGGTGAAATCCATGCAGCAATTACAGAGACAGGCTGGTAGGAAAATAGTCTCAATTGGGCTTTCAGCTCCACATTAATCCAAAACTCACCATTTTAATGCAGATATAGATTGCCACAAGTCAATAACTGACTACTTGAATTGTGAAGTAGCCGTACTATGGAATATTGGCAGAACTGGCTGTTACTATAACAAGTATTTTGATATTATAAAGAGCTTCTACTTGTTGAGTGTCATTGATAGCAGAGAGTGGCTGTGATTTGCATTCTGAACATTTTCTGTTTCCTGCACCACGTGAGTTTAGGTTGTTTGATAAATGATGATGCTCCCATTGTGTTTGCAAGTCATCACTCAGAAGCATGTACTCCAGCGAGGCTATTACAATATGAAATGCTACAGGGTCATAAACAACTTGCAGGATTTGGAATGCATAAAATGAGTTCCTGGCCTTTTCAAAGTGCTTGTTAAGTGTGCAGAATAGTCCCAGGTAGTCTATTTGTATAACTATGGGGTTAATTCCGACCTGTTTGCACGCTGCCGTTTTTTGCAGTGCAGCGATCAGGTCACTACTGCGCATGTGAATGCACCGCAATGCGCAGGTGCGTCGTACGGGTACAAAGCGGATCGTTGATGAGCAATGGATTTAAAAGAATTCATTCGTACAGCCGATCACAAGGAGATTGACAGAAAGAAGGCGTTTATGGGTGTCAACTGACCGTTTTCTGGGAGTGTTTGGAAAAACGCAGGCGTGTCCAAGCGTTTGCAGGGCGGGTGTCTGACGTCAATTCCGGGACCAGACAGGCTGAAGTGATCGCAAGGGCTGAGTACGTTCAAACCTACTCAGAAACTGCACAAAGTATTTGTTAGATACACACAGAAGTAGACTGTCCATGGCCATCTCCCACAAATGCATCACAGATCACACCATTCAACCCAAATCACATCAAAATTCTTATGTCAGCTAAGGACAAGCCATAGAAATAAGTCTACAGGTACTCCATCTATGAATGCAGAGACACTGCAGTAAGTGTATCTAACAAACAATTGTACAAAAAAGTCTGGTTGCATTTACAAATGCAGTCATCCATCTTTAGCAAAATAATTTGTAGAAAGGCAGCACAGTTTGCAGTTCAGTAATGGAAAAGGGGTAACATCCTGCTGTATATATTTAGTATCAATTTATTTCTTACATACTATAAATATTTAATCATAAGCTCAACACACAGATATACATGTTTAAATAATTGAACATATTTTACATACAATAATCATTACCATGAATGGAGTCTATTTATTGGGATGCAGTGCAGGATCATACAGTACAGGAGTGGTGATAGCAGAGTATCCTATGGGAGCAGACATACATAATGGAAAATGTGTACCCAGTATACTCATACCAAGCTAGCACCCTGCACTATGTGCTCTTGCCTAGGCACACACCAGCTAGCTGAGATTTTTAAGAGACTCCAAGTTCCCTTTATTAAATATATTTGTTTTGTAATGTATAGAAGAGCACTGTACCATTCAACATATACTGTATGTCAAGATTTGTACTTTATTTATTAGCAGTTACTCATATAGCGCACACATATTCTACATCGAGTTACAGAAAATATTGAACCATTCACACTAGTTAGGATCTAATATTGTTTTCTCCTTTACAATAGTTAATATATATTGTTCTTAAACCCTTATCCACAGTAAGATTATTCATTTTGTGCATATAGGCCCTCATTCCGAGTTGTTCGCTCGCTAGCCGCTTTTCGCAGCAGTGCACACGCTAAGCCGCCGCCCTCTGGGAGTGAATCTTAGCTTAGCAGAATTGCGAACGAAGTATTCGCAATATTGCGAAAAGATTTTTCTTTGCAGTTTCTGAGTAGCTCCAGACTTACTCTTCCATTGCGATCAGTTCAGTGCTTGTCGTTCCTGGTTTGACGTCACAAACACACCCAGCGTTCGCCCAGACACTCCCCCGTTTCTCCAGCCACTCCCGCGTTTTTCCCAGAAACGGCAGCGTTTTTTCACACACTCCCATAAAACGGCCAGTTTCCGCCCAGACCTACCCACTTCCTGTCAATCACACTACGATCACCAGAACGAAGAAAAAACCTCGTAATGCCGTGAGCAAAATAGCAAACTTCTTAGCAAATTTACTTGGCGCAGCCACAGTGCGAACATTGCGCATGCGCAGTTAGCGGAAAATCGCACCGATGCGAAGGAAAAGAACGAGCGAACAACTCGGAATGAGGGCCATATTTCTATTCCTCTAGTCTGCGAGACTTCCTTCTTTTACTGTAAGATGTGATATCAAATAGACAGTAAATCATGTACAAAGGAAAATGTACTGTAATGCTTTAACTCAACTTAATTCCCCAGTCATTATCTAGTTATTGTGCCTATCAGTCGTTAATTGGCTGATTGGCCCGATAATTGGATAGTGTGTTTGAAGGAATTGTATAATGTGTATGAAGGAGTGTTGGCCGATAGTGGTCAGATCGAGAGGTCAGAATCTGATCTGCTGTACACACTATCTCGTTCCCGACCACCTGATCCTGTTGAAGAGACTAGAAGTAAGTACACAATGAGTTAGAAATTGCTCAGTGTGTATGAATGCACACTATTCTCACAATCGCTCTGTGGAATGAGCTTTATTGGATTGGTATACGTTTAATTTACCGGCTGTCAGCATCCCGGCGGTCAGGATACAAACGACGGAATCCCGACTACTGGCAATGCCGGCAGCTGGATTACCAGCGCTGCAGCACTATTTGCACTCGTGGGTGTTCATGACACCCATAGAGTAGTAATAGAACCTGTGGCGAGCACAGCCAGCCACTGAGCCCACAGTGTGGCGAGCGCAGAGAGCCCGCAAGGGGACTCTTTGCGATTGCCCCCTTACTGGCATACTGGAGGCCGGGATGCGCTGTTGGTATATTGATGGCCGGCATCTGGTAAATCCTACTGAACCCACTGTATCAGCAGAATTTATCTGCTAGTATGTACCCATCATTAGTTGAAGAGCTAAACGTTTTAGTTCTAATACAGCTCCTTCAAAAACTGTCTCAGAGCATAATTAGAAACAGTGGAAAAATAAAGATGATGTTATTATTTGTCTTGATACAGTCCCCTTCTGGGAAACAACTGCTCTATGTGTTTTCAAAGGACTGTCAAGCATACAAATAGGCTCCACCACCATAACCTTCTTAACGTCCCAATCCAATTACATCCCTACTGTAGAGGCCACACATGTCCTCACATATTTTCTCTCTCTTCACCTTCCAATCCTCCTGACACCAGGCCAACATCACTGTGTGACCATATCATACAGCCCACCAAGAACCTTTCCAATCTGGTGGACCATTATGCAATAGATAACACCTATTTTTATGTATCAATGTGTATTTCCCTATAAGCTTGCGAGCAGGGCATTCCTACCTCTACTATATGTCTGTCTGTTATTACTCAGTTTTGTTATATCACTGTTGTTTCCAATTGATTTTTTGGAAAGCATACAAAAAGTATTAAGCAGCAGTTTCCCAAACAAAGACATGGACCAACAAATGAACTCAAAAGGCATGTTAGTAAGCTATCTTAATAAAACTAGTAAACCCAAATAAATGGGGTGGGGGAACCAATTTTCACTAGGTTCAAAGTCACTTAGCATTAGGCTGTTTTTTTTACTTTAGGAGAGGACATGAACAGATGATTGATTGATCCAGTACAGTAACAGTGGGCACTTCCTGGTGACCCTACCCATTGGGTACCAGCAGAGCCGGCCATAGGCATAGGCAAACTAGGCAAATGCCTAGGGAATTTGGAATGCCTAGGGGCATCAGCAGCTTCTGCTGATTAAAATGATATGCGGCATGCCTATATTCTGTGTGTGACTGTGGCTGTATCTGCATACAAAATACTACGTTACAGTGTATTCCTGGAAATCACTGTACCGTAGCACTTCATATGCAGATACAGCCACAGTTGCACACAGAATATATGCATGTTGCATATCATTTTAATTATCAGAAGTTGCTTGTGCATCCCAGCTATGTAGCAATGCAAATAAGATGCATTTTCATAAAAAAGGCACCCGACTTTTTGGCAAAAAAAAGCATCTCCTGCTGCATGGCATATTGAGGCAAGATGTATGAGGACACATCTGTATCCAAGCACAAGCAGAGGTCACAGTAATGAGAACTGCTACGGGTGAGGGGTGATGGTGCTGGGAAAGGGGTGCAGGGTCAGTGGTGGAACTAGCGGTGGTGCTAGGGGGCACCAGCCAAAAACTTGCCTAGGGCACCATATTGGTTAGGGACGGCTCTGGGTACCAGGTAAAAACAATGTTAGAAACTATTTCAATAAGTTGTGGCAGTACAAGTGCCAGCATGCACATGGGCAGAAGTCATACTTGCACTTTTTACTGCCACATGTGTGTAGCAACATTGTACTAATATCGAAAACTCTAAAGGAAACCAGAACTGAAATGTTCCTGTATGCAGTTGCACATTTGTTCTTAGGTCTCCAGTATGTTTTACTGGCAGACGGGATGCCGCCTGTCAGTATACCGACAGCGGCATCCTGTCTGCTGGAATCCTGGCAGCGAGTCCCCTCGTGGGATAGCTGTGCACACCACACTTCGGGACCAGTGGTTTGTTTCGCTCACCACAGGTTATATACCCCACCTGAGTGGGAATAACCTGCAGAGGTCGGATTTCCAGGCGTCGGTATTTCGCCGGCTGACGGGATTCCGGAGTCAGTCTCCTAAACAAAGGGTTCCCAACAGCCAGTATTTTAACTGCATTCCGTTCTTAGGGGCAAGTGTACTAAGCCATAGAGAGAGATAAAGTACCAACCAATCAGCTCCTGTCAGTTTTCAAACACAGCCTGTAACATCACAGAAGCTGATTGGCTGGCACTTTATCTGTTTCCACTTTATCAATCTCCAAGGTGGGGTACACATGAGGAGATGTGTGCTGAGCTCAGCACACATCTCTCCCCCCACTCAGCACTCAGCGAAATAGCCATTGATATGGTGCTGATAAGTAGCATGCACAAATTACAAATAAATAGGCTTAGAAACAAATGGTCCAAAATACTGCTATGCACGTAAAAATGCTAAGAGACATATGCATTTTATATGGAAAAGAAAAAGTGGTCTATGGCAATCTAAGAAAAATGTAAAATTTATAAAGTGATCTGAACTATAAAAGGTTCAGCATCACTGAGCACAGACGGCCGTTTCACAAGCCACCCTGGTGAAACGGCCGTCTGTGCTCAGTGATGCTGAACCTTTTATAGTTCAGATCACTCTCTGGTATCCCCTGGTATTGTATGTGTCCACTGGGACTCTCTGCATTACTACAAATTATTTAATTAATATTTTTTTTTCTTTGTTTGCTAAAGTGATCCTTAAATTTTTCTTAGATTGCCATAGACCACTTTTTTTTTCCATATAAAATGCATATGTCTCTTAGCATTTTTACGTGCATAGCATTATTTTGGACCATTTGTTTCTAAGCCTATTTATTTGTAATTTGTGCATGCTACTTATCAGCACCATATCAATGGCTATTTCGCTATCTAGTTATTTTATAACTATCATTATGTAACCTAATTCAGGCTCTTTTTTTCTCTCATAATTTTCTGTACACTGGTCCTTTGGCCTAGCAAAGTAGCCTGTTATAAGTCGACTTTTTTGAGTACATCATACTGTCTTCAAATCTTTATTTTCAATAGGTGAGCCTAACCTACCTCTCTCATCCACTGTCCGCTATAACATATAAGACAGTGGACAGCAGAAGGTGGGGTCCCCTCCCTATCCTCTACTTATCTCACCTATAATTCTGTACCCTCTCATCCAGATGCGAGACCACTCTCTGCAATGCCCACAGTAACAGAGAATCTGCGCTATTGACTGGACAGCAGAAGTACTCTTGTTGCTCATCCTCTATTACACTCTCTCATTTGTGTCATAGTGTTTCAAATACTGCCATATTTCAGCGGAAACGCCCAATCTCATCCGATCTTGGAAGCTAAGCGTTGATAAGCCTGATTAGTACCCAGCTGGGTGACCACTTGGGAATATCAGGTGCAGTAAAGATTTAACCTCTGATCACAAACAGCAGAAGTGTTAGAGCAACTTCTGAATCTTCAAAGTCTGTACCTATTTCTTGGCTACTCCCTTAATAACCCTAGATCATCACTACTTTTTATGGCAATCTTGCTTTTGTTTTCTTATGAATGTCGTTTAGAATCAAATTCATACAAACGTCTTTTTACCTTAGGATCCTCTCTGTAGCAAACATAGCTTCTACCAGGGGATAACCATTAGTTAATTGTCATTTCAATTGTGAATTATATTATAATTATGCCCCTTTTTTTGTGCCCTCTATCTTGATCAAATAGGCTAATAGATTTCTAATAACCTACTATCACTACATTTGTGATTACATTTCAATTTCATTTATTTGTGCCCTTTATCTTGATCAACCAGGCATATATTTGTTTTCCATATATTTTTCACCATAGGTGCTCCTAATTTGTTATCAGGCTCATCCTGATTTTTGTCAATTAATTTTGAATCAGATTCTTCTTTCCCTGTGTGGAATTTATCAACTACTTTATTTATTTATATACTTTATACATTTGAACACATCTTTCTGTGGAGATTGTTACCAATATATGTATATTTTGTGTATTTGAACATTTTTCTGTATCAAACCTCCTTTTTTATGCGGAACTAAATTAAAAGTTACGTTTTAATAAATTTACAAATTTCAAAATGTGCCCCAACACAGAGTCTTTCTTTTTTCTCTTTTCTATCTGATGATGAAGGGTCAGACATGGAGGAGGGAGAGGTGGACTCAGAGGTGGGGGAGGCTACTCTGTCACAGGGAATAGAGGCTCTCATAGAGGCTATCAGAGAAGTTCTGCATATCCCTGATAAGGTGACAGAGGAGACTGAGGAATCTTATTTTAATATAAAAAAGAAATCCTCAGCCACTTTTTCTGTGTCAAAGGAACTAAATACCCTGTTTGAAGATCCGTAGGTTAATCCTGATAGAAAATTTAAAATCCCTAAAAGGTTGCTACAGTATCATCTTTTTTCCCCTCATGAGGATAGGGAAAAATGGGAAAATCCACCGATCATGGATGCATCAGTATCCAGGCTGTCATGAAAAATTGTATTGCCTGTCCTGGATGCAGCCTCCCTAAAAGACATGGCTGATCGTAGAATTGAGACTACACTAAAATCCTTGTATACAGCTGCTGGGGTGGCCCAGAGACCCACTACAGCATGTGAGTGGATTACTAAGGCCATCGCCAAATGGTCAGGTAACCTACTTGAGGGCTTAGATACCTTGCCTCAGTGGGAGATTATTTTATTCCTGCAACATATACAGGACTCTGCGAACTTTATGGTGGAAGCCATAAAAGAAATAGGCTTGCTTAATGCACACACCACTGCTATGGCAGTGTAAGCACGCAGAGGCGTATGGCTACGCCAGTGGACTTCTGACACGGACTCCAGGAAAGGCGTGGAAGGCCTACCCTTCACAGGAGAGGCCTTATTTGGAGATGAACTAGACAAATGGTTCTCCAAAGCTACTGCTGGTAAGTCCACATATCTTCATTCTGCCGCTCCCCCAGCAAGGAGGGCCTACTCAAGACCTAATCTACTGTCTTTTTGGGCTGCCAAGTTTAAGGGCAAAACCAGAGGTTCTTCTACAGCCACCAGAGGCACTAGAGGTAAACCACGCAAACCAGCAACTGCCGGTTCTCAGGAACAGAGCTCAAGCTCTGCTTCCTCAAAGCCTTCAGCATGACGTTCACTGTCGGACTGGGGCATGAAGGGTCCACTGGGCGAATGCTGCTGTAGGGGCCCATGCTTAAAGGTGTAGCCAGGTTCCAGTGGGGGCATGGCCAGCCATCACAGAGGTTTGGCTAACCATTACATGTTCTGTGCCCCTTGGTAAATATATAATAAACCAAATTATTGTGAAGCATAATGTAACATATGTATTAATGCATAAATCCAGTGCACTGGGATAGTCTGGAACTTGATCCCTAGAGGAGGAGGAGGCCCCACAGGAAGTAGGGCCCACCAGTGGTTTCCCCTGTTCCCCTGTGGGCCAGTCCGACCCTGATGATGGTGGACCGCGATGCCTGGAAGACTGGTGGGTGGGAGCCCGACTAAAGATTTTCAGTCACGTCTGGACAGGTTCGTGCCAGGATCCCTGTGTCATAGATCTTATTTCCCAGGGCTACAGACTGGAGTTTCAGGAGCTCCCACCTCACAGATTCTTCAAATCAGGCTTACCAGTTTCGCAAGAGGCAAGTATAACCTTACAGGACGCCATTCAAAAATGGTACAGACTCAGGGCATTGTTCCAGTTCCACCTCATCTACAAAACAAGGGGTATTATTCCAACTTGTTTGTAGTACCGAAACCAGATGGTCCGGTAAGACCGATTTTGAACCTCAAGTTGTTGAACTGGTACTTACGAGTGTTCAAATTCAAGATGGAGTCAATGAGAGCGGTGATCTCAGGTCTGGAGGAGGGGGAATTCCTAGTGTCTCTGGATATCAGGGATGCATACCTTCACATTCCGATCTGGCCGCCTCATCAGGCTTATATACAGTTTGCACTGCAGGACTGTCACTACCAGTTCCAGGCTCTGCCATTTGGTCTCTCCACGGCACCAAGGGTGTTCACCAAAGTGATGGCAGAGATGATGTTTCTGCTCCGCAAACAGGTAGTGAACATAATTCCGTACCTGGACGATCTTCTGATAAAGGCACCGTCCAGGGAGAGGTTGTTGGACAGCATTGGCATCTCAACCAGACAACTTCTGGATCACGAGTGGATTCCAAACTTACCAAAATCTCTCCTGAAACCGACGCAGAGGCTTCCTTTCCTGGGAATGATACTGGACACAAAGTCTCAGAGAGTGTTCCTTCACTTGGAGAAGGCTATGGTAATCCAGTCGATGGTTCGGGCTGTCCTGAAGCCAACCTGGATCTCGGTGCATCTGTGCCTTTGCCTTCTAGGGAAAACGGTGGCCTCTTATGAGGTGCTTTAGTACAGAAGGTTTCATGCAAGGCCCTTCCAGTTAGATCTGTTGGACAAATGGTCCGGATCGCATCTTCACATGCACCAGAGGATCTGTCTGTCACCAACAGCCAAAATCTCCCATCTGTGGTGGCTACAGACTTCTCACCTCGTCGAGGGTCGGAGGTTCGGGATTCAGAATTGAATTCTGCTAACAACAGACCAAAGCCTCAGAGGTTGGGGAGCAGTCACCCAGGGGGTGCATTTTTAAGGAAGATGGTCAAGTCGGGAAGTCGTCCTTCCAATAAACATTTTGGAACTCAGGGCAATCTACAACGCCCTTCTGCAGGCCTCATCTCCACTTCAGAATAAGGCCATTTAGGTCCAGTCGGACAATGTAGCGGCGGTAACGTACATAAACTGACAGGGCGGAACGAAAAGCAGAGCAGCAATGTCAGAGGTGTCAAGAATTCTCTGGGTGGAAAAACATGCCGTGGCGTTGATGGCAGTCTTCATTCTGGGAGTAGACAACTGAGAAGCAGACTTCCTCAGCAGACACGATCTGCACCCGGGAAAGTGGGGCCTCCACCCGGAAGTGTTCCAGTGGTTCACACGTCGGTGGGGATATCCACAGATCGACATGATGGTCTCTCGACTCAACAAGAAGCTCAAGCGGTATTGTTCCAGGTCGAGAGACCCACAAGCAGTGGCAGTAGACGCTCTGACAACTCCGTGGGTCTACCAGCTGGTGTACGTGTTTCCTACTCTTCCTCTGATCTCAAAAATTCTAAAGAGAATAAAAAGGGAAAAGGTTCAAGCAATCTTCATTGCTCTGGACTGGCCTCGAAGGGCCTGGTATGCGGATCTTCTCAAGATGCTGATCGAAGATCCGTGGCCTCTACCTCTTCGCGAGGATCTTCTGCAACAGGGCCCGTTCGTCTATCAAGACTTATTGCGGCTACGTTTAACGGCATGGAAGTTGAATGGCTGATTCTAGCCAGGAGAGGGATTCCTGACAAAGTCATCCCCACCATGATCCAAGCCAGGAAAGGGGTAACGTCTAAGCATTACCACCGTATATGGAAGAAGTATGTCTCTTGGTGTGAGAACAGACAATATTCTGCAGTGGAATTTCATCTGGGGTGTCTCCTGCTTTTTCTGCAGTCGGAAGTGGATGTGGGCCTATGCCTAGGCTCCATTAAAGTCCAGATTTTGGCCATGTCTATTTACTTTCAGAAAGAATTGGCTTCTCTCCCTGAGGTCCAGATGTTCTTGAAAGGTGAAACGTAAAGTACCATTACGTGGAAGACCGTTACACCGTTGGCCTTGGCTTCAGCAAGACGTGTGTCGGAGCTAGGGGCATTGTCTCACAAGAGTCCCTACTTAATTTTCCATGAGGACAGAGCTGAACTCAGAACTCGTCAGCAATTTCTTCCTAAGGTGGTGTCCGTGTTTCACATCATCCAACCTATTGTGGTTCCGGCTGTTATGGACACCTCTGATACTTCAAAGTCTTTGAATGTTGTGAGGGCTTTGAATGTGTATGTAAAGAGAACAGCTCATCACAGGAAATCCGACTTGCTGTTCGTTCTCTATGATACCAACAAAAAATGGGTGTCCTGCTTCAAAGCAGTCTATTGCAAGCTGGATCAGGCTCACTATCCAGCATGCTTATTCCATGGCAGGATTGCTGGTTCCAAAATCTGTACAAGCCCACTCTACTAGGTCGGTGGGTTCTGCTTGGACTGCTGCCCAGGGTGTCTCAGCTTTACAGCTCTGCCGAGCAGCTACTTGGTCAGGTTCAAACACTTTTGCAAAGTTTTACAAGTTTGATACTTTGGCCTCTGAGGACCTTCAGTTTGGTCAGTCAGTTCTATAGGAACCTCAGCACTCTCCCACCCGGATTGGGAGCTTTGGTACTTCCCCATGGTACTAAATGGAATCCCAGTATCCGCAAGGACGTAAGAGAAAATATGATTTTAATTACCAAACAGTAAATCCTTTTCTCGTAGTCCATAGTGGATACTGGGCGCACTCCCGGTGCTTCGTTCTTTCTGACTGTTACTTAGTTAAGTATTCTGGTTGGTTCAGCCATTGCTGTTCCTGTTTTCAAGTTTGGTTAGCATGGCTTTCCTATTGCTCTGTGTGTGCTGGTTCATAATCTCACCACTTTCCTTATCTATCCTTCTCTCAAAGTATGTCCGTCTCCCCGGGTACAGTTTCCTAGGCTGAGTCTGGTAGGAGGGGCATAGAGGGAGGAGCCAGCACACACTATCAAATTTTTAAAGTACCCAAGGCTCCTAGTGGACCCGTCTATACCCCATGGTACTAAATGGATTCCCAGTATCCTCTATGGACTACGAGAAAAGGATTTACCGATAGGTAATTAAAATCCTATTTTCTAAGCTATCTAGTCAGATTGCTTAGAAATTACGCAAATATCGCTCCGTGTGTACCCCCCTTAAGTGCATCTGCCTCTAAGTCTATTACCTGTGTATGTTAGTAACTTGCTGTTCTATAATTATTTCTTTTGTAGCATATTACTATTCAGTTTGGAATGTTTCATAATTGACTTAGTGGGCACTGGCACCCTGGCAATACAAGCTGCAATGTTGTTCCTTTAAGAGGAGCAGAAAGCAGATGATACAGCTGTCAATGCTTATTTACCATGCAGATATATTTAGATGGAGAGCAAGTTTGTAAATATTACAAGCGGCCAGCAAATGCACTAGATCAAACTGCTGGCATGTAACACTGTTAAAGATGTTTAAGTAAGTAGCAATTGAGTGTTTTATGCTCCAGTTGGTAATAGATGAGGCAACACTATTTTAAACAAACATTAACCAATGTTAAATACAATAAAACAGCTGAGGAAACATATCTATAAATATAACTTGTTGGTAAATACCTGAATATGAATTTACCATGCTGTTGATGAAGTATTGGGATTGTTAGATTAGGTTTTTCAACATGTTTAATTTCACAGATCAATTAGGGCTGTACTGTAGATTACTAGTGTATGGGCAACAATCAGTAGATCTGCAGACCATTTCTAGTAAAATTATGAGTCTTTAAAGTTTGGCAGATCTGTTTAACTGAAAATTACTGAAAAATATCTGGAATGTATGTAGAGGTCAGGCTTGGACTGGCCAACAAGGGTACAGGGGAAACCACCGGTGGGCCCTACTGCCTGGGGGCCCACCTCCTGTTTTAAGGATCAGGTTCCAGACTGTGCACTTGAATTATACATTATACACGTTACCTTATACTGGACTATGGTGTATTTTCTACAGTACATTGCTGTTATTAATCTGGAACATTATCATGCATGCAGCAGCTGAATTTACTGTATATATTTATGAAGGGGCCCAGACGTTGCACTCTAATGGTTAGTCAAACCAATGAGGTGGTAGGCCACATCCCCTCTGCAGACTGGCCACACCCCTAACCTAGGCCCCTACCACTGCATCCCCCCGGTGTGCCCTACATGCTCCAGTCCGACACTGGCAGAGGTGTCACCAGGTGTGGTGACAGCCAGTGCGCACTCTGCACTATGTCCCCAGCATTGGATGTGTGGCCACCTGAAAAGGGGGCATTGCCTAACAAAAGGGGGCTTGGCCTTGTGGGGATCTCCGTTTCTTCACTACAGGGACGTGTCAAGCATCCACCTAGATGCTGGCTGCCCCCGGCGACTGGACTGAGTGCAGTGACAGCTCTTCATTTGTGACAGGAGCAGAGTGCTGCAGGTGAATAGCACCTGTCACTGCAGAAGAGCCGTCACTTTGGTGTCACTCCTTCCGAGGGTGCGATCCAGGTGTGGGCCGCATCCCCCACACCCGTCTTATGAAGCCATTGAATGAAAAGGCAAAGTTAGATGGATTGGGAAAACAATATGTCTGGGGGAAAAAAGTCACAGGATCTGTGAAACAAGAAATTGTGATTGCTGATGTACGGGCCCCTTAAGGTCCAAAAAGGGTCAAGCTTGGTGACTGCTGTGAGAGGAAATGCTGCTGTAGCCTAATCCCTGGAGGAGAAGAATGAGCCCGGGCCTCTGAATCCTCATCCATATTTCATCTTGCGGGGGGCAACGCTGGCTGCTGAGCTCTTTTCAACCCCTATCCACATTTGTGGTTATATGCTATTTTAAAGATTTAGGGGTACAATTACTAAGCATTGATAATGCCAGTGGAGAAGTTGCCCATGGCAACCGATCAGCACTGAAGTAACAGCTATAATTTGCATACTATAAAATGATACAGAGCTGCTGATTGGTTGATGGGGAATTTCTCCACTGGCTCCCTTCTCCGTTCTTATCCCTGCTTAGTAAATGTACCCCTTAATATTGTGAGTGTGATGTTATAGTAATTTTTTGTGGCAATATTGCACTATGGAGCATATTCAATACTAAAAAGCAGAATCTGCAACTGCTTCTATAGCATGCTGCACAGGGCATGGGCAAGGCCACACAGCATGCTAGCTAGGCTGCATATGCAGGTGGTCCATCGCCATTTTCTTCATCGCAGCTGCTGTGTGTGACATTATGCAGCCGTTCCAAATACGGTACGGCAACGCCTGGGTTGGCTGGCCCACTCTCCCGTAACGCCGCATTGCTGCCTCCCCAACGGCCGATGTTGTGAATCATAGTGTGATTGCATCCTTCAGAGATGTGATTGCACTGTGAATGCTAATGTATAAGCTGTGTGGCCGCAGCGCATGTGCAGTTTGCAGACAATCGCTTGTTTGCGATTTTCTGCAAACTGTTACCTTAATCAGGGACTACGGGCCTAATTCAAGGTTGAACGCAAGTGCATTTGCAGTTGCCGATAAGCGATACACTGCGCATACGCAAAATTTGCATAGCGCATGTCCGCCACTATATTTGCGTTCGGAATAGAGGAAAAATCGCCTCCGCTAAATTACTCTGCAAACCTGCACAGAAAAACAACACATCTACTAAACAATGTTAAAAAGGCGTGGTGGAGGAGTGTCTGTGGGCAGTCTCCGCAAGTTTACAATCTGGGCGTGTAACAGGGGCGTGTAATGGGAGTATGTACATGGGTTCACGGCGGTGCATACGCATATCTGCAGATAGACAAGCAAAAAGTACAGAAAAAGTCAATGCAGATTCTGTGCTGGTATAGTGCTATGCACACTGTGCAAGTCACTATAATGGCAGCAGTAACATCGATGGTTGGTGCGGTTGCTGCACAATTAGTGAATAGTGAATATGCACAATTAGTGAATATTCGCACACAGCTGACATTGTGCTGCCTCACCATTTTAGCTGCAGGTTTTTGACCCTTATGCATTTTACATTTTATGTTTATTCCTTTGTTTAGCTTTTGTTGGTAAGTGCATCATTCAAACTGTTCATGCATTACAATTTAGGACATTAGTCAAATATGCACATTACCCTGTGTTTGTGGTTTAATTTACTGGAAATGCTAATAGGCCCTACACACTGATGGATCCGCCGCCGAGCTGCCCGACAGCAGATACGGTCAACGGGCGGCCCGGCAGCGGGGGGGGGGGGGGGGGGGGGGTCAGTGATGGGGGGAGTGAAGTTTTTTCACTCCCCCCGTCGCCCGGCTCCATAGAAGTGCATGCAAATATGGACGAGATCGTCCATATTGGCCTGCATGCACAAGCGACGGGGCACCAGTGATGAACGAGTGCGGGGCCGTGCATCGTTCATCACTGGTGCCCCCACACTCAAAAATATGAATGGGATCTCATTCATTAATGAACAAGATCATTCATATCTTTGAGTATTATCGCCCAGTGTGTAGGGCCTATAAGGCAGATGATCTCTTAGTACAAATGAACGCTAATCTGCAAAGAAACTGCAATCAGTGTTGGACTGGGGCATGGAGGACCCACTGGGTGATTGCAGTTGTAGGGGCCCATTCTTAAGGGTGTGGTTAGGCTCCAGTGGGGGCATGGCCAGCCATCACAGAGGTTTAGCTAACCATTAGTAAGTACATGGTAAATATATAATAAACCATAGTCCTGTGAAGTATAATATTATATATGTATAATGCATAATTCAAGTGCAGTAGGATAGAGTCTGGAACCTGATCTCTAGATGAGAAGGAGGGCTCCATAGGCACTGGGGCCCACCGGGGGTTTTACCTAATCCCCTGTAGGTCAGTACGACCCTAACTGCAGTATAATTGCTTCTAACACTAGTTTGCTTAGCTTTCAGGGTGACTCCTCTTTTCTTTATTTGGATTTTTGTTTTGTTAATTTGCACTGTGGGCATGTACAAAAAAGAAACCCACTAAGTGGAGAAAAGCGCTGGTATTTAAAAAATGTAATAATGTGTCAAAGTTGGAAAATATTACAGTACACACATCACGGACAAACTCCACACAGAGGGCCTCCGTGCGCGTACTTGTTCTGCCGTGCGTGCGCATATTCGCAAGTTGCATATGTCCGCTCACGCGGTCCTGCATATTAGCGCGTGGTATGAGTAATTACGGTAGCATTTGTATTTGCATGGAAAAGCCTCAAAGACATATCTCATATTTAATCTACATAGTGCACAATGTACACATAGCCCACACGCACCACACCAGCAAGTTATACTTGTTTAAAAGGTACAACAACAAAGGGATTCATCTTTACAGGTTATGAGGGGACAGCATTAGGTTATGAGGTGGTGTTTGGTATCCAACTGTAGGGTATTTTAAGGGCAACATTCCGGTAGCAGTTTGCAGAAGATAGCATGCTTCTGCGCATAATTATGCGCAGGAACAGGATATTAATATTATACTGTGTTTACTGTACTCTGATATTCGCGGGAACCCAGTGGAGACCAACTGCAAGCACACCTGGACCAGACATCGCCCACCTATTTAAACCAACCTATGACCCCTATTGTACTGTAAATGAACAGCCCTTTGTCCTATAGATGAAGAGGTACAGTTTCTATTGTATTGTGTTTTGACCAACTGTATAAAAGCCAAGCTGCCTAGCCGGTCATTCATCTCTCTCTGAAGGTCATCTTGCTAGATTGACTGAGCACCGGACCGTGTGGCGCTGGCGAAACCAAACGTATGTACCATTGTATTGTAGCCTCTTTTCTGTTATTGTGATTGTATATCAGTTGTAACCCCCTTTCAGCAATTATATGTTGGTGGGTCGGATCCCAATATCTTAAATACAATTGGTGTCGTGTCTCTTTTCCTGCTAAGGTATTAAGTGTAATTCAGCCACACGTGAAGCTGCATTGTGCTCTCAGCGTGTTGGTGTGTGTGTATGCACTGCTTGTACTTTGTACGTCCATTGCGGCATGTGTACGCAAAGTGCGAACACGGTACGGGTCTTTGTACGCTAACTAAGTAAAAAGTACGTAGGTTAAGGATTGAATACAGCGGCCGCAGCGGCTTGAATTTAATGTGTATTAAGTTATTGCTTTTAGTCCTGTAAGTAAATCATCATTTACAATTGGGGGCTCGATCCGGTTTTTCACACGCTCGTAGGCTAGCAGGTCATAACAGACTTTAATCTATCAGCAAAGGGTGGAGATACATCTTTAAGTTAAACCTTTTCCTGGTTGCTTGGATGTTTTAAAACTCTATTTTGTGCTGTTAGATTGTGTCTGCTCTGTCTGGTCTGCAGAGGTGCTGATAGGACCCGGAGGTAAACAGGAAAAAAGCTATTTAAAAATCTGTGTAATTTTTTTTGGCGCCAAAAGCGTACACAAAGGGTACCGATATTTTGCATACTCTCCCACATATTGTTGCCATAGGTTATTAGTCATTGTAGATCTGTGCGAAATCGGATACATTTGTTTGCTATATAGATAAATTTGGAATAAATGTATTTAAGGGTATAATTATAAAACACAAAACGCAGTTCTGGCCTAGTCATTTTAGGTTTATACAGAGCAAGTGTGGGTTGTGTTTGTGAACGATAGTAGCTTTTATCGATCATATTTATAGAGATTGTGTGATTTGTTTTATTGTGGACGAACGTTTGTACACGTGGTCCGGACAAAGTACAGGAGCGGGCACGCGGCGTAAAAGGCACGCACGGTCGTGTGTTTATGCAAGGTTGCGTAAGAGTACGGATGCTAAGTACAAATCACACGATAGTTTGTTCAATTAAAGATGGGATAGTATACATTTAATACAATAGCACATAACTATTCGATTTCAAAAACAGGTTACCTTAAATATTTTGTTTAAAACTGTAAGTACCTCTGGGGTAAAGTAACCAACCTAAGGGAGTTTTCTGTACAGAAAAAAAAAACAAGGTGTATGTGAGTGAGCGAAAGCGGAGGGAGTGGATTGAACCCAGGAAATCGGGTCCCGTGGTACACCAAGTGGTACACCAAGTAAGTGGAGGCTTGGTGGCGTGAGGCGGCTGACTTACGTTAAATACAGATAGAAATAATACGCAAATCATGAGGATATTTGCAGAGGAGCGTGATATAGAATTGTGCACTGTGAAGTTTAGAAATTGTGAAATTGAAGTTTAAAGGTTTTGTAATACGCTTGGGCTGAGGAGCGCAGCTTGTATATTCGACTCCAGTGGTCGTAGGGCGGATAGGTAACAAGTATCTATACGCTGTGCAATTGGGCCGCATGTTTGTGGGTGCGATATGTTGCGCAACTTGATACCCCTTTACGAGCTTTGCGTAAAGTCGCAGTATCATTAGCGCTGTGTAGAGCATATGCAAGCGTGATTTGTGTACGTCAAAAAGGGAAGTTTTCGCTGGTCTCTCTCAGGAAAATCTTCAACGGTAGATATTCACTGGAAAAGGTAAGTCACTCCTAAAACTTCCAGTGAATAGAAGCCAGTTAGGGCCTCACTGGGTACGCGATGGTCACTATTGGAGTGAGTCGTGGTACGTCAGCGGAGAAGGAGTGGGTGAAAGCGCTCTGAGAACTTTCACCGTCTATTTGTGTTGTGCATTTGGGGATTGCGTTTACAGGCAAAAGGTCCGCGATGGTATCCAATTGCACAAGCAGTGGGTATTTGGTAGCTAGGGTTCAGGCAGAAGAATTGGGACCGAGAGGGTCAGAATTGTGGCCGAGAGGGTCAGCAAGGTTTATTATGTGTGAGAAATATGGTTCACACACGGAGGCTTTTTGCAATGAGGTGGTACGTATGACTGCTGAAGATAGGGCCTCATTCCCCAGGGTGGGCAGCTTTGAATCAGAGGTACTGCAGAATGTAAAGATTAGAATATGTCTTATCCAATCTAGAAAACAAATGATCAGACATAACGATTGTTTAAATCTGTGGCAACAAGAGGGGGAGATGCAAAGGGAACTAACTCGCATAGCAAGTTCCAAACCTGGCAGGAATTCGAGTATGAGCACACCATTACCGACACACGTCAAAGGGGAAGAAATGGCTACAATCAATGGTACATCTGTAAATGATAGTAGAATGCAGAAGCAATGGGGGTAATTCCAAGCTGATCACAGCAGGATTTTTTTTAGCAGTTGGACAAATCCATGTGCACTGTAGGGGAGGCAGATATAACATGTGCAGAGAGAGTTAGATTTGGGTGTGGTGTGTTCAATCTGCAATCTAATTTGCAGTGTAAAAATAAAGCAGCCAGTATTTACCCTGCACAGAAATAAAATAACCCACCCAAATCTATCTCTCTCTGCACATGTTATATCTGCCTCCCATGCAGTGCACATGGTTTTGCCCAACTGCTAAAAAAAATCCTGCTGCGATCAACTTGGAATTACCCCCAATGTGTTAACCCTAACCCTTGCAAGTTGTATCCTGTTTTGAAATCTCTCCAAGGTTATAGGTCACAGGAAGATGAAGTATCCAGCCTAATCTCAGCCCTTATTCAGGCAGTCACCTTACAGGAAACTCAGGTGTGCCCGGCCCAACCAGTAAGAGCAGTAACAGCATCCCCCACTGAAAGGACTGGTGAGATGACAGCTACCGGTAAGTGTGAGACTGTTCATTACACAGAGACATTAATACCTCACAGTGAGCAAATTAGGAATGGAATGGTAGGATTACATCCTGTCTTGGAAATAGTAACTCCCAATAGGAGGACCGATAGTCAGGGAATAATCCTCACCAGGAATAATGCGATGTATTGCCCGTGGTCCAGATCAGAGCTGTGGTCAATCATTTCAGAATTCCCAGATCCCCAGAAGCATTTAGCCAGATGTCCGAAGTTTATCAGGGATCTGGGTAATACCCATGAACCGGCAAACAAAGATTGGCGGACATTCTTGAAAGCGTGCCTACCCCCTAATATTGACACCTAAAAATGTATTACGGATTGTAAATTAGAGTCGGATGGTCCTATGACTGACGAACACAATCAGGAGAACGTGGAACGAATTAACATGCAACTAGGATTGTATTTCCCCACTACTGTTAAGTGGAGCAAAATTTTCTCCATAAAGCAGAGAGAAAATGAAATGACATCTGAATATTTCCATAGGGTTTTGCAAATAATGGCTAGATACACTGGGGTATCGGATATTGGGAACGATGAGAATTACAGGGAGGTGGCTGTCTCTGTGCTAATGGACAGGCTCAATAAGGCATTGAGGGCCAGGGTGCAAACCTCTTTGCCAAATTGGAGAGGGGTCACAGTAGATAATCTCATAGAGTGCGTTATGGAACATCACAGGAATATCGCTATATGCAGAGAACAACAGGAGGAGAGGCTGAGGACTGAAAATATACAGGCTCTTACAGCAAAGTCCCATCTACCTAAAATCCAGACCCTTGATGTTTGGAAAAGATCAAGAATATGTTACATTTGTAGGAAGAAAGGACATTTTGCCAGACATTGTAGGAGTAGTAGGACACATAGTCAATATAGACCCCCTAGACAACACAAGCCACATTATTAAACACATAGACGGGACCAAGGGACATATAGTAAAGATTCAAAAGACATATAGAAAACACGGATTCGGCTAATGGGAAGAACAAAATAAACGCAACATTACCCTTTGACAAAACTTGCTGGGGTTAAGATGGGGCCTCTAAACTTTTGCTTCTTTTTCCTAGCAGAAATGGCCCCCGATTAACTTAACCGGAGCTTTGTTAAATATGATCGAAGACTAATGTTGCATTTCACTGTTCTAGATTGATTCATGTCCATCACAGGTAGAGGAAAATGTCTCGCTAAAATACCAGGTTCCCTATGAACTTAGGATGGACAGGACACTGGATTGATGGCTGGGATAGTCCCAGTAGAGATACAACACACATAGAATTTTTTTTAAGGGGAGTAGACCAAGTAGAAAGTCATTCCCCATAGTGCCCAATCTAGTTGTCAAATTTTATAAAATCCTCTTTGCCTCTACAAACGTATCTGTTACTAACCTCTATGTGATTTTTTCCTTCACAGTTTCCTCTTCATCTCTTACGTTCACCTACAGGAGGGTGCAATACAGTTCAAACGCCACATGCCTAATTGGTCCTTCAGAGTTCTGCCCAAACCCAGTATATCTCACCAGCACAATGACACCAGTATTACTACAATGTGCCTGGTCATGCACAAAGGGTGGAGAATGAGAATACTGGTGAAAGGGAAACTGTGTACAGACATTGATATGCATGATGGTGTGATGACCTGATGGTGAACGCAAACTTGACATTTTCTTCTTATTCCCCTCTTTTCTCTTTTCCACAGATGGTTTTACTCCACACAACAAATACACAACATTTAAAACATACAAAAAAAATTGTGTTCCCTACAGGAAAAGGCAGTCTGGAAGGCGAAGGGATATGGTCAGGAGTTCTCAGGACTTTGGACAGATGGACACGGTAAGCCAGTGGCCACAAGAGCATGTCTTCCAAGTTTAGCTGAGGCGGCACACTGTCTGACTCATCAGGGTAAGGAGGGTATGTGCAAGCTGGTAAGAGCCTACTGGAGTGCGCCAGGATTCTCTTCTCATGCAGGTAAGAATGCAATGACATGTCTTACTTGCTTGAGGAAGAATATTTGTAAGGCAATACCAATGGAGCCATCCCATATCCCTCCTACAGACGGACCTTTTCAGGTAATACAAATCGACTTCATACAGTTACCACCCTGTAGGAATTTAAAATATGTATTAGTATGTACTGATGTGTTTTCCAACTGGGTAGAAGCATTCCCTGCTGCCACAAATACTGCTGTGTTCACTGCAAAGAAAATTGTGCAGGAATTTGTGTGCAGATATGGTATCCCGAGAATGATTGAAAGTGATAGGGGTACCCATTTTACAGGTGAAGTCTTTCAGGTCATGTGCAAACTGATGGGAATTAATAGCATACTGCATACTCCGTACCGGCCACAGGTGAGTGCGAAGGTGGAGAGAATGAACGGCACTATTAAGAATAAGCTGAGCAAAGTGATAGCTGAAACTGGATTGCTGTGGCCAGAAGCTTTGCCACTAGTGATGTACAGCATCAGAACCACTCCCAGGTCACCGTTTAACTTATCACCCTTTGAAATTCTTTTTGGTCGACAACCCCATGTAATGATAGACCCCCAGGATGATTTGAAATGCAATAACAAAATAACTGTGAAATATTTGGTTAGGATGAGCCGGCAGCTGAGAAATCAACAAAGAAATCTAAAGCTGGTAATTCCTGATTTACCGAACAGTAATTGTCATGACATTGAGCCTGGGGATTATGTGATGATTCTAAATTTTTTACGCTCAGGTTGCCTCATAGACAGGTGGGAAGGACCGTATCAAGTCTTGTTAACCAGCACGACAGCACTAAAGGTCACCGAAAGAGAGACTTGGGTCCACTCGTCCCACTGCAAGAAGGTTGCTGACTCGGAGAAAACTTGTGACAAAGAGCAAGGTGAAGAGAACCTCGTATCACTAGAGTGTTTGTTCCGGGAAAGCAGAGAGGCAGGACTGTTGAAACGGCACCTGAGCGCGGAGAACAACAAGATCAAAGACAATTGTCGTACCAGGTTTTTTTTTCACCTCCCACTGCCCTTTTCTCTCTCTCCCTCTTCTTATTTTCCTTCTCTTTCCCTAACAAAATGGATCTACCTAAAGAGACTGCGTTTCGGGATTTTCTGGTAATTCTGTTTTTTCCCAGGACAATCTGTTTTGGTGAGGGTCCCAGAGAAGTCGAGCAAGGATCTGGAATGGGTTCTGATGGCGAGTACGGATTTATAGGATCTCAGGAACAGCACATCACTCGAGTAAAGGCTGGTATCAGTAAGCGCTCTTGAAGTCACAGAGCTCGGAGGCAATGTGAGGGGTTATTGTCTGATGAATATTGTATTTGTAGGAATTGTGAGAACATAGTCGAAGACGGGTGAATCCAGAGATGTCAGTCCAATATTAATATCGACATGGACCGACATCCGTTGAGTGATTACCACTCATTAGTGGGTAAGTTCTTAAACCAGACAGAATGTTGGGTGTGCTCACAGGTACCTCAAGGAGAGAGTAAGTCAGGATTACTACCATACCCTTTAGCAATAGATGAGGTACTCGAATTACGGGGTGGGAGACCGGTGGACAAGAAATTCAATATATCTAGGCCCCCTAGTTTGAAGCTCCACCAGTATCATGTAGATAGGTCACTGTTGTGTTTTAATATTTCCAATTTCTGAAAACCAGCAAATTCGGAAGTGATGTGGAATTACCAGACAATTACCTTTTCACACAGAGCTGATAGGATACCTATCGACTCTGAACTTGTACGCAAGATAGCCAACAGTGGGAAGTATTTTCGGTACTGGTATACATGTGGGAGCAAAACCATGTGGGTTGGAAAGGTATTGCAGGGGTATTGTGCCCAGATCATCCAGCCCGATACTTGTACTGAACAAATGGGAGAACTAGTGATTGGTTTCTTTACATGGAAGATTTGCAATATGGTGTTGTTACATTTTGTCCCCTATGTTCTCCCAGATGAGGCCTATTTCATATGTGGAAGGAAAGCATACAAGTGGCTAACTCCGAGCTCTGAGGGATTGTGTTATATTGGGAGAGTACTACCAGAGGTCATGACCATAACCCACGACAAAATGAAAGACGTTCACCGCAACGCTCAGACCCCTTATACTCATACCCATTATGAACACATCATCAAGAGACACCTCATAGATAGGGCACAGCACACAGCCTCTGATTTGATCCACGAATCCACTGGGATTCAGTTCCTTCTTGCATCACCCGTACTGCCAGAGGAACTATAAATTATAGGTACATCCATGCGCTAGCGAACTTGATAGATAATATCACTGAGATGTATGATGACACCTTCAGGTATACAGGAAGGGAGTTACAAGCCTACAAGAAAGAATTGATCCAGCACAGGATGGTCCTGAATTATGTCACGGCTGTGGGTAATGAATTGACTGGCTTGGTCTCATGGTTAAACCCACTCAAATGGTTTTCTGGATTAGGAGAGTGGGTGCAGAATGTATTGGCAAGCATATGAAAGTTTTTCCTTTGTATCCTAGGTATCGTCATAATTATTGGTTTGATATTTAAGTGTGTTCGAATGCTAATGCGGCGCAAGCACGGCACAAATTTGATGAGTCTAAGGAGCGAGGGCGTTGTCACAGCAGCAGATTTGGTTTATGACCCATCCATAGGAACAGTGTTATGATAAGGATTGCAAATTAATTTCATGGCCTGTTTCTTTCACCATTTTTTTCTGTCTTCCCCTTTTACCCAGAAACATCCAACCGGAAAAGACGTCAACCCTACCCAATGTTTATGTGAAAGTATTTTTATATATGTGTCTTATCTTCATCTCTGCAACCTTCAGTTAATGACACACATAGTCGACAGGTGTTATACACATATAGTAGCATTCACATATGTTCCCCCTCCATGTATCATCAACTAAATGTGCTCCCCATTTTTTGATATTAGAAGCCAAAGAGGCGAGGGTCAAAAGCCCTTGCCCGAAAGGAGTTTGGTAGTGTTTGTTTGCCCAAGTACAGACCCTTAATACGGGATAAGAAGGATTTAATGTATACTTCGCAATACCTCGAAGCTTACTTAGAACATATACGGCACGATGATACATGCCCCTCAGACATTGAGCCATACATACATGCTTTTACTATCCCACTAGGCTATACATTTCCCACCTACAACTCTCCCCCGATCTTCCAAGCTTTGTATATATTGTATAGGTAATATTTTTAGTTTATTAGTTAAGAGTGGCAGTTATTGGTGACTGCCAAAGGGTGGACTGTCGAAGTCGGAAAATATTACAGTACACACATCACGGGCAAACTCCACACAGATGGCCTCTGTGCGCGTACTTGTTCTGCCGTGTGTGCGCATATTCGCAAGTTGCGTATGACCGATCACGCGGTCCTGCGTATTAGCGCGTGGTATGAGTAATTACGGAAGCATTTGTATTCGCATGGAAAAGCCTCAAAGACATATCTCATACTTAATCCACATAGTGCACAATGTACACATAGCCCACGCGCACCACACCAGCAAGTTATACTTGTTTAAAAGGTACAATAACAAAGGGATTCACCTTTACAGGATATGAGGGGACAGCATTAGGTTACGAGGTGGTGTTTGGTATTCAACTGTAGGGTATTATAAGGGCAACATTCTGGTAGCAGTTTGCAGAAGATAGCATGCTCCTGTGCATAATAATGCACAGGAACAGGATATTAATATTATACTGTGTGTACTGTACTCTGATATTCGTCGGGAACCCAGTGGAGACCAACTGCAAGCACACCTGGACCAGACATCGCCCACCTATTCAAACCAACCTATGACCCCTCCTGTACTGTAAATGACCAGCCCTTTGTCCTATAGATGAAGAGGTACAGTTTCTATTGTATTGTGTTTTGACCAACTGTATAAAAGCCAAGCTGCCTAGCCGGTCATTCATCTCTCTCTGAAGCTCATCTTGCTAGATTTACTGAGCACCGGACCGTGTGGCGCTGGCGAAACCAAACATATGTACCATTGTATTGTAGCCTCTTTTCTGTTATTGTGATTGTATATCTGTTGTAACCCCCTTTCAGCAATTATATGTTGGTGGGTCAGATCCCAACATCTTAAATACAATTGGTGTCGTGTCTCTTTTCCTGCTAAGGTATTAAGTGTAATTCAGCCACACGTGAAGCTGCATTGTGCTCTCAGCGTGTTGGTGTGTGTGCATGCACTGCTTGTACTTTGTACATCCGTCGCGGCGTGTGTACGCAAAGTGCGAACACGGTACGGCCTTTGTACGCTAACTAAGTAAAAAGTATGTAGGTTAAGGATTGAATACAGCAGCCGCAGCGGCTTGAATTTAAAGTGTATTAAGGTATTGCTTTTAGTTCTGTAAGTAAATCAGCATTTACAAATGTCAAAGTTTGCTGAAATCACATAAACACACAACAATATCATGGAGACACACAATAAAAATATATATATTCACAATTACTGGCTGGTAATACCAGCACTTTTCTCCACTTAGTGGGTTCCTTTTTTGTACATTTATATATTTAGGTGAGTATACCCACAGAAAAGCGGCAGGTATTTAACAACTGACTGGCGCTGGGTCAAATACTTTCTATTTTGTCTACTAACTGTGTATTTTTTGTGTGTACAGATTTGCATTCACTTTGCATATATTTGCAACTTTGCTTTTGCTAACACTTTAGCGTTGAACCTTGAATTAGGCCCTATGTCCTTTTTTGTGCTCTTTTGTGATACTGAGCTTAATTATTGGAAATACGAATGTGGATATGCCTGTTAACCCATGAATACATCAGCACTGAAAAATAAAAACAAACAAACAAATGTGTTTAAAGGAACAGGAATTTTCACCTCTCGTACAAAGATATATATTTTACAGTAAGTAACTCTCATTCATTTTATGGGGGAA
This sequence comes from Pseudophryne corroboree, assembly GCF_028390025.1. Taxonomy (NCBI): domain Eukaryota; kingdom Metazoa; phylum Chordata; class Amphibia; order Anura; family Myobatrachidae; genus Pseudophryne; species Pseudophryne corroboree. The sequence goes on from NC_086449.1 coordinate 286,783,214, forward strand.
TTCAATTGTTTGAAAAGTTGGTTGGGTGTCTGTTTTTGCCTGTCTATTAGATTGGAAAAACAGACACCCAACTGACTTTTCAAACAATGTGATTGCGCCATTTGAGAAAATCTTTGTGTATTACCCATCGGAGCTGTCATGAACTATAGTGTGACTTTTCTGCCCCTTCCCTTGCTTAATGCATCCCTGGCCAGACACTATTAAACTTAAAGCAGAGGAAGAGTTAACTGTCAGTGGTGACAGTTGGCAGTTGTGTGGCGGCCATCTTAGGAGGAGAGTGAGAGCTGTGTTGCTGCAAACTGACACCAGCACCTGGGCCCAGACATCAGTGGTTCCCAGCGGAGGCAGAGTGATATTCAGGCCTTTCCCTTACAGAAGCCAGGGGCGGCGATGCAGTCTCTACCCATACTGCTAAAGTGAATGGCAAGGAGAGGTTTGCAAAAATCTCAAAAAAACTTTTTTTCTGTTGTCATTATGGGGTATTACGTGTAGAATTTTGAGGGGAAACTGAATTTACTCCATTTTGGAATAAGGCTGTAACATAACAAAATGTGGAAAATGTGAAGCGCTGTGAATACTTTCCGGATGCACTGTATATATACATAATGTATTATACAGTAGATATATTGGCCCTCATTCCGAGTTGTTCGCTCACTAGCTGCTTTTAGCAGCATTGCACACGCTAAGCCGCCGCCCTCTGGGAGTGTATCTTAGCATAGCAGAATTGCAAACGAAAGATTAGCAGAATTGCGAATAGAAATTTCTTAGCAGTTTCTGAGTAGCTCCAGATTTACTCAGCCATTGCGATCAGTTCAGTTTCGTTCCTGGTTTGACGTCACAAACACACCCAGCGTTCGCCCAGACACTCCCCCGTTTCTTCAGACACTCCCGCGTTTTTCCCAGAAACGCCAGCGTTTTTTCGCACACTCCCAGAAAACGTCCAGTTTCCGCCCAGAAACACCCACTTCCTGTCAATCACACTACGATCACCAGAACGATTAAAAAGCTTTGTTATGCCGTGAGTAAAATACCTAACTTTTGTGTAAAATAACTAAGCGCATGTGCTCTGCGAACCTTGCGCATGCGCAGTAAGCGACTAATCGCAGTATAGCGAAAATCGGCAACAAGCGAACAACTCGGAATGACCCCCATAGTCTCTCTCTCTCTCTCTCTCTCTATATATATATATATATATAGAGTAAAGATACACTCGGCACTCCGCCAAATAAATGTAGACATCTTGCCCGGTGCCTTCCTTCTGAGTTTGATATAAGTATGGTATGTAGGCGGCACTCGTGGACTTAATTCAAATAAGAAACCCGGACACTCCTGGGTTGAATACAACGTTTCAGATTTATTATCCTTCGTCAGGTATATAACAAATGCAAGAAATCAAGCTTACCTTTATGCAGTTAAGAAACACCAAGTGAAAGTGAAAGTAAGTGCAAAAACACTCCCCATGCTGCTGCTGCTGACGTCATCACCAATAGACGGCGCCTGAGCAGTGACTGGGACAAAGTGAAAATGAAAGTGAAAGTAAAAACCGTTACCATGGTTACAATGATCCTTCTGCAGTTAGAAATTAAATGGATACATCTTTTGAATACCGTTTCCCCGCATGGACTGAATGAAATGATTTCCTTTAATTGTTTCTTATAATGGTTATGTTGCTATTTTTTGTAGTATTGCTGTAAGATCATTTGTAGTAATGTCCGTTTGTACAATGTATCATTGTAACCATGGTAACGGTTTTTACTTTCACTTTCATTTTCACTTTGTCCCAGTCACTGCTCAGGCGCCGTCTATTGGTGATGACGTCAGCAGCAGCAGCATGGGGAGTGTTTTTGCACTTACTTTCACTTTCACTTGGTGTTTCTTAACTGCATAAAGGTAAGCTTGATTTCTTGCATTTGTTATATACCTGACGAAGGATAATAAATCCGAAACTTTGTATTCAACCCAGGAGTGTCCGGGTTTCTTATTTGAATTAAGTCCACGAGTGCCGCCTACATACCATACTTATATATATATATATATATATGTATAAATACTATTTATATATCTTTAATGATTTTGTGCCCCTTTCCCACCAATTCCCTGATTATATCTCTTATGATTTTGTGCTCGAAGACCCTCCCACCCCTTCACATATATATTTATTTATTTTGTGCCTGTGTATACCCCTCCCTTATATATTTTGTGCCTCCACTTTATACATTTTATGTTTATTATACACACCTCATGTATATATCATCACCCCACCCCTTTTTTTAATTACCCCCAACTTTATTAATCACTCTTCCACCCCTTATATTATGCCCATCAACACCATCCTCCATCCCTTATATGTCTTATATCCACTATTTATAAACTTAGGTGCATCATCCAAATCCATACCCTTTATATAATTTATGCCTATCCTCCTCAGGGATAGCAGGTTCCTTATTCAGGTGCTGCTTTATGTGTGCTGGGAACAGAATGATGAAGGGGTCCAGGAACAGCCAGAACAGGCGCACTGCTAGCTTCTTAATTTATCACAGTGGGCACCTGTCAATTTGTTTTGAGGCATCTGTTGGTACGATGGGCATAGTGGTTGGTCTGAGGCTTGGGACGCACCACCCTTCTTGCGGCTCTCTCCTCTTTTCCTACAGCCAGCGCGTCCAGTATTAGACAGCTTAGCCTGGCTCCAGGTCATAATAATAGCAGTGGCCATGGCACTGGAAACCACCCAGACCTGAGAAGAAGGGGAAGTAGACATCTGAGACTGCCCAGCACGACTTTTCCCAAGGTCCCGGTGGCTCAGGCCGCCCCTGAGTTAGTGACTGTGAGACTGCAGATACTAAATCCATTGTGACAGTTACAAAGTACACACATTACTGTAGTTTGACAATGGACTTACTATGAATCGGTAAGTGACATGAGAGACCAGGCTGGACACTTTGAGATTATGGGTTACAATTTACTGTAAAAGACGTGCTTTTTAATAATTGTATCAGGTTTCTTCATCGGGTAAAATATTGGATACAATAATAAAGTGTCCCAGTGTCTGTTAAATTGTCCTGCCACTCCACCTCCCCAAGACTTTGTAAAACTGGAGTACTATCTTTCAAATAAGATTCAAGATCAATAAAATAATAATAATAATAATAATAATAATAATTTTATTTATATAGCACTCTTTCTCCAATGGACTCAAGGTGCTTAACAGATACATAGCATAATATAGTACAGAAAAAATGAAGTACAGAACAGCTTTTCATAAAATACAGAAGCATGTAGATACTAAAGGGACATTATGGAAATGCTTGAGTAAACAGGAAAGTCTTGAGTCTATTTTTGAAGGATTCTATAGTTGGGGCCTCTCGCACTGTCTGGGGAAGTGAGTTCCATAGAGTTGGAGCTGCATGACTAAAAGCTCAACCCGCAAAACATATTTTTAAGAAATACATCAAAGTAATCTGTATGAGAAGATAAAGAATCTATTGCAATGTATAGCATCTGGAGTTTATGTAATATGGTATATGCGCCATTTTGGGTGTGCTTTTCTCTGATAATTGATATAGTAATTCTATTTTACTAAGTATGAGTGCTGAGTAATTGGATAGGGTTGCTATACATTCCGGTATTTCCAGGATCTTACCGGAATTATGGTATGTGTCCTGGCATCCCAAAAATCATCTGGGATGCCCAAATGTCCTGGTTTATTGGGGTGGGTGGGCTGGAGAATCAGCTGCTCTCTGGTCCCAGTACCTGCACTGCTACAATATCAGCAGGACGCAGGCATGGAGCAGTCTGGCTCACCAGCAGGGCCGGTGCTAGGGTTTTTGGCGCCCTCCTGCAAACTATAAATTTGTGTCCTCCCATATTTCACAAAGGGTCAGCGAGCGCCTTTGGCGTGTGTCTGAAAAAGAGAGGTGGTCTCACAAGGTAGGGGTGTGGCCACACAATAGTACCCCCATTTTAAATTATGCCAAACCATAGCACAATCTTATTCACATTACACCGCATGTAGTAGTGCTGCTCATTCACATAATGCCCCAGTAGTAGTGCCGCTTATACACATAAAGCTCACAGTAGTGCCACTTATATATACTGTATACTACCCACAGTAGTAGTGCCACTTATACACATAATACCCACAGTAGTAGCACCCGTTATACATAATGCTCATAGTATGCTGTTTATACACAGAATGCCCACATTAGTAGTGCTGCTTATATGTAATACCCCCCAGTAGTAATGGCACTTATACATAATGCCCCCCAGCAGTAGTAGCATCTTTATATGTAATGCCGCCCCACATTAGTGGTAGCATCCTTATACGTAATGCCCCCACAGTAGTGGTAGCATCCTTATATGTAATGCCCCACCCGTAGTAGTAGCGTCCTTATATATAATGGCCCCCTAGTAGTAGTAGGGTCCTTATACGTAATGCCCACTCAGTAGTAGTAGCATCCTTATTCATAATGCACCCATGGTAGTATTAGTGTCCTTATACATAATGCCCCCCCCGTAGTAGCGTCTTTATACGTAATGCCCCCCCAGTAGTGGTAGCGTCCTTATACGTAATGCCCCCCAGTAGCATCCTTATACGTAATGTGCCCCCCAGTAGTAGTAGCATTGTCATACGTAATGCCCCCCCCCCAGTAGTGGTAGTGTTATTATACATAATGCGCCCCCAGTAGTAGTGTGCTTATATGTGATGCCCCCCAGTAGTAGCATCATTATACGCAATGCCCCCCCATTAGTAGTAGCGTCCCTACATATAATGTCCCCCCCAGTAGTAGTAGCGTGCTTACATATAATGTCCACCCAGTAGTAGTGGCATCCTTAAATGTAATTCCCCCAGTGTAGTAGTAGCATCCTTGCATGTAATGCCCCGCCAGTAGTAGTAGTGTCCTTACATGTAATGTCCCCTAGTAGTAGTAGCAGCAGCATCCTAACATGTAATGCCCCCGAGTTTAGTAGTAGCATCCTTACATGTAATGTCCGACCAGTAGTAGTAGTGTCCTTACATGTAATTCCCCTGCAGTAGTAGTAGCGTCCTTACATGTAATGTCCCTCCAGTAATAGTAGCAGCGTCCTTACATGTATTGCCCCCCCGAGTGTAGTAGTAGCGTCCTTACATGTAATGCCCCACCCAGTAGTAGCAGCGTTCTTACATGTAATGTCCCCCGAGTAGTAGTAGCATCCTTATATGTAATGTCCACCCAGTAGTAGTAGCGTTCTTACATGTAATGTCACCCCAGTAGTAGCGTCCTTATATGTAATGCCCCCCAGTAGTGGTAGAGTCCTTATACATAATGCCCCCCCAGCAGAAGAAGTGTCCTTATATGTAATGTTCCCCAGTAGTAGTAGCGTCCTTATACGTAATGCCCCCCCAGTAGTAGTAGCGTTCTTATACGTAATGTCGCCACCAGCAGTAGTAGTAGCAATGTTATACATAATGACCCCCCAGTAGTAGTAGCATCCTTATACATAATGCCCCCCCAAGTAGTAGTAGCATCCTTATACGTAATGTCCCGCAGTAGTAGTAGCATCCTTATACGTAATGCCCCCCCAGTAGTGGTAGCGTTGGTATATGTAATTCCTCACCCAGTAGTAGCGTCCTTATTCATAAAGCCCCCCTTAGTAGTAGCATCGTTATACGCAATGCCCCCTGGTGTAGTAGTAGCGTCCTTACATGTAATGTCCCCCCAGTAGTAGTAGCAGCGTCCTTACATGTAATGTCCCCCCAGTAGTAGTAGCATTCTTACATGTAATGTTCCCCCAGTAGTAGCACCATCCATAATGCACACACACAGACACACCTCACACACACACACACACACACACACACACACACACACACACACACACACACACACACACCATACACATACACCCCCACCATACAAACACACACACACATACACCCACACACACACACACACCCGCCATACACACATATACACACCCCCACCATACACACACATTTCTCTCTCACCCTCCACTTACCTAAGTCTGGCTGGCCGCCACTGTAATTATTCTCCCTCTGTACAGCAGCCTGGTCCATGTAGGTCTGCCCCTCCATCCCGTGTAGCTCTGCCCCCTCCATCCTCTGTAGCTCCACTCCCTCTTCGGATCCGTACACAGCTGCTGTCACACAGGTGAGGGGAGTAGGCTTTTCATGCTGCTGTGCCACTGCCTGTCATACAGTAACAGGTACAGCAGCCGGCAGCAGCAGGTGGGACAGGACGGCACAGCAGCAGGGATGCAGAGTAGGGAGAGTGCCTCTCCAGCCTAGTGCCTCCCTGCTTTGCATCCCCTCGCTGAGCGGATAGTGCCTGGCATGCTCACCGGGCACAATAATACTTATTTTTACCTGCTGATATCACACGACCAGCTGCAGAGAGATGGAGGGAACTGAAGTGGCTGCTGCTAAGACACAGGTGCAGATGACTGCTGCAAAGGCACAGGGGGTTCAGAGGAAGCTGAAAAGATGCAGAGACACCAGCCAGAAGGCTGAGGCTGCTGCAGACACATGGAGGGAAGCAGAGGCTGCTGCAGAGGCACAGGAATGGAGGGAAGAGACTGCTGCAGAGGTACAGAAAGGTAAGGGCTGCTGAAGAGACATGGAGAGGATTGAGGCTGCAGCAGACAGTGCAGAGACGTGGGAGATGAGGCTGCTGCTTAAGCTACTGTAGAGGCACAGGCTGTAAGCTGAGGATGTAGGAAAGACCCAAGGGGGTGAGGGTGAGCTGAGGCTATATAGAGAAATGGGGGCTGAGGCTATGGAGAGACATGAAGGGAAGATGAGCCTATGTAGATATAGGGCCTAATTCAGACCTGGATGCAACAGTATGCACTTGCAAGCTCATCTGCAAACATACACATCAATCTATCTCCAAATCATGTTACATGCATCTAAAATACATCCAAAATTCACCGTAATCACAAAAAACACTACAAACACTCAAATCCATGCACTCATTTGCTACACTGATTATTGCAATAGTCTCCTTACTGGTCTTCCCAAGAAAAGCATCTCACCACTCCAATCCATTATAAATGAAACCGCATGGCTAATTTCCCGACCAAGACGTTCATTGTCTATGGATCCACTCTGTCAGTCCCTCCACTGTTTTTCCATATTCTACTGTATTCAGTTTAAAATACTTCTACTTGCATATAAAGCTATTTTATAAAATACATATATCATATATCAACATATATCTCTTCGCTTATCTCAACAACACACCCAACTCTACCTCTCTGTTCTTCACAAGATCTGCATCTGTCATCTGCACAGATCATTTGTTCCCATTCACAATTGCAGGGCTTTCTTTGTCCACCACCCACCATAGGAAATGCCCTCCCACACATGATAAGACTCTTCTCTAGCCTCCAAATTTTCAAGAGTTCCCTGAAAAGTCAGCTCTTCAGTCAATGCTATCAAATTCCTGAACTGCCCACATGACCTTCAGAAGCATTCATATCTTAATTACATTACATCAGGACTTTCTTTGCAATGTGATGGGGCCCACTATGATAGTGTTATAGATACTGCCTATCATTGGGTATCCTTCCAAATTCACTATAGATTGTAAGCTTACAAGCAGAGCTTTCCTACCTTTATGTCTGTTATTACCCAGTTTGTGTTCTCACTGTTGTTTCCAATTGTAAAGTGCAATGGAATATGTTGCACTATATCAGAAACTGTAAAAGGAATTAAAAGTTTACAAAATACACATAATTGTGCTTACTCTCCCCAATAGCTGCTTTCTCTTCCTCCTCTTCAATCCCTGATGGCGGTTGTATGGGGAACAGTTTTGAAAGGGGGATGGAGGTTAGATGGGGGAGGTGCTTTGGAGGGGGGGTGGAGGTTGAGGTGGAGAGTGGGAGGTGCTTTGTAGGGGGGATAGAGGTTGAGGGGGAGGGGGATGCTAGAGGCAAGGGTTCTTGCTGTCTTGCATTTTGACGGCATTGTGTTCTGCCTTAAGAGAGCGGAACACAGGTTTAATTATCCAGTAAAATTCATGTGTTACATAAACATGTTTATTATCATTACCTAAGATAAAAAAATTAATTTAAGTATAACTGTACATCAAATTTGTGTTTCTTCATTCTAAATGGTAACATTCAAAATGGATGCCAAACATGCTTGGTGTGGTCAAATTAAAAAATTACTACGAATAAGACTACTATAAAAATAATATTACTAGTAAAAATACTATTAATACTAATACAGGTTGAGTATCCCTTATCCAAAATGCTTGGGACCAGAGCTATTTTGGATATGGGATTTTTCCGTATTTTGGAATAATTGCATACCATAATGAGATATCATGGTGATGGGACCCAAGTCTAAGCACAGAATGCATTTATGTTACATATACACCTTGTACACATAGCCTGAAGGTCATTTTAGCCAATATTTTTATAACTTTGTACATTAAACAAAGTGTGTCTACATTCACATAATTCATTTATGTTTCATATACACCTTATACACACAGCCTGAAGGTCATTTAATACAATATTTGTAATAACTTTGTGTATTAAACAAAGTTTGTGTACATTGAGCCATCAAAAAACAAAGGTTTCACTATCTCACTCTCACTCAAAAAAGTCCGTATTTCGGAATATTCCGTATTTCGGAATATTTGGATATGGGATACTCAACCTGTATTAATAATAATAGCAAGAATAATGCAAATAATATTAAAAAGAATAAATAACAATGAGAGAGAAGATAACTCATGGTATTACAATGTTATTTAGGAGCACACTACTGCCTGCCACTTTATAACTCTTGATAAAATATGCTAAATAAACACAATCATGCTTGAGCACATACACACAGGAATGCTACACTATGCAAAACGTGTGCATATATCTACTTACGGGCGAGGATCCACTCACGTAGTTCTGCAAGTAATTGAAGCTGCCGGCAGTTAAGGTTGGATCACTGCCATTCTTATTGGATGATGATTCCGCCTTGTGCCCGTCTGCAGCCGGATCCTCTGGCGGACTTCCGCATAGGCCGCATGCTTTCTAGCGTTGGGCACATAGGGGCCCGTGCGGCCCATGCTACAGTCCATAACTGAAGTGAGGAGCATCTGCTCCCTCACTGTGAATGCGGCAGCTAGCATGGAGCCAATGGCGTATTAATCTAAATTGCAAATATTTATATTATCTGCCTGCTATTGATTGGTCAGTAACTGGAATGCTGAAAAATTACAATAAACTTTATTGATGCAATTGGGAGTTCACATACTGAAAGAGAATGCAGCTGAGAACGCAAGTGCGAACGTTTGCAAATACAATCCGAAAACTTGCAATAACTCTCTTTCAATTCTCTTTCAACTGTACATTTCAGGTGTTCATTATGGAGTGAAACATATAAAGTATTAGAAAATAATCTACAAATGAAATTTTTTACATGTCACAAGCTTATAACTATTGTGGGTCCACTTCTGACATATGGCATCATCACGGTTTCCATTGTTGAACAAATTAGATGTATGCAGCATGTTGCAGAAGAAATAGCTTATACAAATGGAGATCATTCACAAGATGTAGTCCATATTTCTTGTCTACATCGATGGTGAATTTAGCATCGATGGTGATTTAGCAAGTGACAGAATAGTATGCAATGGATGACCATGGATTGCTCAAACAGACAATGGTCATCTATTTTAGGCTACTAAGTGGGCAATGGTCCACTCTGAGCATGATTTTATGAGTTTTGTGACTGGACCAATAAACTGTGCCCTGCCACCTTGGGTGTCCAAAACTTATTTTTAAAAAAAGCCTAATAATGTGCCAACAATGGGCATAATTCAGAGTTGATCGCAGCAGCAAATTTGTTAGCAGTTGGGCAAAACCATGTGCAGTGCAGGTGTGGTAGATATAACATGTGCATAGAGAGTTAGATTTGGGTGGGTTATTTTGTTTCTGTGCAGGGTAAATACTGGCTGGTTTATTTTTACACTGCAATTTAGATTTCAGTTTGAACACACCCCACCCAAATCTTACTCTCTCTGCACATGTTATATCTGCCCCCCTGCAGTGCACATGGTTTTTCCCAACTGCTAACAAATTTGCTGCTGCGATCAACTCAGAAGTATCCTGTGTAGGAACGACAGTCCTCCTCATCTGATCCCCAATCGCCATCACAGAAAACTTCCAATATCATACCTTTTGACTTTGTAAACATCAGCTTTAATGAACTTGTACCTTTTAAGTACCTTAAGATTCTTTTGAATACAATCCAGTGTTGCCTCCCAGAGTTAATTGCAAACTGTCTTGCCTGGCTCATTGCATGTGTGATGTCAGGGCGAGTCCCAATACTTGCATACATCAATCTACCAACAGCATTTTGATAAAGAATCTCTCTTATTTCCTCTATCTCCTCCTGGCTGATTGGTGACATGGCCTTTATCCTACAGTATTTATGCTTTTGTCAATAGGAGTGCTCAGTGGTTTTGCATCAGACATTCCATACTTGCAACGTATTGCTTCAATATATGTCTGTTGATCAATTGTAACAGTCCCATCTTTCAGGTTTTGTACAATCCTCATGCCTAACACATGATTTGCACAGCCTAAATCCTTTAACTTGAATCTTTGTTTATCATTCAGGAATGCAGAATCAAAGTCTAACTGGTCTAACAATAAATCATGATGTGTAGCAATGATAATAACTGACCTCAAGGTGCTGTACCTTGTGGCAGGCGAAAAGATCTCTCCGTTGTTGATCCAGGATGTTTGTGTGTATCCTTTAGCAACAAGGCGGGCTTTATAATGAGCAATCGTCCCATCCGCATTTAGCTTTTTACAAAAGACCAACTTGTTTTTGATTGTCTTATGGTTACTCGGCCTGTCAACTACAGTCCATGTACTGTTATCATCCAGAGCTGACAGTTCTGAATCTATAGCTGACTTCCATTCTTTCTAGTCCCTACTTGATTTTGCTTCCTGTATATTTTGTGCTTCATAGTAAGCTATATTTGCATATTCCTCACTGTATCTTTTGGATGGAACACCTATATTGGTTGTCATGGAACTTCTGTTTCCTGATTGAGTATCCACATTAATTCTTTCAGGTTCAGACATGCTTTCCGCTGCCTGTAAATCCAGAGATACATATTGTTGTGATTCTTGTTCCACTGTTCCAGTGATTGGTGCTGTCTAATGGAACACCACATCTCTAGACTTTAGAAGATGTTTGTAATGTCCCAAAGCCTGTATCCTTTGCTTTCTTCACAGTATCCCTGCATAATACATTCCACTGACTTTGGATCTAATTTCCATCTTTTCTCCTTAGGTATATGTGCATAAGCTTTACAGACGAAGACACGAAAATGATTGACAGCTGTCTTTTTCTTGAACCACGCCTCCAGTGGCGTTTTACATTTTACAGCTACTGTGGGCGCACAGTTTTTAAGATATACTGCAATAGACACTGCTTCCACCCAAAAGCTTTTCTCCAGGCCTGTGTCACTCAACATAGTCTGTGCTCTCTCAACAATTGTATAATTTGTACGCTCACTCACACTGTTTTGTTCTGGCATGTAAGCAATTGTTAGTTGATGCTTATGCCATATTTTTTCAGGAACTGTGCTAAAACTTTTTTGTCATACTCTCCGCCATTGTTGGATCTCAAGACTTTTCATTTCAGACCCGTTTGAGTCTTCACCAGGTTCTTGTATTCAACAATTTTATTGACAACTTTACTTTTATCTTTCATGAAATACACATGTGTCATCCTTGTGGTATCATCAATAAATGTTATAAAATACCTGTAGCCACACATTAATTCCATCTCCATCATACCACATACTCCAGTATGCACTAGGGCAAGTGGTATTTCCATTTTACTAGTAGACTTAGGAAATGGGGTGCGAGTCTACTTTCCTTTTATACAACTCTCACACACAGGTCTCTCAGTATTACTCACATGATTCCAGTTGCCATTCCATCGAGTAGTTTCTGGATGTTGTCATATCCCAGATGACCTAGGCGCCTGTGCCACAGCTCCATCGACTGGTTTGAATCAGAGGCCGCCATTGCAGAACACGGCTCGGTGTTCAGGACATAGAGTTGGTTGCACCGGATTGCTGAATAAATTCCAGTCTCTTTCTCATTTTGCACCGTACATTTGGCCTTTGCAAACAGGACTCTGTGACCCTTTTTCTCAAGGATGCTTATAGCAATGAGATTGCTTCCCAAACCTGGCATGAACAAGACGTCTTGGATGTCCGTAATAACTGTTTCACCTTTAATTCTTAGACGTACTGTGATTGTCCCAAATTTTGAAGCAGTAAGGACTTTGGGGGTCATTCTGACCTGATCGCACGCTGCCGTTCATCGCAGCGCAGAGATAAGGTCAGAAGTGCGCATGCGCCATTGCCGCAGTGCGCCGGTGCCGCAGTGCGCCGATGCATGCCAGACAGCCGACGACTGTCATAGCCCAGCGATCGCCTTTGCCTGATTGACAGGCAGATGTAGTCGGTGGGCGGGAGGGGGCGGCATGGCAGCATTTGGCTGTTGTTTAGTGGGTGCAGTCCGGCCAACGCAGGCGTGGCTGGACCGTGTGGGTGGCGGGCCACAGCAGCTGCGTGATGTCACACACAGCCGCTGCAACCATCACAACGATGAGTAACTCCCGGCCACCACGCAGGAGCTGTGCAGACTAGGAGTTACTCTTCAAGTACAAAAGCATCGCCGCTGTGCAATGCTTTTGTATTTGTGCGGTGGGGCCGAGCCTGACATGCGGGGTGGACTAGCCCTATGCGGGGCATCTCCCCGCATGTCAGTGTGCCTGATCGTAGCTGTGCTAAATTTAGCACAGCTACGATCAGGCCTGAATCACCCCCTTTGTCTCCAATCCCTTTTACTGTAATGGGTTCACATGCTGTCAGTGAATTTAACCATTCCTGATTACAACTGAAATGCCTATTGGCCCCCGAGTCCATGTACCAGCAATCCTTCTTGTGACTATCTGCTACATTCAATGCTGACTCATTTGGTTTGTCACGCTTCTTCTGCGTACCACTGCAATTTCTCAGTCTGCAATCTGAGACCTTGTGACATATAAAGCACTGGAACTTGAGCTTTTTGGACTTAGTACCTTTTGTGTATAAGGCAGAACTCTCAGCATGTGTCTCGACAGGAATACGTTCTCGGGACTGCAGCAGCTTGGCTCTTACAATTTCTGTTGTCAGCTTGGTATCATTAGACTCCAAAGCTACTACCAGGAAATCGAATTCTGGTATCAGATTCTGTAACATAGCCACTGCCACTTCCTCGTAGTCCATCTGTGCCTCCACAGATGCCAACTGCTGAGCTATTGACAGTATTTTATCAATATAATCATTTATGTCTTTACATGCACTTAACTTTGTCCCATACAGCATACGCCTCAAGTTTATTCTTTTCATCAGACCTTTGTCCTTATACGCCATTTGCAGAGCTGCCCACATGTCTTTGGCTGACACTTTCCCACAGATAATGGAGTAGACGTATTGTTCCATGGCTTAGCCTATTGTCCCGATGGCTCTATCCACTTCAACTGGATTTGGGTCTGCTCCTGGCTCAGTTGTGATTTTCCACAACTTTTCCTGCTTAAGCTGCATCTCCATGGTGAAATTTCCACGTTGTGTAATTCTCTGAGCCTTTTATCTTTGTAAAGTTCACGCTGTTCCCTGTATTGCACATTCTTCTCTATGTTTAAAAAAGTATTCCTTCTTTAATCAGCTGCACTTTTTTTATGTACCTCTGTTTTAGATGCCTTTCTGACTTGGGGTCCTGGCCCCATAACCTGTTGGCATAGTATTGCGGTGTCGGATAGGGATGTTAGTCCACACAACGGCACTTAATCAGGATGATTGGTTTATTCAGATAACAGCTTGTAGTATATAGAAGATGTTCTACAGCAGCAGGAACTCACAGTATACATGTGAAGCAGTACAGCGGTAGGACAGCGACTTCAGTATACACAGGATGCGGCTGTATACACAAAGGGTGCAGCTGTGGGGTAGACAAGGGGGTATATTTACAAAGAATCGTATTTGTGCCAATTTGGTGGGAGATTCATCTTGAATAGTATTGGTCGTGTTTTTTTGCCACTTTTTTTTTTCATGTAATTTACTAAGCTGCCGAGTCCTCTTTCATATGTTCCGATGTCGTATTGTCGGGCAATGTTTTACAGGAGTGATAAGTACAACACTGCCAGACATAACACAATGAAGTCCAGCCGGATCAGTGAGATCCGTGCAGGGCTTCATTGTGTACATTCTACTAAGTGTTAAAATGGTTAAAAACAAAAATGTGTGGGGTCCCCCTTCCTGAGCATAACCAGCCTCGGGCTCTTTGAGCCGGTCCTGGTTGTAAAAATACAGGGGGGAAATTGCGTAGGGTCCCCCCATATTTAAAAAAAACAGCACCGGGCTCTGCGTCTGGTCCTGGTTCAACAGTGACCCCAATTTACTTCGTGGTTAACCGCAGACCGCAAAGTTCCCATCATAGGCTATAATGGAGGACCGCGATCCTCCATTCTAGCCGCTGCACTGAGCCTGATTGACAGGCAAGGAGCACACAGCCAATCAGGAGAGCGCCATGACCCATCAGTAGTCACGGGTGGTCCCGGCAGTCGGGAAAAGGGGTTTCATGTGTAAACATGGAACCCCTCTAGTGCAAGGGTTCGGGTTTTAGAGGTTTGTTGTTTTTTAACCCCCTGGATGCTACATGGAATGAAGAGGACCGAACTTCACTGGATAATAGGTGAGTATTTTGGGCATCTTTTCACAGGTCCACCATGGATTCTACGGGACAAGAGGACCGAGGGGCTCAGTGGGACAATAGGTAAGTATGTGAGTGTGTAAGTGTGCATGTATGTAAAATAAAGCTTTACTGTCACGGTGTGTGTGTTGTGTTTTTTTTTGGGGGGGTTTTGTAGTAGAACTACTGGTACCAGCGGGCCTGTTATTTCCCCGCATGCTGGTACTTGTGGGACCCTACGCAATTTTTTTACAACCAGGACCGGCTCAAAGAGCCCGAGGCTGGTTATGCTTAGGAGGGGGGACCCCATGCAATTTTGTTTTTATTTTTAACACTTTCACACCCCTTCCCACAGATAAGCATGCACGGATCTCACTGATCCATGCATGCCTATCAGAATACGCATCCAAAAAGCAGGTCTATTTGAAAACGACTTTTTTTTACGAATTAGAACATATACCGGCAGTGTTTGGCTATTGCCGGCAGTGATTGTGAATACGAATTCTTAGTAAATTACCCAGTTCAATAAAATAACAGGCATGTTTGGCCGATGGTGTATTCATTCGTATTTGTGAACTCTGCCATTAAAACAAATACGAATGCCCTCATCACTGCCGAGATTTGTGTTTAGTAAATATCCGAGATGACTCTTTGAAAAAAAAAACGAACTCAGCCAAAATCGGGACCTTAGTAAATATGCCCCAAGGTCACACACTGAGGATAGTAGAAGGTGCACGTCAAAGAAGACTTGGCTTCAAATGAAACAGACGCCAAAAACTGGTGAAAAGAAAAGCTATGCACCCGTAAAACAAGAAAAAATATTACTACATTAATTCCCTTTCACATTGTGAATGGACACCACACCACTGCATACAAACACATACTTACCAGCAAATAAATCTTTTGTTAGGGAAAAAATAGGGAGATAAAAACCCAAAACAAACCTATAGGTAAAAGAATATTTTCAATATTAGTCCACATGCATATGGCTGCTAAATCGGAAACAACACACAATAAAAAAAAAGAACACTTACTAATGAAGTGATGAGTAATGAGTATGAAAAAAAGAAAACTTTCTCCTGTCTCCTTTTTCTCAACAAAACCCACAACACACAGATGCAAACCACCTCCTTAAAGAAGCCGCCCAATTAGTTGCTCTAGTTGCAAAATTATGCAAACACCACCTACATGCGAGTAACCCATTATGGGTGCGTTCTGGTAAAAAACTACCTCAGTACCGTCAACAATATGAAATTTACCATGCATCCGATCACCAGACATCTCAGCAGTGACTGCGCGGATACGTGCAGACGCTGAAAGGAGAAGAGTGGTGGAGAGAGAAGCAGCAGATGCACAACACCACAAGCACCTGGGCTTGCAGATGGAGAGGTAGCAGGGCCCAGTATCCAGTCTCAGGAACCCCAATCACAGGCAATGCAGGAGGAGAAAAAAAACAACAACCAACATTCGACAGGAGGGACCTTGACATTCTGGTCCCTCAAGCATTAGATAAAGTGCATCATGGGTCGAAGTGTTGGACTGCATTATTATTATTATTATTATTATTATAAACACTGTTGTTTTTTAGTTTTTTAGAGAGTTTAGAGCCAACTGTTAAAGAATGTAACAGTGACTTTGCAAAACTGTGTAGAAATATGAAATTTGAACATGTCTTGAATACCATAGTAATATGTATCCTCTATATTGTAACTTTTTTTAGATGGGCGGATTTCAAGTGCCAGCTGAAGGGGAAGATGGGTGCACACTGGCGACATGCGAGGGGGACAGGTGGTGGGCGCTTACATCAGACTTTGGAATACACCCCATTGGAGAAGATGGCATTGGGGTGTGTTGCCAAAGAGGAGGTGACAGTCATGTCTGATATGGACACGGACATGCCTGCCATTGAGGCCCTGCAAGCTGACCGAGGTAATTATTAAAGTAATATTAAAATAAAATTTTCTAATCTGCAAAATGCCAATGCTAAGTTTGCTTTGTGTTTGTTTTTCAGATGAGGAGGAACAGCTCACGCAGGCTGGGGAGGGGGACTGAACCACACTCTATGGAGGATGCCCCAAAGTCACCAGCAACCCCCCTTCCCCCCCAAGCAACCAGGAGCTTCTCATAGACATAAGGTGAGAGGACGGAACACTTTCAAGAACAGGTGCTCCTGGAGCTGCATGAGTTGACCTCTACAATCAGTCAAGGCATGCGAGAGATAGCCTTCTTTGGGCCAAAGTCTGAGGCCAACAACCTTGTCTGCAACATCCCCAGCCCTAAAGAAACTAAAAGGTTTGTTGGCGCTGTGCAGGGCGGTGTAGATTGACACCTGTGGATCAGCAGCCACCTGGTGAGGGGGCAGCCAACCTCCTAAAAAAAAAACACTAGTGAATTACCGTATATACTCGAGTATAAGTCGACCCGAATATAAGCCGAGGCACCTAATTTTACCACAAAAACCTGGGAAAACTCATTGACTCGAGTATAAGCCTAGGGTGGGAAATGCAGCTCTAGCCGTACACAGCTCTCATACTGCCAGATATGCCCTCATACTGCCAGATGTGCCCCACAGTGCCAGATATGCCCTCATGCTGCCAGATATGCCCCACAGTGCCAGATATGCCCCACAGTGCCAGATATGCCCTCATGCTGCCAGATATGCCCCACAGTGCCAGATGTGCCCTCATGCTGCCAGATATGCCAGATATGCCCCACAGTGCCAGATGTGCCCTCATGCTGCCAGATATGCCCCACAGTGCCAGATGTGCCCTCATGCTGCCAGATATGTCAGATATGCCCCACAGTGCCAGGTGTGCCATCATGCTGCCAGATATGCCCCACAGTGCCAGATGTGCCCTCATGCTGCCAGATATGTTAGATATGCCCCACAGTGCCAGATGTGCCCTCATGCTGCCAGATATGCCCCACAGTGCCAGGTGTGCCCTCATGCTGCCAGATATGCCCCACAGTGCCAGGAAGGGTACTTACCCTCCATCGTTCCCGCGTTGTCTTCTGAAGGAGGGACACGGAGGGCACCACGCGCGGCTCTCCTGTGTCCCTCCTATGTCTCCGTCTCTGGCGGCGTGTGTGTGTTAAATGAAGTGCCGGTTCGTGATCCAATCAGAGCTCACGAACGGGCAGTTCATTTAACACACACACACGCCGCCGGAGACGGAGACGCAGGAGGGACACAGGAGAGCCACGCACTGTGCCCTCCATGTCCCGCCTTCCACTGACTCGAGTATAAGCCGAGGGGGCTTTTTCAGCACAAATAAATACCAGGTAAGCGCTCAGAACCACAGAGACAACCTTGCCCTGGCTAGGATTGTAACACCTTTGGCCAGGGCACTCGCAGATCAAGCCGGCACCACATGCACTCTCCCACAGTCCCCCTTCAGCCTGCAAAGAGAAGACCGAGATGCTGAGATCTGTAATCTCTTGCCAGATGCCCTCTTAAGTTGCTGTCCCCATATTTGTTTTGCCCATGGTGAGTTTCTACCATTGCTTGAGGGATTTAAATGTCAAGATCCTTACTGCTGAATTGGTACTGTGCTGCCTGAGATTGGGTACTGGGTCCTGTTAACCCTTCCTCTGCATGGCCATTTATTGTTGGGTTCTTGCAGAACTGATACTTCTCCCTGTGCATTTGTGTTTTTTTATTATTTTTTGCAAACTTATTTTTTATGTCTAATATTTTCATTTATATATGTTTTTTGGAATAAAAACAAAAAGTATTTTCAAATTTTTTTGACCTATGTTCCTAACTGTGTAATGTTACATCTTCTGTTACTGTAGCATAAGTGTTGTGCATTATGCAAACACTGGCTTGTAAGCAGGTATTGCACCAACACGTCATGTTTAAAATACTGCTCCCTTTAATATGAAAACACAAACAGGGTTGTTTAAATGTACAAATATGTAAAAACACTTTAATGCAAATATTGCTGCTAAAAGACACACATGGATAATCTGATCCTCAGTAGTAGTTGTGAATATACAACTTTAAAGATAGAATGTTGCACATACTGTATCCAGATTATTAAAGCCTACATACCAGTCCAGACAGGGTTGAGGTGTAATGAGGTATATTTATAATTCGCTATGATTTAGCTGTGTGTGATTTTGGGATTATGTAATTATCTGCAGAAACGTTGCCTCTTTCCACTGTCTATCTGCATCCTGATTTTTGATCATACAATTGCAAAATTTTCGCAGCCCACATTCCTGCACATGCGCGGTGAATGTTCTGCGAATGCGCAGTAGGCAAAAAAAATCACTGATTGTGCATTTATTTGCAGCAGTGATCAGATCTGAATTACCTCCTTAATTTTGTCTTTGCATCTTATCATGGTGAATATGACTTTAATAGTTATTCAAACACTTTCGGTGCATGTGCTAAATTGTTTACAAAGTGTGTAAATAGTGTACTGTATTTTAGCATTACTATTACAATCAAGCTTCATCTTATTGCTTAAACCAGGAATATATACTGCTGTGATGTCAAGGAAAGCTATCGCATAGGCTACCTTTGCTGACATGGAAGGATCTTACATATATGCCAAGCTCTGTATACATTTTTTGCTGCATATTTTACAGTTGTTATTTATACACAAAATTCCATCCAACTCAACATTAGCGCTCAATTGGTATTGCGGACGGTTAGGTTACCATAAGTAAATTGGAGTCTCTTAAAATCTCTATACTCAATTCATTTAAGTGCCGGGGACCAAATCAAATGACTCCATCATAAGCTACAGTGGCAAAGGAGGAGAAAGGTAAAGAGAGAATACAGTATGTGGACTTTGAAGAACAAAAATGATTAGTTAGGGCAAATGGAAGAAGACATGAGATGACAAAATGTGGTAGAAAGGTAAAGAGAGACAGGCACACAAAGGGGATAAAGACAGAAAAGCCACCCTAGATGCAGAGAAAAAGGCACACAAACCCAAAAGAGGTGATAAAGAGAAGCAGAAGAGGAGACATAGGAGCACATATACATTTAGGAACAGGCACACAAATGGAGGAAAAGAGTGGAACAGAGTCACAAAAAGAGGAGACAGAAAAAAGAGGACTGCCAGTGACAAAGGGAGGGGGTAGAAACTGATATAGATGGGAATAGTGACTGGCAAAGAAGCTGGCACTGACAGGGGAAGAGAAAATAGGGAGGTACACAGAGGGGAAGGGGAGAGGGCTGGCACAGACACAGGAAGATATAAGACTGCCACAGTCAGTAGAGAGTACTACCCCATAGAAAGGTAGTAGAGCCTGTCAGTTACAGGAAGATGTGTCTCTGTTGGTATGATTTCTGTAGAAGCTTTCAGTCCCTCCTACATATGCAGGAGGAGAAGTACTGTGGCAGAATTGCCCAGTGGAAGAGGATTGAAGGAGGGGTCAGTTGATATATACTTTTCAAAAGAGAAGGCTGAAAGCAATTAAATAGCTGGTCTTTGTATGATTATATTAATTTTGTTCATCAATAATGAGCCAAGAGCATCTCTAGATGAATCTGGCTCAAAACATCAGCTAAATATATTCTTATAAAGCCTAAGCGATGCCAAAGACAATTTATTTCTTATCAGTGCAAGTTAAGACATTAAGTGGCAATTCTACTTCCATTAGCTACAATTGGCAAATATACAACTATTTAAGGCATTGTCAATAACTATTTTGCAATTAAATATGTGTACTGATACTTTATTAAATTGCCCTTTTCAAGACAGCATAATAAACTGGAAGCTCACTTTGCAAATTTTATGTCAAAAAATTAAATTAATAAGGCATTAGTTTATAACAAAAAGTAATTCACAGTAATTTACAAAGTTCTATTTCTGATTGCCAAAATGTTAAGCACAAGCTATTTCCTAAAAATGTTCTCTACTTATTAATTTTCTAAAGACTGCTGTACTGAAGTCATAGCATGGAGAGGAGATTACTGTTGCAAGTTTCTCATACAGTACACATCGGGTCTACCTGTTTGAGAAGGATGGGACCAATCCACCAGCACTGACACTAGCACTGACAGCCCTCTCCTGACCATGCTGATCACAGCAAACCAGAGTTTCATTACGGAGAAGGGTGGGATTCCACCTGGGAATCTTACATGGCATACACAACCAAAGGAACAGGAGCAATGGTGGTAAGTTAAAGGAGTAGTTTTCTTCGAAAGTGCATCCATTTCCTCCCATCTAGATCTTTGCCGGTGAGGTTCTAACAAAAAAGGCATTTAAATGCACTGAAACATAATCTATATACGAAATAGAACATGTAACTACCGCTGAGGCACTGGTGGTGAAAGGTGCAAGCTTGGGGACATTGCTTCCCGCAGCAATGGACTGACCCAGTATGGCCAGTGAATGAAATTAGAGCTAGACATTTTTTTTTTTAATTAGCTATTAAAGTAATGTCAATTGTTCACAACTCCAGTATCCCCTACAGGTCATGTTTTCAGATTTTTGGTCATGTTTTCAGGATTTTTGGATTTGCAATCACATGGGATAATTAATGAGCCAGCAAAATAGATTATGTACACGGTTAAAGAAATTCACAAAGCATGACCAGTTTGTGGTACTAGACTGGGGTTGAGAACCACTGCTCTACGGAGTTGTGTTAATAGAGAAGATACTTCCACAAGTTCTTTCCCACTTGTATAAAGTGTGCCTCTTTGTGACAGCAGTAATCGCAAGCCATAACCTTAAACAGAAGACATAAAGGGGCATTCAATCATTGATCGCAGGTAATTATGTCGATGGGGGGCTATTCAATCATCCCTGATAAGTCGGCGCGAGATGCTGCTTATCGAGAATTTTGTTTCACCTGTTTCAGGCAGGTGAAGCAAACTCACCAAAAACAGCCCTGTTTGCATCCAAAAACAGGGTTGTTTCTACCGAAAACACACAGGTTTTTCGGATGTCCTAATTGGATATGCCCCCAAAAAAATATCAGGAAAATTTGCAGAAAACGTCTGTTTTTTGCTCATGATGCTTCTTTTCAGGCAATTGAGTACCCCCCGTAGTATTTTACCCACTGAATCTCTGAGCTTTAAGTAGCTGCATACTTTCCATGTACTTATACCTCCAGACATACAGGTCCCAGGCAATGGGTCTACTATGTTATGCCGACTGTCGGGATCCCAGCGCCCAGCATAATGGCGCTGGGATCCTGAACGCCGGCATGCTGGCAGCGGGGCAAGCGCAAAAGAGCCCCTTGTGGGCTCACTGCGCTCTGGAAACGGTGGCGCGCTATGCGCGCGATATTATTTATTCTCGCTCCAGGGTTGCCGTGGACCTCCCAAGAGAAAGAATAGTTGTCGGTATGCTGGCTGTCAGGATCCAGGCACCGGTATGCTGAGCGCCGGGATCCCGACAGCCGGCATATCATATGCCTCCCCCAGGCAAATACTTGCCAACTCAGCTGCAACCAGAGCACTGCCTGCAATTAGGGATGTCATCATTTAACTTCTGAAGAGTTAGAATATCTAAGTGTATACGTGTTATAGTTATATATTATTAAGTGTATAATCTGTTACCCATATTATATATAGAACCATTATTATATATTAACAGGCTTGGACTGGCCCACCGGGGTACAGGGGAAAACACCGGTGGGCCCCACTGCCTGGGGGCCCACCTCCTGCTCTAAGGATCAGGTTCCAGACTGTGCATTTGAATTATACATTATACATATGTTATACTATGGTATATTTACTACAGTGCATTGCTGTTATTATTCTGTTATTAATCTGATACATTATCATGCATGCAGCAGCTGAATTTACTGCATATATTTATGAAGGAGCCCAGACGTTGCACTCTCTAATGGTTAGTCAAACCAATGAGGTGGCAGGCCACATCCCCTCTGCAGACTGACCACACCCCTAAACATGGGCCCTTACCACTGCATTCCCCCGGTGGGCCCTACAAGCCCCAGTCCGACACTGTATATTGAAATTGACATTTTATATTGAAGTGGGGAGGGTGAGGCATGCAGGTGAGAGTTCAAAGAGGGAACGTAAAGGGAGGGACAAAAAGAGCCAAAAACTAAAAGAAAGCCAATAATAAAAATATTGCAATTATTGAGGGGTATACTGTCAAAGGAGGCAGATATTTTATAGTTGGGCAATGGATAACCATTCAGCTATAAAATGTATGTGAGGTGTTCATCAAAATACTGTTCATATATTCCATTAAGTGTTTCTGCCAAACTACTGTAGCTGAGAAGACTATGGGTGAGATTTAATTTAAAGGTGGAACTAAGCCAGAAAAATCCTTTTTTATTAGTTATGATATATTTCTAAGGAAATAGCTTGCAAACTGTTCAATATATACTTCAAGGAGAGACAAATACTAGAGAACTAGGGATCTCCTAGACATAGTTAAAGTTGCTCATAAACTCTAACCCAACCAGCCAGAAGAAGGGTCTGCGCCAAATTTTAGGGCATTATTCAGAGTTGAACGCAACTCCGATGGTGGGTGGAATGCACATGCGCTGGATCTGCAGTGCGCACGTGGTGTGATGCAGCTGCGCCTCCTGTCACAGTGTCGAGGAAGCTGCAGCCTGTTTTGGGGACGGGGAGGGTGGCTGTTTTAGAAAAGGCAAATGTCTGTGTCTTCTGTCTCAGATTTACTGACCTTGGCTGCAGAGTTTGTGCAGCCATTCTGAGTAAGCTTAGGTTTGCTCAGATGGCTAATGGCTGTCCGATGGTCACCCAATGCTGCCTCATGCGGCATTAGCATTTTTTCGCACTGCTGCTCTGTCCAAAGAAGCAGCTGCGATACAAATAGCATACAACTCTGAATAAGACACATAGAGTGCGTCTATACATTTTAGGGATTACATCTATTGGTGACTTCCCCTGCAATGAGGGGTATTTAATGACTGATGAAAAACAGTTTTACTATACATCTTTAATAAAGTGCTGCCTGACAAAATGCATCAGATGTGATAACTGAAAGGAGGGAACTGAGACCTTTTAATCCAGTGGTTCCCAAACTTTCTCGAGTCATGGTGCCCTAGAGTATCAGAATTTTTTCATGGCACCCACAGGCAGAGGCATTTTAACAGAAGAGGAGGCCCATGTGCAGACTCTGGGTCGGCCACCTCATCTTCATGGCGCAGTAGACTGGCATTGTGCCAGAGTCTACTGTGCATGCGCAGGTCTGCATGAAAACATTGTGCCCGCCATGTCCCAAGGACTAAAACCCTAGTGCTCAGGACTACGGAAAGGTAAGTAAAAAAACATGGGTGCAGTGTGTGTGGTGTGGCTCACCTAGACCCAGGGGCCCGTGTACACTGCACACATTGCACCCATTATAGAAAGGCCAATATCCATAGGCCAAAAGTTTCTTATTTAGATATTCAGAACAAAATATTAAATTAAGTAAATTATGTTTATATGTCATACTTAGGGTCAGTAATGTGGTGAGGGACAGGATTCACTACTTTGTCTCTATATATTTAATGATTGGAAACCACAAGCACTGTTTTTTTCTATTACATTGACCGTAGATATTTGGAATGGTTCTGTACCACCAACCCGGGGCACCCTGCAAGTACCCCGAGGTACCCCAGGGTGCCTAGGCAGACAGTTTGAGAACCACTGTTTTAATCTCTACAGTGTCACCTTTAGGTTAGAGATGTATTCTCTCTGCTCCATCCAGGACTGAGTCTTTGTTACATAACAAAAGTAATCTTTCCATTCATCCTACTTGCAAATTCCACCTTGACAGAGATACTATACGTTGTCTATGCTCAGATCCTGTAATCAACATGATAGAGCTTTCTACTGTATGTCGGCATTTGGGTTTGTTATACATTTTTTAAAATCCATTACAGCTTTTTGCATTTGCAATATCCTGTTCTTTCCTTTGGGACAGAAACAGTTCCTCATAGAAGTCTCTGCACTTAATTTTACCATGTATGAGTATTGAAGTGCATATTGTTATTCTCTGATTCATTACCCCTCCTGCAGTGCAATTATTTCAGCAGCTCCTTCTACTTTTGTATATTTTTGTTGGAAGTGTTTTTATTTTTCACTAATCTACTGTATTCGCTAAAATCTGTCATTTTGATATCCTCAGTTGATTTACTCAATTGCAATTTATACAGTATCTATCGATTAAATAATTAGCACTTATCCATGTGCTATTATTGTTCACTACATGCTGCCATATTTCTATGACTGTTCATGCCATAAAACACTATACTGTAGTCCATAAAGAACCTGCTCTCTTAGCAGCAATGGGGGTAATTCCAAGTTGATCGCAGCAGGAAATTTTTTAGCAGTTGGGCAAAACCATGTGCACTGCAGGGGAGGCAGATTTAACATGTGCAGGGAGAGTTAGATTTGGGTGTGGTGTGTTCAATCTGCAATCTAATTTGCAGTGTAAAAATAAAGTAGCCAGTATTTACCCTGCACAGAAATAAAATAACCCACCCAAATCTAACTCTTTCTGCACATGTTATATCTGGCCCCCCACCCCCCCCCCCACTGCAACGCACATGGTTTTGCCCAACTGCTAAAAAATTTCCTGCTGCGATCAACTTGGAATTACCCCCAATGTGTATTACAGAGACCATTTAAACTAATCAACTGTTGCTCTAAATCGAGCAATAAAAGCACATTAAAAAAAAAAAGCACATAAAAGCAAGAAACTCAATGTTTATTCTATGTGGAAAAAAAAATCACAACTATAATCCATTATTCCTCAATAACCTTACCACTTATCAAAATTGTGCAACCTTATTGCACATCTACATCACGATCACACACTCTATCGAATGACACCTGAACCATCAACATCAGGGTTGTTATTTCGGAGTAGTTGCTTTCGCAACAGAATTGCTTAGCCGGTTACATAATATACAGTAGATTCACACAATCACGTCAGTTCCCAATCAGCAAAATCATCTGTGACAGATTATACATATCTAACTCTGTCATTTTCCACAGATGTTCCGGAGTGTGATAATGAATTACAGTTTGAGTAATTAATTTTCAAAGTTCTCTATAAGGTTACTCTTTGTAATAATCATAAATAATGTTCAGGAATTTAGAACTTTCCCTCTGTTAAAATGCCCCATTGCAGCTCAGCTATGCCTACTCAGTTACAAATATACAAAATGTTACTCTGCATCTCTCATACTTGTATGCGCTCAGAGTATCCGATAAGCTTTGCATATGTTTATGTTAAACTCTTCATCAGTACCTATAATAATGGGCAAGATTTCATTAACTGATTATACCAGTGGTTCCCAAATTCAGTCCTGAGGACACCATAACAGTCTAGATTTTAAGGATATACTTGTATGGCCATAGAAGTTTCAATCAAATTGAGGTACTAATAAGCCATACATTATGTGCTCAAGCATGGCTATGCTTAAATCCAGGACTGTTAGGTGGCCTTTCAGGACCAAGTTTGGGAACCCCTGGTTTATACCATTAGGGATAAACAAGAAGTCATGCAATTAAACAAGTGTATTTCTCAACCTTTTTTTATTGCTATGCCTTTAAAAATATGAGTGACTAAAATGTTAGTCTTAAAAACTATAGAGATTAATAATTGTGCTTTTATTGATATCGAGTCAACACTTTCAGAGCTTTTATTGCATCCATTGTTGTATCTGGATATTAAAGGCCAAACCCAATACCATCATCAACACATAAACTATATATACTGTACGTTGCTTGTTGCATGGCAACAAGAATTGATTTCAAAATAAAAAAGTGTGATGATTTAGTGATTGCTGGTAGCAGTTTATAAACCATGTTAAGTTTCTTCTCTTTGCAACATGCGACAGACATTAGCAAGACATTGTTAACTGTTGTATTATCACCAGTAGTATTATATTAATAGAAAATATACTTTAGTACAGTACTTGTTTAGTTTAACATTATTGCTTGCAAATATTACTTACAGTATAGGCATGTTTGTTAATGTATTTTTGCGTATATTCTCAGACATCTGCTGTTTTAGGAGAAATACTGCAACTCGTACTTAGGTATCCCAGCAATGTACAGTATAATGAAGGTACCGCAGCAGATTTCTGAGATATCTGAGGAAGTCCCTCTATTTTCCTAAAAGAAATCCCCTTATTTATTACCAGTTATTTATATAGTGCACACATATTCCGCAGCGATTTACCGAGAATATTTGCCCATTCACATCAGTCCCTTCCCCAGTGGAGCTTACAATCTATATTCCCTATCTGATATACACACACACATTCACGCTAGGGTTCATTTTGTTGGGAGCCAATTAACCTACCAGTATATTTTTGGATTGTGGGAGGAAACCGGAGAACCCGTGGGAAAACCACGCAAGTAAGGGGAGAATATACAAACTCTGCACAGTTATGGCCATGGTAGGATTTGAACCCATGACCTCAGAGTGCTGTGAGGCAGTAATGCTAACCATTACACCATTCGTACTGCCCAAGGTTTCTATGGGGACTTATATGTACCAAGCTCTGAAAGGTTAAGCTTTCAAAGCTTGACCCCTGACAGCTAATGTAGCTGTTGACCTTCCTGAAGTACGAGCAGAAATTTGTGCAAAGTTGGGCTTTGGGGATAGTTGCAAATTCTGGGTGCACCATAACTGCAGCACACCTGGCACTTAGCACGGGAGAAGCTACTTAACGTGGCTAAGAAAAGGGTTTGTTGCGCAAACAATGTAACAGCTCTCGTGCAATTTAGATAGGAGACATGGGAGTTACAAACAAATCAATGACCCTCTAGGAGTTAGTGCATAGTTGCCTACCCTCCTGCATTCTGAAATGAAAAAGTAGCAAAATAAGTAAAATAAATCAGAGATATATACAGTACATTCAAATGGTATCATCAATGTTATTTACCTGCATTAGTTATAAGGCACAATGATCCCTATGGCTACATGCATTTTAAATAAGGTTTCTCGTGGCCACTTACAGTATATGGAACCTCTTGTAAAACACAATACATGAACAAATCCTGAAAAATAGTGTATTTTCTTCAAGAAGTAGATCTTACTGACTTTGGGACTCATTTACATTTGGATGGAAGTAATTTTAATGACACGCCTCTTAGATGTAGCAGTACGCATCCACGCTCATAGGCGTTACTTTCACATTCTCCCTGAAATTTATTTTCAAAAGTAGGCAAGTATCAGTTAGTGTCATATACATACTGTACCCATTTCTCATTAGTGGAAAAGTCTGACCTTCCCTCAAATGACAGCTTTACAGAGAGAAAGAGTCACGTATTCATACAGTGCATATTTGGTTCAACCTTGTAACCTCCTCCGAACAGAAATTACCTACTTCTGGCACATATTTTAAGGTTAAGGAGAGAATATGCCTTTTTTTTTTTTTAAGTTTACCTTGAAAATCCCCTTGTATTTCTATAGAAAATAACATTGGTTAGTTAGTGATAAGTTGCTTTGGATGTGCAGTACCACTGTTGTCACCAGATCATGTCAGCATTGTAACCAACACCTAACAAATAATCTGTGATTTTCCTGGATATGATGTGTGATGAACAGTCCATAAAAAAATCTCTTATGCTTTTCTATTATTTTAGTCTACATAAAACAGGAGCTGTCATGTCTGTATGAGTTTGTGTTCCCGGACTGGAATCTGGCTTTGGAGTAGGATGAGAGTCTGTATGAAGGAATTTTGGTGGCTTGATAAAGTTCCTTTGCATGGACTGGAACCTGAGTACAGACAGTGAAGGAGTTGATGGTACTCTTGGCCAGGCTTTATAAGTCTGTGTAGGAACAAAAGCTAGTCGAGAAGCAACAAAGGACAACTGGCTAGGGCCTGTTGGTCATGGTCCGACAAGAAGTCTGGGAGCGGTAGAATACTCAACTGTGTAAAGGATCTACAGGGTAGAGTTCTGTAGAATGGTCTTTGGATCTGGACCTGGAACCAGGACTAGAAATAGGGCAATGGAACCAGACACTGAGCTGTGACTGATATTAACTGTAATTGCTGGAGACAAGGCTGATCCCGAAATTGCTGAAGACCAGGCTGGAATTGGAATTGCTGAGAACTGTGCGTAGTTGTTTTGAAATGGTCAGAAACAGGAATTGCAGAGACCCAGGCTGGAAGGGAACTGCTTTGAACCTTGCTGCAATCGGAATTGGCGAAAACTGGGCTGTAACCAGAATTACTTTGAACCGGTCTGTTACCCGAATTTGCTGAAAAATGGTCTGGAACTGGAATTACTACTGAATTCAGGATAGAACTTGCTTTTCCAATGGAAATCTTAGAGAATGCATGCTGAGGAGCACAGAGGGTCTGATCCCAGAGTGGGCTGTGAGACACGTTGCACTATTGACCAGCCAGCTTTCCAGGAAGTCTTCTTATATGGACTACTGGTTGTGGATTGGATGCTGGAGTATGGATTGTATTGGTGGTGCAGTGGTCACCTGACTTGGACATACATGGCTGTGCCCTATGACCGAAGCTGGCTGGAGCCACAGAGTGGGAGACACTGAACTTGCCTACAACTTTACTATGCAGACACCAGCAGTAAGCAATGCAGAATGAAGCAGCAGTAGACAGAGGAGGGTCCGCTCTTATCTGTCTGATGCTGAAGCTGTGTCATTGTCCAAAGCAGCTGTGTTATTGTCCAAGCAGCAAGTACTGGTGTCTGAGGTCACTGCACTAGGTAGTGACAGTACCTCCCTTTTACGAGTAGCCAGTTGACACTTCTTTACTTTGTGAGGGAACGTATAGTGACAAGCTTGAATCAGATGAGGAGCATGAATGACAGAAGAACTGATCCAGGCTCTCTCTTCAGGTTCATAACCTTTGCAGTAAATGAGATACTCATCTTTTTTCTTGACAAAGCAAACAGTAACAAAATGCTAAAGTTAATCATTATCAGCAATTGTATGAAGGGTGTGCAATAAGTTTCCGTATGCATAAAAAGTATTATATTTACAAACATAGTGAACATACATTTTTTCAAAGTACTGTATTCACCTGAGCAGTCTGGCATGCGACCAAATCACTTGGTGAAGCAAGGATGGGTAGATATTAACTACACTGAGGTCTGGCTAAATGGTTCATGGTGACTGCTATTAATCAAAGTTGGCCACCTTGTGGAATTATATGAATACAAATTAACTTACAGCGTTCAAAATCCTTATGTCTGCTGGGTCTTGGTCCAATAGTGTGGTGTATATCATTATGCGTGGTAAAGTGGACAGATTATATAAATATTGTCAGTATGTTACCGTATACACTCTTTATTGTGTCTTGCATGATTAACAATATACAGGGCCTTATTCAGCTCACATCGATACAGCGATGTGAATACATTTCCCGGCATTTACTGCAATTGCGCAAATGCAGGTCCCATTCTGCACATGCACCAGGCGGAAAATGCAATTGCATCGCAGTGATGCAAACGCCTCTGCCTGATTGACAGGTAGAGGCGATCGCGGGGCAGGCTGGGGCATGATGCAGCATTGCATTTGGCAGATGTGGTGTCGGAAACGGGGCAGGTTCGGGGTGGCCACATGACACCCAATGCGGCCGCTGCAACCCAAAGAAATGGCCTCTTTCGCCTGCCTTCCCACCCAGACAGCAGAGGCAGGGGGGCATCCACATTTCAGCAAAGCAAATGCAATTGAATTGTGATTGCATCGCTGCTTGGCATTTGCATGCTGGGCAGCCTTACCCTGTGCTAGGCAGCCCCCAGCATGTGATCTCAAGCAGTTGCAGTTTTGCTAAAATATCATAACTGCAACTGAAGCTGAATAAGGTCCATAGCTCCATCAATCAATCACATGTTGTAACAATACAGTTCCGATGAAATTAGTAAATAATAGAAATAATCAAAAACAACTTTGTAATAGAAAATTGAATAATTGTATAGCGCAATCACTGCACTGATACTGCTCAATTGTCCATGCCTATAAATCTGTAGTTTACTGTTAATAGGCTGGGTTGGTATGGTTTAGTAATGTTCCATAATGTATCAGTCTTATTGGGAGATTAGGCAGCGGCGTCCTGCTTATCTAAAAGGATATTTGTGCACCTGTCATTGTGGCCAATACAATCCAGTACTTGCCTGGTTTTCCTCTTCTGGCAGAGTGACTTCAGAAGAGCAAATTAGGTAACAGCAGGAGATCTGGATTGGCCATCCCCATCACAGTGGGACTGTCAGTGGTGCATTCCAAGGGGGGATTTGAGTGCTATAAGTTACTTTGTATTCACTTGGTGAAGTAGCTGGACCAGTTTGAAGCAGGTATGTCTTCTACTTGCTGGATGAAGGTCTCCACTGCAGCTTCTTATGAAATATAATCCTACGCATCCTACACTTGATTTGTGGGAACACAAAGAAGTCACAAGAGTCCAGGTCTGGACTGTATGGCAGATGACCATATACCACGATGCATTCACAGGCTAGAAAAATCACCACTCTCCTGGACTTGTGGGCAGGTGCATTATCTTGGAGATGGGCACCATGAGCGTGAGTTCTTGGATGGCACCTGGAAATGGCTTCCAGCACTTTTATCAGGCATTGTTTGACGCATCAATGCTTGCTGCAGTTGATCAAAACTCTGCTGTTGTTTCAGACCACTCTTATAGTTGTAGAAGATCGTGGCTCTCCAGTGGCCTCTGTCGAGCTCCATAATGAATTTGAGAAGGAAGCGAACATGCTGACTTCTTTGGTTTGCAGTGCTGCTTATATATGGTTCTGTGGCTTGACATTTCACAATAAATTTTGTTATAGATTATAGTTCAAAACCAGATGGTTAGATTATGTGTACTATACCTATGCACTGCACATCCGAAAACTTATTTCACACTCCTTGTTTTCCCAGTAGTTTTCCAAATACTTCTAGAAAATAAAAGCTTCATACTGTATAATGTTGCATACTGTCGTTAATTATATCTAAATGACAGGCCTTTCCCAAGAGATTCACAGTGCAACCCCCTCCATATCTGTTTAGTTATCTTATGGTCTAGTCAGAGCCAGTAGGCAGTAAAAGGCAGCTGCTAAGAGAGTCAGAATTTGCCTCAATACAATTAACTACTGTATGTCTCTGAATGTCACTTTGATGCTTGTGGTGGCACCAAGAGATAATTTCAAGTTAATACAAAGCCACATCCCACTAGTTAATTACATCTGACCACCACCTCCTTTGACTACTGGCTCCTATGCCTGTCCTCTTCCACTTGATCCACACAACATAAGCAATTTATTCATTCTTTGATGAGCAGGAATCCTGTGAAGTTGAATAATATGAGGGGCTGGGTACCCATGACATCTAGTGCCCTTACATTGGTGCTGTCTGGAGGTGTTATGTCAGCGCTAACTTGGTTGCTATAACCACAGGTCTAGATCACCACAAGTCTAGATTACGTCCACAACAAAGTAATGATTCCAACTATTTTAAGATTTCTGTGATCCTTCATGTGGTCACCAATTTTAGTTTGTAAATGTTTTTCCATCTTCTAACAAGCTGAACAATGTGTCCCTATTTGTCCATCTGGTACCTGGTGGCTTAAACACTTGGAGAATTCTGAATGTGAGCAAATCTCAGCTGAAGACTGCACTTTTCTATGTACAGTATAGTGATCAGTCAAACTTCAGATGCGTAACTCCTGCCAGTGCCATCTCAAGAAGGGATCCCCAATTATCTGCAGCAGGGAGTGTACACACTTTCAAAGTATCATATTTTATTTTTATTCTTTTAAATACTTTTATACAAAAATATTTTTATGTTGCAATAGATGAAAGTTTAATTCAAGAAATTCCTTCCTATCTGTTCAAATAACATTAAGTATAAAATATCACATCTCCTATATATTAGCCCAGATCTGTGACTCTGTGTATAATGCTGGGTGGAGTCACAATGCTGGGCGGAGTCACAATCACAGATCTGGGCTAATATATCCGTGGGTGCTCCCGTGCCTGAGCACCCACGGCCAATGAGGAGTACCCACAAAACCAATCACGCCCCCCCCCCCCTCAGCAGTAGATGAGATGTGCTGGGGGCTGCGGAAGTGCTTTCATACATTGCTGTGTGCAAAGTCCCACCAAATATGGCCCCCGCC
The DNA here is from genome assembly GCF_028390025.1 of Pseudophryne corroboree. NCBI lineage: Eukaryota > Metazoa > Chordata > Amphibia > Anura > Myobatrachidae > Pseudophryne > Pseudophryne corroboree. Next base: position 286,816,028 of record NC_086449.1, read on the forward strand.
AAGGAGGAGACAGACGCTAGAGGTCACATTTGACCTATAGCGCCTGTCTCCTCGGCAGCGGCCATGGTAAGATTTTTTATTTTACACTGCAATGTACAGAAGTGCTTCCGCAGCCCCCTGTTCATCTCAATCCACTGCAGGGGCTGTGGAGGCTAGTAGTGTAATTAATTATGACCACACCCACCCTCACTTACTTTACTGGGGCTGTGCCCAACAGACTCCTGCCAACGCAATTTGCACCCCTGGCAATGGACATTTAACCCCTGGCAACGGACATTTAACCCCCTGCCAATGCGCATTAAACCCATGGCAATGAGCATGAAAACCCTGACAACGGACATTAAACCCCTGGCAACGGACATTAAACCCCTGGCAATGCGCATGAAACCCCTGGCAATGAACATTAAACCCCTGGCAACGCATATGCAACCCCTGGCAATGGACATTAAACCCCTGGCATAGTGCATGAAACCCCTGGCAATGAACATTAAACCCCTGGCAACGCGCAGGAGACCCCTGACAATGTGCATGAAACCCCTGTCAACATGCTGGAGACCCCTGACAACGAGCATGAGACCCCTGATAACAGGTAGGTAACTTAAAAGTCATTAGAAGCCTTACTGTGTGACATCATTTGTAAGGGGCATAAAATGGTGTCAGGACCCCCTCTACCATCCGTGGCACTACCGCACCCGCCCCTTCCCCATCTGCAGCACCTCCGGAACCCCTCCCCCATCCTCAACAGCCCCGCACCAGCCCCTCCAACACCCGCAGCACCCCGCCCCTCACCCACCTGCAGGCCATCCGGACCCCCTCCCTCATCCACTGCCCCACTCCCCCGCCCCTTCCACGTCGCAAGGGGCTACATCCCCTTTACCATCGGATGCCCTTTCGTTGTGCAATATTTAACCTCTAACAAAACTAAGAATGCAGGTAATACTCCAAATAATACAAATATTGGACGCCAGAAAGGCATGCAGGGGTTAAGGGGGTGTAGTCCCATGCGACGGTGTGAAGAGCGCCATAGGGAGCAATGAGTCACCTAGTTTTACATATGACACTAATTAATGAGGATCAAATGGGCGCTACAAAGATGGGCTCTGTTTTGTCCTGAGCTTCTTCCTCTTACATCTCCACTGCACTCAGTATATAGGAGCCTGTGATATAGGAGGAAAGCACACAGGTGGAACAGCCCAATAACAAACATGGAGACACCAAGTTGGCTGCTTCTTTACAGCACACCTCCTACTCAAATGTACCTATTGGATTAATGTTTTTGTTCAATTAGAATTTTTTTTTTTATTACTCTAGTTTAAGATGATTGGATTTAGTATGGAGTTCTACTGTATTTATAAATCATCATAGAAAATATAACTAAATGAATATGTCATTTTATAGCACAACCATAAAATAATGCAATGTCGTTCTGAAAAGCTCCAGGCCATACTTACACAGATTGAGTATCCCTTATCCAAAATTAAAAATCACAAATTTTTTGTTCCCCTACTAAGATAATGACACATATATATGTATATTATATATCTATATAATATATCTATATATCTATATATATATATATATATATATATATATATATATATATAATATTTATGTCATTATCTAAGTAGGGGACTAAAAAGTGTGGGATTTTGAATTTTGGATAATTGATACTCAACCTGTACCACTGGTTCCCGAACTTTTCTGACTCATGGCACCCTAGAGTATTAGCATTTTTTTCATGACACAACTAGGATAAAAGTTTTTAGCAATAAATATGGAAAAAATTATTAAATAAAGTAAATTGTGCCTAGCTGTCATTCTTCGCTTCAGTTATAAGGTGGTATACAGTTTTGCTTATGTTTGTCAACGTATTCTATTATTGGTAGTCACTAGCGCTGGTATTGCGTATCACTCTGGCTAATAGTAATTTCATTTTTGTTCCTGGACCACCAACCTGATGCACCCCTGCAAGACCCTCACAGATTATATATATATATAGGCACAATAAAAAAATACTGCGCCACGTGTGAAAAAAAATATTATTAAGGGTAGATGAAAGGTAGAAAAATGAAAAATGGACACTTCCCAGTATGTAAGGGCGTCAGCTGGACGCCAAGTACATAGAGGTGGTAAAACCCTGTAGAGAATTAAGTATAAAGCAACGGAATAGGGGTATAAGCGACCAGTGGTGTCACATACAAATGTTGTAAATTTAGACAAAACAGGTACCCAGATTAAAAAGAATATATACAATTTATTTGTAACAACATAAAATTTAAAGAAAACTTTATAAAAAAGCATTCAAATATGAAAAAAAAATTGGGATATACAAGAAATAAAGTGCGAACAGTTATTACTGAGACAGGTACAAAATAATATCTTATCTTAATCAGAGGTCAAATAAGGTAGGCCAACGTGCTTCATCTCTCAGACTTCATCAAGAGGTACCCCTTGATGAAGTCTGAGAGACGAAACACATTGGGCTACCTTATTTGACCTCATTTACTGTATTATACATATTATACCTTATTTCAGGAGAAAGAAGAAACCTGACAGGCAATGTATGAATTTACATTTAAACACTTCTACCGTCATAATCAATGTACTATTTATTATGTTATATTTAACTAAACCTGTATCACAGTTATTTTATTACAACATTTCTTTAAATAATATAAAAAAAAAACAATATTCTAGTATCATATTCAATGCATATGACTGCCTCTAATGCTAATGTTCTTCATCAGCAGCAATGGAAAACAGGATATCTGTTCCAGGACAGTTTTCCCTTAGTCAGTAACATTATCTGCAAGCCACCAGGGTGGTAATGAACACTCTCTACTAATCGTTCCTACATTTTTTTTTTACATTGCCAGTAAATCTACGTTAGTGGAAAAGGACATGTGTATAATAGGACATATGCTTGCTGAAGAGTATAATGCTGGGGAAATTATAGGAAGACTCACTGAGGTTATGCAGTAGCACAAATTATGGCAATAAAGATTCCTTATTGATTTTAACCTCTTTGTTACAGAAGTGGTTCCCTAAGCTGCATGCCACTCAGTACCTTAATGGCAGGCAACACCCTCATTGACATATACATTTTGAACATACTGTACTACCAATGTGAAAAAGAAAATCCATAGTATACAGTACTTGCAGAAATGGACCTGTTTTATCAGTAAAGATGCTAAAAAGGTACAACATGGTGCTAAAATTGTCCGTACTTCATTGTTAACGTAAGTGCTCATGAACAATACCTACAAGTATAAAGTGTTCAAGAGTGCTAAGACCACTTCTCTACTAGTGTCTTCCATGACAATGGAGTTACAAGTCACGGTATACTAAGACCACTGAATCCCTTCTTATACATCTCTACCAGTGTATTCCATGGCTCAGCACTAAAGATAGAACCTTCACCTAGTTAGATGATAAATGTTACAATTTATTGCATTTGGACAGGACACTATGCACAAATGAAGTTATGAATAATTATTAAATTCTATGTACCTGCCTCTACTTACATCATTAATACAGTATATACTAGAATTTGTGAATAGTCTATCGCTCCCCTCTCACCAGACTGCAGATGTCTCCTCTCCCAGCTGGGATCTCTGAATGGTGTACTGATCTGTGCCTATGTAGATGGGACAGCTGTTTGCCATTACCGATTATAAAGATATTGTTGTAGTTTTGTGGTTATTAACAATCTTACATAAAAAGCTGTGTGCTAAAATTGATCAGAAATAAGACACAAGCAGCTGTAGTGAGATCTCGAGCATGCGCCCTGGAGCCGCCCAGGGTGTCCTCCACAGAGCCTCTGCATCCTGCAATGAAACCACGTGTGCGCTGCTCAGGAATGCGCAGGGGCTGCTGAGATAAGGAGAGTTGTGCATTTGCAGTAAAGAACACAGTGCCGATATGAAATGCCAAAAGTGGGGGAGCGCACATCACAGGGAGGATTATTTAACGCTCTCCCACATTGGCATGATCAGGTGTAATACATTACGTTGATGTGTGGATCCGCTTCACCGCGATCCGGAGGTGAAGTGGATCCTCAGATTCCACACACATAAGGAATGAAACGGTATGTTAGGGAACTACTAAGGTTCAGAAAATAAACTAAGCCACTATTATGGGGCATAAAATTAGCAACTGCTACAGAGAGGTGTCTCTATAAAAGCATTGGGATAGGGGCCCTTCTAAATGTTGCTATGGGGCCCACAAAGTTCTGGTTACGAGCCTGATTGTGAGATACCTGTGGGTTATGAAGACTTTGCACAATGAAATACAGCATGAAATATAACAAAAATACTGTACTTTTGGCAATTGGAGCCAGATTCATCTCATACAACTTTTCAACAGTGTTACATTTTACCCACACACCTATCAGGCAGCAGTGCGAGACCCCCTCCCATTCCCGCTTCCCATTCCCTCCCTCCCCAGGACCACATGAATTCCAGTTCCATCTCATTTATACTCCTTCTAATGAGAACTGGGATAAATACATTCACATGCATGCACTTGTGCACTCAAACATGTACATTTTTGCACATGTAAACAGACACAGAACTTAGACATGGTATACAGTCACCATGTTGACAATGATAATGTCGACACCACAATATCAAAAGTTATGATGCTGACATTGTTGAAATGTCAACATGGAACATGTCAACATCTGCAGTGTTGTCACATTCAAAATTCACATTCACAGGGAGGGTTAGGCTGTGGGACTGGATAGGTAAGGTTAGTCTGTGGGATGTTTACGGTTAGGCACTAGGGGATGGTTAGTGTTATGCAACGGGAGGGAAAGCTTAAGATTCGGCAGTAGGGGAGGTCAGTATTAGGCTGTGGGAGGGAAGGGTTAGGACTTCGTATAGGGGCGAGTGTTACTCATTGCTGAAACTACTGAATGACAGCCAGAAGTCACCATCCTCTGACCACTGTACCCAGAAGACATGGCTGGTGGGTATGGAGATCTGCTACCAGGTAAGTGTCTGCTACACCAGAGCACTCCGGGGCAGATGTATTAAGCCTGAAAAAGTGATAAAACATTACAGGTTCGAAAAATGACAGGAACTGAATGGCTGGTGCATTATCATCTTCCACTTATCACTGCCCAACGAAGCCCCTTGTGGGCTTGCTGCGCTCACCATGCAGCGTGCTCGGTGGCTTGGTGCACTCGCCACAGCTTCTATTCCTACTCTATGGCTGTTGTGAACACCCACGGGTTGGAATAGTCCCTGTTAGTTGGCATGCTGACTGGCGGGCTGTCAATCGGTCGGGATCCCGGCATCAGTATAGTGACCGGCGGTAACATAACTACATCCCAATTACAGTATATGCAGTATGTGTTTATGTGGATCCTTCCTGCTAAAACTGCAAGTACAAATTTAAAAAAACAAACAAAAAAACATAATTTTATATCATGTTTTTTTCCAAAGCAAAGAACATATTAATTGAAAAAATGCTGTTGATCCCCTCGTTATGTCCCCCCCCATTATTTTGTAAAGCATGTGTTTCCTGTTGATGTACATTTTGTTACATTATATTAAAACTTTTTCATAAACAATATTGTTATTAAAAAAGAAATATGCTGTTTTTTTTTTTTTCTACGTTACCTACTTGGGCACTTGGTTTAATAAATGTCCCCCTGCGTACTTCTAATATAATTTTTTTCTGCATGTAAATTAACATAAACATATTAATAGTTTAACGTCAAAAATAAAATAAAAATAACCATATTAAGTAAAATACATTGCATTTAGCCATGACACTCCAAAGGAACTGACGCTACAGTATGAAAAAAAGCATTTTTGCATTTGAAGTTTAAAAATATAATTGAGACTTCATAATGTAAATAAATAATACATAATTTCTCAGTACTTTATATCAGTATAAAAAGGATTGTGAATGTTAATGTGCTGATTTTTTTTTATTATTATAAACCCTTTAATTAATAATTGAATTTAAAATTTTTCAAAAACATTTTATATAGCCCTGTATGCAGACGCATTTGTGAGCTGGGGACAAGCAAAGGCAGCGCCATAGAACGCTATACAGTAATATGTACACAAGCTTATGAGTTTGACCCTTAGCTTAGAACAGTGGGGCAGATGTATTAACCTGCAGGAGGCATAAGGAAGTGATAAACCAGTGATATGTGCAAGGTGATAAAGGCACCAGCCAATCAATTCCAATATGTAAATTAACAGTTAGGATCTGATTGGCTGGTGCCTTTATCACCTTGCACATATCACTGGTTTATCACTTCCTTATGCCTTCTCCAGGTTAATACATCTGCCCCAGTGTCCCATATAACAAGCATTCTAATTAATTTAATGCCAGCCTAACTTAATTACACTGGATATCACAGATGGTGACATTGAGCGGTAAGAGGGTTAAAGTGTTTCTTTTTAGTGTACTGAGTTAAAACAAGTAAAAAAAGAGTAAAAATATTAACATACACAACATACTGCCGAGTGACTTTATTATGCAGTCAAACACGTGTAAGCATTACCAGGGTCGGACTGGCCCACAGGGGTACAGGGGGGAACCCCCGGTGGGCCCCACTGCCTAGGGGCCCACCACTTCCTCTAGGGATCAGATTTTGCAGTTGAATTATACATTATGCATATGTTACATTATACTGCACAGGACTATGGTGTACTTTCTACAGTGCATTGCTGTTATTAATCTGGTACATTATCACACATGCACTAGTAGTATTTAATATTTATTTATCAAGGGGCTCATAACATGCACTACTGTTTCGCCAAGCTTCTAAGCATGGGCCCCTATCACTGCATCTTCCCGGTGGGCCCTTCATGCCCCAGCCCGACACTGAGCACTTCAATAATGCCACCACTCATATACTACATGTACAGCTTTCTAAATCAGATATTTTAATGATAAAATATTTATTTAGCTTAAATCAAAACAATACTTCTTTTACATTTACAATTTTACTGTATATATATATATATATATTTACACAGCATATACAGTATATATATATATGCACACTATATATATATATATATATATATATACTGTGTATATATATATATATACACATATATATGACTGTACAAATTATTGTATTATTTTCTATAGTGCCACAGATATAAATCATATGAGCTACATGCAAAACTATAACATACATAGAGAAGGCATATTTGTATAAGCTTATAACTTAATAGTGCTAGTAGACAGATCAAAGTGTTAACAGTGTTGTCCACTTTTGGATAGAGATGAGCGGGTTTGGTTCTCAGAGAACCGAACCCTACCAGACTTCACGTCAACGAGCCCGGATCCGAGTCATGCTCAGGTTTTCCTGATTGACTCGGAAACCAGAACAAGGCAAAACCTCATCATCCCGCTGTCGGATTCTCGTAAGATTTGGATTCCATATAAGGAGCCGCGCGTTGCGCCCATTTTCACTCCAGTCTCGGAGAGTGTAGTGAGAGAACGTGCCTCCGTCCTCAGTGTCTGTGTGGGCGGGAAAGTGGGGTGGCGATACTAGTACTGTCTTGTGCTGCTCAGTCCAGTGTAGTCAGTGTCTTATGCTGCATCAGTCCAGCCAGTCACAGTGTTGGTGTCCTCTGCTGCTATATGTCCCCAGTGCTGCTGGCTGCTGTATACGTCCCATGCAGTTTTACTGTGTTGTCTTGCTTCAGACCAGGGGTATTGTCTCTCTTGTGCAGCATCAGTCCAGTGACCAGTCAAAGTGTTGGTGTCCTCTGCTGCTATATGTCCCCAGTGCTGCTGGCTGCTGTACAAGTCCCTTGCAGTTTTGCTGTGTTGTCTTGCATCAGACCAGGGGTAATGTCTCTCTTGTGCAGCATCTGTCCAGTGACCAGTCACAGTGGTGGTGTCCTCTGCTGCCATATATCCAGTGTTACTGGCGTATAATACCAGTGATATTGCCGTATAATTCCCGTGATACTGGTGTATAATTACAGTGATATTGCCGTATAATTCTCGGGATACTGGCGTATAATTCCTGTGATATTTCTGTATAATTACAGTGATATTGCCGTATATTTCTCGGGATACTGGCATATAATTCCTGTGATATTGCCGTATAATTACAGTGATATTGCCATATAATTCCCGTGATACTGGCGTATAATTCCACTGATATTGCCGTATAATTCTCGGGATACAGGCGTATAATTCCAGTGATATTGCCGTATAATTCCAGGGATATTGCCGTATAATTCCCGTGATACTGGCGTATAATTCCTGTGATCCTGCCATATAATTACAGTGGTACTGGCGTATAAGTCCAGTCTAGTGATACTGCCGTATATATCCAGTGATACTGCCGTATATGTCCATTGATACTGCTGTATATGTCCAGCGGTACTGCCTTATAAATCCAGTGATCCTGCCGTATAATTCCAGTGATCCTGCCGTATAATTCCAGTGATCCTGCCGTTTAAGTCCAGTGATCCTTCCGTATAATTACAGTGATACTGGCGTATAAGTACAGTCAAGTGATACAGCCGTATATGTCCAGTGATCCTGCCGTATATGTCCATTGATACTGCCGTATAAATCCAGTGATCCTGCCGTATAATTACAGTGGTACTGTTGTATAAGTCCAGTCCAGTGATACTGCTGTATATATATATATATATATATATATAAGGTCATGGGTTCTATTCCCACCATGGCTCTACCTGTGCGGAGTTTGTATATTCTCCACGTACATGCGTGGGTTTCCTCCGGGTACCCCGGTTTCCTCCCACAATCCAAAAATATACTGGTAGGTCAATTGGATCCCAACAAAAATTAAGCCTAGTGTGCATGTGGTAGGGAATATAGATTGTAAGCTCCACTGGGGCAGGGATCTGTAAAGCGCTGCTGCATATGTGTGCGCTATATAAATAACTGGTAATAATAATAATAATTATATATATATATATAGAATGGAGGGGAACGGCGGCACTCAGAGTCTTTCACATCCAGGTTAATCAAAGCAAAAAGACCAATAAATGCACTTTTTGCTTTGATTAACCTGGATGTGAAAGACTCTGAGTGCCGCCGTTCCCCTCCATTCTGCATATTGGGGCTACCACACCCCTAGGAGGGCACCGGAGCGATACCCCTACGGGGACAACGGAGTGCCGGGCTGTTTCCATGGACTATATATATATATATATATATATATATATATATACCCTGTTGCAAAGTGGATTACTGAGGCCATAACAACTATGCTGGTGTTAGACATGCGTCCGGTATCCGCCACTAGTGCAGTGGGACTGCAGTGCCAACCCTAGATGGGTCAGGTGTTTGTGCCGAACACTTGTGTCGCTTAGCTTAGTCATACAGCCACCTCAGTGCAACCTTTTGGCCTTAAAACAATATTGTGAGGTTTGAGGTGTTCAGAATAGACTGGAAATGAGTGGAAATGAATGTTATTGAGGTTAATAATACAGTAGGATCAAAATTACCCCCAAATTCTGTGTCTTTAGCGTTTTTTTTTTTAAAATCATCCAGATCCAAAACCAAAACACGAAAGGGTGGTTTTGGCAAAACCAACCCAAAACCAAAACACGAAAGGGTGGTTTTGGCAAAACCAACCCAAAACCAAAACACGAGCGGGGAATTAGAACCAAAACACAAATCACGAAAAATGCCCACCGCACATCTCTACTTTTGGATAAACTACCCCCACACCCCACCCCCCATGCTTAACTGCTTGAATAAATTGGATGCACTTGATCTGCCAAATCTGTCAGTGAATCAGCCCTGTCATCTCTGTACTGCCAGCATGGCTGGGCTAATGGCTTCATGCAAGTACAGAGGTGGATTAAGAGGAGCGATCGCTGCAGAAAGCTATATTGAGACTCCCTATCGTAGGGTAGGGGGTTATTCAAAAAATGGAAAAAACCCTTTTAGGGGGGGGGGGGGGGGGGGTTAACAGATAAGAGAATAAATATGAGCTTAGCCCTGCATGGTTAGTTTAGTGAAAGATTTAGACTGACATGAGTGGCTTAGTCCATGGTTAGAAGAGTCCATGGTTAGGAGAGATGTCAGTAAGAGCTTTAGTGGTGAGAAATACAAAGAGAAGGAGTCATGCCAATGATGTAAGTAATGCTGACTTCTTATATGACAAAAGGAAACTCGGTTACAACTTGTAGCAAAAATGCAGACGTCAGTGTTGTATTTTACTACATAAGACATCTCTAATTTACCATGCAACTCAGCTGACATGCATTCAGAAGCACCACACTCATTTATTATTAGCTCATTTGCATGAGTTCAATAACAAATTAAAGAGAAGACTGCTTTAGGGGTTGATGACGATTTATTCAGCACCCAGCGAAAATGCTATTCTAATTTATCTCAAATAAATGTAGAGAATCATATTTAATCTTGTTTCCTATGGTTGTATTGAGACAGAATAAACAAAGGTATATTTTTCTTTTGGACACATACATGACACATGCATGACACACCTACACTGTTCAGGCATCATATGTTCACCTTTCAGTGTATAGACCTCTGAAGTACAGCGTATAAGAGGCTGGATGTATGATCTTGATTTCACATATCATATACTGTAGGAATGCCTTTAACACATACTCTATGTCTTTTTGTGAATTTACAAAAAGTCAAACAGATGCCTAAAATTTGTTTATTCTATGCTAATTTCTATGCTATGTTTTTCAGGCATGTCAGGAATTTATTCAGTTGAAAACATCCCTGTGTGTGGGTGATCGAACTCAGATTAGGCATGAACATCAAAGACATAAAAACTATAGCAATAGACACTTATCTATCCTAGTATAACACACCTCAAAGTAGGGATAATTGATCTTGGGTATAGTATTAACTATGCACATGGCACCTTTATCAAAAGCCTGGTAGACATTGATTGTAGGATTCTTGCTAATGTGCATCCTGTTGGAATATGTGCTACAAGAAGCTCTTACTGTAAGCCCTGTTCACTAATTCCCTTTAAAAAAAAAGGTTAAAATGAAAAGGTTAAAATGAATACTTAAGTTGAAACACCACAGGTGATAGAGGGAAAGTTAGAATGACAAATAGTAAATGGTCAGACCTACTTTAGGTAGGTATCCAGACACTGGGTCGACAGTGAGTAGGTCGACACAGGAAATAGGTAGACAAGAGCAAGGTCGACATGGAAAAAGGTCGACATGAGTTTTTCAAATTTTTTCCATTTTTTTTTTACTTTTTCATACTTTACGATCCACGTGGACTAGAAATGGGAACGGTAACCTGTTCCGAGCACAGCGGTAGTGGAGCGAGGCACCTTGCCCGAAGCACGGCGAGCGAAGCGAGCCATGCGAGAAGACTCGTGCACTAATTGGGGTTCCCAATCACTTTACGGAAAAAAAGACACCAAAAAAACATAAATAACTCATGTTGACCCTTTTCCATATCGACCTAATTGATGTGTTGATATATTTCCAGTGTCGACATACTCACTGTCAACCAATAGGTGTCGACTTTATGTGTGTTGACCTAGACACTGTCGACCCTGAGTCCCAGATCCCTTTAGGTAAGTACCTTTATGTAGTTAGGTATTTAGGTGAGTATTTATCAAAGCATGAAGAGAGATAAAGTGGAGAGGGATATAGCACTGACCTATCAGCTCCTAGCTGTCATTTTTCAAACACAGCCTGTAAATGAGAGTTAGAAGCTGATTGGTTAGAGCTTTATATATCTCCACTTTATCTCTCACCCTCTTTGATAAATACCCCCCTTAATTTAAAAGTATGAACAAAAAAAAAAAAGCTTGAAAAGGGATCACAGTGGATCACAAATGTCACAGCTTAAATTTATAGACAACTGGGTGGGTTTATTGTAAAATACCTGAGTGCCATCTCTTCCATGGGTTAGATTATTACGTGTAAGTGTGTGGTAATGCAAAGGGGTTTTTTTTACCCTTTTTTTAACATTTCACTCATACTGTTTTTACTGTATTTGTGGGTACTAGAACACTGCGCATCGCCTATGTTAATAAAAATGTATATGTTTTTCCCTAAAAATACTTAATGATACATAAGGATGTGTGAGGCCAAATTTATTGAATGCTGCTGGAGGATTTGTTGCTGGAAAAAGAAGCAATTAGCTGCATGTGCTTTTACATCCTGTAACCTCTTCAAAAAAGAAGCAAACTTGTAACATTAGTCCCCTATTTCCTATTGACTGGAAGCTGTTGAGGTTTTGCTGTGCTTAATGCTAATGAGCATCATTTACTTATCTCCTGAATGATGAGAGAAGGCAGCGTCCAGCTACAAAATATTGACTGGAAGGCGCTAAGGATGGACAGAAACTAATTAGAAAATGAATAATATTCTGAAGAGAGATGCAGTATTCTTTATATAACACACTATTTGCACATTATGTGTGTGCTACTCCACTGTTGTAGTGTAGATAGATAGATAGATAGATAGATAGATAGATAGATAGATAGATAGATAGATAGATAGATAGATAGATAGATAGATAGATAGAGCAAAACAGTCATCTTAGATTTTATACTGGGAGTTTACAGTTTTTCTGCTATTCCTACCTGAAGACTCCAGTCCGCAATACACATCCAGTACCTTTTGCATATTCATAGTAAATCAGTAAAGAACCATGTTGAAAGACAAATTGATCTTTAAAACTGTGTGTTTAAAGACGCAACATTTCACAAGCTGATGCTTATTTCAGCTTTAACGCTCACGGTGAAATCTTACCGGATAAATCATAAAATCCTGTAGGATTTTACTTGTTTGCCAATGAATTTTGAAAAGGCCTTACAGCAGTTTGAAGAACAAACACAATTAGATTTGAAAATTATTCAAGAATCATTTTAACATCCCCTTGAGGTTACTATGTTAACTGAAATGGATTTTGCCTTCGATCAGAACTCAACCACTGCTGGGAAGCTTTGATGAAAACACAGGCAGAATGAGTCCTATTCCTTCATGACCATTTGCAAACTTACTTAAATTATAAGACAGTTGTAAATATTCCATGATTTATGTTTTATGGTAATTGAAGAGCCGTTTAATTAATGAAAGCCTGTAAGATGCTTTTGTAAGCTTCGCCTAGATTGCAACATCGCAGTCAAATCATTTCTAGAAAGCCTGAATATTCTTCAGTTTGCATTACACTTATTGTGCCAATATTATGTGTCAGCAATGTGATTTGATTTCTAACAGTTCGTACATAATTTATTTATGTTATGTGTGTGTGTCCTCGGGGAGGTAGGAAATTGTGGTGTTATATTCCTTCTGTAATGAGACATAGCTGTTAGCTACATGAGATGGGGCAATGTTGCAATTCTAGATTTAAAGTAAAAAAGTCTCCATACATAGAATCCACAAATTCACATATGGACGGGCAGATGGGTCAAATGAAATGTCCACAAGTGGGGAACTTTAGTAGAACTAGGGCACAGGAAAACTGTGATGATGCCAAAAGCAATCATTCAGATTTAAATATTTTTGTTGCACTGTTTAGAAAACGAAAGCAATCATTTGTTTTCTTCTGGATAACACTACAGGTTTACTGTAAGCTAGTTTCCATGAATGTTCCTTTAGTAGAGTAGGTCATATTGCCTAATAAAAACAAATACCAAAAACAAGAAAGAGATACCTATAACATGCACTCAGAATACCAATTTGTAAAATTGTGTATGTATATTTAATCAATTCCAAACAAATGTACTAATGGATCAATTAAACACAAAAATATTTCCTTTTGATTAATACTCATTTGTTACATTACATCAAGTTATGCAGTTCCTGAAAACTAATTAAAACAGCCAAAGTCATACTGTATCTATTAAATATAAACAAATTCAACAACAAAAAAACAAGAACACAGTTAAACAGACAAATTGACATAAGGTTATGAATATATGTAAGCAGTCATTTTTAAATATGTATTCTTCTAGCTGTTGTCACTGATGCTGCCTGCATTTTTCTTTCTCTCATTTACCCAGTCTCTCTTCTGCACTCCCCCTCTTTCTACCCTCTCCCCTTAACTTCATCTCTCTCTCTCTCTCTCTCTCTTCCATCCTCTATTTCTCTTTCTTTCTCTCCCTCTGGCAGCCTTTTCCATCTACCTCTCCCCTTTTTATCTCAACTTATTTTCTATCCCATTACTTTGTCTCTCTCTTCCATCATCTCAGTCTTAACCCCTCCCCTGTCTTGCTCTTTTTCCCCATCTCACTGTTCACTCTGTGTCTGTGTTTCTCTACTGAGCTTCTGTTTCTTGCTCTTCTCTCCCCTCTCTCAGCTTTTATTTCTAGATTTCAGTACCTCCTCCTCTGCAGGCCTGTCTTCAGTTCTTCCAGTTGTTGTCATGCTGACTGCAGGATGAGTTGTGCACATCACTTTGGTGGCTTGTGCATATGTACACAGCTATAGATTTGGGTTTTAAACTTTTATGGGGGGTTAGTGTAATTGTTGTATATGTGTTTGGAGGAAATGGAGGTAGATTTGTGTGTACGTTTTTCAAACTAAAACTCAGCGTCATGCATGTTAGGTCCAATGTGCACATGCTCAACTTGCTCACATCATTTTTAGCAGCACTTGGTTTTATTATCTATCTAGAGTATCCTAAGCATTACCTTTTTCCTTTTCATCATCACTATTGTGCTTTTTGGGACATCCTCTGCATATGGCTTATGCATACTTGTGTGTCTTTTTCCATTCTTCCATAATGTTATACATTTTTGGTTATTAATGATGTTGGAATGTTGTTACTGGTTGGTTATCATGAGTGTCTGTGTTTTCATCATGAAGTGGTATGTGATAAGTAATTATGTGACATATCAGAAGTGTTTGGAGACTGTAAAAGTGAGTTATGCTGGAACTCTCTGGAAGCAACATCACTGACACAGGTGGGACGGGTCAGGGATCATACTGACTGCCATTACATTCCAATACAGGGAAGAAAGAGAGAGAGAGAGAGAGAGAGAGAGAGAGAGAGAAAGAAAGAGAGAGAAAGAAAGAATTGCTCATTTCTTTTAAGTATAAAATGTGGGATGCTCACTTTATTGCTTCAGAAGGGAGCAGCAATTCAAAAGTAGAAAGAATGGCATGCCACTGACTATATGGAAACGGAAAAAAAGACTCTGCATTTATATATATTTGAGAGTGGTAATAATACAGAGCCTAATTCAGAGATGTACGGAAAGGAAACCCAATGGTTTATGTATATCTACGATGTTAGGTGCAAGATCTGTACTGTGCATGTGCAGATCTGTATGTGCAATCACAGTCATTGAGCCCCCTAAGCCACAGTATAATTGACATGCTGCGGCCATTTGGTGGCAGGGAAGGGTAGAGATGGCCAGTGTTTCAGAAAATGAAGGCATGTTGGCCCTATTTTCTGGGTGTGCTGAGGCTAGTATCTACATGCTTGGCCACAGATTTACTGGGCCTGGCAACATGAAAACTCTGGTAACCTGAAGATGCAGCATTGGATCAGAGAAGCTGGCAGGAAACATCTATTTATACAAGATGCCTCCTGTGGCATTAGCATATTATGGCATAAACACTACATACAAAGTTACAGTGGCAATGCAATAGCATCCATCTCTGAATCACACCACCACCTTCATTAGCTGCCAGGGTGAGGTTTTTGGGACCTCTGAAGATCTATCTTTCAATTAGTACCAAAGCACAAAAAAGCAAGTAACTTCTCACTTGGGCAAATTAAATAATGAACGCATCTAAAAAATATTACTATAAATTTTGCAAATCCAGTTATTTCTTAATTTGGAACAAATTCTAATGGCATCCACATCTATAAATAAAACATTCACTTAACTAAAATTAGAGATGAGCGGGTACGGTTCCCTGAGAACCGAACCCCCTGAACTTCACCACCCGAGCCCTGATCCGAGCCTGGCTCAGGTTTTCCTGCCTGACTCGGAAACCAGAACGAGGCAAAACGTCATCATCCCGCTGTCGGATTCTAAGGAGCCACATGTCACTGCCATTTTCACTCCAGCATTGGCGAGTGTAGCGAGAGAACGTGTCTCCGTCCTCAGTGTCCTGCATCAGTACAGTGGTAGTGTCTTGTGCGGCATCAGTCCAGTGACAGTGGTGGTGTCCTCTGCTGCCATATGTCCAGTGTTGCTGTATAAGTCCAGTCCAGTGGTGATGTGTTGTGCTGCATTAGTCCAGTGGTGGTGTATTGTGCTGCATCAGTCCAGTCACAGTGGTGGTGTCCCCTATTGCCATATGTCCAGTGCTGCTGTATAAGTCCAGTCCATTGCAGTGGTGCTGTGTTATCCTGTATCAGTCCAGTGATGGTGTCCCTGTGCTGCTGTATATGTCCAGTGGTACTGCTGTATATGTGCAGTGATACTGCCATATATGTCCAGTGATACTGCCATATATGTCCAGCAGTACTGCCATATAAATCCAGAAATACTGCCATATATGTCCAGTGGTACTGCCATATAAATCCAGTGATACTGCCGTATTGGTACTGCCGTATAAATCCAGTGGTACTGGCGTATAAATCCAGTCAAGTGATACTGCCGTATATGTCCAGTGGTACAGCAATATAATTACAGTGATACTGCCGTATATGTCCAGTGGTCATGCCGTATAAATCCAGTGGTACTGGCGTATAATTCCAGTCCAGTGATACTGCTGTATATGTACAGTGGTACTGCCGTATAAATCCAGTGATACTGCCATATATGTCCAGTGGTACTACTGAATAATTCCAGTGATACTGCAGTATAATTCCAGTGATACTGCAGTATAATTCCAGTGGTACTGGTGTATAAATCCAGTGATACTGCCGTATAAATCCAGTCCAGTGGTACTGCTGTATAAATCCAGTGGTACTGCCGTATAATTCCAGTGATACTGGCATACAATTCCCGTTATACTGGCATATAATTCCAGTGATACTTCCGTATAAATCCAGTCCAGTGGTACTGCCATATAAATCCAGTGATACTGCCGTATAATTCTAGTGATACTGCCAAGTCCAGTGATACTGCCATATAAATCCAGTCCAGTGGTACTGCTATTTAAGTCCAGTGGTACTGCCGTATAATTCCAGTGATACTGCCATATAATTCCAGTGATACTGCTGTATAATTCCAGTGGTACTGGCGTATAAATCCAGTGATACTGCTGTATAAATCCAGTCCAGTGGTACTGCTGTATAAGTCCAGTGGTACTGCCGTATATTTCCAGTGATACTGACAAATAATTCCAGTGCTACTGTCATATAATTCCAGTGATACTGACGTATAAATCCAGTCCAGTGATACTGCCGTATAAATCCAGTGGTACTGCCGTATAATTCCAGTGATACTGCCATATAATTCCAATGGTACTGGCGTATAAATCCAGTGATACTGTCGTATAAATCCAGTCCAGTGGTACTGCTGTATAAATTTAGTGGTACTGCCGTATAATTCCAGTGATACTGCTGTATAATTCCAGTGATACTGCCGTATAATTCCAGTGGTACTGGCGTATAAATCCAGTGATACTGCCGTATAATTCCAGTGATACTGCCGTATAAATCCAGTGATTCTGCCGTATAATTCCAGTGGTACTGCCGTATAAGTCCAGTGATACTGCCATATAATTCCAGTGATACTGCTGTATAATTCAAGTGATTCTACCATATAATTCCAGTGGTACGGTCGTATAAATCCAGTGGAACTGATTTGTGCTGTATATTATTTACTCCATTTAAAGGGGTTATTAATATTTAATCCAAACAATTTTTAAAGGGTTTGCCTGTGTGGTGTAGGGATATGCTGTCCTGTGCCACATATTGTGTTATATAACTCCAGAAAAATAATAGAGAACAAAAATTTGGAGTATAAAATAGGGAAAGATCAAGAACCACTTCCTCCTAGTGCTGAAGCTGCTGTCACTAGCCATGACATAGATGATGAAATGCCATCAACATCGTCTGCCAAGGCTGATGCCCAATGTGATAGTAGAGGGCATGTCAAATCCAAAAAGCCAAAGTTCAGTAAAATGATAATTTTTTTTAAATGGTCTGAGGAGAAATGTAAACTTGCCAATATGCCATTTACAACATGGATTGGCAAGCAATGGCTAAGGCCCTGGCCTATGTTCATGACTAGTGGTTCAGCTTCACATGACGATGGAAGCCCTAATCCTCCCGCTAGAAAAATAATAAGAGTAAAGCTGGCAAAAGCACAGCAAAGAACTGTGCATTCTAAGATGGTATCACAAATCCCCAAGGGGAGTCCAAGTGTGTCGGCGGTTGCGATGACTGACCTTCCCAACACTGGACAGTAAGAGGTGGCTCCTTCCACCATTTGCATGCCCTCTGCAAGTGCTGGAAGGAGCACCCACAGTCCAGTTTCTGATATTCAAATTGAAGATGTCACTGTTGAAGTATACCAGGATGAGGATATGAGTGTTGTCCGTGGGATGAATAAGCCTATTGTGATGCCTGGGCAAAATACCAAAAAAGCCACCTCTTTGGTGTGGAATTATTTCTCCACAAATCCGGACAACAGGTGTCAAGTCGTGTGTTGCTTCTGTCAATCTGTAATAAGTAGGGGTAAGGACGGTAACCACCTATGAACAGACTTCCTTATACGTCACCTGCTGCGCATTCATCAGAAGTCAGTGTCAAGTTATGAAACTTTGGGTAAGAGTGCCTAAATCCCATCTTCCTCTTGTATCCAAGCTCCTGCAAGCCACACCACCAACTCCCTCAATGTCAACTACCTCCTCAGTCAGGAACATCAGTAGTCCTGCAGGCCATGTCACTGTCAAGACTGAGGAGTCCTCTCCTAACCGGGATTCCTTCGGAGGATCCTTGAGTGGTACGCCTACTGCTCCTGTTGCTGCCACTGCTGTTGTTGCTGCTGGGAGATAATCGTCATCCCAGAGGGGAAGTCGGAAGACCACTTGTACTACTTCAAGTAAGCAATTGACTGTCCAACAGTCCTTTGTGAGTAAGATGAAATATGACAGCAGTCATCCTGTTGCAAAGCAGATAACTGAGGCCTTGACAGCTATGTTGGTGATAGACGTGCGTCCGGTATCCGCCATTGGTTGAGTGGGACATAGAGAATTGATGGAGGTAGTGTGTCCCCGGTACCAAATCCCATCTAGGTTCCACTTCACTATGCAGGCGATACCGAGAATGTACAGAGACATCAGAAAAAGTATACTCAGTGTCCTAAAAAATGCAGTTGTACCCACTGTCCACTTAACCATAAATGTGTGGACAAGTGGAACAGGGCAGACTAAAAACTATATGACTGTGACAGCCAACTGGGTAGATGTATTGCCTTCCGCAAGAGCAGCATCTCGCAAACGCCAACTCGTTCCCAGGCAGGCTACACTATGTATCACCGCTTTCCGTAAGAGGCACACCACTGACAACCTCTTATGGAAACTGAGGGACATCATCGCACAATGGCTTACCCAACTTAGACCCTCCTGGGGATTTGTGATATTGGACAACGCCACCAATATTGTGCGTGCATTACATGTGGGCAAATTCCAGCATGTCCCATGTTTTGCACATACAATTAATTTGGTGGTGCAGAATTTTTTGAAAAATGACAGGGGCATGCAGGAGATGCTGTCGGTGGCCTGAAAAATTGCGGGCCACTTTCGGCTTTCTGCCACTGTGTGCGGAAGACTGGAGCGCCAGCAAACACCCCTGAACCTGCACTGCAAGAGGTGGTAACGAGGTGGAATTCAACATCCTATATGCTTCAGAGGGTGGAAGAACAGCAAAAGGCCATTCAAGCCTATACAACCACCTACAATATAGGCAAAGGAGGGGGAATGCACCTGACTCAAGCTCAGTGGAGAATGATTTCCGTCTTGTGCAAGGTTCTCCAACCCTTCCAAATTGCCACACGGGTAGTTAGTTCAGACCCTGCCAGCTTGAGTCAGGTCATTCCCCTCATCAGGCTTTTGCAGTAGCAGCTGGAGAAATTGAAGGAGGAGCTAAGACAGAGCGATTCCACAAAGTATGTGGCACTTGTGGATGGAGCCCTTCATTCGCTTTGCCAGGATTCAAGGGTGGTCAGTCTGTTGAAATCCTAGGTTTAAAGCCTACGTTGTATCTCTCTTTCTGGCAGACACAAGTCTGCAGAGGTTCAAAGACCTGCTGGTGAGAAAATTGTCAACTGGGGCTGCGAGGAAAAGGATAAGATTTCCTAGCCCACCCGCTGGTGGTGATGCAGGGCAGTCAGGAGCGAGTGCTGACATCTGGTCCGGACTGAAGGACCTGCCAACGATTAGTGACATGTCTACTGTCACTGCATATGATTCTGTCACCATTGAAAGAATGGTGGAGGATTATATGAGTGACAGCATCCAAGTAGGCATGTCAGACAGTCCGTACGTATACTGGCAGGAAAAAGAGGCAATTTGGATCCCCTTGTACAAACTGGCTTTATTTTACCTAAGTTGCCCCCCCTCCAGTGTGTACTCCGAAAGAGTGTTTAGTGCAGCCGGTAACCTTGTCAGCGATCGGTGTAGGAGGTTACTTCCACAAAATGTGGAGAAGATGTTGTTCACCAAAATGAATGATAAATTCCTCTGGGAAGACTTTTACCAGCAATTGCCTCCAGAAAGTATACAGGGACCTGTCATGGTGGATTCCAGTGGGGACAAATTAATACTCTGTGAGGAGGAGGATGTACACACTGAAAGGAGTAAAGAATTGGAGGAGGAGGAGGTCGACATCTTGCCTTTGTAGAGCCAGTTTGTGCAAGGAGAGATTGATTGCTTCTTTTTTGGTTGGGGCCCAAACAAACCAGTCATTTCAGCCACAGTCATGTGGCAGACCCTGTCGCTGAAATGATTGGTCTGTTAAAGTGTGCATGTCCTGTTTTTACAACATAAGGGTGGGTGGGAGGGTCCAAGAACAATTCCATCTTGCACCTCTTTTTCTTCTTTGCATCATGTGCTGTTTGGGAACTAGTTTTTTAAAGTGCCATCCTGTCTGACACTGCCGTACAACTCCAGGGGTACTGCCGTAAAAGTCCAAGGGTACTGCCGTATAAGTCCAGTCCAGTGGTGCTGTCTTGTGCTGCATCAGTCCAGTGGTGGTGTATTGTGCTTCCATAAGTCCAGTGGTGGTGTCCTGTGCTGTATATTATTTACTCCAAATAAAAGGGTTATATACATTACTTATATTATTATCCAACACGCTCGCCTGTGCTGCATATTATTATAGCTCCAAAGAAAAGGGTTATTATTATCCAAATTAATTTTTGCTGTGTGTGTGTGTGTGTGTGTGTGTGTGTGTGTGTGTGTGTGTGTGTGTGTGTGGTTTAGGGGTATGCTCTCCTGTGCCACCAATATTGTGCGTGTATTACATCTGAGCAAATTCCAGCACATCCCATGTTGTTTGTGCCGCACACTTGTGTCGCTTAGCTTAGTAATACATCTTCCTCATTGCACCTCTATTACTTTTTTGCCTGATGTGCTGTTTGGGGCCTATTTTTTAAATCTGCCATCCTGTCTGCAACTGCAGTGCCACTCCTAGATGGGCAAGGTGTTTGTGCCGCACACTTGTGTCGCTTAGCTTAGTCATGCAGCCACCTCGGTGCAACCTTTTGGCCTAAAAACAGTATTGTGAAGTGTGATACTGAGAAATTACCCCCAAATTCTATGATTTTAGCTGTTTTTATGTTTTTTTTTTTTTAAATCATCCAGATCCAAAACCAAAATAAGAAAGGATGGATTTGGCAAAACCAATCCGGATCCAAAACACGAGCATGGAACCAGAACCAATACCAAAGCACAAAACACGAAAAGTGCCCGCCGCACATCTCTAACTAAAATCTAACCACAAAGGAACACATGGAAAAAATTACTTCCCATGTGCCACCTAATTGAGAAAGGGTAAACTCGTTATCACAATAATAGTAGATGGGGAAAGCAAGTACACATTTTATACAATATACTGTATAAGGGTGGTCATTCCGAGTTTTTTGCTCACTGCTATTTTTAGCAGCATTGCTAATAGGCTAAAATCCGGCAGTTCGAACAAAGCTTTTCAGTCGCTCTATTGATCGGAGAATGATTGACAGGAAGTGGGTGTTTCTGGTTGGTAACTGAGCGTTTTCCGGGAGTGTGCTAAAAAACGCAGGCGTGCCAGCAGAAAACACAGGAGTGGCTGGAGAAATGGGGGAGTGGCTGGCCGAACGCTGGGCGTGTTTGTGATGTCAAACCAGGAACTAAACGGACTGAGGTGATCGCAATCTAGGAGTAGGTCTGGAGCTACTCAGAAACTGCAAGGAAATACTTAGTAGCAGAATTGCTAATCTTTTGTTAGCAATTCTGCTATGCTAAGATACACTCCTAGAGGGCAGCAGCTTTGTGTTTGCATTTCTGCTAAAAGTAGCTAGTGAGCGAACAACTCGGAATGAGGGCCAAAGTTAGATACAAAAAGGATATAATAAAAGCGTGCCTAGATAAATGAACCAACATAAATGATTGTAATATGCCGAAGCTCGGACCCCATTACTCGGTCTGGCATTGTCACTCTGCAGCCCCCCATGTCCCTGTTGGCCGTCTGCAGCACCCCCAAAGTGTTTTGGCACTTGTCAGTTAATGTGGCTGCCTTGTGTTCACCCACCAGCGGTTGGACTGCCCTGCTCTGCACCAGTTTCCAGTAATATTGCTTCATGGCATATATCACTGCAGCCTGCTCCATTTGTGCTCAGTTCCCGTGCTTGGACCTAGTTCTAGTGCAGGTCCATATAATCCATAACCATAAGGCTGACTAGGCTGAAGCCTAAGGGCCTAGGGTCCATGTAATTTTTTTATGCTAAGTCACTGTTACCTGTGTCCTAGGGCGCCAATGTTTAAAGGCACTATGTACTCTGATAGCAAGGCACACTGGTAGTCAGCAGAGGTTTGTTTTTGGACAGTGGAGGGGGGATGGGGAGAGACAATCGACCAATTGCACTGTGAGATAAGTGGTCAGAAGACTTTATTTTAACTCGGTATCAGTATCCATGTGAATACTGCAAATGTAAATGATGGCATAAGCTATGCTCCCCAAACGTCAGCTGTAGTGAGGTGAAAGACTGAAGTGGCGCAAGGGGTCCATAATACCTGAAGGCCTAGGGGCCTGGCCATAGGTTAATACAGCCCTGTTCCAGTGTTTCCTGCAGTCTTGTTCAGCTGTGCTTCTGGCACCCAGTTACAGTGTAATTGCAGTCTGCTCCAAGAAATTCTACATGCTACCACAGTTACGGGCTATCCTGCTAGCCTACTCCTGTGCACAATATCTGTCCAACTCATTCTGCAAAATCATTCTTCTGCTATTATTAGTGGCCTGCATGAGGAATAGCAGTATTTGGCCAACCAGCTTCACTCATACTCCAGCACATACAGCTAGCCCAAGGTGCACAGACCAGAATTAACAAACCCCTAGTGACGTGACACATAAAAAGAACAAAGAGGTATTAAAAAAAAGTACTCATGTGGTAAAAAAAATGAGTGTGTAGACCCCAGCAGTGGATTGGCACGCCGGGAAGCCGGACCAGATTCCATTTGGCTGGTCAGGACGTCCCTCAGTGGCCACCATCATCCCCCATGCTGGCCGGCTGTAGCGAGTGGAGCTTAGCTCCGATCACGGCAGCATTAACTTAAAGATGTCCGCCGGCGGAGCTGTTGCGCATGTGCAGCCGAAGCAGCTCCCCCATAATCCTTTGTAGGGCCGGGCCGTCAGTCACCACTGACGGCTCTGCATCCAGGACCGCCTCCAGCACTGAGGCTTCCTCTGGCCCCAGCCAGTTTCCCGCCAGGCAGACGCATCAGCCAGGCAAGTCTTAGTAAGTA
Organism: Pseudophryne corroboree; assembly: GCF_028390025.1. NCBI lineage: Eukaryota > Metazoa > Chordata > Amphibia > Anura > Myobatrachidae > Pseudophryne > Pseudophryne corroboree. Next base: position 286,839,856 of record NC_086449.1, read on the forward strand.
AAAGCCACAGCAGCCTGGCTGTGTCCTGTCTACAACATGATGTGCCTGATATATATATATATATATATATATATATATATATATATATACACAATATGTATAATGGGATCCGGTCTCTAGGTCGACAGTAACTAGGTCGACCACTATTGGTCGACAGTAACTAGGTCGACAAGGTTTCTATGTCGACAGGGTCTCTAGGTTGACATGTTCTAGGTCAACAGGTCAAAAGGTCGACGTGAGTTTTTCACAATTTTTTTCTTTTTTTAACCTTTTCATATTTAATGATCCACGTGGACTACAATTGGGAACGGTAACCTGGTGAGTGAATCAAGCCATGCGAGGGGACACGGTGCACTATTTGGGGTTCCCGGTCACTGTATGAAGAAAACGACACAAAAAAACTCATGTCGACTATTTGACCTGTCGACCTAGATCAGTGATCTCCAACCCGTAGCTCGCGAGCTACCGGTAGCTTGCCGTAATATTTTTGGTAGCCCACAGAGCACACGGGCTTGGGCAGTCACTGGCACTCCTCCTCCCTTCATTTTTAATATGGTGCCGGCCGTTAGCCAATCAGAGCTTGTGGACCGGCAGTGACGCCACCTGATTAGCTGCCGGACAGCAAGTTTTGATTGACTCACTTAACGGCACCATATTTTAAATGCCCGTCGCACACGCATTGGGGGGAGGGGGTAGCTCCTTCAGAGGTTTTATTTTCCGAAAGTAGCTCACACCCCAATTAAGGTTGGAGACCACTGACCTAGATCATGTTGACCTAAAGACCCTGTTGACCTAGAGTAGAGACCCTGTCGACCTAGTTACTGTTGACCAATAGTGGTCGACCTAGACACTGTCGACCTAGGTACTATCTACCTTCCATACCACACCCATGTATAATATATATACAATATATATATACATATATATATTTATATATATATATATATATATATATATAGACGTTCAGAAATAAATTGCGTCACTCCAGGTCTTGTAAAACATCAAGTTGTGTATTAAAAAGATAAACACAGTGCCAACGTTTCGGGGCCCGTAGCCCCTTTGTCATTTTGGGTATCTACCCATCGTCAGGGACAAGCATCAATCAAATGCTTGTCCCTGATGATGGGTTGATACCCAAAACGGCGTAGGACCTAATAAAGAAAAGCTGTTTTAATTCTTTCAAGCCTGTGGAGTGCCGCTATTTTCCGCTGTTTGTAGCTGTGGCTTATGGAGGGCACCACAGCTGGTATTTGGACTTTCCCACAGTGAGTGCCGGGTTTTTTTGGTTTGCGTATATATATATATATATATATATAGATAGAGAGAGAGAGAGAGAGAGAGAGAGAGAGAGAGAGAGAGATATGAATCGGCACTCTCTCCAACTATTGTTTATTGCCCTGGTGCCATCCGGAAAAATCTTTTACATATAATAAGCCGAGCAGCGGCGGCACTCACAGGTCTGGTCTCAGCCAATAAGGTGCATAAAGTGCCAACGTGTCAGTGTCCAACGTTTCGGGGCCACAACGCCCCTTCTTCAAGGTGATACAAATTTGTAAGTGAACACAACATACCTTTTATAAAGAAGAAGAAGAAGACCCACGAACGGGACGAGCTCCCGGCCCCGGGAGTGGAACACACACCCGGCCTGGCTCTGCAGTGCTGTACGGTGACGTACTTCCGCCCTGAAGTCGTGGAGACGTCGGCTTCCTGGAGACCAGGGTTGGTAGCGTTGCCTAGGTGACCAGCGCATCCTGGCAACCGGGTGCATGACGGAACCACCGCCCAGGGCTAGAATGATACGAAGTGTGCAATTTTAAAACATGCTGATGTGAACAAATTAAAACATTTGACAGTGCTGCGTATAATAAATTGCTTAAGACTATGTCTATCATACATATACATCTAGTTACACATTGATTAGAATACCTATAGCATTAAAATTATACCACAATTGAAGGACAATTGGAAACTTATGCTGAGTCAAGCCCCTGCATGCATGACATACCTGAATAATTACTGAATATTTGCTAGTTCTGAAATCACCTCCCTCCTTATACCCCGCGGTCTCAGGGTACGGCTAAAGACTATTGAAATGTATTCCATAGAATTTTGTCATTTAGCCCAGCCGGTTTGATGGTATCAAGGATATAGATCCACCTGGTCTCCTTCCTTAAAAGTAGGCCCCCTCGATCACCCCCTTTTAAAGTTTTGGGAACGTGATCTCAATATGTATGTGCGGAAGGACTTGGCCTGCGGACTGTGTCCTTCACTTGAAATAGGGCACCGCTCAAGTTGGGTATTCATGCAAGGAAAATGTTCATATGTGATTTTGTCTGACACTGCTTATGTTTTATGAAAAGGTGAAGTACCTAGAACCAAGCACGAGCACTTTTAACTTATCACTGCACTTTAAAGCACAAAGACACTTTCTTGCTGTGAACCTGTGAGACGATACAGGCACTATGACTACCAATACAGCTGACATGTATAGCTTCACTGAAGCTGATGCAGCGAGATTGCTTTTCACGGAGGAATTGGCAGAGACTGAGAGAGGCCTCAGCATGGATGACATGTACCATCAATTACATAAATTGAAGAGGCGAGAAACGGACTATCTGATGCATGGCATCTCGCTATCAGATTATTTCCGGGATAGAATGATCCCGCACGGGTTTAGAATCCGCAACGTGCCAACTATCGCCCGTTTCAATCCAGATTTTTTTACCAAGTGGATGGGCATTTTAAATAAGTGCAGCTTCGACTTGGTTCTATTAGTAATAGAAGAAGCTGGGCGGGAGTTAAAAGTGACCAGGGATAAGATGCATGAACTGGAGACGGAGCATAAGGACACTTTATTATTAGAGACCAGTCAACAACTATTACACAAACTACAGACCCAATGTGAGAACTATAGAAGAGAACTCATCAAGTTTAAACGTAATAAACATCTGACTGTCAAGGAAGATTACAAAAATAATGGAGTGTACCGCTGGGTCTCTTGGGGAGAGCCAGGCAACCACAGGCCATACAATCATAGGGCCAAACATAGTTGGCGGAACCGCCGGGAAATGTGCCACAAAGACTCTGCCACGTCTAATAGTGACAATGAGTTTGCAGGGGCAGAATCGGAAGCCCCCTCTGACAGTAGTAGCACGATCCCTTTAGGGACCTCTCCAGTCCCCATGGAACCGGCAAAAACAAGAGGACGCCCACCCGCAGGGGCCACCAGAACTACCGGATCCAGAAATGCCTCTACCAGAAGGAAGACTTAATTTTTAATCTTTCTGACAGACAGTTAAGTAGCCTGGAGATGAAAGTGCTAAATAATGGACTATCCTTCACACCCACTAGCAGATTTGATGGCTTTGAGTGGCAGATGGAATTGCACAAATTCGCTCGCAAAATGTGACTTCAAGAATTTTTTCAAAACCGTGAGGAGGAAGTTACAAATGATCCGCACCAGCACTTTATTAAACAAAGGCACAGGTCTACTTTTGATCCCCAGTCCAGTAATTCTTCAATCAAGACTGTGACATGTTTACTGAATGAATCGGTCTGTAAATAAACTATGGCAAGTACCAATACCAATTCTAACCTCTCCAAATCTGAATTTAGAGCGTTGAAACAGCTGGGGTCGTATCAGGACATTGTAATCCGCCCCGCCGATAAGGGGGGCGGGATAGTTATTCAGAATTTAACAGATTATAAAGCGGAGATTTACTCTCAACTACCTGATACTACAGTGTACCAACCTCTGATGACGGACCCAACAGCGAGTTTCAAAATAGAGATTGATTGCATCCTGGACCAAGCACTAAGATCCAGAAAAATCTCCGAAAAGTTATGTCTAGCACTGAAATAAGAGTACCCTAAGGTACCAGTGTTTTACACCGTACCCAAGGTCCACAAAAGCCTTATTAGGCCACCAGGCAGGCCTATAATCTCTGCACATCAGTCACTTTACCAGCCAATTTCCATTTTCCTGGACAGCATTTTGCAACCCCTGATCCAGAAGCAACCTAATTTCATCAAGGATACTACCTACTTTCTGACCGGCCTCAAGACCTTGAATGACATTCCTAACGGCACATTAATTTGCACAATAGACATTTGTAGTCTTTATACGAGTATACCACATGCACAAGGACTGGCAGCTATAAGATCTTTTTTAACCAGTGAAAACATGACTACAGTAGATGTTGATTTATTCCTACAGTTGTTAAAGCTCACACTGAGTAGAAATTATTTCCTTTTTTATGACAGATTTTACTGCCAAACAAGTGGGTGTGCGATGGGGAGCAATGTCTCCCCATCCTTTGCAAATATTTTTATGCTGCAGGAGGAGCAAGATATGTTTTTCAGCTCAACAGATGTCAGTCAATATATCTTGCATTATTCAAGATATATTGATGATATCTTTATCCTCTGGACGGGAGGTCTGGATAGGTTTAACGCACTGGTAACCCAGATCAACAGTAGACCCTCGCCTATTAGAATTACAGCTCAATGCGACCCTGAGTCCATTAACTATCTGGACGTCAAGGTGTGTGTAAAAAGCAATAGGATTCATACGGAGGTTTATTACAAACCCACTGGCAAAAACACACTTTTGTGTTATAATAGTCATCACCCCAGGGTGCTTAAGAAGGGTCTTCCACGATCACAACTCATAAGGGCAGCTAGAATCACTAGTGACGGCAGTAAACTGGATGAAGCACTCACCACAGTGGTGGAGCATTTTGCCGCACGAGGGTATGACCGCACTGAATTAGTGCGGATTAAATCAGAAGTTATGGCCATACCCAGATCTGATTTGTTGGAACCCAGAAAGAAAACAGGACAGCAAGTCCTACCTCTTGTTACGAAATATAACACCACCAGTCCGGTAGTTCCCAGAGCTCTCAAGGCCTTATGGCCAATAGTGGCTACTGATAAAAGCTTACCGGTATTTAAACATAGGTGCCCCCTCACCTGTTTTACAAAAGGAAAAAGCATCAAAGACCATGTGGTGCATACCGATGTCACAGGGTTTGAGGCATCTCCAACTACCAACTTTTTGTCCAAACCACCGGGCTGCTATCGTTGCCTTGGGTGCAAGACTTGTAATAATTTACAGACAGGGCCCACCTTTACTTCAAGTGTGACAGGTAGATCCTTCAGAATTAGACATGTTCTCACCTGTACTACATCTCACATTATATATGTCATTACCTGTCCGTGTCAGTTGCAATATGTGGGCAAAACAGTGCGAACTGCCAGGGAGAGACAAGCTTTGCAGAGATCAGCAGTTAAAAGTGCGCTGTCAGGCAAGATGTCTGACCAACCTGTGGCCAGACACTATGCAGAGTTGAAACATGGTCTGAATGACCTAAGATTTCAAATTATCAATCACGTTCCCAAAACTTTAAGAGGGGGGGATCGAGGGGGCCTACTTTTAAGGAAGGAGGCCAGGTGGATCTATATCCTTGATACCATCAAACCGGCTGGGCTAAATGACAAAATTCTATGGAATACATTTCAATAGTCTTTAGCCGTACCCTGAGACCGCGGGGTATAAGGAGGGAGGTGATTTCAGAACTAGCAAATATTCAGTAATTATTCAGGTATGTCATGCATGCAGGGGCTTGACTCAGCATAAGTTTCCAATTGTCCTTCAATTGTGGTATAATTTTAATGCTATAGGTCTTCTAATCAATGTGTAACTAGATGTATATGTATGATAGACATAGTCTTAAGCAATTTATTATACGCAGCACTGTCAAATGTTTTCAATTGTTCACATCAGCATGTTTTAAAATTGCACACTTCGTATCATTCTAGCCCTGGGCGGTGGTTCAGTCATGCACCCGGTTGCCAGGATGCGCTAGTCGCCTAGGCAACGCTACCAACCCTGGTCTCCAGGAAGCCGACGTCTCCATGACTTCAGGGCGGAAGTACATCACCGTACAGCACTGCAAAGCCAGGCCAGGGGTGTGTCCCACTCCCGGGGCCAGGAGCTCGTCCCGTTCGCGGGTCTTCTTCTTCTTCTTTATAAAAGGTATGTTGTGTTCACTTACAAATTTGTATCACCTTGAAGAAGGGGCGTTGTGGCCCCGAAACGTTGGACACTGAGTGATTGAATAAATGCACTTTATGCACCTTATTGGCTGAGACCAGACCCGTGAGTGCCGCCACTGCTGGGCTTATTTTATATATATATATATATATATAGTAGACAATCAAGAAAAAATCAAGAAAAAACTGCGGCACTCGGAGACTTAAAGCAAAAAACGGTGTATTAAATATAACACATGAACTGGAGTTCACGTGTTATATTTAATACACCGTTTTTTGCTTTAAGTCTCTGAGTGCCGCCGTTTTTTCTTGATTGTCTACAAGCTATCTGACATTGGAGGCACCGGAGCAGCAAGTTTATTATTTAGTGGAGTGCCGGTCCACATATTGGATATATTTATATATATATATATATATTATAGGCAATTTGTTAGTGGCGGCACTCACCAGATTTACACTGCTTTGCTGCATATATATATATATATATATATGTATAACATGCTCTATCCGGTGCAATGTGTATAACGTGCTCTACCTGGCGCAAAGTGTATAATGTGCTCTACCTGGTGCAATGTCTATAATGTGCTCTACCTGTTGCAATTTGTATAACGTGCTCTTCCTGGCGCAAAGTGTATAACGTACTCTACCTGGAGCAAAGTGTATAACGTGCTCTACCTGGTGCAATGTGTATAATGTGCTTTACCTGGAACAATGTGTATAATGTGCTCTGCCTGGTGCAAAGTGTATAACGTGCTCTACCTGGTGCAATGTGTATAATATTCTTTACCCCTTTGCAATGTGTATAATGTGCTCTACCTGGTGCAATGTGTATAACCTGCTCTACCTAGTGCAATATGTGTAATGTGCTTTACCTGGTGCAATGTGTATAATGTGCTCTGCCTGGTGCAAAGTGTATAATGTGGTTTACCTGGTGCAATGTGTATAATGTGCTCTGTCTGGCGCAAAGTGTATACCATGCTCTGCCTGGCGCAAAGTGTAGAACATGCTCTATCTGGCGGAATATGTATAACATGCTCTACCTGGCACAGTGTGTATAGGAGGTTCTAACTGGTGCAATGTGTATAAGCGGCACTACTGTGTGGTGTAATGTGAATTAGCACTATTATGTGGCCATGCCCCTTCCCCACTAAGCCACACCCCTAAAATTTTGGGCCGCGCACACTTTCCATAAGTGCAGATAATCATGCCTTCTGAGTAGTAACCCTCCTACTTGACAGACTCCACCCCCTCAACAGACCCCCACCCCTCTTAGGGCTGCTTCCATAAATTTCCCGGCGTGGTTTTCGATCCCAATCCGCCCCTTGTAGACCCTGTAATCCAAGGGGTAGTAGTCAAAAGATTATTAATTTTGCCCAGTTTTGTTTTATTATCTGTTTGATAAATAAGGACATACAGTATTTGACAATGTTTTATACATTACATAGTTGTATTAGCATAGGGGGTCATTCCGAGTTGATCGCTCGCTAGCTAGTTTTAGCAGCTGTGCAAACGCTATGCCGCCACCCACTGGGGAGTGTATTTTAGCTTAGCAGAAGTGCGAACGCTTGTGCAACCGAGTTCTGCAAAAACAGTTTGTGCAGTTTCAGAGTAGCTCTGACCCTACTCAGCGCTTGCGATCACTTCAGCCTATTCGTGTCCGGATTTGATGTCATACACCCGCCCAGCGAACGCCCAGCCACGCCTGCGTTTTTTCAGACACGCCTGCATTTTTGTAAACGCTTCCTGAAAACGGTCGGTTGACACCCAGAAACGCTCCCTTCCTGTCAATCTTCTTGCGGCCGTCAGTGCGACTGAAAACTTTGCTACAACCTGTGCACAACCACAACAGGCTTTGTACCCGTACGATGCGCGTGTGCATTGCGGCACATAAGCATGCGTATGAGCCTGATCGCTGCGCTGCGGACAACGGCAGCTAGCGATCAACTCGGAATGACCCCCATAATTCGCTACAAAAGGTAACTATTGCACGGTACTTTAGAATTTTGCAGCAAGGCTTACATTTTATGAATTCCTTGTTTTTTGCCTTTCCCATAATTGCCTCAGTTCTATTCACAATAGGCTCAACCATGTGTGATAAATATACATATTTCTTTTACAGGCTACTGTAGTAATGTATCTGCTACATCAGCAGACAGTAATACATTAAGAAGTTTCTGAAATGCCCTGTTGTGGTTACAACGTGTACAGTATGTTATCAGGGTAAATTGAGACTTGAGATTCCTCATTTTCTTTCTGTTCGTTGGTTGAGTAATACATGGTAAGTACTCTCTCTCTCTTGAATTACCCTATTGCAACCTGTCCTGCGGCATGGAAGGTACAAGAGTGAATCTAATTATGCCATCATTAGAGCAGTGAAAACGAGGTACATGATTCATTTGTCTTCATGGTGATCACAGTAAATGAAAATGTTCTTGTTATCAATATGTCAGTTTGTATGTCTGTCTAATGTGTCTACATAAGAAGCCATAAGTAGCCATTTGCCATTGACTCAGTTTTGCATACTACAAATATATATATTTGTTATTTTCTGTAGATGGCAATGTACTAAATCATACACTCTTCTACAACACAAATAGTAACAGCAACACTATTCCTGCCTTGATCAGGCAATTTCTATTTTTTTTTTCATACTGTGGAATAATCTAATTATCTCTCATTAGACTGAAGTTGATTATTTAATTTATCTTTGTAACCGTGACAGAAAAAGTCTTGCTTTAATTAAGCAGATCAGCAATCATTTGTTGTTTTATGGGCAGTTTAAATGTTCCTAACAAATAGTGTGTGCGGTGTGGTCCCTATCGGGAGCTGAAGCAAAGGTTGTGAATTAGTGTGTTTCTCATTTCAGGGAACAAACTGAACAGTATTAAATTGAGAGGAAATTTGCTTTATCATCTTGCAGGGTTATACTGCTTAAGCGGAACAATTCTGGCCTTGTTCATTTACTCTGTCATTAAATACAGTATTGCAATCTGATATTACTACAATAATAGAGTTTACAATTTATTTATTTCACTTTTTCTTTTTCCTGTTACTGTCCGAAGTTCAAATCCTTTTCCAAGTGTCACCCCTCAGTGGTAAATCAAAAGGAATATACATGAGGCTAAACCGTACTGTAATCAGAACAGCTCTAAATATGGACTATAAATTGTCTTGCATGCTGTTGAGTGCTGCCATATTTCTCTGACAGTCCAACTAACACAAAATATTTAATAAAAGCTAACCATCAAAAATCTCCATACTCCATATTATTCCCCTCCTGTCTTACCCCTAATTCCAAATTCTACAATAAATAGACCCCTTTGGTGGCTAGACATAGATAAAAAATGACAAAGGGGGTTATTCAGGTTTGTTAGCAAACCAAAAAAGTAAGCAATAGAGTAAAACCATGTTGGACTGCAGGTGGGGCAGATATGACATATGCAGAGAGAGTTAGATTTGGGTGGGTTATATTGTTTCTGTGCATGGTAAATACTGGCTGCTTTATTTCTACACTGATTTCAGCTTGAACACAACTCATCTAAATCTTAATATCTCTGCACATGTTACAGCCGACCCCCCTGCAGTGCTACATGGTTTTGCCCAATTGCTTACTTTTTTGGTTAGCTAACAAACCTGGATAAGCCCCGATATCTGCTGTTTTGGCAATATTGTAAAACTGAATATATTTCATTGTTTGTTGTACAAAGTAAAGCAATATTAGTTACAACGATGTCTTAACGATTCTAGTGGCTATTATACAAAGCACTGCAGGACCTAATTTTATGGCTAGCAAATCAGATCCCCAGAATGCTGGCTAGTGCACAGCTGAACTGTAGTGTACAGCTCATCCAATCTGCTGGCATGGTAATTAACTATACATCCATCCCTCTGCCTAATGTGACAAACAGCCCTCATATCTGGTGATTAGTATATTAAGCAGATCTTCAAACTGCTACCTAGTGTATGACTTTTTTAGGCGACTCATCTGTCAACTTTAATTAAAAGCATCCGTAATGTAAATGCGGACGCATCGGGAGGCGGCCCGACACACATGCTGGGCTGCCTTGACCTGTGCTGGGAGGCCCCCAGCATGTGAGGAGATGGATGCAGATCTGGCTACGTGTGCAGCAGTCTGCGTCCATCTCTGAATAAGGTCCATTTTATCAGCCTGTCTGTTTTTTTAAAGCAGCAATCGTTTACAAGGCAAAACCAGGTTGGTTTAGCCCATTATGTGGTTAATTGCAAGTGGTATCTTATAAAAAACAATAATATGTTACCTTACATTTATTACATTTTCTGACATAATATTCACATATGAGGTTGTAACAGTCACCACTGAGCACAAGGACACCTTCAGAGCAGTGGCGTCACAAGGCAGGTGCGAGGGGTGCGGCCCGCACCCGGGTGTGACGCCTAGAAGGGAGTGACACCAATCTGGGGGCTCCTCGGCAGTGACAGGAGCTAGGTGCTGCAGTGTGAAATTCTGCTACAGCACCCGGCTTCTGTCATAGCAGAGGAGCTGACAGCGCTGCAGACAGTCTCCGAGGGCAGCCCAGTACAGCCCAGCATCTCGGGAGATGCTAGAAACGCCCCCGGACTGACGGCCCGCAAGACCCTGCCCCCTTTTTTGCGGCCATGCCCCATTTTTTCCGCGAGCGCGCCTTCGGCGCACTGGCATAAGGACGGTGCGCACCGGGTGTCACCACACCCAGTGACGCCTCTGCTTCAGAGGATGGGGCCAATTTAGCTTCTTTGAAGTGGAGCCTTCTACCATCCTCGTCTGCCACAGAAACCAACCAAAAAATGAATGAGGAGATTCCATATAATTTTTTACTTTCTAATATAAAAGAAATGTATAAAAAGAGAAATTCAGTTACACATACTGTAATTGCACATGATATTTTGAGGATTTTCTTTAACATAATGTATGTTTCTGGTCTACCACCGAGCAGCCATCATTACTTGCTAGTATAAAAGGGTGTAGTGTTTCAGGAATGATTAATGAACTATTCAAACAATATGGGCAGAAATGGGTGGCCTTATGTTAAACTGATACCCTTTCAATTACAAATAAATGAAAGCATTAAAGCTAAGTAAATAATAAAAGAAAAACCTGCACATCTCATGAACTGTGAATATTATAACCAACTGATCACGCTGAATAAATCATGCAGCAGTTAATGTGTCTATCTGCCATTTGCAAGATAAGAACACTCTTTAGATCAATAGCATCAAACTGAGGTACCGGGCAATCAACAGCCTGCATAGTGCATTAATCTCAGTTGTTCTTTGTACCTGCAATGTATAATATGATCACTTCAAAAGACATTTTTCTCTACCCTCCATCTATTAAGCAATATTGTTAGATCTTAACAACAATATGTTCCTTGGTTAATATTTGATTATTTCTAAAAATAAAATCATTCATATATTACATTAATATACTTCTACTTTTCATCCATAAATTAAAATTATAAATGGTTGCAAGGAACTCCCCACTGCTGGTGACCTTCACACATCTCTGTATATTTCAGGAACTTGTCAGAACTAGAGATAAGCGGGTTCGTTTTTACTCTGATTTACTTGGATTTACCCGAATCTCTTTATTGGCTATCGGACGTCACGTGTTTTGGATAGTCAATAAGAAAAATCTAGTAAAATAAGAAATGGCGATAATTCTGCCGTAAAGAACCTAGTAAATCCGAACCCGCTCATCTCTAGTCAGAACTAAAGATATGACAAATGATATATATACAGTGGGGCAAAAAAGTATTTGGACAGCCACCGATTGTGCAAGTTGACCCACTTAAAAAGATGAGAGAGGTCTGTAATTTCCATCATAGGTACACTTCAACTGTGAGAGACAGAATCTGAAAAATAAAAAAACAGGAAATCACATTGTATGATTTTTAAACAATTTACTTGTATATTCTTGTGGAAAATAAATATTTGGACACCTACCAAGCAACAAGATTTCTGGCTCTAACAGACCTGTTACTTCTTCTTTAAGAAGCTCTTCTATCCTCCACTCGCTACCTCTATTAATGGCACCTGTTTGAACTGGTTATCTGTATAAAAGACACCTGTCCACACCCTCAAACAGTCAGACTGCTACCTCTCCACCATGGCCAAGACCAGAGAGCTGTCTAAGGACACCAGGGACAAAACCGTAGAGCTGCACAAGGCTGGGATGAGCTACTCAACAATAGGCAAGCAGCTTGGTGAGAAGTTATCAACTGTTGGTGCAATTATTAAAAAATGGAAGAAATACAAGATCACTGACAATCTCCCTCGTCCTGGAGCTCCATGCAAGATCTCACCTCGTGGGGTATCAATGATCTTGAGAATGGTGAGGAATCAGCCCAGAACTACATGGGGGGACCAGGTCAATGACCTCAAGAGAGCTGGGACCACAGTCACAAAGGTTACCATTAGTAACACACTACGTCATCATGGATTGAAATCCTGCAGTGCCCGAAAGGTCCCCCTGCTTAAGCCAGCACATGTCCGGGCCCGTCTAAAGTTTGCCAGTGACCATCTGGATGATCCAGAGGAGGATTGGGAGGATGTAATGTAGTCAGATGAGAGCAAAATCAAACTTTTTGGTATAAACTCCACTCGCTGTGTTTGGAGGGAGAAGAATGATGAATGGCATCCCAAGAACACCATACCCACTGTAAAGCATGGGGGTGGAAACATCATGCTTTGGGGCAACTTTTCTGCAAAGGAGAAAGGACGACTGATCTGTATTAAGGAGAGGATGAATGGGGGCATGTATCGTGAGAGCTTGGGCAAAAACCTCCCTCCCTCAGGAAGAGCATTGAAGATGGAACGTGGCTGGGTCTTCCAGCCACGGGCAACTAAGGAGTGGCTCCGTAAGAAGAATTTCAAGGTCCTGGAGTGGCCTAGCCAGTCTCCAGACCTCAACCCAATAGAAAATCTGTGGAGGGAGTTGAAAGTCTGTGTTGCCCGGCGACAGCCCCAAAACATGACAAATCTAGAGAAGATCTGCATGGAAGAGTGGGCCAAAATACCTGCTACAGTGTGTGCAAACCTGGACAAGAACTACAGGAAACGTTTGCCCTCTTTAATTGCCAACCGAGGTTATATTACAACGTATTGAGTTAAACTTTTTGATTGTCCAAATATTTATTTTCCGCAAGAATATACAAACAAATTGTTTAAAAATCATACAATGTGATTTCCTAGGTTTTTTTTCCAGATTCTGTCTCTCACAGTTGAAGTGTACCTATGATGGAAATTACAGAACTCTCTCATCTTTTTAAGTGGGTCAACTTGCACAATCGGTGGCTGTCCAAATACTTTTTTGCCCCACTGTATGTATTGTTTTCTAAAAACAAACATTTCTAAAAATAAATACTTCATACTGTATGTTCACGCAATTAGTTTTTAACAAAATATCTAATACTGATGTTATGCTTCTCTCAACACATGTACTTAGATTTATATCTCTAATTTATGGGTTCCTGTATGTGTATAATAGGGTTAATTTCTAATTGGCCCTTAAGCTCATTTACTTTAAATCTGTGACAGCTGCTCCTTTGGTGTGTTAGTGACTGTTTCACTTTTAAAAGCCATAAGTTAGTTGGCAGGTGAGGCTTAAACCAGGTAAGCACATTTGTGCATTTATATTGTTGACTGTCTTACCTTTAAAAGCCATACGTTTGGTAGGTGAGCATTAAACCAGTTAAGCACATTTTTCTCCTATGAGACAACAGTTGCCAGGTTTCCAAAAAGTCCCTGTGAAAATGTATGTGATAGAATAGGACTTGCAGTGAAATGGGGTCCCTTGATATGGGCTGCAAGCTTAAATGTATTGTACAATTCATGAACTAAAACCCCATTATTTATCCAGTTATGTATTGTCAAAGTCAAAAAATATTGCAGAACACACAGCACGTATAAACTGCACATACATGCCCACTGCGCGTGCACTTGTTCTGCAGTGCGTGCACATGTACGCACTTTGCGTATGGTCACTCTCGCGGTCCTGCGCATCGGCGCGTGGTATGGGTATTTACGGCAGAGTTTGTGTACGCATGGAGGGCCATCAGAACACATTACATATTTAATCCAAATAGTGCACAATGCACACATAGTCTCCTTGCACCACATCAGAAAGTTATAGCTGTTTAAATGGTTGCAGAACAAAGGGATTCACCTTTACAGGATAAGAGGGGACAGACTAAGGTTATAAGGTGGTATTTGGAATCCAGCTGTAGGGTATTCCGGTGTTGGTCTGCGGAAGATCGCATGTTCCTGCGGATAGTTATGTGCAGAAGCAGAATATAGATATAAACTGTATTTACTGTATATTATGTATGCAGCGGGAATCCAGAGGAGACCACCCACAAGAGCAGTTGAGAAAGACATCGCCTACCTTTTCAAATCAACCTATGACCTCTCCTATACTGTGAAAGTGCATCCCTGTGTCCAATGGACAAAGGGATTACAGTATCCATTGTATTGCTTTTGGTAGACTTGTATAAATAAAGCCTGCTGCAGGCTGGCCAGCCACAAGACTCACAACGTTATCTATTTGATTATGGAGGACTGGACCAGGAAGCGCACACGAATATTCTCACGTATGTACATTGACTGTAGCCATTATTCTGTTATATATATTGTCTTGTATTGTAGTGTATAATTTGTATTGTAAACCCCCTTTCAGAAATAATCCACTGTGGTGTCGGAACCCAGCGGTTAATCACAATTGGTGTTGTGTGCTCATTGCCCTGCTAAGGTTTAAAGTGTAATAGCATCACACTGCATTGCTGCATAAGGTTTAAAGTGTAATATCATTGCATTGCATTGCTGTAGAAGGTTTAAAGTGTATCTCGGGGTGTGTAAGCGCTGTTAGTACTTTGTACCATCAGCGCGGTGTGTGTACGCAAAGTCCGTACACTGGCCCTCATTCCGAGTCGTTCGCTCGGTAATTTTCATCGCATCGCAGTGAAATTCCGCTTAGTACGCATGCGCAATAATCGCACTGCGACTGCGCCAAGTAATTTTACAATGAAGATAGTATTTTTACTCACGGCTTTTTCTTCGCTCCGGCGATCGTAGTGTGATTGACAGGAAATGGGTGTTACTGGGCGGAAACACGGCATTTTCGGGGCGTGTGGATAAAAACGCTACCGTTTCCGGAAAAAACGCAGGAGTGGCCGGAGAAACGGGGGAGTGTCTGGGGGAACGCTGGGTGTGTTTATGACGTCAAACCAGGAACGACAAGCACTGAACTGATCGCAGATGCCGAGTAAGTCTGAAGCTACTCTGAAACTGCTAAGTAGTTTGTAATCGCAATATTGCGAATACATCGGTCGCAATTTTAAGAAGCTAAGATACACTCCCAGTAGGCGGCGGCTTAGCGTGAGCAACTCTGCTAAAATCGCCTTGCGACCGATCAACTCGGAATGAGGGCCCCTGTACGGGACTCTTTACGCTAATAGCGTAAAAGGTGCATAGAGTGTGAATTAAGTATAGCGGCTGCAGCGGCTAAAGGTTTAAGTGTATTTACGGTGTGTTTAAGGTATAGCTTTTATTCCTGTAAAGATAATCGACATAATCAATTGGGGGCATCGTCCGATTTTCCACATTTTTACTGCTTAACAGGTCACAAGCAGACATAATCTTTCAGCATAAGGGTGGACAGAAGGTATCCTACGTATCCTTTTCTTGGTCGGTGGATACACTGAAAACCCTACTTAATTGCTGATTAGATGGTGTCTGCTCTGTATGGTTTGTAGGGATGCTGGTAAGAACTCGTAAGGTAAGCAGGAAAAAAGCTATTTAAAATCTGTGAATTTATTTTTGGCGCCAAATGCGTACACAACAAAAGCGTACACCCATACTCTGTGCATACTCTCCCACATTGTTGCCATAACATTCAGATTACTAGATTTGTAATATAAACAAAGGAAGTAAGTGTAAAACACAAACGTAGTCTGGCCTAGTTATAAAGGTTTATACAGAAAATAAACTGTGTGGCGTGTTAAGTGAGCAATTATAGTTAATATTGCTCACATTTATAGAAATTGTGTGATTTGTGCTATTGCGGACGTACGGTTTTGTACATGTGTCTCGGACAAGGTACGGAACTGCACACGCGGCGTAAGCACGGTCGCGTGTTTACGCAAATTGCGTAAGAATACAGTCGCTAAGTACAAATTACACAATAGTTCGTTTAGTTTAAAGATGAGACAGTAGCCACGCTACAATAACACAAGATTGCCCAGCTTCCAAAGTTTAGTATAAAACCCTTATTTACTGTATTGCCTCTGGGAGTAAAGCTGCTTGTCTGAATGAATGATAATTTTTTGTACAGAAAAACCAAAGTGTAATTGAGTGAGCGAACACAGGAGCGAGTGGAAATTTGAACCACGGAATTTGGAATCTCGGTGTGTGGTACATCAAGTGAGTGGAGACTTGGTGGCGTGAGGCGGCTGACTCACGTTAATATAAGGTTTAATACGTAAGTCGTGAGGAGACTTACACAGGAGCGTGGTAGGGAATTGTGAAGTGTTGTGACCCATATCGTTTTTTTGATACGCTCCGGCTGAGGTTTCGCAGCCTGAAAATCGATTCCAGTGGTCGTACGGCAGATAAGTAACAAGTACCTATACGCTGTGCGATTGGACCGCGCGTTTGTGGGTGTGATATATAGCGCAACGTGATATCCTTTTTACGAGCTTTTGCGTAAAATCGCGGTATCATCAGCGCTGTATAGAACATACGCAAGCGTGATTTGTGTATAATAAAGTGCATAGGGAGTTTTTGCTGGTCTCTCTCAGGAAAATCTCCAACGGCCGATATTTTACTGGAAAGGGTAAGTTATTCCTAAAAACTTCCAGTAAATATAGGTCACATAGGGCCCTAAGTTGGGTACATTGCCTTCACTATCGACAGTGTATGGTAGTACTGGCCAATGTGGACAGTGAGCGGGTGAAGAGCGCTCGGAGAACTTTCACCGTTACCTTATATTGAGTATTTTGGTGTTTGTGGGAAAAGGCCCACAATTATGGGAGCCAGTTGCTCAAGTAAGGGACGTTTAACCAGGGTTCAGGTTGTAGAGCCGCGGCCCATGGGGTCAGCGGAGTTTAAAGGAAAAAGTATTGAAGACTTTTTGTCTGAATGGGAACGTGTGACTGACAAAGATAGGGAACCATTCCCTAAGGTGGGCAGCTTTGAACCAGAGGTACTGCAGAATGTAAGCAGTAAAATATGTCTTCAAAAATCCAGAAAACAAAGGATTAGACATAATGATTGTTTAAAATTATGGCAACAGGAGGGGGATATGCAAAGAGAACAAATTCGCAAAACAGGTTCAAAACCTAGCGGGAATGAGAACACAAACACACCAGTGTCGACACAGGTCAAAGGGGAAGAGATGGCTACAGTCAATGATATATCCGTAAACGATAGTAGTATGCAAAAACAATGTATTAACCCCAATTTTTGCAAGATATATCCTGTTTTGAAGTATTTTCCAGGTTATAGGTCACAGGAAGAGGAAGGATCCAGCCAAATCGCAGCTCTCCTCCAAGCAGTCACTTTGCAGGACAATCAGGTGGGGCCTGTCCAACCAGGTAGTGCAGTAACAATATTCCCCAATGAAAGAACTGGTGAGGTCACAGCTACCGGTAAGTGTGAGACAGCTCATTGCACAGAGACACCAACACCTCACAGTAAACAAATCAGGAACGGAATGGTAGAATTACACCCTGTCTTGGGAACAGTAACTCCCAATGGGGGAACCGATAGTCAGGGAGTAGTCCTCACCAGGAATAATGCAATGTATTGCCCGTGGCCCAGAGATGAGCTGCAATCAATCATTTCAGAATTCCCCGACCCTCGGAAGGATTTAGCTAGATGTCAGAAATTTATCAGAGATCTGGGTAATGCATATGAACCGACAAACAAACACTGGCGGATACTTTTGAAAGCGTGCCTACCCCCTAATATTGACACCAAAAAAATGTATCACTGATTGTAGATTAGAGTCGGATAGTCTTATGACTGACAAACACAATCAGGAGAACTTAGAGCAAATTAACAGGCAACTAGAGTTGTATTTCCCCACAACTGTTAAGTGGAGAAGAATTTTCTCCATAAAGCAGAGGGAAAATGAAATGACATCTGAATATTTCCATCGGGCCCTGCAAATAATGGATAGATACATGGGGGTATCGGATACAGGGAACAATACGAATTACAGGGAGGTGGCTGTCTCTGTGCTAATGGACGGACTTGATAAGACAGTAAGGGACAGAGTACAAACATCTTTGCCTAATTGGAGAGGAGTCACAGTAGCTTGCCTTAGAGAGTGCGCGATTGTACACAACAAAAATATTGTTATGCGTAGAAAACAACAGGAGGAGAGGCTGAGGATTGAAAGTATACAGGCTCTTACACCAAAGTATCATCAGCATAAACCCCAGACCCCTGCTGTTTGGAAAAGACCGAGAACATGCTACATTTGTAGGAAGGAAGGGCATTTTGCCAGAGATTGTAGGTATAGTAGAACACATAGTCAATATAGACCCCTAGACAGAGAAAACAAGCCACGTTATTAAACACATAGACGGGATCAAGGGACATATAGTAAGGAATCACGATACAGTATAGAAAAACACAGATTCGGTTAATGGGAAGAACAGAATAAATGCAACTTTACCCTTTTGACAGAACTTACTGGGGTTAGGAGAAGGCCTCTAAACTTCTGCTTCTCTCTCTAGCAGAAGTGACCTCTAAGTAACTTAACAGTAGTTTTGTTAGAGATGGTATACATATAGAGTGCTCCCACCCAGGAAGGACAAAATATGTTAGATACCCACGAAGACTAATGTTGCATTTCACTGTTTTAGATGCATGTCCATCACAGGTAGAGGAAATTATCTCAAAGATACCGTGTTCCCTATGAACTTAGAATGGACAAGACACTGGATTGATGGCTGGGATAGTGCCAGTAGAGATATAACACACATAGAAATTTTTTTAGGGGAACAGACCGATTAGGGAATCATTCCCCGTAGTGCCCAATCCAGATGTCAAACTTTGTAAAATCTTCTTTGCCTCTACAAACTTATCTGTTACTAAACTCTGTGATTTATCTTCAAAGTATCCTCTTCATCTCTTAAGTTCACCGACAGGATTACAGTTCAAACGTCACATGCCTACTCGGTCTTTTCAGAGTTCTGCCCAAACCCAGTATATCTCACCAGCATAGGGACACCAGTATCAGTGTGCCTGGCCATGCACAAAGGGTGGAGAGTGGGAATACTGGTGAAGGGAGACTGTGCATAGATACCGATATACATGATGGTGTGACAGCCTGATGGTGAACGCAAATCTGACAAATTTTCTTTTTATTATTTCCCCTCTCTTTTCACTTTCCACAGATGGTTCACTTCACACAACTAATAATACACAACAGTTAAACACATTGAAATGCAAGATTTATGTTCCCTACAGAAAGGTCGCTGACCCAGAGAGAACCCGTGACAAAGAGCAGAGTATAGAGAACATCGTATCACTGGAGTGTCTGTTCCGGGAAAGCTGAGAGGCAGGACTGTTGAGACGGCACCTGAGCGCAGAGAACAACAAAACCAGAGGCGGTTGTCGCACCAGTTTTTATTTTTTTATTTTCTCCATCTCCCACTACCCTCCTTCTCTCCTTCTCTTTCTCCCCCTTCTTGTTTCCCTTCTCTTCCCTTAACAAGATGGACTTACCCCAAGAGACTGCGTTCCGGGTTCTCCTGTTAATCCTGATGTTGAACAGGACAGTCTGTTTCGGTGAGGGTCCCAGAGAGGTCGAGAAAGGATCCGGAATGGGTTCTGATGGCGGGGATGGATTTGTAGAATCTCAAGAGCAACACATCACTCGAGCAAAGGCGAGTATCAGAAAGTGATCTGGTAGTCAGGGAGCTCGGAGGCACTGTGAAGGGTTATTGTCTGAGGAAAATTGCATTTGTAGGAATTGTGAGAACATAGTCGAGGATGGGTGCATCCAGATATGTCAGTCCAGCCTTAATATCAACATGGACCGTCATCCATTGAGTGATTACCACTCACTCGTGGGTAAGGTCTTAAATCAGACAGAATGCTGGGTGTGCTCACAAGTACCTCAAGGTCAGAGCAAGTCAGGATTAGTACCGTACCCTTTAGCAATAGATGAGGTACTCGAATTACGGGGTGGGAGACCGGTGGACAAGAAATTAAATATTTCTAGGCCCCCTAATTTGAAACTCCACCAGTATCATGTAAATAGATCCTTATTATGTTTTAATATTTCCAATTACCGAAAACCGGGAAATTGGGAAGTGACGTGGAATAACCAGACAATGACCTTTTCGCACAGAGCTGATAGGATACCCATAGACTCTGAACTTGTACGCCAAATAGCCAACAGTGGAAGGTATTCTCGGTATAGGTATACTCGAGGAAGCAAGACCATGTGGGTTGGAGAAGTATCACCAGGGTACTGTGCTCGTATCATCCAGCCCGATACTTGTACTGAGCAGATGGGAGAACTAGGGATTGGGGTTTTCACTTGGAAAGTTTGTAATATGGTAATGTCACATTCTGTCCCCTATGTTCTCCCCGATGAAGCCTATTTCATATGTGGGAGGAAGACGTATAAGTGGCTTGCCCCGAACTCAGAGGGATTGTGTTATGTTGGAAGAGTGTTGCCAGAGGTCATGACCATAACCCATGATAAGATGAAAGATGTTCACCGCAGTGCTCAGGCTCCTTATACTCATACTCACTATGAACACATCGTCAAGAGACACCTCATAGAGAGGACAGAGCACGTAGCCTCTGATTTGATCCACGAATCCACCAGGATTCAATTCCTTCTCGCATTAGACTTCATCCGTACTGCCAGAGGAATTATAAATTATAGGTATATCCATGCGCTAGCGAACTTGATAGATAATATCACTGAGATGTATGACGACACCTTCAGGTATACGGGAAGGGAGTTACAAGCTTACAAGACGGAACTTATAAGACGGAACTGATCCAGCACAGGATGGTCCTTAATTATATCACAGCCGTGACGGGTGGGTACTGTGTCACTTTGGCAACTCAGTATGGTGTTAAGTGCTGTACGTATATTACAAACAGCACTGACGACCCCACAGAGATTATCGATCAAAAGATGGATGATATATTGCAGTTGAAGTGGGAGTTCCGGAGGAGACACAACCTTACCCTAACCGCTGTGGGTAATGAGCTGACCGGCTGGGTCTCATGGTTGAACCCACGAATTGGTTCTCAGGGTTAGGAGAGTGGGTCTTAAAATGTTATTATGAGTGTAGGAAAGTTTCTCCTTTGTATCCTGGGAGTCATCATAATTATTGGCTTGATATTTAGGTGTGTTCGAATTCTGACGCGGCGCAAGCACGGCACAAATTTGATGAGTTTAAGGAGCAAGGGCATTGTTATAGCAGCAGATTTAATTTACGACCCATCCATAGAGAAAGTGTTATGATAAGGATTGCAAATTAATTCCATGGCCTGTTTCTTTCACATGTTTTTCCTTTGTCTCCCCCTCTGCCATGATACACCCATACGGAAAAGACATCAGCCCTACCCAAGAATGTTTATGAAAATGTTATGTGAATGTATTTTAAATATGTGTCTTATCTTCATCTCTACAACCTTCCGTTAATGACACACATAGTCGACAGGTGATATCCACATATATTAGCACTCACATATGTTCCCCCTCCATGTATGATCAACTAAATGTGCACCCCATTTGTTGGAACAAGAAGCCGAAAAGAGCTCGGTAATGTTTGTCAGCCCACTTACAGACCCTTAATACGGGATAAGAAGGATTTAATGTATACTTCGCAATACCTCGAAGCTTATCTTAAACATATACGGCACGATGATACATGCCCCTCAGACATGGATTCATACATACATGCTTTTTACTATCCCACTAGATCCTACATTTCCCGCCTACAACTATCCTCCGACCATCCAATCGTCTGTAGATATTATATTGATATTTTTATGTTTAGTGATAGTGGCAGTTATTGGTGACTGCCAAAGGGTGGACTGTCAAAGTCGAAACATATTGCAGAACACACAGCATGTATAAACTGCACACACATGCCCACTGCGCGTGCACTTGTTCTGCAGTGCGTGCACATGTATGCACTTTGCGTATGGTCGCTCCCGCGGTCCTGCGCATCGGCGCGTGGTATGGGTATTTACGGCAGTGTTTGTGTACGCATGGTGGCCATCAGAACACATTACATATTTAATCCAAATAGTGCACAATGTACACATAGTCTCCTTGCACCACATCAGAGAGTTATAGCTGTTTCAATGGTTGCAGAACAAAGGGATTCACCTTTACAGGATAAGAGGGGACAGACTAAGGTTATAAGGTGGTATTTGGTATCCAGCTGTAGGGTATTTTAAGGGAAATATTCCGGTGTTGGTCTGCGGAAGATCGCATGTTCCTGCGGATAGTTATGTGCAGAAGCAGAATATAGATATAAACTGTATTTACTGTATATTATGTATGCGGCGGGAATCCAGAGGAGACCACCCACAAGAGCAGTTGAGAAAGACATCGCCTACCTTTTCAAATCAACCTATGACCTCTCCTGTACTGTAAAAGTGCATCCCTGTGTCCAATGGACAAAGGGATTACAGTATCCATTGTATTGCTTTTGGAAGACTTGTATAAATAAAGCCTGCTGCAGGCCGGCCAGCCACAAGACTCATAACGTTATCTATTTGATTACGGAGGACTGGACCAGGAAGCGCACGCGAATATTCTCACGTATGTACATTGACTGTAGCCATTATTCTGTTATATATATATTGTCTTGTATTGTAGTGTATAATTTGTATTGTAAACCCCCTTTCAGAAATAATCCACTGTGGTGTCGGAAGCCAGCGGTTAATCACAATTGGTGTCGTGTGCTCATTGCCCTGCTAAGGTTTAAAGTGTAATAGCATCACACTGCATTGCTGCATAAGGTTTAAAGTGTAATATCATTGCATTGCTGTAGAACATGGGTCTTCAACCTGCGGCCCTCCAGCTGCTGTGAAACTACACATCCCAGCATGCCCTGCCTCAATTTTAACATGCCTTAATAACAAAACTGTGGCAGGGCATGCTGGGTTCTGTAGTTCAACAACAGCTGCAGGGCCACAGGTTGAAGACCCATGCTGTAGAAGGTTTAAAGTGTATCTCGGGGTGTGTACGCGCTGTTAGTACTTTGTACCATCAGCGCGGCGTGTGTACGCAAAGTCCGTACACTGTACGGGACTCTTTACGCTAATAGCGTAAAAGGTGCGTAGAGTGTGAATTAAGTATAGCGGCCGCAGCGGCTAAAGGTTTAAAGTGTATTTACGGTGTGTTTAAGGTATAGCTTTTATTCCTGTAAAGATAATCGACATTATCAGTATTAAAATATTAAGGTAAATTAAATTACTAAGGAGAGTGTGGGATTGTCGGTATATGTATATTTTGAACAGGAGGTAACAGCCCACTGCACCCCAACCTAGGGGTGCTGAGTACATGAGTGCACCCCTGTCCTGGGAATGGTGAGTGCGGTGGATTCCTGTATGTGAAAAAAGGAATTTTTTCTACAATAAATGTAGAAAAAACAAAGAGAAAGAAGACCATATCTTTTTCTGGGGCACTCTTTATGAAATGATTATTGAATTTTAAAACAAATCTTTATTAATCAATTTTTAAAAATCCTAGGCTTTAACGCGACCCAATTTCATATAGCATACTAAATTGCTAAATATTGAGCAAAAATCTAAATATACATATCCGGTTATCCCTTATGTCAATTAGCCTACCAATAGGTATATTAGGGATATAGTCACTCTGTCCCCACCACCAGTAATTTCACAAATCAGACAAAAATGACTTAATGTTGGAGTTTATATGTACTCCCTTTTTGTGGTCTGTTCATAAAATCCATAAAACAGATCATGTGGTTGTCCTCTCACAATTATGTGTGTGAGTGAGACTAGTTACATATAACTGAAATAATCTTAGCTCGCACCACTATTAATTTTACAAACGTTCTCCTCTGTTAATATAGTCATGCTCAACACCACTGTACTTTTAGAGTTCATTCACTCATGCTTCAAAATATCCACAAACTGATGTCAATGGTGTTGGATAGAATTATAATCCTACATTGATCCAAAACAGGCTCCTATCTATAGGCCAAACAAGCAATGTATATCCACCATTTGTTATATATTATTATTCCTCCTGCATTTTATCGTTATTGTGATTAATCCCAAAACACAGACGTCCCTTAATTATCAGAAATAAACAAACTGGTAATTTTATCAGAATTAATTGATAATTATGTTGAACGCAATCAACAATTAGTGTTGACTGAATAGATTCATATACATGTGCAAAATTCCAAGATCATGCTATTAGTTAATTAGAATAAATTCATATACCTATACACATGCTAAAAAAATCCCCATTCATTGGGTAGCATATCGTTCAGAATAAATAAGAATCTAATTCATAATACACAGTGTCCTGAAGAAAAGATCAATTCTAACGGATTAATCAATATTATGCAGTTGATAATACATTATTAGATGCTTCTCTTATCGATATATAGATATAGAGTAGAGACTCGGGTAAGCGGGAGAGGAGGGTCTTCTGCTGTCCCGTATCCGTTGCCACATCGAATACGGGATGAGAGAGACACCTGATCTCCTACCCTGATCTGAAAATAAAGAGGGGAGTCTGCTCCTGCTGTTTCTTATAGCTGCGCTGGGAACCCTGATGCCTAATGATTATACAAAGGCAGCGCAGGGTATCCCGGCTGCTGAAATGAGTGAGCCTACTCCTATAGAAACAAGAGAAGTGGATATACTGTAAATGCAATGCTGAGTATAGGTAGATTGTGGTTGGATCACATATACTTTACATATACAGTCTTTTGGACTAAATATCTGGGTGCACCGCCAACCAAGTGCTTAGTATAATTAAATGTTGATTGAGCCCTATGTTGGTTTATTAATAATAATTTACTCAAGGTGATTTGTTTTCCAGTGCTGTTTTCAAATACTCCCCCCGGATTCCTGTATGTGTAATATATGGGTTGGATATGAAATGCTGGTGGCTAGAATGCTAATGGATCCTGGTGAGTATTCCAACCCTAACCCTAACCGGGTTGAGGCTCAAATGCAGCGTTCTGGGCATCCAGATGGTTATAATCCCGGGTAAGTATGCTTACTCTCCCTTTCCGCAGCCTAAACCTAACCCCCCCCCCCCCCCCACAGCCTAAACCTAACACCCCCCACCCATACACACGGCTTACCTGTCTGGTGGTCCAGAAGTCACTCATTTGGGATCCCAGCTGTTGGGATGCAAGCACCGGGATTGCGATCTCATTTGAGATGCCGGTGCCAGCATTCTGAGCAGTGTCTGGATTCTGGCTTCGTTATTTCGACTGCTGTGATCCCGACTGTCGGGATCCTGACCATTGGGATTGTAATCTCATTCGGGGTGCCACCTCCAGCCTTCAGAGTAGTGTTGGGATTCCGGCTCCGGTATTTCGACTGCTGGGATTCCAAATGTTGGGATCATGACCAGATTCCCCCTAACCCACCCATCCTCAACCTAAGCCTAACCCTCCCCTCCCGCAGCCTAACCCTAACCCACCCCTCATGTAGCCTAACCCTAACCTTTCCCCTTGTGCCTAAACCTAACTGCCTCCTTGCACAGCCCAACCCTAACCCCTCCCCGCCACATCCTAACCCTAACCCCTCCTGGAGCTAGTCACTTAGGAAATTTAAAATACTCCATATTCCAGTGATTTGGAACTTATACTGTAATTACATTTACTAATGACATCTTAAAGAAAATTAAAATATTCAGTGCTGGTTTAGAACAAAAAATGTGCTATGCTAATTTACTTTTTGGACACCAAATTAGAAAAAATTATTAACATTTAAGTTATCAACATATCATGGAAATATCTTTGTAACAACTTGTTTTAGTTGAATCTGTAATAATAAGAATTTACTCACCGGTAAATCTATTTCTCGTAGTCCGTAGTGGATGCTGGGACTCCGTAAGGACCATGGGGAATAGCGGCTCCGCAGGAGACTGGGCACAACTATAAAGAAAGCTTTAGACTACTGGTGTGCACTGGCTCCTCCCACTATGACCCTCCTCCAGACTTCAGTTAGGATACTGTGCCCGGAAGAGCTGACACAAGAAGGAAGGATTTTGAATCCCGGGTAAGACTCATACCAGCCACACCAATCACACCGTATAACTCGTGATACAATACCCAGTTAACAGTATGATAACAACTGAGCCTCTCAACAGATGGCTCAACAATAACCCTTTAGTTAAACAATAACTATATACAAGTATTGCAGACAATCCGCACTTGGGATGGGCGCCCAGTATCCACTACGGACTACGAGAAATAGAATTACCGACAAGTAAATTCTTATTTTCTCTGACGTCCTAAGGGGATGCTGGGACTCCGTAAGGACCATGGGGATTATACCAAAGCTCCCAAACGGGCGGGAGAGTGCGGATGACTCTGCAGCACCAAATGGGCAAACTATAGGTCCTCCTCAGCCAGGGTGTCAAACTTGTAGAATTTAGCAAATGTGTTTGACCCCGACCAAGTAGCTGCTCGGCAAAGTTGTAGAGCCGAGACCCCTCGGGCAGCCGCCCAAGAAGAGCCCACCTTCCTCGTGGAATGGGCTTTCACTGATTTAGGATGCGGCAGTCCAGCCGCAGAATGTGCAAGCTGAATCGTACTACAGATCCAGCGAGCAATAGTCTGCTTTGAAGCAGGTGCACCCAACTTGTTGGGTGCATACAGGATAAATAGCGAGTCAGTCTTTCTGACTCCAGCTGTCCTGGAAATATACATTTTCAGGGCCCTGACTACGTCCAACAACTTGGAAGCCTCCAAGTCTTTAGTAGCCGCAGGCACCACGATAGGTTGGTTCAGATGAAAGGCTGATACCACCTTAGGGAGAAATTGGGCACGAGTCCTCAATTCTGCCCTATCCATATGGAAAATCAGATAAGGGCTTTTACATGACAAAGCCGCCAATTCTGACACACGCCTGGCCGAAGCCAAGGCCAACAACATGACCACTTTCCACGTGAGATACTTCAAGTCCACGGTTCTAAGTGGCTCAAACCAATGTGACTTTAGGAAATCCAACACCACGTTGAGATCCCAAGGTGCCACTGGAGGCACAAAAGGGGGCTGAATATGCAGCACTCCCTTAACAAAAGTTTGAACTTCAGGTAGTGAAGCCAGTTCTCTCTGGAAGAAAATCGATAGAGCCGAAATCTGGACCTTAATGAAACCCAATTTTAGGCCCATAGTCACCCCTGACTGTAGAAAGTGCAGGAAACGGCCCAGCTGAAATTCTTCCGTTGGGGCCTTCCTGGCCACGCACCACGCAACATATTTACGCCATATGCGGTGATAATGGTTAGCCGTTACTTCTATCCTAGCTTTAATCAGCGTAGGAATGACTTCCTCCGGAATGCCCTTTTCCTTCAGGATCCGGTGTTCAACCGCCATGCCGTCAAACGCAGCCGCGGTAAGTCTTGGAACAAACAGGGCCCCTGCTGCAGCAGGTCCTGTCTGAGCGGCAGAGGCCATGGGTCCTCTGATATCATTTCTTGAAGTTCCGGGTACCAAGCTCTTCTTGGCCAATCCGGAACAATGAGTATAGTTCTTACTCCTCTTCTCCTTATTATCCTCAGTACCTTTGGTATGAGAGGAAGAGGAGGGAACACATAAACCGACCGGTACACCCACGGTGTCACTAGAGCGTCCACAGCTATCGCCTGCGGGTCTCTTGACCTGGCGCAATACTTTTCTAGCTTTTTGTTTAGGCGGGACGCCATCATGTCCACCTGTGGCCTTTCCCAACAGTTTACAATCATTTGGAAGACTTCTGGATGAAGTCCCCACTCTCCCGGGTGGAGGTCGTGCCTGCTGAGGAAGTCTGCTTCCCAGTTGTCCACTCCCGGAATGAACACTGCTGACAGTGCTAACACGTGATTTTCCGCCCATCGGAGAATCCTTGTGGCTTCTGCCATCGCCGTCCTGCTTCTCGTGCCACCCTGTCGGTTTACATGGGCGACCGCCGTGATGTTGTCTGACTGGATCAGTACCGGCTGGTTTTGAAGCAGGGGTTTTGCCTGACTTTGGGCATTGTAAATGGCCCTTAGTTCAATTATGTGCAGGGAAGTCTCCTGACTTGACCATAGTCCTTGGAAGTTTCTTCCCTGTGTGACTACCCCCCAGCCTCGAAGGCTGGCATCCGTGGTCACCAGGACCCAGTCCTGTATGCCGAATCTGTGGCCCTCTTGAAGATGAGCACTCTGCAGCCACCACAGCAGAGACACCCTTGTCCTTGGAGACAGGGTTATCAGCCGATGCATCTGAAGATGCGATCCGGACCACTTGTCCAACAGGTCCCACTGAAAGGTTCTTGCATGGAACCTGCCGAATGGAATTGCTTCGTAGGAAGCTACCATCTTTCCCAGGATCCGCGTGCAGTGATGCACCGACACCTGTTTTGGTTTTAGGAGGCCTCTGACTAGAGATGACAGCTCCTTGGCCTTCTCCTCCGGGAGAAACACTTTTTTCTGTTCTGTGTCCAGAACCATCCCCAGGAACAGTAGACGTGTCGTAGGGACCAGCTGTGACTTTGGAATATTTAGAATCCAGCCGTGCTGTTGTAGCACCTCCCGAGATAGTGCTACCCCGACCAAAAACTGCTCCCAGGACCTCGCCTTTATCAGGAGATCGTCCAAGTACGGGATAATTAAAACTCCCTTCTTTCGAAGGAGTATCATCATTTCGGCCATTACCTTGGTAAAGACCCTCGGAGCCGTGGATAGACCGAACGGCAACGTCTGGAATTGGTAATGACAATCCTGTACCACAAATCTGAGGTACTCCTGGTGAGGATGGTAAATGGGGACATGCAGGTAAGCATCCTTGATGTCCAGTGATACCATGTAATCCCCCTCGTCCAGGCTTGCAATAACCGTCCTGAGCGATTCCATCTTGAACTTGAATTTTTTTATATATGTGTTCAAGGATTTCAAATTTAAAATGGGTCTCACCGAACCGTCCGGTTTCGGTACCACAAACTTTGTGGAATAGTAACCCCGTCCTTGTTGAAGTAGGGGCACCTTTACTATCACCTGTTGTGAATACAGCTTGTGAATTGCCTGTAACACTGCCTCCCTGCCTGAGGGAGTGGTTGGTAAGGCAGATTTGAGGAAACGGCGGGGGGGAGACGTCTCGAATTCCAGCTTGTACCCCTGAGATACTACTTGAAAGATCCAGGGATCCACCCATGAGTGAGCCCACTGATTGCTGAAATATTTGAGACGGGCCCCCACCGTACCTGGCTCCGCCTGTGGAACCCCAGCGTCATGCTGTGGACTTAGAGGAAGCGGGGGAGGACTTTTGCTCCTGGGAACTGGCTGTATGCTGCAGCTTTTTCCCCCTACCTCTGCCTCTGGGCAGAAAGGACACGCCCTTAACCCGCTTGCCCCTATTGGGCCGAAAGGACTGTACCTGATAATTCAGTGCTTTCTTTGGCTGTGAGGGAACATGGGGTAAAAATGTAGACTTCCCAGCTGTTGCTGTGGAAACGAGGTCCGAGAGACCATCCCCGAACAACTCCTCACCCTTATAAGGCAGAACTTCCATGTGCCTTTTGGAATCTGCATCTCCTGTCCATTGCCGAGTCCATAACCCTCTCCTGGCAGAAATGGACATTGCACTAATTTTAGATGCCAGCCGGCAAATATCCCTCTGTGCATCCCTCATGTATAAAAGTGCGTCTTTAATATGCTCTACGGTTAGCAATATAGTGTCCCTGTCTAGGGTATCAATATTTTCCGACAGGGAATCTGACCATGCAGCTGCAGCACTGCACATCCATGCTGAAGCAATAGCTGGTCTCAGTATAACACCTGTGTGTGTATATATAGACTTCAGGATAGCCTCCTGCTTTCTATCAGCAGATTCCTTCAGGGCGGCCGTATCCGGAGACGGTAGTGCCACCTTCTTTGACAAGCGTGTGAGCGCTTTATCCACCCTAGGGGATGTTTCCCAACGTGCCCTATCCTCTGGCGGGAAAGGGTACGCCATTAGTAACCTCTTAGAAATTACCAGTTTCTTATCAGGGGAAGCCCACGCTTCTTCACACACTTCATTTAACTCCTCAGATGGAGGAAAAGCTACTGGTAGTTTTTTCTCTCCAAACATAATACCCTTTTTTGTGGTACCGGGGGTAACATCAGAAATGTGCAACACATTTTTCATTGCCTCAATCATGTAACGTGTGGCCCTACTGGAAGTTACATTAGTCTCATCGTGGTCGACACTGGAGTCAGTATCCGTGTCGACATCTGTGTCTGCCATCTGAGGTAGCGGGCGTTTTAGAGCCCCTGATGGCTTTTGAGACGCCTGGGCAGGCACAGGCTGAGAAGCCGGCTGTCCCACATTTGGTATGTCGTCAAACCTTTTATGCAAGGAGTCGACACTGTCGCGTAATTCCTTCCACAGCACCATCCACTCAGGTGTCGACCCCGCAGGGGGTGACATCACATTTATAGGCATCTGCTCCGCCTCCACATAAGCCTCCTCATCAAACATGTCGACACAGCCGTACCGACACACCGCATACACACAGGGAATGCTCTGACAGAGGACAGGACCCCACAAAGCCCTTTGGGGAGACAGAGAGAGAGTATGCCAGCACACACCAGAGCGCTATATAACACAGGGATCCCACTATAAATGAGTGTTTTCCCTTATAGCTGCTTATTTTATATATATACTGCGCCTAAATTTAGTGCCCCCCTCTCTTTTTTACCCTTGTGTAGCTTGACAACTGCAGGGGAGAGCCAGGGAGCGTCCTTCCAGCGGAGCTGTGAGGGAAAATGGCGCCAGTGTGCTGAGGGAGATGGCCCCGCCCCTTTTCCGGCTGACTTCTCCCGCCTTTTCTGGAATTCTGGCAGGGGTATTTTTACACCTATATAGCCTTCCTGACTATATATGGTGTAGATTTGCCAGCCAAGGTGTCTTATATTGCCCTCAGGGCGCCCCCCCCCCCAGCGCCCTGCACCCATCAGTGACCGGAGTGTGAGGTGTGCATGAGGAGCAATGGCGCACAGCTGCAGTGCTGTGCGCTACCTTGTTGAAGACTGAAGTCTTCTGCCGCCGATTTTCCGGAACACTTCTTGCTTCTGGCTCTGTAAGGGGGCCGGCGGCGCGGCTCCGGGAACGAACACCAAGGTCGGGTCCTGCGATCGATCCCTCTGGAGCTAATGGTGTCCAGTAGCCTAAGAAGCCCAAACTACCACCAGTTAGGTAGGTTCGCTTCTTCTCCCCTTAGTCCCTCGCTGCAGTGAGTCTGTTGCCAGCAGATCTCACTGTAAAATAAAAAACCTAAATATACTTTCTTTCTAGGAGCTCAGGAGAGCCCGTAGTGTGCATCCAGCTCAGCCGGGCACAAGATTCTAACTGAAGTCTGGAGGAGGGTCATAGTGGGAGGAGCCAGTGCACACCAGTAGTCTAAAGCTTTCTTTATAGTTGTGCCCAGTCTCCTGCGGAGCCGCTATTCCCCATGGTCCTTACGGAGTCCCAGCATCCACTTAGGACGTCAGAGAAATAAGAATAAATGTCAATAACTCCCTGGAAATGAAATCATTGTCCCAAACGTTCCTAGAGCATTGCTCTGTGATTACTAAAATGAAAAGTGGTGATGTTGCCCATAGCAACTAATCAGATTCTGTCAATCATTTCTCTGTTGCATCCTGGAAAATGGACCGTTTACAGGTATGTCTATAGTGACTGGTCTTGGCAACTATATTTGTTCTTGCCTTCATGTACTGGATATCTATTGTCATGGGATGTTGCTATTTTTTCATGGATGTGAATTCAAAAGCTCTATAAAATGTAACTTGCAAAAAATAAAATAACAAGGGACAGAGAAGAGGACGATTTTGTTGGGGCAGTCTTTATTTGAAAATTAAAAATGAATTACATTTTATTGGTATACATTAAAAGTTGCAGAGTGTCATCTCTAAGTTAGCACAATACACACAATACAGGTAGATGCAATATAGAGAGAGTTTATATTCCTAAAAACACTAAAACAATACAATTGAGAGTGCTAAGTTCGGAAAACAAGTGCAAATTTGTAAAAATATGTGCATGTGTCAGCCAGTTGTATTAGCGATTACCAATATTGGACAATGTAGTTGTCCTGTTAATTAAGTATTGTTTATGGCTGAATTTCTTGAAAGAGTGAAAAAGGTATAGAACAAGACATCATAGATGCTTCTAGATAGGCAAAGATATAAAACTTGGAACAGCAGATGTTAATCAACACATATAAAAATAGACAGTAAATTACAGATACTCCAAGACTGTAAATTATTATTATGCAAATATTGGTAGATTGAGGTATCTATATTATCTAGAGGTATCGATATTATATATGTACATGCTGAAAATAAATTTCAATTGTCCAACTGACACAGAACACAAAGCAGCATTTAGATAAATATGTGTATCAATTCCTGTGACAAATACATGCAGGAGAGTTTATAACAGTCTCATGTGATCCACCCCCACTTTTACTATTCTCCTGGGTATCTTGTTGGGCAGTGAAAAGGACGATGAGAGTGCAAAGGGATGGTCCAGAGGTGAGAGAATATAGATGTGGAGGGATCTGCTTTTGTGCTGCAGCTCACACTCACAGCCCTGTTGGTATTACGCCAGCACAGTGAGGTGAGCACTGCACATTGAGAGTTCCTCGGAAAAGATAGAATGTTAGTCAAGTTCACGTATGCAGTTCAAGTCAAGTTCACAGAATTTTTTGTAAAGATAATAGAAATAGAGAGATAGTCACCGGAGGTGTGTTCAGTAGCACATCCTGGCAGTCATCTGAGAATATTAGACATTGTGATATACATTTAAATTAAACCGTATAATATTTATCAAGCTGATAGTGTTCCTAAGCACCTGGTCCTGTGCACAAGGATCTTGAGTGTCCACAGAGATGGACTCTCTGAGGACACTCAAGGTTCTTGTGCAGCATGGCCCTCACTGGCGATGTAACCTGTCAGACCTGCATGCACGGGAGGGTGCATTGATCAGTGACTTAGTGCATACATACAGGACGATATCATGAATGATTTGTCCAAATCAGGCACATCGCGCCAATGTTGTCCTAGTGTGTACGCAGCTATAGACTCGGTAGATGGTAAGATGTGCTAGATAACAAGATGGGGTAGATAGTAAGTATGTGGTAGATAGCAACACTGCGAAGACAGTAAAATTGAGGTAGGTAGTAAGCGTGTGATCAATAGTAAGACTTGATAGATTGTGGTATTTAGTAAAATTGTGGAAGATAAAGAGATTGTGGTAAACAGTTAGAGACAAACTATGTACTATGAATATGCACTATGTTTCTGACGATGCAAGCTCCCGCACTTTGTCGGCCACAACGCCAGCGAGGGCCATGCTGTCGAATGCAGCATGGCCCCCATCATCGCTCCATCGCTGCCAACATCCAGGGTTGCCATCAGTAATGATGGGGCCTGGGAGTGAAAAATTAGGTAGCCCCCCCCCACCACCACACACACTGTCCCATAGCTGCTATACACTGCCCCATAGCTCCCCCCCTGTCTTCCCCACTGTTTCCCACTGTGAGGGGGGACCGAGTGGCAGCAGTGAGGATCGGGGGCCAATCAGGCCTTGCAGACCAGCAGCTGGTCCGTTGATTGGCTGTTGGTCCACAAGTTCTGAATGGCTCATGGCTGGTTCTATAGCAAGAGTAACTCTGCGGCTCTGACCCTCCATGCTGCCTGCTGGCGTGCAGGCAGCTGGTCTGGCCCCCGATCTCACTGCTGCCACTCCGGCCCCATCTCAGTCAGGATCCAAGGTTGAAATCTCGACTGCCTCCCTTTGATGGCGGGCCTGCTGGCATCAGCCAATATTGCTGGGTACACACATTGTCTAGTGTGTACACAGTTTAAGTGCAGCATGGCTTGCTTGGCTTCAAATTCTGCACACAGGAGGAAAAAAATAACTTGACTGTCAATAATGCTGGAGCAGATAAAACAGTGGTTCCCAAACTCGGTTCTCAAGGACCCCAAACAGTATATGTTTTCCAGAGGAGATCCCGTCAGCCGGGATAAGGCGACGAGCACCGGGATTCCGGCGGCGAGCATATCATGTCCCCTCATGGGCTCGCTGCACTCATCATGCTTTGGGCACAGTGGTGACCTTCCATCACCACAGAGTTATATTCCCCCACAGGTGATGGTGTGGACCACCACCCAAGTGGGGATTCCAGCCAACAGTCGGGATTCCGACCACCGGTATTTCACTGGCTGTCAGAATTCCGGCATCTGTAATCTAACAGCCGGGATTCCGACAGCTGGTAAATTTACTGCCTCCCATTTTCCAGGTCACTTAACAGGTGCACAGGTGCATATATTACTCACTGACACATTTTAAAAGAGGCACAGGTGGAGCTAATTATATCACTTGCTATTCTGTGAGGAGAACTGGAAAATATGAACTGAGATAAAACAAAGTAGTTATGGTTTGTATATTTGTTTATATTTATTTTTATTTTCTCCCCATTTTCACTGACCTATGTGTGTGTCTGTGGCACCAGTAGTGTGGAAATGATGTGTGTAAGCGGCGGTACTGCTGTGGGTATTATGTGCGTAAGCAGCACAACTACTGGAGGCATTATGTGCATAAGCGGTGCTACTGCTGTGGGCATTAAGTGCATAAGCAGCACTACTGTGGGCATTATGTGCATAAGCTTCCCTATTGCTGTGGACATTACGTGCATAAGCAGTGCTACTTCTGTGGGCATTAAGTGCATAAGTAGCGCTGCTGCAGTGGGCATTATGTGCATAAGCGGCACAACTACTTGGGGGTATTATGTGCCTAAGTGGTGGTGCTGCTCTGGGCATTAAGTGCATAAGTGGCACAACTGCTGTGGGCATTAAGTACGTAAGTGGTGCTACTGCAGTCAGCATTATGTGTGTAAGCGACACAACTACTGGGAGCATTATGTGTATAAGGGGCGCTACTATTGTGGGCAATATGTGTGTAAGTGACACTACTGTGGGCATTATGTGTGTAAGCTGCACTACTGTGGGCATTATGTGCATTAGATGCTCTAGTGCTGTGGACATTATGTGCATAAGCTGTGTTACTGCTGTGTGCATTAAGTGTGTAAGTGGTGTTACTGCTGTGGGCATTAAGTGCATAAGCAGCGCAACTACTGGAGGCATTATGTGCATAAGCGGTGCTACTGCTGTGGGCATTATGTGCATAAGCAGCACTACTGTGGGCATTATGTGCATAAGCTTCCCTACTGTTGTGGACATTATGTGCATAAGCAGTGCTACTTCTGTGGGCATTAAGTGCATAAGTAGCGCTGCTGCAGTGGGCATTATGTGCTTAAGCGGCACAACTTGTGGGGATATTATGTGCCCAAGCAGAGCTACTGCTATGGCCATTAAGTGCATAAGT
Source organism: Pseudophryne corroboree (assembly GCF_028390025.1). Lineage (NCBI taxonomy): Eukaryota > Metazoa > Chordata > Amphibia > Anura > Myobatrachidae > Pseudophryne > Pseudophryne corroboree. Next base: position 286,875,531 of record NC_086449.1, read on the forward strand.
GGTGCGACTGCTATGGGCATTAGGTGCGTAAGTGGAACTACTGCAGTGGGCATTATGTGTGTGAAAGTGGTACAACTGGGGGCATTATGTGTATAAGTGGGACTACTGCTGTGGGCATTATGTATGTAAGCGGCATAACAACTGAGGGCATTATGTGTAGAAGGGGTGCTACTGTTGTGCGCATTATGTGCATAAGCGACACTGCTTTGGGCATTATGTGTGTAAGTGGCACTACTGTGGGCATTAAGTCCGTAAACGGCACTAATGTGGGCATTATGTGCATAAGTGGTGTTACTGTTGTGGACATTGGGGGTAATTCCAAGTTGATCGCAGCAGGACATTTTTTAGCAACTGGGCAAAACCATGGCCCTCATTCCGAGTTGATCGATCGCAAGGCGAATTTAGCAGAGTTACACACGCTAAGCCGCCGCCTACTGGGAGTGTATCTTAGCATCTTAAAATTGCGACCGATGTATTCGCAATATTGCGATCACAAACTACTTAGCAGTTTTAGAGTAGCTCCAGACTTACTCTGCCTGTGCGATCAGTTCAGTGCTTGTCGTTCCTGGTTTGACGTCACAAACACACCCAGCGTTCGCCCAACCACTCCCCCGTTTCTCCGGCCACTCCTGCGTTTTTTCCGGAAACGGTAGCGTTTTCAGCCACACGCCCATAAAACGCCGTGTTTCCGCCCAGTAACACCCATTTCCTGTCAATCACATTACGTTCGCCGGAGCGATGAAAAAGCCGTGAGTAAAAATACTTTCTTGATAGCAAAGATACTTGGCGCAGTCGCAGTGCGAATATTGCGCATGCGCACTAAGCGGAATTTCACTGCGATGCGATGAAAAATACCGAGCGAACGACTTGGAATGAGGGCCCATGTGCACTGCAGTTGGAGGCAGATATAACATTTGCAGAGAGAGTTAGATTTGGGTGTGGTGTGTTCAATCTGCAATCTAATTTGCAGTGTAAAAATAAAGCAGCCAGTATTTACCCTGAACAGAAACAAAATAACCCACCCAAATCTAACTCTCTCTGCACATGTTATATCTGCCTCCCCTGCAGTGCACATGGTTTTGCCCAACTGCTAAAAAATTTCCTGCTGCGATCAACTTGGAATGACCCCCATTATGTATAAGCAGCACTACTTCTGTGGGCATTAAGTGTGTAAGTGGCACTACTGCTGTGGGCATTATGCATAGGCAGCACTACTTCTGTGGGCATTATGTGTATAAGTGGCACTACTGTGGGCATTATGTGTTTTAGTGGCACTACTATGGGCATTATTTGTGTAAGTGGCACTACTACTGTGGGCATTATGTATAAGAGATGCTACTACTGTTGGCATTATGTGTATAAGAGGCACTACTGCAGGTAGTACATGTATAAGGGATGCTATTCAGTGATGTGTGGTAAGGTGAGGCAGAGCCTTTCCTGTCATACTACCGTATATGCCAGAGTTTTGAATATAAAAGTATATGAAAAATACAAAGAATATATTGTAAATATCTCCTTTGTATTATTCCAATAATTTTATAGTCAAAAGGCTGGAGTAAAAAGGGCTGAAAGGGTAAGGTACTGCTACTGCTATTACCATTTCTGCACATCTCTAATCAAAACTTACCAAATTTCCACAGTATACACTGCTGCTCCTTTGTATAATGCCCATATGAAGCCTTGTGCTCATATATTGTGTGTAAATCTGGTTCGGGTACTAGCCAATGCCTCCTCCGCCATTTACCTCACTGCATGTCCCTAGCACTACTACTGTGGGCATTATGTGTATAAGGGGTACTACTACTGTTGGCATTATGTGTATAAGTGGCACTACTGTGACATTATGTATAAGGGGTGCTACTACTGCGGGCATTATATATTAGGGGTGCTACAACTGTGGTAATTATGTGTATAAACATCCCTACTAGTGTGAGCATTATGTGTATAAGTGGCACTACTTTGGGACTTATGTATAAGGGGTGCTACTACTGTGAGCATTATTTGTATAAGCGGCACTACTGCTGTAAGCATTATGTGTAAGGGGCAATACTGGGTGCTGTAACATATATAAGGGGTACTACTGTGTAGCATAATGTGAATAAGAGGCACTACTATGTGGTGTACTTTGAATCAAGGGTACTACATGTACTGTAATGTGAATAAGATTGTGCTACTGTGTGGCATACTTTGAAATGGGGGTACTTTTGTGTGGCCATGCCCCTCCCTTGTGAGACCACACCACTTTTTTGGCACAGACCCTATGCACTCCCTGTCCCTTAGTAAAGTGAGGGAGGGCACAAATATATCGTTTGTAGTAGGGCGCCGAACACCTCAGCACCGGCCATGAAGAAACTATAGTCTATGAATATAGACAGCAGAGGATTGGCATGCCGGGACGCCGGACCAGATTCCGTTTGGCCGGTCCTGTCATCCCCTCATTGGCTGCCCATCACCTCCATGCAGGCTGCCAGCCGCGATCAGAGCTCAGCTCCAATCGTGGCAGCGTTAACTGAAAGCTAAGCACTTTAAGAATGGCTGCCGCCGAAACTCCCCGTAATACTTTGCAGTGCCCACAGTCATCAGTCACTACTAGTGGCTCTACCTCCACGCCGGGATACTGCTGAGCAGGCCCCCCTCAGTAGCAGCCGAGGACTGCTGTCACGCAGTTACAGCGTAGCGGCCGCGCTTAGCGGGCATTGCTGATTAGTGAGGCTGAGGTGAGGGGTGGCAGTAGCAGCAGCATTGTATGATCACGGCTGCACTGCCTGGCCCCATACATTTCCAGAGACAGTTCTTCGTCCTCCCAGCTTGCATGACTGATGGCAGTGGTGGCCAATCAGCTGTCACCAAATTCAGCTCCCTTACTTTCTAATGGCTGTGCCAACCAATTAGCAGCTGGGAGCAACCAGTAGATGGAAGAGGACTAACCCCAATGTTATTAGTGACCTGACCATGCTGAGAGTGTTCAACATGTCTGGGAGCCTGCGATGTGCACCAGGTACCAGCAGCTTACATGTGTATGATGTGTAATATTGTCAGTGTGTCCTGTAAGTGTGTCTATGGGCAGCAAAGGGTTAATGTGACCTGGCTGGGGACTGCTGGCCTGTTACACCCCTCCCTGCTAGTGGCACAGAGGTTGGGTATGAGATACCGGCATTCAGTAAACCGATGCCGGCATCCTGACAAATGGAATCTGGTTGAGCTTGCCCTGTTTTCCCCTCTCCCCTAACCCTAATCTCCCCTGGTTTGCCTCCAGCGCCATCATCCGCAGCGACAGCAAAGAGGAGCCGGCATCTCCTGACTGGCAAGGCCAACTCTATGGGCAGACGAGCCACGTCCTGCCCCCAACCAATGTGGATGTCTAGCAAGCCAGCCACTGTCATATAGTAACGGGACATGCTTCATGTTGGTGAGTAGCCCGTCTCTCACTTGCTGTCTGGATTTGTGTGACTCGGGCTATCCTCTGCCTGGGCAAGGTATTGCCCCTGGTCAGGGACCCTCTACATGGGTGCTTCTTCAGGGGGGCATGGTGTGGGTGGACGGGATTCTGGCTGCATGGCATGGATGGGTAACACCAGCGGCAATTGGCATGTAGGGGCGCTGTACCAGATTCTGTTCGGCTGGTCCGGATGACTCCTCCGTGCCCGCCATCATCCCCCATGCTACAGTATATCATATATATATATATATATGTGTGTATAAAAGGCAATTTGTTAGTGGTGGAACTCCCTGGACTTATACATACAAATAAAGTACTGTGCTGGTGGCAGTGCAGTGTCTTTATTTGTATGTATAAGTCCAGTGAGTGCCGCCTCTAACAAATTGCCTGTCTAACTTCTTTAGGATGGCACTAGGGCCATTGTAACGTCTATGTGTATAATGTGCTCTACCTGGCGCAATGTGTATAACGTGCTCTACCTGGCGCATAGTGTATAACTTGCTCTACCTGGTGCAATGTGTATAATGTGCTCTGTCTGGTACAATGTAGATAATGTGCTTTACCTGGTGCAATGTGTATAATGTGCTCTACCTGGTGCAATGTGTATAATGTGCTCTACCTGGTGCAATGTGTAGAATGTGCTCTATCTGGCGCAATATGTATAACATGCTCTACCTGGCGCAATGTGTATAGGAGGTTCTACCTGGAGCAATGTGTATAAGCAGCACTACTGTGTGGTGTAATGTGAATTGGCACTATTATGTTGCCACGCCCCTTCCCCACAAAGCCACGCCCCTAAAATTTTGCTGTGCGCCATTCCATACCTGTTTACAATCAGGCCTTCTGAGCAGTAATACCGCCCACTTGACAGATTCCACCCCCTCAACAGACCCCACCCCTATTAGGTCTTCTTCCATAAATTTCCTGGGCTGGTTTTCGATCCCAATCCATCCCTGAATATAGACTAGTGTGAAAGCACTCTACATGTATTAAGAACTTTAATTCAACATTTTTTATTAGGATTTTCATAGAAATACAAAAACAGGGAAGACCTTCATGTTACAAACATACAAAAGGAACCGGCACAGTTACAATAATCCATCATAAGGTGGGTTCAAGTCACCTCAGCGGGGTAACAGATGTATAATAGATAATCGTAGCTTTGAATAAAAGATAAAAGATGAATAATCCTAACCAATTATGAGGTCTAGAAAATTGTAAACACAGTACCGATGTGCGCCTCAGCATAAGAAATCACCATATACCTAAAGCTAAGCGTACAGTTCTATCTGAGGGGTCATTGGGCATTGATATACACAAAAGGTCAATAAAGAAGACAAACAGGAAGGGGGGGGGGAACAACTGGGAAAAGACAATACAGATATAGCCATATCATGGATGAGTAGCGGCCAGAGAAGTCATAGGTAAAATTGGTAATGAAGTGATCCAGGCATGGTTAGCAGTTCCAACAAAAGAGAGGGTTAAGTACTCATATGGAATCAGGCTCAGCATGCAGCCAGGGGTATTATAAGCAATATGATTGCATTTCTTAAGAAAACCGCAGGAAGTCCTAAAAGGAAAAGAGTATGTAGGCCTAGGGTGTTAAGGGGCCCTATCGATATGTCTGTGTAGATATCACGTTGTGGTCTCAAAAAGCTTATAGATGAATGACTGTACATCAGGGTCTAGGGTATCAATATACTTCTCCCACTTCTTGGCAAACCGCCTGACCCCCAATTCAATATCAGGAAGAGTAGCACGCCTCTCAAAATATATAATTCGGAGGGTCATGTGTTTTACAGCCATCAAAGAAGGGGTAGACTGTTTAATCCAGTGATTAAGAATTTGTTTCTTGGCAATTGTCAGGATAACCGATAATACTGGGACAATATCTCTATCCTCAGGCCCAAGAGACCATTCCTTAAAATCAAGTAGCAGACAAGCCTTCGGGCGTTTAATTAGCTGTAAGGTAAATACTGTGTTGAGATAAGCAATCACCTTGTACCAAAACTTAGATATTTTCCGGCAAGACCACATATTGTGGTACAAGGTGGCACTATGCGCAGTACACTTGATGCAACAGCCAGAGTCGTCGGGGACCATGTGAGCCCTCTGGTTAGGTGCTATATATGCCCTTTGAAGCATCTTCAAGTGAACCTAAAAGTGGGTAAAATGTAGAGTTGTGCACCGGAAATTTTTCGGATTTTGTGTTTTGGTTTTGGATTCGGTTCCGCGTCCGTGTTTTGGATTCGGACGCGTTTTGGCAAAACCTCCCTGAAATTTGTCGGATTTGGGTGGGTTTTTTTTCCAAAAACCCCTCAAAAACAGCTTAAATCATAGAATTTGGGGGTCATTTTGATCCTATAGTATTATTAACCTCAATAACCACAATTTCCACTCATTTCCAGTGTATTCTGAACACCTCACAACTCACAATACTATCTTTAGTCCTAAAATTTGCACCGAGGTCGCTGGATGACTAAGCAAAGCGACCCAAGAGGGCGGCACAAACACCTGTCCCATCTAGGAGTGCCACTGCAGTGTCAGACAGGATGGCACTTCAAAAAATTGACCCCAAACAGCACATAATGCAAAGAAAAGAGAAAAAGAGGTGCACTGTGGTCGCTGTACGGCTAAGCTAAGTGACACAAACACCTCAGTATCACAGGAATTATTCGTTCTAATCAATGGTATTATTGGTCCAAATCACTGGAAGAAAATGACAAAATCACTGGAATTATTTGTTCTAATCAATGGTATTATTGGTCCAAATCACTGGAAGAAAATGGAATGGATGGATACTTGCAGTGACACAGAGCTGCAAGATACAGTAATGGCCTACTGTACACAACTATATATTGTTGGGTCACCAAAATGTTGCACTGTAATTAGAGATGAGCGCCGGAAATTTTTCGGGTTTTGTGTTTTGGTTTTGGGTTCGGTTCCGCGGCCGTGTTTTGGGTTCGACCGCGTTTTGGCAAAACCTCACCGAATTTTTTTTGTCGGATTCGGGTGTGTTTTGGATTCGGGTGTTTTTTTTAAAAAACACTAAAAAACAGCTTAAATCATAGAATTTGGGGGTCATTTTGATCCCAAAGTATTAATAACCTCAAAAACCATAATTTACACTAATTTTCAGTCTATTCTGAATACCTCACACCTCACAATATTATTTTTAGTCCTAAAATTTGCACCTAGGTCGCTGGATGACTAAGCTAAGCGACCCTAGTGGCCGACACAAACACCGGGCCCATCTAGGAGTGGCACTGCAGTGTCACGCAGGATGTCCCTTCCAAAAAACCCTCCCCAAACAGCACATGACGCAAAGAAAAAAAGAGGCGCAATGAGGTAGCTGTGTGAGTAAGATAAGCGACCCTAGTGGCCGACACAAACACCGGGCCCATCTAGGAGTGTCACTGCAGTGTCACGCAGGATGTCCCTTCCAAAAAACCCTCCCCAAACAGCACATGACGCAAAGAAAAAAAGAGGCGCAATGAGGTAGCTGTGTGAGTAAGATAAGCGACCCTAGTGGCCGACACAAACACCGGGCCCATCTAGGAGTGTCACTGCAGTGTCACGCAGGATGTCCCTTCCAAAAAACCCTCCCCAAACAGCACATGACGCAAAGAAAAAAAGAGGCGCAATGAGGTAGCTGTGTGAGTAAGATAAGCGACCCTAGTGGCCGACACAAACACCGGGCCCATCTAGGAGTGTCACTGCAGTGTCACGCAGGATGTCCCTTCCAAAAAACCCTCCCCAAACAGCACATGACGCAAAGAAAAAAAGAGGCGCAATGAGGTAGCTGTGTGAGTAAGATAAGCGACCCTAGTGGCCGACACAAACACCGGGCCCATCTAGGAGTGGCACTGCAGTGTCACGCAGGATGTCCCTTCCAAAAAACCCTCCCCAAACAGCACATGACGCAAAGAAAAAAAGAGGCGCAATGAGGTAGCTGTGTGAGTAAGATAAGCGACCCTAGTGGCCGACACAAACACCGGGCCCATCTAGGAGTGGCACTGCAGTGTCACGCAGGATGTCCCTTCCAAAAAACCCTCCCCAAACAGCACATGACGCAAAGAAAAATTAAAGAAAAAAGAGGTGCAAGATGGAATTGTCCTTGGGCCCTCCCACCCACCCTTATGTTGTATAAACAGGACATGCACACTTTAACCAACCCATCATTTCAGTGACAGGGTCTGCCACACGACTGTGACTGAAATGACGGGTTGGTTTGGACCCCCACCAAAAAAGAAGCAATTAATCTCTCCTTGCACAAACTGGCTCTACAGAGGCAAGATGTCCACCTCATCATCATCCTCCGATATATCACCGTGTACATCCCCCTCCTCACAGATTATCAATTCGTCCCCACTGGAATCCACCATCTCAGCTCCCTGTGTACTTTGTGGAGGCAATTGCTGCTGGTCAATGTCTCCACGGAGGAATTGATTATAATTCATTTTAATGAACATCATCTTCTCCACATTTTCTGGATGTAACCTCGTACGCCGATTGCTGACAAGGTGAGCGGCGGCACTAAACACTCTTTCGGAGTACACACTTGTGGGAGGGCAACTTAGGTAGAATAAAGCCAGTTTGTGCAAGGGCCTCCAAATTGCCTCTTTTTCCTGCCAGTATAAGTATGGACTGTGTGACGTGCCTACTTGGATGCGGTCACTCATATAATCCTCCACCATTCTTTCAATGGTGAGAGAATCATATGCAGTGACAGTAGACGACATGTCCGTAATCATTGTCAGGTCCTTCAGTCCGGACCAGATGTCAGCATCAGCAGTCGCTCCAGACTGCCCTGCATCACCGCCAGCGGGTGGGCTCGGAATTCTGAGCCTTTTCCTCGCACCCCCAGTTGCGGGAGAATGTGAAGGAGGAGATGTTGACAGGTCGCGTTCCGCTTGACTTGACAATTTTCTCACCAGCAGGTCTTTCAACCCCAGCAGACTTGTGTCTGCCGGAAATAGAGATCCAAGGTAGGCTTTAAATCTAGGATCGAGCACGGTGGCCAAAATGTAGTGCTCTGATTTCAACAGATTGACCACCCGTGAATCCTTGTTAAGCGAATTAAGGGCTCCATCCACAAGTCCCACATGCCTAGCGGAATCGCTCCCTTTTAGCTCCTCCTTCAATGTCTCCAGCTTCTTCTGCAAAAGCCTGATGAGGGGAATGACCTGACTCAGGCTGGCAGTGTCTGAACTGACTTCACGTGTGGCAAGTTCAAAGGGCATCAGAACCTTGCACAACGTTGAAATCATTCTCCACTGCACTTGAGACAGGTGCATTCCACCTCCTATATCGTGCTCAATTGTATAGGCTTGAATGGCCTTTTGCTGCTCCTCCAACCTCTGAAGCATATAGAGGGTTGAATTCCACCTCGTTACCACTTCTTGCTTCAGATGATGGCAGGGCAGGTTCAGTAGTTTTTGGTGGTGCTCCAGTCTTCTGTACATGGTGCCTGTACGCCGAAAGTGTCCCGCAATTCTTCTGGCCACCGACAGCATCTCTTGCACGCCCCTGTCGTTTTTTTAAAAATTCTGCACCACCAAATTCAAGGTATGTGCAAAACATGGGACGTGCTGGAATTTGCCCATATTTAATGCACACACAATATTGCTGGCGTTGTCCGATGCCACAAATCCACAGGAGAGTCCAATTGGGGTAAGCCATTCTGCGATGATCTTCCTCAGTTGCCGTAAGAGGTTTTCAGCTGTGTGCGTATTCTGGAAAGCGGTGATACAAAGCGTAGCCTGCCTAGGAAAGAGTTGGCGTTTGCGAGATGCTGCTACTGGTGCCGCCGCTGCTGTTCTTGCGGCGGGAGTCCATACATCTACCCAGTGGGCTGTCACAGTCATATAGTCCTGACCCTGCCCTGCTCCACTTGTCCACATGTCCGTGGTTAAGTGGACATTGGGTACAACTGCATTTTTTAGGACACTGGTGAGTCTTTTTCTGACGTCCGTGTACATTCTCGGTATCGCCTGCCTAGAGAAGTGGAACCTAGATGGTATTTGGTAACGGGAGCACACTGCCTCAATAAATTGTCTAGTTCCCTGTGAACTAACGGCGGATACCGGACGCACGTCTAACACCAACATAGTTGTCAAGGCCTCAGTTATCCGCTTTGCAGCAGGATGACTGCTGTGATATTTCATCTTCCTCGCAAAGGACTGTTGGACAGTCAATTGCTTACTGGAAGTAGTACAAGTGGGCTTACGACTTCCCCTCTGGGATGACCATCGACTCCCAGCAGCAACAACAGCAGCGCCAGCAGCAGTAGGCGTTACACGCAAGGATGCATCGGAGGAATCCCAGGCAGGAGAGGACTCGTCAGAATTGCCAGTGACATGGCCTGCAGGACTATTGGCATTCCTGGGGAAGGAGGAAATTGACACTGAGGGAGTTGGTGGGGTGGTTTGCGTGAGCTTGGTTACAAGAGGAAGGGATTTACTGGTCAGTGGACTGCTTCCGCTGTCGCCCAAAGTTTTTGAACTTGTCACTGACTTATTATGAATGCGCTGCAGGTGACGTATAAGGGAGGATGTTCCGAGGTGGTTAACGTCCTTACCCCTACTTATTACAGCTTGACAAAGGCAACACACGGCTTGACACCTGTTGTCCGCTTTTCTGTTGAAATACCTCCACACTGAAGAGCTGATTTTTTTGGTATTTTCACCAGGCATGTCAACGGCCATATTCCTCCCACGGACAACAGGTGTCTCCCCGGGTGCCTGACTTAAACAAACCACCTCACCATCAGAATCCTCCTGGTCAATTTCCTCCCCAGCGCCAGCAACACCCATATCCTCCTCATCCTGGTGTACTTCAACACTGACATCTTCAATCTGACTATCAGGAACTGGACTGCGGGTGCTCCTTCCAGCACTTGCAGGGGGCGTGCAAATGGTGGAAGGCGCATGCTCTTCACGTCCAGTGTTGGGAAGGTCAGGCATCGCAATCGACACAATTGGACTCTCCTTGTGGATTTGGGATTTCGAAGAACGCACAGTTCTTTGCGGTGCTTTTGCCAGCTTGAGTCTTTTCAGTTTTCTAACGAGAGGCTGAGTGCTTCCATCCTCATGTGAAGCTGAACCACTAGCCATGAACATAGGCCAGGGCCTCAGCCGTTCCTTGCCACTCCGTGTGGTAAATGGCATATTGGCAAGTTTACGCTTCTCCTCCGACAATTTTATTTTAGGTTTTGGAGTCCTTTTTTTACTGATATTTGGTGTTTTGGATTTGACATGCTCTGTACTATGACATTGGGCATCGGCCTTGGCAGACGACGTTGCTGGCATTTCATCGTCTCGTCCATGACTAGTGGCAGCAGCTTCAGCACGAGGTGGAAGTGGATCTTGATCTTTCCCTAATTTTGGAACCTCAACATTTTTGTTCTCCATATTTTAATAGGCACAACTAAAAGGCACCTCAGGTAAACAATGGAGATGGATGGATACTAGTATACTTATGGATGGACTGCCGAGTGCCGACACAGAGGTAGCTACAGCCGTGGACTACCGTACTGTACTGTGTCTGCTGCTAATATAGACTGGATGATAATGAGATGTAGTATGTATGTATAAAGAAGAAAGAAAAAAAAACCACGGGTAGGTGGTATACAATTATGGATGGACTGCCGAGTGCCGACACAGAGGTAGCTACAGCCGTGAACTACCGTACTGTGTCTGCTGCTAATATAGACTGGTTGATAATGAGTCGTAGTATGTATAAAGAAGAAAGAAAAAAAAAACCACGGGTAGGTGGTATACAATTATGGATGGACTGCCGAGTGCCGACACAGAGGTAGCTACAGCCGTGGACTACCGTACTGTACTGTGTCTGCTGCTAATATAGACTGGATGATAATGAGATGTAGTATGTATGTATAAAGAAGAAAGAAAAAAAAAACCACGGGTAGGTGGTATACAATTATGGATGGACTGCCGAGTGCCGACACAGAGGTAGCTACAGCCGTGAACTACCGTACTGTGTCTGCTGCTAATATAGACTGGTTGATAATGAGATGTAGTATGTATAAAGAAGAAAGAAAAAAAAAACCACGGGTAGGTGGTATACAATTATGGATGGACTGCCGAGTGCCGACACAGAGGTAGCTACAGCCGTGGACTACCGTACTGTACTGTGTCTGCTGCTAATATAGACTGGATGATAATGAGATGTAGTATGTATAAAGAAGAAAGAAAAAAAAACCACGGGTAGGTGGTATACAATTATGGATGGACTGCCGAGTGCCGACACAGAGGTAGCTACAGCCGTGGACTACCGTACTGTACTGTGTCTGCTGCTAATATAGACTGGATGATAATGAGATGTAGTATGTATAAAGAAGAAAGAAAAAAAAAACCACGGGTAGGTGGTATACAATTATGGATGGACTGCCGAGTGCTGACACAGAGGTAGCTACAGCATTGGACTACCGTACTGTACTGTGTCTGCTGCTAATATAGACTGGATGATAATGAGATGTAGTATGTATAAAGAAGAAAGAAAAAAAAAACCACGGGTAGGTGGTATACAATTATGGATGGACTGCCGAGTGCCGACACAGAGGTAGCTACAGCCGTGGACTACCGTACTGTACTGTGTCTGCTGCTAATATAGACTGGTTGATAATGAGATGTAGTATGTATAAAGAAGAAAGAAAAAAAAACCACGGGTAGGTGGTATACAATTATGGATGGACTGCCGAGTGCCGAGTGCCGACACAGAGGTAGCTACAGCCGTGGACTACCGTACTGTACTGTGTCTGCTGCTAATATAGACTGGATGATAATGAGATGTAGTATGTATAAAGAAGAAAGAAAAAAAAAACCACGGGTAGGTGGTATACAATTATGGATGGACTGCCGAGTGCCGACACAGAGGTAGCTACAGCCGTGGACTACCGTACTGTACTGTGTCTGCTGCTAATATAGACTGGATGATAATGAGATGTAGTATGTATAAAGAAGAAAGAAAAAAAAAACCACGGGTAGGTGGTATACAATTATGGATGGACTGCCGAGTGCCGACACAGAGGTAGCTACAGCCATGAACTACCGTACTGTGTCTGCTGCTAGTAGACTGGATGATAAATAATGATATAAAAAATATATATATATCACTACTGCAGCCGGACAGGTATATATTATATAATGACGGACCTGCTGGAGTGGACACTGTCTGTCAGCAGAATGAGTTTTTTAATTTTAATAGAATAAAAAAACACCACACAAGTCACACGACGAGTGTACTTTTTCAGGCAGACATTCAATCACAATATACTATACTGGTGGTCAGTGTGGTCAGGTCACTGGTCACAGTGGTCAGTGGTCAGTCACACTGGCAGTGGCACTCTGGCAGCAAAAGTGTGCACTGTTTAATATGTACTCCTGGCTCCTGCTATAACCCATAACTGCTCCCCAGTCTCCCCCACAATTAAGCTGTGTGAGCACAGTCAGATATTATACATAGATGATGCAGCACACTGGGCTGAGCACAGATATGGTATGTGAGTGTGACTGAGTCACTGTGTATCGTTTTTTTCAGGCAGAGAACAAGAACAGAACGGATTATTAAATAATAATAAATTATAAAACTGCACTGGTGGTCAGGTCACTGGTCATCAGTCACTAGTATAACTCCTCCTAAGCTCCAGTAAGTAAATGAAGTGTCTCACTCTCACTCTCCTATCTATTTTAATTTCTAAACGGAGAGGACGCCAGCCACGTCCTCTCCCTATCAATCTCAATGCACGTGTGAAAATGGCCGTGATGCGCGGCTCCTTATATAGAATCCGAGTCTCGCGATAGAATCCGAGCCTCGCGAGAATCCGACAGCGTGATGATGACGTTCGGGCGCGCTCGGGTTAACCGAGCAAGGCGGGAAGATCCGAGTCGCTCGGACCCGTGTAAAAAAACATGAAGTTCGGGCGGGTTCGGATTCAGAGAAACCGAACCCGCTCATCTCTAACTGTAATACTATATATACTGCTCACAAAAATGCTGCACAGATATGGAATGGATACTTGCAGTGACACAGAGCTGCAAGATACAGCAATGGCCTACTGTACACAACTATGTACTGTTGGGTCACCAAAATGCTGCACTGTAATACTATATATACTGCTCACAAAAATGCTGCACAGATATGGAATGGATACTTGCAGTGACACAGAGCTGCAAGATACAGCAATGGCCAACTGTACACAACTATATACTGTTGGGTCACCAAAATGCTGCACTGTAATACTATATATACTGCTCACAAAAATGCTGCACAGATATGGAATGGATACTTGCAGTGACACAGAGCTGCAAGATACAGCAATGGCCTACTGTACTGTACTACTATAAGTATAATTATATACTGGTGGTCCCCAGTCCCCACAATAAAGCACACTGAGCACAGATATTTGCAGCACACTGAGCACAGATATGGAGCGTTTTCAGGCAGTGTATGTAGATATTTTCAGCACACTGAGCACAGATATTTGCAGCACACTGAGCACAGATATTTGCAGCACACTGAGCACAGATTACGGAGCTTTTGTACCCTGCAAAGGAGCCAAATTGATCAATCAGGGAGACAATCGCAGGGATGGATGTATCAGGATAGGAAATAAATAGAAGCATATCATCAGCATACAGTGATAATTTTACTATGGTGTCCATTATTTTTATGCCTGTAAATCTGGGAGAATTTCTCAGGGAGACAGTAAGGGGTTCTAAAGCTAAGGCACATAGTAAAGGTGACAATGGCCAGCCCTGTCGTGTCCCACTCTGGATGAGAAAAGGGGAAGAGAGGATACCATTCCCCAAAACTTGAGTGGATGGAGATTCATATAATCGGGAAATAAGAGAGACAAAGTCCTCGGGTGCACCAAATCGGTGGAGCGTTTCATATAGATGGTCCCAGGTGACCAGGTCAAACGCCTTTTCGGCATCAAGCGACAATAATACATTAGTGTCAGTGGGTTTGGAGAGCTGGAAAGCCTGCATAACAGTCAATACCTTTCGTATATTGCTTACTGATTGCCTACCCCACACAAATCCGGTCTGGTCCGAATGAACTATATCAGGAACTATAAATTTAAGTCTATTCGAGAGGATTTTAGTGAACAATTTATAATCCGTGTTTAGGAGGGAAAACGGACGATAAGAACTGGGTGACTCAGGATCCCAGCCAGGCTTCGGGATAACCTTTATGACTGCAGAGTTAAAATATTGAGGCAAGGGAGAATTAAATAAAACAGAAAGAGGTTCACATAATCTAGTAGATAGAATTTTATAGTAGTCATTTGCACAACCGTCCGGGCCCGGAGTCTTCCCAGTCTTAAGTCCAGCTATTGCTGCAGATACTTCCTCAGTGGTAATAGGTGCAAGGAGAATGCATCTCTGACATTTGGGGCAGATCAGTAGAAGACCAAAAGCCAGACTTGTGAGTCTGATTAATAACTGGGCGTGCGTAAAGATTGGTGTAAAAAAACTGTAGCACCTCAGCGATCTCGGCAGAGGTCCGTACCCTGTCCCCACCTGGGGTGAGGAGAGAGTGGATGACCACTTTAGGGTGTCTGCCTTTCAACAAACGGGATAACAGTTTGCCAGACTTATTGCCGTACCTGTAAATGCCACAGTCTCTTGAAAATAAATATTTGGTTTCCATCTGAGAAAGAAGGGTATCAAACAGTGTTTTTTGTGTAAGATAACATTCCCTAGTACAGGGATGGGGAACCTTCGGCCCTCCAGCTGTTGTTGAACTAACCATCCCAGCATGCCCTGCGACAGTTTTAGCATGGCCAAATAGCAAAATTGTAGCAAGGCATGCTGGTATGTGTAGTTCAACAACAGCTGGAGGGCCGAAGGTTCCCAATCCCTGCCCTAGTAGAAGGGGAGGGGGAGGATTTAAATTCCTGAAAAGCATGAGTAAGAGCCGCCTGGGCTTCCAGGTAATGCGAATTAAAATCCAAATCCCTTTTTTTACTATAGGACATAATATGTCCCCTGACTACCGATTTTGACGCTTGCCAGAAAAGAGCAGGATCATCATGCAGGGTCTCTCCATTATGCGTATGATAATCCAGCCATGCTACATCTAGGGAGGAGCGGAATTTCAGAGAGCCACTTAAAAGAGAGGGGAAGTGCCAGGAACGAAAAGGGGATTTTTCAGAGAGAAGCATCAGTTTCATCCAGCATAAAGCATGGTCTGAAATACAGATATCCTCAATTTTAGAATCAGCCACTTTTGAGAAAAAAGAGTCTGAAAACAGCAGATAATCAATCCTCGAGAACGTGTGGTGCGCAGCCGAGAGGCATGTAAATTCTCTTTCTAGTGGATAACATGCGCGCCACACATCCACTAAGGACAGCTGCGAGCAGATATAGGGGATACCAATACGTGGTAACGAGGGGGGAGTACGAGGGGGGAGGGGGATTTATCCAAGGCCGGGGAAGAATATAAATTAAAATCCCCACCCAGGATTATAGGAATTTCAGAGTACCTTAGTAGTTTTGTGACAATGTGCGTATAAAATTGCTTAGAGTACTGGTTGGGAGCATAAATGTTACCTAGTAGGAACCGGGATGCATACAGTGTGACATCTGCCAGTATATAACGGCCCTGAGCGTCATCCAAAATTGCATGGACAGAGATAGGGACAGTGTGCCGTGCTAAAATAATCACTCCCCTAGCCCTAGTAAAGAAGGAGGAAGAGGCTACCACAGACCAGCCCATAGTGTACAGTTTTACCACCTCATTTGGCATAAGGTGAGACTCCTGAACAAAGACAACATCCACCTCCACCTTTCGAAGATAGAACAAAATCTTTTTGCGTTTGGCAGGAGAGTTAATCCCTCCCACATTCCACGTACCGATACTCAGACTAGCCATGCATCAAATGAACTGGGAAAACCTGAAAACCTGCACAGTAATCATAATATCTACAGCCGCCGCTAATTAGATATAAAATATACAGGGGCAGACACAAAAGGAAAAGAAGGGGAAGGAGAGAAAAGAAGGGGGAAAAGAGGGACAGAAACATATAAAACACATAAGATACAACTTCAACACTGTGAAAGAAAGTCCTGCTAAGGACAATCATATCTTCAGAAAAACGAGAGCAACCGGTTCAAGCAGACACAGAGGTCGTCACAGACCACCAAAGAGCCAGCCAGAATTATGAAAACCTGAGGAAAAAATGAGGGAGGGGCGCCCCACCGCCCCACCCACCCTCGGCAACATAATAAAAACATATACATATGAAAAGAAAAATAACAGGAAAATATCAGAACACACAGAGCATGTTACAGATAAACAAAAACGCAGCCTTCCACATATGAATGTAGAAAGAGTGAAGAAGGGTGAAATATCTCCGCTAAGCATACATAATCATTCTGGTAAGATTACATGGCTACAGAAATACAACAAATGAGTAGTAAAAATCTAAAGCATAAAACAGGGCAAAAAGGCTCAGCTCGCTGCATAAGACCAAAGTCTCTTTTGGAAAAAGAAACACCTGCAGCTGATCCCACAGCAATAATTAAATTGGCAGACAGAACAGGAAACAAAGAGAAGTCCCGGTACAATACTCAGCCATCACGATCCTGGGCGTCATCCGCCAGAGAGGAGTCGTCATCTGCTATGGAAGCTTTAGAGACATTAGCCTCTGCATCTGCGAGATTTGTAAAATCCCAGAAAGAGTTACCCTCGAACAGGCGTAGTCTTGCTGGGAAGAGCAGAGCAAATTTCCTATTCGCCTTTACCAATCGGGAACAAAGGGGAGTAAATTCCCGACGTGCCCGGGAAACCTCCGCGGAGTAGTCTTGGAAAATGGCCAAACGAGCTTTCTTCCCATTGTAAATTCCTATGTTTCCTGGATGCCGTCCATATTGCTTCCTTATGGAGAAAGTTCAAACATTTAAATATAACCACACGTGGTCTGCTATTAGGCGAAGAGCGTGGGGGACCCAGTCTATGTGCTCTCTCGATGACTAAGCCAGTGCATTCATCCTGAATATGCAATAAATCCAGGAGGGACGTTTGTAGAAAAAGGGTCAAGTCAGGACCTTTCAGTGACTCAGGGAGCCCCAGCACCCGAAGAGTCGCTCTCTTCGATCTATTTTCAAGATTGTCCACCTTATTCAGCAGCTGGAAGTGAGATTTCTGGAGTTCATCATATATATGCTTTAGATCCCCAACATCCAGGAAAGTCTCCCCCAGCCTTTGTTCATTTGTAAGGACAGTCTTAGATAACTGCTTGATTTGGGATTTTAGGTCTTTCACTGCCTGCTGCATTTTAGTAGCATGTGCATCCATAATAGGCTCCATGGCATCCCTTACAGCTCTCACTACATCACCATAAGTCACTGGGGAGGCAGGGGAGCAGTCAGGCTCACCTGAAGGAGAAATGTGCTTTGCAGAAGCCTGTTTAACGCTGCCAGCAGCCTGCAGGCTTGTTTGTGAGCTAGGTGCGGCGGCCATCTTAGATTCCCCGGGCCGTTTTTTCAGACCTCGATCTCTGGGCTTTAGGAGGCATGGGGGAGGACAGAAACCTTTCCATCCAGTCCCCAGCGCTTTCCCACAAGTGGTATGCGCCGGGCGCGGAAAAAAGCTGCGAGCGCTAGGTGCTGTGTGCTCCGGTTGCCGAGGGTGCAGGAGAGCTGCAGAGATCAGCTACTCCTCACATGGCGCCGGAACCAGAAATCATGTATTAAGAACTTATACATGTATTAAGAACTATGGAATAATACTATAAGGATCAGATGTTTTTTCCTACAAGCATATTCCCTGTTTAAATATACAGTGTAACACGTTTTCATATAGTTGAAAAGTATTTACCATTTTTTTCCATTCAGATAGCTGAGGGGAAAATGGGGTCATTCACCTCAGCACAAGAGACTGTTCTCGCAAACATAGACACTGGGCCACACTTTGAAGAAAAACCCCATGGTTTGAGCTCCAGAGGGGTCAATCCTATGATAGCTAAAGCTGAGTACCAATGTTTTAGGGCTGTTATTACGCTGTTAATGGATTGGGATGTCAGAATATTGCTGCTTGTTGTTTTGGAGCACTGGGTAGAGTTTGTGTGTAGATTAACAGCAACAGTGTCTAATCCAAGGGACCCATTTAACAAACAATTTTAATATCAGCAACATACAGGTATGTCATTAAGTATCATAGGGACACTAACAGGTAGGGTTAGCGTTAGGCTGTGGGGGAGGAAAGGTTATGTTTAGGCTGCGAGTAGAGGGGTTAGCACCAGGATCCCATTACCATACCGACAATAGTATCAGGTCCTGGTTATGGATACCAAATTTTTACTGAATCAATTTTGAAAATATACTGTATCTTATATTTTATTTGACTCCTCTCCCTTGACTGCTGGCTAAGTCATTTTAAGTTCTTAATACATGTGTCTAACGCTAAGCCCTATATCTTGTTATCTAATAAGATACAGATATATATGGCTTGTCAGCTCTATTCTGTCCTATTAAGAGGAAATAATGACACAACATCTTTCTCTACAATCTAACCTAATACATTCATAGAAACAGATACATGAAGCATAAATATAGATGTTTTTTCGGTGATTATATAGTAGCCTCTCTGACTTTTATTTTCACTTGTGTATGCTAATAGCTATGCAGGCAAGAAACCTGGAACCAGCATATATACTCTCGTCTATTTGTCATATCTTGTTGTGGGCTTCCGCCACAATTTACTTCTTATCTATGTAGATGAATATTTAAGCTGCTGTATGAATTTTTGATAAAAATGGGTAATTTTGCTGGAAGTCACATGACTTAAATGTTGTAATTGAACCTCGCTGTATTGATTTTTTCCTTTTGTGCCTTTAAGCAAAGTAGCATGTTTTGTGCCATGTAGCAGCCTTAAAAGAAAAATCATTTGCCTTCATTTATCATCATTTGTAGGATAAAAATGGAGATCATGAAACATAAATGTTCGCCTTCCCCAAAGAGAAAGCTACATTTATTTTTGTTGACACAAAAATCAAAGCAATTTTCCTGGAATATTATTAAGGCTAACTAATTGTCCATAATATATTCAGTTAATCAAACATTTTATTCAATTAATAAAGAAAATTTCAATGATTTATGTTGTTTTAATGCACAATGCTATATTGAATATTCAGATAATATTAATTAAATCCACTTGTATTAGCATGCTGCATAATATCTATATTAATATATGTGAACCAGAATTCTGTCTTGTAGAAGAGCATTGTTTTGCTGGAACCCATCCAATAGTATTGACAAGACTTAATGTGATTATATGTGGATTTAATTGAATTGATTACATTATAAAACTGCCTCTAAACATATTTTATAACTTATTTAACCTACTATGATTTTTAAACAATTAACCAGTTATTTTTTGTCATGATAGCTGGGAAATAGAATGTGGTTGCTGTCTGAAACACACTTGACTCTAGTCTAAACGTAATAGCCAACCACTACTGAAGTGAACCTATGTCTATTCTTTGATACAGAGTTAAAGATAATGACATGCATTGTTAAGCATTATTCACCTATAGAGTGGCAATTGCTGTTACTCATTTGCTATGCGGATGCGCCTTTTGAAAAAGTTCCGAACTAGGACCGAAACATTGGGAATATATATATATATATATATATATATATATTAGTGATGAGCGGGTTTGGTTTCTCGGAATCCGAACCCCCCCCGAACTTCACCCATTTTACACGGTTCCGAGGCAGACTCGGATCCTCCCGCCTTGCTCGGTTAACCCGAGCGCGTCCGAACGTCATCATTCCGCTGTCGGATTCTCGCGAGATGCGTATTCTATATAAGGAGCCGCGCGTCTCCGCCATTTTCACTCGTGCATTGGAGATGATAGGGAGAGGACGTGCAGCGTTCTCTCAGTTTCTGTGTTCAGTGTGCTGCAAATATCTGTGCTCAGTGTGCTGCAAATATCTGTGCTCAGTGTGCTGAAAATATCTACGTTCTCTGCCTGAAAAACGCTCCATATCTGTGCTGCATTGTAGTATAGGAGGACAGTGCAGAATTTAGCTGACCAGTGACTACCAGTATTATATAGCAGTACGGTACAGTAGTCCACTGCTCTACCTACCTCTGTGTCGTCAAGTATACTATCCATCCATACCTGTGGTGCATTTTAGTTGTGCGCAGTATATATAGTAGGAGGACAGTGCAGAAATTTGCTGACCACCAGTATATTATATATAGCAGTGAGGTACAGTAGTCCACTGCTCTACCTACTTCTGTGTCATTAAGTATACTATCCATCCATACCTGTGGTGCATTTTAGTTGTGCGCAGTATTATATAGTAGGAGGACAGTGCAGAATTTTGCTGACCACCAGTATATAATATATAGTAGTACGGTACAGTAGGCCACTGCTCTACCTACCTCTGTGTCGTCAAGTATACTATCCATCCATACCTGTGATGCATTTTAGTTGTGCGCAGTATATATAGGAGGAGGACAGTGCAGAGTTTTGCTGACCACCAGTATTTAATATATAGCACTACGGTACAGTAGTCCACTGCTCTACCTATCTCTGTGTCGTCAAGTATACTATCCATCCATACCTGTGGTGCATTTTAGTAGTGCGCAGTATATATAGTAGGAGGACAGTGCAGCATTTTGCTGAACACCAGTATATAATATATAGCAGTACGGTACAGTAGGCCACTTCTCTACCTACCTCTGTGTCGTCAAGTATACTATCCATCCATACCTGTGGTGCATTTTAGTAGTGCGCAGTATATATAGTAGGAGGACAGTGCAGAATTTTGCTGACCACCAGTATATAATATATAGCAGTACGGTACAGTAGGCCACTGCTCTACCTACATCTGTGTCGTCAAGTATACTATCCATCCATACCTGTGGTGCATTTTAGTTGTGCGCAGTATTATATAGTAGGAGGACAGTGCAGAAATTTGCTGACCACCAGTATATAATATTTAGCAGTACGGTACAGTAGGCCACTGCTCTACCTACCTCTGTGTCATCAAGTATACTATCTATCCATACCTGTGGTGCATTTTAGTTGTGCGCAGTATTATATAGTAGGAGGACAGTGCAGAATTTTGCTGACCACCAGTATATAATATATAGCAGTACGGTACAGTAGGCCACTGCTCTACCTACCTCTGTGTCGTCAAGTATACTATCCATCCATACCTGTGATGCATTTTAGCTGTGCGCAGTATTATATAGTAGGAGGACAGTGCAGAATTTTGCTGACCACTTGTATTTAATATATAGCAGTACGGTACAGTAGTCCACTGCTCTACCTATCTCTGTGTCATCAAGTATACTATCCATCCATACCTGTGGTGCATTTTAGTTGTGCGCAGTATATATAGTAGTAGGACAGTGCAGAATTTTGCTGACCACCAGTATATAATATATAGCAGTACGGTACAGTAGGCCACTGCTCTACCTACCTCTGTGTCGTCAAGTATACTATCCATCCATACCTGTGATGCATTTTAGTTGTGCGCAGTATATATAGGAGGAGGACAGTGCAGAGTTTTGCTGACCACCAGTATATAATATATAGCAGTACGGTACAGTAGGCCACTGCTCTACCTACCTCTGTGTCGTCAAGTATACTATCCATCCATACCTGTGGTGCATTTTAGTTGTGCGCAGTATTATATAATAGGAGGACAGTGCAGAAATTTGCTGACCACCAGTATATAATATTTAGCAGTACGGTACAGTAGGCCACTGCTCTACCTACCTCTGTGTCATCAAGTACACTATCTATCCATACCTGTGGTGCATTTTAGTTGTGCGCAGTATTATATAGTAGGAGGACAGTGCAGAATTTTGCTGACCACCAGTATATAATATATAGCAGTACGGTACAGTAGGCCACTGCTCAACCTACCTCTGTGTCGTCAAGTATACTATCCATCCATACCTGTGGTGCATTTTAGTTGTGCGCAGTATATATAGTAGGAGGACAGTGCAGAATTTTGCTGACCACCAGTATATAATATATAGCAGTACGGTACAGTAGGCCATTGCTATTGATATATTACTGGCATATAAATCCACACATTAAAAAATGGAGAACAAAAATGTGGAGGGTATTATAGGGAAAGATCAAGATCCACTTCCACCTCGCGCTGAAGCTGCTGCCACTAGTCATGGCCGAGACGATGAAATGCCATCAACGTCGTCTGCCAAGGCCGATGCCCAATGTCATAGTAGAGAGCATGTAAAATCCAAAAAACAAAAGTTCAGTAAAATGACCCAAAAATGCCATTTACGACACGGAGTGGCAAGGAACGGCTGAAGCACTGGCCTATGTTCATGGCTAGTGGTTCAGATTCATATGAGGATGGAAGCACTCATCCTCTCGCTAGAAAAATGAAAAGACTAAATCTGGCAAAAGCACAGCAAAGAACTGTGCGTTCTTCTAAATCACAAATCCCCAAGGAGAGTCCAATTGTGTCGGCAGTGATGCCTGACCTTCCCAACACTGGACGGGAAGAGGTTGCGCCTTCCATCATTTGCAAGCCCCCTGCAAGTGCTGGAAGGAGCACCCGCAGTCCAGTTCCTGATAGTCAAATTGAAGATGTCACTGTTGAAGTACACCAGGATGAGGATATGGGTGTTGCTAGCGCTGAGGAGGAAATTGACAAGGAGGATTCTGATGGTGAGGTGGTTTGTTTAAGTCAGGCAACCGGGGAGACACCTGTTGTCCGTGGGATGAATATAGCCATTGACATGCCTGGTCAAATTACAAAAAAAATCACCTCGTCGTTGTGGAATTATTTTAACAGAAATGCAGACAACATTTGTCAAGCCGTGTGTTGCCTTTGTCAAGCTGTAATAAGTAGGGGTAAGGACGTTAACCACCTAGGAACATCCTCCCTTATACGTCACCTGGAGCGCATTCATCAGAAGTCATTGACAAGTTCAAAAACTTTGGGTGACAGTGGAAGCAGTCCACTGACAACTAAATCCCTTCCTCTTGTAACCAAGCTCCTGCAAACCACACCACGAACTCCCTCAGTGTCAATTTCCTCCTTAGACAGGAAAGCCAATAGTCCTGCAGGCCATGTCACTGTCAAGTCTGACGAGTCCTCTCCTGCCTGGGATTCCTCCGATGCATCCTTGAGTGTAACGCCTACTACTGCTGGCACTGCTGTTGTTGCTGCTGGGAGTCGATCGTCATCCCAGAGGGGAAGTCGGAAGACCACTTGTACTACTTCCAGTAAGCAATTGACTGTCCAACAGTCCTTTGCGAGGAAGATGAAATATCACAGCAGTCATCCTGCTGCAAAGCAGATAACTCAGGCCTTGGCAGCCTGGGTGGTGTTAAACGTGTGTCCGTTATCCACCGTTAATTCACATGGAATTAGAGAATTTATTGAGTCAGTGTGTCCCCGGTACCAAATACCATCTAGGTTCCACTTCTCTAGGCAGACGATACCGAGAATGTACACAGACCTCAGAAAAAGAGTCACCAGTGTCCTAAAAAATGCAGTTGTACCCAATGTCCACTTAACCACGGACATGTGGACAAGTGGAGCAGGGCAGACTCAGGACTATATGACTGTGACAGCACACTGGGTAGATGTATTGCCTCCCGCAGCAAGAACAGCAGCGGCGGCACCAGTAGCAGCATCTCACAAATGCCAACTCGTTCCTAGGCAGGCTACGCTTTGTATCACCGCTTTCCATAAGAGGCACACAGCTGACAACCTCTTATGGAAACTGAGGAACATCATCGCAGAATGGCTTACCCCAATTGGACTCTCCTGGGGATTTGTGACATCAGACAACGCCACCAATATTGTGCATGCATTACATGTGGGCAAATTCCAGCACGTCCCATGTTTTGCACATACATTGAATTTGGTGGTGCAGAATATTTAAAAAACGACAGGGGCGTGCAAGAGATGCTGTCGGTGGCCCGAAGATTTGCGGGCCACTTTCGGCATTCTGCCACTGCGTGCCGAAGACTGGAGCACCAGCAAACACTCCTGAACTTGCCCCGCCATCACCTGAAGCAAGAGGTGGTAACGAGGTGGAATTCAACCCTCTACATCAGGCATTCCCAACCACGGTCCTCAAGGCACACCAACAGTGCAGGTTTTAGTGATATCCAGGCTGCAGCAAAGATGGTTAACTCAAAATAACTGAGCAACTAATTAAGTCACCTGTGCTGAAGCTGGAAATCACTAAAACCTGCACTGTTAGTGTGCCTTGAGGACCGTGGTTGGGAATGCCTGCTCTACATGCTTCAGAGGATGGAGGAGCAGCAAAAGGCCATTCAAGCCTATACAGCTAACTACAATATAGGCAAAGGAGGGGGAATGCACCTGACTCAAGCGCAGTGGAGAATGATTTCAACGTTGTGCAAGGTTCTGCAACCCTTTGAACATGCCACACGTGAAGTCAGTTCAGACACTGCCAGCCTGAGTCAGGTCTTTCCCCTCATCAGGCTTTTGCAGAAGAAGCTGGAGAGATTGAAGGAGGAGCTAAAATAGAGCGATTCCGCTAGGCATGTGGGACTTGTGGATGGAGCCGTTAATTCGCTTAACCAGGATTCACGGGTGGTCAATTTGTTGAAATCAGAGCACTACATTTTGGCCACCGTGCTCGATCCTAGGTTTAAAGCCTACGTTGTATCTCTCTTTCCGGCAGACACAAGTCTGCAGAGGTGCAAAGACCTGCTGGTGAGAGATTTGTCAAGTCAAGCGGAACGTGACGCATCTACAGCTCCTCCTTCATATTCTCCTACAACTGGGGCTGCGAGGAAAAGGCTAAGAATTCCGAGCCCACCCGCTGGCGGTGATGCAGGGCAGTCTGGAGCGAGTGCTGACATCTGGTCCGGACTGAAGGACCTGCCAACGATTACTGACATGTCGTCTACTGTCACTGCATATGATTCTGTCACCATTGAAAGAATGGTGGAGGATTATATGAGTGACCGCATCCAAGTAGGCACGTCTGGCTTTATTTTACCTAAGTTGCCCCCCCCCCCCCCTCCAGTGTGTACTCCGAAAGAGTGTTTAGTGCAGCCGCTCACCTTGTCAGCAATCGGCGTACGAGGAAACTTCCAGAAAATGTGGAGAAGATGATGTTCATCAAAATGAATTATAATCAATTCCTCCGTGGAGACATTCACCAGCAATTGCCTCCAGAAAGTACACAGGGACCTGAGATGGTGGATTCCAGTGGGGACGAATTAATAATCTGTGAGGAGGGGATGTATACAGTGGAAGGGGTGAGGAATCGGAGAATGAGGAGGAGGTGGACATCTTGCCTCTGTAGAGCCAGTTTGTGCAAGGAGAGATTGGTTGCTTCTTTTTTGGTGGGGGCCCAAACCAACCAGTCTATCAGTCACAGTCGTGTGGCAGACCATGTCGCTGAAATGATGGGTTTGTTAAAGTGTGCATGTCCTGTTTATACAACATAAGGGTGGGAGGGAGGGCCCAAGGACAATTCCATCTTGCACCTCTTTTTTCTTTCATTTACCTTTGCATCATGTGCTGTTTGGGGACAATTTTTTGAAGTGCCATCCTGTCTGACACTGCAGTGCCACTCCTAGATGGGCCAGGTGTTTGTGTCGGCCACTTGGGTCACTTAGCTTAGCCATCCAGCGACCTTGGTGCAGCTCTTTTTTTCTTTGCAACATGTGCTGTTTGGGGATTATTTTTTGAAGTGCCATCCTGTCTGAAACTGCAGTGCCACTCCTAGATGGGCCAGGTGTTTGTGTTGGCCACTTGGTTTGCTTAGCTTAGCCAACCAGCGACCTTGGTGCACCTCTTTTTTTCTTTGCATCATGTGCTGTTTGGGGACTATTTTTTAAGTCTGCCATCCTGTCTGACACTGCAGTGCCACTCCTAGATGGGCCAAGTGTTTGTGTCGGCCACTTGGGTCGCTTAGCTTAGCCATCCAGCGACCTTGGTGCACCTCTTTTTTTTTTTGCATCATGTGCTGTTTGGGGGCTATTTTTTAAATCGGCCATCCTGTCTGACACTGCAGTGCCACTCCTAGATGGGCCAGGTGTTTGTGTCGGCCACTTGGGTCGCTTAGCTTAGTCATCCAGCGACCTCGGTGCAAATTTTAGGACTAAAAATAATATTGTGAGGTGTGAGGTTTTCAGAATAGACTGGAAATGAGTGGTTATTGAGGTTAATAATACTATGGGATCAAAATGACCCCCAAATTCTATGATTTAAGCTGTTTTTGAGTGTTTTTTGCAAAAAAAAACAAAAAAAACGAATCCAAAACACACCCGAATCCGACAAAAAATTTTCAGGGAGGTTTTGCCAAAACGCGTCCGAATCCAAAACACGGCTGCGGAACCGAATCCAAAACCAAAACACAAAACCCGAAAAATTTCCGGTGCACATCACTAATATATATATATAGCACTGTGCAAACGTTTTACACTACACAGGTGTGAAAAACATGCTGCAAAGTCACAATGCTTTCAAAAATAGAAGTGTAAATAGTTTATTTTTAGAAATTAGCAAAATTTATTTATTTATTAACAGTTTCTTATATAGCGCAGCATATTCCGTTGCGCTTTAAAATGCAAAGCGAATGGACAAAGGACAAATCTAAATCAAATATTTGCTGCAACCACCCTTTGGCTTCAAACCAGCATCAATTTTTCTAGGTACACTTGCACACAGTTTTTGAAGGAACTCGGCATGGAGGTTGTTCCAAAGTATCTTGGAAAGCTAACTATAGATCTTCTGTGGATATAGACTTGCTCAAATCCTTCTGTTTCTTCATGTAATCCTAGACAGACTCGATGATGTTGAGAACAGGCTTCTGTGGGGCCATGCCATCACTTCTAGGACTCCTTGTTCTTCTTTATGCTGCAGATAGTTCTTAATGTCATTGGTTGTAATTTTAGGGTCGTTGCCCTGCTGCAGAATAAATTTGGAGCCTATCAGATGCCTCTCTGATGGTATTGCATGATGGATAAGTACTCTGCCTTCCCCAGATTAAATCTTCAAGTTATTATCAATGAGTTGGATGTAACTGTCAACATTTTAAACATAATTGGCAGCTAGCAGTTCTTCCAACACACCCATGAAGTGGTTGCCCAGTGTATTTTTTTTTTTGTGGTGTTGCCAGTAGCACTAATTCCCAGCTTTCCTTTCTGTTCAGTTTTATTATCACTTTGCCATTGTGAGATGGGTTTAAGGTTTTCCTTCTGTTATCAATGTTGATATTCTTTGGGTACACAATATTTTTTGTCTTCCCACCTCCATTTCTATCAGTTTTTTTAGTTAATTGATTTATGGTTATTTCAATCCGTTATTTCAGGTCATTGAATTGTGGTTATTTCTGTCAATTATAACAGTTCATTAAAGTTTCTATCCAAATCTATCCAGTGGAAGGCCCAAACCAGGACCTCCCTAGTATGTTTTCTGGGATCCAATATTATTCTGGGATCCAATATTACCACTCTGTGAAGTTTTTGTCCAAATCTACCTAGTGGAAGACACAGAACAAGCTCCGTGGTTCAAAGTTTTGCCCAGTGTACACCAATAGAGGTCTGACCAGGACCTTATCCCCCTAGTATGTCTTCTGGGATCCTATGTTATCACTCTGTGAAGTTTTTTTCTAAATCCATTCAGTGGAAGGCTCCGAATAGGATCCCCATGTCAAAATTCTGCCCAGCGTACACCAATGGGCAGACCTAGACCTTAACCACTCTAAAACCAGACCAGGATCCAACTGGACCATCTCGCGTTGGTTTCATTCCAATCAGTACAGGGGTGTCTGAATGCATAACTGGACAGACAAACAAACAGACCAATGAATTTCACACACACACACACACACACACACACACACACACACACACACACACACGCACACACGTGTATATATATATATATATATATATATATATATAATTTTTATTTATATAGCGCTCTTTCTCCAACAGGACTCAAGCCGCTTGATAAATACAGAAGTATTTTGGATATCAGATTTTTTTTGTAAATTTTGGTATATTTGCATTCCATAATAAAATATCTTGGCGATGGGACCCAAGTCTGAAAACTGAATGCATTTATGTTTCATACATGCCTTTTACACATAGCCTGAAGGTGATTTTAGACAATATTTTTAATAATTATGTGCATGAAAAAGTTTTTGCGCAGTGCACCATCAAACAGCAAAGGTTTCACTATATAAGTAGCGTTTAAAATAGAGATGAGCGGGTTCGGTTTCTCTGAATCCGAACCCGCCAGAACTTCATGTTTTTTTTCACGGGTCCGAGCGACTCGGATCTTCCCGCCTTGCTCGGTTAACCCGAGCGCGCCCGAACGTCATCATGACGCTGTCGGATTCTCGCGAGGCTCGGATTCTATCGCGAGACTCGGATTCTATATAAGGAGCCGCGCGTCGCCGCCATTTTCACACGTGCATTGAGATTGATAGGGAGAGGACGTGGCTGGCGTCCTCTCCGTTTAGAATTAGAATAGATTAGAGAGACACTTGATTTACTAATTTTGGGGAGCATTAGGAGTACTCAGTAGTGTACAGTGCAGAGTTTTGCTGATAGTGACCAGTGACCACCACTTTTATTTATAATCCGTTCTCTGCCTGAAAAAAGCGATACACAGCACACAGTGACTCAGTCACATACCATATCTGTGTGCACTGCTCAGGCTCAGGCCAGTGTGCTGCATCATCTATTATCTATATATAATATTATATATATCTGTCTGACTGCTCAGCTCACACAGCTTATAATTGTGGGGGAGACTGGGGAGCACTACTGCAGTGCCAGTTATAGGTTATAGCAGGAGCCAGGAGTACATAATATATTATATAGTGAGTGACCACCAGACACACAGTGCAGTTTATTTAATATATCCGTTCTCTGCCTGAAAAAAGCGATACACACAGTGACTCAGTCAGTCACATACCATATCTGTGTGCACTGCTCAGGCTCAGGCCAGTGTGCTGCATCATCTATATATATTATATATCTGTCTGACTGCTCAGCTCACACAGCTTATAATTGTGGGGGAGACTGGGGAGCACTACTGCAGTGCCAGTTATAGGTTATAGCAGGAGCCAGGAGTACATAATATTATATTAAAATTAAACAGTGCACACTTTTGCTGCAGGAGTGCCACTGCCAGTGTGACTAGTGACCAGTGACCTGACCACCAGTATATAATATTAGTAGTATACTATCTCTTTATCAACCAGTCTATATTAGCAGCAGACACAGTACAGTGCGGTAGTTCACGGCTGTGGCTACCTCTGTGTCGGCACTCGGCAGCCCGTCCATAATTGTATATACCACCTAACCGTGGTTTTTTTTTCTTTCTTTATACATACATACTAGTTACGAGTATACTATCTCTTTATCAACCAGTCTATATATTAGCAGCAGACACAGTACAGTGCGGTAGTTCACGGCTGTGGCTACCTCTGTGTCGGCACTCGGCAGCCCGTCCATAATTGTATATACCACCTAACCGTGGTTTTTTTTTCTTTCTTTATACATACATACTAGTTACGAGTATACTATCTCTTTATCAACCAGTCTATATATTAGCAGCAGACACAGTACAGTGCGGTAGTTCACGGCTGTGGCTACCTCTGTGTCGGCACTCGGCAGCCCGTCCATAATTGTATATACCACCTAACCGTGGTTTTTTTTTCTTTCTTTATACATACATACTAGTTACGAGTATACTATCTCTTTATCAACCAGTCTATATATTAGCAGCAGACACAGTACAGTGCGGTAGTTCACGGCTGTGGCTACCTCTGTGTCGGCACTCGGCAGCCCGTCCATAATTGTATATACCACCTAACCGTGTTTTTTTTTTCTTTCTTTATACATACATACTAGTTACGAGTATACTATCTCTTTATCAACCAGTCTATATATTAGCAGCAGACACAGTACAGTGCGGTAGTTCACGGCTGTGGCTACCTCTGTGTCGGCACTCGGCAGCCCGTCCATAATTGTATATACCACCTAACCGTGGTTTTTTTTTCTTTCTTTATACATACATACTAGTTACGAGTATACTATCTCTTTATCAACCAGTCTATATATTAGCAGCAGACACAGTACAGTGCGGTAGTTCACGGCTGTGGCTACCTCTGTGTCGGCACTCGGCAGCCCGTCCATAATTGTATATACCACCTAACCGTGGTTATTTTTTCTTTCTTTATACATACATACTAGTTACGAGTATACTATCTCTTTATCAACCAGTCTATATATTAGCAGCAGACACAGTACAGTGCGGTAGTTCACGGCTGTGGCTACCTCTGTGTCGGCACTCGGCAGCCCGTCCATAATTGTATATACCACCTAACCGTGGTTTTTTTTTCTTTCTTTATACATACATACTAGTTACGAGTATACTATCTCTTTATCAACCAGTCTATATATTAGCAGCAGACACAGTACAGTGCGGTAGTTCACGGCTGTGGCTACCTCTGTGTCGGCACTCGGCAGCCCGTCCATAATTGTATATACCACCTAACCGTGGTTTTTTTTTCTTTCTTTATACATACATACTAGTTACGAGTATACTATCTCTTTATCAACCAGTCTATATATTAGCAGCAGACACAGTACAGTGCGGTAGTTCACGGCTGTGGCTACCTCTGTGTCGGCACTCGGCAGCCCGTCCATAATTGTATACTAGTATCCAATCCATCCATCTCCATTGTTTACCTGAGGTGCCTTTTAGTTGTGCCTATTAAAATATGGAGAACAAAAATGTTGAGGTTCCAAAATTAGGGAAAGATCAAGATCCACTTCCACCTCGTGCTGAAGCTGCTGCCACTAGTCATGGCCGAGACGATGAAATGCCAGCAACGTCGTCTGCCAAGGCCGATGCCCAATGGCATAGTACAGAGCATGTCAAAACCAAAACACCAAATATCAGTAAAAAAAGGACTCCAAAACCTAAAATAAAATTGTCGGAGGAGAAGCGTAAACTTGCCAATATGCCATTTACCACACGGAGTGGCAAGGAACGGCTGAGGCCCTGGCCTATGTTCATGGCTAGTGGTTCAGCTTCACATGAGGATGGAAGCACTCAGCCTCTCGCTAGAAAACTGAAAAGACTCAAGCTGGCAAAAGCACCGCAAAGAACTGTGCGTTCTTTGAAATCCCAAATCCACAAGGAGAGTCCAATTGTGTCGGTTGCGATGCCTGACCTTCCCAACACTGGACGTGAAGAGCATGCGCCTTCCACCATTTGCACGCCCCCTGCAAGTGCTGGAAGGAGCACCCGCAGTCCAGTTCCTGATAGTCAGATTGAAGATGTCAGTGTTGAAGTACACCAGGATGAGGAGGATATGGGTGTTGCTGGCGCTGGGGAGGAAATTGACCAGGAGGATTCTGATGGTGAGGTGGTTTGTTTAAGTCAGGCACCCGGGGAGACACCTGTTGTCCGTGGGAGGAATATGGCCGTTGACATGCCAGGTGAAAATACCAAAAAAATCAGCTCTTCGGTGTGGAGGTATTTCACCAGAAATGCGGACAACAGGTGTCAAGCCGTGTGTTCCCTTTGTCAAGCTGTAATAAGTAGGGGTAAGGACGTTAACCACCTCGGAACATCCTCCCTTATACGTCACCTGCAGCGCATTCATAATAAGTCAGTGACAAGTTCAAAAACTTTGGGTGACAGCGGAAGCAGTCCACTGACCAGTAAATCCCTTCCTCTTGTAACCAAGCTCACGCAAACCACCCCACCAACTCCCTCAGTGTCAATTTCCTCCTTCCCCAGGAATGCCAATAGTCCTGCAGGCCATGTCACTGGCAAGTCTGACGAGTCCTCTCCTGCCTGGGATTCCTCCGATGCATCCTTGCGTGTAACGCCTACTGCTGCAGGCGCTGCTGTTGTTGCCGCTGGGAGTCGATGGTCATCCCAGAGGGGAAGTCGTAAGCCCACTTGTACTACTTCCAGTAAGCAATTGACTGTTCAACAGTCCTTTGCGAGGAAGATGAAATATCACAGCAGTCATCCTACTGCAAAGCGGATAACTGAGTCCTTGACAACTATGTTGGTGTTAGACGTGCGTCCGGTATCCGCCGTTAGTTCACAGGGAACTAGACAATTTATTGAGGCAGTGTGCCCCCGTTACCAAATACCATCTAGGTTCCACTTCTCTAGGCAGGCGATACCGAGAATGTACACGGACGTCAGAAAAAGACTCACCAGTGTCCTAAAAAATGCAGTTGTACCCAATGTCCACTTAACCACAGACATGTGGACAAGTGGAGCAGGGCAGGGTCAGGACTATATGACTGTGACAGCCCACTGGGTAGATGTATGGACTCCCGCCGCAAGAACAGCAGCGGCGGCACCAGTAGCAGCATCTCGCAAACGCCAACTCTTTCCTAGGCAGGCTACGCTTTGTATCACCGCTTTCCAGAATACGCACACAGCTGAAAACCTCTTACGGCAACTGAGGAAGATCATCGCGGAATGGCTTACCCCAATTGGACTCTCCTGTGGATTTGTGGCATCGGACAACGCCAGCAATATTGTGTGTGCATTAAATATGGGCAAATTCCAGCACGTCCCATGTTTTGCACATACCTTGAATTTGGTGGTGCAGAATTTTTTAAAAAACGACAGGGGCGTGCAAGAGATGCTGTCGGTGGCCAGAAAAATTGCGGGACACTT
Organism: Pseudophryne corroboree; assembly: GCF_028390025.1. NCBI lineage: Eukaryota > Metazoa > Chordata > Amphibia > Anura > Myobatrachidae > Pseudophryne > Pseudophryne corroboree. The sequence continues at coordinate 286,908,660 of NC_086449.1, forward strand.
TCGGCGTACAGGCACCACGTACAGAAGACTGGAGCACCACCAAAAACTACTGAACCTGCCCTGCCATCATCTGAAGCAAGAAGTGGTAACGAGGTGGAATTCAACCCTCTATATGCTTCAGAGGTTGGAGGAGCAGCAAAAGGCCATTCAAGCCTATACAATTGAGCACGATATAGTAGGTGGAATGCACCTGTCTCAAGTGCAGTGGAGAATGATTTCAACGTTGTGCAAGGTTCTGATGCCCTTTGAACTTGCCACACGTGAAGTCAGTTCAGACACTGCCAGCCTGAGTCAGGTCATTCCCCTCATCAGGCTTTTGCAGAAGAAGCAGGAGGCATTGAAGAAGGAGCTAAAAGGGAGCGATTCCGCTAGGCATGTGGGACTTGTGGATGCAGCCCTTAATTCGCTTAACAAGGATTCACGGGTGGTCAATCTGTTGAAATCAGAGCACTACATTTTGGCCACCGTGCTCGATCCTAGATTTAAAGCCGACCTTGGATCTCTCTTTCCGGCAGACACAGGTCTGCTGGGGTTGAAAGACCTGCTGGTGACAAAATTGTCAAGTCAAGCGGAACGCGACCTGTCAACATCTCCTCCTTCACATTCTCCCGCAACTGGGGGTGCGAGGAAAAGGCTCAGAATTCCGAGCCCACCCACTGGCGGTGATGCAGGGCAGTCTGGAGCGACTGCTGATGCTGACATCTGGTCCGGACTGAAGGACCTGACAACGATTACGGACATGTCGTCTACTGTCACTGCATATGATTCTCTCAACATTGATAGAATGGTGGAGGATTATATGAGTGACCGCATCCAAGTAGGCACGTCACACAGTCCGTACTTATACTGGCAGGAAAAGAGGCAATTTGGAGGCCCTTGCACAAACTGGCTTTATTCTACCTAAGTTGCCCTCCCACAAGTGAGTACTCCGAAAGAGTGTTTAGTGCCGCCACTCACCTTGTCAGCAATCGGCGTACGAGGTTACATCCAGAAAATGTGGAGAAGATGATGTTCATTAAAATGAATTATAATCAATTCCTCCGCGGAGACATTGACCAGCAGCAATTGCCTCCACAAAGTACACAGGGAGCTGAGATGGTGGATTCCAGTGGGGACGAATTGATAATCTGTGAGGAGGGGGATGTACACGGTGATATATCGGAGGGTGAAGATGAGGTGGACATCTTGCCTCTGTAGAGCCAGTTTGTGCAAGGAGAGATTAATTGCTTCTTTTTTGGGGGGGGTCCAAACCAACCCGTCATATCAGTCACAGTCGTGTGGCAGACCCTGTCACTGAAATGATGGGTTGGTTAAAGTGTGCATGTCCTGTTTTGTTTATACAACATAAGGGTGGGTGGGAGGGCCCAAGGACAATTCCATCTTGCACCTCTTTTTTCTTTTCTTTTTCTTTGCATCATGTGCTGATTGGGGAGGGTTTTTTTGGAAGGGACATCCTGCGTGACACTGCAGTGCCACTCCTAGATGGGCCCGGTGTTTGTGTCGGCCACTAGGGTCGCTAATCTTACTCACACAGTCAGCTACCTCATTGCGCCTCTTTTTTTCTTTGCGTCATGTGCTGTTTGGGGAGGGTTTTTTGGAAGGGACATCCTGCGTGACACTGCAGTGCCGCTCCTAGATGGGCCCGGTGTTTGTGTCGGCCACTAGGGTCGCTAATCTTACTCACACAGCTACCTCATTGCGCCTCTTTTTTTCTTTGCGTCATGTGCTGTTTGGGGAGGGTTTTTTGGAAGGGACATCCTGCGTGACACTGCAGTGCCACTCCTAGATGGGCCCGGTGTTTGTGTCGGCCACTAGGGTCGCTAATCTTACTCACACAGCCACCTCATTGCGCCTCTTTTTTTCTTTGCGTCATGTGCTGTTTGGGGAGGGTTTTTTGGAAGGGACATCCTGCGTGACACTGCAGTGCCACTCCTAGATGGGCCCGGTGTTTGTGTCGGCCACTAGGGTCGCTAATCTTACTCACACAGCTACCTCATTGCGCCTCTTTTTTTCTTCGCGTCATGTGCTGTTTGGGGAGGGTTTTTTGGAAGGGACATCCTGCGTGACACTGCAGTGCCACTCCTAGATGGGCCCGGTGTTTGTGTCGGCCACTAGGGTCGCTTATCTTACTCACACAGCGACCTCGGTGCAAATTTTAGGACTAAAAATAATATTGTGAGGTGTGAGGTATTCAGAATAGACTGAAAATGAGTGTAAATTATGGTTTTTGAGGTTAATAATACTTTGGGATCAAAATGACCCCCAAATTCTATGATTTAAGCTGTTTTTTAGTGTTTTTTGAAAAAAACACCCGAATCCAAAACACACCCGAATCCGACAAAAAAAATTCGGTGAGGTTTTGCCAAAACGCGTTCGAACCCAAAACACGGCCGCTGAACCGAACCCAAAACCAAAACACAAAACCCGAAAAATTTCAGGCGCTCATCTCTAGTTTAAAAGCTATGTATTTTGGAATTTTATGCATTTCAGAATTTTGGATATGGGAGACTCAGTGTGTGTGTACATATAGATACAGTTCGAAGTGTCTGCACAAATATAATCACAGTTAGCAGCAATGTGGTACTCCATTAGATTCCAATGGATCAAATATACAGTAGTTGTAAATAGGCACTCACTTGTCCAAGAAGGGACATTTTGCTTGTAGCAGATAAAAGACCATGTTAAAAGTTCACAGGGGCAAACATTTGTCTAATAATAATCATTTTTGCACCTTTGCACTTTAAACATGATCTGTAAGTAATTAAAGGACTATTTTTTCTGCTACAAGCAAAATGTCTCTTCTTGACAAGTGAGTGCCTATTTACAACTACTGGTTATATAATATTGAATCTAACTCTCTAAACTGGCCAAACGTGGCATCCTTATGGGGTTTTTATAAGAACTATAGATCTCACCTTTTCAAATTGATCACAATATTAAACTTATTTGTAAAACTGTGAATTTTATGCCTTCTAAAACTGAGTATCACTTCTCCTATTTGCCTGCTTACTCCCATCTGGAACAACTCAGGTGTTCTGCTCATCTGGCCAGTTTCGAGGTTGGATTGAAGCAGGTCTTAAATTCCCCTTTTCATTTTGTAAACAAGGACACTGGCTACCTCTCTCAGACCTCCATTACTTTAAGATTAAGATACTTAGGGGACTATTTACTGAATGTGAGGCTAAGTTTGGGAAGAAGGGGGTCTATTTATTAAGTCTAAATACTAATTTAATGTCAGAGCTAGTTGTGGAAAAATAGATATTTGTATTAAGTGTGATTATAATAAATTTAACGCTGGTTCAGGTTGTGGGTAAAACATATTTTTTTGAAATGTGAATGCCATTAATATAATGGTGGGTCTGGTTAGGTAAATTACACTAAGTCTATTTATGTGCACTAAATTAAATGAATGCATGAGGGAGGCCTAATTATTAAAGGTGGGTGCTTTAGATTTAGGGCCTGATACTAATTCACACACAATATTAAATGGGGATACTGTAGATCAAGTGATTTTCAGCTAACTACACATTTGTTTTGAAAAAAAAAAAATTGAAGCGTCTGTGTCTTTAATAATAACTATCCCTCTTGGGTAAGATAAATAAAATGTGGTAATGGTCCCATGTTTGCTGCTAAATAAGGAACTGTGCTGCACCTTTACAAGAAATATCAAAATTGAACAATAGCACTGCTCATGGGATACAAAAAAAACCCACATGTACATCAATAATATCAAATGCGCCCAAAAAATAAGCAAAATTGAATAAAGGCCATTTAATAAGCATATATTAAAACACATAATTTCATCATCTATACAAAATACACATTTGTATAGAAACCAAATGGAGAAAAAGCCAGTAGCAGCAATATTGGGTTAGTAACAGTGGATGGATTACTGGCAGGCCAGGGTTTGCATGTAGCCTTGCACAGGTTATTAATTTCTCCAGGCTGCTGATAAATGTCTTAGAGCGCTCTTAACAAATAAAATGTAGCCAATGTTATTATATGGCTCATGGACACTTTGTTTATAAAGTATCAGTACGAGTATTTATATATCAATTAGCGCAGATGAATCTTCCTGGAGTAAACAATGGGTGGTATTCAAATGAGATATCACACCCAATCTCCTTTCTAAAGTGATACCCGTTATCGCTCATATTACGCCCATAGTAATCAGGTTTAGCTGCGTAAAGGGTTGGGTGCCCTCACTACCCCAGGGGTAGCAAACCGAAATGATTATACCATGCCCGTCAGCAGAAACAGAATTGGTGTGGAAGAAGGTGAAAATAATTGAATACCGCCCTATGTATCAATTGCGGGTTTAGTGTAACAATAGCCAGAAGTAGCAGAAAGTCTTTCTTTCCAATTGCTACGGGAAACCCGAGCATCCTTGGGTAATATACAATATACTCACAGATATCTCATGGCAGCTCTTACTGACAGGGTAGCCGTATTAAGGGGGTAATTCTGAGTTGATCGCAGCAGGATCTTTGTTAGCAGTTGGGCAAAACCATGTGCACTACAGGGGAGGCAGATATAACATGTGCAGAGAGAGATAGATTTGGGTGTGGTGAGTTAAATCTGCAATCTAAATTGCAGTGTAAAAATAAAGCAGCCAGTATTTACCCTGCACAGAAACAAAATAACCCACCCAAATCTTACTCTCTCTGCACATGTTATATCTGCCCCCCTGCAGTGCACATGGTTTTGCCCAACTGCTAAAAAATTTTCCTGCTGCGATCAACTTGGAATTACCCCCTAAGTCCAGTGTGGGTGCCGCTCCTTGCAAGTGCGGCTATGGGAAGCTGGTGTCCCAGTCCCACTGGGTGACTGCAGCAGTGGTGTTTTTGCGGTGTGGCTGGCAATGGCAATGTGCAGAGTGAAGAAAATACAGCTTGGTAGGAGTAGTCCTAATGCATTTCGTCACGTAAGCACGTGACTTTCTCAACTGTTCAATTTTGATAACATTGTTTTGGAATTAATAGAAATCTTAATGCAATTACTAGCAATTCTCATACATATCTTGGTCACTTTTCAGTCGCTTCTCACTTGAACCTGGGCATGGCTGTTTGGCAACTAGGAACACATATAGAATATGTCATAGGTGTATACACAGAACACTGTTCTATTGTTAGCTGTGCGTATGCAGAGAGACTGGTCTAATCTCCTTCAACAAGGATGGAGGAAGTGCAAATGCTTATTATAGCGATGGTGACTGCTCTCGCAAGAGAAGGGTAGGGGGCTGTTTGGATGCATAGATACATCTGAATCTTAATGCAGCTGGATATTAACATGGGATGTCCAATATTAGGCCTTAATGTTGAGACTGTTTATATGGAGGAAGGCATTGATAGTCACTCACAGGCACAAAAAAGCTAAGATAAGTTATATCCTACCTGCACTTGCAGCCTTGGCAATTTGCACCTGGGAAAGTAACCTGCCTATCTGGATAAAAGATGGGTAACAAACACCACTTGAAAAGCTAAACAATGGGGAAAAATCCTAGCCACCTCCTCCCTTTTATTTTTGAAATGGTAATTGAAGACACATTAAGAGAGTGTCCGCTAGCAAGATGGCAAAGTTATCAAGGAATTTGGAGAAGACAAAAAGGACATAAGATGACAGCTACACAGAAAACAGGGTGAAAGAGACAAATAGAATGAACCTCAAAGGAAGAGAATAACAGGGAGGGTTACGGGAGTATGAATTTGAAGCAACAGCAGGGAGAGAGAAGGATCCCACACCACCACCATGCCAACCTTCAGGGCATGGTGTATGAGAGGATGAGAGGCCACCAGAAGCCACAGCAGTAGGAGAAGAGGTGTCTAATGTGGAGAACCAAAATTCACTAATGGTTAGGAGATTTGTGGAGGTGAAAATGAAATGGTCATGAAAGGGGTGCAGTTTGTTACATACAGACCTAGCATTCCAGAGGGTGCAGGAAACGGGACAGAGTGATGGTTAGTGGTGTGAATGAGATTGTTGGGATTCCTGGAAAATGGTGGTGAAAGGGATTTGGAGAGGAAAGATGGGTGAGAGCATATGGATAGGGTGGGAGTTGGAGCAAGGATGGGAAACAGACAGTGGATGGTTAGAGGCGAATCAGCAGGGGGCACTAATAGAGGTCGCAGAGTGGGTAATAATTGCTTAGGGTTGTTGGAGGGGCCCAACAACCCTCCTATAATACTTCTTCATCCTGTCAGCTGCAGAGCAGCAGCAGTCCCCTTCATGATTGGTCACTGCTTTGGGTGAGTGTTCCCCTGCACTGCATTGTCATGTTGGTTGGCAGCATCACCTGTTTGACAGAGACCCCAGTGCATCCTCTGATGGCTGGCTGTGACTGAGCCTCAACAGGTAAAGAGGCCTTTCTACAATGAGGTGGGTTAAGAGAGGATGGGGCCCGTATGCAGGGTGTTCAGTGTGTGGGCTCGTGTGCACCCATTTTTTATATGCCAGTGGACCTCACCCCTCCAGCCGGCTGGGCCCACTGATGATGCTGCTGCATAGATGCAGCAGGAGGCAGTGGTATGCATTGTCTTTCCTGGCAGCTGTGGTTGGCTGCACAGTCAGTATGTGACTGCATACTACAGTAATAACACCTTGTGCTTTGTGTGTGCTTAGTGCCTGTCTAATGCAGACATGTCATCATTTCCTCTGCCTGCATGATTCGGCTGGTGCAATCACCACATTTGCCCCTCTCCACACACACACACACACACACACACACACACACACCACCGCCACCATGGCTCTCTATATTATATGGCAGTCACTGATGTTCTCTATATTATACGGCATTAACTGTTTCTCTATGGAATTTATTTGGCGGTCACTGTTATTTTATGTATTATATGGTAATCACTGTTTCTTTCTGTATTATATGGTGGCCACTTGATGTTCTCTGTCTTGATGCTCAGTCCTGTTTTGACTCCCTGATACTCATCACTTGTTTCATTATCTCTTGAAAACTGAATTTTCTGTAACTTTAGAACTCCCTACCCTACTCTTGACTAAATTGGAGGAACTTGTCAGTCATGAAAGTTCTAGTTAGGGCTGTATCTGTTTAGTTTGTTTGAAGGTCTTGCAGTAAGTTGTCTAAGAAGCTACATCTTTGATGTTTACTATGCTAGTGATAACTGAATGAACAAATCATCAAGATGGTACATCTATTGTATTGGTCCCAACAAAAATATAAATAAATGCCAACTTTTTATAATGACTTGAATGACGCTGCATCAATCCTCTATACAGTATTTGGCAGACATGCCTTTGTATTTATTAATTTTGTCCCAAACTACGGTATGGGGATGATTCTGAGTTGGAAGCAAGGCAAGAGAAAGCAAGTAACTTTGTATCTGGAACAGACCATGTTGCAGTGCTGGGGTTGCAAATACATCTATTTTTTTTATTTATTTTTTTCATGCAGAGTAAATACTGTCTGCTTTTACATGTAGCTCACAAATACTGGAAAGCTTTATTTTTACACTGCAATTTAGATTTGAGTATGGACTCTCTCCAAATCAAACTATCTCTGCATTTTACATCTGCCCCACCTGCAGTGCAACATGGTTTTACTAAAGTTCAATGTTACATGCTCTCTTTTCCTTTGTTCTCCACTCAAGATCAGCCCCTATAAATGTAAATATCCAGCCTTTACACAAAACATTCAATCTTTGTACATCAACAGTCTACATCAATCTGCTCCCCACTGCCTTCTGATATCGAGAGTACCTACCTTAGATTTACATGCTAGTCACTTAGAATAATGTGTCTGTACTGTATGTAGGTTCACATCACTGCTAATTGGCACTGATATGTTCTCCTAGACTCCAAGCCTACTGTTGTTTTTCACCAGAATAAATAAAAAATGCCTAATGGAATACCTTCTTGTTTGTTTCCAGAAATCTGCTCATACATTGTTTCAACTATAGGGTCGATGGTACATTTTTAACATTATAATTTTTATTCATTTAGAACTATGTTATTTAGTTGTAGTAACATTAATTGTATCAATTATATGTATTATCTATTTTCACACTTACTCTTGAATATTAATTCGTCAAAATTAAGAATGAATCTGCATTTACACTCCATTTAATTGTTTTATTGTACTCAGCTACAATAAATCAATCACTAGTACAACAGGGGTTAACCGAACAACCTTATACAGTATACAGTAATTTTCATTTTTACCGTGGAGAGAGGGGGAACATTTCAGTAGACAAAATGTTTTGATAGCAAATATTTCTTCTGATTACCATTTGGCAGATTGATGAGTTTTTGATTTCTGAAACAATACCAGCTCAGGTCCCCTATGGTGGATGAAGCCCGACTCCTGTTTGTTGTGCTTTGGGGGAAGATGAGGGGGGGATTGGGCTGCAGTGCTAGATCTGCCTCAGTCATTTTCAAAATCAATACTTGCTCTCTGAGCTTGGGATAATTTAGAGAACATAATTCAGAAATCTACTGTTCAGCATGCATCCCACCATCAGAAGGGGTTTCATCCAGATTCAGCATAATGTCTCCTAAAACACACACGCACAAAATAAACAATAATATGGAATGAATAAATAAAAGTATGTTAAATAGTGATGAATATGCCAGCATCTAGTGTTGAAGAAATGGCGATCCATGTGACAGAATATATCTTTTATTTTTATCTGATCATGTGTGATACAACATCTCGCACTTTTACTTATTATGTCAGTGTTAGTCTCAACCAGCAGTCAATTAGCCAAAGAAAGCACTTCAGCTGTAAGATTTCTTATACAAATTAGCAGTGCTATACAGGGAATGGAAGTGCTCTTGGCATTAGAATAGTTACTTTTGCATCATTAAGTTACATAATATAAAATAAATACCATCCTTGTATCTTTATTAGCACTAGAGCGGATGGTTTACTGCAGAGAAATTGAAGACAATCATCTGTACATTAATTACATATAGCCTATCATGTGCTGCCATAAAACTTCTAATTATTGTTTCGTATCTGCTATCCGCCCCTGGCACTGTTAATAATAACAGGTGCTAATTTAGGGTCTTCTGTACAATTCCAATGACAGGGTAATTTACTGTGTAATAGGCAGTCAGTGCCCCACCCTGGCCAGCAAACTGCTTGCGCTGTCCATTTTGGTCTCTATTGTTCTCACTGCCTCTGCTGACCACAAGCAATTTCTTCTAGTGTGATCTCAGGAGATTCTCTGCCTCCACAATGGGGGCAGGGCCACTCGCAGCATGTACCAGATAATCTCTTACGGGATCCTTCAGACACAAAATGTCTTTTAAAATCTGACACCCAGGGACATGAGTAACAAAATGCAAAAAGTATGATTTAATAATCTGCATTTTGCTGTATTCTTGCTCCTCATATATGGCCAGTGATCCTCACCTGAGATACAGTATATTACTGCTGAGGTTTATAAACCATACTGCCATACAATATTTTGCTCACATGGGGGTAATACAGAGGTGAATACAGACCTGCTTGCGGAGGGTGTCTTATGTCATTTCACACTGTGCATGCTCCAGAGCCAAGTGTATGACGCTACAGGCTATGCTGAGTCATATATATTTCAGAACACTTGCGACTAACGGCGCATACTGTTCTGTAACAGGCGTTCTCATGTAGGGAAAGTTCAGAGAGAACATGTTGATGCATGTACGGGCCATGCAGTGTAGGACGGAATAGCAAATGCCCGCATTTAAAGATGCTTCTTTTGTGCCACGCATAGGCTGGTGCGAGAGGGCATTGAGGATGATGTGGGCTATCAAACTTAGTATATTGACTGAGGATGGTCAACTGCAAGAATATAATGCACTCACTATATGTCAATAAAACAAAAATCCTTTAGTTTTGTTTCACTCTTCAACATATTTTGGGGATTAGGTAAAAACTGTAACGTCCAGATCCCGGAACGCTGGACCGGAACGGCAAATCCCCATATTTTGATGTGATGCCTTGAAGGGGCTAGAGTTATTTCCTTGCTATGTTCAATTACTGGAAATGTAGTACCACAGCAGGATGTTAGTAATTTCAGCACTGGACAGCTTCATGATACAGTTGTGTAGTGTGTACCATACTTGCCTACCTGACCCTCTCCATGAGGGAGAAAATGCCCTGCTCCTGGACTTTCCTGGTAATGTATGATTGCCATCACCTGTGGTGAAACACCTTTCTTATCAGTTACCTAGCTCACCACAGGTGATGGCAATCATACATTACCAGGAAAGTCCAGGAACAGAGCATTTTCTCCCTCATGGAGAGGGTCAGGTAGGCAAGTATGAGTTGTACTGTATTTTAGCTAGTCATGTTTATACAAATACTGAGAACTAGGGTTCCTACACACTGGCTAGTTATGGCATACCAGTTGATGAGTATTCCCACCAAAACATGGGCACACACATTGTGTTACAGAGTACAGGCATAGCTAAACATGAGTAAATGTATGACAAGAAAGGACAGCGTTGTCCCTATATTAGCATACAGATGTGCATGTTCCTGCACTTCCCTCCCTTTGTTCAGCAGGATCATTTCAGTAGTAAAAAAAAATAATGCACCCATTCAAGTGTATACAGAGCTGTTTTAATGATACTCATTATGTTTCCTAAAGTAATTACAGTATACTATTAATAATATCAACTGTGCCATGTAAATGCTCAAGAACCAAAATAATATTAGTTGATAATAGGACACTTTGTATGTTTGGATTTTCTTTTCCTACTTTGATGTAGACTGAGACTAGTAGACTATTTATTAGATACATTAAACACAAGTATTAGGTATTTCTATTAAAATAAAGCATTTTTTTAATGGCATAACTTGAGCTAGATGGCGATAACAGAAGAAGCGTGGCTTTACTTGTCTACTTTGCATGGGAAATCTTGTGCCAAACACCCAGCAAATATTTGTTTACATCTGCGCCACTTGTTCAGAGGGGTGACCCTTGTTAGATATGGAGAAGATACTGTATACCTTTTCCACAGAGAGAGAGAGAGAGAGAGATTTTTTTCTGTTTAATAAACAGGCCAGTTACTGTAGTATGTCTTTTCTTACAAATGGGCCCCAAACCGACACCTGAATTTCGTTAGAAAGTCTACTATGTGCAGAATAAAATAGAGCTGAACTTGTAAAGTATCTGGGATTGCTACATAACTCCACAGTAAAATGGATTTACATATAAGAAATACGTTTTTGAAAAAAATCATATTTGTACACATTTATGTCATATTAATAAATACATATTCAGTTATATTACTTTTCAGTGGATTCTCCTACATTTTTTTCTACTGTTTTTCATTCTCTCTCTCTCTCTCTCTCCCTCACACACACACACACACACACACACACACACACACACACACACACACACACACACACACACACACACACACACACACATTCTCGTTTTCATACTCTTTGTGCTTCCATACTCTCTCAATCTCATATTATGTTATACTCTCTCTCATGCGCTCTGTGCTCTCTCGCCCTATCTCCTTCTCTCCCTCACTGTCTCCATCACCTCTGTTTTTTTATATGCAGATACTGTACATAACATTGCCACAGCAGTTTCTTCAAACATGACTCATTTCCACAGTTATCCCTCGTCTGCAGCTCCCTCTATGCCTCAAACTGTAACAAGGCAGGCCAGTGACAACTGAAGCAATAGAACACTGACAATCACATATTGTATCTTCCATTCCGCAACTGGGAAACAATCATTGTTAACAGAATACAACTAATTTAGATATATATGGCAAGGTGTACTAAGCCGTGGAGAGAGATAAAGTGCCAATCAGCTCCCAACTGCCATGTTACAGGCTGTGTTTTAAAAATGACAGTTGTGAGCTGATTGGTTGTTACTTTATCTCACTCCACTTTTTCACACGCCAAAGCTTAGTACATTTGCCCCATAAACAACATTTATATATTTAGCTTTCAAAATAATAACAAATAAAAAGCTGAATTTGCTTCTATTACTTCAAATGTCTATATGTTATGCTGCAGTTCTATATTTACAGTATCATGGCAGTTTGGTTTCTGGTTTTAGATATGCAGAATCCAGCAGCGGGAGGCAGGGATCACAGGAGCTCTCTTGGGTGTGTGTCTTGTAATAAGCATGCATGTTGCCTCAGGCCTGCGGACAGACCACTTTTTTTTGCCAAGACCCAACAAACTAAATGTTACAGTGATTGTCAGATCTGGTTTTTAAACTGACGTATAACACGGCACTGTGGGTTTAACTCCATCGATGAATAAAGAAGCAATCAATCTTGTGGGGTTATGCAAACAAGTAATGTGAATATGAGAGTACAGAATTATCATCGAATCTGATATGGAGCTAGCTTGCTCAACCTAACACGCTGCATGTTCCACTCAGACTGGGCTTTCAGGAGACAGTAAGGGAAGGAAACAGAAGAAGATCAATATGCTAGCTGTTAAATTAGAAGAAAGATAGTTAACACATGTGAAACAAATCCCACAATATATTTGTACTTCTTACATGCTTGCATTATAGTTTACTTGGGAAATGTGTTACATTTGACACTGGACAATAATTCAGGAATGAACAACTGTTCGAGTTACCATATACCTATTTAATAGTATCACTTCATATTGATATTATGATGTTACCTCCTGTCATTCATGCTGCTTTAATGATGACTACTATCCAAAGTGGACATGGAAAGCAGTTATATGTGTATATATAATCGATGGAGAGTGTGCAGGCAACTGCAAGAGTTCAGTGAGTTAGCTTGTATAAGTGGCATATTATGTTTTTTTTTAAAAAGAGGGAAAAACCAACATGGTTAAATCACTGAAATCTTGCAGCTGCCTGTAGCTCACAGGCTATTATAGATATCCCCCAAAACTCAGATTTCCCCCAAACTTCTAATGAGTACATTTACTGTGCATCTTCAGCAGTTGGCATGCTTGATTTAAAATAGCAATAATATTCAATAATGGTTTTGTATTTACAGGTTGAGTATCCCATATCCAAATATTCCGAAATACGGAATATTCCGAAATACGGAATTTTTTGAGTGAGAGTGAGATAGTGAAACCTTTGTTTTCTGATGGCACAATGTACACAAACTTTGTTTAATACACAAAGTTATTAAAAAATATTGTATTAAATGACCTTCAGGCTGTGTGTATTAGGTGTATATGAAACATAAATGACTTGTGTGAATGTACGCCCACTTTGTTTAATGCACAGAGTTTTTAAAAATATTGGCTAAAATTACCTTCAGGTTGTGTATAAGGTGTATATGAAACATAAATGTATTCTGTGCTTAGACTTAGGTCCCATCGCCATGATATCTCATTATGGTATGCAATTATTCCAAAATACGGAAAAATCCAATATCCAAAATACTTCTGGTCCCAAGCGTTTTGGATAAGGGATACTCAACCTGTAATATGTTTGCCCTTTTAAATATAGCACAAGAAAATGCAGAAGACATGATGGTTCTGAATACTAAATTTTCCCCTAGATCTCTTTTTTAGTTAGTTTTTAAAAGAAAAATACAGTCTATAATTGGACACATAAGTATTGACTCCTTTTACTAATGTACACCTAGATAAATCTTGGAGGCAGGGGCGAATTTAGGGGTCAGGACACCCTTAGGCACAGCATTATTGGTGTGCCCCCCCCCCCATCAAGTCCTCATTATGTCAGGTCTGGTCCCGAAGCCGCCCAACTGCCAAAGCAGCCCTAACCTCAACCCCCTATCTCCCCCCCCCCCCCGCTCCATCACTACAATTTACTGACCATTGCCCCCCTGCCAGTTACACAGGTAAAAAAAAAGTTGTAATGACAAAAAAAAACAAATCATCATATGGTCTCATCTGCCCAGTAGCGGGTTACGGTCATTAGGTCGACACTCATTAGGTCGACCACTGAAGGTTGACAATGCCATTAGGTCGACATGCATTAGGTCGACATGGCCGTTAGGTCGACATGTACTGGGTCGACAGGTCAAAAGGTCGACATTAGTTTTTCACATTTTTTCACTTTTTGGATTTTTTCATACTTAACGATCCACGTGGATTACGATTGGAACGGTAATCTGTGCCGAGCGAAGCAAGACATGCAAGGGGACATGGTGCACTAATTTTGGTTCCCCGTCACTTTTACGGAGAAAAGACACCAAAAACAGTCAAAAACCTCATGTCGACCTTTTGACATGTCGGCCTAGTATATGTCGACCCAACGACCATGTCGACCTAATGGCAATGTCGACCTTCAGTGGTCGACCTAATGAGTGTCGACCTAAGTTGGGTCGACCCAACGACCCATACACCCAGCAGCATAGCATGGCTCTCATGCAATGGAGCATGCTGTGCTGAGCCCCAGCAAGTGTCACCCCTAGGCACATACCTCACATGCCTAGTGAGAAATCCAGCACTGCTTGGAGGAATCAGTTACATTCATAGATCACATAATTAATTGCTTGTACTCCACAAAGTGTTCTCATTGATTTCAAAATGCACCTGTCTGTGGAAAATGAATTACAGCTGGTTTTACAAACAAGAGCTTCATCATGAAGTATAAAGAACATTAACATAAAATCTTATAAAACATTATTCCAAAGCATTAGTAAAGCTGGGCATACACTTTACAATTATCTGGCAGACGATCTCTCCAATCTGGCTGGTTGGAATGAAAATCTTGTAATGGATAGGAGCAAATGTACTGTCATAGTTGGTGGATTGATACATAGGGCGGGATGTAATGAAGTCCGAGATCGGCGGCCGTGCAGCATGCCGGATGAAACTCAGACTTTTTTTAACTGCATTCTTATCTAGGATTTTCAGTTGTCTGTAATTAAGCTTGGAGTTCTTTTATTATTAACAGATATGCAGTGGACTGTCAGCTTAACACTGGACAAAATAGTTTACCTCCATGGTTCATACATATCTGATAAAATAATTTTACTTTAAAATTACAGACAATTTTATTTTGAACAGTGACTGGGCATTGTTAAGAGACTCAGAAATTGCTAATACAATTGTGAAACCATTTACTGTGGTAGAGAAACCTCATTATTTTGTTGTATCTTGGCTATGGGTATGTACTATATGAGCTATGAACGCTAGATCCTTGCCTTTAACACGGTAAACTGTTTGAAAATGAGAATTTGAATTTAAATTGATTTCCATTTTCCTGTATCCAGATCATGTGTGTCAACATGGCAAGAAATAATGCTGATTGCATTTTATTAGCTTGAATATAATTATTTGCAATATTGGGTCAATAGTTTTGCTGAATTAATTCACGTGAAAGCTGATCTAAGGGTAAGAAATACAATTACTTTATAATTTCTTCAATTTACTGTTATTTTTGTATTCCGTAAATAATTGTTGATAAGTGGCCTTTGAAACTACAGTTTTTAGCAGTCTCACTTTTAATATTATCCTTTGATTTAGTTTGCTATTTAATCAGGACCACCAATACACCCCAAATCTGTAATGTTACCCATGTGGAATTGTTTTTCTTATCTCTGCTCATTGATATCAATTTATTTACTTGGCCATACCTTTCTGCAGGATCACTACATATGGGACCTAGGGCCTAATTCAGACCTGATCGCAGCAGCAAAATCTTTCTCAAATGGGCAAAACCATGTGAACTACAGGTGGGGCAGATATAACATGTGCAGAGAGAGTTAGATTTGGGTGGGTTATATTGTTTATGTGCAGGGTAAATACTGGCTGCTTCATTTTTACACTGCAATTTAGATTTCAGTTTGAACACACCCCACCCAAATGTAACTCCCTCTGCACACATTACATCTGCCCCCACCTGCACTACACATGGTTTTGCCCATTAGAGAAAAATTTTGCTGCTGCGGTCAGGTCTGAATTAGGGGGGTAATTCTGAGTTGATCGCAGCAGGATTTTTTTTTAGCAATTGGGCAAAACCATGTGCACTGCAGGGGAGGCAGATATAACATGTGCAGAAAGAGTTAGATTTGGGTTGTTTATTTTGTTTCTGTGTAGGGTAAATCCTGGCTGCTTTATTTTTACACTGCAAATTAGATTGCAGATTGAACACACCACACCCAAATCTAACTCTCTCTGCACATGTTAAATCTGCCTCCCCTGCAGTGCACATGGTTTTGCCCAATTGCTAAAAAAAATTCCTGCTGCGATCAACTTGGAATTACCCCCTAAATCCCTTATTCAGCTTCAGTTGCAGTTTTGCTAATTTAGCAAAACTGCAACTGTATATGGTCACAAAATGCTGCACTGCCCTACTAAATATATATACTGCTCACAACAATGCAGCACAGATATGGATACTTGAAGTGACACAGAGCTGCAAGATACAGCAATGGCCTACTGTACTGTACTACTATACTGGTGGTCACCAAAATGCTGCACTGTACTATATATATATACTAGTCACACAACAATGCAGCAGATATTGAGCACTGATGATCAGGATACTGTCTAGAACTGAGTCTGACACGGAGCTGCAAGATACAGCAATGGCCTACTGTACTGTACTACTACTATAATTATATACTGGTGGTCCCTACAATGCAACACACTGAGCACAGATATTTGCAGCACACTGAGCACAGATACGGAGCTTTTCAGGGAGAGAACGTAGCCACGTCCTCTCCGTTCAATCTCCAATGCACGAGTGAAAATGGTGATGACGCGCGGCTCTTTATATAGAATACGAATCTCGCGAGAATCCGACAGCGGTATGATGATGTTCAGCCGCGTTCGGGTTAACCGAGCAAGGCGGGAAGATCCGAGGCTGCCTCGGACCCGAGTAAAATAGGTGAAGTTCGGGGGGGTTCGGATCTCAACGAACTGAACCCGCTCATCTCTATTAAAAACTAAAAGGTCCATTAGTAACCATTGTGCTATACAAAAAAGCACAAGTGAAGTTTAGACCAATCATGTGAAATAGTTATATATAACTGAGAAAAATATAATTGAAACTGAAGATACACAAGAACCACGATTATTGCAATCAATCTTATACAAAATGTATGCAAAACCTCCTTAGTGATAATCCAAAGAGCTATGAGCAAGAAATTAACAGTATCAGATGGTACTGCATGGGAGGGCACTCAAAACATTGTGTATATTCATAATTTACCAGTAGAATCAATTGTTGACAAAAATATACAGACCAATCAAATTGGGATATCTCTAACAGCTGAAAAAGTTTAGGATTCTGCGACAGCAAGGAAAACAGTGCACTTTAATAATTATAACTGTGCTCAAGACATCTAATATGCACTTACCTTCATATTTTACAGGGGGATACACAGAGGTACATAGAACCAATCTGGTTCATGTTTTGCAGGAATTAGGGATAATTTTGCAACAAAAGTGACAATCTGGGCCACATATTGTTCTTTAAATAAAGTTAAAAGTAAAATATTAGGATCTGGTGCTGCAGGTTGGATGGCTTTGTGTTCAGCAATAATGCCACGTTTCTGGAGTGAGTTGTTGTTAAGGGCTAGTTATTCAATGCATTCATGGTCCATTAAAAATGCGATGTATCATGGATCCTTTGAACTAACCCAACTCTGGGGAAACTAGTAATCGATGCTAAAGAGGAGGATTTACTCATGAAACCAGCCTGTCTGCATCAGAACCAGAAAGTTCACCATAGATGTATAAAGTATAAACCTTTTTTTCACTGGTAAGTAACTGGTGCATCTATATTACCCGACATACACCTCTCTGTGGCAGGTCTATTTTTTGTATCTATTGTGTACATCATTTTGTTCAGTTAATAATAGTTCCCTAGATTCTTAAATAAGGATATAGGGGGTTATTCAGAGTTTGTAGCAGTTTTTGCTAAATAAACAAAAACTGCTACCGATCAACTCTCATGCTGGGGGCCGCCCAGCACAGGGCAAGGCCGCCCAGCACGTATGGTATCGCACTGTGTTGTGATCACAATTACATTATGATTGCATTGCAGATTCAGAAAATAGAGGTTAACACCTGGCTGCCTCTGCAGGAACACCGACGCCATGTTTCCAATCGCAGGAAACACGGGCGACGTCATCGAGTCACCCTGAAAACAGCCATGACACACCTGTGTTTCCTGCTTCACTGCCCCCCAATGCCACACTGCTGCACCCTGAATTCCTGCCTCCTGTTGATCATCCCGGAAGGATGCAATCGCATAATGAAAGTTTGCGCATGCACTGTGCGAGTGCTGCGCATGTGCAGACGGCCAAAAAATGTTCCGTTTGCCATTTTCTCAAAAGACTAATCAGGTCTCAATACCCCCATAGGACCTACTGTAATTCAGCATGGATTGCAATTGCTCGCTGCAGCTTTGCAAAGGCAATCTATAGCAATGTGAATGCAGTAGGAGGTGTATACACGCCTCCTTTCTGCATTTGCGCTGTGACCGATGGTCCTGATGTTCCATGCAGACTGCTTCAGCTTACTCAGGCTGGCCGTCACAAGGTGGCTTGCAAGGCTAAGGAAACTGCATCTCGCGACACAGTCCTTGGCCTCGCAACTTGCAGAAAACAGGGGCGACACCTGCCCTCGTCCCTCAAACTAGCCTAGGTGTTCGCAATATTGCGATGCGTTCGCAGGACCTGTTCTGCACATATGCAGAATGGGTCAAGCATCTGTGCACTTTCCCTGTAATTGGGATACAGTGCAGGGGATCGCTTCTGCAATCCCTACTGAATAACCACCATGGTCCAGAGAGAAATTAAATATGTTCCAGAGTGTGCTTTCTAAACAATGCTGGCACGGTTAGACTAAAGGGAATAAAACAACTGAGCCTCTAAGAATTACTAAAATTTCTCTGTTTGAGGGCAACTTTAGCACCTTTAAACCTAAAGTAATCTTAGTGCAAACAATTTCCAAGCTTTGTGCACTTAGCAGACCTGTAGAACACACTTCAGAGAAGAATACAAACTATGTGCTTGTTAAGTATTTATACCAAATATGGCAATTTTGTAAGCTTTTCCATCTTTTCATTTCCAATTGATGGCACGGTACAGTACAGAGTGGTGTTTACCTTCTCTTCTTTCACTCTACAGTTAGAGGTCAACTTCTCCTCTTTCACCATCAGGGTCATGTCCTTTTAATCCCAGAAATTAGCCACCTGAGGCGGCTGCCAGAGAACTGAAGGCTGCCTGTGTTTCAGCGCATAAACATCAGCTATCATAGCAAAGGGACTCTGCTCTTTCTACTATCATCATCATCATCATCATCATCATCATTATTATTATTGTTATTATGCATTTGTATAGCACCACCATATTACATAGAATAATTACTTCTATATGCGTCAAAGCTTGGAGAGTGATAAAATGAAGAGAGAAATAGTTCCAGCCGATCAGCTCCTAACTGCCATGTCACAGGCTGTGTTTGAAAAATGACAGCAGCTGGCTGTCTGGTACTTTATCTGTCTCAATTTTGCCTAACATTTACATTCCCTACCACATAAACCCACAACCTATGGTCCATGTTGGCAGAAGCCAATTAAGATCATCTGAAAAAGAGGAAATAAAACCACACAAACATGGGGAGCACACACAAACTTCACACAGATAGTTGCAAAAATAATCTCATGCATGTGGGTAATAGCTTACTGTATAGGTTTCATACGCAACATAATACAAAACTATAGCTGTATTGTTTATATAAATATTTGTTTTAGACTGGTATAGTAACAGATGCTGGAACTGCGTTAGGGGCGGATTGGTATGCCGGGACGCCGGACCAGATTCTGTTTGGCCGGTCCAGTCATCCCACTGGGGGGCGCCCGCCCGCCTTCCCCAATGGCATGCCGGCCGACTGCCAGAGCCGGGCAGCCGCGAGCAGAGCTCAGCTCTGTTCGCTGTAGTGTAAACAGAAAGCTGAAGCGCAATTAAGCTCCAAGAAAAAAATGGCCACCGCCGGAGCAGCTCCGTGGTGTCGGGTGGCCACACTGTCTGTTCAAAGAAGCGGCTGCAGCAGCCAAAAGGAGTGACACTCAGTCAGTAAGTACCATTAAATGCTAAGTATATAGTGTCCCTGCTCTGCTTAGTAGAAAAATCTGCACAATAATATATATATATATATATATAAAACATATATAAAACACATCATATATTACATATATAACACAACGTCATATTTTTCATATATATATATATATATATATATATATATATATAGTGGATGGGGGCACTCTAGATAGCCCCCCAACCCCTATATATATATGTATGTATATATATATATATATATATATATAAAATATATATAGGGGTTGGGGGGATAGGGGTATTAGTGACCGACAGTGTCTGTACAATTATAAATATATATGAAGGAATGGCAAAATACGTAGTGATGGGATAAAAAAAATTTTTTACAATAAATTTATTTCCAAAATATGGTA
Organism: Pseudophryne corroboree; assembly: GCF_028390025.1. Taxonomy (NCBI): domain Eukaryota; kingdom Metazoa; phylum Chordata; class Amphibia; order Anura; family Myobatrachidae; genus Pseudophryne; species Pseudophryne corroboree. Next base: position 286,929,044 of record NC_086449.1, read on the forward strand.
GAGTAATAGGATACAGTTAAAAAAAAGGGATACAATTAAAAAGGGGACGGACCAAAATTAAGGGAATAGCAAAACACTAAATATTTAGAATGGGCTAGAACCATGGATTTAAAACAGAAGTAAAAAGAAATATAAAGATGAAAAATTCCTGCTTATCTTAGTATGGAGAGTCACAAGGGGTACACCCAAGCCACAAACACCTTGCCCATCTAGGAGTGGCACTGCAGCAGTGACGTGCGGTGAGGTCACTGGTTGGGGAGGCACTGGCAGCTAACAAGCCCCTCCCCGAGAAAAAAAAAAGTGTGGTCCCCCGATACATCAATAAAACCAGCACTAGGCAGAACCAGCCAGGGGGAGTAATGCCATAGCAGGGGAGACACTCAGTGTGGTGTCCCCCTGCCATAACATTAATCATCCCCCCAGCCAGTCAGCCCAGGGTTGGAATTCCTCGGAAAGTGGGAACCCCAAAAAATAAAAATGGGGTCCCCCCTCCCGAGCAATAACCAGCACTGGGCTGATAGCTCAGTGCTATGCCCCGCACCCCTGGTGGCGGTGGGTGCGGGGTTCATTGTGTGTTAATATTGTTCTTTACAGGTGGCCTACAGGTCCCAGCAAGCATGCCCCAGCATGCTGGCACTTGGAGAACCACAAGTGCCAGCATGCTCGGACATAAAGGGCTCGCTGGCACCTGTAGTCCACCTGCAAAGAATAGTAATATTGTTCTTTACAGGTGGCCTACAGGTCCCAGCAAGCCTGCCCCAGCATGCTGGCACTTGGAGAACCACAAGTGCCAGCATGCCCGGACATAAAGGGTCCACTGGCACCTGTAGTCCACCTGCAAAGAATAGTAATATTGTTCTTTACAGGTGGCCTACAGGTCCCAGCAAGCCTGCCCCAGCATGCTGGCACTTGGAGAACCACAAGTGCCAGCATGCCCGGACATAAAGGGCCGTCTGGCACCTGTAGTCCACCTGTAAAGAAAATATTAAAATAAAACACCACACGGTCTTAAAAATAAGTTTTATTAAACTGGATCTTCACCTGAAGGCGGCGGCCTTTAAGCTCTTTGCGTGGCCGTCGCCTTCCCAGGGCTTCCTGCGTCTTCACCTGGGGGGGGCGCCACCTCCACAGGGCTTCCAGCGTCTTCACCTGGTGGGCGGCAGCTGCTAAGCTCTTTTGCATAGCCGCCGCCCATCCAGGACTTCCGGCGTCTTCTTTCTTCAGGAGCTCTTCACAGCTCCTCCTCCGCCGTCGGACTGACGTTCCTCTGCCTCTCGCTGACTTATATAAGTCAGCCGGAGGGGGCGGGGCGATGACGCGGAGAGCCGTGATTGGCTCACGGTGGCCATCTTGAATTTCAAAAATGACGCTGAGGCGCCATTTTTGAAACTGGTACCGCTCCGCTGCCAAACTCTGCAGGCTAAAGGTAAACCTCCGCCGCCCGCACCACCGCCACAATCCGCCGCCCGCTCCACCACCACCCGCACCACCGACGCATCCCGCCGCCCGCACCACCGCCGCATCCAGCCGCCCGCACCTCCTCCGCCAGCGTCGCCCACACAGTGATTGACAGCGGATCCAGTGACGGATCCGCTGGCCAATCACTGTGGCCTCACTGACAGGGACGTGCTTTCATAGGTTGAAAGCACGTCCCTGTATGAAAGCGGCACCTCTAATAGTGCCGCTTTCCCATATATTTTCAATGGGCTTTTACTGCCCATGGCTACTCCCCGCCCGTGCCCGCCCCCCGCTCCCATACCTTTCCCCAGAGACAACGGGAGGCACCACGATCGGTGCCTCCCAAACACATAAGGAGGGGAGCAATGATAAGAATAATATTAAGAGGATACATATGACACAGAATATGTGTCATATGCATCTTCTTTGTATTATCTTAATCATTAATGACAGGGGAGGCACTGTCTCCCCTGCCTCCCCTGACTGCACGTCCCTGCACTGCAGTGTCAGACAGGATGGCAGATTTAAAAAATAGGCCCCAAACAGCACATGATGCAAAGAAATAAAGAGGTACACCGAGATTGCTGGATGGCTAAGCAAAGCATGAGAAGCTGAGCCACCAGTCATGAACATAGGCCAAGGCCTTAGCCTTTCCTTGCCCCTTCGTGTAGTGAATGGCAATTTTAAGTTTCTCATTAGATAATTCCTTTTTTTTCTGATTATTTATTTTTGCTTCTTGAATTTTACACACCCTCTATAACATTGGGCATCGGCCTTAGCAGACGACGTTTATGGAATTGCATCGTCAATGTCATGACCGGTGGCAGCAGCAGCTTAAGCACTAGTACTAGGAACTGGAAGTGGTTCCTGATCTTCCAATATTTTTTCCTCAAAATTGTTGTTCTCCATTTCACAGGATAGCACCCCTTTATTATTACAGCACACAGAACAGTGCCCCTTTATTTTCACAGCACCCCTGTATTCTTACAGTATACAGGAGCAGTGTGCTTTTCATTTTTAACTGGACCCAAACTTTTATAGCAGACAGGGCCAGTGTAATGTTATAAAGATATCAGCACCCCTATATTCCACAGCATACAGGAGCAGTGTGCTTTTAATTTGTAAGAACTGCACCCCTGAATTTATATATCAGACAGGGCCAGTGTAATGTTATTAAGACATCAGCAGCACACCTATATATTTCACAGCATACAGGAGCAGTGTTCTTTTAATTTGTAAGAACTGCACCCCTGAATTTTTATAGCAGACATGGCCAGTGTAATGTTATTAATACATCAGCACCCCTGTATTTCACAGCATACAGGAACAGTGTGCTTTAAATTTTTAACTGCACCTCTGAATTTTTTATAGCAGACAGGGCCAGTGTAATGTTATTATGACATCAGCACCCCTATATTTCACAGAATACAGGAACAGTGTGCTTTTCATTTTTAACTGCACCCAAACTTTTATAGCAGACAGGGCCAGTGTAATGTTATTAAGAAATCATCACCCCTATATTTCACAGCATACAGGAACAGTGTGCTTTTAATTTTTAACTGCACCCAAACTTTTATAGCAGACAAGGCCAGTGTAATGTTATTAAGACATCAGCACCCCTATATTTCACAGCATACAAGAGCAATGTGCTTTTAATTTGTAAGAACTGCACACAAATTTTTATAGCAGACGGCCAGTGTAATGTTATTAAGACATCAGCACCCCTATATTTCACAGCATACAGGAACAGTGTGCTTTTAATTTTTAACTGCACCCAAACATTTATAGCAGACAGGGCTAGTGTAATGTTATTAACACATCAGCACCCCTATATTTCACATCATACAGGAACAGTGTGCTTTTAATTTTTTACTGCACCCAAACTTTAACAGCAGACAGGGCCATTGTAATGTTATTAAGACATCAGCACCCCTATATTTCACAGCACACAGGAGCAGTGTGCTTTTAATTTGTAAGAACTGCATCCCTGAATTTTTATAGCAGACAGGGCCAGTCTAATGTTAAGACATCAGCACCTCTATATTTCACAGCACACAGGGGCAGTGTTCTTTTAATTTGTAAGAACTGCACCCCTGAATTTTTATAGCAGACAGGGCCAGTGTAATGTTATTAAGACATTAAGTCCCCTATATTTCACAGCATACAGGAACAGTGTGCTTTTAATTTTTAACTGCACCCAAACATTTATAGCAGACAGGGCTAGTGCAATGTTATTAAGACATCAGCACCCCTATATTTCACATCATACAGGAACAGTGTGCTTTTAATTTTTAACTGTACCAAAACTTTTACAGCAGACAGGGCCATTGTAATGTTATTAAGACATCAGCAGCACCCCTATATTTCACATCATACAGGAGCAGTGTGCTTTTAATTTGTAAGAACTGCACCCATATTTTTTTTATAGCAGACAGGGCCAGTGTAATGTTATTAAGACATCATTCAGCACCCATATATTTTACAGTGCCTCTGTCCCCTGTACAAAACAGTGACAGCCAGGACAGCAACACCCATGTACATCTGCAGCACCCGGCAGTAAAACCAGTGACAACCAGGACAGCAGGGACAGTCAGGACAGCACTCCTAACACAGCACAGATACACCACAGTGACTGCAGCAGCACCCCAACAGAGCACACACTAACCCCACACCACCACTCACAGAGAGACAGAGGTCTGTCTCCCTCACTCTCCAAGTCTGAAGTGAAAATGATGGTGACACGTGGCTATTGATATGGGATCCAAAGCCCGTGAGAATGCGACAGCGGGATGATGACATTTTGCCTCGTTCTGGTTTCCGAGTCTAGTGGGAAAACACGAGCCGGACTCGGATCTGGGCTCGGAAGGTGATGTTCGGTAGGGTTCAGGCGTCAGGGAACCGAACCCGCTCATCCCTACTCAAAATACAAATCCGTGTATTCAAAACACTTCTCCAATGTTTCAGGGCTACAACGCACCTTTGTCATTCACTCAACTTGACAAAGGGGCGTTGCAGCCCTGAAACATTGGAAAAGTATTTTAAATACACGGATTTGTATTTAAAGCCTCTGAGTGCCGATGCCTTTTTTCTGTGTTGTACTACAAGTTCCAGAGGGCACCAGAGCCATTGTACTTGAGAGTGGGATTGCCGATCCTTACACCATATTATGTATATATTAGAGATGAGAGAACTGAACCCTACCGGACTTCACCATTCGAGCCCGAATCCGAGTCAGGCTCATGTTTTCCCGTCTGACTCGGAAACCAGAACGAGGCAAAACGTCATCATCCCGCTGTTGGATTCTCGCGGGGTTTGGATTCCATATAAGGAGCCGCGCGTCGCCGCCATTTTCACTCTGGCATTGGAGAGTGTAGAGAGAGGACGTGTCTCCATTCTCTCAGTATCCGTGTCTTGCGCTGTATTTGTCCAGTCACAGTGGTTGTGTCCTCTTGCTGCCATATGTCCAGTGCAGCTGTATAAGTCTGATGCTGTGTTGTGCTGCATCAGTTCAGTGGTGGTGTATTGTGCTGCATCAGTGTTAGTGTCCTGTGCATCAGCCATCAGTAATTCCAGTGACCACTCACAGTGGTATACTCTGCTGCTATATGTCCAGTGCTGCTGTATAATAATTAATAACAAGTCCCTTACAGTGTTGCTGTGTTGTCCTGCATCAGACCAGTGGTAGTGTCCTGTGCATCAGCCATCAGTCCATCCAGTGACCAGGCAGTCATAGTGGTATACTCTGCTGCCATATGTCCAGTGCTGCTGTATAATAACAACAACAAGTCCCTTACAGTGTTGCTGTGTTGTTCTGCATCAGACCAGTGGTAGTGTCCTGTGCATCAGCCAACAGTCATTCCAGTGAACAGGCAGTCACAGTGGTATACTCAGCTGCCATATGTCCAGTGCTGCTGTATAATAATAATAATAACAACAAGTCCCTTACAGTGTTGCTGTGTTGTCCTGCATCAGACCAGTGGTAGTCTCCTGAGCATTAGCCATCAGTCATTCCAGTTATCAGGCAGTCACAGTGGTATACTCTGCTGCCATATGTCCAGTGCTGCTGCATCAGTCAGTCCAGTGACCATTCACAGTGGTGGTGTCCTCTGCTGCCATATGTCCAGTGCTGCTGTATAAATCCAGTCCATTGCAGTGGTGGTGTTGTCCTGCATCAATCCAGTGGTGCTGCCAAATAAGTTCAGTGGTGCTGTCCTGTGCTGTATATTATTTACTCCAAATAAAGGGGTTATTAAAATTTAATCCAAATAATTTAACAGGGATTGCTCTGTGAGGTGTAGGGGTACGCTCGCCTGTGCCGCATATTGTGTTATATACTGTAACATCAGAAAAATAATGGAGAACAAACATTTGGAGGATAAAATAGGGAAAGATCAAGAACCACCTCCTCCTAGTGCTGAAGCTGCTGCCACTAGTCATGACATAGGGGATGAAATGCCATCAACGTCGTCTGCCAAGGCTTATGCCCAATGTCATAGTAGAGGGCATGTAAAATCCAAAAAGCCAAACTTCAGTAAAAAGACCCAAAAAAAGAAATTTAAATGGTCTGAGGAGAAATGTAAACTTGCCAATATGCCATTTATGACACGGAGTGGCAAGGAACGGCTAAGGCCCTGACCTATGTTCATGATCAGTGGTTCAGCTTCACATGACGATGGAAGCCCTCAACCTCCATTTTACCATTTAATTCCAGTGATTTGGATGTATAATTACAGTGATTTTGCCATTTAATTCCCGTGATTTGGTCGTATAATTCCAATTATTTGGACGTATAAATCCAGTGATTTTGTCATTTAATTCCAGTGATTTGGACGTATAATTCCAGTGATTTGGACGCATAATTCCAGTGATTTGGATGTATAAATCCAGTGATTTTGACGTATAATTCCAGTGATTTTGGCTTATAATTCCAGTGGTTTGGACGTATAATTCCAGTGGTTTGGACGTATAATTCCAGTGATTTTGCCATTTAATTCCAGTGATTTGGACGAATAATCCCAGTGATTTTGACGTATAATTCCAGTGATTTTGCGGTATAATTCCAGTAATTCTGCCATTTAATTCCAGTGATTTGGACTTAAAATTCCAGTGATTTGGACGTTTGCCGTTTAATTCCAGTTATTTGGACGTATAATTCTAGTGAGTTTGCAGTATAATTCCAGTGATTTTGTAGTATAATTCCAGTGATTTTGCAGTGATTTGGACATATAATTCCAGTAATTTTGTCATTTAATTCCAGTGATTTGGACGTATATAATTACAGTGATTTTGCCATTTACTTCCAGTGATTTGGACGTAAAATTCCAGTGATTTGGATGTATAATTCCAGTGGGAATTGTTTGCGCCTCTTGGCTTAGTCATATAGCTACCTCATTGCACCTCTTCGACATCTTTGCATAAGGTGCTGCTTTTGAAAGTGCCATCCTGTCTGCCACTGCCTTATGAGTCCAGCAATACTGATGTATTAGTCCTGGGGTACTGCAGTATAAGTCCACCAATTGCAGAACTTTTGAAAAATGACAGGGGCGTGCAGGAGATGCTGTCAGTGGATCGAACAATTGCGACCCACTTTCGACATTTAGCCACTGCGTGACAACACTAGATGGGCCAGGTGGTTGTGTCCCTTAGCTTAGTCATACAACAACCTCGGTGCACCTCTTTTTCTTCTTTGCACGATGTGCTGTTTGGGGCCTTTTTTGGATATCTGCCCTCCTGTCTGCCACTGCAGTGCCACTACTAGATGGGCCAATTGTTTGTGTCGCTTGGCTTAGTCATACAGCTACCTCATTGCACCTCTTCTACATCTTTGCATGAGGTGTGGTTTGGGGCATTTTTTTTGGATATCTGTCATCCTGTCTGCCACTACAGTGCCACTCCTAGATGGGCCAATTGTTTGTGTCACTTGGCTTAGTCATACAGCTACCTCTTTGCACCTCTTCTACATTTTTGCATGTGGTGCTGTTTGGGGCCTAGTTTTTGAAAAGTGCCATCCTATCTGACACTGCAGTGCCACTCCTAGATGGGCAAATAGTTTGTGTCGCTTGGCTTAGTCATACAGCTACCTCTTTGCATCTCTTCTACATCTTTGTATAAGGTGCTGTTTGGGGCCTAGTTTTTGAAAAGTGCCATCCTGGCTGACACTGCAGTTCCACTCCTAGATGGGCCAGGTGTTTGTGCCGCCCACTTGTGTTGCTTGGATTAGTCATACAGCAGCCTTGCTGCACCTCTTTTTCTTCTTTACATCATGTGCTGTTTGGGGCCTTTTTTTATCTGCCCTCCTGTCTGACACTGCAGTGCCACTCCTAGATGGGCCAGGTGTTTCTGCCGCACACTTGTGTCATTTAACTTAGTCATACTGGCACCTCAATGCAACCTTTTAGCCTACAAACAATATTGTGAGGTGTGAGGTTTTCAGAATAGACTTAAAAAATGAGTGGAAATGAAGGTTATTGAGGTTAATAATACTGTAGGTTCAAAACAACCCCCAAATTCTGTGATTTTAGCCGTTTTTATGTTTTTCTTCAAAAATCATCAGATCCAAAACCAAAACCAAAACAAGAAAGGGTGATTTTGGCAAAACCAAAACACGAAAGTGGAATTAGAACCAAAACCAAAACACAAAAAGTGCCAGCCGCACACACATATATATATATATATATATATATATATATACTGTAAAACACTGATACCCGTTAAGAACACAGCAATATGAATTGTATTCAGGTTTGTTCTATATAAAGAACTTTATACTAAATCCTGTAGTACCGTGCCCAGTTCGGGACCTTAGAGATGTGCAGCATGCACTTTTCGGGTGTTGTGTTTTAGTTTTGGATCTGGATCCCCACTCATGTTTTGGATCTGGATTGGTTTTGTCAGAACCACCCTTTCAGGTTTTGGTTTTGAATCTGGATGATTTTTGAAAAAACATAAAAACAGCTAAAATCACAGAATTTGGGGGTCATTTTGATCCTACGGTATTATTAACCTCAATAACATTCATTTCCACTCATTTCCAGTCTATTCTGAACCCCTCACAACATTGTTTTTAGGCCAAAAGGCTGCACCGAGGTGGCTGGATGGCTAAGCTAAGCTAAGCGACCCAATTGGGCGGCACAAACACCTGGACCATCTAGAAGTGGCACTGCAGTGTCAGACAGGATGGCACTTTTAAAAACTAGGTCCCAAAAAGCACATCATGCAAAGAAACAAAAGAGGTGCAATGAGATAGCTGGATGACTAAGCTAAGTGACACAAGTGGGCGGCACAAACACCTGGCCCATCTAGGAGTGGCACTGCAGTGGCAGACAGGATGGCACTTTTTAAAACTAGGCCCCAAAGAGCACATAATGCAAAGAAAAAAATAAGAAGTGCAAGATGTAATTGTCCTTAGGCCCTCCCACCCATCCTTATGTTGTATAAACAGGACATGCACACTTTAACAAACCAATTATTTCAGCGACAGGGTCTGTCACACGACTGTGGCTGAAATTATTGGTTTATTTGGGAACCCCACAAAAAAAGCAGCAATTAATCCCCACAACAAAAAAGAAGCAATTCATCTCTCCTTGCACAAACAGGCTCTTCAGAGGCAAGATGTCATCCTCATACTCCAATTCCTCACTCCTTTAAGTGTGTACAGCCTCATCCTCACAGAGTATTAATTTGTTTCCACTGGAATCCACCATCACAGGTCCCTGTGTACTTTCTGGAGGCAATTGCTGGTAAATGTCTTCCTGGAGGAATTTATAATTCATTTTGATGAACATCATCTTCTCCACATTTTGTGGAAATAACCTCCAGTCCTACGCCAATCGCTGGCAAAGTTACTGGCTACACTAAACACTCTTTCAAAGTACACACTGGAGGGGGGGCAACTTAAGTAAAATAAAGCCAGGTTGTGCAAGGGCCTCCAAATTGCCGCTTTATCCTGCCAGTATACATATGGACTGCCTGACATGCCTACTTGGATGCTGTCACCGATATAATCCTCCACCATTCTTTCAATGGTGACAGCATCATATGCAGTAACAAAATACATGTCAGTAATCGTTGGCAGGTCCTTCAGCCCGGACCAGATGTCAACACTTGCTCCTGACTGCCCTGCATCACCGCCAGCAAGTGGGCTAGGAAATGTTATTCTTTTCCTCGCAGCCCCAGTTGCAGAAGAAAATGAAGGAGGAGCTGTTGATGGGTCATCTTCCACTTGAGTTGACATTTTTCTCACCAACAGGTCCTTGCACCTCTGCAGACTTGTGTCTGCCAGAAAGAGAGATACAACGTAGGCTTTAAACCCAGGATCGAGCATGGTGGCCAAAATGTAGTGCTCTGATTTCAACAGATTAACCACCCTTGAATCCTGGCAAAGTGAATGAAGGGCTCACATACTTAGCGGAATCGCTCCGTCATAGCTCCTCCTTCAATTTCTCTAGCTGCTTCTGGAAAAGCCTGATCATGGGGAATGACCTGACTCAAGCTGGCAGTGTCTGAACTGACTTCACGTGTGGTAAGTTTGAAGGGTTGGAGAACCTTGCACAATACGGAAATCATTCTCCACTGCATATGAGTCAGGTGCATTACCCCTCCTTTGCATATATCATAGGTGGATGTATAGGTTTGAATGGCCTTTTGCTGCTCCTCCATCCTCTGAAGCATACCACCTCTTGCTTCAGGTGATGGCAAGGCAGGTTCAGGAGTATTTGCTGGCGCTCCAGTCTTTGGCACGCAGTGGCTGAATGTCGAAAATGGCCCGCAATTTTCCGGGCCACCGACAGCATCTCCTGCATGCCCCTGTCATTTTCCCAAAAATTCTGCACCACCAAATTAATTGTATGTGCATAATGAGACGTGTTGGAATTTGCCCAGATGTAATGCATGCACAATATTGGTGGCGTTGTCCGATATCACAAATTCCCAGGAGTCTAAGTGGGGTAAGCCATTGTGCGATGATGTCCCTCAGTTTCCGTAAGAGTTTGCCAGCGATTTGCCTCTTACAGAAACCGGTGATAGCGTAGCCTGCCTGGTAATGAGCTGGCGTCTGTGAGATGCTGCTACTGGTGCCACTGCTGTTGTTGCTGCGGGAGGCAATACATGCTTTTGCCAGCTTAACTCTTATGAGGGCTTCCATCGTCATGTGAAGCTGAGCCACTAGTCATGAACCTAGGTCAGGGCCTTAGCCATTCCTTGCCACTCTGTGTAATAAATGGCATATTGGCAAGTTTAATTTTCTCCTCAGATGATTTAAATTAATTTTTTGGGTCATTTTACTGAACTTTGGCTTTTTGGATTTTACATGCCCTCTACTATGATATTGGGCATCTGCCTTGGCAGGCGACGTTGATGGCATTTCATCATCTATGTTATGACTAGTTGCAGCAGCTTCAGCACTAGGAGGAAGTGGTTCTTGATCTTTCCCTATTTTATCCTCCAAATTTTTGTTCTCCATTATTTTTCTGGCATTATATAACAATATGCGGCACAGGAGAGCGTACCCCTACACCACACAGAGCAAACCCTGTAAAAATTGTTTGGATAGTAATAACCCTTTTATTTGGAGTTATTATAATAACATGAAGCACAGGAGAGATTACCCCTAAACCACACACACACAGCAAAGCCTGCAAAATTTATTTGGAGAATAACCCTTTTATTTGGAGTTATTATAATAATATGCAGCACAGAAGAGCAGACCCCTACACCATACAGGGCAAACCCTGTAAAAATTATTTGGATTAAATATTAATAACCCCTTTATTTGGAATAAATAATATACAGAACAAAACAGCACCACTGGACTTATACAGCAGTACCGCTGGAGTTATACAGCAGTACTGCTGGACTTATACAGCAATACCCCTGGACTGGGTATGGGTCATTAGGTCGACGACAAGATTTAGGTTGACAGTCATTAGGGAGACCACTATTGGTCAAAATGCATTAGGTCAACATGGTCAAAAGGTCGACATGGTGATTTGGTCGACATGGACAAGATCAAACATGGAAAGAGGTCGACATGAGGTATTTTTACTTTTTTGGTGTTGTTTTCTTTGTAAAGTGACGGGGAACTCCAATTTGTGCACCGTGTTGACCCCTCGCATGGCTTGCTTTGATTGCCATGCTTCGGACAAGGTGCCTCGCTCTGCTACCGCTGTGCTTGGCACAGGTTATCATTCCCAATCATAGTCCACGTGGATCGTAAAGTATGAAAAAGTAAAAAAAATGGAAAAAAAATTGAAGAACTAATGTCGACCTTTTTCAATGATGACCTTGTTCATGTCGACCTAATGACCATGTCAACCTAATGCTTGTCGACCAATAATGGTTGACCTAATGACTGCCAACCTAAGTCTTGTCGACCTAATGACCATAAGCCCCTGGACTTATACGGCATTACCCCTGGACTTATACGGCAGTACCCCTGGACTTATACGGCAGTACCCCTGGATTTATACGGCAGTACCGCTGGAGTTATATGGCTGTACCACTGGACTTATACGGCTGTACTGATGGACTTATATGGCAGTCATGCTGGACTGGATTTATATGGCACCACTGGACTGGACTGGACTTATACTGCAGCACAACTGGACTGAACTTATACGGCAGTACCACTGGACTTATACGGCAGTACCGCTGTACTAATACGGCAGTACCGCTGGACTTATATGGCAGCACCGCTGGACTGGACTTATACAGCAGTACCGCTGGACTTATGGCAGAACGCTTGACATATATGTCAGCACCACTGGACTGGACTTACAGTATATGGCAGCACCACTGGACTGGACTAATACAGAAACACCACTGGACTTATGGCAGTACAGGGCACGGCCACTGGACTTATGGCAGTACAGGAAACCACCACTGGACTGATGCAGCACAAGACAGCACCACTGGACTGGAATTATACAGCAACACTGGACTTACACGGCAGTACAACTCGACTTATACAGCAGTACCGCTTGACTTATACAGCAGTCACTGGACATATACAGCAGTACCGCTGTACTTATACGGCAGTACCACTGGACTGGACTTATACGGCAGCACCACTGGACTGGACTTATATGGCAGCACCACTGAACTGGACTTATATCAGCACCACTGGACTTATGGCAGCACAGGACACCACCTCCAAAGTGACTGGACCGATGCAGCACAAGACACCACCACTGGACTGATGAAGCACAAGACAGCACCACTGGACTGGACTTATACAGCACCACTGGACTTATACGGCAGTACCGCTGTAGTTGTATGACAGTATTTTTGGACTTATATGGCAGTACCCCTGGACTAATATGGCAGTACCGCTACAATTATATGGCAGTACCACGGGACTGGACTTATATGGCAGCACCACTGGAGTGGACTTATACAGCAGTACCGCTGGACATACGGCAGTACCGCTGGACTTATATGGGAGTACGCCTGAACTTTTATGGCTGCATCACTGGACTGGACTTATATGGCAGCACCACTGGACATATGGCAGCACAGGACACCACCACTGGACTTATGGCAGCACAGAACACCACCACTGGACTGATGCAGCACAAGCCAGCACCACTGGACTGGACTTATACAGCAGCAACACTGGACTTATGGCAGCACAGGACACCACCACTGGAGTGACTGGACTGATGCAGCACAAGACACCACCACTGGACTGATGCAGCACAAGACAGCACGACTGAACTGGACTTATAATGCAGCACTGGACTTATGGCAGCACAGGGCACCACCACTGGACTTGTGGCAGCACAGGACACCACAACTGGACTTGTGGCAGCACAGGACACCACAACTGGAGTGACTGGACTGATGCAGCACAAGACAGCACCATTGGACTGATGCAGCCAAGACAGGACCACTGGACTGGACTTATACAGTACGACTGGACTTAAGGGGTAATTCAGAGTTGATCACAGCAGCAAATTTGTTAGCAGTTGGGCAAAACCATGTGCACTGCAGGTGTGGCAGATATAACATTTGCAAGGAGAGTTAGATTTGAATGGGTTATATTGATTCTGTGCAGAGTAAATGCTGGCTGCTTATTTTTACACTGCAATTTAGATTTCAGTTTGAACACACCCCACCCAAATCTAACTCTCTCTGCACATGTTATATCTGCACCTCCTGTAATGCACATGGTTTTGCCCAACAGCTAACAAATTTGCTGCTGCGATCAACTCTGAATTAGGCCCAAATATGGCATTACCACTGGAGTTATACAGCAGTGCCGCTGGACTTTTACGGCAGTACTCCTGGACTTTTACAGCAGTACCCCTGGACTTATATGGCTGTACTGCTGGCTTATACAGTGGTACCGCTGGTTTTATATGGCAGTATCGCTGGACTTATCTGCCAGCACCACTGGACTGGACTTATTTTCGTCAGCACCACTGGACTGGACTTATACGGCAGCACCATTGGACTGGACTTGTATTGCAGCACCACTGGACTTATGGCAGCATATGACACCATATATATATATATATATATACCCACACACTCACATCATTGGAAAATAATAATGGTTGCATTGCTTTGCTGGGTAGTGCCATATTTTCTTATTTATTCTCACAAAAAAAAATCTATGTATATGTAATAGATATACCACTCTGCGGTTGTGCTCTTGTATATGCGTGCCTTGGTGCATTCAACCAACCAAGGTGTGTGAATATCAGAGCGCGACCGCACACCCAGCAGTGGTATATATATCTTATAACATGGCCCCTGTTATGGCAAAATAGGGTGAAATACATTTATAATAACAGGACAATATAATTCAGAATAGGCTGTTTAATTTGAATTACATTTAATAAATAAACATTTAACTGGTTAACAGTGTACGTGAATAAAATACATAATTTTTTTTCTGAAATGTGTATGTCAGTGAGGCGGGAATGCACTGCTGTCAGTGAGGGTGTGATGTGGTGCTGTCAGTGAGACAGGTATGTGCTGCTGTCAGTGAGGGTGTGATGTGGTGCTGTCAGTGAGGCGGGAATGCACTGCTGTCAGTGAGGGTGTGATGTGCTGCTGTCAGTGAGGCGGGAAGGCACTGCTGTCAGTGAGACAGGGATGTGCTGCTGTCAGTGAGGGTGTGATGTGCTGCTGTCAGTGAGGCGGGAATGCACTGCTGTCAGTGAGGGTGTGATGTGCTGCTGTCAGTGAGGTGGGAATGCACTGCTGTCAGTGAGGGTGTGATGTGGTGCTGTCAGTGAGGCGGGAATGCACTGCTGTCAGTGAGGGTGTGATGTGGTGCTGTCAGTGAGACAGGGATGTGCTGCTTTCAGTGAGGCAGGGATGTGCTGTTGTCAGTGAGGCGGGGATGCACTGCTGTCATTGAGGCGGGGATGCGCTGCTGTCATTGAGGCGGGGATGTGCTGCTGTGAGTGAGGTGGGTATATGCCGCTCTCAATGAGGCATGGGGTGTGCTGCTGTCAGCATGGGAGTGATGTGCTGCTGTCAGTGAGGCGGGGATGTGCAGCTGTCAGTGAGTCAGGGATGTGCCGCTGTCAGTGAGGCGGGGATGTGCTGCTGTCAGTGAGGCAGGTACTTGCTGCTGTCAGTGACATGGGGATGCACTTCTGTTATTGAGGCAGGGATGTCCCGCTGTCAGTGAGGGGGGATGTGCTTCTTTACTGTCAGTACTGTGGTATCTCTGTGAGTGATGCTAGTGTTTATGATGGGCATACACGGACCCTGCAGATATCATGTGACATACACTGGGAGATCTCACACAGTGTATGTCACATGATATTGATGCTCTACCTACGGGGAGGAGACATTTCCCTGTTCCTTCCCATGTGAAGGACAGGGGAGGGCACACACTGCTCGACGCTGCTGACCGATCACTTCGAAATTATTGAATCGGAGGGAAATGCTGGACGATCCAGCATGCTCAATCAATATTTTCAGTTGGGTTGGCCACATACACGCTATGATTATCTAGATCAGTGGTAGCCAACCCTGGTCCTCGAAAGCTACCAACAGTTCACGTTTTCCAGCTCACCTGGCAGGTGCACATGTGCAGTTATTACTAACTGTCACATTTTAAAAGATCCACAGGTGGAGATAATCACTTAACTGTGAGGAGACCTGGAAAACGTGCACTGTTGGTAGCTCTTGAGGACCAGTGTTGGCTACCCCTGATCTAGATGATCTGCCCAATATCGGCGTATAGGCCAGATAATTGTAGGGTGCATGCCCAGCAAAACAGTTGGATTTGTTTACAGATGGTGCTGTGACAGATGTAAGTAGGGGATGTAGTTATGTGACCAGCAGTCAGGAGATACCGGCACTAACATCCTGCCCCCATAACAATCTAAACAGTCGGCATGCTGACTAACAGGGACTATTCCCACTCGTGGGTGTCCACGACACCCATAGAGTGGGAATAGAACCTGTGGTGAGTGTACGGGTCTTTGTTGCGATCGCCCCCCTCCCCCCTCCCACGTCAGGCATCTGATTGCCGGGATCCCGGGGTCAGTATGGTGACCGCCGGTCATGCAATACCAACCGGTAAGTAGTGCAGGTGTACTGTTATGATTGGAACTGTGGTTACTGAAGAATAATACAGTCTTGCTTCTAAGAAGATAGTATCCTGTCCCTTCACCAGTCCACGCCACTCAACAGACCCCGCCCCTGAAGAGACTACACCCCCATTAGGGCTGCTACCAGATATTTCCTGGGCTGGTTTTCAAACCCAATCTGCCCCTGAGTGTGGTGTCATATATACAAACATCCTCTCACAGGTTAAAAACTGGTTACAAGGTTTGACATTAATGTAATTGTATCACATCCAGAAACTATTAATAGCAATTAGAGAATCATGATACAGGAATAATGAATGGCAGCTAGAGAAGTTTCCAGGAGCATCTGAATGTCAATGAGAGTCACACAGTCATTAAGCAGGTTTAAAGATGGCCATCAACCATCAATGATTTGCCACCGATCTACCCGTAGTTGTTGGCAGAGGGCCTGGTTCCAATGCCAATGACTGTGGATTTGAGCAATTTTGTTTTGTACTGCGCATGCATGATAGACTCACTGTGCACACAACAATTTAAATACAGACGACGGTCACAGTGGGATTTGGATGCAAAGTGATTGACAGTCAGGGAGCATTTATGGGAGGTAATGGGGGGATGGCGAATCAAACGCAGGCATGTCACAATCATTATGGGGGCATCGCAGCCTGCATGGCATCTTCATAGGCAGGTCCTATGAATGCTCCGAAGATGCTCCTGTGTCTTTTTTTAATGAAAAATCTTAGAAACCATAGGGTTGCTTAGATGATCGTTGTGCAACCGATAGCACGTCTTTGTATGCAAGCAGCAGATTAGAGATGCCACGAGGGAGTGTCTCTGTACAAATCCCTGTGGCTGCGATGGGATTGGCATACACCTCTGGATCAGGCCCTCAGTGATGTATTTTTTCTTAGATGGAGTAGGGGAAACTGTGCTAGCCCCTCACCTGATGTGCTTATAAACCCTGTCCCATGATTGGCTTGCCTCCCACCAGAGGCATTGCTCTTCCCCTTGACACCCGGTGCGGCGAGCATGGGTTGGGGGTATGGCTTTGTGGGTCAGGGGTGTGGCTAACCATCTCGACCCCCGTTTTCATCACGCCGGAGATACGGAAGGAGCGGGCTGCCCCGGGGAATGCTATTGCTGCAGTGCCAGCTCCTCCAGGAGCCGGGTTGATGCATTTTAATGTTACAGTGCAGCACCTGGCTCCTGTCACTGAGCAGGAGCCTCCCTTTGGTGTCATCCCTCGGCGGGTGACACCCAGGTGCTGGCCGCACCCCCCTCTCCCCCCTTCTGATGCCACTGCCTCCCACACAGTAGGACAATCAGGAAGAAAACATTGACAGGAAACTATTGATGAAGAAATCCCCTGACAGACATCCCTAAACAGTGAGGTGATGCTTCTTACCGAGCCTGTGAAAGAGTTTACTGAGAGTTGCATGAGTACTGCAAATTCTAATCTACAAGACGATAAGTTAAAACAAGAAGATGGCAGAATATATTGGATCTATATCTAGTTTGGCAGTGAAGAGAAAGTGGAATTAATACTGCCAGGCCAATTCAGGAAGTTAGGGAAGTGGCGGTTTTATCCAAGGCTTTGTGGTTTATTGCACAATATATTGGCTTCTTTGAAACCTGATAATAGGCCCTTTAAGGATATTAATGGTTTACGTACAAATCTGATGGTTAGTGACCATCGCATACGCAAGACCCAAACAGTGCATTTGCAATATCGCTCGCAGCCCCTCCTTAGCCTCAGCATGTCAATCATTTGGGGACCAGAGAGGGAGAGGCAACCTACACCATTTTTGAAAATTCGGTTGTGTAGCTTCTGTTTTGTGGGTGCACCAGGCCCAGGTTCTGCATCATTGGACGCAAGCTTCCTGGACCTGGCTGTCCGGATCCTGCAGCCAGTCATACGCAGACTAACCACAGTATGGTAACATCATGAGCTATGACCAGTGGTCATGATGGTTGCGATGGTGATCCGATGCTGCATCTACAGACGCAGCACTTAGATCTCACAGATGCATGCAGGAGACACTAATCTTCTACAGACGGCTCTCGCGCAACATTTGCATTTTATTTATACGGAATTGCACTGAACTTCCTTGCAGCTGTGCAATTCCATACAAATCGGAATCAGGCCCAGAGTCACTTAAATCTAAAGCCATTAGAGTTTGCTGTGAGACTCCAGTTTTGTATACTGTACGCCAGCGGTGGCCAACCTGTGGCTCTTGAGCCGCATGTGGCTCTTTCTTTATTCAAATGTGGCTCCCGACACTCTAAATCATGTGACCACAACAGATACAGAAACCGCTGCACTCCAGCCAGACACGCAGCAGCACTACAGGGATTGAAAACTGAAGGAGCCAGATACTAGGGGTGAGACACCCACCTGCAAACAGAGAACACATTAGGGACTGCTGCAATGGCATGAGTTGATGGGGGAACTGTAGTGATACATGAGGGTGGGTTAGAGTGACACATGGCAGAGCTGGCTGGAGATACACAGGAGGGTCCTGACAGGAGTGATGTGGGAGGGTGCTGGAAGTAGTGACACATGGGAGAGCTGGCTGGAGTGACACAGCAGGGTCTTGGCAGTAGTTACACATGGGAGAGCTGGCTGGAGTGACACGAGGAGCTGGCTGGAGTGACATAGGAGGGTGCTGGCAGGAGTGACACATGGAAGAGCTGGTTGGAGTGACAGGAGGGTGTTGGCAGGAGTTACACATGGGAAAGCTGGCTGGAGAGACAAAGGAGGGTCCTGGCAGGAGTGACGCGGGAGGGTGCTGGAAGTAGTGACACATGGGAGAGCTGGATGGAGTGACACAGCATAGTCTTGGCAGTAGTGACGCATGGGAGAGGTGGATGGAGTGACATGGGGGAGCTGACTGGAGTGACATAGGAGGGTGCTAGCAGGAG
Organism: Pseudophryne corroboree; assembly: GCF_028390025.1. NCBI lineage: Eukaryota > Metazoa > Chordata > Amphibia > Anura > Myobatrachidae > Pseudophryne > Pseudophryne corroboree. Next base: position 286,947,976 of record NC_086449.1, read on the forward strand.
TGACACATGGGAGAGCTGGCTGGAGTGACAGGAGGGTGTTGGCAGGAGTTACACATGGGAGAGCTGGCTGTGGTGACAAGAGGGTGTTGACAGGAGTGACACATGGGAGAGCTGGCTGGGGTGACAGGAGGGTGTTGGCAGGAGTGACACATGGGAGAGCTGGCTGAAGAGACAAAGGAGGATCCTGGCAGGAGTGATGCGGGAGGGTGCTGGAAGTAGTGACACATGGGAGAGCTGGCTGGAGTGACACAGCAGGGTCTTGGCAGTAGTGACACATGGGGGAGCTGGCTGGAGTGACATAGGAGGGTGCTAGCAGGAGTGACACATGGGAGAGCTGGCTGGAGAGACAGGAGGGTGTTGGCAGGAGTGACACATGGGAGAGCTGGATGGAGTGACACAGCATGGTCTTGGCAGTAGTGATGCATGGGAGAGGTGGATGGAGTGACATGGGGGAGCTGGCTGGAGTGACATAGGAGGGTGCTAGCAGGAGTGACACATGGGGCAGCTAGCAGGAGTGACACATGGGGCAGCTGGCTGGAGTGACTGGAGGGTGTTGACTGGAGTGACACATGGGGGAGCTGAAGTTTATTATGTGAATCTAGCTTTTTCAATTATTTTATGTGAAAGTGACTTTTTCAATGGATCTGGCTTAAAAAAAATTATTTTATGTCGTTCTAGCTTTTTCGATGTATTTTATACCAGGGGTGTGGTCTAGCTGGCACAAGGCCACATTCCATTTTTGCATGTGCGCCATCGGCTCGATGTCGGCTCTTTGACGTACCTAACAAGGTTTTTTGACTCTTTGTCACCTACTGGTTGGCCACCCCTGCTGTACGCTGTCAGCCTGTCAGCACCATTGCAAGTTCCTAACAAAATATATGGCTGAATTAAGGAAAATTGTCAGAGCACTGCCAGTTTGAAGTGGGGCAAGCAGAACAACTAGAATGTGGGATGATTTGTGAAAGCATTTGGAAATGACAACTGTCCAAACCTGACTAACTCTAGACAGGACCCTGTCCCTTCCTATTTCCATGGAAACAGAGGCTGGGAATGCAGCTAAACTATAGCAGAAAGGTCCAGAGTGTGCCAAACATAAAATGATTTCTAGCCAGAGACACGCATTTTCATTATGGAAAACTCATGCACGATGCCAGTCATTGCTGGTTCCGTGACAAGGTCTGTTTAAGATGCCAGAAGCAGGGTCATATAGTATGTGTGTGCTGTTCTGAGAAACCACTGGATCAGCATTAGAAAAAGAAACTGGCGAGGGATAGATTTAAAAAGACCAGTGTGCACCAGGCACTTGGCAATGAAATGGACTCTACTGACAGTGCTGATCCTGAAAAGGAACTGTCTTGCCTGCAACTGAATAGCATTAAATCAAGAGACTGGCCAATGATCTGGGCTTCACTTGAAGTGCAGGGAATACAACTGAAAATGGCGTTAGAGACCAGCCAGCATTGTTTGTAGCTACATATGATTACATATAATACATATGATTACAACCAGTTGTTCTCACATATTTATTTGTGGAAAACATAATTTGATCTAAAAGGCAACCATATATGCTTCATGCAAAGGGTTGTGGATCCTTTAGTGCAAAAGGTGGTGTTATAAAGGGCAATTAACACTTATTTTTCTAACAGTAATTTTATTTTCTTAAAAAAGTTCATGGATAATATACACATGGTAATCAATGGTTTAAAATGAACATGGGGTCAAATGTACGCTATAACTGATAAACCTAATACCGGTATACAAACATTTAGACAACATATAACATTGAAAGAATATGTGAGGTTGAAAGTGAAATTAGAGATGATGTTAAATAGTTCTTGCAAATTTTAGTAATGCTGAAGTCCGGGAAGTCCACGGTTTGAGGAAAGATCTTGAGGAAAGAAAAATTCCCCCAACAGATACACTAAGGGGTAAGAAGTAAAACGCCACTAAAGCGTATTCTTAACCCAGAGGAGACTTGCAACCATTACCATAAGGTTTCAATACTTTCCCCTTAACTTCAACTGGGGATGGCTGGACAACAAATAAAGCTTCTTTATTTGTGTTGTGTGGCCACCATGGAATTAATTAGGTCTTAATGGTATTCCCCAGCTGCCAACCAACAAGTCTTGGGGCCCTAGGCTGCAGTCTAATCAGGTTGATCAGGCAACTCTCATGTGAGAGGCCATATTCCCTGTCATAGAAGGTGCACATTGACATTGCAGGACTGTTCTTGGACTGTTTGTGTTTTATTGCCATTGATGCTCACTGCAAATAGCCTGAGGTAATTAAAATGAAACCCACCATATCAGAGTAAATTATATCTGTTCTTAGGACTGTCTTTTCCAGGAATGAGCTGCCATTACAGATTTGTATTGCATTCCATGTCTGCTGAATTCCAGAGATTCATGAAATGAAATGCAAGAAGCTTTCTATTTATCTGCTGCAACATGGTACACCCAACTACTCTGCAATCACCTACCATGTTGTTTTAATAGAGAAACGTGAGGTCTCAATGGATTTAGTGAAGCAAATGTGAGAAAAGAGGTACAGGATAAACAATTCTGTCAGGTCTATCTATGACCCTCTCGAGAATTTGCTTGTTCGTTGTTGTAGAGCAGAAAAATGGCAAACAGACAAAAATGATCTCCAACATAGGATCCGTGTTGTACAAAGTTTAGTAGGAAGGAAAATTGTAATGACATCATGTCGATCAGATTACGGAGGTCAGTGGGTCAGTTGAATCCAACATCACCCTAATCTTCCTAGCATGAAGGACATTGCTTCACTGGTGTCTCATTTAAATAAACCTTTGGAGCTAAATTACCCACATAATCCAATTGAGACTTTGGGCCTAAATCAGACTGGATCGCTGCAGCAGCAGCGATCGCAGTGGGAAGCCCTATGTGGAGTGCACCCCGGGAGCCCAGTAAGATGCTAAAAGCATCTCAGAGATGTGATCGCCTCTGCCTGATTGACAGGCAGAGTGGTCGCGGGGTGGGAGAGGGCGTGCCAACGGTGTTAGAACGCCGTTGACGGGGCGCACCCCGGACAACACAGGCATGTCTGGAACATTGTGGGTTTGTGCCGCGGCGGCTGCGCGATGTCACATGCAGCCGCTGCAACCTGGTCCTTGGCAAGTAGCGGCATGCCAGTGCACAGGAGCTGCACTGGCAGAGAGCTACTCAGTTGTTGCAAAAGCAATGCCGGTTTAGAGCCAGACATGCAGGGCGGACTAGCCCTGTGCTGGGTGTCCCCCCGCATGTCTGAGAAACTGATGTCTGACATCTACGATCAGATCTGAAATACCCCCTTTATCAAACATGTTGCTGACTCAGTGGACCCATCTGCAAAAGTAGAAACAGAAACAGCTGAGGCTTAATGTCCTGAACCTAACAGGGAGACCCTGGTACCTCTTTCAGAAGCCTGAGGCTTTCTACAAAGTTATCCAGACAGAGTATGGAAGGCTCCATAAAGACTGGGCAATTCATTATAGTTAGCATTGATTTTTGGTTGGTTGGTTGGTTGGTTTGTGTCAGTGACGCGCGGTGAGGTCACTGGTTGGGGAGGCACTAGCAGCTAACAAGCCCCCCCCCCCCCCGAGAAAAAAAAAAAAAGTGTGGTCCCCCGATACATCAATAAAACCAGCACTAGGCAGAACCAGCCAGGGGGAGTAATGCCGTAGCAGGGGAGACACTCAGTGTGGGGTCCCCCTGCCATAACATTAATCATCCCCCCAGCCAGTCAGCCCAGGGTTGGAATTCCTCGGAAAGTGGGAACCTCAAAAAATAAAAATGGGGTCCCCCCTCCCGAGCAATAACCAGCACTGGGCTAATAGCCCAGTGCTATGCCCCGCACCCCTGGTGGCGGTGGGTGCGGGGTTCATTGTGTGTTAATATTGTTCTTTACAGGTGGCCTACAGGTCCCAGCAAGCCTGCCCCAGCATGCTGGCACTTGGAGAACCACAAGTGCCAGCATGCCCGGACATAAAGGGCCCGCTGGCACCTGTAGTCCACCTGCAAAGAATAGTAATATTGGTCTTTACAGGGGGCCTACAGGTCCCAGCAAGCCTGCCCCAGCATGCTGGCACTTGGAGAACCACAAGTGCCAGCATGCCCGGGCATAAAGGGCCTGCTGGCACCTGTAGTCCACCTGTAAAGAAAATATTAAAATAAAACACCACACGGTCTTAAAAATAAGTTTTATTAAACTGGATCTTCACCTGGGGGCGGCGGCCTTTAAGCTCTTTGCGTGGCTGCCGCCTTCCCAGGGCTTCCTGCGTCTTCACCTGGGGGGGCGCCACCTCCCCAGGGCTTCCAGCGTCTTCACCTGGTGGGCGGCGGCTGCTAAGCTCTTTTGCATAGCCGCCGCCCATCCAGGACTTCCGGCGTCTTCTTTCTTCAGGAGCTCTTCACAGCTCCTCCTCCGCCGTCGGACTGACGCTCCTCTGCCTCGCGCAGACTTATATAAGTCAGCTGGAGGGGGCGGGGCGATTACGCGGCGAGCCGTGATTGGCTCACGGCGGCCATCTTCAATTGCAAAAATGACGCTGAGGCGCCATTTTTGAAACTGGTACCGCTCTGCTGCCAAACTCTGCAGGCTTTAGGTAAACCTCCGCAGCCCGCACCGCCGCCGCAACCCGCCGCCCGCTCCACCGCCGCCCGCACCACCGCCGTATCCCGCCGCACGCACCACCGCCGCATCCCGCCGCCCGCACCACCGCCGCATCCAGCCACCCGCACCTCCTCCGCCAGCGTCGCCCACACAGTGATTGACAGCGGATCCAGTGACGGATCCGCTGGCCAATCACTGTGGCCTCACTGACAGGGACGTGCTTTCATAGGTATGAAAGCGGCACCTCTAATGGTGCCGCTTTCCCATGTATTTATATATATACTTTTACTGCCCAGGGCCGGTTCTATGATTTGTAGCGCCCCGGGCAAAATATGGGGGGCGTGGCTTCGATTGGGGGCGTGGTCAGCACGCTGAAAGAAAAAATAAAAATAAATAAAAAGTATACTTACCATCCCCGTTCCTGATCCAGACCCCCTCCGCCGGTGGCGCCGCTCTTCTCCTCTCCTCCTCTCTTCTGTTCTCTTCGATCTATGGGAGAGACGTTATTACGTCTCTCCCATAGAACAGCATAGACACTAGAGGTCAATTATGACCCCTAGTGTCTGTGCCACTATGCTGTGCGGTGCGCGATGACGTCATCGCGCACCGCACAGCAAAGGTCCTCTAGACGAAGGGAAACTAGACCGTAGCGTCTAGTTTCCCTTCATGGAGATGACCTTTGCTGTGCGGTGCGCGATGACGTCATCGCGCACCGCACAACTAAGGTCCTCTCCATGAAGGGAAACTAGACGCTACGCGTCTGGTTCCCTTCAAAGCGGGGGGGCACAGCAGGGCACTACGGGGGGCACAGTGGCGGATCTTGCCCTGGTGCGGCGCCCTCTGGATGGCGCCGGCGCCCTCCGGATGGCGCCGGCGCCCTCCGGAAGGCGGCGCCCCGGGCAAAAGTACCGCTTGCCCGTGGCAAGAACCGCCACTGTTACTGCCCATGGCTAGTCCCCGCCCGTGCCCGCCCCTGCTCCCATACCTTTCCCCAGAGACAACGGGAGGCACCACGATCGGTGCCTCCCAAACACAAAAGGAGGGGAGCAATGATAAGAATAATATTAAAAGGATACATATGATACAGAATATGTGTCATATGCATCTTCTTTGTTTTATCTTAATCATTAATGACAGGGGAGGCACTGCCTCCCCTGCCTCCCCTGACTGCACGTCCCTGGTTTGTGTGTTTGTTTGTTTGTTTGTTTGTTTTTGTTATGTTAAGCACTTATGTAAAGAGTGTGGTGTTTATAGCACTGTTTGTTTTAGAAAATCTGCCAGAACTTGTTACTTGTTACTTTTCTCTTACGTCCTAGAGGATGCTGGGGACTCTGTAAGGACCATGGGGTATAGACGGGCTCCGCAGGAGACATGGGCACTATAAAGAACTTTAGAATGGGTGTGCACTGGCTCCTCCCTCTATGCCCCTCCTCCAGACCTCAGTTAGATCCTGTGCCCAGAGGAGACTGGGTGCATTACAGGGGAGCTCTCCTGAGTTTCTCTGAAAAAGAATTTTGTTAGGTTTTTTATTTTCAGGGAGCACTGCTGGCAACAGGCTCCCTGCATCGTGGGACTAAGGAGAGAGAAGCAGGCCTACTTAAATGATAGGCTCTGCTTCTTAGGCTGCTGGACACCATTAGCTCCTCAGGGAGTCGGAACGCAGGTCTCACCCTCGCCGCTCGTCCCTGAGCCGCGTCGCCGTCCTCCTCGCAGAGCCGGAAGATAGAAGCCGGGTGAGTATAAGAAGAAAGAAGACTTCAAAGGCGGCAGAAGACTTCAGATCTTCTATGAGGTAACATAGAAGCTGGCTCCCCGGACTCTCCCCTGCTGAACACGGTGACAGAGGGCACAACAGAGGGGGGGGGGGGGGACACTTGTAAGGCGCAGTGAGTGTATAGATTTATCTATATGATTATATAAAAGCGCTGTTTATCTGGGAATTTTGTTTCCAGTGTTATTGGCGCTGGGTGTGTGCTGGCATTCTCTCTCTCTGTCTCTCCAAAGGGCCTTATTGGGGGAACTGTCTCCATATATATATATATATATATATATATATATATATATATACATACAATCCCTGTGTGTGTGGGGGGTGTCGGTACGCGTGTGTCGGCATGACTGAGGCGGAAGGCTCTTCTAGAGAGGAGGTGGAGCAGATGATTGTGGTGTCTCAGTCGGCAACGCCGACACCTGATTGGTTGGACATGTGGAATGTTTTAAATGCAAATGTGACCTTTTTACATAAGAGATTGGACAAAGCAGAGTCCAGGGATAATACGGGGAGTCAATCAATGGCTTTGACGGTGTCACAGGGCCCTTCAGGGTCTCAAAAACGTCCCCTATCCCAAATAGCAGACACAGATACCGACACGGATTGGCCAAAAGTATTCATTATATGATTATTGCAATAAAATATGTTTTGCATATCACAGATGACCCCTCTGTCCCTGACACGAGGGTACACATGTTTAAGGAAAAGAAACCTGAGGTAACATCTCATGAGCTGAACGCGTTATTTGAAAAAGCTTGGGAAACTCCAGACAAAAAATTACAGATTCCCAAAAGAATTCTTATGGCGTATCCTTTCCCTGCACAGGACAGGGTACGGTGGGAATCCTCGCCCAGGGTGGACAAGGCTTTGACGCTCTTATCCAAGAAGGTGGCGCTACCGTCCCCAGACACGGCAGCTCTCAAAGATCCTGCTGACCGCAGACAGGAAACGACTTTAAAATCAATTTATACACATACTGGTGCTTTACTCAGACCGGCTATAGCATCGGCTTGGGTCTGTAGCACGGTAGCAGCTTGGACAGATACCTTGTCAGCTGATATTGATACCCTAGATAGGGATACCATTTTGTTGACCTTAGGTCACATCAAAGACGCAGTCTTATATATGAGAGACGCTCAGAGAGACGTCGGACTACTAGGTTCAAGGGCCAACGCGATGGCGGTCTCGGCTAGGCGAGCACTGTGGACCCGCCAATGGACGGGTGATGCCGACTCAAAGAAGCATATGGAAGTTTTACCTTACAAGGGTGAGGTTTTATTTGGGGAAGGTCTCTCGGACCTAGTTTCCACAGCTACTGCGGGTAAATCTACTTTTTTGCCTTATGTTCCCCCACAGCAAAAGAAAACTCCACAGTATCAGATGCAGTCCTTTCGGTCGCATAAGTCCAGAAGAGGTCGGGGCTCTTCCTTCCTCGCCAGAGGTAAGGGTAGAGGGAAAAGAATGCCTGCTACGGCCAGTTCCCAGGAACAGAAGTCCTCCCCGGCTTCTACTAAATCCATCGCATGACGCTGGGGCTCCACTGAGGGAGGCCGCACCGGTGGGGGCACGTCTTCGACTCTTCAGCCACGTCTGGGTTCAGTCGGACGTGGATCCTTGGGCGATGGAAATTGTATCCCAGGGCTACAAGCTGGAATTCGAAGACGTGCCTCCTCGTCGATTCTTCAAATCGGCTTTACCAGCTTCTCCCCCAGAGAGGGAGATAATTTTAGCTGCAATTCAAAAGCTATGTCAACAGCAAGTGATTATCAAGGTTCCCCTAACATAACAGGGGAAAGGGTACTATTCAACCCTATTTGTGGTCCCGAAACCGGATGGCTCGGTCAGACCCATTCTAAATCTAAAATCCCTGAACCTGTTCTTAAAAGGTTCAAGTTCAAGATGGAATCGCTCAGGGCAGTCATCTCCAGCCTGGAAGGGGGGGATTTTATGGTGTCCTTATACATAAAGAATGCATACCTTCATGTCCCCATATATCCTCCTCATCAGGCATACCTGAGATTCGCTGTACAGGACTGCCATTACCAGTTTCAGACGTTGCCGTTTGGGATTTCCACGGCCCCGAGGGTGTTCACCAAGGTAATGGCGGAAATGATGGTGCTCCGACGCAGGCAAGGAGTCACAATTATCCCGTACTTGGACGATCTCCTGATAAAAGCGAGATCAAAGGAACAGTTGCAGAAAAGCGTGTCACTCTCCCTGAGAGTGCTACAGCAACATGGATGGATTCTAAATCTACCAAAGTCGCAGTTGGTTCCAACGACTCGGCTGTCTTTCTTGGGCAAGATTCTGGACACAGAACAAAAGAGGGTTTTTCTCCCGAGGGAAAAAGCCCAGGAACTCCAGAACTTGGTAAGAGACCTGTTTAAACCGAAACGAGGGTCAGTCCATCAATGCACTCGAGTACTGGGGGAAATGGTGGCGACCTACGAAGCCATCCCCTTCGGCAGATTTCATGCGATGACTTTTCAGTGGGACCATGCGAGGACTTTTCAGTGGGACCTTCTGGACAAGTGGTCCGGGTCCCACCTTCAAATACATCAGAAAATAACCATGTCCCCCAGGGCCAGGGTGTCTCTCCTGTGGTGGCTCCAGAGTGCTCACCTTCTAGAGGGTCGCAGGTTCGGCATTCAGGACTGGGTTCTGGTTAGTGATGAGCGGGTTCGGTTCCTCGGAAACCGAACCCCCCCGAACTTCACCCATTTTACACGGGTCCGAGGCATACTCGGATTCTCCCGTATGGCTCGGTTAACCCGAGCGCGCCCGAATGTCATCATCCCGCTGTCGGATTTTCGCGAGATTCGGATTCTATATAAGCAGCCACGCGTCGCCGCCATTTTCACTCGTGCATTGGAAATGTTAGGGAGAGGACGTGGCTGGCGTCCTCTCCGTTTATTGTTGAACTTGATTGTGCTGTAATGCTTAATTGTGGGGAGGACTGGGGAGCAGCTGTATAATATAGGAGGAGTATAGTGCAGAGTTTTGCTGATCAGTGACCACCAGTTTTATCCGTTCTCACACTGCTTAATTGTGGGGACTGGGGAGCAGCTGTATTATATAGGAGGAGTACAGTGCAGAGTTTTGCTGACAGTGACCACCAGTATACGTTGTCTGCCAGAAAAAAACGCTCCTTATCTGTGCTCAGTGTGCTGCATATATCTGTGCTCACACTGCTTAATTGTGGGGACTGGGGAGCAGCTGTATTATATAGGAGGAGTACAGTGCAGAGTTTTGCTGACCAGTGACCACCAGTATACGTTGTCTGCCTGAAAAACACTCCATATCTGTGCTGCATTGTAGTATATAGTAGGAGTACAGTGCATAATTTTGCTGACCACCAGTATATAATATATAGGAGTACGGTACAGAAGGCCACTGCTGTACCTACCTCTGTGTCGTCAAGTATACTATCCATCCATACCTGTGGTGCATTATAGTTTTGCACAGTTTGCTGACCACCTGTATATAATATATATAGCAGTACGGTACAGTAGGCCACTGCTGTACCTACCTCTGTGTCGTCAAGTATACTATCCATCCATACCTGTGGTGCATTTCAGTTTTGCACAGTTTGCTGACCACCAGTATATAATATATATAGCAGTACGGTACAGAAGGCCACTGCTGTACCTACCTCTGTGTCGTCAAGTATACTATCCATCCATACCTGTGGTGCATTTCAGTTCTGCGCAGTATATATAGTAGTAGGCCATTGCTATTGATACTGGCATATAATTCCACACATTAAAAAATGGAGAACAAAAATGTGGAGGTTAAAATAGAGAAAGATCCACTTCCACCTCGTGCTGAAGCTGCTGCCACTAGTCATGGCCGAGATGATGAAATGCCATCAACGTCGTCTGCCAAGGCTGATGCCCAATGTCATAGTAGAGAGCATGTAAAATCCAAAAAACAAAAGTTCAGTAAAATGACCCAAAAATCAAAATTGAAAGCGTCTGATGAGGAGCGTAAACTTGCCAATGTGCCATTTACGACACGGAGTGGCAAGGAACGGTTGAGGCCCTGGCCTATGTTCATGGCTAGTGGTTCAGATTCACATGAGGATGGAAGCACTCATCCTCTCGCTAGAAAAATGAAAAGACTTAAGCTGGCAAAAGCACAGCAAAGAACTGTGCGTTCTTCTAAATCACAAATCCCCAAGGAGAATCCAATTGTGTCGGTTGCGATGCCTGACCTTCCCAACACTGGATGGGAAGAGCTTGCGCCTTCCACCATTTGCACGCCCCCCTGCAAGTGCTGGAAGGAGCACCCGCAGTCCAGTTACTGATAGTCAAATTGAAGATGTCACTGTTGAAGTACACCAGGATGAGGATATGGGTGTTGCTGGCGCTGGGGAGGAAATTGACAAGGAGGATTCTGATGGTGAGGTGGTTTGTTTAAGTCAGGCACCCGGGTAGACACCTGTTGTCCGTGGGATGAATATGGCCATTGACATGCCTGGTCAAAATACAAAAAAAAATCAGCTCTTCGGTGTGGAATTATTTCAACACAAATGCGGACAACAGGTGTCAAGCCGTGTGTTGCCTTTGTCAAGCTGTAATAAGTAGGGGTAAGGACGTTAACCACCTAGGAACATCCTCCCTTATACGTCACCTGGACCGCATTCATCAGAAGTCAGTGACAAGTTCAAAAACTTTGGGTGACAGAGGAAGGAGTCCACTGACAACTAAATCCCTTCCTCTTGTAACCAAGCTCCTGCAAACCACACCACCAACTCCCTCAGTGTCAATTTCCTCCTTACCCAGGAAAGCCAATAGTCCTGCAGGCCATATCACTGTCAAGTCTGACGAGTCCTCTCCTGCCTGGGATTCCTCCGATGCATCCTTGAGTGTAACGCCTACTGCTGCTGGCGCTGCTGTTGTTGCTGCTGGGAGTCAATCGTCATCCCAGAGGGGAAGTCGGAAGACCTCTTGTACTACTTCCAGTAAGCAATTGACTGTCCAACAGTCCTTTGCGAGGAAGATGAAATATCACAGCAGTCATCCTGCTGCATAGCAGATAACTCAGGCCTTGGCAGCCTGGGTGATGAGAAACGTGGTTCCGGCATCCACCGTTAATTCAGAGTCAACTAGAGACTTGATTGAGGTACTGTGTCCCCGGTATCAAATACCATCTATGTTCCATTTCTCTAGGCAGGCGATACCGAAAATGTACACAGACCTCAGAAAAAGAGTCACCAGTGTCCTAAAAATGCAGGTACTGTGTCCCCGGTATCAAATACCATCTATGTTCCATTTCTCTAGGCAGGCGATGCCGAAAATGTACACAGACCTCAGAAAAAGAGTCACCAGTGTCCTAAAAATGCAGTTGTACCCAATGTCCACTTAACCACGGACATGTGGACAAGTGGAGCAGGGCAGACTCAGGACTATTTGACTGTGACAGCCCAATGGGTAGATGTATTGCCTCCCGCAGCAAGAACAGCAGCGACGGCACCAGTAGCAGCATCTCGCAAACGCCAACTCGTTCCTACGCAGGCTACGCTTTGTATCACCGCTTTCCAGAAGAGGCACACAGCTGACAACCTCTTACGGAAACTGAGGAAGATCATCGCAGAATGGCTTACCCCAATTGGACTATCCTGGGGATTTGTGACATCGGACAACACCAGCAATATTGTGCGTGCATTACATCTGGGCAAATTCCAGCACGTCCCATGTTTTGCACATACATTGAATTTTGTGGTGCAGAATTATTTAAAAACGACAGGGGCGTGCAAGAGATGCTGTCGGTGGCCCGAAGAATTGCGGGCTACTTTCGGCATTCAGCCACCGCGTGCCGAAGACTGGAGCACCACCAAACATTCCTGAACCTGCCCTGCCATCATCTGAAGCAAGAGGTGGTAACGAGGTGGAATTCAACCCTCTATATGCTTCAGAGGATGGAGGAGCAGCAAAAGGCCATTCAAGCCTATACATCTGCCCACGATATAGGCAAAGGAGGGGGAATGCACCTGACTCAAGCGCAGTGGAGAATGATTTCAATGTTGTGCAAGGTTCTGCAACCCTTTGAACTTGCCACACGTGAAGTCAGTTCAGACACTGCCAGCCTGAGTCAGGTCATTCCCCTCATCAGGCTTTTGCAGAAGAAGCTGGAGACATTGAAGGAGGAGCTAAAACAGAGCGATTCCGCTAGGCATGTGGGACTTGTGGATGGAGCCCTTAATTCGCTTAACCAGGATTCACGGGTTGTCAATCTGTTGAAATCAGAGCACTACATTTTGGCCACAGTGCTCGAACCTAGATTTAAAACCTACGTTGTATTTCTCTTTCCAGCAGACACAAGTCTGCAGAGGTTCAAAGACCTGCTGGTGAGAAAATTGTCAAGTCAAGCGGAACGTGACTCGTCAACATTTCCTCCTTCACATTCTCCCGCAACTGGGGGTGCGAGGAAAAGGCTAGGAATTCCGAGCCCACCCGCTGGTGGTGATGCAGGGCAGTCTGGAGCGAGTGCTGACATCTGGTCCGGACTAAAGGACCTGCCAACGATTACTGACATGTCGTCTACTGTCACTGCATATGATTCTCTCACCATTGAAAGAATGGTGGAAGATTATATGAGTGACCGCATCCAAGTAGGCACGTCAGACAGTCCGTACGTATACTGGCAGGAAAAAGAGGCAATTTGGAGGCCCTTGCACAAACTGGCTTTATTCTATCTAAGTTGCCCTCCCTCCAGTGTGTACTCCGAAAGACTGTTTAGTGCAGCCGCTCACCTTATCAGCAATCGGCGTACGAGGTTACTTCCAGAAAATGTGAAGAAGGTGATGTTCATAAAAATGAATTATAATCAATTCCTCCGTGGAGACATTCACCAGCAGCAATTGCCTCCAGAAAGTACACAGGGACCTGAGATGGTGGATTCCAGTGGGGACGAATTAATAATCTGTGAGGAGGGGTATGTACACAGTGAAAGGGGTGAGGAATCGGAGGATGATGATGAGGTGGACATCTTGCCTCTGTAGAGCCAGTTTGTGCAAGGAGAGATTGATTGCTTCTTTTTTTGGTGGGGGCCCAAACCAACCAGTTATTTCAGTCACAGTCGTGTGGCAGACCCTGTCGCTGAAATGATGGGTTCTTTAAAGTGTGCATGTCCTGTTTTTACAACATAAGGGTGGGTGGGAGGGCCCAAGGACAATTCCATCTTGCACCTCTTTTTTCTTTCATTTTTATTTGCATCATGTGCTGTTTGGGGACAATTTTTTTGAAGTGCCATCCTGCCTGACACTGCAGTGCCACTCCTAGATGGGCCAGGTGTTTGTGTCGGCCACTTGTGTCGCTTAGCTGAGTCATCCAGCGACCTTGGTGCAAATTTTAGGACTAAAAATAATATTGTGAGGTGTGAGGTGTTCAGAATAGACTGAAAATGAGTGGAAATTATGGTTATTGAGGTTAATAATACTATGGGATCAAAATGACCCCCAAATTCTATGATTTAAGCTGTTTTTGAGGGTTTTTTGTAAAAAAAAAAATGAATCCAAAACACACCCGAATCCGACAAAATATTCAGGGAGGTTTTGCCAAAACGCGTCCGAATCCAAAATACGGCCGCGGAACCGAATCCAAAACCAAAACACAAAACCCGAAAAATGTCCGGTGCACATCACTAGTTCTGGTGACCATGGACGCGACCCTCCGAGCATGGGGAGCAGTCACACAAGGAAGGAATTTTCAGGGACTGTGGTCAAGCCAGGAGGCTTGTCTACACATCAACATACTGGAATTGAGGGCCATATACAACGGCCAATGACAAGCGGAGAATATTCTTTGCGACCTACCGGTTCTGATTCAATCAGACAACATCACAGCCGTGGCTCATGTAAACCGCCAAGGCGGGACAAGGAGCAGAGTGGCAATGGCGGAAGCCACCAGGATTCTGCGCTGGGCAGAAAATCACGTAAGCGCTCTGTCAGCGGTATTCTTTCCGGGAGTGGACAACTGGGAAGCAGACTTCCTCAGCAGACACGATCTCCATCCAGGAGAGTGTGGACTACATCAAGAAGTTTTTGCAGAGATACGTCTTTGGGGACTTCCTCAAATAGACATGATGGTGTCACGCCTCAACAAGAAGCTTCGGAGGTATTGTGCCAGGTCAAGGGACCCTCAGGCAGTAGCGGTGGACGCCCTTGTGACTCCATGGGTGTTTCAGTTGGTCTATGTGTTCCCTCCTCTTCCTCTCATCTCAAAGGTACTGAGAATCATAAGACGAAAAACAGTGCAGACAATACTCATTGTTCCAGATTGGCCTCGAAGGGCCTGGTATTCAGATCTTCAGGAGCTGCTCACAGAAGATCCATGGCCTCTTCCTCTCAGGGAGGACCTGTTGCAGCAGGGGCCCTGCGTGTTCCAAGACTTACCGCAGTTACGTTTGACGGCATGGCGGTTGAACACCAAATCCTAGCTGGGAAGGGTATTCTGGAAGAAGTCATCCCTACTCTGATAAAGGCTAGGAAGGAGGTGACGGCGAAACATTATCACCGTATCTGGAGGAAGTATGTTTCTTGTTGTGAAGCCAATAATGATCCTACGGAAGACTTCCACTTGGGCCGGTTTCTCCACTTTCTACAGACTGGAGTGGATATGGGCCTAAAGTTAGGCTCCATTAAGGTACAGATTTCGGCCTTTTCTATATTCTTCCAGAAAGAATTGGCTTCTCTCCCATAAGTCCAGACTTTTGTAAAGGGAGTGCTGCACATCCAGCCTCCTTTTGTGCCCCCAGTGGCACCATGGGACCTTAACGTGGTGTTACAGTTCCTAAAATCTCACTGGTTTGAGCCTCTTCAAACGGTTGAGTTAAAATTTCTCACTTGGAAGGTGGTCATGTTGTTGGCCTTAGCATCTGCAAGTCGGGTGTCCGAATTGGCGGCCTTGTCTCATAAGAGCCCCTATCTCATTTTCCATGTGGATAGAGCAGAGTTGAAGACTCGTCCTCAATTTTTGCCTAGGGTGGATTCATCGTTTCATATGAACCAACCTATTGTGGTGCCTGTGGCTAAGGGAGACTTGGAGGACTTGGAGGATTCCAAATCCCTTGATGTAGTCAGGGCCTTAAAAATGTACGTAGCCAGGACGGCTTGAATTAGGAAAACAGAAGCTCTGTTTGTCCTATATGCAGCCAACAAGGTTGGCGCTCCTGCTTCTAAGCAGACTATTCCTCGCTGGATCTGTAACACTATTCAGCAGGCTCATTCTACGGCTGGATTGCCGGTACCAAATTCGGTATAGGCCCATTCCACTAGGAAGGTGCGGTCTTCTTGGGCGGCTGCCCGGGGCGTCTCGGTTTTGCAGCTTTGCCGAGCGGCTACTTGGTCGGGTTCAAACACTTTTGCTAAATTCTACAAGTTTGATACCCTGGCTGATGAGGACCTCATGTTTGCTCAATCGGTGCTGCAGAGTCATCCGCACTCTCCTGCCCGGTTTGGAGCTTTGGTATAATCCCCATGGTCCTTACAGAGTCCCCAGCATCCTCTAGGACGTAAGAGAAAATAAGATTTTAAACCTACCGGTAAATCTTTTTCTCCTAGTCCGTAGAGGATGCTGGGCGCCCGTCCCAGTGCGGACATATTTATGCATGACTTGTATATAGTTGTTGCTTACATAAGGGTTATGTTACAGTTAAGATCAGTCGTTGGCTGATACTGTTTTGTTCATACTGTTAACTGGTTGCGTATATTCCAAGTTATACGGTGTGGATGGTGTGGGCTGGTATGAATCTTGCCCTTAGATTAACAAAAATCCTTTCCCTCGTACCGTCCGGCTCCTCTGGGCACAGTTTCTCTAACTGAGGTCTGGAGGAGGGGCATAGAGGGAGGTGCCAGTGCACACCCATTCTAAAGTTCTTTATAGTGCCCATGTCTCCTGCGGAGCCCGTCTATACCCCATGGTCCTTACGGAGTCCCCAGCATCCTCTACGGACTAGGAGAAAAAGATTTACTGGTAGGTTTAAAATCTTATTTTTTTATTGGATCTGTTCTGTTCATAAAGCTACATTGTTGTTATATGCTGAGTATGATGTAATATATACAAACATTCTCTCATAAATGTAAGAGTAAATGTTATATGGCAAGTAAGACATCTTCTCCCTGATGCATTCATTTAAATCAGCGGTTGAAGAACATTGTCAAATTTCAAAGCTGTTCCCATATTTATTTACGGGTCCTAAGCTGCCTGTTGAATCCGCCTTGATCAAGAGGAGTGCAAGAGGCATGTACGCAAATGCAATTGCATTTTGCAATTTTCTAGGCTACGGATCTGCTAATGTGAAGCTACAGCCTAGAAATGAAAAGAGACGCCAACCAGAGTCATCATAAACTCAATCGCAATTATTTACACATTCGCAGCCTACACACACAAACAAGGAAAGTCAGGTCTAAGGGTTGGCCTAGGGCTACGCAGACTGGACACGACAGTAGCGATGCAGAAGCCATGTTTTTGCATGTACGGGCTCGAAGCTGATGGCAGACACACGCCCTGAAAATGACACTTCTGCGTTTTTCCAACCACTCCTGTTAACTTCTCATTAACACCTCCAAGCGGTCACTTCCGGTCAGTCACTTTTAGATCAAGATTGCGGTTGCTTCCTGGAGCATACGCATTGCGATTGCAGCACATGCACAGTCTGCCAATAATCACTCCATTGCGTGAACATCAGCCATAGTGTAAAAACATGAATTTAGCGCCATGGCATTTCATGCAAATTGTGTATGACTCTGAATCAGACACAGTTTATTTATTTCCACTTTTAGATATTAATTAATGTATGAAGACATCACTCAGTGGCCTAACGTATTTCTTATCTGAGTTTGCCTTTTGTTAAAAGTACATTCAATATAGTGAATGAATTATAATATAGTTGCTACCTTCCTTTTTGCAACAGCATTACATCATTGGATATCACTGACATGATTATTATTAAAGTTCCAGTTGTAGTAACCCAGCGCAGCAGATAACATATACTGTACATCTGAATTACAGTACAGTATGTAGACAATAAGATGGGCAAATACTAGAAACTTCATATATTGCTTTGTCTCCCATTGCTTCATCCCTTTGTTCTTCAGCACTCTATTAATAACACCCCGCAGCTAAAAAAAAATATTCATGAAACTGAGAGCTGTCCAGATAAGAGAAGAGGTCATGACCCAGCCAGTGCAAGCTCATCACTGAATGGACACCAATCTGAGCATAAGAGAAAGCCTGTCAATACAACCTGATGGGAAAGAGGAGAATATCAAATTAAAACAAAGGAAGATGGAAACAGTTCTGATTGGCTTCTAGCTTAACAAATTATAAATGCACATAAAATCCAAGTACCATTGTAAAACAATCCTATCATCTGACAACTAAATACAATCGGCACATATATAGAGATATTGCACATAGCATATGTGTCATGTGTGCATTTTATAACATGCAAGACTTTATTATAATGCAACCATTGAGGTAAAGCAGATACGTGTTTTTTTTTTTTTAACAAATGTACCATGAGCATTCACAGGATGCTGTATTTTAATGTGTAGATGGTGGAACTGCAGTCTGTTCTAGGAATGCAAAGTCTGTCTATTATTATTTATTGTCTGTCCATGTAATTAATGATGTTTCCATTTTTGTTCCTAAAAAAAACTCCACAGTATTTTTCCTTTCCAGTGTCACTTTGTACATGTTAATATTTGAAATATATTGCTACAGTCCTCAGATAAGATCACACAGATGAGTGCTGATGTTCTCTCTCATTGTTTTCATGGCACTGGTGATTTTACCTTTATACTCATAGGTATATATCTTCAGAAGAGTCACATCTAGGGTTTTATTATGCACGGATAACCTGTTCCTAACTTTAAACTGTGAAAATATATATTTTTTAAATTGTCCTTTATAATAAAAGCATGCTATGCTATAATGCTTTCCCTTTTTATACCTTTTATGTCCTTGAGGTTTAATGAGTCACCTAATCCATGGTTGATGCCCCACTGATTGAGATTGAGGATTATCCTTGATTTCCAGTACCTTGGTGAGCCTTCATAAAGTACTGTTTGGTATGTGCATTGGTTATGCATAGTGGGCACACTAACCACAAAGTACTTTACCCCTGGGCACCTCTGTTTTTACATATTGGTTAATGGGCACATATGAATAGTTTCGGTTCTCTGTCACATTTCATAACATTTAAAACCAAGATAAAATGTTCTGGACACAACTGCTAAACTGAAATCACCTTCATTAACTGTGCTATAAACATGTTATTGCATCTAGATGAAGCATCAGACGCAATACCAGGGGTTCACACAAATGCAGCCAGTAAAGCCACTCAGTAACCATCCAGTTGTAATTGTGATCAAAATTACTTTAGTACAGAATGTAAGGGCTGATGCTGAGTGGGACTTATACATGTTTATGAAGCATATCTTGTGAGTGCACTTGCAAGAAAGGACAATGTAGAGTCATACATATTTCAGGCTCATCTACATTTACAACTAAGAGGTTGGGTGTAATGGGGCATTCCCACATAAGCAAAATACAGTGAAGGCATGTCAATGCAACTTCAGGCTATGCAGAGTTGGACGTAAGAAAAAAATACTCCTGTTTGAGGGCTGTCCATTGCATCTAGTGTAGGGTAGCTGAAAAATAGATGAAAGGTGTAGATGGCATGAACAAACGGCAGATATTCTATAAAACCATATACTAATGTAAGGACAGGAATCTGAAAATGCCAGTCCTAGCTGTGCATCCGTGAGGTGCAGTACTAACGTCAGTGGGTACTCCAACCACACGCCGCCACTTTAAGATATCCCCACTAAGGGAGATACATGAAGCCTCTCAGGCTGGTAAAAGGCAGTGATGTCGCACTTGTACACATTCAGCACTAAACATCACAGTGCTCACACAGACCCTGTACACAGAGCCCCAGGACCAGACTATTCCCCGCACTCATGTGATGAAGAGGAGCAGGCTGCAGTGAGAACTCCTACATGTCAATCAGCCACCAAAGACAAAAGGAGGAACAGCCAGAGGACACCCCATGGAGAAGAGCCCAGCAGAGACCAGTGAAGTTCCAAAAATGAGGACTGGAGCTACATGATATAGATGACCACAGGAAAACCAGATAGGAGGTCTGTGTTTATATGTTCCCCACAACACTGTGGTCACGGTTCATTCAGCCTTCCTATGCCAACAGCCAGCGTAGGCCCAGCCCCAGGTCCAACTATCCCAAGACTCCTTGAACTCAATCTGAGTTGGCCATACAGCATCAGACTAGTTCAAGGTGCTCTGGTCCAGTCGCAACCCAAGCTCACATATGCTGTATATTGTGTATTATTTTTAATATTCATAAATAATTAATTGCGTTATACATATATTTATCATACATTGACTTTTATTATACAGTTTTATACATTTGTCTAGTAAATTTTTTTTTAACAAATACAACTTGTCTGTTTTCAGTATTTTGGGTCAATTTACTAAGCCTTGGAGACCGATACAGTGGAGAGAGATAAAGTACCAGCCAATCAGCTCCTTTTTGCCATTATACAGGCTGCGTTTTGAAAACTGACCAGTTGGAGCTGATTTGTTGGTACTTTTTCTCTCTCCACTTTAGCTCTCTCCAATGTTTAGTAAGTAGACTCACATGACTTGGCTTACTTTTATTTTTATGCACACCTGTGCTACACTTTAACTACACTTGTGCTTCTCTTTTCCTGTGTCTGTCCTGTTGTGTATGCTATCTCTAAGGGATCTTAGCGATATCCATTCCATCCATCTTCGCTAATGCTAGAACTTGTAGGACCTGCAAGGCTGTGCAGCGGAAAATCCGCACAGCAACAGGAATGGATGACAGCTCAGGGTACTGAGGCAAATTAGGAGGGGAATTAGGAGTGGTAAGACGTAATAATATTTTTGCTGTCATGTTTCCTGAACAACAATTATATTTAAAAATGTGTTGAGTTATTGTATTAATGTCATTTGTTTTTCTTTAAAAAAAATGACAAAAGTAAATAACAATGATCACATATGTGTGTGATTAAAAATGATTTGTTAAACAACTGCTGTTATATTGACTTTATAGAATACAGGTAAATAATGTACTGAAGAAGCACACTTTAGACACCAGCAAGATAAGAAACTAGTGAGTAAATCACATTCTTTGCCCCTCTATGTAATAATAGACAGTAATCTGTCTGATGCACAGTGAGGGCAGAGCAGGGCAGGAAATGGGAGAACCCTGAAGTGACGGACCCAGCACAGGATGAATATAGAGAAGCAGGGCTGGGCATATAACGGGTTCATGTCACTAATTTTTAAATATCTGAGAATGTGCTTCTGTAGTAGCAAGTTGAATGCACATACTGTAGATAGATACCGACAAGAATGTGGCTTGGAAATTAGATTGTTTATGTAGATATTAATCTATATGCAATGCAATCACTTGTCACTCTGGATAAACAGGTTTTTTTCAATATGGACATGAAGGATTACATATATAATCCCACCGGGCGGGATGCCGACTGTCAGTATCCCGACAGCGGCATCTTGCCCGGCAGAATGCCGACAGCAGGGCGAGTGGTGTGGGTCCACTTGTGGGCACGTGGTTGTTGTGTACACCAATGAGTGGAAATAGCCCCTGTGCGCCAGTATTCTGGCTGGCGGCATTGCCAGGCTGGAAGGATTCCGGCATCGACATCCTGACTGCCATGATCCCGACAGCCGGCAAATTGAAAGGATCCTGGCACGAAGAACCTCGGGGTATATTTACTAAGAATCGTATTTTCCCGTTTGAGGTCAAAGTTCAATCACGAATGACATCGAAAGTGTAAAGTTGCAACTTTTTGAATTTAGCACGACTAATTTACTAAGCTGCCGTATTCTGCATTTTCGGTTTTACCGATGTCGATGTCATTCGTTTTTTTAGGCAGTGTTTTACGTGAGTGACTTGTAAAACACTGCCGACTTTAATACAATGAATCTCGGCCGGATGTGATAGATCCGTGCTGGGCTTCATTGTGCACCTTTTAAAAAAATGTAATCAGTGTTAAAATAAAAATAAAAATTGCGTGGGGTCCCCCCTCCTAAGCAAAACCAGCCTCGGGCTCTTTGAGCCGGCCCTGGTTTAAAAAATATGGGGAAAAAAATGATAGGGGTTCCCCCATATTTAAACAACCAGCACCGGGCTCTGCGCCTGGTCCTGGTTCCAAAAATACGGGGGACAAAAAGCGTAGGGGTCCCCCGTATTTCTGAAACCAGCACCGGGCTCCACTAGCCAGATACATAATGCCACAGCTGGGGGACACTTTTATATAGGTCCCGGCGGCCCTGGCATTACATAACCAACTAGTCACCCCTGGTTGGGGTACCCTGGAGGAGTGGGGACCCCTTCAATCAAGGGGTCCCCCCCCTCCAGCCACCCAAGGAAAAGGGGTGAAGCCCGAGGCTGTCCCCCCCATCCAAGGGCTGCGGATGGGAGGCTGATAGCCGTTTTGTCAAAAAATGAATATTGTTTTTAGTAGCAGTACTACAAGTCCCAGCAAGCCTCCCCCACAAGCTGGTACTTGGAGAACCACAAGTACCAGCATGCGGTGGAAAACCGGGCCCGCTGGTACCTGTAGTACTACTACTAAAAAAATACCCCAATAAAAACATAAGACACACACCTTGAAAGTATAACTTTAATGCATACATCCACACCTCCATATACACATACTTACCTATGTTCACACGAGGGTCGGTCCTCTTCTCCATGTAGAATCCATGGTGTACCTGTTGAAAAAATTATACTCACAAAATCCAGTGTAGATGGCTCCGCTTTTAATCCATTTGTAATCCAGGTACTTGGCAAAATAAAAAAACGGATACCCGATCTGAAAGGGGCCCCATGTTTTCACATGGGACCCCTTTCCCCGAATGCCAGGAACCCTCTCTGACTTATGTCTAAGACGGTTCCATCAGCCAATCAGGGAACGCCACATTGTGGCATCCTCCTGATTGGCTGTGTGCTCCTGTACTGTATGACAGGCAGCACACTGCAGTGTTACAATGTAGCGCCTATGCGCTCCATTGTAACCAATGGTGGGAACTTTGTGGTCAGCGGTTGACCGAAAGTAACCTCACCGCTGACCACAAAGTTCCCACCATTGGTTACAATGGAGCGCATAGGCGCTACATTGTAACACTGCCGTGTTTTTTATAATACATTTATATTTAGGAGACATAAAAAATCTTTAACATACGAACACATACATAAAAAATTTGTTGTTGTTTTTTGTTGTTTTTTAAAAGATAGTAGTAAGTATAAGAAATGGAGGATAAATAAAAAACAAAGTGTATATATGAGGAATAGACTATTAGAAGCTCTAATAAATATATATATTAGCTTATCTTAGTCTGGAGAGTCATAGAGGAGTACCCAACGCGTTTCATCAGTCTGACTTCATCAAGGGGTAACTTTGAAATGAGCAGGACTGATATTTATACCTGCTAGTATTAGGGATTCAGGTTGTGACATCATTTCCTGTTAAACATCAATTTACTAAAAAAAATAACTATTATTTAACTATGAACAGATGGAGCTGGTTCATAATGTACTGAGATAGCTATATTCTTAGATGGCATTAAAAAACGAGTGTTGGAAATGTTAAAAACAGCAATAAAAAGTTAATGTCATTAATTAATAGTACTTCTGCCACACTTCCTGTGTCAGCGGTCATGTACTGCACATGCGCATCTGCCCCACTTCCAGTCAGGAGGATCCAGGAACACGGCCAGAACATCAAAATTGATACTCATCTCTTGTATAGACATTTTATCCTGGAACACAATTCCAATCCGGAAGAGATGTCTTTCAAGGCCATTGAACATGTACAGACTGGCGAGAGAGGAGGAGACCTGGCAAATAAACTGTCCCAACGGGAAATATACTGGATTTTCCAGTTGAACACGATGCATCCCGTAGGGTTCAATGAAGGATATGAAATTGCACCGTTCCTGTGAAGGTGTCTTCAATCTGATTATATTAGCCCTTTTAACTCCGTCACCTCCCTCACTTTCATCACATATTGTTTTTATCTTATATTACACTGTCACTAATAAAATAAATATTTTTAAAGAATGACACCTTGCTGATTATTGTATTTAGGGACACTAGATACAGTCATACCACACTGGCTCCATGCCCAAATCCGTTCGATCTTGGAAGCTAAGCAGTGTTGGGCTTAACTAGTACCAAGAGGGTGACCACTTGGGAAGATTAAGTACTGTAGAAACAGACCTAAACATAACTGTTCCGAAATAGGTATCCACTTATTTGTATATATGTATGTGCACTGATAAGTATACACAAATATATAGTTACGTCACACAAATTAAAGTCACGTAAAAATTATAGATACACTTATTAGCAAGTGAAACTTTGACCGCCATTTTTTTTCATTCACCATTCTGTACTATTAATATCACTCAATATAACATATTATTAGGTCTAATTAGCTTATGTCCTCTCATATTCACCTTATGAATAATACTTACACACTATATCTTAAATTCCACTGGTTTTTACTTATAGTAGGGTTAATAACCTATCTATACAAAACGCCACCAATATTATTATCTTTTCAAAACTGTGCCTCTATACAAACTTATTATATGATTTCTGTTTATATTCAGTCTCCCCTCTTTTTTAATGGTATATAATTTCTAATATTATATACTCCTATATAATTACATTATTATACATATGTGTATATATATATAGATAGATAGATAGATAGATAGATAGATAGATAGATAGATAGATAGATATAGATATCCAAAGGGGAAGCAATTAAAGGCACTCAAGAGGACAAAAAATACTCAGAGATTCAGATGATTCTTAATCGACGTTTCGGAGCTACCGCCCCTTTATCAAGACATATCATACACCTATTATCATTATATTATGTCACCTCTTGCATGCTTGAGCATTTTATATGCATTTTCGCCCAATATGGGTGGATGCCATTGCTGATTCTATTATCTGCACACTTTGGGAATCTGTGTCACAACCCTTTAACTCATGTTCATCTCCCTTTTGCATGTACATTATCCCAGTCATACTAGTATTGTTACTGTACATATTGGGTAGCACCTTGCACTGTTTGTTATTTCTTTGACAGCTCCGGCCAGCGCGATTGGAAGCGCTGGCTGCTACCATAGCAACCCGATGCAACAACGCGTGACGTCACACGCAGCAGATCCCGGAAGTCCAGGGCACGCGGCGGTGACGGAATGGCCGGGCACGTCTCTCCTCACTCGGTTGGCGGGTCTCCTCACGGTATTTAAGGTAAGATCTTTACACTGCACAGCACATACACCTTGAAAAAGGGGCTACGTGCCCCGAAACGTCGGTTTGAGCTGTATCTTTTGATGCTGTAAATACACGAAATTTGACCATTTAAAGTCCTGGAGTGCCGCCGTCTTTCTTCACTGCTATATATATATTTTTGTTTTTTTTGTTTTTTTATCTGTATATCCTTTATTAGCTGTACCCATATAAACACTCCGTGACTGTAAATCTGAACTTCATGAAAATGCCCGCCAGTCTAATTTATTGAGGAGAAAATATAGCCAGAAGCAAGCCCACTGCGATCATATGTTGCGGCAGAATGACTAGACGGCGCTGCGGACAGAATTACTGGAAGTGGGGCACAGAAACTACAGTCCACGGACGGAAGTGGGGCAGACCACTATTCATATTATTGTCCCGCGGACCACCTGACCGGAAGTGGGGCAGACGCGCATGTGCAGTACATGACCGCTGACACATGAAGTGTGGCG
The DNA here is from genome assembly GCF_028390025.1 of Pseudophryne corroboree. Classification (NCBI taxonomy): domain Eukaryota; kingdom Metazoa; phylum Chordata; class Amphibia; order Anura; family Myobatrachidae; genus Pseudophryne; species Pseudophryne corroboree. Next base: position 286,973,197 of record NC_086449.1, read on the forward strand.
GAAGTACTGTACTATTAATTAAGGACATTAACTTTTTATTGCTGTTTTTAACATTTCCAACACTCGTTTTTTAATCCCATCTAAGAATATAGCTATCTCAGTACATTATGAACCAGCTCCATCTGTTCATAGTCAAATAATAGTTATTATTTAGTAAATTAATGTTCAACAGGAAATTATGTCACAACCTGTATCCCTAATACTAGCATGTATAAATATCAGTCCTGCTCATCTCAAAGTTACCCCTTGATGAAATCAGACTGACGAAATGCATTGATTACTCCTCTATGACTCTCCAGACTAAGATAAGCTAATATATATTTCTCTATCGTCCTAGTGGATGCTGGGGTTCCTGAAAGGACCATGGGGAATAGCGGCTCCGCAGGAGACAGGGCACAAAAAGTAAAGCTTTCCGATCAGGTGGTGTGCACTGGCTCCTCCCCCTATGACCCTCCTCCAAGCCTCAGTTAGATTTTTGTGCCCGGCCGAGAAGGGTGCAATCTAGGTGGCTCTCCTAAAGAGCTGCTTAGAGAAAGTTTAGCTAGGTTTTTTATTTTACAGTGAGTCCTGCTGGCAACAGGATCACTGCAACGAGGGACTTAGGGGAGAAGAAGTGAACTCACCTGCGTGCAGGATGGATTGGCTTCTTGGCTACTGGACATCAGCTCCAGAGGGACGATCACAGGTACAGCCTGGATGGTCACCGGAGCCTCGCCGCCGGCCCCCTTGCAGATGCTGAAACATGAAGAGGTCCAGAATCGGCGGCAGAAGACTCCTCAGTCTTCTAAAGGTAGCGCACAGCACTGCAGCTGTGCGCCATTTTCCTCTCAGCACACTTCACACGGCAGTCACTGAGGGTGCAGGGCGCTGGGAGGGGAGCGCCCTGGGAGGCAAATGAAAACCTATTTGGCTAAAAAATACCTCACATATAGCCTCCGGGGGCTATATGGAGATATTTAACCCCTGCCAGAATACACTAAAGAGCGGGAGACGAGCCCGCCGGAAAAGGGGCGGGGCCTATCTCCTCAGCACACAGCGCCATTTTCCTTACACAGCTCCGCTGGTCAGGACGGCTCCCAGGTCTCTCCCCTGCACTGCACTACAGAAACAGGGTAAAACAAGAGAGGGGGGGCAAAATAGTGGCAAAAATTATATTATAAAAGCAGCTATACAGGGAGCACTTATTATAAGGCTATCCCTGTCATATATAGCGCTTTTGGTGTGTGCTGGCAAACTCTCCCTCTGTCTCCCCAAAGGGCTAGTGGGGTCCTGTCTTCGTTAAGAGCATTCCCTGTGTGTCTGCTGTGTGTCGGTACGTGTGTGTCGACATGTATGAGGACGATATTGGTGTGGAGGCGGAGCAATTGCCAAATATGGGGATGTCACCTCCTAGGGGGTCGACACCAGAATGGATGCCTTTATTTATGGAATTACGGGATAGTGTCAACACGCTAAAACAGTCGTTTGACGACATGAGACGGCCGGACAATCAGTTAGTGCCTGTCCAGGCGCCTCAAACACCGTCAGGGGCGGTAAAACGCCCTTTGCCTCAGTCGGTCGACACAGACCCAGACACAGGCACTGATTCCAGTGGCGACGGTAACGAATCAACCGTATTTTCCAGTAGGGCCACACGTTATATGATTTTGGCAATGAAGGAGGCGTTACATTTAGCTGATACTACAGGTACCACTAAACAGGGTATTATGTGGGGTGTGAAAAAACTACCTATAGTTTTTCCCGAATCAGAAGAACTAAATGATGTATGTGATGAAGCGTGGGTTGCCCCCGATAAAAAGATGCTAATTTCAAAGAAGTTATTAGCTTTATACCCTTTCCCGTCAGAGGTTAGGGCGCGCTGGGAAACACCTCCTAGGGTGGACAAGGCGCTCACACGCTTATCTAAACAAGTGGCGTTACCCTCTCCTGAGACGGCCGCACTTAAAGATCCAGCAGATAGGAGGATGGAAAATATCCAAAAAAGTATATACACACATACAGGTGTTATACTACGACCAGCTATAGCGACAGCCTGGATGTGCAGTGCTGGAGTAGCTTGGTCAGAGTCCCTGATTGAAAATATTGATACCCTGGATAGGGACAATGTTTTACTGTCTTTAGAGCAAATAAAGGATGCATTTCTTTATATGCGTGATGCACAGAGGGATATCTGCACACTGGCATCACGGGTAAGTGCTATGTCCATTTCAGCCAGAAGAAGTTTATGGACGCGACAGTGGTCAGGCGATGCGGACTCAAAACGGCATATGGAAGTTTTGCCGTATAAAGGGGAGGAGTTATTTGGAGTCGGTCTATCAGATTTGGTGGCCACGGCTACAGCCGGGAAATCCACTTTTTTACCTCAAGCTACTCCCCAACAGAAAAAGACACCGACTTTTCAACCGCAGCCCTTTCGTTCCTTTAAAAACAAGAGAGCAAAGGGATATTCATATCTGCCACGAGGCAGAGGAAAGGGGAAGAGACACCAACAGGCAGCTCCTTCCCAGGAACAGAAGCCCTCCCCCGCTTCTACAAAAGCCTCAGCATGACGCTGGGGCTTCTCAAGCGGACTCGGGGGCGGTGGGCGGTCGTCTCAAGAATTTCAGCGCGCAGTGGGCTCACTCGCAGGTAGATCCCTGGATCCTGCGGATAATATCTCAGGGGTACAGGTTGGAACTAGAGACAGATCCGCCTCGCCGTTTCCTGAAGTCTGCTTTACCAACGTCCCCCTCCGAAAGGGAGACGGTTTTGGAAGCCATTCACAAGCTGTACTCTCAGCAGGTGATAGTCAAGGTACCTCTTCTACAACAGGGAAAGGGGTATTATTCCACTCTATTTGTGGTACCGAAGCCGGACGGCTCGGTAAGACCTATTCTAAATCTGAAGTCCTTGAACCTATACATAAAGAAGTTCAAGTTCAAAATGGAGTCACTCAGAGCAGTGATAGCGAACCTGGAAGAAGGGGACTTTATGGTGTCCTTGGACATCAAAGATGCGTACCTCCACGTTCCAATTTACCCCTCACACCAGGGGTACCTCAGGTTCGTTGTACAAAACTGTCACTATCAGTTTCAGACGCTGCCGTTCGGATTGTCCACGGCACCTCGAGTCTTTACAAAGGTAATGGCCGAGATGATGATTCTTCTTCGAAGAAAAGGCGTATTAATTATCCCATACTTGGACGATCTCCTAATAAGGGCAAGGTCCAGAGAACAGCTAGAGAGGGGATTAGCACTGTCTCAAGAAGTGCTAAAACAGCACGGCTGGATTCTGAATATTCCAAAATCCCAGTTAATGCCGACAACTCGTCTGCTGTTCCTGGGGATAATTCTGGACACGGTTCAGAAAAAGGTTTTTCTCCCGGAGGAAAAAGCCAAGGAGTTATCCGAGCTTGTCAGGAACCTCCTAAAACCAGGAAAGGTGTCTGTACATCAATGCACAAGAGCCCTGGGAAAAATGGTGGCTTCTTACGAAGCAATTCCATTCGGCAGATTCCATGCACGAATTTTCCAGAGGGATCTGTTGGACAAATGGTCAGGGTCGCATCTTCAGATGCACCAGCGGATAACCCTGTCTCCAAGGACAAGGGTATCTCTTCTGTGGTGGTTGCAGAGTGCTCATCTATTGGAGGGCCGCAGATTCGGCATACAGGATTGGATCCTGGTGACCACGGACGCCAGCCTGAGAGGCTGGGGAGCAGTCACACAAGGAAGAAACTTCCAGGGAGTGTGGACGAGCCTGGAAACGTCTCTTCACATAAACATTCTGGAACTAAGAGCAATCTACAATGCTCTAAGCCAGGCAGAACCTCTGCTTCAAGGAAAATCGGTGTTGATCCAGTCGGACAACATCACGGCAGTCGCCCATGTAAACAGACAGGGCGGCACAAGAAGCAGGAGTGCAATGGCAGAAGCTGCAAGGATTCTTCGCTGGGCAGAGAATCATGTGATAGCACTGTCAGCAGTGTTCATCCCGGGAGTGGACAACTGGGAAGCAGACTTCCTCAGCAGACACGACCTTCACCCGGGAGAGTGGGGACTTCATCCGGAAGTCTTCCACATGCTGGTAACCCGTTGGGAAAGACCAATGGTGGACATGATGGCGTCTCGCCTCAACAAAAAACTGGACAGGTATTGCGCCAGGTCAAGAGATCCGCAGGCGATAGCTGTGGACGCGCTGGTAACGCCTTGGGTGTACCAGTCGGTGTATGTCTTTCCTCCTCTGCCTCTCATACCAAAAGTATTGAGAATTATACGGCAAAGAGGCGTAAGAACGATACTAGTGGTTCCGGATTGGCCAAGAAGGACTTGGTACCCGGAACTTCAAGAGATGATCACGGAAGATCCGTGGCCTCTACCTCTAAGGAGGGACTTGCTTCAGCAGGGTCCCTGTCTGTTTCAAGACTTACCGTGGCTGCGTTTGACGGCATGGCGGTTGAACGCCGGATCCTAAAGGAAAAAGGCATGCCGGAAGAAGTCATTCCTACTTTGATTAAAGCAAGGAAGGAAGTAACCGTGCAACACTATCACCGCATTTGGCGAAGATATGTTGCGTGGTGCGAGGATCGGAGTGCTCCGACGGAGGAATTTCAACTGGGTCGTTTCCTACATTTCCTGCAATCAGGATTGTCTATGGGTCTCAAATTGGGATCTATTAAGGTTCAAATTTCGGCCCTGTCAATTTTCTTTCAAAAAGAATTGGCTTCAGTTCCTGAAGTCCAGACTTTTGTTAAGGGAGTGCTGCATATACAGCCTCCTGTGGTGCCTCCAGTGGCACCGTGGGATCTCAATGTGGTTTTGGAATTTCTAAAATCTCATTGGTTTGAACCACTAAATAAGGTGGATTTAAAATATCTCACATGGAAAGTGACCATGTTACTAGCCCTGGCTTCGGCCAGGAGAGTGTCAGAACTGGCAGCTTTATCTTACAAAAGCCCATATCTGATTTTCCATTCGGACAGGGCAGAACTGCGGACTCGTCCGCATTTTCTCCCTAAGGTGGTGTCAGCATTTCATCTGAACCAGCCTATTGTAGTGCCTGCGGCTACAAGTGACTTGGAGGACTCCAAGTTACTGGACGTTGTCAGAGCATTAAAAATATATATTGCAAGGACAGCTGGAGTCAGAAAATCTGACTCGTTGTTTATATTGTATGCACCCAACAAGATGGGTGCTCCTGCGTCTAAGCAGACGATTGCTCGTTGGATCTGTAGCACAATCCAACTTGCACATTCTGTGGCAGGCCTGCCACAGCCTAAATCTGTAAAGGCCCACTCCACAAGGAAGGTGGGCTCATCTTGGGCGGCTGCCCGAGGGGTCTCGGCATTACAACTTTGCCGAGCAGCTACGTGGTCAGGGGAGAACACGTTTGTAAAATTTTACAAATTTGATACTCTGGCTAAGGAGGACCTGGAGTTCTCTCATTCGGTGCTGCAGAGTCATCCGCACTCTCCCGCCCGTTTGGGAGCTTTGGTATAATCCCCATGGTCCTTTCAGGAACCCCAGCATCCACTAGGACGATAGAGAAAATAAGAATTTACTTACCGATAATTCTATTTCTCGGAGTCCGTAGTGGATGCTGGGCGCCCATCCCAAGTGCGGATTATCTGCAATAATTGTACATAGTTATTGTTAACTAATTCGGGTTATTGTTTAGGAAGCCATCTTTCGGAGGCTCCTCTGTTATCATACTGTTAACTGGGTTTGATCACAAGTTGTACGGTGTGATTGGTGTGGCTGGTATGAGTCTTACCCGGGATTCAAAATTCCTCCCTTATTGTGTACGCTCGTCCGGGCACAGTACCTAACTGAGGCTTGGAGGAGGGTCATAGGGGGAGGAGCCAGTGCACACCACCTGATCGGAAAGCTTTACTTTTTGTGCCCTGTCTCCTGCGGAGCCGCTATTCCCCATGGTCCTTTCAGGAACCCCAGCATCCACTACGGACTCCGAGAAATAGAATTATCGGTAAGTAAATTCTTATTATATTTATTATAGCTTCTAATAGTCAATTCCTCATACATACACTTTGTTTTTTATTCCTCCTCCATTTCTTATATTTATTACTATCTTAAAAAAAAAAAAATGTTATGTATGTGTTCGTATGTTAAAGATTTTTTTGTCTCCTAAAAATAGATGTATTATAAAATATTTTTTTAACAAAAAACTTTTTACCCCTCCCTGTTTTTATTATATCCCAGTTTTTCTTTTAAAAACATATATTAACACAATTGGTCGCCTGGACCCCTATCCCCCCAGTTTCTATATATATATATATATATATATATATATGTGTGTGTATGTATATATATATATATATATATATATATATATATATATCTTTTTTTAACAATAAACAAATGGTATATTCACTTTTTATTCTTTTTTTTATTCTTTTTTTTTATTCTTTTTTTTTATTCACGGAAGGCTCCCCGGAACCCAAGCAAGGGTAGAGACATGTCAGGATGTACGTGCATCCATCCTCATGGTGTCACCAGATTCCCCCAAGGACAAACTGTAGTGTTTACATACACAGTCATTATACGAAGTTCTGTAGCACTGGTAGCATTTTATTTAAAGTTAGTTGAAATATTACATTTATTTTATTACTATTATTTTTTTTTATTGTAAGCTAAATCTGCTTTAGTGCACATACGTATATTATATTATTTTCTTATAATTAAGTGAATTAATAACATCAGTACACAACGTGATTACAGAAATACACATTGTTGTCACACTGTGTTGTGTCTTAGGTGTATTTGTACATTAAATGGGAGAAACAAAACCGATGCAAACAAAATTACACGCTCTCTCTCTTTCTCTCTCTCTCTCCCTCTCTCATTAATGATTGTGTAAATTTCTTTTTTGAAGTGGTCATTAAGAATGTGTGTGTTTCTTATTATTTTTTTTTTATTTTAGTATACTGGTCTCTTTCTTTGAACTGTACATATATATTTGGTTACTAAGACTGCAGGTCCATCTCTTTGTAAAGTGAAGAGTAATTGCAATCAAAGTGGATTTCTCCCATCATGCCTTGTACTCTATTGAGTTCTCTTAGGATGTAATTGGAAAACAAATACAGCTACACTATCATCAGGACAGACACAAGTGCTTGTCCCAGGAAAGGGTTGAGCAATAATGCAATAAGCCTTATTTCAGCTGACACTCTTGATTTGTGTGCAACAAAGAACAAGTCTAAAGCTTTTGTACATCTACTTTAAAATTATAATTACAGCATATTTCAAATATTATGACAAATAATATTTAAAAAATGTTAAACATTCCCAAATGTAATTCTACTTAAATATAAGAAAGATCATGAATTAAGGGTATGTAGAGGATATTTAACAAAGTCCTTTAGCAGATAATACTTATCAGTGGAAATCATTGTCATGGAAAGCAAATGGCATATTTCCTGTAGTTATGTCTTGTGTCTTTTAGTTTTTACAGCTGTGTTTTTCCATTGTTGGACTGTCAGCCAAATCACTGTAGACTTCTCCAAATTGACTATGGGCAGCTGAAGCTCCACCTCTACCTCTGTAGTAATTACCATGTTCCTCATCAGTGAGTGCAATGTATCGCAGCAATGACACAAAATCAGGAACACTTCCATAGCCTCTCTCTTCTGTCACGGAGGACAGTCAGCAGACAGGGTCATTGCTCCACGCATTTTATTTTCTATCGCTGTGTTCTGGGGTTAAGTATCATATCAGATCAATGTCTATTTAATACAATCAGACTATGTATTTGGATGTTGCCCATACACCAATTGTAACATGGACAATTGCCATAAGCTTTGCATCAATCTTTAAGATTTTAGGGTTAAGAAGTCTCAAAGCAGTGACACTACAATGGTTTTAATACATGCTATATTATGTCAACAGCACACATTTAACCCCACAATAATAAAAATTTGACTCTTTAATTAATTCACTGACAATTAATAGCAGATTATATAATTATATGACAACTTATGAACACATGATAATTAATTAGTTTTGAACACATGGTGCTATGTGATAGTATGGTATAGCAATTTGGAACTGGGAGGGCACTTTGTTTTTTTGTGTTGTGTCTGTGTGTGGTTTTTGGTTTTCGTATTTTTTTGTTATTATGCTTTCCTTTTCACTTCTGAAACAATCATCAATTACGCTTATCCACCTGCACCATCTCATCTAAGTTCATTTTCAAGATGAAGTTTCCTTGTTGGATAGTGGCTGTCCAATCCTCTTTCTGTCCATCAGCAGCTGCTCTAGAGCTTTACCTAGATTGACAGTCTGAGGGTGGATCAATAATAATTATCAGGCAGCTACCACAGTGAGCTGTGAATTTCTGAGATGAGATGGCAGTCTACAAACAGCGCCATGTCCTCAGCTTATTTTAAATATGCAACTTGGTGCTTTCCATTTATCTGATACCCTCTACAGATTAAGAGCAACTGTTATTGCTACATATAAAATGTCTAGAAGAGAATTACGTATTTTATTGTAACAATGCCTGTATGTCCCCTACTAGAAGACATATGTAATGTGCATTTCTCTGACACTGAGATGAAATTGAAATCTCTGTTACTTCCTCTAGATTAGTCCAGGTTCCACATATGCTTCATCTTCCTGCATAGTTTGATCGATTTTGGTTAGTCTTGAGTGTGAAACGGTCATTTAGACACAAATAATTAGATTGGGCACAAATTTAACTAAAATTACATTTATTACATTCAGCACTGCTTCTGCTTCTTACTGTCAGGTTGATGTTTTTTTCTCATTTAACAAAAGCAGATTCGGATAACAAATACCCTTTAAGATAAATCTTTATGAGGGTTTTTTTTATTATAAATAATCATTTTAGTGCCAAGATCCATCAATGCTTAGAAAGTTTAATTGATTACAATGGGAGTGGGGCCAGTAACATCTATCTAGAAGGGACCAGCTAGAAAATCTGTATTTGTGTCAACAATGTCCCAGATTAAAAATGATTTTCCACTGTGGGAGAGATGTACTAAGCAGTGATAAGTTATAGATCGTCATTTCCACAACAGACACAACTCTAATGCTCACATGAGATTGCCAGGAGGTATTAGTGATAAATATGGTAATTTTTATCACACACTATTATTGCTTAATGCTTGAGTCATTTCCCCTTGTTTATTAAAACTTCTATAGCTCATTGTTTATGAATGTATCTCCAATCTGTAATGTATAGAGTTAATAGTAATAAAGAATATTTTCAAGCACACCTAACACCTGTGTATAAGTGATGGTCAGGAAAAAAATAACACCCCCTCCCCCTTTCTGCAAAAAAACAAACCATTCTCCTCTTCAATTATTTTGTTTCTTGTTATTACAGGTGTGTCCAGCATCTTTGTGCCGTAGGTGCTTGGCGCGTCACAGGAGTGTGACAATGTCTACTTTTTATGAAATTGTGCATCTCAGTCGCATCATGCCAACAAAGATGTTTACAGAGTACCAGGGACACTAAATTAGTACATTCATTGTACAGGCATTGGTATACAGTGTGTGTAAAGTCACAAATGAACGCAACAATACATGGGGCAGCCGTTCGTTTTGGAAATCTGTATTTTGTCTTTTGTCACACAGAAGAACTTGTGCTGTTGCAGTATACTGTACATTTGTCGCATTAGTTATGCGACTAAGATGTTCTCTCTACTAGCGTACGGTGTGCTCGCTCGCTGACACCGTTTTGCTCAGGAGAATAGGCAATGGTCTCTTGGTGCTCTATTCCATATTTTAAGAATTGTTCTACTTCTCTGTTAAGATATTTTCAACCATTATCAGATGTCAGGGTCTTTAGCCTGTGACCTGTTTGATTTTCTACAAGTCTCTTGTAGTTTGCAATCTTCTTTGCTACTTCAGATTTGTCTCTTATGAAGTACACGTGTTGCATTCTTGTGAAGTCATCCATGAACATCAAGAAGTATCTACAGTACATCCACTTTCTGCCTTTACTTCCACACACATCTGAATGTACTATCTCAAGTGGTTTTGTAGCTCTACTTGATAGAAACATAGAAACACAGATTACTTAGGAAATACCTTACAACTTTGTTTCCTTAAAATGCAGCTTTCATGGAATACATATGTATTCCTGGTGGACGGGATTCCAGTTGTCAGTATCCGGACAGCGGCATCCCGCCCGCCAGAATGCCGGCATTGGGGCGAGCGCTACGTGTCCCCTAACAGGATACCCACAGGTGGGAAAAGCCCCTGTGAGCTGGTACTCTGGCTGTCGACATTGTCAGCTGTCGGGATTCTGGCATCGGTATCCTGACCACTGGGATCCTGGCAGCCGGCAAATTGATTGCCTCCCAGCTTTCACATATGGGCTTCTTTGTGTTAGTGGCTGGCATTTCTGTGATTCCCCTTCTGTAGCTTTTGAACACTGTCATATCAAAGGTGGCCAAATTGTCTATGTGACTGGGACTCAGTTGTCATCATTGTGTAATAGTGTTGTGTATCAAGGATGTAACAATTGCTGACACCTTGTGCCGGTAGCTATGACTTTCCCTTTTCTGTTTTGCACAATGCATTTTCCTTTAGCAAATTGAACTCTGTGGCCTCTCTGTTCTAAGACTTCTATGACACATATCAATAAGAGTTATTCCCATTTCTGGTACATAAAGCATGTGCTGGATCTCTATGACTTTTGTCCTTGTTACAACTCTCAAGCGGGCTTTAATTGTTCTAACTTTATTAGCTGTAAGTACAGTACTTGATTTCCAATCCCTTTACTGATGATAGGATATAATTTGGTTGACCTGGTAAACCACTCCTCATTCCAGTTTAAATGTATTGCTGTGCCCAAATTAATAAACCAGGAATATATTCTGCAGCTATCTTTAACACTCAGGGCTAATTCATCTATGCCATCACATTATGGGGGTCATTCCGAGTTGTTTGCTCGTTATTTTTTTGTTGCAACAGAGCGATTAGTCGCTAATGCGCATGCGCAATGTCCGCAGTGCGACTGCGCCAAGTACATTTGCTATGCAGTTAGGTATTTTACTCACGGCATTACGAGGTTTTTTCTTCGTTCTGGTGATCGTAATGTGATTGACAGGAAGTGGGTGTTTCTGGGCGGAAACAGGCCTTTTTATGGGTGTGTGCGAAAAAACGCTACCGTTTCTGGGAAAAACGCGGGAGTGGCTGGAGAAACGGAGGAGTGTCTGGGCGAACGCTGGGTGTGTTTGTGACATCAATCCAGGAACGAAACTGACCGAACTGATCGCAGATGCTGAGTAAGTGTGGAGCTACTCAGAAACTGCTAAGAAGTGTCTATTCGCAATTTTGCTAATCTTTCGTTCGCAATTTTGATATGCTAAGATTCACTCCCAGTAGGCGGCGGCTTAGCGTGTGCAAAGCTGCTAAAAGCAGCTTGCGAGCGAACAACTCGGAATGAGGGCCTATATGTTTTGTATAAGATTTACACTTTTCTACTTGCACTAAAATGCATTTGACCTATCTTGTGACAATTATAGCTCTTGATCTTGAATTTTCAGAATTTTTCATTTTTTAAATGTAGTGTACAGTAGTAGTCTCAGTATTTGACTCACAGGGCACACATTCTTGGAATGGTAGCAATTTTGCTCTGACTTTGGGGCTAATTCAGACCTGATCGCTGCTGTGTGTTTTCACACAGTGGACGATCAAGTTTGAACTGCGCATGTGTATGCACCGCAATGTGTTGGCGCGACAGTCCGCAGCAACATGGAGCACCGGGAAGCGACGGGATGGTGTGAAAAATCAGATCACACCGGCGATTGCAAGAAAATTGACAGGAAGAGGGCGTTTGTGGGTGGCAACTGACTGTTTTCAGGAAGTGTCCGGAAAAATGCAGGAGGGACCTGGCGTTTTGTGTGAGGAATTGTGACGTCAGCTCCGGCCCCGATCATCGCAGCGGCTGAGTAAGTCCTGGGCTGTGCAGAGACTGCACAAACTTCTGTTTGTGCAGCTCTCATGCACATGCGATCGCACACCTGCACAGCGAATTCCCCCTCCCCCTGTAGGCGGCAACTACCTGATCACAGGGATGTAAAAAACGCACCATAGCGATCAGGTCTGAATTACCCCCTTGTCTTTTGCTGTGTTTGCTTCCAACACTGCAACTAAGAAGTCAAACTCAGACGATATGTTCAGCAAAAATGCTGTAGCAATCGCTTCATCGTCTATTTGTACTCCAACAGACATTCGTTGCTGGGATTATAAACAAAAGAAACACAGGTTGCACTAATTACTAGGCATTATGTTAGTTGCAGAGAAACAGACATCATTTTGTCTATGTACTGTAACTACTCATATTGATACATTCACTCAAGTTGGTGTTATACAAAACACATCTTAAATGTATTCTCCACATGAGACCTCCATTGGTATACTGCCTGTAGTGCTCTGAACATGTCTTTAGCTGATGTCTTTCCATATGTAATAGAGTACACATGATGCTCCGTACTCTTCCACAATCTTTCAATTGCACTGTATAATTTCCTGCACCTTTTAGCTTGATAAACCCCATTACAGGTGTAGCTCCTGTATTCATGCTCCTTACAGACATACATGGTCATGTCACATTATTATGACCACCAGCTAATAGCCAGAGTAACCGCCATGTGCAGCATGGACAGCAGCTAGACGGGAGCCAACGTTCACCTCTCACATCAATGGCACGTGGTGATCTGCAGTTTCCAAGTTAGTTATTCGCAATGGTGCCATTTGTCCAGTCACGATACACCTTCAGCACAGCAGCACGTGAACAGTTCACAAATTGCGCTGTTTTAGAAATACTGCCACCCTTGTCCGAAAGCTGATAATCATCCCTTTTTGTTTCTCGGATAAATCACCCCTTTTACCCATGACAGCAAAAAGTGATATGTATGCAGACGGCCTATCGCACACCTTATACACACCAAGCTGGTGCACGACACATGATGTACTTCATGGGCTACGCGCTGCCGTCAAATGTAGGAGGTGGTCATAATAATGTGACTCGACTGTGTAACTATGCAGCCTTTGTTTTCTTTGCAGCTTCTGTGCTGACACACTGCACTGGAAACACTCTGTGCTGACACACTGCACTGGAAACACTCTGTGCTGACACACTGCACTGGAAACACTCTGTGCTGACACACTGCACTGGAAACACTCTGTGCTGACACACTGCACTGGAAACACTCTGTGCTGACACACTGCACTGGAAACACTCTGTGCTGACACACTGCACTGGAAACACTCTGTGCTGACACACTGCACTGGAAACACTCTGTGCTGACCTCACTGTGTACTCTTTGGCAGCCTGCACTACACATGTTCTAATGATGTTGTTTGTTTGATACGCTGGGTGTCATAGTAGCTTGTGTGTCTGGATGTCTGAATGCCTGGGCCCTTAACCTGTTGGAAATTATGAGTATGCAGGTGTTGATATTGCAGAGTGATATCGGCACACACCAGCAATGACTCAAACTATGGACAGTCCAGTTACTTAACCAGTGGTGATGTTTTATTGAAAGATAGCAGGTAAATTGATTACATGTACACTGGGGATGGAGAGGTGCTTGAATATATCAGGATTCCATATAGCCCACCAGCCAGTGACTGTATGATGCAATCAGGTAGCTGGTGCAGGGATCCTGGAACAGTTTTTTAGCAGGTATTAATCAGGTCTCTCATAGGAGCTAAGCAGGAGAATTCTGTTTCCCACCATGTCACTCTACACAGTAAAAAAGATGGCCCCTGTACATACTCATTAGAGATCTTGGTGGCCATCTTGGTAAATAGCATGAAGCCTACCTGGAGAACAAATCATGATGGGCAGATAAGTCAGCCACTTGGATGTACTGTATGGGCACATCCACATAAACTTTCAGATAATGTACAGGCAGAACTTGGGCAAGTATGTCACAAGCTTCTGCCCTGTGTAATTTTTGGGAGCAGGTTTAAAAAAACAGATTTACTATTTTCTAAAGTTTGTAGTTTATTTTGTGATTTTTGTGAGGTTTTAAAACTAAAACACTAAAACATTACATTCAATTACGTACTTAATATTGCTTAAAATCTATAGAATATAAGTTTGCAAGCAGGGCCTTCTTATCTCTGTGTCTGTCTGTTATTACTCACTCTTGCTTTATTACTATTTGTTCCCAATTGTAAAGTGCAACAGAAATATGATGGCATTATAAGTAAATGTTAATAATAAGAATCAAATTGTTAAATTACCCTGACCACAGGTTGGGTACGAAATCCCAGCAGTTGGGATCCCAACAGTCAGGAGACTGACAGCTGGATCCCAACACTCCCGAATCCCGACACATCCTTGTATTTTCTCCCACTCCCTAATCCTACCCTACCCCAACCCTCCCGCAGTCTTACCATAACTTCCTCCTCTAGCATCCTAGATCCTAACATTCCCCCATCACAGCCTAACCCTAACCTCTCCCACTCCTGCAACCTAATCCTCCTCCTAGTGCCTAATCCCAACCCCAGTTCTTACCGCAGGGATGTGTTGGGATTCTGGCTATTAGGATCCTGTTGTCAGTCTCTAGAGGTGTCATATTTATAGCAGCATCAACAAGATGACACATTCCATAATTTCTCCCTTGGATACTGAATGTCAAGGTGATGCAGTGCATATACCACCCCACCTGTCCTGCACGGTGTTATACAATTGAATGGGACTGTTAAATCATGAGAATGTGGCAACCATAAAAGCATTTTTGATGTTGTTTACATCATTTGATGTATTTTCACTTTTACAAAAGGTTCTAGCATAATCCATCTAAGATGTGTTTTATTTATTGGTTGCAAAAATTAGATGATTTATCACCCAGTGGTAAAATATCATTGTTTTTATCTTTGGGAATAATTCTACAACAAATATACATGTATTGAGAACAGTTCCACAACCACTTGGTAAATATTTACGAAGTGCTGATTTGAGAGGTACCAAAGACCAGTAATGAAGTCAGAATATATATTATCAAGAGATAGTTTCTTGGCTCCTAAACAACCTTTCACACTGAAATCCTGGTTCAGGACCTGCCTGTAATTCTATGTGTGATGGGCTTCAGGTCAGCATTTTAATGGTTTCACTATACATGCTGTCAGTGTGATTGGCAGCTTTATTAGCACTGGGTAAATTTATCTTTACTTCTCTAAAAAGGGTCATCTTTAAGTCAGCTCTGCTCAGACAATTTTATACATTTTGTTAATCTTTCTAATTTAAAAAAAGTGCATTTTAGTTTTGTTACCAATGTGCATATCTATTATTTGTTATATCTACATGACATTTGTAATTCATTTTCAACTTGATTTTTCCTTTAAAAAATCGTGCAAATGTTTTGTGTAGTTCTGTGTCAGACTTCTATTAAGGCAAGAAATACTGTAGATTAGTTATTTAGATGTCTCTTAAAATATCATAATTAAAAGTTATTTATTTATGAGAAGCTCAAAAGTTCTTCTAGCTAATCTTCATGAAACTAGGACAAAATCAACATTAACATTTTTAGCCCACATCCAAATGGCACTATTCACTGAATAGGAAACAAAGCATTAAGTAAAAGCAAATATGGGAAAATTGAATATCATATTTAATGTAATTTTTCCTTACTGGACATGAACTAGATGAAAGGACAGGAACTTAAATGATGGCTTTCCCATCTATGTCAAGTGTAAATTGGAAAGAGCGACAAAATATATTGGGGAGGTAGACCATGATACTGTATGTGCCAGTCCAGATAGAAATATATAACTATTAAAGATGTGCGGCGGGCACTTTTCGTGTTTTGTGTTTTGGTTTTGGTTCAAATTCCCTGCTCGTGTTTTGTTTTTGGATTAGTTTTGCCAAAACCACCCTTTCGGTTTTTGGTTTTGGATCTGGATGATTTTTGAAAAAAACTAAAACAACTAAAATCACAGAATCTGGGGGTAGTTTTGATCCTACGGTATTATTAACCTCAATAACATTCATTTCCACTCATTTTTTAAGTCTATTCTGAAAACCTCACACCTCACAATATTGTTTGTAGGCTAAAAGGTTGCATCGAGGTGCCTGTATGACTAAGTTAAATGACACAAGTGTGCGGCAGAAACACCTGGCCCATCTAGGAGTGGCACTGCAGTGTCAGACAGGAGGGCAGATAAAAAAAGGCCCCAAACAGCACATGATGCAAAGAAGAAAAAGAAGTGCACCGAGGTTGCTGTATGGCTAAGCTAAGCGACACAACCACATGTCCCAACTAGTAGTGGCTGAATGTCAAAAGTGGCCCGTAATTTTTCAGTCCACTGACAGCATCTCCTGCACACCGCTGTAATTTTTCAAAAATTCTGGAATTGGTGGACTTATACGGCAGTACCCCTGGACTAATACAGCCGTACCCCTGGACTTAAACGGCAGTGTCAGACAGGAAGGCACTTTAAAAAACCATGCCCCAAACAGCACATGATGCAAAGATGAAAAAGATGTGCACCAAGCTTGCTGTGTGACTAAGCTAAGCGACACAAGTGTGTGGCACAAACACCTGGCCCATCTAGGAGTGGCACTGCAGTGGCAAACAGGATGGCACTTAAAAAAACGAGGCCCCAAACTGCACATCATGCAAAGAAGAAAAAGAGGTGCAATGAGGTAGATGTATGATTAAGCTAAGCGACACAAACAATTGGCCCATCTAGGAGTGGCACTGCAGTGTCAGACAGGATGGCACTTAAAAAAAAATAGTACCCAAACAGCACATCATGCCAAGAAGTAAAAGAGGGCAATGAGGTAGCTGTATGACTAAGCTAAGCGACACAAGTGTGTAGCACAAACACCTGGCCCATCTAGGGCTGGCACTGCAGTACCACTGCACTAATGGCGGATACCGGAAGCACGTCTAACACCAGTAAAGTTGTTATGGCCTCAGTAATCCGCTTTGCAACAGGGTATATATATTAGAGATGTGCGGCGGGCACTTTTCGTGTTTTGTGTTCTGGTTTTGGTTCTAATTCCACTTTTATGTTTTGATTTTGGCTTGGTTTTGCCAAAACCACCCTTTCGTGTTTTGGTTTTGGTTTTGGATCTGGATGATTTTTAAAAAGAACATAACAAACAGCTAAAATCACAGAAATTGGGGGTAATTTTGCTCCTACGGTATTATTAACCTTAATAACAATCCTTTCCACTCATTTCCAGTCTATTCTGAACACCTCAAAATATTGTTTTTAGGCCAAAAGGTTGCACCGAGGTTGCTGGATGACTAAGCTAAGCGACACAAGTGGACAACACAAACACCTGGCTCATCTGGGAGTGGCACTGCAGTGTCAGACAGGATGGCAGATATAAAAAAAGGCACCAAACAGCCCATCATGCAAAGAAGAAAAAGAATTGCAATGAGGTAGTTGTATGACTAAGCCAAACGACACAAACAATTGGCCCATCTAGGCGTGGCACTGCAGTGGCAGACAGAAGGGCAGATATCAAAAAAAGGCCCCTAACAGCACATGATGCAAAGAAGAGAAAAAGGTGCACAAGGCTGCTGTGGGCCTAAGCTAGGCGACACAACCACCTAGCCCAACTAGTAGTGTCAAGCGGTGGCTGAATGTCGAGAGTGGGCCGCAATTGTTCGTTCCACTGACAGCATCTCCAGCACGCTCCAGTCACTTTTAAAAAAATTCTACAATTAGTGGACTTATACAGAAGTACCCCAGGACTAATACAGCAGTACCCCTGGACTCATACAGCAGTGTCACACAAGATGGCACTTTTCAAAAACTAGGCCCCAAACAGCACCTCATGCAAATATGTCGAAGAGGTGCAATGAGGTAGCTGTATGACTAAGCCAAGCGACACAAACAATTCCAACTGGAATTATACTTCCAAATCACTGGAATTAATTGGCAAGATCACTGTAATTAATAATTTTAAATCACTGAAATTAATTGGCAAAATCACTGTAATTATATGTCCAAATCACTGGAATTAAATGTCAAAATCTCGCTATTGCCTGCCTAGTGAAGTGGAATCTAGATGGGATTTGGTACAGGGGACACAATACCTCCATCAATTGTCTAAATTCTACTGCACTAATGGCGGATACCGGGCGCACGTCTAACACCAACATAAGTGTCTAGGCCTCAGTTATGAGGGCTTTTTTATGAACATAGGCCAGGGCCTCAGCCGTTCCTTGCCACTCCGTGTCGTAAATGGCATATTGGCAAGTTTACGTTTCTCCTCAGACCATTTAAATTTCTTTTAATATATTATACTATACTTATACTATATTATACTATATTTAATATATTATACGCCAGTACCACTGTAATTATACGGCAGGATCACTGGACCTATACGCCTGTACCACTGTAATTATACGGCAGGATCACTGGATTTATATGGCAGTACCGCTGGACATATCCAGCAGTACCGCTGGACATATACGGCAGTATCAATGGACATATACAGCAGGATCACTGGACTTATATGGCAGGATCACTGCAATTCTACGACCTCCTGTCTGATGTGACGCCTTGGCCTCCTCGGCCATCTACGCTTTGACATGCCAATTAATGTCATAAACCTCTTACGGCATGTCTCAAAGGTGCAGCACATTGGCCCCTCTGCGTTGACAGCTGTGATGGCGCCCTGCCAGAAGGCACTCTTCCTCCGGGAGGATACCTTGGCTGCATCACGGCCAAACAGCTGGCGGTGAAGCCTCATCAGCTCAGTCACCAGGGTCATGTTCTCCGCATATGTGAACTTCACATTGCAGCCGGTCACGGTCCTTGCGCGCTGACAAAGCCCCTCCTCACTCTCCTCCGCAGAAGAGATGCGCTTCTCCACCCCCAGCTCCTCACCCTCCCTAACCTCACTAACCTCACTCTCAGACATGACAGAAAACACAAACCCCACTTAACACTGAAAAAATATAAAAAAACACACTCCTCTCCTTCCAGCACACAACACACACAGCACACAGACCACACACACACACACACACACACACACACACACACACACACACACACACACACACACACACACACACACATAAACACTGACAATAGACTGAACTTAAATGAAAAAGGACAGAAAAAAAGACAGACTTAAAAACAACAGCACTAGAATAAATACAAGACCACTAACACACACTATACAACTCACAGAAATCACCAACAACCTCCTAATACTCTCCAAAACTCACCAACTCCTCTACACACCTCTCTCTCACCACCCCTCTAGCTAAACCCACAAGGTTCATGGGGGTTTGGGTCGTATTTATAGGTCTGTGCCAAGACACTCCCATGTATAGTATGCCACTTTCAACCAATCACGCAAATATTACGAATCTTGCGTAATCGTCCGAGATTCAATGAATACGTACGCATTTACACAATACGAACCGAAGCAAAAAAAAAAATGGCCATTTTTGGTAGAGTTTGTAGTTGTACAATACAGATGGAAAACATGGATGAAAATACGAATGGTTATGAATGGATACACCATCGGAAAATATGAATTACACAAACTTGGCAACTTAGTAAATTTGGTATCCGAATTCCAGAGAAAACAACAAAAACACGAACGATGTCATTCGAGATTAAACTCGAATGACATTGAATCAAAATCGGCAGTTTTGTAAATTTACCCCTTAGTCTCCAAATCTAGTTCTTACTTCTAGGTCTTTCCCCAACCCTCCATGCTAGAAATCTGTAACAACCTCTCCTGAGCTTTTTGGGAACATCATCTTAATCTAATCACTTCTGAGGTAGATACAGATGTAGCCATGTTCATTGCACCTGCAGCATGGCCACACAGGCACAAAAGACGTGCCATGATGCGGGTGCAGCAGCCCGATGTATTTCCCATGGCTGCACATGGATGAACACGAGCATGTCATAGTACACGGGCAAACTAGCTGCGCCAGCTTTGCCGCAACTATGATACACAAAGCTCAGCGTGGATACATCTATAAAAAAAGTCAGACTTGGTCTGGCTAAGTGTGCTACCCTGGCAGGACTGGTTACAGGTTATGTTTTATACTGGACTAGCCAGATCCAGTCTGGAGGAGCAACTAATCATAGGGGGAACATTTTGTAGCATTTTAAAAAGAATGGGTCTAAAGCACTGTTGGGTTCTTATCAGAAGCAATGGTCACAATAAAATAGACCTGTGTCTGTCTGCAGATCGTAGAGGTGAACAGCCTAGCATTCTGAGCCAAGGAAAGAAGTTATTCAACCAAATGTTACATAAATGCCATTTGTTCTCGATGGCAGTTTCATAAGAGTGAATCTAGCACTGATATAGAGCAACCCTAGCTCAGGGTCATGACAATGTATGTAATATGGGGGCTAATTCAGACCTGATTGGCGCTGGGCATTTCTGCACAGCAGCAATCAGGTATGAACTGCACATGCGCTGTCGCCGCAGTGCGTCAGCGCATGGCAGACAGCCAACCGCATCCCCCACATGTTAGTGTGACTGATCGTAGATGTGCTAAATTTAGCACATCTACAATAAGGTCTGAAATTGAATTAGCCCCTTGGTGCGCTGTGTTCAACACAAGAAATTGAGAAAAGTTCTTCTCGCTCAACATAGAAGGACTGTTAGAATTTCTGCTCTGTTATCGTCCACTACACTCTGGGGTGCAGGATGCATCATGCCATTGATCACATGCATAGCGGTATTCATTACTGTCATATGCATGTAGATTTAAGCAAAGAACAGCTCTCCTGTGGAATCGGTCAGCGCATGCGCAAGCACATAAGACACCAGGAGGTATCATTTTGGATCTTACTCCTCTCACAGATTGTTTTTGTGAAAAGAAGCCAATATGCTTCTAGTATGCAATGCATCTATAGATGGTCTAAGCTCTGGAATTTCACTTTTGCGAAGATTGTTGCATTTGAGGAAGGTGGTCAAACTTCTAAAAACGTAATTTTCTGAGGTTAGACAGCATTTTTGTCATTGATACATCCAGGCTGTGAGCAGTGGTGCTTAGGGGGGAGGAATTATATTTTTTAATACTGCAAAGGTCCCTGTTGATTATGACTATCATCTGCACAGATCAATATACCAGTCCTCTAGCCTCCATGAGAGATACACTACTATCTTAATAGACCCAGGGATGACACAGAAAGGTGATTGTACGTTTCCTCTCCAAATATGCAATCTTCAACAGCTGGTTCAAATAAACTGTATTGTGATTCAGGATTTTTATCTTCAGTCTTTCAATCCATAAAAGTATCTCCATTTCTAGCCTCAGCTTGTTGTTCCTTTACAGTTCTGAAGGAACATTATTATCTTGGTCACCAATTCTGAAACCTGTTCAATGGATTTCCTTCCATGATACATAACTGTCCATGGCTTTCCACCTTGCTACTGACCTTGGGGGTCATTCAGACCCGATCGCTGCTGTGCGTTTTTGCTCAGCAGCGATCTGATATGAACTGCGCATGCGTATGCACCGCAATGAACAGGCGCGAGGTCTCCCCAGCGTCGGGAAGTGCAGGACAGCGACGGGATGGCCGAAGAAAGTGATCGCACCGGCGATCACAAGAAGATTGACAGGAAGAGGCCGTTTGTGGGTGTCAACTGACCATTTCCTAGGAGTGTCTGGAGAAACGCAGGCGTGTCCAGCCGTTTAAGGGGAGGGTTCCTGATGTTAGCTTCGGTCCGGATCATCACACTGGAAGAGTAAGTCCTGAGCTGTGCAGAGACTGCACAAACTTTTATTTGTGCAGCTCTCTGCACATGCATTCGCACCCCTGCACAGCGATTACCCCCTCCCCTTGTAGGTGACGACTACCTGGTTGCAGCAATGCTAAAAAATGCCTGCTTGCGACCATGTCTGAATTAGGCCCCTTTTACAATCCATGTGCAGTTGTGAAAACTGGTGATAATGTTTCATCACTCTTTCCCATATTCCTCTCTTTCCTTTTATCATACTATGGCCCAGATTTATCAAGCCTTGGAGAGAGATAAATAGCACTGTGATACAGTACCAACCAATCAGCTCCTAATTGTAATTTTTCAAACCCAGCCTGTAACATGTAAGTTAGGAGCTGATTGGCTGGTACTTGATCTCCGAGGCTTGAAAAAAGGGGACCGATACTTGTCTTACGTGCATCCTTTTTTCACATCTTATCTGTTACTACCTTCATGAACATATCCTGTCACTGCTTCAACCCACCCACCTGCCACCTCAACTGCTTAGCCTCCACCTCCTCTGCTAAATTCTGGGGCTGCTAAACCCCCCTTTTTCAGGAAGCTATATCCCCTTACAATACATACAATATTGAAAATACTGGACTGATAATACAGCAAAGTCCAAGGTACATGTGCAAGGATGGCCTTTTATTTCCTGTCCCTGCACCCGACAGGGGTAGATTAGCCTATTTATTCCCACAGTAATGAGGTGGGAATTGAAAAAAATAGGCATCAGTTGTAGCACCTGATTCCAAGTTAATTTTGTAGGCACAGACTCTCAGTTTTGCTATACAAAGCTAATTTAGAGATGTGCAGCGGGCATTTTTCGTGTTTTGTGTTTTGGTTTTGGATTCGGGTCCGCAGTCGTGTTTTGGATTCGGACGCGTTTTAGCAAAACCACCCTTTCGGGTTTTGGATTCTGATGTGCTTTGGATTTGGGCGATTTTTAAAAAAACCTCAAAAACAGCTAAAATCATAGAATTTGGGGGTAATTTTGATCCTATAGTATTATTAACCTCAATAACCATAATTTCCACTAATTTACAGTCTATTTTGAACACCTCACACCTCACAATATTATTTTTAGTCCTAAAATTTGCACCAAGGTCACTGGATGACTAAGCTAAGCAACCCAAGTGGGCGGCACAAACACCTGGCCCATCTAGGAGTGGCACTGCAGTGTCAGACAGGATGGAACTTAAAAAAATAGTCCCCAAACAGCACATTATGCAAAGATAAATAAAAAAAGAGGTGCAAGATGGAATTATCCTTGGGCCCTCCCACTCACCCTTATGTTGTATAAACAGAACATGCACACTTTAACAAACCCACCATTTCAGCGACAGGGTCTGCCACACAACTGTGGCTGAAATGGGCCCCCACCAAAAAAAAAGCAATCAATCTCTCCTTGCACAAACTGGCTCTACAGAGGCAAGATGTCCACCTCATCCTCATCATCCGATTCCTCACCCCTTTCACTGTGTACATCCTCCTCCTCACAGAGTATCAATTCATCCCCACTGGAATCCACCATCACAGGTCCCTGTGTACTTTCTGGAGGCAATTGCTGGTAAATGTCTCCACGGAGGAATTTATAATTCATTTTGATGAACATCATCTTCTCCACATTTTCTGGAAGTAACCTCCTACGCCGATCGCTGACAAGGTGACCGGCTGCACTAAACACTCTTTCGGAGTACACACTGGAAGGGGGGCAACTTAGGTAAAATAAAGCCAGTTTGTGCAAGGGCCTCCAAATTGCCTCTTTTTCCTGCCAGTATAAGTACGGACTGTCTGACATGCCTACTTGGATGCTGTCACTCATATAATCCTCCACCATTCTTTCAATGGTGACAGAATCATATGCAGTGACAGTAGACATGTCAGTAATCGTTGGCAGGTCCTTCAGTCCGGACCAGATGTCAGCACTTGCTCCTGACTTTAATTCAGATTTTTGGGCCATTTTACTTAACTTTTGCTTTTTGGATTTTACATGCTCTCTGCTATGACATTGGGCATCGACCTTGGCAGACAACGTTGATGGCATTTCATCGTCTCTGCCATGACTAGTGGCAGCAGCTTCAGCACTAGGTGGAAGTGGATCTTGATCTTTCCCTATTTTACCCTCCACATTTTTGTTCTCAATTTTTTAATGTGTGGAATTATATGGCAGTAATATATCTTGAATTAGACAGCAGTAATGTCTGGCATTAGATACCACTAGATAGATACCAGATACCACTGTGACTGGAATGATGATGACCTATGCACAGTGACAGGACACTACCACAGCACCCTACAGCATCAAGATGCAGCACAAGACATTGAGCACTGACCAGTGATACTGAGCACTGATGATACTACTGAGCACTGATACTGATCACTGATGATACTACTGAGAACTGACACTGAGCAGCACGATGCAGCACAAGACACTATACTAGTATTAGTAATGTAGTATTACTGAGCACCACAAGACAATGAGCAGTGATACTGAGCACTGATGAAACTACTGAGCACTGATACTGAGTAGCACGATGCAGCACAAGACACTGTACTAGTATTAGTAATGTAGTATTACTTAGCACCACAAGACAATGAGCCGTGATACTGAGCACTGATGATACTACTGAGCACTGATACTGAGCAGCACGATGCAGTACAAGACACTATACTAGTATTAGTAATGTAGTATTACTGAGCACCACAAGACAATGAGCAGTGATACTGAGCACTGATGATACTACTGATCACTGATACTGAGCACTGATGATACTACTGAGAACTGACACTGAGCAGCACAAGACACTGTACTAGTATTAGTAATGTAGTATTACTGAGTACCACGATGCAGCACAAGAAAATGAGCAGTGATACTGAGCACTGATGATTCTACTGAGAACTGACACTGAGCAGCACGATGCAGCACAAGACACTGTACTAGTATAAGTAATGTAGTATTACTGATCACCACAATGCAGCAGAAGACAATGAGCAGTGATACTGAGCACTGATGATACTACTGAGAACTGACACTGAGCAGCACGATGCAGCACTAGACACTGTAGTAGTATTAGTAATGTAGTATTGCTGAGCAGCACAATGCAGCACAAGACAATGAGCAGTGATACTGAGCACTGATGATACTACTGAGAACTGACACTGAGCAGCACAAGACTCTGTACTAGTATTAGTAATGTAGTATTACTGAACAGCAGAAGACAATGAGCAGTGATACTGAGCACTGATGATACTACTGAGAACTGACACTGAGCAGCACGATGCAGCACTAGACACTGTAGTAGTATTAGTAATGTAGTATTGCTGAGCACCACAATGCAGCACAAGACAATGAGCAGTGATACTGAGCCGTGATGATACTACTGAGAACTGACACTGAGCAGCACAAGACACTGTACTAGTATTAGTGTGCAGCACAAAAGCTCTCTGGAATTGTCACCCCCCCCCCCCCCCCCCCAGATATCACTGTGACTAGAATGATGATGACCGATGCACAGTCACAGGACACTACTACCACAGCACCCTATAGCAGCAAGATGCAGCACAAGACACTGTACTAGTATTAGTAATGTATTACTGAGCAGCACAATGCAGCACAAGACAATGAGCAGTGATACTGAGCACTGATGATACTACTGAGAACTGACACTGAGCAGCATGATGCAGCACAAGACACTGTACTAGTATTAGTGAGCAGCACAAAAGCACTCTGGAATTGTCACCCCCCCCAGATACCACTGTGACTGGAATGATGATGACCGATGCACAGTCACAGGACACTACTACCACACACCCTACAGCAGCAAGATGCAGCACAAGACACTGTACTAGTATTACTGAGCAGCAGCAGAAGACAATAAGCACTGATACTGAGAACTGACACTGAGAGAACGTAGCCACATCCTCTCTGTACTCTCTACAATGCCCAATTGAAAAGGGCGGCAAAGCGTGGGTCTTTATATGGAATCCGAATCTCGTTTTGCCTTGTTCGGGTTTTCGGAGTCAGGCGGGAATAACCGAGCTGGGTTCGGAACCGTGTTTGACACGTGGAGTTCGGGGGGGGGGGGGGGGAGTACGGTTCTCGGCGCACCGAACCCGCTCATCTCTAAAAGCAATTATTATAGTTTTGCTTATATAGTACAACGATAATAGGCAGCACATTTCCATAGAATAATGAATCCTTCACATCAGTCAATGGGGCTAATTCAGACCTGATCGCACAGCAGCGATCAGGTTTGAAGTGCGCCGGTGCATGGCAGATAGCAGACGGCTGCCTTAGCCCTGCGATCGCCTTTGCCTGATTGACAGGCAGAGGCGGTCGCTGGGCAGATGGGGGCAGGCCTGCGCTGGCTGGGAGCTACTTCTACAGTAGTACAAAAACATTACCGCTGTACGACGGGGTAGGGCCTGACATGCGGGGTGGACTTTCTCTGTGTTGGCTGTCCCCCTGCATGTCAGGCAGGAGCGGATTTACCGCTAGGTAACCAAAGCAGCCACCTAGGGCCCGACGGGTTCCAGGGGGCCTGGCCAGTGCCGAATTGCCTAGCAGTAAATTCGCTACTGCTCCCACGCCTTTACCACTTCTCCTGCCAACAGCCACCGTAGATGGTAATGCCCCCGCTCCCATGGCAACCACTGACAATAGCTCAGACCTGATCGCACAGCAGCGATCAGGTTTGAAGTGCGCCGGTGCATGGCAGATAGCAGACGGCTGCCTTAGCCCTGCGATCGCCTTTGCCTGATTGACAGGCAGAGGCGGTCGCTGGGCAGGAGGGGGCAGGCCTGCGCTGGCTGGGAGCTACTTCTACAGTAGTACAAAAACATTACCGCTGTACGACGGGGTAGGGCCTGACATGCGGGGTGGACTTTCTCTGTGTTGGCTGTCCCCCTGCATGTCAGGCAGGAGCGGATTTACCGCTAGGTAACCAAAGCAGCCACCTAGGGCCCGACGGGTTCCAGGGGGCCTGGCCAGTGCCGAATTGCCTAGCAGTAAATTCGCTACTGCTCCCACGCCTTTACCACTTCTCCTGCCAACAGCCACCGTAGATGGTAATGCCCCCGCTCCCATGGCAACCACTGACAATAGCAACCTCCTCACCCCTGCTAGATGCTGCTGCTGTGCACAATAGGACCCCTCCACACTGTCTCTCACTGTCACCCTCTCCCTGTCACCCACTGCCTGTCCGTCTCTCACTATCTCTCCGTCACCCACTGCCTCCCCTTTGCCTCTCCCCTGCGTGACTATATACCCATCACCCTGTCTCTCCTCTCACCCTCTGCCTCTCCAAGGTATCACCATCTACCCATCATACAAATACAGCATTCTTTTTCAGGCCATGACCCTTGTTGTTATGTCATGCCCTTGTTGTGGGGCCACGCCCACTTTATTGGGAGCATACAATACGCCCCCCCGCCCGTAATTTTCTCCTGGATCTGCCCCACCTGCATTTATAGTATTTTTTTCATGGACATTTATAGTCCGCCAGGACAGCGGTCTATTACTCAGTTGGCTACAGGCCTGGCAAAAAGGGGGGACATAAGGGACCCCCTTACTGGGCCCTGAGTTTCAAGGGGGCCCCAATGTTCTTCCTACCTCTATGACTGTTATCACCCAGTTTGTTATTGTTATTTCAAATTGTAAAGCGCAACGGAATTTGCTGCGCTATATAAGAAACTGTTAATAAATAAATAATAATAAATAAATACCCCTCCACAAAATAAATATATTGTCAATGTAACACCCAAAATAAACAAACTTGTCACCAAATACGAAAATACTTATATCCTTCCCAAATTTGGTGACAAGTTTGTTTATTTTGGGCATTACATTGATGTTATATTTATTTTGTGAAGGGGTACGAAGGATGAGTTCCATGGAATGGTTCAGTACCTTAACTCAGTTGATAGTTCTATTCACTTCACCTATCAAATACATCATGATTCTATGAATTTTCTTGATGTGACTATGTTTCGAGAACACAACCATCTGGGATCCACCTTGTTTCGCAAACAGACTGACCGCAACACATTGCTGTTTGCTACCAGCCACCACCCGGACAGTCTTAAAGAAAGTATGCCAATCTCGCAATTTCTACGCGTGTTGCGCAACAACTCCTCGACAACCATTGCTGAACAACTCTCTGAGATGTATGAAAGGTTTCTGGCACGAGGGTACTCACCAAAAGTGATCTCTAGATGCCTTAAGAAAGTGAAGGTCAAATACAACAATATTGGTCATATGCCTGCCACAGTATTCGATCCTAGTCAGCTTATCTTCACGTCGACTTTTGATACTCATGCAAGGGCTGCTGAAAAAGCCATCAAAAAGCATTGGCCCATAGTTGCAACAGATGCCAAATTGGAAGGCCTAAGCCAAAGACCTCCTATGCATTCCTACCGTAGAGGGCCTAATCGACGACAGTTGCTGATGCGTCCAACCTTACAACCACAAAAAGCCAATTCAACATGGTTGACGATGAGAAAAACAGGCTGCTTTCGCTGTCCTGACTGTACAACATGCAGGTCAATGATGAGTGGATCTTCGTTTGTCCATCCGCATAGTGGAAAACAGATCCCCATCAAGTATAAGCTCTCGTGTAAGTCTGAGTTCGCTATCTACATCATCATCTGTCCATGTGGGCTGTATTACGTTGGACTCACTACGCGGGTGTTTCCGCGAATGCATGGCGAACCATCATTATTCCATCCGACAGGCACTACAGACCAACAAAACCGACAAACCAGTAGCAAAACACTGGTTACAATACAAGCAATCAGTATCTAATCTTAAATGTATGCTGATAGACCACATCCCTCCTTCTATCCATGGAGGTGATAGGGAACTAAAGCTCAAACGACGTGAATCATGGTGGATCTTTGAGTTAGAGACACTTACCCCACAAGGTTTAAATGAAGCAAACCCATATGGGATTTTTCTATAATGATTCTTATATGTGTTTCCCGTGTTTCTTCTTTTTTTGTTTTGTGTTCTCTGTTTATAGTTTACTATATACCTCCAGTTGAGTCCTTGGTCTTTTTATGTTCATCTATATTTGGCCTAGTGTGTGTGGGTGTCTGCGGGCCTGACAGATACCAGCCGTAATTACGGCTGTTATGCCAGACCTGTCCTACATTACATGACACTGCCGACCATCTAGTTCTAAAAAAAATAGTTTTTATAAGTGAGCTTTTTATGAAATACTATTAAAAGTTATGTTTTATTTTAGTTAGATAGTATTACATGGTATTAAATGTGCCAT
The DNA here is from genome assembly GCF_028390025.1 of Pseudophryne corroboree. Classification (NCBI taxonomy): domain Eukaryota; kingdom Metazoa; phylum Chordata; class Amphibia; order Anura; family Myobatrachidae; genus Pseudophryne; species Pseudophryne corroboree. The sequence continues at coordinate 287,002,164 of NC_086449.1, forward strand.
CATCGGTCTGAGTATCTGATCAGCACACCGTCTATGGGCCAATCACGTGACATATTGTGTATCCCTTTAAACATTTTTCTTGTGCGCAGGATTATTAGTACAATGACGGGCGTCCGCCGCTTCCATGACAACGGACAGCTATGCAAGACGGCTGGACGTCACTTCCGCCCCTGCAAAGCATGTCCGTCAGAAGTATCTGCCTCACTCACCTCTCAGTCCATTGCTATAGCAGCGCACGTAATTTCCGCCCACTTCTGTCCAGCCATGAGTCACTTCCGCCCTTCGCGTGCATTCCACGGGCTGGTGGAACGCACGTGCACTTCCTGCTTCTCAATTAATGAGCTAATATGACATTTTTACTGTGTTCTGTGGCTTCGTTTTATACTATGTGCTTAGTATAAGTTCATAGTTTGGTTCATCTTATATGTTGAAGCCCTTAAGTGTCTATATGAGTCGTTCTATTGCATTGATGGTCTAACAGGAAGTGATATGTGGGTGTGTCTGACTAACTCAGATTGATGATGGTATAAATATCTGTGTGTGTGAGCTTGCTGAACATGCTGCACCTGGTGCCCTGTCACCAACAACACTGTTTTGTTGTCTTGACAAAGATCATTTGGATATGATCGAAACGTCGACCTGATGATGTACCAATAAAGGACCTTCTGACTTTCTTTTAAAAAATTGGTGAGTGCCCTCTTTCACAATAGACTATTATTTGGAGCTTACAATTCCTTGGAGTTGAGCACCATCGCATTGGATTCTACTTGTAAAGTTTCGTGCGGATGTTTAAAATTCTCATATATATATATATACACTGAATATATATATATATATATATATATATATATATACACTGAATATATATATATATATATATATATATATATAGCAAATAAACAGATGATGTGATGATACATTAAAGCTTGGTTGCTTTATTTATGCACTACTTACCACGTCTCTGAGTGCAGCTTCCTGTTTATTTGCTGCATGTGCTGGGGCGCAGACCCCTCAAAGAAGGCACCAGAGCATCTACAACAATTTATGGTTGGAGTGCCGGATCCTCTGCATGGATATATATATATATATATATATATATACGCCATATGTAGATATCTGGTACACAGGGTGAACAGTAGCAGCGTACTCAGGTGTCTTTCACAATAGTATAGATACACACACACACCTCTTTCACTTACACACACATGCCTCTTTTCCTTGCATACACACATGCCTTTTTCACTTAAAACTAGAGATGTGCACCGGAAATTTTTCGGGTTTTGTGTTTTGGTTTTGGATTCAGTTCCGCAGCCATGTTTTGGATTCGGACGCGTTTTGGCAAAACCTCCCTGAAAATTTTTTGTCGGATTATGGTGTGTTTTGGATTCGGGTGTTTTTTTTTCAACAGCCCCTCAAAAACAGCCTAAATCATAGAATTTGGGGGTCATTTTGATCCTATAGTATTATTAACCTCAATAACCACAATTTCCACTCATTTCCAGTCTATTCTGAACACTTCACACCTCACAATACTATTTTTAGTCCTAAAATTTACACCGAGGTCGCTGGATGACTAAGCAAAGCGACCCAAGAGGGCGGCACAAACACCTGTCCCATCAAGGAGTGGCACTGCAGTGTCAGACAGGATGGCACTTCAAAAAATTGGCCCCAAACAGCACATGATGCAAAGAAAAGAAAAAAACTTCACTGTGGTAGCTGGATGGCTAAGCAACACAAACACCTCAATATCACAGGAATTATTTGTTCTTAATAATGGTACTATTGGTCCAAATCACTAGAAGAAAATAACAAAATCACTGGAATTATTAGTTCTAATCAATGGTATTATTGGTCCAAATCACTGGAAGAAAATGACAAAATCACTAGAATTATTCGTTCTAATCAGTGGTATTATTTGTTCAAATCACTGGAAGAAAATGACAAAATCACTGGAATTATTCGTTCTAATCAATGGTATTATTGGTCCAAATCACTGGAAGAAAATGACAAAATCACTGGAATTATTCGTTCTAATCAATGATATTATTGGTCCAAATTACTGGAAGAAAATGGAATGGATGAATACTTGCAGTGACACAGAGCTGCAAGATACAGCAATGGCCTACTGTACACAACTATATACTGTTGGGTCACCAAAATGCTGCACTGTAATACTATATATACTGCTCACAAAAATGCTGCACAGATATGGAATGGATACTTGCAGTGACACAGAGCTGCAAGATACAGCAATGGCCTACTGTACTGTACTACTATAAGTATAATGATATACTGGTGGTCCCCAGTCCTCAAAATAAAGCACACTGAGCACAGATATTTGCAGCACACTGAGCACAGATATGGAGCATTTTCAGGCAGAGAACGTAGATATTTTCAGCACACTGAGCACAGATATTTGCAGCACACTGAGCACAGATATTTTCAGCACACTGAGCACAGATTACGGAGCTTTTCAGGGAGAGAACGCAGCCATGTCCCCTCCGTTCAATCTCCAATGCACGAGTGAAAATGGCGGCGACACGCGGCTCTTTATATAGAATACGAATCTCGCGAGAATCCGACAGCGGGATGATGACGTTCGGAGAACCAAACCCGCTCATCTCTACTTAAAACACACACACCTCTTTCACTTACACACACACACACACACACACACACACACACACACACACACACACACCTTTTTTACTAACTCACACGCCTCTTTCACTTGCAGACATGCCTCTTTCACTTACACACACGCCTTTTTCACTTACACACACACACACACACACACACACACACACACACCTCTTTCACTAACTCACACGCCTCTTTCACTTACACACACACCTCTTTCACTTTTTCACTTACACACACATGCCTTTTTCACTTACACACAATTACACACACACACACACACACACACACACACACACACACACATCACTTTCACTTACACACAATTACACACACATGCCACTTTCACTTACACACACACACACACACACACACACACACCACTTTCACTTACACACACATACCACTTTCACACAATTACACACACACATCACTTTCATTTACACACACATTTACACAAACACACATGCCTCTTTCACTTACACACACACACACACATGCCACTTTTACTTACACACAATTACACACATACACACACCTCTTTCACTTAAACACACAACTTTCCTTTAAAAACACAGACATACACACTTCATTTCATTCACACACACACACACACACACACACACACACACACACACACACACACACACACACAATGCAGCAGCTTGCACAATGCAGCAGTGGTGCCAGTGCCTACCTGTTGCTATCCTCATGATGGAGGAAGAGAGAGCATCAGCCAGCTAGCTCTATTGGATGTCCTGTGACCAGCTGTGCACTGGAGCTCCCCCTAGCTGCAGCCAGCTGTTAGCTGAGCTCTCTCTGTGCATATGAGGAGGCAGCTGCTGCTGCCATGTCACGACAGTGACACAGCTCCTCCATTCACTCCAGTCAGATGCGGCGATGGATTGTCGGGTGGGAGGCAATGGAGAAGTGCCCCCTGCAGTTCAGGAGCCCAGCGGCTGCTGACTCCATTGCCTCCCACAGTTCTGCCACTGCATGGAAACTATATGATGCCTTATGCAAGTATCAATAAAATGCATTGCTGCAATATTATAGTAAGTTTTTTTTATTTGATACTTTGTTTTTGTTCTTATCTATCAATCATTTTTATACTTTGTGTTTTTATTCCTTACTGTGAAAAACTGCATTGTACAAAGAATATTCATTATCAAAAAAGTTAGACTTTGAGATTAACATTGTAACCAGGGCAGACTTGAGGGCCAATCCAGCAGCACTGCTGCACAAGGATGCCCCCTAACTGGAGGTGTAGTGTGGCTGCCACCCCAAAGCCTGGGACCGCTGACTGGTGAGCCTGGTGTCAATTGCCAGTTACTGGCAGCAACACATTCTCTGTAGCCAGTGATTACTTCTGGCCCAGGCAGTGCTGGGCTCTTCCGGGCAGCTCAGATGCAGTCCAGGCTGTGACCTATAAACTGCAACTCAGTGGTGTAACATCATAGCTCACACAGTCGCCTGCTGTCCTGCCCACATAGTGCAGTAGTAACTAAGGGGTCTATTCATTAAGCAATGAAAAGTGTGGAGAAGTGAGCAAGTGGAGAAGTTGCCCGTGGCAACCAATCAGTTGCTATGTATAATTTTACAGACTGCATTTTTTAAATGTAACCTCAACACTAAGTTCCCTGAGTCACTGAGGTGGCTGGGGCCAAGTGAGGAGTGCATTGGGAGTGCCTTTTTCCATTGTGTCTGCAAGTTTAAGTGGATGCAAGTCATGCAACTAGTTTTGCTGTGTGAGTCTGCAGGGCCGTCTCAACAGCAGTGTAGGCCCCTGGGCACAGCAATGCACTTGGCCCCCTACCCATCCTCCAGCGTTAGGGGTGGGGGTTGCTATCATTGGCAGTTTTGATGTCCCATGGGTGGTAGAGGGAGTTCTATCTTCCGCTCAGCATGTAGGACCTGGAGCAGTCATTTCTGCTAATTACTCCTTTACTGCACAGATGGGGAGGGAGAACACTAAACTGTAGAAGGGGGTAATGGGCTGAATGAAGGGGCCCTGGTACATGACTTCCAGGGTGGTAGGGGTGTTTAATACGTAGGGGAGGGGTGGATAGTGGAGTGGGCTTAATATTCATCATTTTCTGGTGGGAGGGCAGCTTGTTTGACTGCAGATATCGCTAGTTCCTGGAAACCGTTTTTTTTTTAGCTTTGAATGGGATTAAAAGAGAGCCCCACCTTACAGGAGGTACTGGGGACTTGGGGATCAGAGGTCAGGAGCCAAAGCAATCCACCAATGAAAATATAAAACTGCATATTAGGCATGAGGAGCTGGAGCAGGGACCAGCTGCTTGAAGGCTGATATCTCTGGTTCTGGGAATAGTAGAGGCAAGGTTCAAGTGTCTACCAAAAGGGGAGTGTCCCATCTTTTGGAGTATACCCTCAGAAAAACTGTATATCAGACAAAACCCAAGATATCTGGCTAGGAAGTGCAATTAACAGGCTTGGATGGGGACCACTGCCTTAAAGTCGATATCTCTGGTTCCCCAGGGCTGATTTTAAAAATCTGGTACCCCTGGAAAGAGGGGACCCTCAGCTATCAGTATAGGGCCCATATACTCCTGGGGCCCTTGGGCAAGTGTCCATTGAGCCTATACGAAAAGACGGCCCTGTGGGTCTGACAGGCAGGGCTGCCATCAGGGGTTAACTGCCGGGACTGCAGTACCGAGCCTGGACGAAGGGGGGGGTCCACCTGTGTAGCTTTGAACGAGGATCTGTATAGAAATATCCTCAACAAAATGGCTGCATCCATGGAGGAGACAAAAAAAACCCTGACAATATGGACGAGCCAATACATAGTAGAGATGTGCACAGGCCCATTTTTGCTGGGTTTGGTTCTTATTCATTGTCGGGTTTTTGTTTTGGATCCAGTTTTTGCCAAAACCGGCTCACGTGTTTTGGGTTTGGATCTGTATTTTTATTTATTTTTTTACAAAAATTGATAACCCCCCCCCCCAGCTAAAATCACAGAATCTGAGTCTTTTTTTGTTCCTACATTATTTTAACCCCTACAGCATTAATTTCCAGTCATTTCCAGTCAATTTTGATAACTTCACAGCTCACAATATTGTTTTCATCCAGTTTAGGTCAAAGGATGCAGCGAACTGACTGGTTACTAAGTGACAGAGCAGAGGTACAACCACACGTTGCAATACAGATTTGTCCTTAGGTCCTCCCTCATGTTGGATATATTAACCCCTTAAGTGATGATTTCCCCCCAAAAAAAACCTCGCAGAAATTGTTGAGTTTTTTGTATTGAGTGAATTAGGTGAAGAACATGAATTTAACCCTCTTCAAAATGATTTTAGTTAAAAAATAAGAAAAAACGATTTTTTTGATTTTTTTTTCTATATATTTTTTCAAACATCGGAAAATCTATCTGGATTGTGACCATCGGTACATCGGTAACATCGCGACCATCCTGGACAGCTCAGCTGCCAGGTACACAGGGGGGCTTGGGGGGTTAGTTTACACTTACCAGCGGCTCCTCTTGTCTGCAGCCGCTGGGGGTGGTGGATCCTGCCGTGCTGACCAATCAGCAATGATTGGCAGCACGGCAGACACAGGGGGAGGGTGCAGGGAGGCAGAGGGACCTTCTGGTTCCTCTGACAGCAGCAGCGGAGGGAAGGGAAACTTCCCTGCCGCTGCTAACACAGTTTATCTGACATCCTGTGCGACCAGGTCAGATAAAGCACTTGCAGGCATGGTCGCATCTGATGCGACCATGCCAGGCAAGTGATTAAAAAGGGCAATAGAACAATGTATCTTTTTTTTTTACTTCTATTTTGTGTGCAAAAGACTGCTCCCACTGCGGGGTATCACAGTGCTTATATGTATGCGAATAAGCCCAGCGGGGTAGTACAGTACAAAAAAGGATTAGTACAAACAATAGAACAAAATATCTTTTTTTTTTTTTACTGCTTTTTTTGCAATTGACTGCTCACTGGGGGTCATTCAGGTGCGGTTGGATTTGCTATAACTGCTGCTTACTCGGAAGCAGCAGTGATAGCACTGTGTGTAATTACAGCACGAGGGGTCTATTACATGCAGACCTCTTGCTGCACTAGTGATCTGAGCTGCATCCTAGGACGCAGCATTGGATCAAAGCACCCTTCATAGGGCGGCTTTCAGCACCAATGGTGCCACGTAAGCCGCCTGTAGCAGAGGCCAGGAAATCTTCATCCAAGATGGAGATCCCTGGCCTCTACCCAATGTGACACGCCGCTGTTTCTCCAAATGGTAGCAACATGTTTCTGTTTTTCCAAATGGTGCCATCACTGCCTCTGAAATGGCATCAGACTGTCAATCAATGACAGTCTAATGCCAGCCTGCTTCCTATGCCACAGGACTCATACGTGCACGTGCAAACGGGTCCTGTCCATGCGTAAAGTACTAAAAATCTGTACTTTGCGCTGATGGTCTCAGATGCAACCGCCCCTGAATCACCCTCGCACTTCAGGGTATTCGCAGTACTATTATATATGCAAACTACCCCAGTGGGGTAGTATCATACATAGAAGAAGTAGTACAAACAGTAGAACAATATTTTTTTTTTTAGTACTTTTTTCCCCCGCATATAACCACTCACACTGTGGGTATCACAGTGATTATATGTATGTGAACAAACGCAATAGGTTAGTACAATACACAGTATAAGTAATACAAATAATTAGATATGTGTGAGTTTGGTTTTACTCAGATTTACTCGGGGCTCGAAACGGCATCTTATTGGATCACGGATGTCACGCATTTTGGATAGCCAATAAGCAAAACCCAAAATACCGGATTAAATCCGAGTAAAACCAAACCCGCTCATCTCTACAAATAACAGCACAATATATCGTGTTTTTCGCAAGTGACTGCCCGCATTGCAGGGTATCACAGCACTTTTATGTATGCGCACAAACGCAGTGCGAGAGAGCGCATGCAGGTTGGAACAATATTTTTTTTTTTTTAAAACAGTTTTTTTTACTTTTTATTAACTTTGTAAAACTTTTTTCACAAATGACACTATGGCGTCACACCGCTTATAATTATTCTGAAAACAGTGGGATGTGGCCTATGGAGTCATAGTGCAGCACCAGTGTGACACACACAATGGGGTATATTTACTAAGCTCCCGATTTTGACCGAGATGCCGTTTTTTCATCAAAGTGTCATCTCGGTAATTTACTAAGCAATAATCACGGCAGTGATGAGGGCATTCGTAATTTTTTGGAAGTCCAACAAAAAAATTACGAATGAATACACCATCGGTCAAAACGCGGCTGTTTAACTATGAATCTCGGTAATTTACTAAGAAGTGCAAAGCAAAAAAAAAAAAAACACTGCCGTGAAAAATTACAACTCGTAAAAAAGTGCTAAAAAAAAACAGACCTGCTTTTTTAATCCGTGATTGTATAGGCATGCAGGGATCCATGAGATCCGTGCATGTATATCAGTGGGAAGGGGTGGGAAAGTGGTTATTTTCTTAAAAAAAATTGCGTGGGGTCCCCCCTCCTAAGCATAACCAGTCTCGGGCTCTTTGAGCCGATCCTGGTTGCAAAAATATGGGGGAAAAAATGACAGGGGTTCCCCCATATTTAAGCAACCAGCATCGGGCTCTGCGCCTGGTCCTGGTTCCAAAAATACGGGGGACAAAAAGAGTAGGGGTCCCCCGTATTTTTAAAACCAGCACCGGCCTCCACTAGCTGGACAGATAATGCCACAGCCGGGGGTCACTTTTATATAGTGCCCTGCGGCCGTGGCATCAAAAATCCAACTAGTCACCCCTGGCCGGGGTACCCTGGGGGAGTGGGGACCCCTTCAATCAAGGGGTCCCCCCCCAGCCACCCAAGGGACAGGGGTGAAGCCCGAGGCTGTCCCCCCCCATCCAATGGGCTGCGGATGGGGGGGCTGATAGCCTTTTGTGATAATGAAAAGATATTGTTTTTAGTAGCAGTACTACAAGGCCCAGCAAGCCTCCCCCGCATGCTGGTACTTGGAGAACCACAAGTACCAGCATGCGGCGGAAAAACGGGCCCGCTGGTACCTGTAGTACTACTACTAAAAAAATACCCCAAAAAAGACAAGACACACACACCGTGAAAGTAAAGATTTATTACATACATCCACACAAACATACATACAATCTTACCTTATGTTCACACGCAGGTCGGTCCTCTTCTCCAGTAGAATCCAAGGGGTACCTGTTGAATAAATTATACTCACCAGATCCAGGGTCCCAGGGTCCTCGGGGCAACCATTTGTAATCCAGGTACTTGAATAAAATAACAAAACGGATACCCGAGCCACGAACTGAAAGGGGCCCCATGTTTTCACATGGGACTCCTTTCCCCGAATGCCAGAAACCCACTCTGACTTCTGTCTAAGTGGGTTTCTTCAGCCAATCAGGGAGCGCCACGTTGTAGCACTCTCCTGATCGGCTGTGTGCTCCTGTACTGAGTGACAGGCGGCACACGGCAGTGTTACAATGTAGCGCCTATGCGCTCCATTGTAACCAATGGTGGGAACTTTCTGCCCTGCGGTTGACCTAAAGTGACGTCACCGCTGAGCAGAAAGTTCCCACCATTGGTTACAATGGAGCGCATAGGCGCTACATTGTAACACTGCCGTGTGCCGCCTGTCACTCAGTACAGGAGCACACAGCCGATCAGGAGAGTGCTACAACGTGGCGCTCCCTGATTGGCTGAAGAAACCCACTTAGACAGAAGTCAGAGTGGGTTTCTGGCATTCGGGGAAAGGAGTCCCATGTGAAAACATGGGGCCCCTTTCAGTTCGTGGCTCGTGTGTCCGTTTTTTTATTTTAATCAAGTACCTGGATTACAAAAGGATTCCCCGAGGAACCTGGGACCCTGGATCTGGTGAGTAGAATTTATTCAACAGGTACCCCTTGGATTCTACTGGAGAAGAGGACCGACCTGCGTGTGAACATAAGGTAAGTATGTATGTATGTTTGTGTGCATGTATGTAATAAATCTTTACTTTCAAGGTGTGTGTGTCTTGTCTTTTTTTGGGTATTTTTTTAGTAGTAGTACTACAGGTACCAACGGGCCCGTTTTTCCGCCGCATGCTGGTACTTGTGGTTCTCCAAGTACCAGCATGCGGGGGAGGCTTGCTGGGCCTTGTAGTACTGCTACTAAAAACAATATCTTTTCATTATCACAAAAGGCTATCAGCCCCCCCATCCGCAGCCCATTGGATGGGGGGGGACAGCCTCGGGCTTCACCCCTGGCCCTTGGGTGGCTGGGGGGGGGACCCCTTGATTGAAGGGGTCCCCATTCCCCCAGGGTACCCCGGCCAGGGGTGACTAGTTGGATTTTTGATGCCACGGCCGCAGGGCACTATATAAAAGTGACCCCCGGCTGTGGCATTATCTGTCCAGCTAGTGGAGCCCGGTGCTGGTTTTAAAAATATGGGGGACCCCTACTCTTTTTTCCCCCCGTATTTTTAGAACCAGGACCAGGCGCAGAGCCCGATGCTGGTTGCTTAAATATGGGGGAACCCCTGTCATTTTTTTCCCCATATTTTTGCAACCAGGATCGGCTCAAAGAGCCCGAGGCTGGTTATGCTTAGGAGGGGGGACCCCACGCATTTTTTTTATTTATTTTACATTGTTTAATTAAAAAAAAAAAAAAAATGAACCCCAGCACGGATCACACAGATCCGGCCGAGATTCATTTTTAAAAAGTCGGCAGTGTTTTGCTAATCACTGCCGTGAAAAAAAGAAAAAAAACACGAATGACATCGACATCGGAACAAAAGAAAAACCCGAATACGACAGCTTAGTAAATCCGTCGTAACAAATTCAAAAAGTTGCAGTTTTACACTTTCGATGTCATTCGTGATTATTCTCCCACCAAATCGGGAGAATTACGAATGTTAGTAAATATACCCCACTGAATGTATAACTAATTTCCTGCACTATAAAAGAATAATAAACAATGATTTGCTTACTGCCTGTACTGTAAATCTAGCTCAGCCAATATTACACTAATGGGACTGGAGTGGAGAGATAGTTCAGCTCAGCACTGACATGAATGGACACAGTGGACACCTCAGCAACTGGAGTTGATGGATCAGTGGCGTGCGGTGAGGTCAGTGGCTGGTGAGGCACTACAGCCATAATGTCCACCGAATCTGCCGATGACCCCTACCGCCGCCGAATAAATGCCCGCTACTGACCCTGAGTCGATGCCCTGTGCCACCGCCAATGGCTTACAAACTCACCCACCATCAACTGACCCAGCTCTCCGCCACTAATTTGCATCTCAGTCCGATGCCGCCAATGCCCGCTGCCTGCCTGCTCATCATACTTGTGATATATTGTACATTTTTATAGAAAAAAAAATAGTGTTTGGGACTGGGAAGGGAGTGGGAGGAGGACATGAATGCAATTTTGTTGTCCAGGGCTTCCATTAACTTAATGGAAAAAGTGTAACCAGCCTCGGGCTCTTTGAGCCGGTCCTGGTTGTTTAAATACTGGGGAAAAATTGGACAGGGGTTCCCCGTATTTAGACAACCAGCACCGGGCTCTTAGTCCGGTCCTGGTTCCAAAAAATACGGGGGACAAAAGACGTAGGGGTCCCCCGTATTTTTGAAACCAGCACCGGGCTCCACTAGCCAGGGACATAATGCCACAGCCGGGGGACACATTTACGTAGGTCCCTGCGGCCGTGGCATTACCCCCCCATCTAGTCACCCCTGGCCGGGGTTCCCTGGAGGTGTGGGGACCCCTTAAATGAAGGGGGCCCCCCCTCCAGGCACCCAAGGGCCAGGGGTGAAGCCCGAGGCTGTCCCCAGCACCCCTAGGCGGTGGGTGCCAGGCTGATAGCCATAAGTGTGTAAAAAAAAAGAGTATTTTTTTGTTGTGGAACTACAAGGCCCAGCAAGCCTCCCCCGCTTGCTGGTACTTGGAGAACCTCAAGTACCAGCATGCGGGGAAATAACGGGCCCGCTGGTACCTGTAGTCCTACAACAACAAAAATACCCAAATAAAAACACAACTCGCACACCGTGACAGTAAAAGTTTATTAAAAACACACTTACACACTCACACATACTTACCTACATCCCACGCCGATCATGTCCACTTGTCCAGTAGAATCCAATAGGTGGTTCCTGTAAAAATAAGAGAGAGATTACTTACCTACATCCCATGCCGGTCACGTCCACTTGTCCAGTAGAATCCATATTGGAACCAGGCACCTGGAACAAGAATAGAAATAAATACTTACAGGAGAGAGAGAGAGAGAGAGAGAGAGAGGGAGAGAGAAGTCCAGGGCTCACTCTCACTCACAGCCAGCTCCCGGCCCGTTGCTTAGCAACGGGACGCGCCTGGCAACACAAGTCACAGTGCCGCAGGCAGGAAGGAGGCGGCAGCGGCTGGAGGCGGAGGGCCAGCAGGAGAGGTGAGCACTACGGGGACAAGACAACACAAACATACAAACATAGAACTCACCCCTCACTCCTGCTTCAGGCTCGTCGCTCCAACGCCAGTCACAGCCGCTGGGTCCCGCCGCCTCTTCCCCCTCCAGCGTCGTGTTGGTAATTGGACAGCGGATCCAGCACTGGATCCGCTGCCCAATCACAGGTGCCTCGCTGACATGGGGGTGGTGTCCCTGTCAGCGAGGCACTTGTTTCAGTGCCGCTTTCCTGGTTTGTTTCAATGGGCTTTTACAGCCCAGTGTTTGGCCCCGCCCCCCGCTCTGCCCAGTTCCCATTATCCACGGGAGGCACTGCTATCAGTGCCTCCCAAAGTCATTTAAATGCATCAAATTATTAGAATTAAATAAAGAAGATACTTATGACACAGACTATGTGTCATAAGTATCTTCTTTGTATGATTTTAATAATTAATCACAGGGGAGGCACTGCCTCCCCTGCCTCCCCTGACTGCACGTCCCTGTGATGGATACAGCACAGCAGCAGCCACTGGAGTTGATGGACACACCACAGCAGCAGCCACTGAATGGAGTAGATGGACAGTGGATACAGCACAGCAGCTGTCACTGAAAGTGGATGGACAGTGGACACAGCAGAGTGGATGGACAGTGGACACAGCAGAAGTCACTGAGAGTGGATGGACAGTGGACACAGCAGCAGCCACTGAGAGGGAAGGGCAATGAACACAGCACAGCAGCAGTCACTGAGAGTGTATGGACAGTGGACACAGCAGCAGCCACTGAAAGTGAAAGGACAGAGGGCACAGCACAGCAGCAGTTACTGAGAGTGTATGGACAGTGGACACAGCAGCAGCCACTGAGAGTGGAAGGACAGAGGGCACAGCACAGCAGCAGCCACTGAGAGTGGTAGACAGTGGAAACAGCACAGCAGTATCAGCCACTGAAAGTGGATGGATAGTGGACACAGCAGCAGCCACTGAAATTTCACGCACAAGGTGCAAGTAGACCTGGGGCCAGTCCTGACTGCAACTTTACATGTACTATGAAATACAGTATAAATAAAGATTTTAACATTTTTAATGGTGATACTGGAAGGGCATTCTCTTGTGTATCTCATTTATTTAAGTGACTTCTGAAATTGGTCCACCTAAAGCCTCTCGGTTGAGATACAACAGTTTTACCATTTGATTCCAAAATCCATAACCACTATTGGCAACTGAACCTGGATTACACTAAGGGTTTATTCATCAAAAAGGTTATCTACTATCTTAGTCAGCACCAGAGATTTATATCTTGGTTTTCATTCATTAGGCCTACGGCTTATTACGGCTTATTACGGTTTATTATTAGGTCTACGGCTTAATATCTCATTGGCTGCAGTCTGAGGCAGTCCTTCTTGGCTGACATCTCTATGAGCAGATATGTATTCAGATACATATGGGCCCTGGGCCCTACTTACTGTAGGGCCCAGTAAGTATAGCTGGGTAAAAACTGCACAGCGTTTTCAGAAATTTTCAGACATTGCTGATTGAACAATTACAATGTGATTGTGATTCATAGTTGTTTGCGATCCACACAATGAGGAATTTGGTACCAATATCAGGAAGACATATTTGTACATTTCTGAGCAGATGTACTGCAGGCTGTAATATGTAAATCTATTCCTCATTGCTAGTATGGACGCATAACTAAGCAGAAAAACTAAGCAGAAAGCAAAACAGCATATAACCTTCTCCTGTATAATTGTCCAGATTAGAATTGTGGATCATTTTTTTATTTGGGCACCTGGTTTGCTATAAGTACATTATTAGACACATCTGTTTATAAAAACCATAAAATCTTGAATATATAATAAGAATCTACTGCAGAAATGTTCATTTTCAGAAACACATTTACATATTAGCATTTTCAAAATTGATATCAATTAATTGCACATTCAAGTATAGATTTCCAATCTATACGTATTTCACATATGCATGTAACGTCACCAAGATTTCTTCCTAAATAACCTAGAGTTTCTTGAAAGCAGGAAAGTAAAAGCGCATTGATGAAAAATAATCATTGCGAGTTCAGGCAGAGTATTCCACCTAATTTAAAAGCATTGCCTATAAATCTGAGTTTTTCAGATTGTAATTAAAGTTTATGAATCAAATTTATGAAATCATGGATACAAAGCGGATTATAGTCAATTCACCATAGCTGCTTTGATGACATAGGTTTAAATATTGCAAATCAAATCAAGGAATAAAACATCCTAGCAAATTTATAATTTGACATTTAGCAAATGCTTCTTGTTGAATAGTTTATGTCCATTATTAAAGCACTATGAAAATCATAGCCCCTTGGAGAGGTTAAAAGTTCACTTTTAAGATGATATAGGGCCAGATGAGTACTTATGACACCAACAAACAAGAACAGTGTCTATTTACAATGTGGATTTGTTGAGGGAGCATAGTCCACAAGACTTCATAATCACAATGTCATTTAAATCAGTGACGAGACGAAAACTAAATAGTGCATAATGCGCTGTGTATACTTTTGGTTGAGAGACTGGCTATGTCATTTACAGGGTGTGATATTAGACTGAAAGTAATCAGTATTATTATAAATTATTATTCCTCTGTCTGTCCATCCTAGGATTCACAGCTATCCATGATTATAGACATTCGCTGAGGCTCTGCTGCTGTTGCATGAAGAATCCTGGACCTGCCTGTATACAATATCACTTAGCAAATAACCATCAACATGATTGATTTAGAACGTTACAGAAATCTCCACATAATAATAATAAGCAGACATATCAACTACACCATGCCACACACATGAACAAACACATGCAACAACAGGAGAGAGCAGTTGCAGTACATTGTTTCTGTCAATGATGTGCGGTTCAGGAGAGGCAAAGCCTCCCCTGTCATACTCCAGTATACTCCAGAGATTTGACTATAAAAAAGACTAGAATAAAATAAAGATGATATTTAGAACTTATAAATATCATCTTTGTATTATTCATATCATATTTGTATTTTTCTAATAATTTCTATAGTCAAAACTCACCACCAAATTATATGTGTGTGTGAGTGAATCTGGCTCTAATATTAGCCAGTGTCTCCTCAGCCATTGACCTCACCCTATCTTATTGGTCTCTACCCACTCATTTGTGCTAGTGCGTGCTGTGCTAAACCCCAGTGCTCTACTGTTATGTATTTGCACTTAAACTTGTTTCACTAAAGTGTAGGCATAAACTTCTATCTGGTATGTAATGTTGTAATATCTTTGTGCTTCAAAATGGCAGAAAGGGATCTGGAGCAAGGTGTTCTAGACAGTAACCTTCAACTGACCCGTGAGTGCCGTGTTCCCCCCTTACTATTTAATACTTCTTCATGACCGGCACCAGGGCAACTATCAGAAGTGAAAAAGGAGTGCCAGTCTCTCTCTGCAATCATATATATCGAGCAAATCCATATCTGCCCAGCTGTAACACTGATCACTCCTTCATAGAGTGCAAGGTAAACTTCAACTTGTTAGAACTCTCCAGCTTGGAATTCTCTAGCATTCTATGCAAGGGCAGATAGCTCAATGAAAAGTCTCTGACTGCAATGTCATAGGCAATGGGTTTGAATACTGGGCACATCAGCATCCCGAAAAAGTAATAAAGGACAGTGTGACTGAACAACAAGGAGCTCTCAAGTCAAGTCCACGAATGCTGCATAAGTTTAAGTATTAGTGATGGGGGTAGGAGACAGGGGCGGTCAGGAGATACTGGGCTTCAAAAAGAGTGGAAACTGCAAGTGAAATTAATTAGATAATTTATAATTGACAAGTGCTGCCAACAGTGCCCCCTACACTGCAGCACTATGTATGGTGGACCCTCCGCGCACACCTAGTTACAGCCCTGTTTAAACCACATATTTTTTCCCCTTTCTGCCATGCTGCAACACAACGATACTACAATATTACATATCAGGTACCAGTTTATACCTACACTTTAGAGACACAAGTTTATGTGTGAACAGATAACAGTAGAGTGGAAGGGTCCAGCAACCCATTTGAAATCAGCTCCATTTCTAACTTCCGGTGACACTCTAGTCATCAAGCACTGCTAATAACAACAATAATTGTAAAACTCTGCAATTTAACATAGAGCAAAAATGAGGTGCTTGGCATTATTTTATTATTTTTGGCCAAAAATATATGGGCCCACCCACCACTTCAAGGTATTTGAGCGGGTTCCCAACACTAAGATACAAGTCCGGGGCACGAGGCCCTCAAAGTAAGCACAGGCCAAACACCCCAAAACACCACACTAGTGAGAGGTAAAAGTGTTAGTAAGTATTAATAAGAAGCATAAGCTACTGTATGTACAACCCTGCTGCAGAGTTTCCTTATTATGCCTATATATATTTGTATTATTTCACTTGAAAATGTGAACAACATACATAAAAATAAAAAAGCTAATTAAATCTACAAGTAATATGTAAAACACTTAATTTCTCTACTTTATGTATACACAAATTTGCACTGAATAGGGATAGGATATTTCTCTCTTATTTCATGTGTATGTAAGTTCTAATCCTCTGTATTATTCAAAAAAGGTGTTGAATTGGAGGTGAATGGGGTAAATTCGGTAAATGGGTTGGGTGGGAATCATCAATAGGAAAAATGGAAGAAAATATATGTTTTGTTTGTTTATATATATATATATTTCTGGGGCTCATCTGAATTTTTGTTTATTTTTGCCTGGTAAAAGAGGGCTACCTCTGAGGTGGCATCAATCCTTTACATACCCCTGATGTTTGCATGCAAACCTTTAATCACTTACATGGCTGACCGAGCAACATGGGAGAAACAATTTACCAACAGCTGAACTGTTGAAGCAAGCTGGCGTCTGGACTATGGTTGTATTTCTGAGGAGACATGGAATGGAAAAATAAAAATTGTCTAGATGGAAAGAATTCCATTTACACGTGAACCTCCTGATAGCATTAATTTGAGAATAACCCAGAAACATGACCTATCACTAACCTTGTATTGAACAGACATAAAAAGAAAAAAAGTGTATATGTCCATTCCCGACAACCAATTGTACTCACTTGCCGCCAACAATAGCGTGTCATATGGAGTGTGCAAGGTAACTAATACGTTCCTGATTGAAGTTTTGACTTCTATTAGTGTAGCCAAGACCAGAGAAAATTCCTTGGTTGAAGGCATAGCAATATTCTTCAGGGGATTCCTAGAGAATATTAGGCAGCTGATGATAACAATCTGTGCACCATGATGCTCTTTTGATAATCTTATGTTTATTAAGGAATTATAAATTTGGGAAAACTATATTCTTAAAGCTTTTATGATTTGGTTACTAAACTATCAAAACTCCTGCAAGAGTGCTTACAATTGTTCTGTAGTTGCAGTTTGCTTTTCTCCTCAGTATTTCAGATGTGATGAGTTTTCTATGTTAAAAATAATTATGAACAATTTAACAATGTACGTGTTTATAACCCTATAGATATATTCAGAATTTCATATACTAACATGATGTAAGAGAGAGACACTAATGCAATGGTGAGTCTCTTAGCTGATCTGTTATAGACATCAGTTCACAACCACTACGTACATAAGAGACACTAGCTGCTGTTGGTTGCGCGCGGCACCTGTACACTTCTTTCGATGTGTGCAACCCTGTATACAGGTGAATATGTGCATGAGAGCAATTCTAACCAGCAACTCTGTGTCAGCCCCAAATTGTGGAGGTATTTTACCTCGCACTTGCAACCTCTGTCCCTTTGCATCTCCTCCATTTCATCACCAACGTCTGTAAGGAAGACTTTTTCTATCAGTGCTAACAATAATATACTGCAAATCAGTGTGTATGTAGCAAATAAAACCATGCTGCAGGTCTTATGGTCCTATATCTATAGGTCCTGCAGCCCTCTCTGTTTATACTAAAAGAACTATGTACAGGACTATGTACAGAGCACACACCTGGTCTGGGTACACGCTACCTTATAAATATATGGAGGGGTGTCCGTTCTGAATGTGTGTGTGTGTGTGTGTGTGTGTGTGAGACATGTGTGTGTGTGTAAGTGAAAGGCGTGTGTGTGTGTGTGTGTGTGTAAGTGAAAGGCATGTGTGGGTGTTTAAGTGAAAGCAGCGTGTGTGTTTTAGTGAAAGCGGTGTGTGTTTTTAAGTGAAGGAGGCATGTGTGTGTGTGTGAAAGTGGCATGTGTGTGTGTTTTTAAGTGAAGGAGGCATGTGTGTATGTGTTTGTGTGTGTGTGAAAGCGGCGTGTGTGTGTTTTTAAGTGAAGGAGGCATGTGTGTGTGTGTGTGTGTGTGTGTGTGAAAGAGGCATGTGTGTTTTTAAGTGAAAGTAGCGTGTTTAAGTGAAAGAGGCGTGTGTGTGTGTTTAAGTGAATGAGGCGTTTGTGTGTTTTTTTATATATATATCTAGTGTTCACGCTAGGTGTCTTTCACAGGGCGCTGCACCCTGCCCATTTTTTAGACAGCTGAATCCCGCCCTTCCCGTTTTTCTGCGCCCTGCTGTTTGCTGCCTGCTGGACCCCGACACACCGCCGGACCCGGTAAGCACATGAGAGTCCCCTGCGGCCCGCCCCGCCCGTCCGTAGCTGTCAGCTGCTGCTGTCTCAGCCTTGCACTGACACAGTGACTGACAGCAGCTCCCCTCCTCTGCGAGCAGACTATAGGTCTGCTCATGATCTGGTGTGACAGGAGGGCTGGGTTTTCCCGCCGAGGCAAACCCAGCCCTCCTGTGTATGAATGTTTAAAAGGACTCGGAGATGCCAGGGAGATGATCAGCGCTCCCCCTCTGTGTCCTGGGCTAAATTAACCTTGTAAGTACCTTGCAGCTGTAAACTTCAATCTCAGTGCTCTCTAACTGGTGCAATGTGTCTCAGTGCTCTCTACCTGGTGCAATGTGTCTCAGTGCTCTATACCTGGTTCAATGTGTCTCAGTGCACTCTACCTGGTGCAGTGTGCCTCAGTGCTCTCTACCTGTTTCAATGTGTCTCAGTGCTCTCTACCTGGTGCAATGTGCCTCAGTGCTCTCTACCTGGTGCAATGTGTCTCAGTGCTCTCTACCTGGTGCAGTGTGCCTCAGTGTTCTCTACCTGGTGCAGTGTGCCTCAGTGCTCTCTACCTGTTGCAATGTGTCTCAGTGCTCTCTACCTGGTGCAGTGTGCCTCAGTGCTCTCTACCTGGTGCAGTGTGCCTCAGCGCTCTCTACCTGGTGCAGTGTGTCTCAGTGCTCTCTGCCTGGTGCAATGTGTCTCAGTGCTCTCTACCTGGTGCAATGTGTCTCAGTGCTCTCTACCTGGTGCAATGTGTCTCAGTGCTCTCTACCTGTTGCAGTGTGCCTCAGTGCTCTCTACCTGATGCAATGTGCCTCAGTGCTCCCTACCTGGTGCAGTGTGCCTCAGTGCTCTCTACCTGGTTCAATGTGCCTCAGTGCTCTCTACCTGGTGCAATGTGTCTCAGTGCTCTCTACCTGGTGCAATGTGCCTCAGTGCTCTCTACCTGGTGCAATGTGTCTCAGTGCTCTCTACCTGGTGCAGTGTGTCTCAGTGCTCTGCCTGGTGCAATGTGTATAACGTGCTCTATCTGGCGCAATATGTATAACGTGCTCTACCTGTCGCTATGTGTATAGGAGGTTCTACCTGGTGCAATGTGTATTAGGTGCACTACTGTGTGGTGTAATGTAAATTGCCACTATTATGTGACCACGCCCCTTCCCCACAAAACAACACCCCTAAATTTTTGCTGCGCGCCTTTGGGGCGCACTGTCCATGTTTTCGCCTATAGGAATGGGAGCACCAAGCATTATAGTATGTACCTAAGTTTGACCATCTAACTTAAAAATGTGCCCTCCCGAATGAAAAATGTGCCCTCCCCGTGATCAGAACCCTGCCCTAAAAAATCCTAGAGTGAACACTAATTATATTGGCACACCGCTACATCAAAGCATCTCCATCGAGACCTGCTGTCAGGTGAGGGAGCACTGTAGGTGTACTATAATGGTATGCTGGTGTCTGTTTTATTGTAATGACTGACTTGGAGTGCGTCCACTTTCTATGTGTATCTATATTACTATTGGGAAAGGTACCTAAGCACGCTACTACTGTTCATCCTGGGTGCCGGATAGCTACATATGGTATGTGTGTGTATATGTAAGGGGGCACCAACATTTATCATGCCTCCGGGCGACTAGGACGAACTTACGCCACTGCCCCTTGCTGTAGGGGGAGCTGCAGCTCCTCCCAGGCAGGATGTGGGGTATTGAGAGAGAGCAGAAACAGAGCCTGGTGAGGGCACTTGGCAGGGTAAGCTGTAGCTGTGTATGGTGCTATCACTGACTCCAGGTGTGTGTCACATATCTCGGGTGTGAAGGAGAGACTGGTGGTCGTTACATGCTATTCCTGTAACTGCAGCAGTGTGAGTAGCATGTGGATGGGTAGGGAGGACTGTTCTTCCTTTTAATGGTGTGTGTGTTATATGTATGTATTCATGTATACTGTGTGTGTGTGTGTGTGTGTGTGTCTGTCTGTCTGTGTGTGCATATATACTGTGTGTGTATGTATACAGTGTGCATGTATACTGTGCGTGTATGTATTGTGGCAGTTCAGTCTGGATGGCACCCCGGGTGTTTGCAGGACAGGGCAACAGTTCGGTTGCCCCGGGCTAAGGTGACCTGGGTTTAGGGCTGGACCAAGAGGAAGCCCAGGGAGGTGTTGGGATACAGCAGGTTGTCTCAAAGATTATCTGGCAGTTGGAAATTATAGTGTTGTATTGATGTTGATACCATACCTCCCAACATGACCCTCTCCAGGAGGGACAGAATACTCTGCTTCTGGACTTCTCTCTTAGTGTATGATTGCCACCACCTGTGGTGAAACACCTATCTTATCCTTTCATCTGTTCAAACAGGTGCCAGCAATCATACATTAAGAGAAAAGTCCAGGAGCAGAGCATGATGTCCCTCCTGGAGAGGGTCATGTTGGGAGGTATGTGATACACAGAAATACTCTGCAATGTCATACATGAGATCCCATCCATTCAGATCCGGTCCAGGTATTGGAGCAAGCGCTCCCAGCATTCAGGCACACCTGTGTCATACTTTTATAAAGCTCGTTAGGGCAAGGGCTCAGGGCTTCTGATGCCAACAAGTGGCCAGGTGATAGAAGGTGGGCCAGTGGGTTAGAGACAGAGGGGTATATTTACTAAGATTCATAATGTTCAGAATTTGGTTGACGTTTAAACACGACTGACATCGGTAGTGTTAATTTGCAACTTTTTTTTTTACGACTCATTTACTAAGCTTTCGTATTTTGTGTTTCCGTATTTTTCGATGTCGATGTCATTTGTATATTTTTTAATGTGAACGTGGCCGAATCTTGTATTTGCGGTCGTATTTTGGTGGATTTTTACGGATTTGTAAATTAAATTTTCACAGCAGTGTTTTTGTCACTTCCCGGCCGCGTTATTTTCTAACTTTCGTTTTCGTCACTCGTCCGTGATTGGTTGTGTTTGCCATGGAGGAGTGTCTGTGCTCAATAGTATAAAAACGCCCCCAACCAGCCGCACCTTGTGGGTTTAGCTAGTGGAGAGGTGAGAGGAAGTTGGTGTTTTGGAGTTGGTGATTTGTTGGTCAGTTTTGGAGGTTTCTTGCGATTGTTGAGTGCTGTATTGTGTGTGTAAGTAGTCTTGTGATAATTGTTGTGTAGTTTCTTTAAAGTTTGTGTCATTTTTAGTGTTTGTGCATTTTAGTTACAGTCTATTGTCATTGTGTGTGTGTGTGTGTGTGTGTGTGTGTGTGTGTGTGTGTGTGTGGTTGGTGTGTAGTGGTAGTGGAGGAGTGTGTTTTGTGTTTTTTTTTATTAGTGTTATTTGTTGTTTGTCATTATTATGTCCCAGTCAGAGGCGAGTGAGAGGGAGGAGGTGAGTGAGGTGGAGGAGGTGAGTGAGGGGGAGGAGGTTGGTGAGGTGGAGGAGGGTGAGGTTGCTGCTGTGGCCTCGAGTGATAGTGACAGTGATGGTGGTGTTGTTCCGCAGCCACGCACCACTACCAAGACGGGCAGAAATGTTAAATTTAGCTATGCGGAAAATATGGCTTTGGTGCATGAGTTGATGCGCCATCATCGCCAGCTGTTTGGGCATGATGCGGCCAAGGTGCCTTCGCGCAGGAAAACTGTTCTGTGGGGGAAGGTAGTAGCGGCAGTAAACATTGAGGGTGTGGTGAAGAACCACAAGGACACGTGTCGGAAGAGATTCTACGACATCAAGCGCCGTGCACAAGGCCAAGATGGCAAAGGAGGCTAAGTCAGCCAGGCAAACAGGGGGTGGCCATCCTCTTTATAGCGTCTTATCGGGAGTGGGAGGAACCTGTGCGAACCCTTATTCCGCATGAAGTTGTTGGTGCGACTAATGTGCGTGATTCGGATCGTCCTAGGCATGATGGTGAGTTGTTTTTTTTAATTAGTTATATCTGCATATGTGTTTATGCCTAATTGGTATTTTTAAATGATATTATATTGTTAATATATTTTTATGTTATAAATTAATTAGCTATTTGTGTTTGTTTTTTTAATGATTTTGTGTGTGTATAGTGAGGTGTTAGGTAGTAATGGTTTTGTGTATATTATCATTTTGCTTGGTCCATTTTGTAAGTTGTAAATTCTTGCATAGATGGCTTTATTTGTAAAGGGACATTAGTTATGTGTGAGTCACGTGTTGTTTAGAATGTAATTTTTGTTTTTTGTTTTAATTTGTTTAATGTATGTTGTATGTTACTTGTCTTTGTGGGCAATATGTCAGTGTAGATGGCTAAGTATTGTATGTTTACTTTATATTCACTTTGCAATTTTTTGGTATTTAAAATTTAAATTACATATTTTCAGATTAATGTAATACTCAAAAATATATGGTAATACATGGGTGTATATTCAGCTGTTGGCCATGGAAAATTAGACTACTTGGCTATGTTTTTGTCTTTGGAAGTGGAACCTCATTAGCCTTTTCACAAACAATGAAGCAACCCATTTTTAAATAATTTATTGGTAGAAAGTGTACTCATAATGGTAATCATATGGCCATTGGCCACATCACTAAATGTTGCTGCTTACAAAAGTACACACTGTAATTAAAGGTCATAAAACCAACTTATAATTTTTACAGTACAAAAGCAAGCCACCACTTCCAGAACACAAGCAACACTGTCAAGAGCTGTGGATGCTGGCGATAATGGTAACACAAAATTGACACCAGTTAATGTGCCCACCACAAAATTTACAAACAATCTAATGTTTGCATTAATCCATAGGAACTTCAACATCGCATCACAGTCCACAAAGACGTCCTTCATAGGGGTCTGGCAGCCACACGAGCAGGCCTACCAAGAGACGTCGTCCTGATGTCGCACCAACACCAGCATTAAGCCCACCCCCACGTCGTAATTTAACTGTGTTGCCTCAGCCAACAGAACACATTTTGGAGAGTCCTCAATCACCGGAACCACATTCCCCTCAGCTGTCTGGTGAGTAAACACAAAACAAAAATTACAAATAACATACTTACACAAATTTTTTGCAAACACAATTTTTTTGCACACAAAATACACATCAGCAAAAAAAAAAAAAAAAAATCCTAGTACTTATCCACAGCAGCAAGCACATGGCTTGCAAAATAAAAATGACCCAATCTCCACTATGAAAGTTGCGCAAATTTAGAATGTTCTCTTGTGCCTTACAGTAGTATTGTGTTGTCATTATTTATTTGAATAGGAAAAAATTGTGCTTCAGGTAGATTCACACCCTTTCATAATGGTGATAGAATTCATATTGTCATTTACTGTTTGATATTTTAATGCAAGTACGATATGGCGGATGACAAATCACTTTTTTTCACGGGGTAAACTTTGTACCTCTGTGTGTTTGTTTCGTAAGTGTGGTCTTTGTCAAACATGTGTCCACTTTTGTTTTGATGTAAATTTTTTCTTCATACAAGCCTATATAATTGGCCTTTTTGATTGTGTATACGAGTCTTGGTGAACATCCTAATTTTCTTTTGAAAAATATTTGACAAACAAGTCTAGAAAATTAAACTCAATAATAAAACCAACATAATTAAAAAAGATTCTCAAATGTTGTCCCCTTAAACCCCATACAGAACCAGACATCATGCCCCCGGAAGCCCAGCAGGAATATGAACAACAGGAAACATACACCCTCCATCTGCAAGCAATAGAAGTTAACCAACCTACCACGCCTCAGGAAAGTACCTCGCCACCCCAAATGTCACCACACCCACAATTGAGACAAACAACCCCCTCCGCAACAACCTGACCCATCATTTTGGGTAACATGGAACCAACAACAGGCACAGAATATTGATTGTCTACGCACACACACCCAATACCTAGCCAGTCTGCCCCATCATCTACCGAATGTGTTATGTTAAAAAAACTGTCAGTGTAACAGGATAATTCATTGAGTTATCACTCACATGTGTTGGGACTATTCTAGCATTATTACTAACATGAAGGTTTACCACATCACAGCCATAATTATGTGTAAACAATTTTGTAAGGTTGGTGTTAGGCAATGTATGTTTGGCTAATTGGCACACATAACTCAATGGGGGTCATTCCGAGTTGTTTGCTCGCTAGCAGATTTTAGAAGCATTGCACACGCTAGGCCACCACCCTCTGGGAGTGTATCTTAGCTTAGCAGAATTGCGAATGAAAGATTCGCAGAATTGCGAATAGAAAATTCTAAGCAGTTTCTGAGTAGCTCCAGACTTACTCCTACACTGCGATCAGCTCAGCCCGTTTCATTCCTGGTTTGACGTCACAAACACGCCCTGCGTTCGGCCAGCCACTCCCCCGTTTCTCCAGACACTCCCGCGTTTTATCGTGGCACGCCTGCGTTTTTCCGCACACTCCCAGAAAACGGTCAGTTTCCGCCCAGAAACACCCACTTCCTGTCAATCACACTCCGATCGCTTTAACTATGGAAATTCTTCATTCAGATGTGAGTAAATCTACTAAGTTTTGTGCTAAAATACTTAGCGCATGCGCACTGCGTACCATGCTCATGCGCATTTTCGCCTTAATCGCTCCGTTGCCAAAATCGGCAACTAGCGAACAACTCGGAATGACCCCCAATGTCCATTATGTTGTAGTAATGAGGTTACATATTTCAAACACAGCTTCAGAAGAAAGTCTACACACAACAAACACAAACAATAGGCTAAACAAAAATGGTTGTTATGGCATACTAATTTATTATGTAGTATTGTGGCAAACATTACCTTCGAATTGGAAAAACAAACTTTTAACATTATAAACACATAATTACTAACAAAAAACTATATACAAATAGCTAAGTAACTGATACCCAACAGTTAGACATAAACACATACAGTATAAAGCAAAATAACAACACTCAGCTGACTAGCTCGAGAGGGAGCAAGAACCACATTACTACAGAAAATACATTGGTGTGCCTTAATTGTTCATATACAAAGCACACAGGCAAATTTACTGACCGCTAAAATGTGCCAAAATCAGGTCTTGCCTTACCTGCCTCCCTATATCTGTACTCACAGTGTCGCCAGATGTTTCTAACACCTCTGCTTGCTGACTGTTTTCTTCATCATCATCATGTGCCAGATGTTGCTGCAAACACATGTTATGAAGAAAACAGCAGCAGAACACAATCCTAGTCACCTTTAAGGGACTATACAACAAAAGCCCGGCAGACTTATCCAGACACCGAAACCTTGATTTCAGTACACCAAAACATCGTTCTATCACATTCCGCGCAGACTTATGTGCATGATTGTAATTGTGTTCAGCAGGGGAATCAGGGATGGACAATGGAGTCAGAAGCCAAGAGTAGCAACCATAACCCCCATCACCTGAAAAACAGAGATTGGCAACATTGAAAAATATTGATGCACAAACACAGTGCAAACATAATGTGCAGGTTGAGGTAAACACAAAATTTAACACAAACATTTGGTACATACCCAGCAGCCAGCCATCCGGCATTTCTCCAGCCTCAAATTTATCAAAGAGGGATGACTGACTGAGGATGAAGGAGTCATGGCAGCCGCCAGGGTAACCTGCAACAACACTCATAATTTTGAGATTTGCATCACAAACCACCTGGACATTAGTTGATTGGCCAAGATGTCTATTTATATAAATATTTTGCCTGCCCCTAGGTGGTCTCAGCTCAACGTGTGTGCAATCTATGGCACCCAGCACATTTGGCATGCCAGCAAGCTCATAGAAAGCTACCCTGACTGCATGCCACTGAGACTCCTGGGTAGGGAAGCAGTTAGAGGCATCTATGTGGGGTTCCAATGCATCCAAAACCTGAGTGTACATTCAAAAATATAAGGTGAGTGTCTTAAGTACTTTGTTCAAATATACTGTATAAATTCACATTACACAATACAAAAATGGGGAATAGAGGAGTATGTATGGCTTGCCTCACCTGATTTAAATATTTTGAAAAGGTGGGCTGTGAGATTCCTATTACATCGCCTGTCACAGCCTGAAAGCTGCCAGTAGCCATAAAGTGCAACACAGCCAGGAGTTGGTGCAGGCCTGAGACAGAGCGAGAGCGTGCTGTCTCAGGGTCTAGGTCCAGTTTGACTAGATCATACAGACGGAAAATGTTGCTCCTATTTAGCCGGAACATCTGTATGACCTGATCATCGGCCAATGCGTTTAAGTTTAAACGCCCCCTAAAAAAACGAGGCCTGCGAAGCACCTGTACAACCTGCTGACCATGTTCAGTTTCCTGGCCCTGGTTTCTTGTAGCCTCATGGAGCAGTCTCAGGAATCCCACAGCAAAAGCAAATTCACTGCTACACACGGCAGCAACCATTTCAGAGTGATTGATTTGACAAATGTGCTGGCCCACCTTTTAAAGGGCCAAAAATGCAGGTGTGATTAATGATGAAGTCGGAACACATGTAAACACGCTTCTCAAAAGCAGGTCTACTTTTTGTCGTGTTTTTTTACGAATTGTATATTTTTATGACCGCAAATGCACTTTCACGGTGGAAATTACAAATACGAATGAATAGTAAATGACCAAGTTCTATACCTAAACAGCCGTGTTTGACCGATGGTGTATTCATTCGTATTTCTGAACTTGGGCCGCCCAAAAAATACGAATGCCCTCATCACGCCTGAGATTTGAGTTTAGTAAATTCCTGAGATGACACTATGAAGAAAAAACACCATGGGGTATATTTACTAAGCTCCCGATTTTGACCGAGATGGTGTTTTTTCTTCAAAGTGTCATCTCGGGAATTTACTAAACTCAAATTATGGCAGTGAAGAGTGCATTCATATTTTTATTACGGCTGTGTAGTAAAAGTACGAATGAATACACCATCGGTCAAACGCGGCTGATTAGATATAGAACTCGGTCATTTACTAAGCATTCGTACTTGTATTTTCTAGGGATGTGCACTTGAAATTTTTCGGGTTTTGTGTTTTGGTTTTGGGTTCGGTTCCGCGGCCGTGTTTTGGGTTCGACCGCGTTTTGGCAAAACCTCACCAAATTTTTTTTGTCGGATTCGGGTGTGTTTTGGATTCGGGTGTTTTTTTCAAAAAACCCTAAAAAACAGCTTAAATCATAGAATTTGGGGGTCATTTTGATCCCAAAGTATTATTAACCTCAAAAACCATAATTTCCACTCATTTTCAGTCTATTCTGAATACCTCACAATATTATTTTTAGTCCTAAAATTTGCACCGAGGTCGCTGGATGACTAAGCTAAGCGACCCTAGTGGCCGACACAAACACCTGGCCCATCTAGGAGTGGCACTGCAGTGTCACGCAGGATGGCCCTTCCAAAAAACACTCCCCAAACAGCACATGACGCAAAGAAGAAAAAAAGAGGCGCAATGAGGTAGCTGTGTGAGTAAGCTAAGCGACCCTAGTGGCCGACACAAACACCTGGCCCATCTAGGAGTGGCACTGCAGTGTCACGCAGGATGGCCCTTCCAAAAAACACTCCCCAAACAGCACATGACGCAAAGAAGAAAAAAAGAGGCGCAACGAGGTAGCTGTGTGAGTAAGCTAAGCGACCCTAGTGGCCGACACAAACACCTGGCCCATCTAGGAGTGGCACTGCAGTGTCACGCAGGATGGCCCTTCCAAAAAACACTCCCCAAACAGCACATGACGCAAAGAAGAAAAAAAGAGGCGCAATGAGGTAGCTGTGTGAGTAAGCTAAGCGACCCTAGTGGCCGACACAAACACCTGGCCCATCTAGGAGTGGCACTGCAGTGTCACGCAGGATGGCCCTTCCAAAAAACACTCCCCAAACAGCACATGACGCAAATAAAAATGAAAGAAAAAAGAGGTGCAAGATGGAAATGTCCTTGGGCCCTCCCACCCACCCTTATGTTGTATAAACAGGACATGCACACTTTAACCAACCCATCATTTCAGTGACAGGGTCTGCCACACGACTGTGACTGAAATGACGGGTTGGTTTGGACCCCCACCGAAAAAGAAGCAATTAATCTCTCCTTGCACAAACTGGCTCTACAGAGGCAAGATGTTCACCTCATCATCATCCTCCGATATATCACCGTGTACATCCCGCTCCTCACAGATTATCAATTCGTCCCCACTGGAATCCACCATCTCAGCTCCCTGTGTACTTTGTAGAGGCAATTGCTGCTGGTCAATGTCTCCACGGAGGAATTGATTATAATTCATTTTAATGAACATCATCTTCTCCACATTTTCTGGAAGTAACCTCGTACGCAGATTGCTGACAAGGTGAGCGGCGGCACTAAACACTCTTTCGGAGTACACACTTGTGGGAGGGCAACTTAGGTAGAATAAAGCCAGTTTGTGCAAGGGCCTCCAAATTGCCTCTTTTTCCTGCCAGTATAAGTACGGACTGTCTGACGTGCCTACTTGGATGCGGTCACTCATATAATCCTCCACCATTCTTTCAATGGTGAGAGAATCATATGCAGTGACAGTAGACGACATGTCCGTAATCGTTGTCAGGTCCTTCAGTCCGGACCAGATGTCAGCATCAGCAGTCGCTCCAGACTGCCCTGCATCACCGCCAGCGGGTGGGCTCGGAATTCTGAGCCTTTTCCTCGCACCCCCAGTTGCGGGAGAATGTGAAGGAGGAGATGTTGACAGGTCGCGTTCCGCTTGACTTGACAGTTTTGTCACCAGCAGGTCTTTGAACCCCAGAGAGATCCAAGGTAGGTTTTAAATCTAGGATCGAGCACGGTGGCCAAAATGTAGTGCTCTGATTTCAACAGATTGACCACCCGTGAATCCTTGTTAAGCGAATTAAGGGCTCCATCCACAAGTCCCACATGCCTAGCGGAATCGCTCCCTTTTAGCTCCTCTTCAATTCCTCCAGCTTCTTCTGCAAAAGCCTGATGAGGGGAATGACCTGACTCAGGCTGGCAGTGTCTGAACTGACTTCACGTGTGGCAAGTTCAAAAGGTTGCAGAACCTTGCACAACGTTGAAATCATTCTCCACTGCGCTTGAGACAGGTACATTCCACCTCCTATATCGTGCTCAATTGTATAGGCTTGAATGGCCTTTTGCTGCTCCTCCAACCTCTGAAGCATATAGAGGGTTGAATTCCACCTCATTACCACTTCTTGCTTCAGATGATGGCAGGGCAGGTTCAGGCGTTTTTGGTGGTGCTCCAGTCTTCTGTACGTGGTGCCTGTACGCCGAAAGTGTCCCGCAATTCTTCTGGCCACCGACAGCATCTCTTGCACGCCCCTGTCGTTTTTTAAAAAATTCTGCACCACCAAATTCAAGGTATGTGCAAAACATGGGACGTGCTGGAATTTGCCCATATTTAATGCACACACAATATTGCTGGCGTTGTCCGATGCCACAAATCCACAGGAGAGTCCAATTGGGGTAAGCCATTCCGCGATGATCTTCCTCAGTTGCCGTAAGAGGTTTTCAGCTGTGTGCGTATTCTGGAAACCGGTGATACAAAGCGTAGCCTGCCTAGGAAAGAGTTGGCGTTTGCGAGATGCTGCTACTGGTGCCGCCGCTGCTGTTCTTGCGGCGGGAGTCCATACATCTACCCAGTGGGCTGTCACAGTCATATAGTCCTGACCCTGCCCTGCTCCACTTGTCCACATGTCCGTGGTTAAGTGGACATTGGGTACAACTGCATTTTTTAGGACACTGGTGAGTCTTTTTCTGATGTCCGTGTACATTCTCGGTATCGCCTGCCAAGAGAAGTGGAACCTAGATGGTATTTGGTAACGGGGGCACACTGCCTCAAGAAATTGTCTAGTTCCCTGTGAACTAACGGCGGATACCAGACGCACGTCTAACACCAACATAGTTGTCAAGGCCTCAGTTATCCGCTTTGCAACAGGATGACTGCTGTGATATTTCATCTTCCTCGCAAAGGACTGTTGGACAGTCAATTGCTTGGTGGAAGTAGTAAAAGTGGGCTTACGACTTCCCCTCTGGGATGACCATCGACTCCCAGCAGCAACAACAGCAGCGCCAGCAGCAGTAGGCGTTACACGCAAGGATGCATCGGAGGAATCCCAGGCAGGAGAGGACTCGTCAGAATTGCCAGTGACATGGCATGCAGGACTATTGGCATTCCTGGGGAAGGAGGAAATTGACACTGAGGGAGTTGGTGGGGTGGTTTGCGTGAGCTTGGTTACAAGAGGAAGGGATTTACTGGTCAGTGGACTGCTTCCGCTGTCGCCCAAAGTTTTTGAACTTGTCACTGACTTATTATGAATGCGCTGCAGGTGACGTATAAGGGAGGATGTTCCGAGGTGGTTAACGTCCTTACCCCTACTTATTACAGTTGCAAAGGCAACACACGGCTTGACAAATGTTGTCCGCATTTCTGGTGAAATACTTCCACACCGAAGAGCTGATTTTTTTGGTATTTTCACCAGGCATGTCAACGGCCCTATTCCTCCCACGGACAACAGGTGTCTCCCCGGGTGCCTGACTTAAACAAACCACCTCACCATCAGAATCCTTCTTGTCAATTTCCTCCCCAGCGCCAGCAACACCCATATCCTCCTCATCCTGGTGTACTTCAACACTGACATCTTCAATCTGACTATCAGGAACTGGACTGCGGGTGCTCCTTCCAGCACTTGCAGGGGTCGTGCAAATGGTGGAAGGCGCATGCTCTTCACGTCCAGTGTTGGGAAGGTCAGGCATCGCAACCGACATAATTGGACTCTCCTTGTGGATTTGGGATTTCGAAGAACGCACAGTTCTTTGCGGTGCTTTTGCCAGCTTGAGTCTTTTCAGTTTTCTAGCGAGAGGCTGAGTGCTTCCATCCTCATGTGAAGCTGAACCACTAGCCATGAACATAGGCCAGGGCCTCAGCCGTTCCTTGCCACTCCGTGTGGTAAATGTCATATTGGCAAGTTTACGCTTCTCCTTCGACAATTTTATTTTAGATTTTGGAGTCCTTTTTTTACTGATATTTGGTGTTTTGGATTTTACATGCTCTGTACTATGACATTGGGCATCGGCCTTGGCAGACGACGTTGCTGGCATTTCATCGTCTCGGCCATGACTAGTGGCAGCAGCTTCAGCACGAGGTGGAAGTGGATCTTGATCTTTCCCTAATTTTGGAACCTCAACATTTTTGTTCTCCATATTTTAATAGGCACAACTAAAAGGCACCTCAGGTAAACAATGGAGATGGATGGATACTAGTATACTTATGGATGGACGAGCGACTGCCGACACAGAGGTAGTTACAGCCGTGGACTACCGTACTGTGTCTGCTGCTAATATAGACTGGATGATAAGGAGATGAAATTTATATATATATATATATATATAATATCACTAGTACTGCAGCCGGACAGGTATATATATTTATTATGTAATGACTGATGACAGACCTGCTGGACACTGTCAGCTCAGCAGCACCGCAGACTGCTACAGTAAGCTACTATAGTAGTATGTATAAAGAAGAAAGAAAAAAAAAAACCACGGGTAGGTGGTATACAATTATGGATGGACGAGCGACTGCCGACACAGAGGTAGCTACAGCCGTGGACTACCGTACTGTGTCTGCTGCTAATATAGACTGGATGATAAGGAGATGAAATTAATATATATATATATATATATATAATATCACTAGTACTGCAGCCGGACAGGTATATATATTTATTATGTAATGACTGATGACGGACCTGCTGGACACTGTCAGCTCAGCAGCACCGCAGACTGCTACAGTAAGCTACTATAGTAGTATGTATAAAGAAGAAAGAAAAAAAAAAAACCACGGGTAGGTGGTATACAATTATGGATGGACGAGCGACTGCCGACACAGAGGTAGCTACAGCCGTGGACTACCGTACTGTGTCTGCTGCTAATATAGACTGGATGATAATGAGATGAAATCAATATATATATATATAATATCACTAGTACTGCAGCCGGACAGGTATATATATTTATTATGTAATGACTGATGACGGACCTGCTGGACACTGTCAGCTCAGCAGCACCGCAGACTGCTACAGTAAGCTACTATAGTAGTATATATAAAGAAGAAAGAAGAAAAAAAAACCACGGGTAGGTGGTATACAATTATGGATGGACGAGCGACTGCCGACACAGAGGAAGCTACAGCCGTGGACTACCGTACTGTGTCTGCTGCTAATATAGACTGGATGATAATGAGATGAAATCAATATATATATATATAATATCACTAGTACTGCAGCCGGACAGGTATATATATTTATTATGTAATGACTGATGACGGACCTGCTGGACACAGTCAGCTCAGCAGCACCGCAGACTGCTACAGTAAGCTACTATAGTAGTATGTATAAAGAAGAAAGAAAAAAAAAAAACCACGGGTAGGTGGTATACAATTATGGATGGACGAGCGACTGCCGACACAGAGGTAGCTACAGCCGTGGAATACCGTACTGTGTCTGCTGCTAATATAGACTGGATGATAATGAGATGAAATCAATATATATATATATATATATATAATATCACTAGTACTGCAGCCGGACAGGTATATATATTTATTATGTAATGACTGATGACGGACCTGCTGGACACTGTCAGCTCAGCAGCACCGCAGACTGCTACAGTAAGCTACTATAGTAGTATGTATAAAGAAGAAAGAAAAAAAAAAAACCCACGGGTAGGTGGTATACAATTATGGATGGACGAGCGACTGCCGACACAGAGGTAGCTACAGCCGTGGACTACCGTACTGTGTCTGCTGCTAATATAGACTGGATGATAATGAGATGAAATCAATATATATATATATAATATCACTAGTACTGCAGCCGGACAGGTATATATATTTATTATGTAATGACTGATGACGGACCTGCTGGACACAGTCAGCTCAGCAGCACCGCAGACTGCTACAGTAAGCTACTATAGTAGTATGTATAAAGAAGAAAGAAAAAGAAAAAACCACGGGTAGGTGGTATACAATATTATATATATATATATTATATACAATTATATATATATCCACGGTGATCCTGCACTCTCATCCCATAAATTCCAACGTTGCGGGTGCTCCTAATGAACCCGGTCAGGTCCACTTGAACAACAAAATTTCCACAAGGTGGAAGGTGCACTCTCGCTATTAATAAATGAAGTCTTTTCATAAAAAGATTTTATTGTGAAAATCGAAAAGCCTGATGAGTCGACGTTTCGGTCCGTATGACGAACCTTTTTCAAGACTAATAGCTCTTTAGGTTAACATCATTCATCATAATCAAGTGTCTGTGAAAAAAACAACAAAGTATAGACATATTCACTTATGCAGGGAACTACGCCTCCCAGGCCAAATCACATCTGCTAAGCTTCCCAGAATAAATTCAACCGTGAAGCCAATCACCAAGACCAAATGTGTCAAACCATAATAATATACTTTGATTCACCACCATCACCTGTGCCAGAGCCTCCCAGACTCATAATGCCATGTGATATAAAACATAAAGCTCACCTGTGATCAGATCAGACTTAATCAAAGGTATGTAGCACAATGAGGTAGCATATCATGACGCAGCCATACTGGTCTAGGAAGTGGGTATAGAATATACATCTAAAATTCAAATTTCAACAATGAGTTATACTCAGAGTGAGCCAAAGGTACTCTCTAGTGCATCATAAAAGGTATTCACTCACATACCTGTTCAATCAGGTCCTGCTACCTAGGTACAGCTACAGGGTCACAGTCTATACGACATGCTGTATAAAAATCACAAAAACTGCATCCGTATCTCATCTCAATTGATGTTAAGTATAAGTAAATCACTCAAATCATAACACTTACTGGAGTCTGGAGGAGAGTAGGGCGTCCCTGTGCTGCATGCTAGATTGCTGCTGCGGGACTGCTATTTAAATGTCCCGGACCGGAAGTGACCGGATCCGTGTGGAGCACCTTGTAAAAACCTCCCTCGAATCAGTGTAAATAACCAAAGCCCCATACAGGGCCCTCAAGAGCACCTCCGATGGAGCCACAGACTGTGTACCATAGGGCGCTACGTAGGGCTACCCACAACTCAGTATGCAGAGGCTGACTCGGCCGCTCCGGCTGGACGCGGCCTTCATGCGTTCCACCTACCGGAAATGCGTTCCACGCAACCGGAAGTGTCGCGAGTGTGTTCACGAAAGCTCAGACGGGCTGATACTGAATTGAGATGCTTATAGATATTGGTTCCCAACCACTCGGGGCTGGAAATCAGGTGTCTGGGAGTAATGCATAGAGACATGTAACAAATCTCAAATGGCGGGCCATTAACGTAATGATGGTGGTGAAGGATGTGAAATACAGATGTCTAGGCCTGGGAGATAGTCCATGCAGACGAGAATAGCACAAAGGATCCATAATACACAGAAAGGATATGATATACAAAATGATAATAAAAAAATAAAAAAATAATAATAAAAAAATAATAAAAAATGAAAAAAATAATAAAATAAAAAAATAATAATGAGTGAACAAAATCAATGGAAAGTTAGAAATAAAAAATAAAGAATTGTGGACTTATATCTTGGTGATGATTTTGATATAGACCATTGCAGCCTATTGGAATTAGGCTACCAATGTATACTCTACATAGAAGTATCAAATAACCAATGCTTCATACAGTTAGATCGAACTTGTATACTCAGTTTCATAACCTAATGTGGTCAATTCAGCATAGAATGGAGATAATCATCCTCAACAACATTAATATATGTCAAATGTTCTTAATAGTACAAATTCTGTATTTACCAAAACAATTTATATACGTGAATGGGCACCGAAACAGGAAGAGCTATTGAACAGTGTTACAAAAACACATTAAATGGATTGGATTCATTAAGTCCTCTGGGGGAGACCGTATCCAACCGATGTATCCAATAGCTTTCGCATCTCTTCAACAACAGGGTCCGGTCGCCTCCAGTCGGACATGGTGGGATCCAATCTATCAATTTGCATTTTAAACTGGCTACTTGATGTTTGGCAGATAAAAAATGCCTGGCTACCGGTTTATCAGTTTTGCCTGTGATCAATGCAGTATGAATCGAGGACCGATGGTTAGCCATCCGGTCACGAA
This sequence comes from Pseudophryne corroboree, assembly GCF_028390025.1. Taxonomy (NCBI): domain Eukaryota; kingdom Metazoa; phylum Chordata; class Amphibia; order Anura; family Myobatrachidae; genus Pseudophryne; species Pseudophryne corroboree. Next base: position 287,037,856 of record NC_086449.1, read on the forward strand.
AAGGCCGTGTGGTCAGACCTACATATACTAACCCGCAAGGACATTTAAGTATGTAAATTACGTGGTCTAACCGGCAGTGTAGATGATATCTTAGCTTGATCACCTTACCAGAGTGAGGGTGATAGAACACTGGGCCAGTCAACATTGATCTACATGCGGTGCAGCTGCCACAAGAGTAGCTGCCTGGTCTGGACTGCATCACTTGAAATGGAGTTAAATCCTTTTTAGGGAACATGGTGGGGCGCATCAATAGTTGTCTGAGGTTCGCGCCTCTACGGTAGGCTACCATGGGTGTGTTCATTTTGGAAAAGGGAAGATTGGCGTCTGAGGCCACAATAGGCCAGTACTTTCTTAATGATTTGCGTATCGTGGTGGAGTTATCAAACTGCGTGGGGAAAATCATACGATCTGTGCTTTTGTTTGTCCTGCTCTGTTGACCTAAAAAGATCTTAGTAGCTCTTTCAGACATTTGGCTAATGTTTTTGGTGAGTATCCATGATCCAAAAATCGAGAGGTCACTTCAGTACACTGTATGTTTCTACGATCAAGGTCGGAATTGATGCGCATGATTCGTAGATACTGTGAAATGGGAAGGCTTTCTTTTAAGGCCGGGGGATGAAAGCTATCCGCCTGTAATAGCAGATTTCGATCTGTAGATTTACGAAAGACCGTGGAGATAAAACCAACCTCTGTTTTAATAATTGTGACATCAAGGAAGTTGATTTCGGTGGAGGAGATGGTATATGTCAAACGAATAGGGCTGTCTAATGCATTTAATTCCTCGACCATACGAATGAACTCAAATTCAGTGCCCCGCCAAAGTAAAAAAATATCGTCAATAAATCTTCGGTAGAAGATAATCTTATGGCCATAATTTGGCAATAAGTGTGAGTTCTCATAATCGGCCATATAAAGATTGGCATAGGCAGGGGCCAAATTAGACCCCATTGCGGTGCCTGCAACTTGCAAAAAATATTTATCCTTATAAAGGAAATGATTTTGAGTTAATACTAATTCAGTAAGTTCTAGTATGAATTCAATGGGGAATTCAAGGTTCTCAACCTTCAGCAGATTTTTCTTAATGGTGTCAAGCCCTAATTGGTGTGGAATTACTGTGTATAACGAACAGACGTCTAAGGATGCCAACATCAAATTTTCACCATCCACCTGTACCCCATGTAACTGGGTCAAAAAGTCGCCAGTATCCTTTAGATAGCTATCAATGTTTAATACCAGTGGTTGTAGAATGCTGTCAACTAGAATAGCTAGTGGTTGTAAAATGGACCCGTCGGCAGCTATAATAGGCCTTCCAGGGGGATGGACCAAGGTTTTATGTATTTTCGGGAGAGTATAAAGTATTGGGCATTTGGGGTGCTCAACTCTCAAAAAGCTTTTTAAATCGTCGTTTATCCAACCCTGCTCATAGCCGAATTGGATGGTGGAATCAACCTTACTCTTTATTTTCATCATTGGATTGCTATCTAGTGGTCTGTACGTGCTAGCATCCGCTAGTTGTCGTAAAATTTCCTGGTCATAGTCAGCCCAATCCTGGACTACGACCGCACCCCCTTTATCCGCTGGACGGATAACTATTGAGGTATTATCTCTAAGGGCTTTAAGAGCCAAACGTTCAGGGGGGGTCAAATTATCATGCATCTTAGGTGCTTGGTCTGACTCAATGTCAGATTGTACTAATCTCAAAAATGTTTTAATACTTGAATTTGAAGATGGGGGGTCGAAATTAGATTTACCACGGAATCTACTCTTTTCCCCAACGGTAGATTTACCTGAAAAGTATTCACGAAGCCTCATAGACCTGCCAAACTTGTATTGGTCCACTAATTTAGTGAAGGTTTGTGTTTTACAGACTGGCACAAACGTTAGCCCTCTGGATAAAAGTTTTATTTCAGCCTCATTTAATTGTTTGGAAGACAAATTGAAAACGGTGTTTACTTGCGTTTCTGTCGACCTCTTCGCTTGACCGCCACCCCTCCTCGTGTGCGGTCGGTGCCGCTTCTGAGGAATTTGCCGGGTCCGGTGGTATTCTCCGGTCCGGACTCTAAAAAATTAACTGAATCTGAAGGTCCTTCGGTGTAATCAGCGTCGGAGGTGGAAACAGAAGACCCAAATTCTTTGGGAAACATCTGAGTTCTACGCCTCCGTGGATAACGCCTACCGGAATCCTCTGAATTGCCAAGGAGCCAACGGTATACTGTATGGTTTAAATAATCGTTGGTCACTGTTAGTAATTTTTTACGTTTGAAAGAGAGTAATTCTTTTTTATAGTTATCAACTTGAGTTTGTAAACGATCTGTCCAATTTTGGGATTTATCATCCCGAAGTGTTGGAAGTGCTGTAATGTTCGTGGTCTCAATATCTATCTTAATCTTTTTAAGTTCAAAACCTACCTCCTCTATAACGAGGGCCATAAGATCAAGCGAACATTTATTAAGAACCCCACACCATCTGCTACAGAATGTGGGGTTATTTCTTCCTAATGTGGGAATATTGGCTATTCGGAATCCTCTAGGTAACTGCTTACGTCTGTGATATTCAGAGAGGAATTGGCCGTGCAGGGTCAAGTCAACCTCCCTCTGTCACTGTTTCAAAACTTTATAGAATACATCAATAGGGGTGTCTGAAGGTAAGGCTTCAAAATCTAACTTATCAAATAGGAGTTTTTCAACTTCCTCTTCGGTAAAGGAGACAGTGCCCCCTTCTGCCTGGGATAATAATCCGTCATCTAATAGATATACTCCGGATTGTGACATCCTGTGGAGTCAAAAAAAGCCCTAATGGAAATCTCTTGAACCACAGTGCAAGCAAAGAATGCCAATGATAGGGTCTTAACTACAATAACAAGATAAAAATATGACAGAAAATCATCCAAAAAAAAACAAAATGATAATAAGAAAAATAAACAAATTATATTGAAAAAATTAAGAAAAAACAGTCCCTTATGCGTTGATGGTCTGCAGGACTAGAAGAATCCCTGCACATGTGCAAAAAGTCCAACTCTTTCAGATGGGTGTCAGGAAATCCGGTCCACTCTCTGTGGGCCCGACTCTATATCCACGGTGATCCTGCACTCTCATCCCATAAATTCCAACGTTGCGGGTGCTCCTAATGAACCCGGTCAGGTCCACTTGAACAACAAAATTTCCACAAGGTGGAAGGTGCACTCTCGCTATTAATAAATGAAGTATTTTCATAAAAAGATTTTATTGTGAAAATCGAAAAGCCTGATGAGTCGACGTTTCGGTCCGTATGACGAACCTTTTTCAAGACTAATAGCTCTTTAGGTTAACATCATTCATCATAATCAAGTGTCTGTGAAAAAAACAACAAAGTATAGACATATTCACTTATGCAGGGAACTACGCCTCCCAGGCCAAATCACATCTGCTAAACTTCCCAGAATAAATTCAACTGTGAAGCCAATCACCAAGACCAAATGTGTCAAACCATAATAATATACTTTGATTCACCACCATCACCTGTGCCAGAGCCTCCCAGACTCATAATACCATGTGATATAAAACATAAAGCTCACCTGTGATCAGATCAGACTTAATCAAAGGTATGTAGCACAATGAGGTAGCATATCATGACGCAGCCATACTGGTCTAGGAAGTGGGTATAGAATATACATCTAAAATTCAAATTTCAACAATGAGTTATACTCAGAGTGAGCCAAAGGTACTCTCTAGTGCATCATAAAAGGTATTCACTCACATACCTGTTCAATCAGGTCCTGCTACCTAGGTACAGCTACAGGGTCACAGTCTATACGACATGCTGTATAAAAATCACAAAAACTGCATCCGTATCTCATCTCAATTGATGTTAAGTATAAGTAAATCACTCAAATCATAACACTTACTGGAGTCTGGAGGAGAGTAGGGCGTCCCTGTGCTGCATGCTAGATTGCTGCTGCGGGACTGCTATTTAAATGTCCCGGACCGGAAGTGACCGGATCCGTGTGGAGCACCTTGTAAAAACCTCCCCCGAATCAGTGTAAATAACCAAAGCCCCATACAGGGCCCTCAAGAGCACCTCCGATGGAGCCACAGACTGTGTACCATAGGGCGCTACGTAGGGCTACCCACAACTCAGTCTGCAGAGGCTGACTCGGCCGCTCCGGCTGGACGCGGCCTTCATGCGTTCCACCTACCAGAAATGCGTTCCACGCAACCGGAAGTGTCGCGAGTGTGTTCACGAAAGCTCAGACGGGCTGATACTGAATTGAGATGCTTATAGATATTGGTTCCCAACCACTCGGGGCTGGAAATCAGGTGTCTGGGAGTAATGCATAGAGACATGTAACAAATCTCAAATGGCGGGCCATTAACGTAATGATGGTGGTGAAGGATGTGAAATACAGATGTCTAGGCCTGGGAGATAGTCCATGCAGACGAGAATAGCACAAAGGATCCATAATACACAGAAAGGATATGATATACAAAATGATAATAAAAAAATAAAATAATAATAATAAAAAAATAATAAAAAATGAAAAAAATAATAAAATAAAAAAATAATAATGAGTGAACAAAATCAATGGAAAGTTAGAAATAAAAAATAAAGAATTGTGGACTTATATCTTGGTGATTATTTTGATATAGACCATTGCAGCCTATTGGAATTAGGCTACCAATGTATACTCTACATAGAAGTATCAAATAACCAATGCTTCATACAGTTAGATCGAACTTGTATACTCAGTTTCATAACCTAATGTGGTCAATTCAGCATAGAATGGAGATAATCATCCTCAACAACATTAATATATGTCAAATGTTCTTAATAGTACAAATTCTGTATTTACCAAAACAATTTATATACGTGAATGGGCACCGAAACAGGAAGAGCTATTGAACAGTGTTACAAAAACACATTAAATGGATTGGATTCATTAAGTCCTCTGGGGGAGACCGTATCCAACCGATGTATCCAATAGCTTTCGCATCTCTTCAACAACAGGGTCCGGTCGCCTCCAGTCGGACATGGTGGGATCCAATCTATCAATTTGCATTTTAAACTGGCTACTTGATGTTTGGCAGATAAAAAATGCCTGGCTACCGGTTTATCAGTTTTGCCTGTGATCAATGCAGTATGAATTGAGGACCGATGGTTAGCCATCCGGTCACGAAAAGGCCGTGTGGTCAGACCTACATATACTAACCCGCAAGGACATTTAAGTATGTAAATTACGTGGTCTAACCGGCAGTGTAGATGATATCTTAGCTTGATCACCTTACCAGAGTGAGGGTGATAGAACACTGGGCCAGTCAACATTGATCTACATGCGGTGCAGCTGCCACAAGAGTAGCTGCCTGGTCTGGACTGCATCACTTGAAATGGAGTTAAATCCTTTTTAGGGAACATGGTGGGGCGCATCAATAGTTGTCTGAGGTTCGCGCCTCTACGGTAGGCTACCATGGGTGTGTTCATTTTGGAAAAGGGAAGATTGGCGTCTGAGGCCACAATAGGCCAGTACTTTCTTAATGATTTGCGTATCGTGGTGGAGTAATCAAACTGCGTGGGGAAAATCATACGATCTGTGCTTTTGTTTGTCCTGCTCTGTTGACCTAAAAAGATCTTAGTAGCTCTTTTCAGACATTTGGCTAATGTTTTTGGTGAGTATCCACGATCCAAAAATCGAGAGGTCACTTCAGTACACTGTATGTTTCTACGATCAAGGTCGGAATTGATGCGCATGATTCGTAGATACTGTGAAATGGGAAGGCTTTCTTTTAAGGCCGGGGGATGAAAGCTATCCGCCTGTAATAGCAGATTTCGATCTGTAGATTTACGAAAGACCGTGGAGATAAAACCAACCTCTGTTTTAATAATTGTGACATCAAGGAAGTTGATTTCGGTGGAGGAGATGGTATATGTCAAACGAATAGGGCTGTCTAATGCATTTAATTCCTCGACCATACGAATGAACTCAAATTCAGTGCCCCGCCAAAGTAAAAAAATATCGTCAATAAATCTTCGGTAGAAGATAATCTTATGGCCATAATTTGGCAATAAGTGTGAGTTCTCATAATCGGCCATATAAAGATTGGCATAGGCAGGGGCCAACTTAGACCCCATTGCGGTGCCTGCAACTTGCAAAAAATATTTATCCTTATAAAGGAAATGATTTTGAGTTAATACTAATTCAGTAAGTTCTAGTATGAATTCAATGGGGAATTCAAGGTTCTCAACCTTCAGCAGATTTTTCTTAATGGTGTCAAGCCCTAATTGGTGTGGAATTACTGTGTATAACGAACAGACGTCTAAGGATGCCAACATCAAATTTTCACCATCCACCTGTACCCCATGTAACTGGGTCAAAAAGTCGCCAGTATCCTTTAGATAGCTATCAATGTTTAATACCAGTGGTTGTAGAATGCTGTCAACTAGAATAGCTAGTGGTTGTAAAATGGACCCGTCGGCAGCTATAATAGGCCTTCCAGGGGGATGGACCAAGGTTTTATGTATTTTCGGGAGAGTATAAAGTATTGGGCATTTGGGGTGCTCAACTCTCAAAAAGCTTTTTAAATCGTCGTTTATCCAACCCTGCTCATAGCCGAATTGGATGGTGGAATCAACCTTACTCTTTATTTTCATCATTGGATTGCTATCTAGTGGTCTGTACGTGCTAGCATCCGCTAGTTGTCGTAAGATTTCCTGGTCATAGTCAGCCCAATCCTGGACTACGACCGCACCCCCTTTATCCGCTGGACGGATAACTATTGAGGTATTATCTCTAAGGGCTTTAAGAGCCAAACGTTCAGGGGGGGGTCAAATTATCATGCATCTTAGGTGCTTGGTCTGACTCAATGTCAGATTGTACTAATCTCAAAAATGTTTTAATACTTGAATTTGAAGATGGGGGGTCGAAATTAGATTTACCACGGAATCTACTCTTTTCCCCAACGGTAGATTTACCTGAAAAGTATTCACGAAGCCTCATAGACCTGCCAAACTTGTATTGGTCCACTAATTTAGTGAAGGTTTGTGTTTTACAGACTGGCACAAACGTTAGCCCTCTGGATAAAAGTTTTATTTCAGCCTCATTTAATTGTTTGGAAGACAAATTGAAAACGGTGTTTACTTGCGTTTCTGTCGACCTCTTCGCTTGACCGCCACCCCTCCTCGTGTGCGGTCGGTGCCGCTTCTGAGGAATTTGCCGGGTCCGGTGGTATTCTCCGGTCCGGACTCTAAAAAATTAACTGAATCTGAAGGTCCTTCGGTGTAATCAGCGTCGGAGGTGGAAACAGAAGACCCAAATTCTTTGGGAAACATCTGAGTTCTACGCCTCCGTGGATAACGCCTACCGGAATCCTCTGAATTGCCAAGGAGCCAACGGTATACTGTATGGTTTAAATAATCGTTGGTCACTGTTAGTAATTTTTTACGTTTGAAAGAGAGTAATTCTTTTTTATAGTTATCAACTTGAGTTTGTAAACGATCTGTCCAATTTTGGGATTTATCATCCCGAAGTGTTGGAAGTGCTGTAATGTTCGTGGTCTCAATATCTATCTTAATCTTTTTAAGTTCAAAACCTACCTCCTCTATAACGAGGGCCATAAGATCAAGCGAACATTTATTAAGAACCCCACACCATCTGCTACAGAATGTGGGGTTATTTCTTCCTAATGTGGGAATATTGGCTATTCGGAATCCTCTAGGTAACTGCTTACGTCTGTGATATTCAGAGAGGAATTGGCTGTGCAGGGTCAAGTCAACCTCCCTCTGTCGCTGTTTCAAAACTTTATAGAATACATCAATAGGGGTGTCTGAAGGTAAGGCTTCAAAATCTAACTTATCAAATAGGAGTTTTTCAACTTCCTCTTCGGTAAAGGAGACAGTGCCCCCTTCTGCCTGGGATAATAATCCGTCATCTAATAGATATACTCCGGATTGTGACATCCTGTGGAGTCAAAAAAAGCCCTAATGGAAATCTCTTGAACCACAGTGCAAGCAAAGAATGCCAATGATAGGGTCTTAACTACAATAACAAGATAAAAATATGACAGAAAATCATCCAAAAAAAAACAAAATGATAATAAGAAAAATAAACAAATTATATTGAAAAAATTAAGAAAAAACAGTCCCTTATGCGTTGATGGTCTGCAGGACTAGAAGAATCCCTGCACATGTGCAAAAAGTCCAACTCTTTCAGATGGGTGTCAGGAAATCCGGTCCACTCTCTGTGGGCCCGACTCTATATCCACGGTGATCCTGCACTCTCATCCCATAAATTCCAACGTTGCGGGTGCTCCTAATGAACCCGGTCAGGTCCACTTGAACAACAAAATTTCCACAAGGTGGAAGGTGCACTCTCGCTATTAATAAATGAAGTATTTTCATAAAAAGATTTTATTGTGAAAATCGAAAAGCCTGATGAGTCGACGTTTCGGTCCGTATGACGAACCTTTTTCAAGACTAATAGCTCTTTAGGTTAACATCATTCATCATAATCAAGTGTCTGTGAAAAAAACAACAAAGTATAGACATATTCACTTATGCAGGGAACTACGCCTCCCAGGCCAAATCACATCTGCTAAGCTTCCCAGAATAAATTCAACTGTGAAGCCAATCACCAAGACCAAATGTGTCAAACCATAATAATATACTTTGATTCACCACCATCACCTGTGCCAGAGCCTCCCAGACTCATAATACCATGTGATATAAAACATAAAGCTCACCTGTGATCAGATCAGACTTAATCAAAGGTATGTAGCACAATGAGGTAGCATATCATGACGCAGCCATACTGGTCTAGGAAGTGGGTATAGAATATACATCTAAAATTCAAATTTCAACAATGAGTTATACTCAGAGTGAGCCAAAGGTACTCTCTAGTGCATCATAAAAGGTATTCACTCACATACCTGTTCAATCAGGTCCTGCTACCTAGGTACAGCTACAGGGTCACAGTCTATACGACATGCTGTATAAAAATCACAAAAACTGCATCCGTATCTCATCTCAATTGATGTTAAGTATAAGTAAATCACTCAAATCATAACACTTACTGGAGTCTGGAGGAGAGTAGGGCGTCCCTGTGCTGCATGCTAGATTGCTGCTGCGGGACTGCTATTTAAATGTCCCGGACCGGAAGTGACCGGATCCGTGTGGAGCACCTTGTAAAAACCTCCCCCGAATCAGTGTAAATAACCAAAGCCCCATACAGGGCCCTCAAGAGCACCTCCGATGGAGCCACAGACTGTGTACCATAGGGCGCTACGTAGGGCAACCCACAACTCAGTCTGCAGAGGCTGACTCGGCCGCTCCGGCTGGACGCGGCCTTCATGCGTTCCACCTACCGGAAATGCGTTCCACGCAACCGGAAGTGTCGCGAGTGTGTTCACGAAAGCTCAGATGGGCTGATACTGAATTGAGATGCTTATAGATATTGGTTCCCAACCACTCGGGGCTGGAAATCAGGTGTCTGGGAGTAATGCATAGAGACATGTAACAAATCTCAAATGGCGGGCCATTAACGTAATGATGGTGGTGAAGGATGTGAAATACAGATGTCTAGGCCTGGGAGATAGTCCATGCAGACGAGAATAGCACAAAGGATCCATAATACACAGAAAGGATATGATATACAAAATGATAATAAAAAAATAAAATAATAATAATAAAAAAATAATAAAAAATGAAAAAAATAATAAAATAAAAAAATAATAATGAGTGAACAAAATCAATGGAAAGTTAGAAATAAAAAATAAAGAATTGTGGACTTATATCTTGGTGATTATTTTGATATAGACCATTGCAGCCTATTGGAATTAGGCTACCAATGTATACTCTACATAGAAGTATCAAATAACCAATGCTTCATACAGTTAGATCGAACTTGTATACTCAGTTTCATAACCTAATGTGGTCAATTCAGCATAGAATGGAGATAATCATCCTCAACAACATTAATATATGTCAAATGTTCTTAATAGTACAAATTCTGTATTTACCAAAACAATTTATATACGTGAATGGGCACCGAAACAGGAAGAGCTATTGAACAGTGTTACAAAAACACATTAAATGGATTGGATTCATTAAGTCCTCTGGGGGAGACCGTATCCAACCGATGTATCCAATAGCTTTCGCATCTCTTCAACAACAGGGTCCGGTCGCCTCCAGTCGGACATGGTGGGATCCAATCTATCAATTTGCATTTTAAACTGGCTACTTGATGTTTGGCAGATAAAAAATGCCTGGCTACCGGTTTATCAGTTTTGCCTGTGATCAATGCAGTATGAATCGAGGACCGATGGTTAGCCATCCGGTCACGAAAAGGCCGTGTGGTCAGACCTACATATACTAACCCGCAAGGACATTTAAGTATGTAAATTACGTGGTCTAACCGGCAGTGTAGATGATATCTTAGCTTGATCACCTTACCAGAGTGAGGGTGATAGAACACTGGGCCAGTCAACATTGATCTACATGCGGTGCAGCTGCCACAAGAGTAGCTGCCTGGTCTGGACTGCATCACTTGAAATGGAGTTAAATCCTTTTTAGGGAACATGGTGGGGCGCATCAATAGTTGTCTGAGGTTCGCGCCTCTACGGTAGGCTACCATGGGTGTGTTCATTTTGGAAAAGGGAAGATTGGCGTCTGAGGCCACAATAGGCCAGTACTTTCTTAATGATTTGCGTATCGTGGTGGAGTAATCAAACTGCGTGGGGAAAATCATACGATCTGTGCTTTTGTTTGTCCTGCTCTGTTGACCTAAAAAGATCTTAGTAGCTCTTTTCAGACATTTGGCTAATGTTTTTGGTGAGTATCCACGATCCAAAAATCGAGAGGTCACTTCAGTACACTGTATGTTTCTACGATCAAGGTCGGAATTGATGCGCATGATTCGTAGATACTGTGAAATGGGAAGGCTTTCTTTTAAGGCCGGGGGATGAAAGCTATCCGCCTGTAATAGCAGATTTCGATCTGTAGATTTACGAAAGACCGTGGAGATAAAACCAACCTCTGTTTTAATAATTGTGACATCAAGGAAGTTGATTTCGGTGGAGGAGATGGTATATGTCAAACGAATAGGGCTGTCTAATGCATTTAATTCCTCGACCATACGAATGAACTCAAATTCAGTGCCCCGCCAAAGTAAAAAAATATCGTCAATAAATCTTCGGTAGAAGATAATCTTATGGCCATAATTTGGCAATAAGTGTGAGTTCTCATAATCGGCCATATAAAGATTGGCATAGGCAGGGGCCAAATTAGACCCCATTGCGGTGCCTGCAACTTGCAAAAAATATTTATCCTTATAAAGGAAATGATTTTGAGTTAATACTAATTCAGTAAGTTCTAGTATGAATTCAATGGGGAATTCAAGGTTCTCAACCTTCAGCAGATTTTTCTTAATGGTGTCAAGCCCTAATTGGTGTGGAATTACTGTGTATAACGAACAGACGTCTAAGGATGCCAACATCAAATTTTCACCATCCACCTGTACCCCATGTAACTGGGTCAAAAAGTCGCCAGTATCCTTTAGATAGCTATCAATGTTTAATACCAGTGGTTGTAGAATGCTGTCAACTAGAATAGCTAGTGGTTGTAAAATGGACCCGTCGGCAGCTATAATAGGCCTTCCAGGGGGATGGACCAAGGTTTTATGTATTTTCGGGAGAGTATAAAGTATTGGGCATTTGGGGTGCTCAACTCTCAAAAAGCTTTTTAAATCGTCGTTTATCCAACCCTGCTCATAGCCGAATTGGATGGTGGAATCAACCTTACTCTTTATTTTCATCATTGGATTGCTATCTAGTGGTCTGTACGTGCTAGCATCCGCTAGTTGTCATAAGATTTCCTGGTCATAGTCAGCCCAATCCTGGACTACGACCGCACCCCCTTTATCCGCTGGACGGATAACTATTGAGGTATTATCTCTAAGGGCTTTAAGAGCCAAACGTTCAGGGGGGGGTCAAATTATCATGCATCTTAGGTGCTTGGTCTGACTCAATGTCAGATTGTACTAATCTCAAAAATGTTTTAATACTTGAATTTGAAGATGGGGGGTCGAAATTAGATTTACCACGGAATCTACTCTTTTCCCCAACGGTAGATTTACCTGAAAAGTATTCACGAAGCCTCATAGACCTGCCAAACTTGTATTGGTCCACTAATTTAGTGAAGGTTTGTGTTTTACAGACTGGCACAAACGTTAGCCCTCTGGATAAAAGTTTTATTTCAGCCTCATTTAATTGTTTGGAAGACAAATTGAAAACGGTGTTTACTTGCGTTTCTGTCGACCTCTTCGCTTGACCGCCACCCCTCCTCGTGTGCGGTCGGTGCCGCTTCTGAGGAATTTGCCGGGTCCGGTGGTATTCTCCGGTCCGGACTCTAAAAAATTAACTGAATCTGAAGGTCCTTCGGTGTAATCAGCGTCGGAGGTGGAAACAGAAGACCCAAATTCTTTGGGAAACATCTGAGTTCTACGCCTCCGTGGATAACGCCTACCGGAATCCTCTGAATTGCCAAGGAGCCAACGGTATACTGTATGGTTTAAATAATCGTTGGTCACTGTTAGTAATTTTTTACGTTTGAAAGAGAGTAATTCTTTTTTATAGTTATCAACTTGAGTTTGTAAACGATCTGTCCAATTTTGGGATTTATCATCCCGAAGTGTTGGAAGTGCTGTAATGTTCGTGGTCTCAATATCTATCTTAATCTTTTTAAGTTCAAAACCTACCTCCTCTATAACGAGGGCCATAAGATCAAGCGAACATTTATTAAGAACCCCACACCATCTGCTACAGAATGTGGGGTTATTTCTTCCTAATATTGGCTATTCGGAATCCTCTAGGTAACTGCTTACGTCTGTGATATTCAGAGAGGAATTGGCTGTGCAGGGTCAAGTCAACCTCCCTCTGTCGCTGTTTCAAAACTTTATAGAATACATCAATAGGGGTGTCTGAAGGTAAGGCTTCAAAATCTAACTTATCAAATAGGAGTTTTTCAACTTCCTATTCGGTAAAGGAGACAGTGCCCCCTTCTGCCTGGGATAATAATCCGTCATCTAATAGATATACTCCGGATTGTGACATCCTGTGGAGTCAAAAAAAGCCCTAATGGAAATCTCTTGAACCACAGTGCAAGCAAAGAATGCCAATGATAGGGTCTTAACTACAATAACAAGATAAAAATATGACAGAAAATCATCCAAAAAAAAACAAAATGATAATAAGAAAAATAAACAAATTATATTGAAAAAATTAAGAAAAAACAGTCCCTTATGCGTTGATGGTCTGCAGGACTAGAAGAATCCCTGCACATGTGCAAAAAGTCCAACTCTTTCAGATGGGTGTCAGGAAATCCGGTCCACTCTCTGTGGGCCCGACTCTATATCCACGGTGATCCTGCACTCTCATCCCATAAATTCCAACGTTGCGGGTGCTCCTAATGAACCCGGTCAGGTCCACTTGAACAACAAAATTTCCACAAGGTGGAAGGTGCACTCTCGCTATTAATAAATGAAGTATTTTCATAAAAAGATTTTATTGTGAAAATCGAAAAGCCTGATGAGTCGACGTTTCGGTCCGTATGACGAACCTTTTTCAAGACTAATAGCTCTTTAGGTTAACATCATTCATCATAATCAAGTGTCTGTGAAAAAAACAACAAAGTATAGACATATTCACTTATGCAGGGAACTACGCCTCCCAGGCCAAATCACATCTGCTAAGCTTCCCAGAATAAATTCAACTGTGAAGCCAATCACCAAGACCAAATGTGTCAAACCATAATAATATACTTTGATTCACCACCATCACCTGTGCCAGAGCCTCCCAGACTCATAATACCATGTGATATAAAACATAAAGCTCACCTGTGATCAGATCAGACTTAATCAAAGGTATGTAGCACAATGAGGTAGCATATCATGACGCAGCCATAGTGGGTATAGAATATACATCTAAAATTCAAATTTCAACAATGAGTTATACTCAGAGTGAGCCAAAGGTACTCTCTAGTGCATCATAAAAGGTATTCACTCACATACCTGTTCAATCAGGTCCTGCTACCTAGGTACAGCTACAGGGTCACAGTCTATACGACATGCTGTATAAAAATCACAAAAACTGCATCCGTATCTCATCTCAATTGATGTTAAGTATAAGTAAATCACTCAAATCATAACACTTACTGGAGTCTGGAGGAGAGTAGGGCGTCCCTGTGCTGCATGCTAGATTGCTGCTGCGGGACTGCTATTTAAATGTCCCGGACCGGAAGTGACCGGATCCGTGTGGAGCACCTTGTAAAAACCTCCCCCGAATCAGTGTAAATAACCAAAGCCCCATACAGGGCCCTCAAGAGCACCTCCGATGGAGCCACAGACTGTGTACCATAGGGCGCTACGTAGGGCTACCCACAACTCAGTCTGCAGAGGCTGACTCGGCCGCTCCGGCTGGACGCGGCCTTCATGCGTTCCACCTACCGGAAATGCGTTCCACGCAACCGGAAGTGTCGCGAGTGTGTTCACGAAAGCTCAGATGGGCTGATACTGAATTGAGATGCTTATAGATATTGGTTCCCAACCACTCGGGGCTGGAAATCAGGTGTCTGGGAGTAATGCATAGAGACATGTAACAAATCTCAAATGGCGGGCCATTAACGTAATGATGGTGGTGAAGGATGTGAAATACAGATGTCTAGGCCTGGGAGATAGTCCATGCAGACGAGAATAGCACAAAGGATCCATAATACACAGAAAGGATATGATATACAAAATGATAATAAAAAAATAAAATAATAATAATAAAAAAATAATAAAAAATGAAAAAAATAATAAAATAAAAAAATAATAATGAGTGAACAAAATCAATGGAAAGTTAGAAATAAAAAATAAAGAATTGTGGACTTATATCTTGGTGATTATTTTGATATAGACCATTGCAGCCTATTGGAATTAGGCTACCAATGTATACTCTACATAGAAGTATCAAATAACCAATGCTTCATACAGTTAGATCGAACTTGTATACTCAGTTTCATAACCTAATGTGGTCAATTCAGCATAGAATGGAGATAATCATCCTCAACAACATTAATATATGTCAAATGTTCTTAATAGTACAAATTCTGTATTTACCAAAACAATTTATATACGTGAATGGGCACCAAAACAGGAAGAGCTATTGAACAGTGTTACAAAAACACATTAAATGGATTGGATTCATTAAGTCCTCTGGGGGAGACCGTATCCAACCGATGTATCCAATAGCTTTCGCATCTCTTCAACAACAGGGTCCGGTCGCCTCCAGTCGGACATGGTGGGATCCAATCTATCAATTTGCATTTTAAACTGGCTACTTGATGTTTGGCAGATAAAAAATGCCTGGCTACCGGTTTATCAGTTTTGCCTGTGATCAATGCAGTATGAATCGAGGACCGATGGTTAGCCATCCGGTCACGAAAAGGCCGTGTGGTCAGACCTACATATACTAACCCGCAAGGACATTTAAGTATGTAAATTACGTGGTCTAACCGGCAGTGTAGATGATATCTTAGCTTGATCACCTTACCAGAGTGAGGGTGATAGAACACTGGGCCAGTCAACATTGATCTACATGCGGTGCAGCTGCCACAAGAGTAGCTGCCTGGTCTGGACTGCATCACTTGAAATGGAGTTAAATCCTTTTTAGGGAACATGGTGGGGCGCATCAATAGTTGTCTGAGGTTCGCGCCTCTACGGTAGGCTACCATGGGTGTGTTCATTTTGGAAAAGGGAAGATTGGCGTCTGAGGCCACAATAGGCCAGTACTTTCTTAATGATTTGCGTATCGTGGTGGAGTAATCAAACTGCGTGGGGAAAATCATACGATCTGTGCTTTTGTTTGTCCTGCTCTGTTGACCTAAAAAGATCTTAGTAGCTCTTTTCAGACATTTGGCTAATGTTTTTGGTGAGAATCCACGATCCAAAAATCGAGAGGTCACTTCAGTACACTGTATGTTTCTACGATCAAGGTCGGAATTGATGCGCATGATTCGTAGATACTGTGAAATGGGAAGGCTTTCTTTTAAGGCCGGGGGATGAAAGCTATCCGCCTGTAATAGCAGATTTCGATCTGTAGATTTACGAAAGACCGTGGAGATAAAACCAACCTCTGTTTTAATAATTGTGACATCAAGGAAGTTGATTTCGGTGGAGGAGATGGTATATGTCAAACGAATAGGGCTGTCTAATGCATTTAATTCCTCGACCATACGAATGAACTCAAATTCAGTGCCCCGCCAAAGTAAAAAAATATCGTCAATAAATCTTCGGTAGAAGATAATCTTATGGCCATAATTTGGCAATAAGTGTGAGTTCTCATAATCGGCCATATAAAGATTGGCATAGGCAGGGGCCAAATTAGACCCCATTGCGGTGCCTGCAACTTGCAAAAAATATTTATCCTTATAAAGGAAATGATTTTGAGTTAATACTAATTCAGTAAGTTCTAGTATGAATTCAATGGGGAATTCAAGGTTCTCAACCTTCAGCAGATTTTTCTTAATGGTGTCAAGCCCTAATTGGTGTGGAATTACTGTGTATAACGAACAGACGTCTAAGGATGCCAACATCAAATTTTCACCATCCACCTGTACCCCATGTAACTGGGTCAAAAAGTCGCCAGTATCCTTTAGATAGCTATCAATGTTTAATACCAGTGGTTGTAGAATGCTGTCAACTAGAATAGCTAGTGGTTGTAAAATGGACCCGTCGGCAGCTATAATAGGCCTTCCAGGGGGATGGACCAAGGTTTTATGTATTTTCGGGAGAGTATAAAGTATTGGGCATTTGGGGTGCTCAACTCTCAAAAAGCTTTTTAAATCGTCGTTTATCCAACCCTGCTCATAGCCGAATTGGATGGTGGAATCAACCTTACTCTTTATTTTCATCATTGGATTGCTATCTAGTGGTCTGTACGTGCTAGCATCCGCTAGTTGTCGTAAGATTTCCTGGTCATAGTCAGCCCAATCCTGGACTACGACCGCACCCCCTTTATCCGCTGGACGGATAACTATTGAGGTATTATCTCTAAGGGCTTTAAGAGCCAAACGTTCAGGGGGGGTCAAATTATCATGCATCTTAGGTGCTTGGTCTGACTCAATGTCAGATTGTACTAATCTCAAAAATGTTTTAATACTTGAATTTGAAGATGGGGGGTCGAAATTAGATTTACCACGGAATCTACTCTTTTCCCCAACGGTAGATTTACCTGAAAAGTATTCACGAAGCCTCATAGACCTGCCAAACTTGTATTGGTCCACTAATTTAGTGAAGGTTTGTGTTTTACAGACTGGCACAAACGTTAGCCCTCTGGATAAAAGTTTTATTTCAGCCTCATTTAATTGTTTGGAAGACAAATTGAAAACGGTGTTTACTTGCGTTTCAGTCGACCTCTTCGCTTGACCGCCACCCCTCCTCGTGTGCGGTCGGTGCCGCTTCTGAGGAATTTGCCGGGTCCGGTGGTATTCTCCGGTCCGGACTCTAAAAAATTAACTGAATCTGAAGGTCCTTCGGTGTAATCAGCGTCGGAGGTGGAAACAGAAGACCCAAATTCTTTGGGAAACATCTGAGTTCTACGCCTCCGTGGATAACGCCTACCGGAATCCTCTGAATTGCCAAGGAGCCAACGGTATACTGTATGGTTTAAATAATCGTTGGTCACTGTTAGTAATTTTTTACGTTTGAAAGAGAGTAATTCTTTTTTATAGTTATCAACTTGAGTTTGTAAACGATCTGTCCAATTTTGTGATTTATCATCCCGAAGTGTTGGAAGTGCTGTAATGTTCGTGGTCTCAATATCTATCTTAATCTTTTTAAGTTCAAAACCTACCTCCTCTATAACGAGGGCCATAAGATCAAGCGAACATTTATTAAGAACCCCACACCATCTGCTACAGAATGTGGGGTTATTTCTTCCTAATGTGGGAATATTGGCTATTCGGAATCCTCTAGGTAACTGCTTACGTCTGTGATATTCAGAGAGGAATTGGCCGTGCAGGGTCAAGTCAACCTCCCTCTGTCGCTGTTTCAAAACTTTATAGAATACATCAATAGGGGTGTCTGAAGGTAAGGCTTCAAAATCTAACTTATCAAATAGGAGTTTTTCAACTTCCTCTTCGGTAAAGGAGACAGTGCCCCCTTCTGCCTGGGATAATAATCCGTCATCTAATAGATATACTCCGGATTGTGACATCCTGTGGAGTCAAAAAAAGCCCTAATGGAAATCTCTTGAACCACAGTGCAAGCAAAGAATGCCAATGATAGGGTCTTAACTACAATAACAAGATAAAAATATGACAGAAAATCATCCAAAAAAAAACAAAATGATAATAAGAAAAATAAACAAATTATATTGAAAAAATTAAGAAAAAACAATCCCTTATGCGTTGATGGTCTGCAGGACTAGAAGAATCCCTGCACATGTGCAAAAAGTCCAACTCTTTCAGATGGGTGTCAGGAAATCCGGTCCACTCTCTGTGGGCCCGACTCTATATCCACGGTGATCCTGCACTCTCATCCCATAAATTCCAACGTTGCGGGTGCTCCTAATGAACCCGGTCAGGTCCACTTGAACAACAAAATTTCCACAAGGTGGAAGGTGCACTCTCGCTATTAATAAATGAAGTCTTTTCATAAAAAGATTTTATTGTGAAAATCGAAAAGCCTGATGAGTCGACGTTTCGGTCCGTATGACGAACCTTTTTCAAGACTAATAGCTCTTTAGGTTAACATCATTCATCATAATCAAGTGTCTGTGAAAAAAACAACAAAGTATAGACATATTCACTTATGCAGGGAACTACGCCTCCCAGGCCAAATCACATCTGCTAAGCTTCCCAGAATAAATTCAACTGTGAAGCCAATCACCAAGACCAAATGTGTCAAACCATAATAATATACTTTGATTCACCACCATCACCTGTGCCAGAGCCTCCCAGACTCATAATGCCATGTGATATAAAACATAAAGCTCACCTGTGATCAGATCAGACTTAATCAAAGGTATGAAGCACAATGAGGTAGCATATCATGACGCAGCCATACTGGTCTAGGAAGTGGGTATAGAATATACATCTAAAATTCAAATTTCAACAATGAGTTATACTCAGAGTGAGCCAAAGGTACTCTCTAGTGCATCATAAAAGGTATTCACTCACATACCTGTTCAATCAGGTCCTGCTACCTAGGTACAGCTACAGGGTCACAGTCTATACGACATGCTGTATAAAAATCACAAAAACTGCATCCGTATCTCATCTCAATTGATGTTAAGTATAAGTAAATCACTCAAATCATAACACTTACTGGAGTCTGGAGGAGAGTAGGGCGTCCCTGTGCTGCATGCTAGATTGCTGCTGCGGGACTGCTATTTAAATGTCCCGGACCGGAAGTGACCGGATCCGTGTGGAGCACCTTGTAAAAACCTCCCCCGAATCAGTGTAAATAACCAAAGCCCCATACAGGGCCCTCAAGAGCACCTCCGATGGAGCCACAGACTGTGTACCATAGGGCGCTACGTAGGGCTACCCACAACTCAGTCTGCAGAGGCTGACTCGGCCGCTCCGGCTGGACGCGGCCTTCATGCGTTCCACCTACCGGAAATGCGTTCCACGCAACCGGAAGTGTCGCGAGTGTGTTCACGAAAGCTCAGACGGGCTGATACTGAATTGAGATGCTTATAGATATTGGTTCCCAACCACTCGGGGCTGGAAATCAGGTGTCTGGGAGTAATGCATAGAGACATGTAACAAATCTCAAATGGCGGGCCATTAACGTAATGATGGTGGTGAAGGATGTAAAATACAGATGTCTAGGCCTGGGAGATAGTCCATGCAGACGAGAATAGCACAAAGGATCCATAATACACAGAAAGGATATGATATACAAAATGATAATAAAAAAATAAAATAATAATAATAAAAAAATAATAAAAAATGAAAAAAATAATAAAATAAAAAAATAATAATGAGTGAACAAAATCAATGGAAAGTTAGAAATAAAAAATAAAGAATTGTGGACTTATATCTTGGTGATTATTTTGATATAGACCATTGCAGCCTATTGGAATTAGGCTACCAATGTATACTCTACATAGAAGTATCAAATAACCAATGCTTCATACAGTTAGATCGAACTTGTATACTCAGTTTCATAACCTAATGTGGTCAATTCAGCATAGAATGGAGATAATCATCCTCAACAACATTAATATATGTCAAATGTTCTTAATAGTACAAATTCTGTATTTACCAAAACAATTTATATACGTGAATGGGCACCGAAACAGGAAGAGCTATTGAACAGTGTTACAAAAACACATTAAATGGATTGGATTCATTAAGTCCTCTGGGGGAGACCGTATCCAACCGATGTATCCAATAGCTTTCGCATCTCTTCAACAACAGGGTCCGGTCGCCTCCAGTCGGACATGGTGGGATCCAATCTATTAATTTGCATTTTAAACTGGCTACTTGATGTTTGGCAGATAAAAAATGCCTGGCTACCGGTTTATCAGTTTTGCCTGTGATCAATGCAGTATGAATCGAGGACCGATGGTTAGCCATCCGGTCACGAAAAGGCCGTGTGGTCAGACCTACATATACTAACCCGCAAGGACATTTAAGTATGTAAATTACGTGGTCTAACCGGCAGTGTAGATGATATCTTAGCTTGATCACCTTACCAGAGTGAGGGTGATAGAACACTGGGCCAGTCAACATTGATCTACATGCGGTGCAGCTGCCACAAGAGTAGCTGCCTGGTCTGGACTGCATCACTTGAAATGGAGTTAAATCCTTTTTAGGGAACATGGTGGGGCGCATCAATAGTTGTCTGAGGTTCGCGCCTCTACGGTAGGCTACCATGGGTGTGTTCATTTTGGAAAAGGGAAGATTGGCGTCTGAGGCCACAATAGGCCAGTACTTTCTTAATGATTTGCGTATCGTGGTGGAGTTATCAAACTGCGTGGGGAAAATCATATGATCTGTGCTTTTGTTTGTCCTGCTCTGTTGACCTAAAAAGATCTTAGTAGCTCTTTTCAGACATTTGGCTAATGTTTTTGGTGAGTATCCACGATCCAAAAATCGAGAGGTCACTTCAGTACACTGTATGTTTCTACGATCAAGGTCGGAATTGATGCGCATGATTCGTAGATACTGTGAAATGGGAAGGCTTTCTTTTAAGGCCGGGGGATGAAAGCTATCCGCCTGTAATAGCAGATTTCGATCTGTAGATTTACGAAAGACCGTGGAGATAAAACCAACCTCTGTTTTAATAATTGTGACATCAAGGAAGTTGATTTCGGTGGAGGAGATGGTATATGTCAAACGAATAGGGCTGTCTAATGCATTTAATTCCTCGACCATACGAATGAACTCAAATTCAGTGCCCCGCCAAAGTAAAAAAATATCGTCAATAAATCTTCGGTAGAAGATAATCTTATGGCCATAATTTGGCAATAAGTGTGAGTTCTCATAATCGGCCATATAAAGATTGTCATAGGCAGGGGCCAAATTAGACCCCATTGCGGTGCCTGCAACTTGCAAAAAATATTTATCCTTATAAAGGAAATGATTTTGAGTTAATACTAATTCAGTAAGTTCTAGTATGAATTCAATGGGGAATTCAAGGTTCTCAACCTTCAGCAGATTTTTCTTAATGGTGTCAAGCCCTAATTGGTGTGGAATTACTGTGTATAACGAACAGACGTCTAAGGATGCCAACATCAAATTTTCACCATCCACCTGTACCCCATGTAACTGGGTCAAAAAGTCGCCAGTATCCTTTAGATAGCTATCAATGTTTAATACCAGTGGTTGTAGAATGTCAGCTCAGCAGCACCGCAGACTGCTACAGTAAGCTACTATAGTAGTATGTATAAAGAAGAAAGAAAAAAAAAAAAACCACGGGTAGGTGGTATACAATATTATATATATATTATATACAATTTTATATATATATATATATATATATATATATATATTAAACTGGTGGTGACTGGTGGTCAGGTCACTGGTCACACTATCAGCAACTTGCAAGTAGTACTCCTAAGCAGACAATCACAATATATATTATACTGGTGGTCAGTGTGGTCACAATGGCAGTGTGGCACTCTGGCAGCAAAAGTGTGCACTGTACGTTATATGTACTCCTGAGTCCTGCTCTCAGACTCTAACTGCTCCCCACTGTCAGTGTCTCCCCCACAAGTCAGATAATATACAGTCACACTATCTATCACTTCAGCAAGTAACTAGTACTCCTCCTAATGCTCCCCAAAATTACTACTGTGTCTCTCTCTACTGTCTCACTCTCTTCTCTATAAACGGAGAGGACGCCAGCCACGTCCTCTCCCTATGAATCTCAATGCACGTGTGAAAATGGCGGCGACGCGCGGCTCCTTATATAGAATCCGAGTCTCGCGATAGAATCCGAGCCTCGCGAGAATCCGACAGCGGGATGATGACGTTCGGGCGCGCTCGGGTTAACCGAGCAAGGCGGGAAGATCCGAGTCGCTCGGCCCCGTGTAAAAAAACATGAAGTTCGGGCGGGTTCGGATTCCGAGGAACCGAACCCGCTCATCCCTAGTATTTTCTACCGTGAAAATGGTTTTGCGGTCGTAAAAATTTACTAATCGTACAAAAAGCCTAAAAAAAAGTAGACCTGCTTTTGAGAAGCGTGTTTACATGTGTTGTCAATTCTACATTACTCGCACCTGACGTTTTTGCCCTTTAAAAGGGGCCCCAACACAATTCTCAACACTCTCAATCTGAAATGGCTGCTACTGTGTGTCGTACTGCTGTATTGTTTGCTGTGGGATACCTGACACTGCTCCATGAGGCTACAATAAACCCAGGCCAGGAAAATCAACAGGGTCAGCAGGTTGTACATGTTCCGCGTAGGCTGGGCATGCCTTTATTTTTTAGTGGTAGTTTACAGGGCCGGATTAACAATGGGGCGGGTGGAGCTGCAGCTCCAGGCCCGCCCATAAAAATAGGCCCACAGGACTCCCTGCTGTGCAGCCAGCGTTGACAGGTGATAACAATATCCTGTCACTGACTCTCCACTAACGGCAACAGCCTAGCTCACCTGCCAGTTCCCCCCGATCAGCAGGAGAAACAGGAGAAATCCACGGAGCAATCTGAAGCCCCGCCCCCGGCTGCCCGAAGCTCCGCCCCCAGCCGGACGAAACTCCGCCCCCTGCCCGCCTCTGTTGCTGGACCAAACACCCTTTTCCCCTGCTAGCAGAGGCTGAGGACACTATACCACGGCACGGGCACGGCCAATCCCCTCCCCCAGAGGCTGCCACCATGAACACTAGCACCCTCCTCCCTGCTGAAGGCTGCAGCTGTGGCCTATACAACTCCTGCCTGCTGCCCAGAGCTACAGCCCAGTGACGTTTGAAGATGCTGGGGAAAGGCTCCTTTGTGATGAGGCTGCCAGAAGACAGCAGCCCTGGAGTCAGTCACACCTGCACCTTGCTGTGTTGGCTCCACTTTCTAAAAGTGATCTCTGCTTTCTTACCCAGTGCGGATCCCACTCACAACTTAGGTAAGTGTGCACACAGTAGCCTGCACTTTTCCTTTATCCCCCCCACTTCAAGTGTGTGTTTTGTGGCCATTCCCCAACTTCTGCTTCACCCAGTGCTGCTCTCTCCCCTCCCTTTCGCTCTATATTCCCTATCCCTCCCCCCCGCCCCCCTCTCTCCCCCCCCGCCCCCCTCTCTCCCCCTGTATCTCCCACTCACTGTCTCCCTCTCCTTGTCTTTCTCTCATCCTCTGTCTCTCTCTTTTTGTTTTGTTTTTTATCCACGCCTATTTTTTGGTTGTAAAACATCAGGAACGGCGTATCGGAATCTCTGCGGCCTGCCCTGTTGCTGCCGCTTCCTGTGATTGAGCGGAGGAGAGCACAGCGCGCATCTCTCCTGCTTCTCACTGTGTCCCAGTCTCTGGCAGCCACTTAAAATTAGCTAGGCCGTCGGCCAAACAGAGCTCTCTGACCTGCAGCGGCAGCTCCTGATTGGCTCACAAGCTGGTGCCATATTTCAGTTGGCTGCTAGAGATGTGACACACTGACTCAGTGAGAGGCACGAGAGACACGCACTGCGCTCTCCTCCCCTCCCAGACGGGAATCGGTGGCAGCAGCAGCGGAGGTGAGCACTATACGGGACACATTGTGTATCTGGCACTACTGGGAGCATTGTGTAACGCACTACTGGGAGCATTGTGTAACGCACTACTGGGAGCATTGTGTACCGCACTACTGGGAGCATTGTGTATCTGGCACTACTGGGAGCATTGTGTAACCGACACTACTGGGAGCATTGTGTAACCGGCACTACTGGGAGCATTGTGTAACCGGCACTACTGGGAGCATTGTGTAACCGGCACTACTGGGAGCATTGTGTAACCGGCACTACTGGGAGCATTGTGTAAACGGCACTACTGGGAGCATTGTGTATCTGGCACTACTGGGAGCATTGTGTAACCGGCACTACAGGGAGCATTGTGTAACCGGCACTACTGGGAGCATTGTGTATCTGGCACTACTGGGAGCATTGTGTAACCGGCACTACTGGGAGCATTGTGTAACCGGCACTACTGGGAGCATTGTGTAACCGGCACTACTGGGAGCATTGTGTATCCCGCACTACTGGGAGCATTGTGTAACCGGCACTACTGGGAGCATTGTGTAACCGGCACTACTGGGAGCATTGTGTAACCGGCACTACTGGGAGCATTGTGTATCTGGCACTACTGGGAGCATTGTGTAACCGGCACTACTGGGAGCATTGTGTAACCGGCACTACTGGGAGCATTGTGTAACCGGCACTACTGGGAGCATTGTGTATCCCGCACTACTGGGAGCATTGTGTAACCGGCACTACTGGGAGCATTGTGTATCCCGCACTACTGGGAGCATTGTGTAACCGGCACTACTGGGAGCATTGTGTAACCGGCACTACTGGGAGCATTGTGTATCCCGCACTACTGGGAGCATTGTGTATCCCGCACTACTGGGAGCATTGTGTATCCCGCACTACTGGGAGCATTGTGTAACGCACTACTGGGAGCATTGTGTAACGCACTACTGGGAGCATTGTGTATCTGGCACTACTGGGAGCATTGTGTAACCGGCACTACTGGGAGCATTGTGTAACCGGCACTACTGGGAGCATTGTGTAACCGGCACTACTGGGAGCATTGTGTATCTGGCACTACTGGGAGCATTGTGTAACCGGCACTACTGGGAGCATTGTGTATCTGGCACTACTGGGAGCATTGTGTATCTGGCACTACTGGGAGCATTGTGTAACCGGCACTACTGGGAGCATTGTGTAACCGGCACTACTGGGAGCATTGTGTAACCGGCACTACTGGGAGCATTGTGTATTTGGCACTACTGGGAGCATTGTGTATCCCGCACTACTGGGAGCATTGTGTATCCCGCACTACTGGGAGCATTATGTATCCCGCACTACTGGGAGCATTGTGTATCCGGCACTACTGGGAGCATTGTGTAACCGGCACTACTGGGAGCACTACTGGGAGCATAGTGTATCCGGCACTACTGGGAGCATTGTGTAACCGGCACTACTGGGAGCACTACTGGGAGCATAGTGTATCCGGCACTACTGGGAGCATAGTGTATCCGGCACTACTGGGAGCATAGTGTATCCGGCACTACTGGGAGCATAGTGTATCCGGCACTACTGGGAGCATAGTGTATCCGGCACTACTGGGAGCATAGTGTATCCGGCACTACTGGGAGCATAGTGTATCCGGCACTACTGGGAGCATTGTGTAACCGGCACTACTGGGAGCATTGTGTATCCCGCACTACTGGGAGCATTGTGTAACCGGCACTACTGGGAGCATTGTGTAACCGGCACTACTGGGAGCATTGTGTATCCCGCACTACTGGGAGCATTGTGTATCCCGCACTACTGGGAGCATTGTGTATCCGGCACTACTGGGAGCATTGTGTAACCGGCACTACTGGGAGCACTACTGGGAGCATAGTGTATCCGGCACTACTGGGAGCATTGTGTAACCGGCACTACTGGGAGCACTACTGGGAGCATAGTGTATCCGGCACTACTGGGAGCATAGTGTATCCGGCACTACTGGGAGCATAGTGTATCCGGCACTACTGGGAGCATAGTGTATCCGGCACTACTGGGAGCATAGTGTATCCGGCACTACTGGGAGCATTGTGTAACCGGCACTACTGGGAGCATAGTGTATCCGGCACTACTGGGAGCATAGTGTATCCGGCACTACTGGGAGCATAGTGTATTCGGCACTACTGGGAGCCTTGTGTATCCGGCACTACTGGGAGCATTTTGTATCCGGCACTACTGAGAGCATTGTGTATCCGGCACTAATGGGAGCACTACTGGGAGCATTGTGTATCCGGCACTACTGGGAGCATTGTGTATCCGGCACTACTGGGAGCATTGTGTATCCGGCACTACTGAGAGCATTGTGTATCCGGCACTACTGGGAGCACTACTGGGAGCATTGTGTATCCGGCACTACTGGGAGCATTGTGTATCCGGCACTACTGGGAGCATTGTGTGTCCGGCACTACTTGGAGCATTGTGTAACTAGCACTACTGGAGACATTGGGGGTCATTCCGAGTTGTTCCGTCGTTGCCAATTTTCGCTATACTGCGATTAGCCGCTAACTGCACATGCGCATGGTACGCAATGCGCATGCGCTTAGTAATTTTACTAAAAACTTAGATGTTTTGCTGTAGCGTCTGCGGCGCTTTCAATCGCACTGGTGTTTGGTAAATGATTGACAGGAAAGGGGCGTTTCTGGGCGGCAACTCAGCGTTTTCCCGGCGTTGGCTAAAAAACGCAGGCGTGTCAGGAAAAAACGCAGTAGTGTCTGGAGAAACGGTGGCAGGCCGAATGCAGGGCGTGTGTGTGACATCAAACCAGGAACGAAATGGGCTGAGCAGATCGCAGTGTAGGAGTAAGTCTCGAGCTACTCAGAAACTGCAAAGAATTTCTATTCGCAATTCTGCTAATCTTTCGTTCGCTATTCTGCTATGCGAAGATACACTCCCAGAGGGCGGCGGCCTAGCATGTGCAATGCTGCTAAAATCAGCTAGCGAGCGAACAACTCGGAATCACCCCCATTGTTATTATTATTGTTATTATTATTATTTTGTCCATGTCGGGATTTTGACCTTGACAGGATTTTGACCGTCGGTCAATTGGTGTCGGGATTTCTACCGTCAGCATTTTGATTGGAGGTAAATTGACTGCATCCCATTACAATGTTCTTTGTATTGTATGGAGGTCATTTGGGTGCTTGGTGTATAACATGACAGGCACTACGGTGCTCTCTGTTTTATCAACGTCCACTGATGCTCTGCTCTCAGTATTATCTAGCAGTCACTGTAATGCGTTCTGTACTATATAGTATTCAGTTCAATGTTCTCTGTATAATATGGCTGCTACTGCAATGCTCTCTGTATTACATGGCGATTACTGTAATTATCTCTGCATTACAGTGGCTAGGTATGCAGGATGAACACTAACAGAAACATGGAGAAATGACAACACAGGCCATCCCCCCTATATAGACCACGCCCATATATCACTTGTCATACCGCCACACGCATGTCATACCCGCTGCAGCGGCACACAATAGGCCCTTCCTGAGTTTCAGCTCCAGGCCCATGTGGACCTTAATCTGGCACTGGTAGTTTAAACGAAAACAAAATTGCTGATGACCATGTTATACAGATGCTCAGACTAAATGTTATAAATAATTTCACTCTGTATGATCTGGTCAAACTGACCCTAGACCCTGAGACAGCACGCTCTCGCCCTGTCTCAGGCCTGCACAAACTCCTTCCTGTGTTGCACTTTATGGCTACTGGCAGCTTCCAGCCTGTGACTGGCGAAGTAATTAGTATTTCACAGGCCACCTTCTAGAAATATGTAATTCAGGTGATTGAAAACATACATACACGTCTACGTCTACGTGTTGCTTCTGTAATGTAATTTAACACAATTTTGACTTGCTTACAGGTCATGACACTCACCTTTAATTTTTGAAGGGCCACTCAGGTTTTGGATGTCTTGGCTGTCTACATAGATGCCTCTCTCTGCTTCCCTACCCAGGAGTCGCAGTGGCCTGCAGTCAGGGTAGCTTTATGTGATCTTGCGGCCATGGCCAATGTGCTGGGTGTCATAGATTAGACATACGGTGAGCTGAGGACACCTAGGGGCAGGCAATATATTTATACCAATACTCATCTGGCCCTAGACACTAATGTGGTGCTTGTTTTTGTTGCTAATTAAGCAATACACATATTTTGTGTTAACAATTTATTTTTAAGAACACACTAATTTTGGCATAACAGAAAATTAAACAAATTAAATGGCCACCATATTCTGGCCAGTCATTATTATTTTTTTCTTTTTTGGGTGCTGGGTGCGGAGGATTGTGCTGGCTCGTGGGCACGGCTTCGACTTGAGCATCGAACTGGGGATTGAACTGGGGTGTGGCTACGGGTTGTTGTCCCTGAGCTCGAGGTCACATGGTGTGAGCCCAACACACTTAGACTTTGGCTAAGAATGTTCAAACTTGCCGTTAGCTGCGTATTAGCGGCAGTGTTGTTTCCAATCATTCTAGACAGATTGTCATTGATCAATTGATTATGCTGTATCATCTGGATAAGTGTTTGTTGCTGCCGCTGCTGATCATCCAAGATGCGTTGTAGGTTAGCCTGCATTTGGGTGTTGTCTGCCCTCATCTGCTTCATAGAGTTCGCAATTCGGCCCACCTGCACTATGAGTCTGCCTGAGTTGCGACTCAGTCTTGGCAAATGATGGGACAGACTTGACAGGTATTGGGTTTGGGTGGTGAGGCACGCGTAGTGTTGTGCCTGTTGTGAGGACGAACTGGACCAAAACTCTGGGCCCATTTGTGTTGGGCCTGGTGTTCTGCTCATTTGGGGGCTTTGGGATGTTTGTGGTGGTTGGGGTATGTCCTGAGGCATGTTTGGCTGTGTTGGATCGATGGGCTGCAGGTGGAGTGTGAAGGTCTCCTGGTCACGGTCCTGCTGGACATCCTCGCTCATGATGGCTGGGTCTGTATGGGGTTGAACACAGGCAATATTTAGTACATATGTCGCCTTGGTCTTACGATAGTTTTACGTCAACATGCATTACTTCTTAATATTAATGTAATAGCTAAATAGATTGTGGACTAAACTTAACTATGTTGGTCACCTTTTATTTAAATGATGTGGCTTCAAACGTATACTACTCAGTTGTTTAAAGTTTGTGGAAATAGTAGGATTCAGAGTCATAATTACTGTTTAAACTCCATGAACTCTAACAAAATCAAAGTACTACATTTTCATTTGGATTATGAAGCTTCCTTTGGAGCAACACACACAAATCAAAAAATGTGTGGAACAATACACTCATACATTGGTCAAGTCAGTCAGTGGTCTGGCCAAAACGTTAACTAATATAGTGGTATAAAATGTACACATTATCAATGTTATTGTAATTTTTAAGGTGCCCTATGTTTTGAAGTGGTATTTTTGCCCATGTCAAACAATTGGTTATTTTTTTTATTTTATTTAGGTAGCAAAAAAGCAATTGCGTAAATGTGTTGATATGGGCAACATCAAATTTGACAATTAACATCCTAAAAATACGTTAACACCATCTGCTTGTAGTTGTTTATTATTGCAAGTATGAGTGGTCATTTTGTGTTTTGTTTTTACAGTACTAACAGTGGTGCAGATGTATAAACCTGGAGAAGGCATAAGGAAGTGAGAAACGAGTGATATGTGCAAGGTGCTAAAGGCACAAGGCAAGCAGCTCCAAAATGTACATTAACAGTTTTTTTTTTTTGTACTGCTGCCTTTATCATCTTGCACATAACAGTGTTTTTTCAATTCCTTATGCCTTCACCTGGTTATTAAATCTACTCCACTGTTTTATAACTTATTTACACAAAAATTTTCTATTTACTCACCAGACAACTGTGGGGATTGTGGATCCTCACTTTGGGGGCTGGCCAAAAGAGCGAGTGGCGGCACGGCAGACACTGCGGAGATGCGCCTTTGGGGTGGTGATGCTGGTGCTGGAGCTGGAGAATCAACACAGGGCCTCTTGGGTGGCCTTGGATCCACAGTAACCGTGCCCTGTGATGGGCGCCTTAGTGGAGGTGGAACAGACGAAGAACCTGTGTGATAAGATCTTCATTATCATTTTGTGTTTCTATGTGTTTGCAGAATATGTGGTTACAGTTAAATCTTACCTGCATTCCCACCATCTGCAGCTCTAGGCAGTGTTGGATGTGGCCTGGCTGTGCTGCTTCTCTGGCGTACTGTAGAAAGATGAAGAATGTCGATATGAACATACTCTTTGGTTGTTATGTCTATGCCAAATACTTTTTGGGATGAAAACATATGTGGTAGCTGCTGTGACTTAAACTAAGCGATGCTTAGCCTTGAATGCATGACTACATTGGGTGTGTATACTTTAAGTGCAAAACAAATTAACCAAACAATACATACACAAAGGCAAATAATGCGCAATATTATACTACTTAAAACACATACGTCGTAGCTTTACACAGCCACAATATTGCATGCTCAGTTACCAATTTTTTACGCTAACAAGAATACAGTAGCCACAAATATCTGCACTAAAATGAAATCATCAAACCTACAAATGCATGCAAATACACATAATCAACACAAATGATAACCCAGAACTAGAGATGAGCGCCTGAAATTTTTCGGGTTTTGTGTTTTGGTTTTGGGTTCGGTTCCGCGGCCGTGTTTTGGGTTCGAACGCGTTTTGGCAAAACCTCACCGAATTTTTTTTGTCGGATTCGGGTGTGTTTTGGATTCGGGTGTTTTTTTCAAAAAACACTAAAAAACAGCTTAAATCATAGAATTTGGGGGTCATTTTGATCCCAAAGTATTATTAACCTCAAAAACCATAATTTACACTCATTTTCAGTCTATTCTGAATACCTCACACCTCACAATATTATTTTTAGTCCTAAAATTTGCACCGAGGTCGCTGTGTGAGTAAGATAAGCGACCCTAGTGGCCGACACAAACACCGGGCCCATCTAGGAGTGGCACTGCAGTGTCACGCAGGATGTCCCTTCCAAAAAACCCTCCCCAAACAGCACATGACGCAAAGAAAAAAAGAGGCGCAATGAGGTAGCTGTGTGAGTAAGATTAGCGACCCTAGTGGCCGACACAAACACCGGGCCCATCTAGGAGTGGCACTGCAGTGTCACGCAGGATGGCCCTTCCAAAAAACCCTCCCCAAACAGCACATGACGCAAAGAAAAAAAGAGGCGCAATGAGGTAGCTGACTGTGTGAGTAAGATTAGCGACCCTAGTGGCCGACACAAACACCGGGCACATCTAGGAGTGGCACTGCAGTGTCACGCAGGATGTCCCTTCCAAAAAACCCTCCCCAAACAGCACATGACGCAAAGAAAAAAAGAGGCGCAATGAGGTAGCTGTGTGAGTAAGATTAGCGACCCTAGTGGCCGACACAAACACCGGGCCCATCTAGGAGTGGCACTGCAGTGTCACGCAGGGTGTCCCTTCCAAAAAACCCACCCCAATCAGCACATGATGCAAAGAAAAAGAAAAGAAAAAAGAGGTGCAAGATGGAATTATCCTTGGGCCCTCCCACCCACCCTTATGTTGTATAAACAAAACAGGACATGCACACTTTAACCAACCCATCATTTCAGTGACAGGGTCTGCCACACGACTGTGACTGATATGACGGGTTGGTTTGGACCCCCCCCAAAAAAGAAGCAATTAATCTCTCCTTGCACAAACTGGCTCTACAGAGGCAAGATGTCCACCTCATCTTCACCCTCCGATATATCACCGTGTACATCCCCCTCCTCACAGATTATCAATTCGTCCCCACTGGAATCCACCATCTCAGCTCCCTGTGTACTTTGTGGAGGCAATTGCTGCTGGTCAATGTCTCCGCGGAGGAATTGATTATAATTCATTTTAATGAACATCATCTTCTCCACATTTTCTGGATGTAACCTCGTACGCCGATTGCTGACAAGGTGAGTGGCGGCACTAAACACTCTTTCGGAGTACACACTTGTGGGAGGGCAACTTAGGTAGAATAAAGCCAGTTTGTGCAAGGGCCTCCAAATTGCCTCTTTTTCCTGCCAGTATAAGTACGGACTGTGTGACGTGCCTACTTGGATGCGGTCACTCATATAATCCTCCACCATTCTATCAATGTTGAGAGAATCATATGCAGTGACAGTAGACGACATGTCCGTAATCGTTGTCAGGTCCTTCAGTCCGGACCAGATGTCAGCATCAGCAGTCGCTCCAGACTGCCCTGCATCACCGCCAGCGGGTGGGCTCGGAATTCTGAGCCTTTTCCTCGCACCCCCAGTTGCGGGAGAATGTGAAGGAGGAGATGTTGACAGGTCGCGTTCCGCTTGACTTGACAATTTTGTCACCAGCAGGTCTTTCAACCCCAGCAGACCTGTGTCTGCCGGAAAGAGAGATCCAAGGTAGGCTTTAAATCTAGGATCGAGCACGGTGGCCAAAATGTAGTGCTCTGATTTCAACAGATTGACCACCCGTGAATCCTTGTTAAGCGAATTAAGGGCTGCATCCACAAGTCCCACATGCCTAGCGGAATCGCTCCGTGTTAGCTCCTCCTTCAATGCCTCCAGCTTCTTCTGCAAAAGCCTGATGAGGGGAATGACCTGACTCAGGCTGGCAGTGTCTGAACTGACTTCACGTGTGGCAAGTTCAAAGGGCATCAGAACCTTGCACAACGTTGAAATCATTCTCCACTGCACTTGAGACAGGTGCATTCCACCTACTATATCGTGCTCAATTGTATAGGCTTGAATGGCCTTTTGCTGCTCCTCCAACCTCTGAAGCATATAGAGGGTTGAATTCCACCTCGTTACCACTTCTTGCTTCAGATGATGGCAGGGCAGGTTCAGTAGTTTTTGGTGGTGCTCCAGTTTTCTGTACGTGGTGCCTGTACGCCGAAAGTGTCCCGCAATTCTTCTGGCCACCGACAGCATCTCTTGCACGGCCCTGTCGTTTTTTAAAAAATTCTGCACCACCAAATTCAAGGTATGTGCAAAACATGGGACGTGCTGGAATTGGCCCAGATTTAATGCACACACAATATTGCTGGCGTTGTCCGATGCCACAAATCCACAGGAGAGTCCAATTGGGGTAAGCCATTCCGCGATGATCTTCCTCAGTTGCCGTAAGAGGTTTTCAGCTGTGTGCGTATTCTGGAAAGCGGTGATACAAAGCGTAGCCTGCCTAGGAAAGAGTTGGCGTTTGCGAGATGCTGCTACTGGTGCCGCCGCTGCTGTTCTTGCGGCGGGAGTCCATACATCTACCCAGTGGGCTGTCACAGTCATATAGTCCTGACCCTGCCCTGCTCCACTTGTCCACATGTCCGTGGTTAAGTGGACATTGGGTACAGCTGCATTTTTTAGGACACTGGTGACTCTTTTTCTGAGGTCTGTGTACATTTTCGGTATCGCCTGCCTAGAGAAATGGAACCTAGATGGTATTTGGTACCGGGGACACAGTACCTCCAACAAGTCTCTAGTTGGCTCTGCAGTAATGATGGATACCGGAACCACGTTTCTCACCACCCAGGATGCCAAGGCCTCAGTTATCCGCTTTGCAGTAGGATGACTGCTGTGATATTTCATCTTCCTCGCAAAGGACTGTTGAACAGTCAATTGCTTACTGGAAGTAGTACAAGTGGGCTTACGACTTCCCCTCTGGGATGACCATCGACTCCCAGCGGCAACAACAGCAGCGCCAGCAGCAGTAGGCGTTACACGCAAGGATGCATCGGAGGAATCCCAGGCAGGAGAGGACTCGTCAGACTTGCCAGTGACATGGCCTGCAGGACTATTGGCATTCCTGGGGAAGGAGGAAATTGACACTGAGGGAGTTGGTGGGGTGGTTTGCGTGAGCTTGGTTACAAGAGGAAGGGATTTACTGGTCAGTGGACTGCTTCCGCTGTCACCCAAAGTTTTTGAACTTGTCACTGACTTATTATGAATGCGCTGCAGGTGACGTATAAGGGAGGATGTTCCGAGGTGGTTAACGTCCTTACCCCTACTTATTACAGCTTGACAAAGGGAACACACGGCTTGACACCTGTTGTCCGCATTTGTGGTGAAATACCTCCACACCGAAGAGCTGATTTTTTTGGTATTTTCACCTGGCATGTCAACGGCCATATTCCTCCCACGGACAACAGGTGTCTCCCCGGGTGCCTGACTTAAACAAACCACCTCACCATCAGAATCCTCCTGGTCAATTTCCTCCCCAGCGCCAGCAACACCCATATCCTCCTCATCCTGGTGTACTTCAACACTGACATCTTCAATCTGACTATCAGGAACTGGACTGCGGGTGCTCCTTCCAGCACTTGCAGGGGGCATGCAAATAGTGGAAGGCGCATGCTCTTCACGTCCAGTGTTGGGAAGGTCAGGCATCGCAAACGACACAATTGGACTCTCCTTGTGGACTTGGGATTTCAAAGAACGCACAGTTCTTTGCGGTGCTTTTGCCAGCTTGAGTCTTTTCAGTTTTCTAGCGAGAGGCTGAGTGCTTCCATCCTCATGTGAAGCTGAACCACTAGCCATGAACATAGGCCAGGGCCTCAGCCGTTCCTTGCCACTCCGTGTGGTAAATGGCATATTGGCAAGTTTACGCTTCTCCTCCGACAATTTTATTTTAGGTTTTGGAGTCCTTTTTTTTCTGATATTTGGTGTTTTGGATTTGACATGCTCTGTACTATGACATTGGGCATCGGCCTTGGCAGACGACGTTGCTGGCATTTCATCGTCTCGGCCATGACTAGTGGCAGCAGCTTCAGCACGAGGTGGAAGTGGATCTTGATCTTTCCCTAATTTTGGAACCTCAGCTTTTTTGTTCTCCATATTTTATAGGCAGAACTAAAAGGCACCTCAGGTAAACAATGGAGATGGATGGATTGGATACTAGTATACAATTATGGACGGACTGCCACGGTTAGGTGGTATAAAAAAACCACGGTTAGGTGGTATATATTATAATAATAATACAATTATGGATGGACGGACTGCCTGCCGACTGCCGACACAGAGGTAGCCACAGCCGTGAACTACCGCACTGTACACTGGTTGATAAAGAGATAGTAGTATACTCGTAACAATTAGGATGACACTATGACGGTATAAAGAATGAAAAAAAAACCACGGTTAGGTGGTAGGTATATAATAATAAATAATACAATTCTGGTCGGACGGACTGCCTGCCGTGTGCCGACACAGAGGTAGCCACAGCCGTGAACTACCGCACTGTACACTGGTTGATAAAGAGATAGTAGTATACTCGTAACAATTAGGATGACACTATGACGGTATAAAGAATGAAAAAAAAAACCACGGTTAGGTGGTAGGTATATAATAATAAATAATACAATTCTGGTCGGACGGACTGCCTGCCGTGTGCCGACACAGAGGTAGCCACAGCCGTGAACTACCGCACTGTACACTGGTTGATAAAGAGATAGTAGTATACTCGTAACAATTAGGATGACACTATGACGGTATAAAGAATGAAAAAAAAACCACGGTTAGGTGGTAGGTATATAATAATAAATAATACAATTCTGGTCGGACGGACTGCCTGCCGTGTGCCGACACAGAGGTAGCCACAGCCGTGAACTACCGCACTGTACACTGGTTGATAAAGAGATAGTAGTATACTCGTAACAATTAGGATGACACTATGACGGTATAAAGAATGAAAAAAAAAACCACGGTTAGGTGGTAGGTATATAATAATAAATAATACAATTCTGGTCGGACGGACTGCCTGCCGTGTGCCGACACAGAGGTAGCCACAGCCGTGAACTACCGCACTGTACACTGGTTGATAAAGAGATAGTAGTATACTCGTAACAATTAGGATGACACTATGACGGTATAAAGAATGAAAAAAAAACCACGGTTAGGTGGTAGGTATATAATAATAAATAATACAATTCTGGTCGGACGGACTGCCTGCCGTGTGCCGACACAGAGGTAGCCACAGCCGTGAACTACCGCACTGTACACTGGTTGATAAAGAGATAGTAGTATACTCGTAACAATTAGGATGACACTATGACGGTATAAAGAATGAAAAAAAAACCACGGTTAGGTGGTAGGTATATAATAATAAATAATACAATTCTGGTCGGACGGACTGCCTGCCGTGTGCCGACACAGAGGTAGCCACAGCCGTGAACTACCGCACTGTACTGTGTCTGCTGCTAATATAGACTGGTTGATATTTAAAGAGATATTAGTAGTATACAACAATACTATACTGGTGGTCAGGCACTGGTCACCACTCCTGCAGCAAAAGTGTGCACTGTTAATTAATATAATTGTACTCCTGGCTCCTGCTAACAACCTGCAGTGCTCCCCAGTCTCCCCCACAATTAATTATAAGCTTTTAATTTATACATTGATGACTGTGCAGCACACTGGGCTGAGCTGAGTGCACACAGACTGAGTCACACTGTGTGACTGACTGTGCTGTGTATCGTTTTTTTTTTCAGGCAGAGAACGGATATAGCAGAGAGAAGTGAACGGATATATTATATTAAATAAAAGTTAACTAGCAACTGCACTGGTCACTGACTGTGGTAAACTAACTCTGTCTGCGACTCTGCACAATCTCTCTCTCTCTATCTAATCTATCTCTATTCTAATGGAGAGGACGCCAGACACGTCCTCTCCCTATCAATCTCAATGCACGAGTGAAAATGGCGGCGACGCGCGGCTCCTTATATAGAATCCGAGTCTCGCGATAGAATCCGAGCCTCGCGAGAATCCGACAGCGTCATGATGACGTTCGGGCGCGCTCGGGTTAACCGAGCAAGGCGGGAAGATCCGAGTCGCTCGGACCCGTGAAAAAAAACATGAAGTTCGGGCGGGTTCGGATTCCGAGGAACCGAACCCGCTCATCTCTACCCAGAACACCACAAAATAAGCATACATCCATTGAAAATGAAATTATATGAAAACATATGCATAAAACACAGTCATCACACTTCATTAAAAAACACCGACTAACATTTAATTGGAAAAGAAAGCACACAGCAGAAAAAGGCCAACACAACCAGAAACATTGACAATACATAATGGCAAAAAAAACAGAATTAAGAGTAACACTACATCAGCCCTGGCCAACCTGTGTCTCTCCAGATGTAGTGAAACTACACATCCCAGCATGCCCGCCAACACATTTGTCATTCACGAAGTTCAAAACTGTGGCAAGGCATGATGGGACTTGTCGTTTTACAACAGCTGGAGAGCCACAGGTTTCCCAGGCCTGCACTACATCACCAACACATTAAAAGAAATAACCAAATAACAAACACAATTAGCGCAAATACATTTCACACAACTAAGGACAAAGCACAGATGTTTCAAATAATGCCAGAAAATGAAAAAAAAAACTCACCATCCTGCCTTGGGCGGTCCGAGTCCCGGACATGAGTTGCACAAACCACTTCAGGCGTAATCAGCGTACGAACAGGCTCCTCCCAATCTCTATAAGACGCTCGGAAAGGGTGTCCACCCCTGGTTTGGCGGACAGATTTTGCCTCCTTCGCCATCTTCGCCTTCACACGGCGCTCGATGTCGTAGAAGCGCTTACGACAGGTGTCCTCGGTCCGCCTCACCACACCCTCACTGTTCACAGCAGCAACAACCTTCCCCCACAGAACAGTCTTCCTGCGTGTCGACACCTTTGCTGCATCAGACCCAAACAACTGCCGATGATGCCTCATCAGCTCCCGCACCAGAGCCATATTTTCAGCGTAACTGAACTTAACATTGCGGCCCGTCTTTGTAGTGGTGCGTGGCTGCGGAGCCACAACACCATCACTATCGCTATTAGTGGAAGCCGCTGCAGCAACCTCCCCCTCCTCCTCACTAACCTCCTCCCTCTCACTCACCCCCTCCACCTCACAAACCTCCTCCCTCTCACTCACCTCCTCCACCTTACTCACCTCCTCCACCACACTCACCTCTGACTGGGACATAATCAGGACAAACCACAAATAACACTGAGAAAATAAAACAAATAACACACTCCTCCACTACCACTACACACCACACACACACACACACACACACACACACACACACACACACACACACACACACACAAACAATGACAATAGACGTAATAAAAAAAAACCAGACAAAAAAATAGACAGACTTTTAAATAACTACACAACTAGTATGACAAGACTACTTACACACACAGTACAGCACTCAACAATCGCAAAACTCCGCCTCAAATCCTACACAAACTCCACAAAACTCTCCAACTCCTAACACACCTCTCTCCTCTCCACTAGCTAAACCCACGAGGTGCGGCCGGTTTGGGGCGTTTTTATAGTAATGTGCACAGACACTCCTCCATCACGAATCAAACCAATCACGGACGAGTGACAAAAACGAAACTTAGGAAAAAAACGCGGCAGTGAACGGACAAACACGGCCGTAACCGAAATGTGACGCAGTCGTAACAAAAACCTCAGAACACGGAACGATAAACCTCTAAATCGGCCGCATTATACCTTACAAAACCACGAATGACATCGACATCGTAAAACACGAAAAATACAAATACAACAGCTTAGTAAATGAGGCGTAACAAATTCAAAAAGTTGCACAAATACACTTTCAATGTCATTCGTGATGATTCTCACTCCAAATCGGTACTAATACGAATCTTAGTAAATATACCCCCATATCGGTCAAAATCGGGAGTTTAGTAAATATACCCCAGGGAGCCTGAGAATGTGTACATGCTGTTTGTGAACCGGTGCCTAATTGAGGTACCCCTTGAACATATTGTGAAAAGTCTGTTTACTGTGCTATGGAAGTAAACAGACTGCTTTTCTTTTATACAACTGTATCAGCGTCGTGTCTGGTGGAAGGTCGCTTGTTACAGTATGTATGTGTGTATGTATACAGTGCATGTATACTGTGTGCGTGTATTTGTATGTATGTGTGCATGTATACTGTGTGTGTATGTACAGTACGTATGTTTGTATGTATGTATGCTGTGTGTATGCATGTATACTGTGTGTGTGTGTGTGTGTGTGTGTGTGTGTACGTATGCTGTGTGCATGTATACTGTGTGTGTGTGTATATTGTGTATGCATGCTGCATGCATATATACTGTGTGTATGTATGCATGTATACTGTGTGTATATATGTAAGTATTGCTGCTGTATATCTATGTACGGCGGTTCGGCACTCCTCTGACATACAAAATTATACTCAGGTGCCCTCTGTAATTAATTGTAATACCGGTAAAAAAGGCAGGGGCCAATACGGCGTCATAGTGACTTCATTGTGTGGGCGGAGCCACCCAAACCACACTGAACTGTCACCATTACATATATGTCAAATATATTTGACATATATGTAATGGTGACAGTTCAGTGTGGTTTGGGTGGCTCCGCCCACACAATGAGGTCACTATGACGCCGTATTGGCGCGAATTTTTGAACTTTAGGGTATTTAAGGAGCCGGTGAGGCATGGCCAGTTATGCAGCTGATGGATTGTTGGATGGTTAAGACAGCTTTCTTTGAATATCATTGAATATCTCCTGATGATGGTCTGCAAGGACCGAAAACGTTTGAGTTACCCTGTATGCTGGAAGGTACATCTGTTACCGTATAGGCTGTAAGGCACAGCTGAATTATGCTGTCAATATAAATAAATCTGGTGCATATTTGAATATTGAGGCTGGTGAGTGCTCCGCTTTTTTCTATATACAATTGGATGTTCGTGAGGACCTCTTTGGATGACACCCCAGCGGATGGACTATGATCAAAACGTGAGTGCGACCCATATACCCATATATATATATATATATATATATTTGATGAAGCATGTACAGGTGCGCTGGTGACTCTTTAATATACAATCCACAGACCAACAATCCGGACTTGAAGCACAGGTAAAATTAATTACCGCAGCACGTCTCTCCTATATTCACTCCGAACTCCGGGAGAAATGTTTTCTAGAAATAAAGATGAGGAGAAGGTGCGCTCATAGTGCAAATCAGTACTTTAATGAATAAAACACCGGTATATAAAATCCAGCACAGGTAGTTAAAAACTCGTACCCTAAATACCCACACTGTGGGCTGATTACCACATGGTGAGTAAATATTCCACAAAGCTGTAGCTGTGATCGCCTACTGCAGTCCGGGACAAAGCACCATATCCGGCCGTTAAATTAGCCAGGACCCGTTAAGCCACCGTGCCGAGGAATCGAGCAGATCATTCAGCACACTTGCAGCGAAAGAACGTCTGGCAGACCACGCGGCATGGTCTGCCAGACGTTCTTTCGCTGCAAGTGTGCTGAATGA
Organism: Pseudophryne corroboree; assembly: GCF_028390025.1. Taxonomy (NCBI): domain Eukaryota; kingdom Metazoa; phylum Chordata; class Amphibia; order Anura; family Myobatrachidae; genus Pseudophryne; species Pseudophryne corroboree. Next base: position 287,078,359 of record NC_086449.1, read on the forward strand.
TCTGCTCGATTCCTCGGCACGGTGGCTTAACGGGTCCTGGCTAATTCAACGGCCGGATACAGTGCTTTGTCCCGGACTGCGGTAGGCGATCACAGCTACAGCTTTGTGGAATATTTACTCACCATGTGGTAATCAGCCCACAGTGTGGGTATTTAGGGTACGAGTTTTTAACTACCTGTGCTGGATTTTATATACCGGTGTTTTATTCATTAAAGTACTGATTTGCACTATGAGCGCACCTTCTCCTCATCTTTATATCTAGAATATATATATATATATATATACACACATATAGTGCTGCAATGTGAGTCCAGTGATGGAGCAACTGTCCAAACAATGCTAGTGAAGCATATTATTTCTTTTAGAGTTGAATACATCTCTGCAGATGGCCTGCTTCTTGCTGTACGCTTCATTTGATACAAGTCACCATAATTAGTAGTGATGTGCACCGGAAATTTTTCGGGTTTTGTGTTTTGGTTTTGGGTTCGGTTCCGCGGCCGTGTTTTGGGTTCGAACGCGTTTTGGCAAAACCTCACCGAATTTTTTTTGTCGGATTCGGTTGTGTTTTGGATTCAGGTGTTTTTTTCAAAAAACCCTAAAAAACAGCTTAAATCATAGAATATGGGGGTCATTTTGATCCCATAGTATTATTAACCTCAATAACCATAATTTACCCTCATTTCCAGTCTATTCTGAACACATCACAATATTATTTTTAGTCCTAAAATTTGCACCAAGGTCGCTGGATGGCTAAGCTAAGCGACACAAGTGGCCGACACAAACACCTGGCCCATCTAGGAGTGGCACTGCAGTGTCACGCAGGATGGCCCTTCAAAAAAATACTCCCCAAACAGCACATGACGCAAAGAAAAAAAGAGGCGCAATGAGGTAGCTGTGTGACGACTAAGCTAAGCGACCCTAGTGGCCGACACAAACACCTGGCCCATCTAGGAGTGGCACTGCAGTGTCAGGCAGGATGGCCCTTCCAAAAAATACTCCCCAAACAGCACATGACGCAAAGAAAAAAAGAGGCGCAATGAGGTAGCTGTGTGACGACTAAGCTAAGCGACCCTAGTGGCTGACACAAACACCTGGCCCATCTAGGAGCGGCACTGCAGTGTCACGCAGGATGGCCCTTCAAAAAAATACTCCCCAAACAGCACATGACGCAAAGAAAAATAAAAGAAAAAAGAGGTGCAAGATGGAATTGTCCTTGGGCCCTCCCAAAAACCCTTATGTTGTAAAAACAGGACATGCACACTTTAACGAACCCAACATTTCAGCGACAGGGTCTGCCACACGACTGTGACTGAAATGACTGGTTGGTTTGGGCCCCCACCAAAAAAGAAGCAATCAATCTCTCCTTGCACAAACTGGCTCTACAGAGGCAAGATGTCCTCCTCATCATCATCCTCCGATTCCTCACCCCTTTCACTGTGTACATCCCCCTTCTCACAGATTATTAATTCGTCCTCACTGGAATCCACCATCTCAGATCCCTGTGTACTTTCTGGAGGCAATTGCTGGTGAATGTCTCCACGGAGGAATTGATTATAATTCATTTTGATGAGCATCATCTTCTCCACATTTTCTGGAAGTAACCTCGTACGCCGATTGCTGACAAGGTGAGCGGCTGCACTAAACACTCTTTCGGAGTAGACACTGGAGGGAGGGCAACTTAGGTAGAATAAAGCCAGTTTGTGCAAGGGCCTCCAAATTGCCTCTTTTTCCTGCCAGTATACGTACGGACTGTCTGACGTGCCTACTTGGATGCGGTCACTCATATAATCCTCCACCATTCTTTCAATGGTGAGAGAATCATATGCAGTGACAGTAGACGACATGTCAGTAATCGTTGGCAGGTCCTTCAGTCCGGACCAGATGTCAGCATCAGCAGTCGCTCCAGACTGCCCTGTATCACCGCCAGCGGGTGGGCTCGGAATTCGTAGCCTTTTCCTCGCACCCCCAGTTGCGGGAGAATGTGAAGGAGGAGATGTTGACGGGTCGCGTTCCGCTTGACTTGACAATTTTCTCACCAGCAGTTCTTTGAACCTCTGCAGACTTGTGTCTGCCGGAAAGAGAGATCCAACGTAGGTTTTAAATCTAGGATAGAGCACGGTGGCCAAAATGTAGTGCTCTGATTTCAACAGATTGACCACCCGTGAATCCTGGTTAAGCGAATGAAGGGCTCCATCCACAAGTCCCACATGCCTAGCGGAATCGCTCTGTTTTAGCTCCTCCTTCAATGCCTCCAGCTTCTTCTGCAAAAGCCTGATGAGGGGAATGACCTGACTCAGGCTGGCAGTGTCTGAACTGACTTCACGTGTGGCAAGTTCAAAAGGTTGCAGAACCTTGCACAACGTTGAAATCATTCTCCACTGCGCTTGAGACAGGTGCATTCCACCTCCTTTGCCTATATCGTGGGCAGATGTATAGGCTTGAGTGGCCTTTTGCTGCTCCTCCATCCTCTGAAGCATATAGAGGGTTGAATTCCACCTCGTTACCGCCTCTTGCTTCAGATGATGGCAGGGCAGGTTCAGGTGTTTTTGGTGGTGCTCCAGTCTTCTGTACGCGGTGCCTGTACGCCGAAAGTGGCCCACAATTCTTCTGGCCACCGACAGCATCTCTTGCACGCCCCTGTCGTTTTTTAAATAATTCTGCACCACCAAATTCAAGGTATGTGCAAAACATGGGATGTGCTGGAATTTGCCCAGATGTAATGCACGCACAATATTGCTGGCGTTGTCCGATGCCACAAATCCCCAGGAGAGTCCAATTGGGGTAAGCCATTCTGCGATGATCTTCCTCAGTTGCCGTAAGAGGTTTTCAGCTGTGTGCGTATTCTGGAAAGCGGTGATACAAAGCGTAGCCTGCCTAGGAACGAGTTGGCGTTTGCGAGATGCTGCTACTGGTGCCGCCGCTGCTGTTCTTGCAGCGGGAGGCAATACATCTACCCAGTGGGCTGTCACAGTCATGTAGTCCTGAGTCTGCCCTGCTCCACTTGTCCACATGTCCGTGGTTAAGTGGACATTGGGTACAACTGCATTTTTTAGGACACTGGTGAGTCTTTTTCTGACGTCCGTGTACATTCTCGGTATCGCCTGCCTAGAGAAGTGGAACCTAGATGGTATTTGGTAACGGGGGCACACTACCTCAAGCAATTGTCTAGTTCCCTGTGAACTAACGGCGGATACTGGACGCACGTCTAATACCAACATAGTTGTCAAGGCCTCAGTTATCCGCTTTGCAACAGGATGACTGCTGTGATATTTCATCTTCCTCGCAAAGGACTGTTGGACAGTCAATTGCTTACTGGAAGTAGTACAAGTGGTCTTCCGACTTCCCCTCTGGGATGACGAACGACTCCCAGCAGCAACAACAGCAGCGCCAGCAGCAGTAGGCGTTACACTCAAGGATGCATCGGAGGAATCCCAGGCAGGAGAGGACTCGTCAGACTTGCCAGTGACATGGCCTGCAGGACTATTGGCTTTCCTGGGTAAGGAGGAAATTGACACTGAGGAAGTTGGTGGTGTGGTTTGCGCAAGCTTGGTTACAAGAGGAAGGGATTTACTGGTCAGTGGACTGCTTCCGCTGTCGCCCAAAGTTTTTGTACTTGTCACTGACTTATTATGAATGCGCTGCAGGTGACGTATAAGGGAGGATGTTCCGAGGTGGTTAACGTCCTTACCCCTACTTATTACAGCTTGACAAAGGCAACACACGGCTTGACACCAGTTGTCCGCATTTCTGTTGAAATAATTCCACACTGAAGAGCTGATTTTTTTTGTATTCTGACCAGGCATGTCAATGGCCATATTCCTCCCACGGACAACAGGTGTCTCCCCGGGTGCCTGACTTAAACAAACCACCTCACCATCAGAATCCTCCTTGTCAATTTCCTCCCCAGCGCCAGCAACACCCATATCCTCATCCTGGTGTACTTCAACAGTGACATCTTCAATTTGACTATCAGGAACTGGACTGCGGGTGCTCCTTCCAGCACTTGCAGGGGGCGTGCAAATGGTGGAAGGTGCAAGCTCTTCCCGTCCAGTGTTGGGAAGGTCAGGCATCGCAACCGACACAATTGGACTCTCCTTTTGGATTTGGGATTTCGAAGAACGCACAGTTCTTTGCTGTGCTTTTGCCGCAAGTCTTTTCTTTTTTCTAGCGAGAGGATGAGTGCTTCCATCCTCATGTGAAGCTGAACCACTAGCCATGAACATAGGCCAGGGCCTCAGCCGTTCCTTGCCACTCCGTGTCGTAAATGGCATATTGGCAAGTTTACGCTTCTCCTCAGACGCTTTTAATTTTGATTTTTGGGTAATTTTTTTACTGATCTTTTGTGTTTTGGATTTTACATGCTCTGTACTATGACATTGGGCATCGGCCTTGGCAGACGACGTTGATGGCATTTCATCGTCTCGGCCATGACTAGTGGCAGCAGCTTCAGCACGAGGTGGAAGTGGATCTTGATCTTTCCCTATTTTTTTAACCTCCACATTTTTGTTCTCCATATTTTAATGCGCACAACTAAAAGCCACCACAGGTATACAATGTAGATGGATGGATAGTATAGTATTATATTACTTATGGAGGACGACTGACTGACGACACAGAGGTAGGTACAGCCGTGGCCTACCGTACTGCTTATATATATAATATACTGTATATAACGGACCTGGTGGACACTGTCAGCAGACTGCTAAACTAGTATGAAGAAAAAAAAACCCACCACAGGTAGGTATACAATGTAGATGGATGGATAGTAAGTATAGTATTATATTACTTATGGACGATGAGTGCACTGACGACACAGAGGTAGGTACAGCCGTGGCCTACCGTACTGCTTATATATATAATATACTGTATATAACGGACCTGGTGGACACTGTCAGCAGACTGCTAAACTAGTATGAAGAAAAAAAAAACCCACCACAGGTAGGTATACAATGTAGATGGATGGATAGTATAGTATTATATTACTTATGGACGACGAGTGCACTGACGACACAGAGGTAGGTACAGCCGTGGCCTACCGTACTGCTTATATATATAATATACTGTATATAACGGACCTGGTGGACACTGTCAGCAGACTGCTAAACTAGTATGAAGAAAAAAAAAACCCACCACAGGTAGGTATACGATGTAGATGGATGGATAGTAAGTATAGTATTATATTACTTATGGACGACGAGTGCACTGACGACACAGAGGTAGGTACAGCCGTGGCCTACCGTACTGCTTATATATATAATATACTGTATATAACGGACCTGGTGGACACTGTCAGCAGACTGCTAAACTAGTATGAAGAAAAAAAACCCCACCACAGGTAGTTATACAATGTAGATGGATGGATAGTAAGTATAGTATTATATTACTTATGGATGACGAGTGCACTGACGACACAGAGGTAGGTACAGCCGTGGCCTACCGTACTGCTTATATATATAATATACTGTATATAACGGACCTGGTGGACACTGTCAGCAGACTGCTAAACTAGTATGAAGAAAAAAAAACCCACCACAGGTAGTTATACAATGTAGATGGATGGATAGTAATATAGTATTATATTACTTATGGACGACGAGTGCACTGACGACACAGAGGTAGGTACAGCCGTGGCCTACCGTACTGCTTATATATATATAATATACTGTATATAACGGACCTGGTGGACACTGTCAGCAGACTGCTAAACTAGTATGAAGAAAGAAAAAAAACACCACAGGAGTGTTTTTCAGGCAGACAAACGTATACTGGACTGGTGGTCACTGTCAGCAAAACTGTGCACTGTACTCCTGCTATAACTGCTCCCCAGTCCCCACAATTAGGCAGTGTGAGCAGTGCACTCAGCACAGATATATCATGCAGCAGTGCAGCACACTGAGCACAGATATGGTGGAGCGTTTTTTTCAGGCAGAGAAACAAAGGATTAAACTAACTCACTGGTGGTAAACCCTGCACTGTACTCCCTAACAGCTGCTCCCCGTCCCCAATCCTCCCCACATAACTAAGTCACTCAGTTTACTCTGTTCTTTTCTAATATAACGGAGAGGACGCCAGCCACGTCCTCTCCCTATCAATCTCAATGCACGTGTGAAAATGGCGGCGACGCGCGGCTTCTTATATAGAATCCGAATCTCGCGAGAATCCGACAGCGGGATGATGACGTTCGGGCGCGCTCGGGTTAACCGAGCAAGGCGGGAGGATCCGAGTCGCTCGGACCCGTGTAAAAAAAAGGTGAAGTTCGGGCGGGTCGGATCCCGAGGATCCGAACCCGCATATCACTAATAATTAGTGCACCTTATCCTTGGTACAAAAGATTAGAGATGAGCGCCTGAAATTTTTCGGGTTTTGTGTTTTGGTTTTGGGTTCGGTTCCGCGGCCGTGTTTTGGGTTCGAACGCGTTTTGGCAAAACCTCACCGAATTATTTTTGTCGGATTCGGGTGTGTTTTGGATTCGGGTGTTTTTTTCCAAAAACACTAAAAAACAGCTTAAATCATAGAATTTGGGGGTCATTTTGATCCCAAAGTATTATTAACCTCAAAAACCATAATTTACACTCATTTTCAGTCTATTCTGAATACCTCACACCTCACAATATTATTTTTAGTCCTAAAATTTGCACCGAGGTCGCTGTGTGAGTAAGATAAGCGACCCTAGTGGCCGACACAAACACCGGGCCCATCTAGGAGTGGCACTGCAGTGTCACGCAGGATGTCCCTTCCAAAAAACCCTCCCCAAACAGCACATGACGCAAAGAAAAAAAGAGGCGCAATGAGGTAGCTGTGTGAGTAAGATTAGCGACCCTAGTGGCCGACACAAACACCGGGCCCATCTAGGAGTGGCACTGCAGTGTCACGCAGGATGGCCCTTCCAAAAAACCCTCCCCAAACAGCACATGACGCAAAGAAAAAAAGAGGCGCAATGAGGTAGCTGTGTGAGTAAGATTAGCGACCCTAGTGGCCGACACAAACACCGGGCCCATCTAGGAGTGGCACTGCAGTGTCACGCAGGATGGCCCTTCCAAAAAACCCTCCCCAAACAGCACATGACGCAAAGAAAAAAAGAGGCGCAATGAGGTAGCTGACTGTGTGAGTAAGATTAGCGACCCTAGTGGCCGACACAAACACCGGGCCCATCTAGGAGTGGCACTGCAGTGTCACGCAGGATGTCCCTTCCAAAAAACCCTCCCCAAACAGCACATGACGCAAAGAAAAAAAGAGGCGCAATGAGGTAGCTGTGTGAGTAAGATTAGCGACCCTAGTGGCCGACACAAACACCGGGCCCATCTAGGAGTGGCACTGCAGTGTCACGCAGGATGTCCCTTCCAAAAAACCCTCCCCAATCAGCACATGATGCAAAGAAAAAGAAAAGAAAAAAGAGGTGCAAGATGGAATTATCCTTGGGCCCTCCCACCCACCCTTATGTTGTATAAACAAAACAGGACATGCACACTTTAACCAACCCATCATTTCAGTGACAGGGTCTGCCACACGACTGTGACTGATATGACGGGTTGGTTTGGACCCCCCCCAAAAAAGAAGCAATTAATCTCTCCTTGCACAAACTGGCTCTACAGAGGCAAGATGTCCACCTCATCTTCACCCTCCGATATATCACCGTGTACATCCCCCTCCTCACAGATTATCAATTCGTCCCCACTGGAATCAACCATCTCAGCTCCCTGTGTACTTTGTGGAGGCAATTGCTGCTGGTCAATGTCTCCGCGGAGGAATTGATTATAATTCATTTTAATGAACATCATCTTCTCCACATTTTCTGGATGTAACCTCGTACGCCGATTGCTGACAAGGTGAGCGGCGGCACTAAACACTCTTTCGGAGTACACACTTGTGGGAGGGCAACTTAGGTAGAATAAAGCCAGTTTGTGCAAGGGCCTCCAAATTGCCTCTTTTTCCTGCCAGTATAAGTACGGACTGTGTGACGTGCCTACTTGGATGCGGTCACTCATATAATCCTCCACCATTCTATCAATGTTGAGAGAATCATATGCAGTGACAGTAGACGACATGTCCGTTATCGTTGTCAGGTCCTTCAGTCCGGACCAGATGTCAGCATCAGCAGTCGCTCCAGACTGCCCTGCATCACCGCCAGCGGGTGGGCTCGGAATTCTGAGCCTTTTCCTCGCACCCCCAGTTGCGGGAGAATGTGAAGGAGGAGATGTTGACAGGTCGCGTTCCGCTTGACTTGACAATTTTGTCACCAGCAGGTCTTTCAACCCCAGCAGACCTGTGTCTGCCGGAAAGAGAGATCCAAGGTAGGCTTTAAATCTAGGATCGAGCACGGTGGCCAAAATGTAGTGCTCTGATTTCAACAGATTGACCACCCGTGAATCCTTGTTAAGCGAATTAAGGGCTGCATCCACAAGTCCCACATGCCTAGCGGAATCGCTCCGTGTTAGCTCCTTCTTCAATGCCTCCAGCTTCTTCTGCAAAAGCCTGATGAGGGGAATGACCTGACTCAGGCTGGCAGTGTCTGAACTGACTTCACGTGTGGCAAGTTCAAAGGGCATCAGAACCTTGCACAACGTTGAAATCATTCTCCACTGCACTTGAGACAGGTGCATTCCATCTCCTATATCGTGCTCAATTGTATAGGCTTGAATGGCCTTTTGCTGCTCCTCCAACCTCTGAAGCATATAGAGGGTTGAATTCCACCTCGTTACCACTTCTTGCTTCAGATGATGGCAGGGCAGGTTCAGTAGTTTTTGGTGGTGCTCCAGTCTTCTGTACGTGGTGCCTGTACGCCGAAAGTGTCCCGCAATTTTTCTGGCCACCGACAGCATCTCTTGCACGCCCCTGTCGTTTTTTAAAAAATTCTGCACCACCAAATTCAAGGTATGTGCAAAACATGGGACGTGCTGGAATTTGCCCATATTTAATGCACACACAATATTGCTGGCGTTGTCCGATGCCACAAATCCACAGGAGAGTCCAATTGGGGTAAGCCATTCCGCGATGATCTTCCTCAGTTGCCGTAAGAGGTTTTCAGCTGTGTGCGTATTCTGGAAAGCGGTGATACAAAGCGTAGCCTGCCTAGGAAAGAGTTGGCGTTTGCGAGATGCTGCTACTGGTGCCGCCGCTGCTGTTCTTGCGGCGGGAGTCCATACATCTACCCAGTGGGCTGTCACAGTCATATAGTCCTGACCCTGCCCTGCTCCACTTGTCCACATGTCCGTGGTTAAGTGGACATTGGGTACAACTGCATTTTTTAGGACACTGGTGAGTCTTTTTCTGACGTCCGTGTACATTCTCGGTATCGCCTGCCTAGAGAAGTGGAACCTAGATGGTATTTGGTAACGGGGGCACACTGCCTCAATAAATTGTCTAGTTCCCTGTGAACTAACGGCGGATACCGGACGCACGTCTAACACCAACATAGTTGTCAAGGACTCAGTTATCCGCTTTGCAGTAGGATGACTGCTGTGATATTTCATCTTCCTCGCAAAGGACTGTTGAACAGTCAATTGCTTACTGGAAGTAGTACAAGTGGGCTTACGACTTCCCCTCTGGGATGACCATCGACTCCCAGCGGCAACAACAGCAGCGCCAGCAGCAGTAGGCGTTACACGCAAGGATGCATCGGAGGAATCCCAGGCAGGAGAGGACTCGTCAGACTTGCCAGTGACATGGCCTGCAGGACTATTGGCATTCCTGGGGAAGGAGGAAATTGACACTGAGGGAGTTGGTGGGGTGGTTTGCGTGAGCTTGGTTACAAGAGGAAGGGATTTACTGGTCAGTGGACTGCTTCCGCTGTCACCCAAAGTTTTTGAACTTGTCACTGACTTATTATGAATGCGCTGCAGGTGACGTATAAGGGAGGATGTTCCGAGGTGGTTAACGTCCTTACCCCTACTTATTACAGCTTGACAAAGGGAACACACGGCTTGACACCTGTTGTCCGCATTTCTGGTGAAATACCTCCACACCGAAGAGCTGATTTTTTTGGTATTTTCACCTGGCATGTCAACGGCCATATTCCTCCCACGGACAACAGGTGTCTCCCCGGGTGCCTGACTTAAACAAACCACCTCACCATCAGAATCCTTCTGGTCAATTTCCTCCCCAGCGCCAGCAACACCCATATCCTCCTCATCCTGGTGTACTTCAACACTGACATCTTCAATCTGACTATCAGGAACTGGACTGCGGGTGCTCCTTCCAGCACTTGCAGGGGGCATGCAAATAGTAGAAGGCGCATGCTCTTCACGTCCAGTGTTGGGAAGGTCAGGCATCGCAACCGACACAATTGGACTCTCCTTGTGGATTTGGGATTTCAAAGAACGCACAGTTCTTTGCGGTGCTTTTGCCAGCTTGAGTCTTTTCAGTTTTCTAGCGAGAGGCTGAGTGCTTCCATCCTCATGTGAAGCTGAACCACTAGCCATGAACATAGGCCAGGGCCTCAGCCGTTCCTTGCCACTCCGTGTGGTAAATGGCATATTGGCAAGTTTACGCTTCTCCTCCGACAATTTTATTTTAGGTTTTGGAGTCCTTTTTTTTCTGATATTTGGTGTTTTGGATTTGACATGCTCTGTACTATGACATTGGGCATCGGCCTTGGCAGACGACGTTGCTGGCATTTCATCGTCTCGGCCATGACTAGTGGCAGCAGCTTCAGCACGAGGTGGAAGTGGATCTTGATCTTTCCCTAATTTTGGAACCTCAACTTTTTTGTTCTCCATATTTTATAGGCAGAACTAAAAGGCACCTCAGGTAAACAATGGAGATGGATGGATTGGATACTAGTATACAATTATGGACGGACTGCCACGGTTAGGTGGTATAAAAAAACCACGGTTAGGTGGTATATATTGTAATACAATTATGGATGGACGGACTGCCTGCCGAGTGCCGACACAGAGGTAGCCACAGCCGTGAACTACCGCACTGTACACTGGTTGATAAAGAGATAGTAGTATACTCGTAACAACTAGTATGACTGACTATGACGGTATAAAGAATGAAAAAAAAACCACGGTTAGGTGGTATATATTGTAATACAATTATGGATGGACGGACTGCCTGCCGAGTTCCGACACAGAGGTAGCCACAGCCGTGAACTACCGCACTGTACACTGGTTGATAAAGAGATAGTAGTATACTCGTAACAACTAGTATGACTGACTATGACGGTATAAAGAATGAAAAAAAACCCACGGTTAGGTGGTATATATTATAATACAATTATGGATGGACGGACTGCCTGCCGACTGCCGACACAGAGGTAGCCACAGCCGTGAACTACCGCACTGTACACTGGTTGATAAAGAGATAGTAGTATACTCGTAACAACTAGTATGACACTATGACGGTATAAAGAATGAAAAAAAAACCACGGTTAGGTGGTATATATTATAATAATACAATTATGGATGGACGGACTGCCTGCCGAGTTCCGACACAGAGGTAGCCACAGCCGTGAACTACCGCACTGTACACTGGTTGATAAAGAGATAGTAGTATACTCGTAACAACTAGTATGACTGACTATGACGGTATAAAGAATGAAAAAAAAACCACGGTTAGGTGGTATATATTGTAATACAATTATGGATGGACGGACTGCCTGCCGAGTTCCGACACAGAGGTAGCCACAGCCGTGAACTACCGCACTGTACACTGGTTGATAAAGAGATAGTAGTATACTCGTAACAACTAGTATGACACTATGACGGTATAAAGAATGAAAAAAAAACCACGGTTAGGTGGTATATATTATAATACAATTATGGATGGACGGACTGCCTGCCGACTGCCGACACAGAGGTAGCCACAGCCGTGAACTACCGCACTGTACACTGGTTGATAAAGAGATAGTAGTATACTCGTAACAACTAGTATGACACTATGACGGTATAAAGAATGAAAAAAAAACCACGGTTAGGTGGTATATATTATAATACAATTATGGATGGACGGACTGCCTGCCGAGTGCCGACACAGAGGTAGCCACAGCCGTGAACTACCGCACTGTACACTGGTTGATAAAGAGATAGTAGTATACTCGTAACAACTAGTATGACTGACTATGACGGTATAAAGAATGAAAAAAAAACCACGGTTAGGTGGTATATATTATAATACAATTATGGATGGACGGACTGCCTGCCGACTGCCGACACAGAGGTAGCCACAGCCGTGAACTACCGCACTGTACACTGGTTGATAAAGAGATAGTAGTATACTCGTAACAACTAGTATGACACTATGACGGTATAAAGAATGAAAAAAAAACCACGGTTAGGTGGTATATATTATAATACAATTATGGATGGACGGACTGCCTGCCGACTGCCGACACAGAGGTAGCCACAGCCGTGAACTACCGCACTGTACACTGGTTGATAAAGAGATAGTAGTATACTCGTAACAACTAGTATGACACTATGACGGTATAAAGAATGAAAAAAAAACCACGGTTAGGTGGTATATATTATAATACAATTATGGATGGACGGACTGCCTGCCGACTGCCGACACAGAGGTAGCCACAGCCGTGAACTACCGCACTGTACTGTGTCTGCTGCTAATATAGACTGGTTGATAAAGAGATAGTATACAACAATATACTACTATACTGGTGGTCAGGCACTGGTCACCACTAGTCACACTGGCAGTGGCACTCCTGCAGCAAAAGTGTGCACTGTTTAATTTTAAATTAATATAATATTATGTACTCCTGGCTCCTGCTATAACAACCTGCAGTGCTCCCCAGTCTCCCCCACAATTATTATAAGCTTTTATACATTGATGTGCAGCACACTGGGCTGAGCTGAGTGCACACAGACTGAGTCACACTGTGTGACTGCTGTGTATCGTTTTTTTCAGGCAGAGAACGGATATAGCAGAGAACGGATATATTAAATAAAAGTTAACTTAACAACAACTGCACTGGTCACTGTGGTAAACTCTGTTTGCACAATCTCTCTCTCTCTCTTCTAATCTATTCTAATGGAGAGGACGCCAGCCACGTCCTCTCCCTATCAATCTCAATGCACGTGTGAAAATGGCGGCGACGCGCGGCTCCTTATATAGAATCCGAGTCTCGCGAGAATCCGACAGCGTCATGATGACGTTCGGGCGCGCTCGGGTTAACCGAGCAAGGCGGGGAGATCCGAGTCGCTCGGACCCGTGAAAAAAAAAGTGAAGTTCGTGCGGGTTCGGATTCAAAGAAACCGAACCCGCTCATCTCTACAAAAGATACATCTGAAAACATACGTATTTCCGCTTACACTACATAGCACGCAATCCACCACTACACATTCTGTGGCATTGCCTACATGAGAAAACACCTTTGTTGCACAGTTACGTTCATTCAGTTGCAAGTCAAGATGCTTTTTGAATCCGCATGATTCATCACCCATATTTGCTCTTAACTCTGCAACAGCCACTGTATGCCTAATACACTGGGCCTAACACACTGGGCGATAATACTCAAAGATATGAACGATCTCGTTCATTAATACCGTTCATATCTTTGAGTGTGGAGGCACCAGCGATGAACGATGCGCGGCCCCACGCTCGTTCATCGCTGGTGCCCCGTCGCCTGTGCATGCAGGCCAATATGGTCAATCTCGTCCATATCTGCCTGCATTTCTATGGAGCCGGGTGACGGGGGGAGTGAAGAAACTTCACTCCCCCCCATCACTGCCCCCCGACGCCGGGTCGCCCGCCGGCCATATCTGCCATCAGGCAGCTCGGCGGCGGATCGCTCAATGTGTAGGGCCCATAATTAAATTTCTCTTCGCTTATTTTCTTTTTCATTTCGGTCTCAATGTAAATACTTTTTATTTGAATAAATCATTGTAAATGTATGTACAGTACATCTTTCATTACTAAGGGTTATGTTTATTAAAAAGAGATAGTCGCTAGATCCTATGAAAATGGGGGTTTTCACCAGAGACAGGGCTTCTTCAAATGCTACAAGCCTCTGCCCGGTAATGGCTATCCCAGTATTAGGCTTCATGGGTCACCTACGGTGATAGCAAAGCATTTGGATAATTTACAACGGCAGCTGCAGCATACGTACTTCTAGTTCTCCTACTATAGCTATTGCCAGCTCAAAACAGTGATAGCAGAGGACCACAAGTATCAGAAAAAAATATATTCTACTTACAGTACATAGAAACAGAGAATTTGACGTCAGATAAGAACCACTTGGCCCATCTAGTCTGCCCATGTACATACACACACTCGGGTTCATTTTTATTGGGAGCCAATTAACCAATTAACCTACTATATCAGTATGTTTTGGATTGTGGGAGGAAAACGGAGCACCCGGAGAAAACCCACACAAGGATGAAGAGAATATACAAACTACACACAATTAGAGTCATGCGGGGAATTAAACCCATGACCTCAGTGCTGTGAGGCAGTAATACTAACCATTACACCAGCCATACTGGCTGGCAAAGTGTGAACCGCTCGCTTAACTTTTATACATTTTCCTATTCAATTACATCCCCACTGTAGAGTCCACTCATATCCCTACATATTTTTTCGCTCTTCACCTTCCCATCCTCCTGATCCCAGGCCAACATTGATGGGTGACCAGATCATATAACCCACCAAGAACCGTTGCAATCTGATGGACCAATATGCAATAGATAGCACCTGCCCTTGTGTATCAGATTGTAAGCTGGTGAGCTGGGCCTTCCTACCTCTATGACTGTCTGTTATTACCCAGCTTTGTTTTTTTCACTGTTGTTTCCAATTGTGAAGCACAACCGAATTTACTGCGCTATATTAGAAACTATTTATAAATAAATACATAAGTTCAGCTTTTCTTTTCGCAATAAATTGAAGTGATATCTGATTTTCTATCAATCAGACCTAATGCTGCAGATTCTTAAATAGACACATAAATGTAAAATACAGATGGATAATGTTTCTTCAAAATGCACGACTTAGTAATACCCTAAGTACATGTGGTCTACTTAGTCGCTTTTTGGTACATGGTGGCAAATGGAAACTTCTATCCCAGCATGTGCAGTGCCACTTGTCACTGCTTATTGTTTCCTACAATTACAGAAGCAGTCTCTGTATGGAAAGGAGCCAAACAGTCAAAGGGAGGAAAATACAAAACAAAGTATGCAACTCTATGGGGGAGATTCAAAGGTTTATCTATTAGGTGTCTATTAGATAGGAAAAAACACACTCCCAACTGACTTTTCAAACATTTGAATCTCCCCCTATGAGTCTGACTTGCATGGTGTGTGGCACTTCTCAGAAGCAAATCACACTGAGCTAACACTACATGCATCTTCAGGTGAATACATTAGTTGGATTACAGAGGCACTACATTATAGAAAATTAGAACATTTGCTGATTAAAAAAAGACTGTTGTTTATTCAGACAAAGATGCGAAGAAGAAGACATTGGACCAGACTCACTATGTACAATTGAGTGGACATCCAATACAGTATGTACAGTATGGGCACATGCATAATCCACTAGTTTAAAGGTGGGCCACATTGCTTTAGACTGAACAGGATGTGTACATCAACACACTGGAATGAATAACACACTTGCACTTTTATTAGAATTTATTCTGTATCTAGTATATTGTTTTGTATGACACCCCCCTCCCCCCTTATATGTCATCCTAATGTCCCCATACCCAGTGGTGTAACTACTGCCCCCGCAGCCCTCGCGGTGGCTTGGAGGCGCAGGGCTGCGGGGATGCCGCCACTGATTTAGCGCAGATTGACATGCGGACAAGCCGTCCGCATGTCAATCTGCTGTCTCCTCTCCCTCCTTCCCTCCGCTGCTGTGATGGAGGGACACGGAGGGCACAGCACGCGCCTCTCCTGTGTCCCTCCTGCATCTCCGGTGGGTCTATTGAATTAAGTGCCCGTTCATGAACTCTGATTGTCTCATGAACCGGCACTTCATTTAACAGACCCACCGGAGACGCAGGAGGGACACACGAGAGGCGCGCGCTGTGCCCTCCGTGTCCCTCCGTCACAAAACAGCGGGGGAGCGCGGGGGGGGGGGAGTTTAACTGGCACTGGGGGAGCATATTCGGCACAGGGGGAGGGGGTTCATATTTTGCACTTCGGGGGGCATATGTGGCACTGAGGGGGCATATGTGGCACTGGGGGGGTATATGTGTACCTGGCACATGGGGGGGGGCTATATTTGGCACTGGGGGCATGTGAGTACCTGGCACTGTGGGTGAATATCTGGCACTGGGGGCATATTGGGTACTGGGGGGTATATGTGTACCTAGCACATGGGGGGGCTATATTTGGCACTGGGGGCATGTGAGTACCTGGCACTGTGGGGGAATATCTGGCACTGGGGGCATATGTGGCACTGGGGGGTATATATGTACCTGGCACATGGGGGGCTATATTTGGCACTGCGGGCATGTGAGTACCTGGCACTGTGGGGGAATATCTGGCACTGGGGGCATATGTGGCACTAGGAGCACAGCCCTAGCAACAAGCACTACCCCCTAGCAACGAGCATGACACCTAGTGCATGAAACCCCTGGCAACGAGCATGACACCCTGAGCATGAAAACCCCTGGCACCGTGCATGGAACCAAGAGCATGAAACCCCTGGCAACGAGCATCACACTCAGTGTATGAAACCCCTAGCAACGAGCATGACACCCAGTGCATGAAACCCCTGGCAACGAGCATGACACCCTGAGCATGAAAACCCCTGGCACCATGCATGGAACCAAGAGCATGAAACCCCTGGCAACGAGCAGGTAATTTAAAAATAATTAGAAGCCTTACTGTAGGACTTAATGTGTAATGGGCATTACGGTGTGTGGCATAATGTATCACGGACATTGCGGTGTGTGTCATAATGTGTCACAGGCATTACGGTGTGTGGCATACTATATCACGGGCATTGTGGTATGTGGTATAATGTCTCAGGGGCATTGCAGTGTGGCATAATGTATAACGGGCATTGCGGTGTGTGGCATAGGGTATAACGGGCATTGCGGTATGTGTCACAGGCATTACGGTGTGTGGTATACTATATCACGGGCATTGTGGTATGTGGTATAATGTCTCAGGGTCATTGCAGTGTGTGGCATAATGTATCACGGACATTGCGGTGTGTGTCATAATGTGTCAGGCATTACGGTGTGTGGTATACTATATCACGGGCATTGTGGTATGTGGTATAATGTCTCAGGGTCATTGCGGTGTGTGTCATAATGTGTCACAGACATTGTATGTGCTATAATGTATCAGGGGCATTGCAGTGTGTAGCATAATGTATAACGGGCATTGCGATTCCGGTCATAATGTGTCACAGGCATTACGGTGTGTGGCATAATGTGTCGGGGGCATTATGGTGTGTGCATATTGTGTCATGTGCATTATTGTGTGTGGCATAATGTTTAAGGGCCATTGCAGTATGTGGCATAATGTATACTGGGCATTACTGTAAGGAGGAAAAATGACAAATAATGTAAGGGGCATGAATCAGGATTATTTTTCTTTCCTGTGGTGGCCAACGTCTGGGCGTGCAGGTTGCAAAACTGGGGTATAAGGTAGTCTTTTCCTGCAATGCCACGCCCCTTTATGCGAAGCCACGCCCATTTCAATGAAGACACGCCCATTTTTTTGCTGTGCGCGCGCAGGTTTATCCCTTTACTAGTGCCAATTATGGGGGATGGGGGATGGGAGACGGATAATTTTTTGGCTTGGGGTAGAAAAATTTCTAGTTACGCCACTGCCCATACCTTCACCTTTTGTACAGGTACCGCAGATTGTCACTCCATCTCCATGTTTTTCTCACCCCACCCCATATCCTCCTGATATTTCTGTAACCTCATCAAATTTCACTCACTGGCACCCCAGGATTTTCTCATGGCAATCCCCCAACTTTCTCTCACCCCCACATTTATTTCACCATCAAGCTCATGTTTCTCTTCCCTCCCCCTTATCTCATTCACCACTAACAATGTTTTTCTCTGATGTCATTACTATATGTCATCCCCTGTGTTAAGATGGGTGTGGTATGGAGGGTAGATAGTAAATAGGTCGACAGTGTCTCTAGGTCGACATGGACTAGGTCGACAGGTCAAATGGTCGACATGAGGTTTTTATGTTTTTTTGGTGTTTTCTTTGTAGAGTGACCGGGAACCCCAATTAGTGCACCGTGTCCCTTCGCATGGCTCGCTTCGCTCGCCATGCTTCGGGCAAGGAGATTACCATTCCAATCGTAGTCCACGTGGATCATTAAGTATCAAAAGGTTAAAAAAAAAAAAAAAATTGTGAAAAACTCATGTCGACCTAGAGACCCTGTCGACCAAAAACCATGTTGACATAGTTACTGTCAACCAATAATGGTCGACCTAGATAGTGTCAATCTAGTTACTGTCGACCTAGAGACCGGATCCCGTTAAGATCACCATCACCTCCATGATTCTCCCAGCCTACCCATACCATGCCACTTTTACCCACCTTGCATAGTTTTCATGCATTTGTATTGGTCTTAACCTTTAACACTAGCGACTGGTAGGGCTGCAGCTCTTCCCTGAAGCATTGTAGGCATGACGCCTACAGGAAATTAAAAAGCCTGACTCTACATTATTTTTGTACTGTGGGTTAACACTATTACTATAATATAGTGATGGTACAATGATTGCTTATGATTGATGATTGATGTTAACAATGACACATTATTATGGGTGTTATAAAAAAAAATTAAAATCAAGAAAAAACATTGCCTACAAAACATCATTTGCTTTTAATCTTTGAATATCTGTTTTTAGATGAAAATATCAGCTTCTACGACCTGTATGACATGAATAGGAGGGTTTCTGCCCTCTCAAGTCTAATTTTGGGGGTCATTCCGAGTTGATCGCTCGCTGGCTAGTTTTAGCAGCCGTGCAAACGCTATGCCGCCGCCCACTGTGGAATGTATTTTAGCTTAGCAGACGTGCGAACGCTTGTGCAGCCGAGCTCTGCAAAAACAGTTTGTGCAGTTTCAGGGTAGCTGTGAACCTACTCACCGCTTGCGATCACTTCAGCCTATTCATGTCCGGATTTGACGTCATACACCCGCCCAGCGAACGCCCAGCCACGCCTGCGTTTTTTCAGACACGGCTACGTTTTTGCAAACCCTCCCTGAAAACGGTCAGTTGACACCCAGAAACGCCCCCTTCCTGTCAATCTTCTTGCGGCCGTCAGTGTGACTGAAAACTTTGCTAGAACCTGTGCAAAACAACAACGGCCTTTGTACCCGTACAACGCGCGTGCGCATTGCGGCCCATACGCATGCGCAGAAATGCCCATTTGTAGCCTGATCGCTGCGAACAACAGCAGCTAGCGATCAACTCGGAATGACCCCCTTTGCCTTCAGTTAAACAAAAATATATGGACATCGGTAAAAAACATTGATGGCAAGAAACACTGACCTCCTGCTACTAATAGTAGAAACATGGAACAGTGACATGATGGCCCTCATTCTGAGTTGATCACTCGCTAGCTACTTTTAGCAGCCGTGCAAATGCATAGTCACCGCCCACGGGGGAGTGTATTTTCACTTTGCGAGAGTGCGAACGCCTGTGCAGCCGAGCGGCACAAAAACATTTTGTGCAAAACAAGACCAGCCCTGTAGTTACTTATTCTGTGAAGTCCCAGAATTGACGTCAGATACCCGCCCTGCAAACGCCCGGCCACGCCTGCGTTTTTCCAAACACTCCCAGAAAACGATCAGTTGACACCCATAAACTCCTGCTTCCTGCCAATCTCCTTGCAATCGTCTGTGCGAATGGAGTCGTTGCTGGAAGCAGTGCAGAACAACGATGCTCTTTGTACCCGTACGCCATGCGTGCGCATTGCAGCCCATACGCATGCGTACTTTTGCCGTTTTTTTAAATGATCGCTACGCAGCGAACAACGGCAGCTAGCGATCAACTCGGAATGAGGGCCGATAACGGATGTTTGCAAAGCCTTTAAGTTCGAAACCTCCCTACTATAGTGCTGCCAGAATGGTAGCGAGGATGGAGCAGCAAGTGCTGCTAGTTGTGAGGTCCTGTTCATTGGTACCAGTTACACCAATCCAAATGTCAGCCCTGCGTATGGGATCCATTCAGGGGGCTGGCGGTTGGCTTATTGCTGCTGTACTGACATGTTCCAACTGATATTGCTGAAAATATAGGTTTTTAAGGGAGAACACTGCTCTATCAGTATATCGTACATATATACATTTTTGTGTAATTAAAATTATGATTTGTGTTGCTGTATAATCCCTGACTCTTTATGGTCCCAGAATTGTGGTACAAACATGCACAGGTGAGAAACGCTGAATAATTTGTTCATAAAATCTTTAATACAGAACAAGAAAAGTGATATAGAGAATTTGCTAAGTAAAAAAGAGCTATGAAACTCCCTGGAGATCAGGGACAGTTGGCAACTGGGAGAAAAGTACTACTTTAATCCTGCCTGGGAAAGCAAGTAAATGGGGTTTTTGGTCAGGGTCATGAGATGAGCTCTTTGGCATTATGGCTTAATGGACTAAAAACAACAGCTTGTCCCAACTGTAGTTATTGATCAAGTACATTTTGATTGTTATACTGTGTGGATGATTTTGGTAGGATGAGAGGTCTGATGAGAACATACTGTACATATATATAAAAAAAATTCTACATAGGAGTTAAGATCTCAAAGTCACCAGGGTCATATTTCCAAAGGAGTCAATAAAATGACAGATGGACATCAGGCAAAAAACAGTAAAGGGCCCACAACCCACATTGCGTATGCTAATCTGTGTGAAAAGAATATAGTTCTAAAGAAGTGACAAATAGGCAATGAAAATAAATCTGTAAGGGCAGTGTTGAATATCATATTAAATGTTTCTCTCTTACTAGAAAATAATTTACTGGTATGGTACAATCTGAGTTCCAGATTGATTATAAGTCATGTGGCTACATGTACCCATACTGTAATAACAAACTTTTGCAATATATTTAAGACAACGGGATAGATCAATGGAAAAATGTGGTAAAAACTTCTAAAACTGCTGTTTAACCGCATTCCCCATATGTTTCAGGCTCCAGAAAGCAAAACTTTATGGAGCTTATTCCCGATAAGCATGCCATCTGTAGATGGTGTTGCTTAATGAAGCCTATGTCACGATCCTGACTGTAGTTTTCATATTTGGTGACTTACCTCTGCCATCTCTGTCCTGGATCCTGCATCTTTCTGCTCACTGGGATAAACAGCTTGCCAATACCATGAGTTTCCTGAGTTCTCTGCCTGGAAGGTAATAGTTAACGAGCTCCACCTGTGGTGATCTTCTGTGTGAGTCTGAATTCAGCAATCTGAAGTTTAGGCCTAAAAGCCAGCATCCTCTGTTTGTTTGCAGAAGTTCAGGCTTCAGTGTTCTCTCGGCCTGCTAGGGCTCACTCCACATCACAGCCTAGCCTCGAGTACTCACATGACAGTGACTGTTCACCTGACCCAGAGCTGTCCAATCCTCTGCCAGCCTGAGACTCTCTGAATCACCTGACACTGCTCACCAAGGACCAGGAAGTATAAGTCAGGAGACTGAGTTGGAAACTCTGCCAGTTCCTCGTGTCACACACAGCTCTGTGTGAGCTTTGAGCCAAAAAACAGAAACACTACTTGTACAGCGCCTCACTAATAAATAAATTGAATCTAATAGAAACTGCTGAGACACCGAGCTTGCCGTGACCACTATGTGAGGAATGGATGGACAGACTAAAACAACAGAAATGGCTGCGCTGTGTGTCGGCAGTTGTATGAAAAGAGAGCAAACGTGTGATAAACAGATGTTATAATTTAATAAAGAAAATACGAATAAAAATTGACATTAAAACAATGCTAACACACCTATATACGACTCAGGTGATTATTGGCTAATTTAGCCATGAGAGAGTTCATATTCCACAGTTCAAGAGGAAAAGAGATTGAATATCGTGCAATTCCAAATAATTATCTCATAGACGTCACCGTGTAAATGGTTGTGAGCATATAATACCTCTTCCGAATGGGCTGGTGTAGAGTAGCCGAGCGTCCCCGGCTAAACAGTCCTGCGTTGCCCAGTGTACTGCACAGCGGAGAGGGAATCTGGATGCTGCCTGTTGATAGACACTCGCCGCAATGAAGAGGTGAACGGCAGCCTCCTGCAGCGGTAAAAGTTGTCCACGGTTGTCACCTAATTGCAGCGGTGAAGTAAGCAGCAGTCTGCTAAGACGGTGAGCCGGTCAGTGTAGGTAATGGCGAGACCGGTATGGATTGCACGAGAGTGTATCACCTGGACCAGGTGTGCATAGGGGCGGAGTCCTCTGTGTGAGCTTTGAAGCTGAGCTCCCTAAAGGTAACCCTTGTACTTCAGTTCCTGTAAAAACTGTTCCTTTGCTACCCAGTTTGGATTACATTTGTGTTACCATTGATATCCAGTATTTCTGCAGTGTTTCATCTTAAAGGTACAGTCACAGTATTCTACCATTTCAACTTAAAGGCACAGTTGCAGTGTTTCATCTTAAAGGCACAGTCACAGTATTCTACAGTTTCAACTTGAAGGCACAGTTGCAGTGTTTCATCTTAAAGGCACTGTCACAGTATTCCACAGTCTCAACTTAAAACCACAGCAGCAGTATTCTACCGTCACAGCCGCAGGGTTCTTCAGCCTCGTCCTAAGTTACAGCCACAGTCATTGTTCTACTTTCAGTTGCGTTTCCAGTTATATCCGGTACCAGCCCGCATTACAGTTGCATCCCAGTCTCACCGGTAACCAGCCCGGTTATCAGTCTCACCAGTAACCAGTCCGTAACCTTGAGTACATAAGCACCTACTCCTGTGACACTATATCCAGTACAGTCTCACCTATACATTCATCATCCTGCTATCAAAGTCCCTGTTGATCCAGTGGTCAGGATACAGCTTCCTCTGCCGAGGCCTGGGTTCGATCCCCAGTCAGGGATTGCTCCTTCTTCTCACTGATTCCTACAGACCAGCCTAAAATTCACATAGTCCTCCAGTTGCTCGCAGACTTCACTAACACCGGGTTCACAAAAACCACAGTCATGACAGTAGGAACTGGCCCCATGGACCCGGCAAAAAGTGTTTGTCTGACGCAGGACCTCCTAAGCAATATTGCAGGAAGCTTGGAGAGTTTGGAGTCGACTCAGCATCAATTGGCACAGTGTCTGCAGTGGAATTTGTTCTCCAGAGATTCTCTGACTTTCTACACTAAGACTCCTGACCAACTGCAGATTTTCTACCATATGTTATTACAGTTACAAGAACTTTTGTCTAGTATTCTTTCTGTGATGCCTGATCTCTTCAGGAATACTACCAATGTTGTTGATCCTGTTTTGTCCCATCCAGTTACTAAAGTCTCTTCCTCTGTGCAAGGAAAAGTTGTTCATCAGAGCTATCCACGGCCCAAGCTCTCTGAAGCTGAATGTCAGCGGCGTAGGGAGCTACACCTCTGTCTTTACTGTGGAAATTCCGGTCATTTTGTTAAAGATTGCATTCTTCGCAAGCCAGGAAATGGTGACAAATCTCAGTATCATAGCGCTCATGTCTACAAGTCATCCACAGTAGCCGATCCTGCTACTGCTGACGGAAGTGTCAAGAAGGCTACTCTGAAAGAGACTCAAATTTATGACTGGGATCCGGTGATTAAAAGACATTATCTCAAGTTGGGTGTCCAGAGAAGAATGTACAAGCCATTTAGAGTCACAGAGGAGTCCGTATCTCCAGCCCAAGGAGGGGCGACCGTGTCTCCAGCCCAAGTAGGGGCGTCCGTGTCTCCAGTCCAAGGAGGGGCGTCCGTGTCTCCAGCCCAAGGAGGGGCGTCCGTGTCTCCAGCCCAAGGAGGGGCGTCCGTGTCCATGTCTCCAGCCCAAGGAGGGGCATCCATGTCCGTGTCTCCAGCCCAAGGAGGGGCGTCCGTGTCCGTGTCTCCAGCCCAAGGAGGGGCGTCTGTGTCTCTAGCCCAAGGAGGGGCATCTGTGTCTCCAGCCCAAGGAGGGGCGTCCGTGTCTCCAGCCCAAGGAGGGGCATCCGTGTCTCCAGCCCAAGGAGGGGCATCCGTGTCTCCAGCCCAAGGTGGGGCGTCCGTGTCTCCAGCCCAAGGAGGGGCGTCCGTGTCTCCAGCCCAAGGAGGGGCGTCCGTGTCTCCAGCCCAAGGAGGGGCGTCCGTGTCTCCAGCCAAAGGAGGGGCGTCCATGTCTCCAGCCCAAGGAGGGGCGTCCGTGTCCGTGTCTCCAGCCCAAGGAGGGGCGTCTGTGTCTCCAGCCCAAGGAGGGGCGTCTGTGTCTCCAGCCCAAGGAGGGGCGTCTGTGTCTCAAGCCCAAGGAGGGGCGTCTGTGTCTCCAGCCCAAGGAGGGGCGTCTGTGTCTCCAGCCCAAGGAGGGGTGTCCGTGTCTGCAGCCCAAGGAGGGGCGTCCGTGTCTCCAGCCCAAGGAGGGGCGTCCGTGTCTCCAGCCTAAGGAGGGGGTTCAGAGTGTCCAGCCCCAGGAGGGGGTTCAGAGTGTCCAGCCCCAGGAGGGGGATCCGAGGGTGCAGCCCCAGGAGGGGGTTCCGAGGGTGCAGCCCCAGGAGGGGGTTCCGAGGGTGCAGCCCAAGGAGGGTTATCCAATGTTCAAGCTCTAATGGGGGCATGTAAGTCTTCTACTCAAAGAGGAGTATCTGATCTGTCAAACCCAGGAGGGGTGCTGGAAATAACAGCCCTGAGAGAGGTGTCTGATTCGTCAACCCCAGGAGGGGTCAACACAGTTTCAGCCCCAAGGGAAGTATCAAAAGCCAAGTTTCCAGATTGGAATCTTTGTGCTACAGATGCAGTTTTGAACTCCTGTTTGCCGTCTTCTGAGAGCACCACCATGTTGGCATCCAGCATGGTTCAGGTACAGGATGGACCATCTGAACACTTGGATTCTACTCACTCCAGTTCCAGACGGAATCCGTCTACACCAGTTTCAGCCGGTCCAGCAATACTCCAGGCCTAGCCTGGTCAGTCCGTCCCGGTTCCAGTCGGTCCAGCAATACTCCAGGCCCAGCCTGGTCAGTTCGTCCCAGTTCCAGCCGGTCCAGCAATACTCCAGGCCCAGCTTGGTCAGCCCGTTCCGGTTCCAGCGGGCCCAGCAATACTCCAAGCCCAACCTGGTCAGCCCGTCCCGGTTCCTGCCGGTCCAGCAATACTCCAGGCCAAGCCTGGTCAGCCCGTCCCGGTTCCAGCCGGTCCAGCAATACTCCAGGCCCAGCCTGGTCAGCCCGTCCCGGTTCCAGCCGGTCCAGCAATACTCCAGGACCAGCCTGGTCAGTCTCCTTTGGCTCCAGCCAATTCAAGTATCCTCAGATCCAATCCAGTCCTACTCGTCCAGCCAAAGATTTCTCCAGTTTCAGTCTATTCAAGCTCATCTGGACTCAAACCGATTCCAAGCATTGGTCCGAGTAAAGAACTTTTGTCAGTTGGTCCCAGTAAAGGACTTCCACCATCTAGTTCTAAAACTAGACTTCATTCTATCTCTGATTCTGTTTCCTTGTCTTCCAGCACTGAGTCCACAGCTTCTGCGGAGAATTCTAATACCTCTTCTCCTCAACGTCAGGATAAGTCTGCTGTAGCCGCTAAAGTTAAGAAAAATCCCAAGGCTATTAACTTAAAGTCAGAATGTGCTACAGAACTGGACGCAAATCTGAGTACAGCTTACTCAGCTTTGTCCATAAGCTTTTCTGAGCAACCTAATGTTCCATCTGCTGATTTGGATACAGGACTTCAGGCTAATTTCGCTGAGAAGGATATTGAAGTTACTTCCTCAATCCAGTCACCAGATTCATTTGCCTCAGTTGCAGACGCGAGTGTCGCAGCTTCAGGGAAAATTACTAGCATCTCCATCCAGAATGAGATTTCAAGTGACTTCCCAATCTCATTTGAGGATTCCAGCGAGGCAACTTCAGAAAGGATATTTTATCATCGATGTCGGGATAATTCTGCTGTAGCATCTAAAGTCAAGAAATATACCAAGGCTATTGACCTAATGTCTGAATGTGTACCTCAGTCTAATGTTTCAGTGGCATCTGTTTCCTTGAGTCCAATTTCATCCTCCACTCAGTCTTCAGAACATCTAGCCAATGCTCCGTTTTCTGACCCATCGCTTTCTGAGCAAGATAATGCCTTGATGAACTAATACATTAGGAATTTCAGGAATGCCAAGAATTGGAAAACAGTACAAAGACAACAGCCTGTTGATTTAAGAGTTGGTTATTTTTCCATTGATTCCACTCCAAGTTCCTTGTGTTGTTCTAAACTTGTTAATGCAGCTTACAAAATGGATATAGTTACTCCCAAAGAAGACTGGTATCTTCCAATAGACTTGGACTCAGACTCTGAATTTGATTCCGTTTATGATGCTACTCCTTTCAGGTGAGGTCCCATGTTTTCTTAGGGGTTTTTTTCTTTACAGGAGATTCCGCTCTCCCTGGTCAAAACCAAATGTTCCCATAAGAAGAAGAGGCATCAACGAAGGTCCTAAGTTCTTTTGTATGAATTTCTCAAGTTCCTCTAAGATTCAAGATGGGTGGCCGGAGTCCACCCTTGAAGAGGGGGGTACTGTCACGATCCTGACTGTAGTTTTCATATTTGGTGACTTACCTCTGCCATCTCTGTCCTGGATCCTGCATCTTTCTGCTCACTGGGATAAACAGCTTGCCAATACCATGAGTTTCCTGAGTTCTCTGCCTGGAAGGTAATAGTTAACGAGCTCCACCTGTGGTGATCTTCTGTGTGAGTCTGAATTCAGCAATCTGAAGTTTAGGCCTAAAAGCCAGCATCCTCTGTTTGTTTGCAGCAGTTCAGGCTTCAGTGTTCTCTTGGCCTGCTAGGCCTCACTCCACACCACAGCCTAGCCTAGAGTACTCACATGACAGTGACTGTTCACCTGACCCAGAGCTGTCCAATCCTCTGCCAGCCTGAAACTCTCTGAATCACCTGACACTGATCACCAAGGACCAGGAAGTATAAGTCAGGAGACTGAGTTGGAAACTCTGCCAGTTCCTCGTGTCACACAAAGCTCTGTGTGAGCTTTGAAGCTGAGCTCCCTAAAGGTAACCCTTGTACTTCAGTTCCTGTAAAAACTGTTCCTTTGCTACCCAGTTTGGATTACATTTGTGTTACCATTGATATCCAGTATTTCTGCAGTGTTTCATCTTAAAGGCACAGTCACAGTATTCTACCGTTTCAACTTAAAGGCACAGTTGCAGTGTTTCATCTTAAAGGCACAGTCACAGTATTTCACAGTCTCAACTTAAAACCACAGCTGCAGTATTCTACCGTCACAGCCGCAGGGTTCTTCAGCCTCATCCTAAGTTACAGCCACAGTCATCGTTCTACTTTCAGTTGCGTTTCCAGTTATATCCGGTACCAGCCCGCATTACAGTTGCATCCCAGTCTCACCAGTAACCAGTCTGTCTTACTATCTTGCCAGTAACCTTGAGTACATAAGCACCTACTCCTGTGACACTATATCCAGTACAGTCTCACCTATACATTCATCATCCTGCTATCAAAGTCCTTGGTGATCCAGTGGTCAGGATACGGCTTCCTCTGCCGAGGCCCGGGTTCGATCCCCGGTCAGGGATTGCTCCTTCTTCTCACTGATTCCTACAGACCAGCTTAATATTTACATAGTCCTCCAGTTGCCCGCACAAACATCACTAACACCGGGTTCACAAAAACCATAGTCATGACAGCCTATGAGCTTATTTCTGCATTATTCCCTGAGTAGTATCCAGTAGGATCACTCCCAGGATTCCCCTGCAGCTTGCACAAGTCATGGTTGAAATCCACACATGCGCAGAAGGACTCTTGTGTCAGAGCTATCCTTTGCACTTTAAATCTGAATTATACATGCATACGCCATCGCTAAATGCAGCTATGCATGTGATCAGTGGCGTGGTGTATCGCTTTTAAAATTCTTTACATGATACATCCCACCCATACATACAGAATATTTATCAATTCAATGTAATAGTAAAAACATAAAGTTAATTTAATGTTTCTAACCAGGATCTAGTATTTGAAACTCCTTAAAACACAGCATCAAAGTCTTTTAAGACAGATTTCTTACAGTAAGCCAAGCTTGCTGCTAGATTGTCAAAGTGGTTGGGCATGGCGCAGCTTGAGGGCGTCGTAGCGGGGGTTTGGCATGGGTGGTGGTGCCGAGAGGGGGGGTGGGCATAAATTAACCGGGCCCAGCCTGTTGGTGGGGCCCGG
Organism: Pseudophryne corroboree; assembly: GCF_028390025.1. Classification (NCBI taxonomy): domain Eukaryota; kingdom Metazoa; phylum Chordata; class Amphibia; order Anura; family Myobatrachidae; genus Pseudophryne; species Pseudophryne corroboree. The sequence goes on from NC_086449.1 coordinate 287,106,610, forward strand.
CTAGAGCCTATACAGTATACACAGTATACCTGTGATTTGGCCAGCGGCTGCACCATCCTTCAGGTGATTTCTTTGGGAAGATGGTGCTGTTCATAGAAAGTAAAGACTCTGGCACTGTTCCAGAGTTTTTGCTCTCTACTGGCCAGTGTCATCTTCCCAAATATCACTGGGAAGATGGCGCTGGCCGAGGAGATGGGACCCGCTTCCTGTTCAAGTAAGGTATGAAGGAAGAAGAGAAAGGGTTCAAAATGCCTTAAAGTGGTGCACATAATCTTTAATTAAAATATAACTTTTAATATAATATATGGTAAAACCAGCGAATATTAAAAGAAGAAGTGAAGTAGTGTGAATAAGAAAGAAATTGTGATTAAAATTGAAAGAGCTGCGCACTAGATGTCACCCAAATGATTTATATATTATTCATATGGTTTCAGAATAATGAAGAGTGTGTCAGGAGTATATGATTCCTATATAGCTGTGTTTCTGCTAGCTATAGAGGGACTCCTTAAATACATGTCTCTAATTTTCTAATCCCTCCCCTAAATAGTTACTAATAACGCAGATGTGTTCTGGATAATATAAATTGGGGTCATTTTCATAATAAGAATTAACCTGTGCGACCAGTACTACAGTTACTTGTTCAAGTAAGGTAGGAAGCAGGTGCCCTTCCATGCACCCCCTCCACCTGCCATCCCATGTTAAAATTGCACACCCCTGTGGAACACACAAGCGGCCCCGCAATTATTATATTATAGAATTTTTTTATAGCAAAGGGCATCCTCACGCCCCATTTTTATAAATAATGCCCCCGTTTACCGGGGTCCCAGCTGGCTCTCTACGCCCATGGGCATGGTTGCCGTGATGCTGAATGGGGACAGGACCGGGGCATGACATCGGGATCACGTCATCATGGCTCATCCCTGCTGCACAATGCCAAGATTACCGGCATTGTGAGTGAGGGGGCGGACCATGATGACGCGATTCAGCAGCTGGTTATAATACATTTCTGTGTAGGTTTATAATAAATCCTGAAACCGTTATGGACAAATAAACAGCGCTTATGGGTGAAATACTATTACTATGGCTCCAAAGATATAATAATAGAATGAATTACAGCATCAAGCATAAAAGAAACATTGTTTATATATATATATATAAACAAACAAACAAAAAATACAGCTCGGAGGGTGCTATAACATCAGAAAATGATTGTCCATATGAAAGTCCATATCATTTAATGGTTTCAGATGTCTGAATGCTTTCATCCATATTTTAATTGAACTTGATTAAAATCCCAGCCAGGAATTAATATTTGGGATCTGATGCTTGATTGTACTCAGCCAGGTAATTCACCTGCAAGATACAGTACCCTCTCACCAAAACAATGTAGACACCCAAAATAACCTTTGATTAGTAAAATTCCAATGTTTATTTGTAACATCCAAAATAAAATATATAATGTATGTTAGTCTCTACATTATACAAGGTGTATTATAGGAACAACCAGGTTACATCAAGACAGGTGTAAACATGAGTGCTACCAGCCACCCCAGGATGTGAGCTCAGTGGTGGGGACCCTCCAAATGTATACTGGATATCCTAATCACCTTATTTTAAAACCAGGGGTACATATGATCTAAAAATATACCATACGGCGGATACTTAGAAATTCCACCCACCTAATGAGAATAACAATGGGCAATGAACAGTAGTGCCTAGGCTAGCAATAGTATTGCTGATAATGGCGAAGAAGATGTAACAACTTTACTGGCCCAATAAGATTTGTGAACTATACGCTCCCAAAGTTGTAATTATTTTGACAAAGGGAGGAATTATAGTTCCTATTAAAACCACTGGTCAAACATGTCTCAGGGGATCAGGAGGTACATAAAGCTGTGTATGTCCGCAGTGATCCTAACACCTCAGTGTCTGCAGTGCAAAAAATGATTTTGCACTGCAGACACTGAGGTGTTAGGATCACTATGGACATACACAGCCTTATGAGATGTGATTGACCAGTGTATTTAATAGGAATTATAATTCCATTTTATATATATATATATATATAAATATATATATATATATAACTGCTCAAAAAAATAAAGGGAACACTAAAATAACACATCCTAGATCTGAATGAATGAAATATTCTTATTAAATACTTTGTTCTTTACACAGTTGAATGTGCTGACAACAAAATTACACAAAAATGATCAATGGAAATCAAATTTATTAACCCATGGAGGTCTGGATTTGGAGTCACCCTCAAAACTAAAGTGGAAAAACACACTACAGGCTGATCCATGTTTGATGTAATATCTTTAAAACAAGTCAAAATGAGGCTCAGTAGTGTGTGTGGCCTCCACGTGCCTGTATGACCTCCCTACAATGCCTGGGCATGCTCCTGATGAGGTGGCGGATGGTCTCCTGAGGGATCTCCTACCAGACCTGGACTAAAGCATCCGCCAACTCCTGGACAGTCTGTGGTGCAACGTGGCGTTGGTGGATGGAGCGAGACATGATATCCCAGATGTGCTCAATTGGATTCAGGTCTGGGGAACGGGTGGGCCAGTCCATAGCATCAATGCCTTCGTCTTGCAGGAACTGCTGACACACTCCAGCCACATGAGGTCTAGCATTGTCTTGCATTAGGAGGAACCCAGGGCCAACCGCACCAGCATATGGTCTCACAAGGGGTCTGAGGATCTCATCTCGGTACCTAATGGCAGTCACGCTACCTCTGGCGAGCACTTAGAGGGCTGTGCGTCCCCCCAAAGAAATGCCACCCCACACCATTACTGACTCACTGCCAAACCGGTCATGCTGGAGGATGTTGCAGGCAGCAGAACATTCTCCTTAGCGTCTCCAGACTCTGTCACATCTGTCACATGTGCTCAGTGAGAACCTGCTTTCATCTGTGAAGAGCATAGGGCGCCAGTGGCGAATTTGCCAATCTTGGTGTTCTCTGTCAAATGCCAAACGTCCTGCTGTAAGCACAACCCCCACCTGTGGACGTCGGGCCCTCATACCACCCTCATGGAGTCTGTTTCTGATCGTTTGAGTAGACACATGCACATTTGTGGCATACTGGAGGTCATTTTGCAGGGCTCTGGCAGTGCTGCTCCTATTCCTCCTTGCACAAATGTGGAGGTAGCGGTTCTGCTGCTGGGTTGTTGCCCTCCTACGGCCTCCTCCACGTCTCCTGATGTACTGGCCTGTCTCCTGGTAGCGCCTCCATGCTCTGGACACTACGCTGACAGACACAGCAAACCTTCTTGCCACATCTCGCATTGATGTGCCATCCTGGATGAGCTGCACTACCTGAGCCACTTGTGTGGGTTGTAGGGAGGTCATACAGGCACGTGGAGGCCACACACACTACTGAGCCTCATTTCGACTTGTTTTAAAGACATTACATCAAAGTTGGATCAGCTTGTAGTGTGTTTTTCCACTTTAATTTTGAGGGTGACTCCAAATCCAGACCTTCATGGGTTAATAAATTTGATTTCCATTGATAATTTTTGTGTGATTTTGTTGTCAGCACATTCAACTATGTAAAGAACAAAGTATTTAATAAGAATATTTCATTCATTCAGATCTAGGATGTGTTATTTTAGTGTTCCCTTTATTTTTTTGAGCAGTGTATATTCAGAGGGCGCTCAGAATTAATCTAATTCAAATTGAAATCAACAACCAAATAGACATAGTAAAATTTATTGCACAATTAAATTGATAATTCAAAGTGCATAATTAAAACAAATTCAACAAACAAACCCCCTATGTAGCTGACAAATTTAGAGGGCTGATGTTCTTAGAAGAGAATTGGTCTCTATACCCAACGCGCTTCGTCCTATGCAGACTTCATCAGGGGAAATCAGTTATAAAGAAAAATCTGTTGTAAGCACCATCCATATATAATGGTAGGTCCTCAATAAATGAGGGATGCCCCCAATAGGTCTAGATGCTTAATACTACTATAGTTCAGATGAGACTCTAAACTTCTAGATGTATTGATAGAACCAGCAGTTGATATCTTTATGGTGGTCCTTATGCAATTTGATATGTGGGATTAATCGGATGTGTCAACAAGAGACCATAAATTCTCATAGTGATTCAAGACTTTTATAACATCCTTAGTGGATTTCCAACAGGATGTGTATCAGTCCCTTCTCCAAGAGCTTCTAGCAGAAGGGTTATTCAAGAGGTGCTGCCCAAATATAACGCAAGATAAGGGTCAATCGATATTTATATATACAGTGTGTGTGTGTGTGTGTGTGTGTATATATATATATATATATATATACAGATGGAGCCACGCGCTCCGTAGGCTCCGTGCGCCTAACACTGAGTGCGTCTCCGGATGGCCAGGTATGCGCGCCTGTGATGGAGATGCACCACATTCACTAGAATGGGAGAGCATCTCCGTCGGGCGCCCGGATGGAGACGCTCAGAATGGGAGCGTCTGTGTGCACCCACCGCGTGACTAGGCGGACGGATCGCCTAGTCACACCAGGAGTGCACGCCTGCGATGGAGCTGCCTCAGATGAGCGCAGCTCCATCTGTGTGTGTATATATGTATGTGTGTGTGTGTATATATATATATATATAATAATGTGTATGTTATGTTTATATAATAATGTACTTATGTCATTAATTATTCCTCTGTTATTAGGATGTCTTTATGATGTGCTCTGCTGCTTGTGGAGCAATCAGTTATTGTCTCTTTTTTCTATTTTTCTATGTATCGGCTCAACTGGGGGTTGCCTGGTTACTTGTATACAACATTGACGTGCATCGCGGAAGTGCGCAATGACATCACCTCTCTGCGCCAGAATCTCGGGCCGGGACTCCCGCGCCTGGGAACGCAGCCAACCGGTGTTTGTCTGGGTGATTTGTGAAGGGATATAAGGTAAGAAACACTGCTTGTTTGTATATTTTCCTGAAGACAATCTTATTACAGATTGAAACGTTGAAAGCATCTTTTGTGTGACTCCGTTCTTTGCTAATCGGTTATGAGTGCCGCATCAGCGCCTGGTCCTATATATATATATATATATATATATATAATCTCTCCAGACTCCGGCAATCCGTGGGTAATACAGCAATACTGTGCCAGGTGCCCTCCACATGTAAAGGAAACCAGGTAGCAGCGCTAATATGAAAATTAATAAAATAGAAGGATTGAGTACCAATTGGTAATATTTAATAAACCATTAACGCTTTACTGACATAAACATCCATATATATATATAAAATCAAATGGTGCTAAAAAGGGTCACATTAACAACTGCCTTCTCTGTGTGATCCGTTCCTGTTTAATAGTGGATAGTGGATAGGTGAAAGGTTGACAATGGACCGACAGCACAGTCCTAAACGGTTATTTACCACATTTGGCCGCTGGAGGTAGAGTCCCTTGAGATTGTCTCATGAAAAAGTTTGTAATTGCGGGTCCTCACTGCATCGCGGTGTCCTCTTTAGATAAGGAGGAATAGCGGTAGTCCTGTTGTTAATAATCACCACAGCAATTTTGCTGACAACAAAGTCCAGTCCTGGTCCGGGCACACTCGGGCAGTAAAGTTCAGAAGGATGGTGACCCCAATAGCCTCCTTTCTGACGCGTTTCGCTGCAGGTCCTGCAGCTTTATCAAAGGTGGTTTGTGCAAGTTAAATATCTGGGTATTTATACCCTTCATAATAATCAGATAGTTAACAGCTGTTTACTCAATCCTTCTACTCATTTTAAATAACAAAAAACACTTAAAATATACTTAAAAGGTGTATTCCTAGGACAGACACTTTTAATGAATAGTATTGATATATAAAATATCTCTTTATAAAGTTTTTAATTCATCTCAGATTAAGACACACTTCAACTACTTCCGGGTTAGGGGGAGTATATATCTCCGTAGTAGTTTCACCAATCCCTCTAATACCAGGATATTTCATGTACCCAGCCGTTCTGCAACAAATAGTCTTTAATTTAATGATATCATTACTTCAAAACAGAGAGCATCGCTAATATAAGGCTTATTTTTAACTTAAATTGTGGACGTCCCGGTCATCATTTCCGGGAACTAAACATCTTTCCGGTTTGTTAGTGTCTCTGCGTCATGTGCCAGGAGATATTTCCTGTCACGTGATTGCATAGACGCGAGAGACGTGAAACAACCTCCTCTCTTCCCCTCGGTGACCGCTGTTTGCGGTTCACTTGGCGGAAGTGTTGTGAGGTGTAGTATCCAGAACCTCCGGTCATATGATTGTGCTGACTTGCGAGATAGGAAATAACTCCCACTTCTCCACTCAGCAACCGCGGTTTGCGGTTCACTGAGCGGAAGTGACCTCAGAGATAGTACCCGGAAATGATGACCAGGACGTCCACAATTTAAGTTTAAAAATAAGCCTTATATTACCGATGCTCTCTGTTTTGAAGTAATGATATAATTAAATTAAAGACTATTTGTTGCAGAACGGATGGGTACATGAAATATCCTGGTATTAGAGGGATTGGTGAAACTACTACGGAGATATATACTCTTCCTAACCCGGAAGTAGTTGAAGTGTGTCTTCTGAGATGAATTAAAAACTTTATAAAGAGATATTTTATATATCAATACTATTCATTAAATGAGTCTGTCCTAGGAATACACCTTTTAAGTATATTTTAAGTGTTTTTTGATTTTGATAAATCTCTTCTTGCCCTCCACATGTTAGCCTGGTCAGCTCCACAATAAAAATACTATTGAATGGCTGCACTTTGGTCTCTCACATATAAAGTGTCCCCATCACCATGCTCGTGCCGCATGCCAGCCGCCGTTATATATGGTCTCTTATATTTGAGAGACCAGAATGCCGCTGTTGGATACTATATATATATGTATATATATATAATATATATTATATATATATATATATATATATAAATTAGAGATGAGCGGGTTTGGTTCCTCGGAATCCGAACCCCCCCCGAACTTCACCCATTTTACACGGTTCCGAGGCAGACTCGAATCTTGCTCGGTTAACCCGAGCGCGCCCGAACATCATCATCCCGCTGTTGTATTCTCGCGAGATTCGTATTCTTTATAAGGAGCCGCGCGTCGCCGCCATTTTCACTCGTGCATTGGAGATGATAGGGAGAGGACGTGCAGCGTTCTCTCAGTTGTGTTCAGTGTGCTGCAAATATCTGTGCTCAGTGTGCTGCAAATATCAGTGCTCAGTGTGCTGAAAATATCTACGTTCTCTGCCTGAAAAACGCTCCATATCTGTGCTCAGTGTGCTGCAAATATCTGTGCTCAGTGTGCTTTATTGTGGGGACTGGGTACCACCAGTATTATATAGTAGGAGGACAGTGCAGAGTTTTGCTGACCAGTGACCACCAGTATTATACGTTCTCTGCCTGAAAAACGCTCCATATCTGTGCTGCATTGTAGTATATAGTAGGAGAACAGTGCAGAATTTTGCTGACCAGTGACCACCAGTATTATATCAGTACGGTACAGTAGTCCACTGCTCTACCTACCTCTGTGTCATCAAGTATACTATCCATCCATACCTACCTGTGGTGCATTTAAGTTGTGCGCAGTATATATAGTAGGAGTACAGTGCATAATTTTGCTGACCACCAGTATATAATATATAGCAGTATGGTATAGTAGGCCACTGCTCTACCTACCTCTGTGTCGTCAAGTATACTATCCATCCATACCTGTGGTGCATTTTAATAATAATAATAATAATACTTTATTGTCATCAATAGTTCAATGAACAATCAACGAAACTAAAAAGCAAGCATATACAGAGACCATAAGAACAGAACGAAGAGAGCACTCCTAAACCCAAGACATTCCCAATTGTCAATTTATCTCGGTCCTATCTGGTTTAACATGTTTATTGCTTTTGGGAAAAAACTACCCCTTAACCGGTTTGTCCGACAAAGAATAGAACGGTAACGCCTATTAGATGGCAACACAGAAAACATCCCCCCATTTGGATGAGATAGATCTCCCAGAATACTTTTCACCTTAGTGAGGAGCCTTTTTTCATATATATCCTGAATACAGGGCAGGCTGACTCCAATTACTCTACTTGCAGTTTTAACCACTCTCTGAAGGGACTTACGTTCTATAGCAGTACAGTTTCCAAACCATACTATAATTCCGTATGTGAGGACACTCTCTAAAATTGCTGAATAAAAGTTTACTAAAATCTCCTTACGTATCCCTGCCATGCGCATTTTCCTCAATAAAAACAGGCGTTGTTGAGATTTTTTAACAACACATCGTGTATGGATACCCCAAGACAGGTCATTGGAGATGTTAATACCCAGGAATTTAAAGGACTCAACTGTCTCCACAACCTGGTTATTTACGACTAGGGGACAAGAAGGCTGCATGTGAATTTTCCTAAAATCTACAATCATTTCTTTTGTTTTTTTTACATTTAAAATTAAGTGATTAGTTTGACTCCAAGCTTCTAACCTAGCGACCTCAGATCTATATTCTGACTCATCGTCCTTACTTATTAAACCTACGACTGCGATATCATCGGCAAATTTAATAATGTGAACTGACTCCGAATTTGAATGGCAATCATAGGTAAACAGAGAGTACAGCAGGGGACTCAGTACACAACCCTGAGGCACCCCTGTACTGATTACAAGTTCGCTTGACAGGGAATTGTACAATCTAACAGATTGGGGCCTGTTAGTCAAGAAATCCAAGATCCATCTACATACAAAGTTATTCAATCCCAACTCAGATAATTTAAACACTAATGATGTTGGGATTACTGTATTAAATGCCGAACTGTAATCCACGAACAAAATTCTCGCAGAGGAACATGTGGATTCTAGATGGGTAGCCACACGATGAATCAAGGTGATAGCAGCGTCATCTGTCGACCTATTTGCTTTATATGCAAATTGAAAAGGATCCAGATTGGCTGGGATACTTTTTTTTATGTGTCCCATAACCAATCTTTCAAAGGCCTTCATTATAAGAGATGTCAGAGCAATTGGTCGGTAATCGTTTGGCTCACTGGCCTTACCATTTTTGGGGACCGGGACAATAATAGATGACTTAAAACACTTAGGCACATGACAAGTGGCAAGAGAAAAGTTAAAAATTATAGTAAAAATCCCAGCCAACTGCTCAGCACATGTCTTGATAACATTTCCCGGAATCCCATCTGGGCCGGGGGCCTTACCTGATTTAGAACTGGCAAAGCACCGTCTGACAGACAATTCATCCAGTACCAGGGGCTCCGCGTTCTCCAGATTCCCATCCCAGTCTACAGGGGAAACAGCCATGCTATCAAAACGAGAGTAAAATATGTTTAATGTCTCCCCTAGGGAACTGTCAGCCTCTTTATGAGAGGGGTTCTTATTAACTTTATAGTCAGAGATATCTTGAATACCTTTCCACAGACTTTTTGCATCTTTATCATTTTTAAACTTGCTTTCGAGTTTAACAGAAAAGGCCCTTTTTGCCTCTATTATACCCTTTTTTAATTTTTGACGGGCAGCCCTAAAAACATTTTGGTCACCAGATCTAAAAGCTTTGTCTCTCTCACTTAATAAGGTTCGAACCGTACCATTTATCCATGGTTTATCATTTGCGTAAGTACGAACACACTTTTTAATTGTTACACTCTGTATGCAACAACACACATAACCAAGGACCATGGAAGTAAGGGAGTCCACATTCACATTATTATCATCCCCCAATGATTCTTCAATGAACAACCCCCAATCAGTAAATTCCAAAGCATCCTGAAGTTTCTGCATTGCCCCCTCAGGCCAAACTGTAATACTAGTACTAGTCGGCCTAAACCGTTGGACTACGGTTTTGTATGCTGGAACCAAAAATAGGGACATGTGATCAGAATGACCAATATTGGGATATCTAAAAGTCGCATAAGCATCCTTAATATTACAATAGACATGGTCCAACACATTTCCCCCTCTAGTAGGGACTTTAACATATTGATAGAATTTTGGTAAAACTACCTTCAATCTAGCCTGATTAAAATCCCCTGCTACTAAAAGAACCCCCTCAACATATTTAGTTTCCAGTTTAACTATAGCAGCGTGCAAGATATCTAATGCAGATTCTACATGAGCAGAGGGAGGAATGTATACGGCCATTACCAACGCCACTGAAAATTCTCTTGGCAAATAGAATGGTCGACACTTTACCACCATATATTCCACATTTACAGAGCAAAAAGTCGCAACAAGACTGGCATCAGTACACCAGTTATTATTTACGTATACACATAGTCCACCTCCTCGCGTTTTCCCAGATTCCATGGTTCTGTCTGATCTAAATAATGATCTATCTGTAAGCTGAACTACAGAGTCCAGGATAGAGTCATTCAGCCATGTCTCTGTGAAAATCATGAGAGAGCAGGTCTTTAAAGGGGACTTGTTTGCCAGTCTCACATGGATCTCATCCAATTTGTTCGTAAGAGATCTTACGTTTGCCATAAATAAACTGGGAAGCGCTGGTCTATAGGGGCACAGATAAAGTCTTACCCTAATACCTGCTCTTTTGCCCCGCTTTTGCTTCCTCTCTCTCCGTGGTCTGCGTTTCCATCTGGGCTTGCATACCCTCCAGGGACTAGGCATCCTCCATTCATGGGCAGAGTCTTGTTGCTCAGGCTGCTCGGGCTGACCAGATTCCAGGCTTCCTTGCCTCCTCCAGCCCCTAGCAACCACGGTCCTCCTGAGACCTCCGCAGGATCCACCACAATTCTCCTGACCAGAGGAGCACCCAGCATGCCTCGGGCCATCACCTCCTCTGACCCCGGAACTAGCCTGCGAGCCCGCCGCAGCAGCAGCACTCAGAGGCCGGCCAGCGCCTCCCACATCCACAGCAGCAGCGCCCGGAGGCCAGCCAGCGTCCCCGCCAGCCCGCACACCGGCGCCCGCCGGCCGCACACCCCTGGCCGCACCAGCCCGCCCGCCCGCCACCAGGACACCGGAAGCCCGCAGGATCCCCCACGCGGCTTCCCCCAGCGACAGCGATGCAGCAGAGGGACCAGAGGCGGAACGGACCGCGAGCAGCTCCCACCGCGAGTACACAATCCCACATGGACCACACGGCAGCAGAGCCCCCAGGCCCACGATCCACGTTGCAAACAAAAGGGTGAGTCTGATGGTAGGTAGCGATGCTCCTGCTACTGCTCCTACTACTGCTCCCATGGCTCTGCAAGCTCGCAGCCGTAGGAGGACAGTGCATAATTTTGCTGACCACCAGTATATAATATATAGCAGTACGGTACAGTAGGCCACTGCTCTACCTACCTCTGTGTCGTCAAGTATATTATCCATCCATACCTGTGGTGCATTTTAGTTGTTGTGCGCATTAATAGGAGGACAGTGCATAATTTTGCTGACCACCAGTATATAATATATAGCAGTACGGTACAGTAGGCCACTGCTCTACCTACCTCTGTGTCGTCAAGAATACTATCCATCCATACCTGTGGTGCATTTTAGTTGTTGTGCGCAGTAGTAGGAGGACAGTGCATAATTTTGCTGACCACCAGTATATAATATATACCAGTACGGTACAGTAGGCCTCTGCACTACCTACCTCTGTGTCGTCAAGTATACTATCCATCCATACCTGTGGTGCATTTTAGTTGTGCGCAGTATATATAGTAGGAGTACAGTGCATAATTTTGCTGACCACCAGTATATAATATATAGCAGTAAGGTACAGTAGGCCACTGCTCTACCTACCTCTGTGTCGTCAAGTATACTATCCATCCATACCTGTGGTGCATTTTAGTTGTTGTGCGCAGTAGTAGGAGGACAGTGCATAATTTTGCTGACCACCAGTATATAATATATAGCAGTACGGTACAGTAGGCCACTGCTCTACCTACCTCTGTGTCGTCAAGTATACTATCCATCCATACATGTGGTACATTTTAGTTGTTGTGCGCAGTAGTAGGAGGACAGTGCATAATTTTGCGGACCACCAGTATATTTTATATAGCAGTACGGTACAGTAGGCCACTGCTCTACCTACCTCTGTGTCATCAAGTATACTATCCATCCATACCTGTGGTGCATTTTAGTTGTTGTGCGCAGTCGTAGGAGGACAGTGCATAATTTTGCTGACCACCAGTATATAATATATAGCAGTACGGTACAGTAGGCCACTGCTCTACCTACCTCTGTGTCATCAAGTATACTATCCATCCATAACTGTGGTGCATTTTAGTTGTTGTACGCAGTAGTAGGAGGACAGTGCATAATTTTGCTGACCACCAGTATATAATATATAGCAGTACGGTACAGTAGGCCACTGCTCTACCTACCTCTGTGTCATCAAATATACTATCCATCCATACCTGTGGTGCATTTAAGTTGTGCGCAGTATATATAGTAGGAGTACAGTGCATCATTTTGCTGACCACCAGTATATAATATATAGCAGTACGGTACAGTAGGCCACTGCTCTACCTACCTCTGTGTCGTCAAGTATACTATCCATCCTTACCTGTGGTGCATTTTAGTTGTTGTGCGCAGTAGTAGGAGGACAGTGCATAATTTTGCTGACCACCAGTATATAATATATACCAGTACGGTACAGTAGGCCACTGCTCTACCTGCCTCTGTGTCGTCAAGTATATTATCCATCCATACCTGTGGTGCATTTTAGTTGTTGTGCGCAGTAATAGGAGGACAGTGCATAATTTTGCTGACCACCAGTATACAATATATAGCAGTACGGTACAGTAGGCCACTGCTCTACCTACCTCTGTGTCGTCAAGTATACTATCCATCCATACCTGTGGTGCATTTTAGTTGTTGTGCGCAGAAGTAGGAGGACAGTGCATAATTTTGCTGACCACCAGTATATAATATATACCAGTACGGTACAGTAGGCCACTGCTCTACCTACCTCTGTGTCATCATATATACTATCCATCCATACCTGTGGCGCATTTTAGTTGTGCGCAGTATATATAGTAGGAGTACAGTGCATAATTTTGCTGACCACCAGTATATAATATATAGCAGTACGGTATAGTAGGCCACTGCTCTACCAACCTCTGTGTCGTCAAGTATACTATCCATCCATACCTGTGGTGCATTTTAGTTGTTGTGCGCAGTAGTAGGAGGACAGTGCATAATTTTGCTGACCACCAGTATACAATATATAGCAGTATGGTACAGTAGGCCACTGCTCTACCTACCTCTTTGTTATCAAGTATACTATCCATCCATACTTGTGGTGCATTTTAGTTGTTGTGCGCAGTAGTAGGAGGACAGTGCATAATTTTGCTGACCACCAGTATATAATATATAGCAGTACGGTACAGTAGGCCACTGCTCTACCTACCTCTGTGTCTTCAAGTATACTATCCATCCATACCTGTGGTGCATTTTAGTTGTGCGCAGTATATATAGTAGGAGGACAGTGCATAATTTTGCTGACCACCAGTATATAATATATAGCAGTACGGTACAGTAGGCCACTGCTCTACCTACCTCTGTGTCGTCAAGTATACTATCCATCCATACCTGTGGTGCATTTGAGTTGTGCGCAGTATATATAGTAGGAGTACAGTGCATAATTTTGCTGACCACCAGTATATAATATATAGCAGTACGGTACAGTAGGCCACTGCTCTACCTACCTCTGTGTTGTCAAGTATACTATCCATCCATATCTGTGGTGCATTTTAGTTGTTGTGCGCAGTAGTAGGAGGACAGTGCATAATTTTGCTGACCACCAGTATATAATATATTGCAGTACGGTACAGTAGGCCACTGCTCTACCTACCTCTGTGTCATCAAGTATATTATCCATCCATACCTGTGGTGCATTTTAGTTGTTGTGCGCAGTAATAGGAGGACAGTGCATAATTTTGCTGACCACCAGTATATAATTGTTATGAGCCACGGCTGTGGCTCATTCCTGTTTTGCATGTCAGTTAGGTATTTTATGTTATTCTTCTGTTCATGTTCCCCGTGGGTGTCATGGGGTGCTCGGAACTCACCCTTAAGGAGGGGATACTGTTATGAACCACAGGTAGTGGTTCATTCCTATTTTATGTTTATAAGTTGTCTTGCAGGCCAGGATTTCCCGTTGCTCTGTTTAAGAATACTCTTGGTTGCTGCCGCTGGTGAGTCTGTGTAATTGCAGCTTGTTCCCATGTGTTCAGCCTCACCTGGCTGCTAGTTCATCTTGTCAGTTTGGAGTCATGCAACAGGGCAGCTGCATGAGATTATTAATTAGGCCTCTCTGTTATATGCTGGCTCAGTGCTATTCACAGACGCTGGTGATATTTCTAGGTTTCCAGTCTGCTTGAGTTCTGAGCTTGTACCTGCCAGTTCCTGAGCTCCTGTGTAGCAGTGTCAGTCCCTGTGTCAGTCCCTGTGTCGATTCCTGTGTCTGATCCCGTGTCCTGCCGTGAAGCGTTCCTGTCCAGAAGTCCGGTGGCTTTGCCTATGCCTGGTCGAGTTTCTGGCTTCTTGGTGTCCACCGGTCTGTCGTTTGGGATTCTGCCTGTCCTCCAGTTCTGAGAGTCTGTGTCGGCAGCATTGGGGGTTCCTGTCCGTTTGCCAGTATTCGTACCGGTTCCGTGAGTAGCGGCTCTGCCGCGTCCGTCGGCCTAGGCCGCTGTATTCTGTTATTATTTCTGTCACTGGTGTTTTGCAGAGGGTTCTGCTTATGCTGTCACCGCCGGTATACAAAAGTATTGTGTCAGCGTGTGGTCAGCATTTCCTTTGTTGTTCTTTTCCTTTGGCGGCAAGCCGCACATACTTTGGTTTTAGGTTTGTTAGTAGCCCCTGGCCTTGTTGTTTAGTCAGAGGGCCCCTTGTTATCACCCTGTCTCGGTTCTCTCTTTGTCTCTCATTAAGACCTGAGGGGGCATCGAAGTTGGGCAGATGTAATCCACCCTTCAAACGCGGCTGCCATGGGCTCAAGCAACCATAGTCTCGCAAGAGTGTACTGACAGCACGGGCGAGACAACGGAGATAGGGCGCCAGGGGCTATTCCCTTTCCATTCCCCTTTCCCAGCATTACGTCCTGGTGCTCTGGACTCGCTTCATAACATCTCCCTTGTTCTGAGCACCAGGAACCTAACATTATCACCAGCCAAACCACAAAAAAGAAATAAAACTTTTTTTCTTTTTTGGCCCAGTCCAGTGTCTAGTCTAGAATCCAGTCCTGTCTAGAATTCAATGTGCAGAATCCAATCCGGTGTTTAGAATCCAGTCCTGTTTAGAATTCTGTGTGCAGAATCCAATCCGGTGTTTAGAATCCAGTCCTGTCTTGAATTTAGTGTGTAGAATCCAATCCGGTGTTTAGAATCCAGTCCTGTCTTGAATTTAGTGTGTAGAATCCAATCCGGTGTTTAGAATCCAGTCCTGTCTAGAACTCAGTGTGCGGAATCCAGTCCGGTATTTAAAAAAAAAAAAACAGTCTTGTTTTGTCTAGTTTAAAAATCTAGTCTTGCCTTGTCTTGTCTTGTCTAGTTTTAAATCCTCCTATGTCTACTATGCAAGCCCTGCAGGCATCTCTCGCAGCCCTGAACTCTGCTTTCAGTGCTTTGAGACCAGAGCTACTAGAAGTTTTGCAGCAATCCCTAAAGCAACTGCAAAACCTTCTGACTAAAATCTTGCTCATCTTGCCAGAAGTCGTTGAGAGTACATCTATCTCTAAAGAGACTCTTGTTCACAGTATGGTGACAAGAGAATCCTCTGGTTTAATTGAAGAGAAAAGGTTTAAAAGTTTTCTGCGGCCCAGGCTCTCAGAAGAGGAGCGTCTGCATCGCAGAAACTTAAACTTATGCCTATATTGTGGGGGTTTAGGCCACTATCTGCAGACCTGTGATTTGCGCAAGCCAAAGCGTGGTGACGAGTCTTGCCCTCTGGCCAAGTTGAGTCAGGATACAAGACCTACTCCTGTCTCTACTGTGGCAGAGGTACTTGTCACACAACCCACACTAAAAAGCTCTCTGTCCTATAATTAGGGTCCTTGGGCAAGGGAGCCCCATTATAGATTCAGGAATCAAAAGAGAATGTTTCTCTCCTCTCTTGAGGTTCCTGTTGAAGCAGAGTTGCAAGCCCCTGGAGTGGTGCCCGATGCCCAGGGTATTGGAGTGGTGCCCGTTGCCCAGGGTCCTGGAGTGGTGCCCGTTGCCCAGGGTCCTGGAGTGGTGCCCGTTGCCCAGGGTCCTGGAGTGGTGCCCGTTGCCCAGGGTCCTGGAGAGGTGCCCGATGCTCAGGATCTTGGTGCGGTACCCGATGCCCAGAGTGCTGGAGCGGTACCCGATGCCCAGAGTGCTGGAGCGGTACCCGATGCCCAGAGTGCTGGAGCGGTACCCGATGCCCAGAGTGCTGGAGCGGTACCCGATGCCCAGAGTGCTGGAGCGGTACCCGATGCCCAGAGTGCTGGAGCGGTACCCGATGCCCTAGCTTATAGAGGGACATCAAATATTATAGTTCAGGTGTCCATACCAGAAGGGGTCTCAGAAGCTGTTACCCCAGGTAGGGACTTGAAAAGCGCAACCCCAGAAAGGGTATCTAAAACCATAGTTCTAGAAGGGAACTCGAGAAGCAAAACCCCAGAAGGGATATTTGAAGTAATATCCTCAAGTGGGGTCTCGAGAGACGCAGCCTCTAAGAAGGGTCTAGTGGTCGCTTCCCCAGGAAAGAACTTAAGAGGCGTAGCATTAGTGGAGGTGCTGAAGGTTATAGCTTCAGCAAAAGTCCCGGAAGTCATGGTCCCGGGAGAAGTTTCGATAATTATCGACTCAGAGAGGGAGGCCGATGGCTCGGTCCCAGTGGGGGAGGCCGACGGCTCGGTCCCAGTAAAAGAATCCGAGGTGCTGACCCCAGCGAGGTTCCCGGAGGCCTCTGCCCCAGCGGGGTTCCTGGAGGCTACTGCCCTAGCGGGGTTCCTGGAGGCCACTGCCCCAGCGGGGTTCCTGGAGGCCACTGCCCCAGCGGGGTTCCTGGAGGCCACTGCCCCAGCGGGGTTCTCGAAGGCCACTGCCCCGGGTGGGGTTCAGAAAGTCACTGCCCCGGGTGGGGTTCAGAAAGTCACTGCCCCGGGTGGGGTTCAGAGAGTCTCTGCCTCGAGTAAGGTCAATAGTGACCAGGTCCTAGCAAAGCACTCCAGTCAGTCAGATGGGAAGGAAACAGATCCTGACTCTGTTGATATCTCAACATCCATAATCTTTGATGGGGACTTAGCCCAATTTCTGGCGCTTTACAAACACTATTACATTATTATGTTGTCTAGACCATTTCTGGGCATCACTTCAGAAAACCTTGTGCTCTATCTGATTTATTCTTTTAGAGGAGAGCCTTTTGAGTGGGCGATCAGCCTAATGAAAGCTGAAGATCCCATTCTTCAGGATCCCCCAGCATTCAGTGATGCAATTATTAAAAGATATGGTTCCAAAGAAATTGGTTCAGGTTCCTCTAAGTCACCCGTCTTGTCTGCTAAGAGTCCACCAAATACTGTAAACTCGGCACAAGAGTCCCAGCCCGTTGTTTTGACTACAGGATGTGCTTTTCTGACTTCTTCTTCTTCTAATAATAGTACTTTGCCAGAAAGTTCAGCTCCCAAGGGTAAGAAACCTGTCTCTGATTTGAACGCAGCCTTGCTGGGTGGTACCATCAGTTCAGACAATGTTTGGGGAATTACCTTGGTCAGACCTAAAGAGCTTTGTAAAAAGAAGAAGAAGAAAAATAAATAATTTTTGACTCTTGCCTTGATTAAAAAAAAAAAAAAAGATTTTTTTTCCTTATCTTGTGTCCAGTGGCCACCGTCAGGGGGAGGGCACTGTTACAAGCTGTGGTTGCAGCTTGTTTCTGTTTTCGTGTCTGTTAGACCAGTGTGTCAGGTTTTTTTTTTTGTACCCCTTGTTTTGGATAGTCTGTATTTTGGGGTCCTTTGACCCCTCCTCAAGGGGGGGGGGGGGGGTACTGTTATGAGCCACGGCTGTGGCTCATTCCTGTTTTGCATGTCAGTTAGGTATTTTATGTTATTCTTCTGTTCATGTTCCCCGTGGGTGTCATGGGGTGCTCGGAACTCACCCTTAAGGAGGGGATACTGTTATGAACCACAGGTGGTGGTTCATTCCTATTTTATGTTTATAAGTTGTCTTGCAGGCCAGGATTTCCTGTTGCTCTGTTTAAGAATACTCTTGATTGCTGCCGCTGGTGAGTCTGTGTAATTGCAGCTTGTTCCCATGTGTTCAGCCTCACCTGGCTGCTAGTTGCATCTTGTCAGTTTGGAGTCATGCAACAGGGCAGCTGCATGAGATTATTAATTAGGCCTCTCTGTTATATGCTGGCTCAGTGCTATTCACAGACGCTGGTGATATTTCTAGGTTTCCAGTCTGCTTGAGTTCTGAGCTTGTACCTGCCAGTTCCTGAGCTCCTGTGTAGCAGTGTCAGTCCCTGAGTCAGTCCCTGTGTCAGTCCCTGTGTCGGTTCCTGTGTCTGATCCCGTGTCCTGCCGTGAAGCGTTCCTGTCCAGAAGTCCGGTGGCTTTGCCTATGCCTGGTCGAGTTTCTGGCTTCTTGGTGTCCACTGGTCTGTCGTTTGGGATTCTGCCTGTCCTCCAGTTCTGAGAGTCTGTGTCGGCAGCATTGGGGGTTCCTGTCCGTTTGCCAGTATTCGTACCGGTTCCGTGAGTAGCGGCTTTGCCGCATCCGTCGGCCTAGGCCGCTGTATTCTGTTATTATTTCTGTCACTGGTGTTTTGCAGAGGGTTCTGCTTATGCTGTCACCGCCGGTACACAAAAGTATTGTGTCGGCGTGTGGTCAGCATTTCCTTTGTTGTTCTGTTCCTTTGGCGGCAAGCCGCACATACTTTGGTTTTAGGTTTGTTAGTAGCCCCTGGCCTTGTTGTTTAGTCAGAGGGCCCCTTGTTATCACCCTATCTCGGTTCACTCTTTGTCTCTCATTAAGACCTGAGGGGGCATCGAAGTTGGGCAGACGTAATCCGCCCTTCAAACGCGGCTGCCATGGGCTCAAGCAACCATAGTCTCGCAAGAGTGTACTGACAGCACGGGCGAGAAAACGGAGATAGGGCGCCAGGGGCTATTCCCTTTCCATTCCCCTTTCCCAGCATTACGTCCTGGTGCTCTGGACTCGCTTCATAACATCTCCCTTGTTCTGAGCACCAGGAACCTAACAATAATATATAGCAGTACGGTACAGTAGGCCACTTCTCTACCTACCTCTGTGTCATCAAGTATACTATCCATCCATACCTGTGGTGCATTTTAATTGTTGTGCGCAGTAGTAGGAGGACAGTGCATAATTTTGCTGACCACCAGTATATAATATATACCAGTACGGTACAGTAGGCCACTGCTCTACCTACCTCTGTGTCGTCAAGTATACTATCCATCCATACCTGTGGTGCATTTTAGTTGTGCGCAGTATATATAGAAGGAGTACAGTGCATAATTTTGCTGACCACCACTATATGATATATAGTAGTACGGTACAGTAGGCCACTGCTCTACCTACTTCTGTGTCGTCAAGTATACTATCCATCCATACCTGTGGTGCATTTCAGTTGTTGTGCGCAGTTGTAGGAGGACAGTGCATAATTTTGCTGACCACCAGTATATAATATATAGCAGTACGGTACAGTAGGCCACTGCTCTACCTACCTCTGTGTCGTCAAGTATACTATCCATCCATACCTGTGGTGCATTTTAGTTGTTGTGCGCAGTAGTAGGAGGACAGTGCATAATTTTGCTGACCACCAGTATATTTTATATAGCAGTACGGTACAGTAGGCCACTGCTCTACCTACCTCTGTGTCGTCAAGTATACTATCCATCCATACCTGTGGTGCATTTTAGTTGTTGTGCGCAGTTGTAGGAGGACAGTGCATAATTTTGCTGACCACCAGTATATAATATATAGCAGTACGGTACAGTAGGCCACTGCTCTACCTACCTCTGTGTCGTCAAGTATACTATCCATCCATACCTGTGGTGCATTTTAGTTGTTGTGCGCAGTAGTAGGAGGACAGTGCATAATTTTGCTGACCACCAGTATATAATATATAGCAGTACGGTACAGTAGGCCACTGCTCTACCTACCTCTGTGTCGTCAAGTATACTATCCATCCATACCTGTGGTGCATTTTAGTTGTTGTGCGCAGTAGTAGGAGGACAGTGCATAATTTTGCTGACAACCAGTATATAATATATAGCAGTACGGTACAGTAGGCCACTGCTCTACCTACCTCTGTGTCGTCAAGTATACTATCCATCCATACCTGTGGTGCATTTTAGTTGTTGTGCGCAGTATATATAGTAGGACAGTGCGTAGTTTTGCTGACCACCAGTATATAATATATAGCAGTACGTTACAGTAGGCCATTGATATTGATATATTACTGGCATATAATTCCACACATTAAAAAATGAAAACAAAAATGTTTGTGCTGAAGCTGCTGCCACTAGTCATGGCCGAGACGATGAAATGCCATCAACGTCGTCTGCCAAGGCCGATGCCCAATGTCATAGTAGAGAGCATGAAAAATTAAAAAAAAAAAGTTCAGTAAAATGACCTAAAAATCAAAATTAAAAGCATCTGATGAAAAGCGTAAACTTGCCAATATGCCATTTACGACACGGAGTGGCAAGGAACGGCTGAGGCCCTGTCCTATGTTCATGGCTAGTGGTTCAGCTTCACATGAGGATGGAAGCACTCATCCTCTCGCTAGAGAAATGAAAAGACTTAAGCTTGCAAAAGCACAGCAAAGAACTGTGCGTTCTTCTAAATCACAAATCCCCAAGGAGAGTCCAATTGTGTCGGTTGCGATGCCTGACCTTCCCAACACTGGACGGGAAGAGGTGGCTCCTTCCAGCATTTGCACGCCTCCTGCAAGTGCTGGAAGGAGCACCCGCAGTCCAGTTCCTGATAGTCAAATTGAAGATGTCACTGTTGAAGTACACCAGGATGAGGATATGGGTGTTGCTGGTGCTGAGGAGGAAATTGACAAGGAGGATTCTAATGGTGAGGTGGTTTGTTTAAGTCAGGCACCCGGGGAGACACCTGTTGTCCGTGGGACGAATATGGCCATTGACATGCCTGGTCAAATTACAAAAAAAAATCACCTCTTCGGTGTGGAATTATTTTAACAGAAATGCGGACAACAGGTGTCAAGCCGGGTGTTGCCTTTGTCAAGCTGTAATAAGTAGGGGTAAGGATGTTAACCACCTAGGAACATCCTCCCTTATACGTCACCTGGAGCGCATTCATCAGAAGTCATTGACAAGTTCAAAAACTTTGGGTGACAGCGGAAGCAGTCCACTGACAACTAAATCCCTTCCTCTTGTAACCAAGCTCCTGCAAACCACACCACCAACTCCCACAGTGTCAATTTCCTCCTTAGACAGGACAGCCAATAGTCCTGCAGGCCATGTCACTGGCAAGTCTGACGAGTCCTCTCCTGCCTGGGATTCCTCCAATGCATCCTTGAGTGTAACGCCTATTGCTGCTGGCACTGCTGTTGTTGCTGCTGGGAGTCGATCGTCATCCCAGAGGGGTAGTCGGAAGACCACTTGTACTACTTCCAGTAAGCAATTGACTGTCCAACAGTCCTTTGCGAGGAAGATGAAATATCACAGCAGTCATCCTGCTGCAAAGTGGATAACTCAGGTCTTGGCAGCTTCGGTGGTGTTAAACGTGTGTCCGGTATCAAGCGTTAATTCACAGGGAACTAGAGAATTTCTTGAGGTAGTGTGTCCCCGGTACCAAATACCATCTAGGTTCCATTTCTCTAGGCAGGCGATACCGAGAATGTACACAGATGTCAGAAAAAGAGTCACCTGCGTCCTAAAAAATGCAGTTGTACCCAATGTCCACTTAACCACGGACATGTGGACAAGGGGAGCAGGGCAAACTCAGGACTATATGATTGTGACAGCCCATTGGGTAGATGTATTGCCTCCCGCAGCAAGAACAGCAGCGGCGGCACAAGTAGCAGCATCTCGCAAACGCCAACTCGTTCCTAGGCAGGCTACGCTTTGTATCACCGCTTTCCATAAGAGGCACACGGCTGACAACCTCTTACGGAAACTGAGGCACATCATCGCAGAATGGCTTACCCCAATTGGACTCTCCTGGGGATTTGTGACATTGGACAACGCCACCAATATTGTGCGTGCATTACATGTGGGCAAATTCTAGCACATCCCATGTTTTGCACATACATTGAATTTGGTGGAGCAGAATTATTTAAAAAACGACAGGGGCGTGCAAGAGATGCTATCGGTGGCCCGAAGATTTGCGGGCCACTTTCGGCATTCAGCCACCGCGTGCCGAAGACTGGAGCACCAGCAAACCCTACTGAACCTGCCCCGCCATCATCTAAAGCAAAAGGTGGTAATGAGGTGGAATTTAACCCTCTATATGCTTCAGAGGATGGAGGAGCAGCAAAAGGCCAATCAAGCCTATACAGCTACCTACGATATAGGCAAAGGAGGGGGAAACCACCTGACTCAAGCGCAGTGGAGAATGATTTCAACATTGTGCAAGGTTCTGCAACCCCTTGAACTTGCCACACGTGAAGTCAGTTCAGACACTGCCAGCTTGAGTCAGGTCATTCCCCTCATCAGGCTTTTGCAGAAGAAGCTGGAGAGATTGAAGGAGGAGCTAAAACGGAGCGATTCTGCTAGGCATGTGGGACTTGTGGATGGAGCCCTTAATTCGCTTAACCAGGATTCACGGGTGGTCAATCTGTTGAAATCAGAGCACTACATTTTGGCCACCGTGCTCGATCCTAGGTTTAAAGCCTACGTTGTATCTCTCTTTCCGGCAGACACAAGTCTGCAGAGGTTCAAAGACCTGCTGGTGAGAAAATTGTCAAGTCAAGCGGAACGTGACCCGTCAACAGCTTCTCCTTCACATTCTCCCGCAACTGGGGCTGCGAGGAAAAGGCTAAGAATTCCGAGCCCACCCGCTGGCGGTGATGCAGGGCAGTCTGGAGCGAGTGTTGACATCTGGTCTGGACTGAAGGACCTGCCAACGATTACTGACATGTCGTCTACTGTCACTGCATATGATTCTGTCACCATTGAAAGAATGGTGGAGGATTATATGAGTGACCGCATCCAAAGTAGGCATGTCAGACAGCCCGTACATATACTGGCAGGAAAAAGAGGCAATTTAGAGGCCCTTGCACAAACTGGCTTTATTTTACCTAAGTTGCCCCCCCCCCCAGTGTGTACTCTGAAAGAGTGTTTAGTGCAGCCGCTCACCTTGTCAGCAATCGGCGTACGAGGTTATTTCCAGAAAATGTGAAGAAGATGATGTTCATCAAAATTAATTATAATGAATTCCTCTGTGGAGACATTCACCAGCAATTGCCTCCAGAAAGTACACAGGGACCTGAGATGGTGGATTCCAGTGGGGACGAATTAATCATCTGTAAGGAGGGGGATGTACATAGTGAAAGGGGTGAGGAATCGGAGGATGAGGAGGAGGTGGACATCTTGCCTCTGTAGGGCCAGTTTGTGCAAGGAGAGATTGATTGCTTCTTTTTTGGTGGGGGCCCAAACCAACCAGTCATTTCAGTCACAGTCGTGTGGCAGACCCTGTCGCTGAAATGATGGGTTTGTTAAAGTGTGCATGTCCTGTTTATACAACATAAGGGTGGGTGGGAGGGCCCAAGGACAATTCCATCTTGCACCTCTTTTTTCTTTAATTTATCTTTGCATCATGTGCTGTTTGGGGACTATTTTTTAAATCTGCCATCCTGTCTGACACTGCAGTGCCACTCCTAGATGGGCCAGGTGTTTGTGTCGACCACTTGGGTCGCTTAGCTTAGTCACACAGCTACCTCATTACATCTCTTTTGTTCTTTGCATCATGTGCTGTTTGGGGACTATTTTTTAAATCTGCCATCCTGTCTGACACTGCAGTGCCACTCCTAGATGGGCCAGGTGTTTGTGTCGGCCACTTGGGTCGCTTAGCGTAGTCATCCAGCAACCTCGGTGCAAATTTTAGGACTAAAAATAATATTGGGAGGTGTGAGGTGTTCAGAATAGACTGGAAATTATGGTTATTGAGGTTAATAATACTATGGGATCAAAATGACCCCCAAATTCTATGATTTAAGCTGTTTTTGAGTGGTTTTTGTAAAAAAACACCCGAATCCAAAACACACCCGAATCCCACAAAAAATTTTCAGGGAGGTTTTGCCAAAACGCGTCCGAATCCAAAACACGGCCGCGGTACCGAATTCAAAACCAAAACACAAAACCCGAAAAATTTCCGGTGCACATCTCTATATTTAATATATACAGTGCATCCAGAAAGTATTCACAGCTCTGCACTTTTTCCACATTTTGTTATGTTAGTCTTATTCCAAAATGGAATAAATTATTTTTTCCCTCCTAATTCTACACACAATACCCCATAATGACAACATAAAAAAAGTTTTTTTTGAGATTTTTGCAAATGTTATAAAAATAAAAAGCTGAGAAACCACATGTACATAAGTGTTCACAGCCTTTGCCATAAAGCTCAAAATTGAGCTCAGGTGCAACCTGTTTCCACTGATCATCCTTGAGATGTTCCTACATCTTAATTGGAGTCCACCTGTGGTGAATTCAGTTGATTGGACATGATTTGAAAAGGCACAAACATGTCTTTATAAGGTCTCACACTTGAGAGTGCATGTCTGAGCACAAACCAAACATGAAGTCAAAGGAACTGTCTGTAGACCTCCGAGACAGGATTGTCTTGAGGTACAAATCTGGGGAAGGGTACAGAAAACTATCTGCTGCTTTGAAGGTCCCAATGAGCACAGTGGCCTTCATCATCCGTAAATGGAAGATCATAGGAACCACCAGGACTCTTCCTAG
Organism: Pseudophryne corroboree; assembly: GCF_028390025.1. NCBI lineage: Eukaryota > Metazoa > Chordata > Amphibia > Anura > Myobatrachidae > Pseudophryne > Pseudophryne corroboree. The sequence goes on from NC_086449.1 coordinate 287,131,484, forward strand.
AGCTGGCCGGCCATCTAAACTGGGAGACCGGGAGAGAAGGGCCCTAATCAGGGAGTTGACCAAGAACCCGATGGTCACTCTGTCAGAGCTACAGCATTCCTCTGTGGTGAGAGGAGAACTTCCAGGACAACCATCTCTGCAGCAATCCACCAATCAGGCCTGTATGGTAGAGTGGTCAGACGGAAACCACTCCTTAGTAAAAAGCACATGGCAGCCCACATGGGGTTTGCTTAAATGAAGGACTCTCAGAACACGAGAAACAAAATTCTCTGGTATGATTGAACTCTTTGGCGTGAATGCCAAGCATCATGTTTGTAGGAAACCAGGCACCGCTCATCACCAGGCCAATACCATCCCTACAGTGAAGCATGGTGGTGACAGCATCATGCTGTGGGGATGTTTTTCAGCAGCAGGAACTGGGAGACTAGTCAGGATAGAGGGAAAAATTAATGCAGCAATGTACAGGGACATCCTAGATGAAAAACGAAAACACATAAAAAGGGTCCGCGCTAGAGAGCGAATAATTAATATTCAATAATGCCGGTGGCTCCAATTAATACATATTTATTTCACATACAATAAAGCATTTAAAAATACTCATTACTGACAAGCAAATAAAACCATTAATGGGTACATGTACCAATATAAAAAGTAGCAATAGAAATGTAGTAACGGGATCTGCTACATATGTTGCAATTCGAACTGTGCATGTATCTGTTTTCTCATTAGACTACAGTCCAGAAAAAAAAAGCTGAACAAATGTAGATATTATCTGGTATTTTGCAAAGCAAATTACCCGCTGAGGTCCATATGAGCCACTGTGGATAATAGAGATATATAGAACCTACCATAAACGCTGATATAAATTTTCACAGATAGTCTTAAGCATTAGCAAACGTACTTATGTGTGAAGGGCCGCTGCTGGGAGCCGTTACTCAATCTATCCCTGCTGTCCGGGACCCGTTTATAGGTGAGAGGAGAATTTAGGAACCGAGCGTCTTCTGGTAATGTAGCTGTAGATAGCAGCAGCTGTATAGATGAGGCGGCTGACTCTGGCTGATCGCAGTCAATTGGGAGATGGTTGAAGGTGCAGCTGTAGATAGCGGCAGCCGTGTAGGTGCAGCGGGTGACTCCGGCTGAACACAGCCGAGTGGGAGACGGTGGATGCTACCGGCTTTGAGCGGCTAGGTGCGGGAACAGTCACCGGTGAAACTGTGATTAACAGCGGCTTGTAGTGCGGTCCTCAGTTCTCCAGCTAATACAGGGAGTCCTAGACGCGTTTCGTCACTTCCTGTGACTTTCTCGATAGGCAATACTGTCCCTCTCCAAGAAAACCATTTTATAAGGTGTGGCTTACAAACCTGTTATGGATCCTGCATCAGGCTTCCAATTTAGGTTATTATTGATACATTAAACACATAGAACATATAAATCTGAGTATAAGATGAATATGCACATAAAATAAATTCTTTATAAAGAAATGAACCACTGGCAATATATTCAACTTCATTCATAAAAAAATATATATTTAATTCAGTTCATGGAGCTTCAAGAACAATACAATATGATTTAATTTAATCCATTATCAAAGGAGACACATGGCTGACATGATTTCAACAATCTTCAGTATTACAACTACCCAAGGTTAACTCTGTTATACTGGGACACGATCTTATATTATATACATAGGGCGATTACAATCCAATTGATGTTAAATCACACTAATTAATTAGCGAAAGGACTACAGTTCATTATAGTTTCTTAGAGGGATAAAGGAGGATACAACAATACTGGATATAGGGAAATATAGATAAACATTAGAAATATCCATTGATTCAAATGTTACTTTCACTTACATATCCAATATATATATATATCTAAACAGTTGAAATGTAAATAATATATTGTTAGAATCGTCATTCTACATTATTTATCATTGCAGGTCTAAACTCGCAGACATACCAATATTAAATGAAATTCAGATGTATTCTAATTTCTTATCCAATTATCTATTATAGACTGGAGGACAAGTCTCCAGGTGTATCGAACTGATTGAGACTAGCCAAGCATTGCGTACTCAAGGGACTTGGACATGGGACTTTATACACTATATTGGAATGGGAAGAAAATGGGATAAGAGATGTATTTATTATTAGTAAACTGATTATATATAAATAAACATCAATTTAATTTTCACCATTTATTTTTCCAATCCAACATTAGGTGTTTGTATTGTGGTTACATACTAGATGAAAACCTGCTCCAGAGCACACTTGACCTCTGACTGGGTTGATGGTTCATCTTTCAGCAGGACAATGACCCTAAGCACACAGCCAAGGTATCAAAGGAGTGGCTTTAGGACAACTCTGTGAATGTCCTTGAGTGGCCCAGCCAGAGCCCAGACTTGAATCTGATTGAACATCTCTGGAGCGATCTGAAAATGGCAGTGCATCAAAGCTTCCCATCCAACCTGATGGAGCTTGAGAGGTGCTGCAAAGAGGAGTGGGCAAAACTGCCCAAAGATAGGTGTGCCAAGCTTGTGGCATCATATTCAAAAATACTTGAGGCTGTAATTGCTGCCAAAGGTGCATCAACAAAGTATTGATTAAAGGATGTGAATACTTATGTGCATGTGAGTTCTTAGTTTTTTATTTTTAATAAATTTCAAAACTCTCAAAAAAACTTTTTTCTTGTCATTATGGGGTATTGTATGTAGAATTTTGAGGGGAAAAATGAATTTAATCCATTATAAGGCTGTAACATAGCAAAATGTGGAAAAAATGAATAGTAACTTCAACAAGTTTATTTTTTTAATATAAAGTACGTGTTTAAATGTACATACATTTTACTTCTAATTAATCTTGTCATTAAAGCTTATTTTAATGACACATTCTTATTTAACCACTCCACGGTCGATGCACTCACACTCCATGCACACCCACTTATCTAAATAAATAAAAACACGGACTACTATAATTGCGGTGAAATGGGGTCAGCTTTTTATTGAAAGGGTTTAAACTAGACATGAGCGGGTTCGGTTCTCAAAGATCCGAACCCCCCGAACTTCACCACCCGAACCCGGATCTGAGCCCGGCTCAGGTTTTCCTGCCTGACTCGGAAACCAGAACGAGGCAAAACATCATCATCCCGCTGTCGGATTCTCGAAGGGTTTGGATTCCATACAAGTCACCGCGCGTCGCCGCCATTTTCACTCAGGCATTGGAGAGTGTAGAGAGAGGACTTGTCTCCGTCCTCAGTGTCCTGCATCAGTTCACTGTTAGTGTCTTGTGCTGCATCAGTCCAGTCACAGTGGTGGTGTCCTCTGCTGCCATATGTCCAGTGCTGCTGTATAAGTCCAGTCCAGTGGTGCTGTGTTGTGCTGCATCAGTCCAGTGGTGGTGTCTTATGCTGCATCAGTCCAGTCACAGTGGTGGTGCCCTCTGCTGCCATATGTACAGTGCTGCTGTATAATTCTCTGTCAGAATGACTCCCAGCGCATTCCCCTCCTACCTATCCAATGCAAGAAAAAGGCTTCAGGGTATCTAGCGAAATCTGCTGCAAACAATGAACGAGCTGCCCAATACACAAATGAGTGAACTATCACCCAAATGCATTGCTTGTCTAAACACACCCCTGTAGAAAAAATAATGAAGAACATTAATAACCAACCAATCAGAGAAATCTCAAACGGAGAAGCCAAGCAAGCAACATCTAAGTGAAAAGGGGGACCTAGGATGGGCAACAAGCCTAAACCTGACCAAAGGAAGGGACAGAGGGTTGGCACACGGGTCTCCTAACTTGACTTGAGGCAAAAAAATCAAACTTCTATCAGCCGGCAGAAACCGTAATTAAAGCTGATGGTAAACAAAAAATTCCTCAAGACTCCCCGCCTAATGGTGACGAGTGGCTACTCCTCAATATAGTTTGTGCCAACCAGGTCAACATCTGATGTATCTACGAAATTCCCCAGACCTTCACCTGCCCAGAGCCCGGATATCACTTATGGAAACCCCACTGGGGCGGCAGCCATAGCGACACCGATACGGAAGGAATGAGTACCATAAACACCCGGAGATAGACCCATGTGGAAGATGCAGCGCTTCAAGACCCACCAAAATTGATAACGGGTTAAAGCAGATCCGTCAGCATGAATTAGCCAGGAACCAATCAAATGCAGACGCAATCCCTCATAAGCCTCCGCCAAGGATACAGGACAAATCATGCATTCCAAGCAGCTACCCATGGAGACCCAGTGTCCTCTACCAACCAGATCTGTCTTGGACTGCTGCACCCGACACCACAGAGTATCTTCACAAATCACCACATGTGACGTCAGCAAGGGCGAAACTGACCGCCTCATATAGGCAACCAATTCACCCACCCTGAATGCCCCATGGAATGCCACGGCAAAAGCCAACTTGAATAATGCAACCTCGAAACGCAAAGCACAAACTACTGATAATGCCCACAACAAATGAAAAACATGGGACCGTTGATGGGTAATCGCTAGTCCGGAGGGGTGGCGGTGGAACGAGCCAACCCTTAAGGACTCTTAACAGACAAAATGATTTGGTAATATCCCGTTCCCCCTGTAAACAAAGGAAATAGGATATCCCCACCAGTAACTTCACGACATATGCCCTGGACTTACCCGACGAGTACAAATCCCAAACAAAGGCCATAAGTAAGGAAAGAGGACTCTTACCTCCACCGCTCCTGCGGATCAAAAATTGACTCCACTGCTCCCATGCGGACAGATACGCCGCATAAGTTGCCGGGGCCAGCGAACAGTGAGCTAGTCAAAGCGTGACAGAGCATCAGCAATACCATTATCACTACCCGGGACAAACATCCCAAACCATAAGATCCCTCTGGATCTCACTGTCCAACCTAATGTAATGATGCGCACTCCGCACTCCTACCATCACCCTCTCCAGCTTCCTGCAGAAAATCCTTCCCATTGGTATTACCCTGCAAGCGAAGTTATACAAACTCAAAAGTGATTGGGCCGGTCTAAGAATGACCTTGCCACCAGCCAATGCCAGCAAGACACCGTCATATAAATGCAAGACTTTGTCCTGAGGAATCCGTCACAGGCCAGCCAAGGTATCAATTTCAATACCCAATATACAGTGACCTCCGTGGGTCCTTCAGTTTTATCATCAGCTATGGGGATTCCAAAAGTCTTAAACAGCATTACAGCACTCTCAAGCAGCTTAGCACAGCGTGGGGAACCTGCTGGCCCCACTAGAAGAAAATCGTCTAAGTAATGCAAAAGGCCAACTTCCCCCGAGCTCTGTATGAAACACCAATGCAAAAATGTACTGAACCATTCAAAATATGCACAAGATATCGCACAGTCCATCGGGTGACACTTATCAATATAAAAGCCATTGTCTAGCCGAAAGCCCATAAATCGAAACGCTGACAGGAGCAGGGGGAGTAAGCCAAAAGCTGTTTTCTTTTAACATCTAGCTTACACATGAGGCTTTCAGTACCAAAAGACCGTACTATGTCTAGCGTTGACTCGAAGGACTGATACGTAACGCTACAGAGAACGTCATCTATGGCATCGTTATCTTAAGAGCCCACTGGGGAAGACAGATGCTAGATCAGCCTAAACTTACCAGTGCCATTTTTTGGCACCACCCCCACTAGGGACAGCATCAGGCCATCAATAGGGGGCTTCACAAACAGTCCCGCCATACGACCCAACGCTACCTCAGCCATCACTTTTTCCCGTAACACAACGGGGAATTCCTTCGCAGAGCACAAGTTACCGGACGAACAAGCCCTAACCTCCCTATCCACTGGCAGAGAAATACCGACCGAGAAACCCAACCTAAGGAACTTCACCACCGCACGATCGGGATAAATGTCCATCCAGCCCAACATTTCCCCCAAACGAACCGGAGTGGGGGCTCTACTTAGAAGTGCCCACCACGGGACTGCAGCTTTGCTGACCTGCTGCCCCCCCCCTCCGACCGGTCGTGTGCAGTCTTTGATCGGGTGGGTGCCTCCACACCTAATACAAACGTGCCAAAACTTGCATTTCGCACCCAGAGAACATTGGCAATTATTAAATGCAAACATTTTCCATGCCCGGTACACGAGCCACCAGACCTGCCAGCAATCACCTTAGCCAGCGCACTCCAAGGTCTTCGACTCCCTCGCCACGCCGTACTAGTTTCCGCTGGCGACTCATCATGGTATCATCTACAAACAGCTCACCATCTTTTTTTACCCAGATCCATCACCTCACGTCCATGCTGTTTGCGACGAAACGCCTCATCATAAGTCCTCCAAGCAGAACCCCACAATGAAAGCCTTTGTATAAGAAACATATAACGTACTACATTGATATGTTCATCAGGCCACATTTCCAGATAGCACGCGGCAAAAACGTACATGCCCAGCAACCAATTATGGTAAGACATGTATGCTTCCTCAGCAACGCTACCCTTCTTCCTTACTGCCACAAGTGCTTTCTTAGTTTTGCTCGTTAGAGCAAAAATATTCACATACCGGCCTCTCCTAATGCGGTCTTTCACCCTAGGATGGAGGCCCCTGAGCACCGCCGTATTAGCACAGCGCACTTCATCCGACTGGATGGACTCAATCGACATGCTTGAGCGTGAAAAAAGATGCCGCCTCTTAGCGCTCCTAGGTCTGGAAGACCGTCTATGGCCCCCTGATGAACCAGACGAAGTTGAAGAAAGGTCAGCACCCTCCCGTCTCTGCCTGCGCCATCTACGCCTGTGCCTGCGATCACTTGCAGACAATGAAGAGCTATCTGCAGCAGACATCGAAGAGCCGTCAAGACTGGACTCCGAACCAACCCAGTTGGGGTCAGCAGAGGACTCACCGGACACTTCCGCAGCTCCCTTAGCCCAAGAAGCCCTCTTGCTTGACACAGCAGCCTGCGCTCATTCCATGACGTCTTCTCCACACCAAGGCTCAACACCTGCAGACATAGGAGAGGAAAACACTCCCGACATTACAGGCACATTGCCCATGCTGGGACCATTGGACGACCCGCCACTAGACGTGCCCGCCACCACCGCACTGACTGCAGGCGCACCTGCCTGAACTAAACAGGCGGTTATTGCCCCAGCAACAGCAACCTCCCCAGGTAATTCCCCACTGGCCCCGGTGGTAAGAAGAGGGACTAATTCTGACACAACCGCAGCGCAAATGGAAGACACCCCAGTGGTGTTGAATCTCTGTCCCTGGCCAGACTGCGCCCTCCTTTCAGCCTGCCCGCGCTGTGAATGCCCACCTTGCCTGCCAGGTGCCCTGACCACTTTGCATAGGAATCTATAAAAGATGGCCCAGCACCACCCCTGTTATGCTCTGTAGGTGCATACACCCCAGCTGCGGCCTTATCCCACTCTGCATTCAGCGACCCCACCTCTTCAGAGGAGCTGCTCACACTGTCAGCCGCTACCTCCCTCTCTACAAAATGGCGCTGGCGTCTAACATGCCTGCGTGCTCTAGCATTGTCAGGGCCTTGCACCGCGGACCCCCGTGCCTCACCGCACCACTATGCGGCATGTCCACCCTGAAAATCCTGCTATTCAACTGCCCTCCAGTGACCAGAGCCACAACTCTGTCATGGGAGACCAAACCCCCTCCAGCCGCGCGACTGTGAGGAGGATCCCCGCTCGCCACTGCGCTCACAGCCGAACGCACCGTGCTGCTGACTCCAGCGCCTCTCACTATCCGGGTTTCACGACCAGCGGAAGTTTGACCACCGCCGTCACTGCCCAGGCCGAGGGGGCCGCCGGAAGACGTCAGACCACGTCCATGGCCCACAGAGCCAAAGAGGCAGCGGATCCCGGGGACGCCATTGGCCTCTAACCCCTCCCCCAGCCGGATCACTGGCACCCGCTGAAGAAGCTGCAAACACTTGTGACCGCGACCAGAGCCCGAGCTATTAGGCTCAGACCCCAGTCAGCCATGAGGGCTGCCCCAGTACTCATGAGGTAGTGGGAAGGCAGTACCACTACTCTGCGCAGCCTATCCAGGTACAACAATCAAGGTAAAAACACAGGAGAAAGGAGGAACAGGGAGAGGAGAGAGACAGGCAAGATAAGAGAAATAAAAAGAAGAGGAAATTCAGTGAGAAATAAAGAGAGAGGCAGGAAACAAACTTAAACAGGGAGATCAAAAGGGAAAATTCAGTCAGATATAAAAAGAAAGGCACACAAGCTTCAACAGAATACTGTAAAAACTGCAGTACTTCTCTGTCCTAACGTCCAGGAGAAAGACACTGATTCTCTAAAAACACCCTAGCTTAACATCACACAAGCACATCCCCTTCTGGCTAAACCAATCACAGGGCCTAATTCAGATCTGTTCGCTCGCTAGCTATTTTTTGCAGCGCTGCGAACAGATAGACGCCGCCTATAGGGGAGTGTTTTTTAGCTTTGCAAGTGTGCGAACGCCTGTGCAGCCGCTCTGTTCAAAAACAGTTTGTGCAGTTTCTGAGTATCTCTGACCTTACTCAGCCGCTGCGATCACTTCAGCCTATTCGAGCCCGGAATTGACGTCAGACACCCGCCCTGCAAACGCCTAGACACGCCTGCGTTTTTCCAAACACTCCCAGAAAACGGTCAGTTGACACCCACAAACACCCTCTTTCTGTCAATCACCTTGCGTTCGGGTGTGCAAATGGATTCTTCGCTAGAACCAGTGCACAGCAACAATCCACTTTGTACAAGTATGATGCGCCTGCGCATTGTGGTGCATACACATGTGTTGCGCAGTAGTTACCTGACCGCTGCGCAGCGAAAAACACTAGCGAGCAAACAGATCTGAATTAGGCCTACAATCCCATAGTAACTATTTTAAGCCCTCCCAACAAAATGTTAACCTCTGGTGTGCCTAACAGAAGCATGAGTACACATAGCCGGGAGCTTTATGACACTACTGTCATATGTTAATTAGTGATGAGCGGGTTCGGTTCCTCGGGATCCGAACCCCCCCAAACTTCATCCATTTTACACGGTTCCGAGGCAGCCTCGGATCTTCCCGCCTTGCTCGGTTAACCCGAGCGCGCCCGAACGTCATCATCCCGCTGTCGGATTCTTGCGAGATTCGTATTCTATATGAGGAGCCGAGCGTCGCCCGCCATTTTCACTCGTGCTTTGGAGATGATAGCGAGAGGACGTGGCTGCATTCTTTCAGTTTCTGTGCTCAGTGTGCTGCAAATATCTGTGCTCAGTGTGCTTGCAAATATCTGTGCTCAGTGTGCTGAAAATATCTACGTTCTCTGCCTGAAAAATGCTCCATATCTGTGCTGCATTGTAGTATATAGTAGGAGGACAGTGCAGAATTTTGCTGTGACCACCAGTATATATATATATATATATATATATATATAGCAGTACGGTACAGTAGTCCATTGCTCTACCTCTGTGTCGTCAAGTATACTATGCATCCATACCTGTGCTGCATTTTAGTTGTGCGCAGTATACTATATAGTAGGAGGACAGTGCAGAATTTTGCTGACCACCAGTATACAGTATTTATAGCAGTACAGTACAGTAGTCCACTGCTCTACCTCTGTGTCGTCAAGTATACAATGCATCTATACCTGTGCTGCATTTTAGTTGTGCGCAGAATACTATATAGTAGGAGGACAGTGCAGAATTTTGCTGACCACCAGTGTGTATATATATATATATATATATATATATAGCAATATGGTACAGTAGTCCACTGCTCTACCTCTGTGTCATCAAGTATACTATGCATCCATACCTGTGCTGCATTTTAGTTGTGCACAGTATATAGTAGGAGGACAGTGCAGAATTTTGCTGACCATCAGTATATATATAGCAGTACGGTACAGTAGTCCACTGCTCTACCTCTGTGTCGTCAAGTATACTATGCATCCATACCTGTGCTGCATTTTAGTTGTGCGCATTATATAGTAGGAGGACAGTGCAGAATTTTGCTGACCACCAGTATATATATAGCAGTACGGTACAGTAGTTCACTGCTCTACCTCTGTGTCGTCAAGTATACTATGCATCCATACCTGTGCTGCATTATAGTTGTGAGCAGTAAACTATATAGTAGGAGGACAGTGCAGAATTTTTCTGACCACCAGTATATATATATATATATATATATATATAGCAGTATGGTACAGTAGTCCACTGCTCTACCTCTGTGTCGTCAAGTATACTATGCATCCATACCTGTGCTGCATTTTAGTTGTGCGCAGTATATAGTAGGAGGACAGTGCAGAATTTTGCTGACCACCAGTATATATATAGCAGTACGGTACAGTAGTCCACTGCTCTACCTCTGTGTCATCAAGTATACTATGCATCCATACCTGTGCTGCATTTTAGTTGTGCGCAGAATACTATATAGTAGGAGGACAGTGCAGAATTTTGCTGACCACCAGTATATATATATAGCAGTACGGTACAGTAGTCCACTGCTCTACCTCTGTGTCGTCAAGTATACTATGCATCCATACCTGTGCTGCATTTTAGTTGTGCGCAGTATACTATATAGTAGGAGGACAGTGCAGAATTTTGCTGACCACCAGTATATATATAGCAGTACGGTACAGTAGTCCACTGCTCTACCTCTGTGTCGTCAAGTATACTATGCATATATACCTGTGCTGCATTTTAGTTGTGCACAGTATACTATATAGTAGGAGGACAGTGCAGAATTTTGCTGACCACCAGTATATATATAGCAGTACGGTACAGTAGTCCACTGCTCTACCTCTGTGTCGTCAAGTTAACTATGCATCCATACCTGTGCTGCATTTTAGTTGTGCGCAGTATATAGTAGGAGGACAGTGCATAATTTTGCTGACCACCAGTACATATATAGCAGTACGGTACAGTAGTCCACTGCTCTACCTCTGTGTCGTCAAGTATACTATGCATCTATACCTGTGCTGGATTTTGGTTGTGCGCAGTATACTGTATAGTAGGAGGACAGTGCAGTATTTTGCTGACCACCAGTGTATATATATAGCAGTACAGTACAGTAGTCCATTGCTCTACCTCTGTCTCGTCAAGTATACTACAAAAGTTCAGTAAAATGACCCAAAAATCAAAATTAAAAGCGTCTGATGAGAAGCGTAAACTTGCCAATATGCCATTTACGACACGGAGTGGCAAGGAACGGCTGAGGCCCTGGCCTATGTTCATGGCTAGTGGTTCAGATTCACATGAGGATAGAAGCACTCATCCTCTCACTAGAAAACTGCAGTGCCACTCCTAGATGGGCCAGGTGTTTGTGTCGGCCACTTGGGTCGCTTAGCTTAGCCATTCAGCGACCTTGGTGCACCTCTTTTTTTCTTTGTATCATGTGCTGTTTGGGGACTATTTTTTAAATCAGCCATCCTGTCTGACACTGCAGTGCCACTCCCAGATGGGCCAGGTGTTTGTGTCGGCCACTTGGGTCGCTTAGCTTAGACATCCAGCGACCTTGGTGCACCTCTTTTTTTCTTTGCATCATGTGCTGTTTGGGGACTATTTTTTAAATCGGTCATCCTGTCTGACACTGCAGTGTTACTCTTAGATGGGCCAGGTGTTTGTGTCGGCCACTTGGGTCTCTTAGCCATCCAGCGACCTTGGTGCACCTCTTTTTTTCTTTGCATCATGTGCTGTTTGGGGACTATTTTTTAAATCGGCCATCCTCTCTGACACTGCAGTGCCACTCCTAGATGGGCCAGGTGTTTGTGTCGGCCACTTGGGTCGCTTAGCTTAGTCATCCAGCGACCTCGTTGCAAATTTTAGGACTAAAAATAATATTTTGAGGTGTGAGGTGTTCAGAATAGACTGGAAATGAGTGGAAATTATGGTTATTGAGGGTAATAATACTATGGGATCAAAATTACCCCCAAATTCTATGATTTAAGCTGTTTTTGAGGGTTTTTTGTAAAAAAACACCCGAATCCAAAATACACCCGAATCCGACAAAAAAATTTCAGGGAGATTTTGCCAAATTGCGTCCGAATCCAAAACACGGCCGCGGAACCGAATCCAAAACCAAAACACAAAACCCGAAAAAATTTCCGGTGCACATCACTAATGTTAATACCCTCCGTGTTCTTTCTTTTAAATTAACATTAACATACGTTGTACTTTTACAATGATTTTTATTATTGCAGCAAAAGTCCTTTTTATATTTTCCCATTTTATACCCTCCTCTGGAAGTCCTACATTTGCTCTGGCATTTCTCCTACATTGTGGACACTGCTGCTTCCTTGTTCTCTTCTTACCTATCCAACTACTAGCACTTTCAGCGTTTCTACAGCACTTTGCAGCACTGTGCCAGATTACAAAACAAAGGCGATAATAATACTAATAGGCATATATCTAAAATAGCAAAATTGCAGAAGCTAATTTCATCACCTTTTGACATTTCTGTTTTCTGCCAGTCTACAAAGCCCATTAAAATATTTGGATCACTAGTGGAAAAACTTTATTTTATACAGATCAGAGGAAACAGAAGTTAGGGTCGTGGACCTCTGCGGCAAAGGAGAAGGTTGAAGTCGACCAAAGCAGCCTGTCTATCTGAAGTTTGGTTCCATAATAACATTAAAAACGACACAAAATTGACTAATCAGACAAGTATCTTTGATATTTGGGAGCCTTTTTATTAATTATTATGAGGGAATATAAATGTGCACAAACATCATTTAAGAGTAGTTGTGGGTTGTACTGGCACAAAGGAGTACATGGGAACACCCGATGGGCCCCACTCCTGAGGGCCCACCCCCTCCTCTAGGGATCAGGTTCCAGACTACGCATTTGAAATTCACATTATACATATGTTACAATATACTGCACAGGACTATGGTGTATTCACTACAGTACATTGCTGTTATTAATCTGGTACATTATCATCCATGCACTAGCAGTATTTACTATATATATATAGTTATCAAGGGGCCCAGTCCAAGCGCTCTCTTTTTGTTAGCCAAGCCTCTGAGGAGACTGGTCACAACCCCTCTGGAGGCTGACTAGACCCTTAAGCATGGGCCACCACTTTGAAATCCCCCCGGTGGGCCGCCGGGTATGGGCCGTTGGGTCGACAGTCATTAGGTCGACCATGGAAGGTCGACATGCATTAGGTCGACAGGGACAATAGGTCGACATGTTCATTAGGTCGACAGGTCAAAATGTCGCCACGGTTTTTTTTTTACTGTTTTTTGGCGTCGTTTTCGTCATAATGCACCGTGTCCCCTCGCATGGCTCACATCGCTCGCCAAGCTTCGGGCAAGGTCGTAGTCCATGTGGATCGTTATGATTTTTTTTTTTAAAAACTCATGCCGACCTTTATCTGTCGACCTAGTACATGTCGACCAAATGACCATGTCGACCTAATGCATGTTGACCTTCAGTGGTTAACCTAATGACTGTCAACCTAAGCTGTGTCGACCTAACGACCATATTCCGGGCCCTTCATGCCACAGTCCAACACTGCTTGGAATTTACATTTTTTGCATAGTCCTCTCATGTCCACATGCACTGTAATGGGCTATATCCTATTACACTTTCTTTCCAAACATTTTGCACCACAACATTTTACCAGATGCAGAATGTTACACAGCATAATGTAAATATATGGCTTTTTGTCATTGTGTATTACAGTAATAGGTTCATTACATAAAAGTAATTAATGTCTAAGTAATGCAAAAGATACAAAATACATACTATATATACAGTAGGAAGGGATATATTTGCTCAGTTCAATATAATTTCCCCTCTATTTAGCACTATGGATGAAATGTAATTAAAGTGTGCTGCTCTGTTCACTTTTCAGTTACACAAAACATTGCTTATTTCTGATCTTTAGTACCATTAATTACCCACAGAGATAAATTGCCCCTATACTAATTTTTAATGTGTCTTTTTATGGACAATGTACAAGTTTACATTATAAAACAAAATAATATTGGGGGTCATTCCGAGTTGTTCGCTCGTTGCCGATTTTCGCAACGGAGCGATTAAGGCAAAAATGCGCATGCGCATGGTTCGCAGTGCGCATGCGGTTAGTATTTTAACACAAAATTTAGTAGATTTACTCACGCCCGAACGAAGATTTTTCCTTGTTGAAGTGATCGTAGTGTGATTGACAGGAAGTGGGTGTTTCTGGGCGGAAACTGGCCGTTTTCTAGGAGTGTGCGGAAAAACGCAGGCGTTTCAGGGAAAAACGCGAAAGTGTCTGGAGAAACGGGGGAGTGGCTGGCCGGACGCAGGGCGTGTGTGTGACGTCAAACCAGGAACGAAACTGACTGAACTGATCGCTATTTGTGAGTAAGTCTCAAGCTACTCAGAAACTGCTAAGAAATTTCTTTTCGCTATTCTGCGATCCTTTCGTTCACAATTCTGCTAAGCTAAGATACACTCCCAGAGGGCGGCGGCTTAGCGTGTGCAATGCTGCTAAAAGCAGCTAGCGAGCGAACAACTCGGAATCACCCCCATTACACGGTCGATTATAAATTACTTAGTGTGGTTTCCCTTTATTTGACTTGAAGACTGGGGTCCTTTTAAAATGTTCTATTTACATTCTCTCTGATATATTGTTCACATTTTTTCTGGGTTACTTGAAAAAGTACATTGGTGGTTGGGCCTTATACAGATGTGATTGGAGGTGTGTCTTATGTTGCAAAGTGCCAATTACCGGTATGTACGTGACCTGTGCTGCGCATGAGCAGTACGGGTTTGGGGGTAAGAAAGTAGCGTCAATTTCCTCCATTGACCAAAACGGAGTCATGTTGCCGCTGTTGTGGGGGAGTGACGAGGCCATGATCTCCCTTGGAGGATGAAGATTTCCTGGCCTTTTTGTTGTATCTGCAATGGCAGCCAACTTGCATGACCCCAAGGATGCAGCGCGGATCAGTAATGCATGTAGGAAGCATGACGCCTCCTGCTGCATTACCATATTAGTGCTCTCACCGCTGCTTCCGTTTAAGCTGCAGCAATAGCAACTACGTCATCCCCTATATTACTGGACAATAACAAGAGAAACAAGACATTTAAAAAAATAAGCAATTAATATTGTAGGATTTCATAGTAAAAGTTCCTGATTTTACATATTTGTTCATTTCTAATATGAGTAAAAAAGCATATGGTATGCACTTACATGTTGCATTAGAGTTTGGGATAGGGTAGATTGTGCACACTTCGTATTTTGTGTAATTTTAGTATTTCAGTGCTTATACAATATAGCAATGACACTTAATAAATAGTTTACATCTGAATTAACATCCCCACATAAAAGTAATTGCTTCCTAAGCTTATTACTTTGCCCAGCTAACATAATTACACTTTGATGTTGCTAATACAGTATATTAACTGCTAGAGCTGAAATTCTCTTTACAAAAAGCATGCTTTTGCAGGATGCTTTAAAACAGAATGTAATTTGAATACTGTTTTAAAGCCAAATTCTTTAAATTAAGGTCACTGGAGAAGAAAAGAATTACAGGAAAACCGATAATGTGAGTATTATGTGTTTAAGACTTTTTGGATTAAAAGACAGTGGTGCGGATAACAACAAAATTAGTTTTCACTGTGGCAGAGACTGAGGCATCTTGTGTTGCTAGGATATTTCACCCTATCACAGATGATCTTGACAGTGAAAACTGGTGCCTTAATTTCCCAGTGGTCCATGCAGCATCTGACTTAGGCCTCATTCTGGTTAATCACACTGTCATTCCCTCAATAGATTGTGTTTTGACATCTTCATCTGCAAAAGGGATTCGACAGTCAGGCTTGCCTATGCTAAATCAATCAGTTTTCCTTAAATGATTGAGACTTAGAGTTCTTTCACACGATTATCAAAAACGGGTATTTAGACTAAATTCCTGTGTTATAAATGCATGTGATGAACACATGGAAAAGTTTTGCCCATATTTAAAGTGATAGGCATATTTTTGATCTGAATGGAATGCTAATTTTACAAGGTAAACTGCAATGAATTGTTAGGTGCCCATAGGAATTTGTACCTACTGTGACTGTTACAAATTATTCACAAAGCACATATTAAAAATATACAGTACGCATTTATGCAAGTGATAGTTTATATTATGGCAGGAGCTGGTGTATGATAACTTGCAGGTATAGGGGCAGATTTAACAATGAGTGGTATTCTTGTTACCAATTTTAAATAGTGCCCCAACCAATCAGCTCCGGTCATTTTTCAAACACGTGACAATTAGGAGCTGATTGGTTGGAGCACCAGTTAAGATTACTAAGGAGTGATAACAAGAATATCACTTGTTGTTAAATCTGCCCCATAGTACATTTATTGAATAGTGATGACTAAATTGGCAAACATGGTTTCAGGAATACAATTGTTAATTTAACTTGATCATTTGAAACTTGGATAAAGTGATAGCAATATCTTGGAATCTAAAGCAATTAATAGAATGTTGTGACAAATTCAGAAAATATTAAGTCAAATGAATCATGCTACATATACTGTTAGTTTTTCAAACTCGGGCATATTATAGAACACAAAGAAAAGGATGTAACAGTGTCATAATAAGGAACAATGGAGCAAGCAGACATTAAAACATTCTGCCTCCAACTGGGTAGGATATAAGCTATAGAAATAATCTTAGTCAAGCACAAATTGAGTTTTATCTGGCTGAAAGTGTTTGATTAGAGTTTGGTTATCTTATTATAATCTTCATCCTCTGCTTTCCCAGTATGTACTCAGTGTGGAAATGAGAATTTGTATGAGATCAGTGGGCTGCTCACGGCAGCAGAGGGTATTTCAGGAGATGCTGGTGCTGTGAGACAGTGACTTGTCCACCCGTGTGATTATGTTAGTGTAGAAGGGCTGCATTAAGCAGAAGCCCTTTATGATGTGAATTGGAGAAAGGAGATAAGGAGGAAGCCACCGACTGTGAGTTAGACATTGGAAGCCTGGAAGGTGTAGGGCTCACATCAGAGAATAGTAATAGGAGGCTTTTTTCAAATTGATGCAGGCAAATTGGGGTGTGAAAGTCCCATCTACATGAAAGATAATAGATACAGTCTGTTTCAGGGTATCAGGCAGAAGGAATAACATTTGAAGACACTGCTGTATATAACAAAGACAGTGTCATGATCTGAGGAGACCAGAAGCAAGCAGGAGGCCAGTGTTAAACAGTAGCAGGAGCAAGTTCCCCCAACAGCAAAGTAGTGATGACAGACTCCTGGGGGTAATCCAATTAAGTGCAAGTTGGGTCATGCCAGCCATTTTTACAGCAAACTAGCACTGTAAATTACATTTACATTCCAATACTGACCTTGCATTGTATTACAGAGAAAAATACACATTTTTTGTGTGCACCCCCCTAAGCAGGTGAAAAGGTAGGATACAGTACATCTTTAATGTAAGGTACAAAGGTTGGGGGTGCACAACCTCTGGTACACCCTCCCCATGAATAATCACTTGGAGGGGTTTACATAGCATAATAAAGACATGTCTGTTTTTAGGTCAATCTCTCTGAAAGCTTAATTATGGGTTAAATGATAGGGGACAGGTATGTACAGTTATATTGATGAGAGAGGGGATTTTCAAACTGCAAATGAGAGCTAAAAGTGTTTATTACAACTTTTTACAAAACATTAAAACACTGACAAGTCACTTTACAGGCATTTTTTCCGTACCCAAAATGCTGGAAAGACTAATTTGCTGAAAAATTATTTCTGACTATTATGTTTCCTCTATTAATTACAAGAGCAAAACCATCCATTTGACAGCTTTCAAAAACCTCCAGTACTTTCCTTATGGCCCGTAATAGCCTTCCCAGTTGTCACTTTTTCAGTCCAGAATGGTTTCCCCACTTTTCCATACACTGCTCCCCGGTTGCATTTTGTCAAGTAGTCTCACTGCAATTACAGCAAATTGGCATTTCTAATTGGATCTGGCATTTCTTGGGTGCGCACATTACTGTGATGTATGTGAGTTTCATGATAGAAACTCGCACCTACAGTAATTGGATTTGCCACTAGATGCATAAAAATGTTTGTGTCAATTATACCTTTACATGAAACAAAATTCATAAATCCATCTTGTTGCTTAAACTTCAGGATTTCTTATTAATAATGGTCCCTCCTCTGTGCAAATTTTGATCATTACTCTCTATAGAAAAGCCTTAGTATAGTGCACTTAAAAGGATATGGTGAAAGGTAGAATATGCTTTACTTTTCCCAATAGCAGGTGAAAGTACAACATACACTACTTTGCCCCATTTGTGTGTACTACAACATCATATCTCAATAAAGATCAATGATTTTTACAAGAGGTTCCATCTCCTCCATCCAGCTACCAAAAACAAATGAGAGATGAAAAGGGACTCAGTGTTGTATGCTGTCTGTCCTAGAACTATAATGTCTGAAATGCTTATACCTATAAGTGGGCTGAGCCAGAGCTGGATTGCTAAACTGGGGGGTCCACCCACTCTTAACCTTTTTTCTTTTCTTTTTAACCAAGATCTGTAAATGATTATTTCCCTAGCCAGTCTCTAGCTGCATGCAGTTCTCCAGATTTTTCGGGTAAGGGACAATGATGGGGTATACACACAGTCTAAGCAGTGTTACTGATCATGGAGACAGCTGCTTTAAAGAGCAGTTGTCCATGCACCAGAACAATACTGAATTGCTCCGTAATCAGTGCTGCAAGTATGGTACGCAGTACCGCCAGCCCGACCGCCATGCTTGCAGCTGCTGCTGTGCTGTGTGCTAGGCCAGGAAGGAGAGCACAGCACGCGCCTCTCCTGTGTCCCTCCTGTGTCTCCGGCGGAATGTACCTCAAATGAGGTGCCATTTCATGAGCCAATCAGAGGTCGCAGACTGGCAGCTGCGGCTCCTGATTGGCTGCCAGTCCACAAGCTCTGATTGGCTCTTGAACCGGAACCTCATTTGAGATATACGCCGCAGCCAGAGACACAGGAGGGACACAGGAGAGGCATGTGCTGTGCTCTCCTTCACGGCCTCACACACAGCACAGAGGTGGTGAGCGGGGGGGGGGTGTACCTGGCACTGGGGGACATATGTGGCACTGGGGGCACATGTGTACCTGGCACTGTTAGGGCATATCCGGCACTATGGGGGCATATCTGGCACTTGGGGCATATGTGCATCTGGTACTGTGGGGGCATATGTGTCTCTGGCACTATGGGGGCATATTTTTATCTTGCGCTGTGGGGCATATCTGGCACTGTGGGAGCATATTTTTAGCTGGCACTGTGGGGGCATACTGTATGTGTATCTGGCACTCGGGGACATATTTGCATCTGTAACTGTGGGGGCATATCTGGCACTGTGGGGGCATATGTGTATCTGGCACTGCACTACTGAGGGTATATGTGTATCTGGCTCTCCTCTATTGTGGGCAAATGTGTATCTGGCACTATTGGGGGCATATGTGTATCTGCCACTGAGCTATTGGGGTCATATGTGTATCTGGCCCCCCATATGTGTATCACACCCCTATTTTCACTGGTCACGACCCATGTGTCATGTGGCCACACCCATTTTTTGGCACGCGCACCTTCGGCGTGTGCACACAGTATCATTAAGAATATATTTTCTACTTTCACCTCTGTCCATAATAAAGTATCCACCACCGCATTTGCCCCTTGGTGAGACACTTGGTGGTCAGAGGAGCTTGTGTGAGCCTCTGTTGGAGCAGTCCAGCACACATGCGCTTTTGAACCAAGTGGGGCGGGTCTACATCGTATTGTTTAACTCTGCAGTACAGAAAGTGTCTATGGTGGAGGAGGGAGCTGCTAGAGGTTTCACATCAAGGGAAGAGGGGTACAGATGTACACAATTGCTCATGTTATAATGCCCCTTCCCACATTTTACTGTATGTATGTATATATGTATATATATATATATATATATATATACGATCAGTACGAGATCCCGGAGGTCAGGAGACAGACTGGCGGTCGGGCTCCCGACGGTGAGCGCAGCATTTTCCCTTGCCATGCTTTGGGCCCGGTGGCGACCTTCAGTTGCCACAGGTTTCTATTCCCCTCTGGTTGGTGGCGTGGACCATCACCCAAGAGGGGTAACCTGCTGGCGGTCAGGACTCCGACCGCCGGTATTGCAGCTGGTGTCGGGATTCCAGCGTCGGTATCCTGACTGCTGGGATCCCAACAGGTGGTCAATTGACTGCCTTATATATATATATATATATATATATGTATGTATATATATATATATATATATAAACAAATAGAAAATTCAGCACTCACCATAGCAAGCTCACTTATCCTCACAACATCAATAAATAAATAATGGGGGTTTAGCTAGTGAATTGGCCAATGCAAGGAAGCCTGCAAACCGCTCACCAAGGTACCCCACCTTCTTGCAGGTCCTACACTATCACAGAGTCTTAAAAATTAAAAACCTGGCAACTGTATAATATAACTGCAAATATGCCCACTAGGTTTAAAAAATAATCAGCATTGCAGGTGAGCAGATCTATGTAGTGTGCAGCCACACACTACATACAGGGTGCTTCAAAAGTCACAGTACACACTTGTCAAAGTCGCAGTACACCCTTTTGTTTCAAAAGCGGTGCAGCACTGTGCAGGAAATGGGAAAACTGACTTAGGTTGAAGTTGGCCAATTTCAATATAGCGCCCATGTTCGGTACATACCCTAAAAAATAGCCCACCTCACCCATACCTTACTGGAGTATTCAGTTTTCCCATTTACTACACAGTTTTTCAAACAAAAGGGTGTACTGAGACTTTTGAATCACCTTATAGATCTGCTCAGCTGCAATGTGCTGATCATTTTTTCCCATATGTAAAGGCATATAGTACAATGAAGAGTGTCTGACTGCAATGCCACAGGCAGTGGGTTCGAATCTCAGGTATGTAAGCATCTTGAAATGTAATAAAGGACAGTGTGACTGAATAACAAAGAGCTCTCAAGTTAAGTTCATGAATTTTGTATAAGTATTAGTGGCAGAAGGGGTGGGGGAAGGAGACGTGGATGGATAGGAGATACTGGCCTTCAAAAAAGGGGGAAAGCTACAAGTGAAAGTAATTAAAACAGATAATTAATAAGTGCTGCCAACAGTGCCCCCTATCCTGCAGCGCTATGTGTGGTGGCACTCTCTGCACATAGCTAGTTATGGCCCTGGTGTCCTTAAGTAACTCTGCCTGTATGTATGTTTGTATAGAATGTCTCTATATGTTATCCTGCCTAGGTATTAGTAAAGCTTGTCAACACATCAGGGAAAATAATTTTTTTTACCACCTCCAAAATGAGTTAGAGGGTGCTAAAAATCACTTTCCAAGTGTAACCAGCAATTCATATAATCGACCAATTATCTCATAACAACAATTTATTAAAAACACATGTCATGCTTTACAGATACAGAGATATGCACAAATAATACAAATTGTGTAAATCTGAAGGGTATTTTCTCTCCTCACTCTGACGCGTTTCGTCCTATAAGGACTTCTTCAGAGGGATGGTCTGTGTAGCTGGTAAAGATATATACATTACAATAAATAAAATGGAGAAGAGGACATAAAATAAGAATAAAACATCACAAAATGTTACAAACATCATACAACCGCCACCTAGCCAATGTGGCAAGTTATATAGTCTAATGCCAATTAGCAGTACATACCTATATAATCAATCCAAATGACAGTTATAGGAATAATCTCTCATAGCCTGGTTTTTGGAACGTTCTAAAAGATTACATATAATCGATTTACATTCCATAGAGGTGGAAAAAGTACTTATATGTGCGAATTTCGTCACTTACTTATGAATTTATAAAACCTCAATTCATAATGTGTGAAGATCCATTCATATTAAAAAAAAGGTAAATATCCTAAATGGGAAATATACCAATTAGACTTTAATGATGTGTGGATTCCTTCTTTGAAATTTATTCAAAAATGTATACATACCCACTCTAGTTGAGCTTCAGAAATAGTTCAGACAGGTAGACTATAACTGTTTACCATTAAGTACCACATAAACTAATAAAGGTGCATATAGGAATAAATGCCTTGTACTTACAAGCTCCTGTGTGATACTGTGTGCTTCTCCCCAAAGTGCAATAGGCTATGTGAGTGTGCTTATGGGCTTTTTATACCAGAATCTTTCCGACCTCATTTCTTGAATTCTCTTATCCAATCCAAATAAAGTGCCCAATTAACCCTTTCCAACTGGACTTTTACTGCCCTATTTATAACATCCATGTAGTGGCCATATATGAAGTGCTAAACTACCTTTAGAATTATCCATTAAATGATTTAAATACCAAAAATGAATAGATAGATGTTAGGCATCCGATATGTCAGAAGTGACGTCACTTCCGCATTACGTTCCATCCCTCTTAGCGGTGGAACGCACAATAACTATTATTGCTCCCAAGGACCAAATGCCCCTCCAACCACAATAGGGGCAAGCAACTTCACCACTCGTGATTGTCTCAGCCGGACCTGCAAATACCGGTGTCAGACAAGTGCCATGGACCCAATCACTTTGTGCGTTCCAACCTCAGTGGAACGCACTCCCCGTTGCGTCACTTCCGCCCAGTAGAATATCCTGTGTGTTCCACCTATCCTTCGGTGGAACGCAAATCCGCCGCGCCACTTCTGCCATGCGGGATATCCCACGCGTTCCATCTTTTCTTTGGTGGTACGCATAAGGACCAACGACGTCACTTTCGCTTAACCAAACAAATTATATTAATATGCGCTGGTACTAACGATGTAGTGCATGGGGGAATACACGTTTTCAGTTCCTCCCACTTATAGATAAGTACCCAAAAGTGCTAACCATTAAACTAAGAATATATTGCCAGATTTAACCCATGTGCACAGTCTAATCTTTCATAAATATAAAAGTCCTACAATATAACTAGGTGCACTTTTAGCTATGGCTGTTAATTAAATTAGCTCTTAGTGGACATATCAAATATCTCTGAAGTTAGGATGTAGTCAATGCTAACCGATATGTACCTTATTATTTCTTTTCTTATTAAGACCAAAAACAATATTTAATATAAAATTGATAGAGAATAGCCATAACTAAGTGTCCTTACAAGTACTTTTTCCTTACAAATTTACATCTTACTAGTGATGTGCACCGGACATTTTTCGGGTTTTGTGTTTTGGTTTTGGATTCGGTTCCGCGGCCGTGTTTTGGATTCGGACGCGTTTTGGCAAAACCTCACCGAAAATTTTTTGTCGGATTCGGGTGTGTTTTGGATTCGGGTGTTTTTTTTCAAAAAACCCTAAAAAACAGCTTAAATCATAGAATTTGGGGGTCATTTTGATCCCATAGTATTATTAACCTCAATTACCATAATTTCCACACATTTCCAGTTTATTCTGAACACCTCACACCTCACAATATTATTTTTAGTCCTAACATTTGCAGAGGTCGCTGGATGGCTAAGCTAAGCGACACAAGTGGCCGACACAAACACCTGGCCCATCTAGGAGTGGCACTGCAGTGTCAGGCAGGATGGCACTTCAAAAAAATAGTCCCCAAACAGCACATGATGCAAATAAAAAAAGAGGCGCACCAAGGTCGCTGTGTGACTAAGCTAAGCGACACAAGTGGCCGGCACAAACACCTGGCCCATCTAGGAGTGGCACTGCAGTGTCAGACAGGATGGCACTTCAAAAAAATTGTCCCCAAACAGCACATAATGCAAAGAAAATTGAAAGAAAAAAGAGGTGCAAGATGGAATTGTCCTTGGGCCCTCCCACCCACCCTTATGTTGTATAAACAGGACATGCACACTTTAACGAACCCATCATTTCAGCGACAGGGTCTGCCACACGACTGTGACTGAAATGACTGGTTGGTTTGGGCCCCCACCAAAAAAGAAGCAATCAATCTCTCCTTGCACAAACTGGCTCTACAGAGGCAAGATGTCCTCCTCATCATCATCCTCCGATTCCTCACCCCTTTCACTGTGTACATCCCCCTTCTCACAGATTATTAATTCGTCCTCACTGGAATCCACCATCTCAGATCCCTGTGTACTTTCTGGAGGCAATTGCTGGTGAATGTCTCCACGGAGGAATTGATTATAATTCATTTTGATGAGCATCATCTTCTCCACATTTTCTGGAAGTAACCTCGTACGCCGATTGCTGACAAGGTGAGCGGCTGCACTAAACACTCTTTCGGAGTAGACACTGGAGGGAGGGCAACTTAGGTAGAATAAAGCCAGTTTGTGCAAGGGCCTCCAAATTGCCTCTTTTTCCTGCCAGTATACGTACGGACTGTCTGACGTGCCTACTTGGATGCGGTCACTCATATAATCCTCCACCATTCTTTCAATGGTGAGAGAATCATATGCAGTGACAGTAGACGACATGTCAGTAATCGTTGGCATGTCCTTCAGTCCGGACCAGATGTCAGCACTCGCTCCAGACTGCCCTGCATCACCGCCAGCGGGTGGGCTCGGAATTCTTAGCCTTTTCCTCGCACCCCCAGTAGCGGGAGAATGTGAAGGAGGAGATGTTGATGTGTCACGTTCCGCTTGACTTGACAATTTTCTCACCAGCAGGTCTTTGAACCTCTGCAGACTTGTGTCTGCCGGAAAGAGAGATACAACGTAGGTTTTAAATCTAGGATCGAGCAAGGTGGCCAAAATGTAGTGCTCTGATTTCAACAGATTGACCACCCGTGAATCCTGGTTAAGAGAATCAAGGGCTCCATCCACAAGTCCCACATGCCTAGCGGAATCGCTCTGTTTTAGCTCCTCCTTCAATGTCTCCAGCTTCTTCTGCAAAATCCTGATGAGGGGAATGACCTGACTCAGGCTGGCAGTGTCTGAACTGACTTCACGTGTGGCAAGTTCAAAGGGTTGCAGAACCTTGCACAACGTTGAAATCATTCTCCACTGCGCTTGAGTCAGGTGCATTCCCCCTCCTTTGCCTACATCGTGGGCAGATGTATAGGCTTGAATGGCCTTTTGCTGCTCCTCCATCCTCTGAAGCATATAGAGGGTTGAATTCCACCTCGTTACCACCTCTTGCTTCAGATGATGGCGGGGCAGGTTCAGGATTGTTTGGTGGCGCTCCAGTCTTCTGTACGCGGTGGCTGAATGCCGAAAGTGGCCCGCAATTCTTCGGGCCACCGACAGCATCTCTTGCACGCCCCTGTCGTTTTTTAAATAATTCTGCACCACCAAATTCAATGTATGTGCAAAACATGGGACGTGCGGGAATTTGCCCAGATGTAATGCACGCACAATATTGCTGGTGTTGTCCGATGTCACAAATCCCCAGGAGAGTCCAATTGGGGTAAGCCATTCTGCGATGATCTTCCTCAGTTTCCGTAAGAGGTTGTCAGCTGTGTGCCTCTTCTGGAAAGCGGTGATACAAAGCGTAGCCTGCCTAGGAACGAGTTGGCGTTTGCGAGATGCTGCTACTGGTGCCGCCGCTGCTGTTCTTGCTGCGGGAGGCAATACATCTACCGAGTCTGCCCTGCTTCACTTGTCCACATGTCCGTGGTTAAGTGGACATTGGGTACAACTGCATTTTTTAGGACACTGGTGACTCTTTTTCTGAGGTCTGTGTACATTTTCGGTATCGCCTGCCTAGAGTAATGGAACCTAGATGGTATTTGGTACCGGGGACACAGTACCTCAATCAAGTCTCTAGTTGCCTCTGAATTAACGGTGGATACCGGAACCACGTTTCTCACCGCCGAGGCTGCCAGGGCCTGAGTTATCTGCTTTGCAGCAGGATGACTGCTGTGATATTTCATCTTCCTCGCAAAGGACTGTTGGACAGTCAATTGCTTACTGGAAGTAGTACAAGTGGTCTTCCGACTTCCCCTCTGGGATGACGATCGACTACCAGCAGCAACAACAGCAGCGCCAGCAGCTGTAGGCGTTACACTCAAGGATGCATCGGAGGAATCCCAGGCAGGAGAGGACTCGTCAGACTTGCCAGTGACATGGCCTGCAGGACTATTGGCTTTCCTGGGTAAGGAGGAAATTGACACTGAGGGAGTTGGTGGTGTGGTTTGCAGGAGTTTGGTTACAAGAGGAAGGGATTTAGTGGTCAGTGGACTGCTTCCGCTGTCATCCAAAGTTTTTGAACTTGTCACTGACTTATGATGAATGCACTGCAGGTGACGTATAAGGGAGGATGTTCCGAGGTGGTTAACGTCCTTACCCCTACTTATTACAGCTTGACAAAGGCAACACACGGCTTGACACCTGTTTTCCGCATTTGTGTTGAAATAATTCCAGACCGAAGAGCTGATTTTTTTTGTATTTTGACCAGGCATGTCAATGGCCATATTCGTCCCACGGACAACAGGTGTCTCCCCGGGTGCCTGACTTAAACAAACCACCTCACCATCAGAATCCTCCTTGTCAATTTCCTCCCCAGCGCCAGCAACACCCATATCCTCATCCTGGTGTACTTCAACAGTGACATCTTCAATTTGACTATCAGGAACTGGACTGCGGGTGCTCCTTCCAGCACTTGCAGGGGGCGTGCAAATGGTGGAAGGCGCAAGCTCTTCCCGTCCAGTGTTGGGAAGGTCAGGCATCGCAACCGACACAATTGGACTCTCCTTGGGGATTTGTGATTTAAATGAACGCACAGTTCTTTGCTGTGCTTTTGCCAGCTTAAGTCTTTTCATTTTTTTTTGCGAGAGGATGAGTGCTTCCATCCTCATGTGAATCTGAACCACTAGCCATGAACATAGGCCAGGGCCTCAGCCGTTCCTTGCCACTCCGTGTCATAAATGGCATATTGGCAAGTTTACGCTTCTCATCAGACGCTTTCAATTTTGATTTTTGGGTCATTTTACTGAACTTTTGTTTTTTGGATTTTACATGCTCTCTACTATGACATTGGGCATCGGACTTGGCAGACGATGTTGATGGCATTTCATCGTCTCGGCCATGACTAGTGGCAGCAGCTTCAGCACGAGGTGGAAGTGGATCTTGATCTTTCCCTATTTTAACCTCCACATTTTTGTTCTCCATTTTTTAATGTGTGGAATTATATGTCAGTATCAATAGCAATGGCCTACTACTATATATACTGCGCACAACTAAAATGCACCACAGGTATAGAATGTAGATGGATAGTATATTTAATGATGACACAGAGGTAGGTACAGCAGTGGCCTTCCGTACCGTACTGCTATATATACTGGTGGTCACTGTGTCAGCAAACTGTAAAACTAAAATGTACCACAGGTATAGAATGTAGATGGATAGTATACTTAATGATGACACAGAGGTAGGTACAGCAGTGGCCTTCCATACCGTACTGCTATATATACTGGTGGTCACTGTGTCAGCAAACTGCAAAACTAAAATGCACCACAGGTATAGAATGTAGATGGATAGTATACTTAATGACGACACAGAGGTAGGTACAGCAGTGGCCTTCCGTACCGTACTGCTATATATACTGGTGGTCACTGTGTCAGCAAACTGCAAAACTAAAATGCACCACAGGTATAGAATGAAGATGGATAGTATACTTAATGACGACACAGAGGTAGGTACAGCAGTGGCCTTCCGTACCGTACTGCTATATATACTGGTGGTCACTGTGTCAGCAAACTGCAAAACTAAAATGCACCACAGGTATAGAATGTAGATGGATAGTATATTTAATGACGACACAGAGGTAGATACAGCAGTGGCCTTCCGTACCGTACTGCTATATATACTGGTGGTCACTGTGTCAGCAAACTGCAAAACTAAAATGCACCACAGTTATAGAATGCAGATGGATAGTATACTTAATGACGACACAGAGGTAGATACAGCAGTGGCCTTCCGTACCGTACTGCTATGTATACTGGTGGTCACTGTGTCAGCAAACTGCAAAACTAAAATGCACCACAGGTATAGAATGTAGATGGATAGTATACTTAATGACGACACAGAGGTAGGTACAGCAGTGGCCTTCCGTACCGTACTGCTATATATAGTATACTGGTGGTTACTGTGTCAGCAAACTGCGAAACTAAAATGCACAACAGGTATAGAATGTAGATGGATAGTATACTTAATGACGACACAGAGGTAGGTACAGCAGTGGCCTTCCGTACTGTACTGCTATATATACTGGTGGTCACTGTGTCAGCAAACTGCAAAACTAAAATGCACCACAGGTATAGAATGTAGATGGATAGTATACTTAATGACGACACAGAGGTAGGTACAGCAGTGGCCTTCCGTACCGTACTGCTATATATACTGGTGGTCACTGTGTCAGCAAACTGCAAAACTAAAATGCACCACAGGTATAGAATGTAGCTGGATAGTATACTTAATGACGACATAGAGGTATGTACAGCAGTGGCCTTCCGTACCGTACTGCTATATATACTGGTGGTCACTGTGTCAGCAAACTGCAAAACTAAAATGCACCACAGGTATAGAATGTAGATGGATAGTATACTTAATGACGACACAGAGGTAGGTACAGCAGTGGCCTTCCGTACCGTACTGCTATATATAGTATACTGGTGGTCACTGTGTCAGCAAACTGCGAAACTAAAATGCACAACAGGTATAGAATGTAGATGGATAGTATACTTAATGACGACACAGAGGTAGGTACAGCAGTGGCCTTCCGTACTGTACTGCTATATATACTGGTGGTCACTGTGTCAGCAAACTGCAAAACTAAAATGCACCACAGGTATAGAATGTAGATGGATAGTATACTTAATGACGACACAGAGGTAGGTACAGCAGTGGCCTTCTGTACCGTACTGCTATATATACTGGTGGTCACTGTGTCAGCAAACTGCAAAACTAAAATGCACCACAGGTATAGAATGTAGCTGGATAGTATACTTAATGACGACATAGAGGTATGTACAGCAGTGGCCTTCCGTACCATACTGCTATATATACTGGTGGTCACTGTGTCAGCAAACTGCAAAACTAAAATGCACCACAGGTATAGAATGTAGATGGATAGTATACTTAATGACGACACAGAGGTAGGTACAGCAGTGGCCTTCCGTACCGTACTGCTATATATAGTATACTGGTGGTCACTGTGTCAGCAAACTGCGAAACTAAAATGCACAACAGGTATAGAATGTAGATGGATAGTATACTTAATGACGACACAGAGGTAGGTACAGCAGTGGCCTTCCGTACTGTACTGCTATATATACTGGTAATCACTGTGTCAGCAAACTGCAAAACTAAAATGCACCACAGGTATAGAATGTAGATGGATAGTATACTTAATGACGACACAGAGGTAGGTACAGCAGTGGCCTTCTGTACCGTACTGCTATATATACTGGTGGTCACTGTGTCAGCAAACTGCAAAACTAAAATGCCCCACAGGTATAGAATGTAGATGGATAGTATACTTAATGACGACACAGAGGTAGGTACAGCAGTGGCCTTCCGTACCGTACTGCTATATATACTGGTGGTCACTGTGTCAGCAAACTGCAAAACTAAAATGCACCACAGGTATAGAATGTAGACGGATAGTATACTTAATGACGACACAGAGGTAGGTACAGCAGTGGCCTTCCGTACCGTACTGCTATATATACTGGTGGTCACTGTGTCAGCAAACTGCACAACTGAAATGCACCACAGGTATAGAATCTAGATGGATAGTATACTTGACGACACAGAGGTAGGTACAGCAGTGGCCTACTGTACCGTAATGCTATATATTATATACTGGTGGTCACTGGTCAGCAGCAAAACTCTGCACTGTACTCCTCCTATATAATATTAATTATACTGGTGGTTCCCAGTCCCCATAATAAAGCAGCACACTGAGCACAGATATGGAGTGTTTTTCAGGCAGACAACGTATACTGGTGGTCACTGTCAGCAAAACTCTGCACTGTACTCCTGCTATATAATACAGCTGCTCCCCAGTCCCCACAATTAAGCAGTGTGAGCACAGATATATGCAGCACACTGAGCACAGATAAGGAGCGTTTTTTTCAGGCAGAGAACGGATAAAACTGGTGGTCACTGATCAGCAAAACTCTGCACTGTACTCCTCCTATATTATACAGCTGCTCCCCAGTCCTCCCCACAATTAAGCAATAAAGCACAATCAAGTTCAACAATAACGGAGAGGACGACAGCCACGTCCTCTCCCCAACATTTCCAATGCACGAGTGAAAATGGCGGCGACGCACGGCTGCTTATATAGAATCCGAATCTCGCGAGAATCCGACAGCGGGATGATGACGTTCGGGCGCGCTCGGGTTAACCGAGCCATACGGGAGAATCCGAGTATGGCTCGGACCCGTGTAAAAAGGGTGAAGTTCGGGGGGGTTCGGTTTCCGAGAAACCGAACCCGCTCATCACTAATCTTAACACAATAGTTCTTTATATATATGAAAACCCCTGACAGATATGACAAGACAATGCAGTTTCAGGAATTACAAACCACACTATAAAAAGGAAACGATATCAAGCCCCTCATTAAGTCCCCTAGGGGATAGGGTATTGAGGGCATAGATCCAAAAGTTTCACGGCGAGATAAAGCCAAATCTCTATCACTCCCTCTGCTATGCGGTTTAATCAGCTCCAGAACAGTAAAACTTAAACCCTTAACATCGGAATCATGTACCTCCTTAAAATGCCTAGGAAGGTTATGTGAAATAACTTTGT
The DNA here is from genome assembly GCF_028390025.1 of Pseudophryne corroboree. Taxonomy (NCBI): domain Eukaryota; kingdom Metazoa; phylum Chordata; class Amphibia; order Anura; family Myobatrachidae; genus Pseudophryne; species Pseudophryne corroboree. Next base: position 287,162,123 of record NC_086449.1, read on the forward strand.
TTTTTATATTACGTAAATGTTCTTGAATTTGTATTTTAACCCCTAGCTGGGGTCTTTGTCAAGGTATTGAAATCTGAATGCTTCCCTTGCTCCTCATTCCAATATTTAAGTACCCAAAATACCAATGAAAATTCAGGGCGCCCAGCAGGATCCTATACATAATTACACACTATTAGTTCCATGATCCTCTGCTGTAAGCGTCCATAGCAACTCTGATCCCATTAGTGGAGAATCCGGTAGGCGGCCTCGTTACCATGACGACCCGCTCATCCGTGCATAATCCCTTCCAGCGCTACACGGCGCGACGTCACTTCCGGTCCTGTTACTATGGGAACCGATGTCTCCGGCGCTCCGGATCTCATCACCATGTAGTGCATCACTGCTGGTCTCTGTCCAAATGGCACACCCACTACACGGCACCCAATCAAGCTGATGTGTAAACTTCCTGAGCTCATGGTCCTATTAAATATCAATTGTTCTTGAATGGGATCCCATCTCAAACGATTCGTAATGTCACTTCCTGTGACATCATACACATAATAAATATATAGTCCCAATGTCCATACATCCTGAAATATAATTTAATAATAAAAAAGCGGTGAGTAAAAAGTAATCCCAAAGTAAAAACATAATTTGAAAACCTCATTTCTAAGATAAGTGACACAATGGATATTTAAAAATGTGACTATCTAATGAACATATGGCTACGACTGATTAGACAGTAGAAGAAGGTTTTAAAATAGACTGAGCCTAGGCTACCAATACCAGAATCAAAAGATAAAATAGCCCTAAAGAAACCATTTGACCTCAAAATCGGAGTTGATCCCTCCAGGCTTCAGAGTGCCAAATTCATAAATCAGCTGCATTTCTTTTTTTGCTAGTTGATTTGCAACGTCCTTGCACCTCCAATTTCCCTTCACATGCTTTATCCCACAGAATCTTCTGATAGCTGAAGTGTTACTGTGGTGTACAATCCTGAAGTGTTCAGATGTTGCATGTGTATTTAAACCTTTCCTTATATTCCTCAAGTGCTCACCAATATGGGTTTTTAATGCTCTCAAAGTGCGGCCGATATACCAAAGGCCGCACATGCACTATATTGCATACACGACATTAGAAGAATTGCACGTAATAAATTCAGTTATTTTCCAATCCCGTTTATTAAAAGTAACCTCCCTAATTTTACTGGTCTCTGACTGGATTCCCCTACAGCCTAGACAGAGACCACAGCGAAAAAAAACTTTGGATTTTATTGTACTCATAGCTTTCTTAGGAGGGTAGGCACTTTTGACAAAGCTAGTTTTCAAGTTAGGTGCTTTCCTAAAAATGCACTTGGGTTTTCTGGGGATCATTGCCCCAATAACAGGATCTTTCTTTAGTACCTCCACTGCCTAGCCACAGTTTTCTTGATATTCCTATACTGGCTGTTGTAAGTGGTTATAAACGCCCATTCAAAACTGGAGTTGTCTCTCTTCTCATTTATATCCTTTGGTTGCAAAAGAGATTCTCTATCTGTTCCTGCTACCATATTTTTGGCATCTGAAATCCTCTCTCTGTTGTATCTGGATGCCTCAAATCAGAGTTGCATCTCTTCTGACTGTTTAGCAAAAATCTCTTCTTTAGTGCAATTTCTTTTGAGTCGTCTAAATTGCCCTTCAGGGATTGAACCCAGCCAATCCGGATGGTGACAACTCTTTGCATTAATATAGGCTCCCGAGTCAGTGGGTTTTTTAAAAGTCATAGTATTAAAATTGCCATTCTCTATGTAGACCATTACATCAAGGAAATTGACAGTGTTAAAACTCTTCTCGAAGGTAAAAAAGAAATTCAATTAATTATTGTTAAGATAGATACAGAACTCATTCAACAGAGTTTCCCCACCCCTCCACATGAAAAAGACATCGTCAATGTATCTCAAAAGAAGAAGAAGGCTGCGCTGGCGGAGGAAAGAACAATATAAACCACTAATGTGTATTTATAAAATTTATTATAAAGCAATATTCTTTAAAAAAACAGTACTTCTGTGCAAGATATGTGCCAAATATATACAAATAAAATGGAATTCACCAATGTTATGTAAAAATTGGAGTTTACCCAATGGTGGTTGTACAGGATTAATGGATTGTATTCTTTAAAGTCCGTTCGTATTTTGCCCATAAATATTATATCCAGTTGTATTCCAATATGAGAGTCCCCTTTAGATATTATTGAGGAGAGTCCATGGAAAATTTCCATATACCGCTAGAGGATTGATGCAATGTCCCATAAATGGTGAGTACCTCATGCAATGCGGAAGTATACTGGTGCCTCTCTCAGACTCCTCCGGATAACCGGTCAGCAGAATGGGCTGGCTCGGATCCAATCCAGAGGTGTCCTGTTCCAACGGGTAAATACCTGACGCGCTTCGCTGCACAGACCCCGCAGCCCCTTCAAAGACACCTTTGAAGGGGCTGCGGGGTCTGTGCAGCGAAGCGCGTCAGGTATTTACCCGTTGGAACAGGACACCTCTGGATTGGATCCGAGCCAGCCCATTCTGCTGACCGGTTATCCGGAGGAGTCTGAGAGAGGCACCAGTATACTTCCGCATTGCATGAGGTACTCACCATTTATGGGACATTGCATCAATCCTCTAGCGGTATATGGAAATTTTCCATGGACTCTCCTCAATAATATCTAAAGGGGACTCTCATATTGGAATACAACTGGATATAATATTTATGGGCAAAATACGAACGGACTTTAAAGAATACAATCCATTAATCCTGTACAACCACCATTGGGTAAACTCCAATTTTTACATAACATTGGTGAATTCCATTTTATTTGTATATATTTGGCACATATCTTGCACAGAAGTACTGTTTTTTTAAAGAATATTGCTTTATAATAAATTTTATAAATACACATTAGTGGTTTATATTGTTCTTTCCTCCGCCAGCGCAGCCTTCTTCTTCTTTTGAAATCCATTTCCAGGGAGTGACTTCCCGGTACCACTGGCTGCTGCTTAGCTAATCAGCTCGCCTCACAGCGCCCGAATACCCCCGGGTATTTTTTACCTATTCCTGCATCATCAATGTATCATCTCCAAAGCACCAGGTTCGCTCTGAAGGGACAGTGGTTCCAGATATTTTCCTCTTCCCACTGTCCCATTAAGATGTTGGCATAACTTGGAGCGTACCTGGTGCCCATCGCCGTGCCCACACATTGAAGTTAAAAAGTGCCATTGAACGAGAAATAGTTATTCTCTAAGATAAACTTTACTCCCTTGTGGAGAAACTCTTGGGGGTCCTTTTCAAGTCCACTACTATTGAGAGCAATCTGTAGTGATTTTAAACCTACACTGTGCTCAATGATAGTGTAGAGGGACCAAACATCAGCTGTAACTAGTAACAGTCCCTAATTGTCTGATCATCTCTCTTTCATAATCCTCCCTTGTCATAATGACCACCTCACCCCCTTTGTCGGTGGGTGTGATTACCAGATCTTCATTTGCTTTTAAACTCTTAAGTGCCTCCCGTTCTTTAAAAGTCAAGTTTGGTCTGGGAATCTTCGTTTCCATCGTTTGAACATCATCTGACACTAATTTTAAAAAAGTCTCTATAAAATTTCCTTTAACATGCAGAGGATTAAAAACTGACTTAGGTTTAAAAGGAGTCTCCATAGTTGCCGGTTTACTTATAGTGGCACCATATTCTTTCATTAAAAAGAGCTTCTTAATACATAATTTTCAAACAAACTTGTGCAAATCCACAAATGTGCTGAATTTATTTAGGGAAAGTGCCGGTGCATACTTGAGGCCCTTTTCTAGAAGGGAAATCTCTTCCCTTGCCAAAATATGGGCGCTAAGGTTAAAAATCTTAACCTTTGCTTCCATGGTAGATGGTGGTCCTGTATCTGTAGATAATGTCTCTACTGTCTTATTCCTACGTTTTACTCTTGGTTTCCTCTCATTTTGTTTTTTCTTCTTCGGTCTTCCCCCTCTTCTTCTTATCTTAGGTACCTCTGGTTCCTCCCCCTGAATAAAAAAGGCACCGGAGACTGTGGAAGTTCTTCTAATGGTCTAAATCTATTCCAAGTGATGGTTCTGACGGGGCTGTCCCTTCTCTTTGTCCCTCCTCCATTGTTGACCTTCCTAGACCAATCCCTTCTATTCGAATAATTAATATAGTTCCTTGGTCTTCATTCTCTCTCTTCCCCCCTATACTCTCCATATCTATACTCTCTAAAATGTGGTGTCCTACATCTCTCCTTAATTTCTTGCCTTGGATAGTTGTTCAGGTAACCTTCTTCTTGAGTCTAATCTTCCCCTATATGGAAGGGCTTGATGTTTTCTCCTTCCAATCAATACCGGGGTCCGAGCCTGAGGTGGTTCTTCTGGTCTCATCTCCTCTATTCTATCTTCCTCATCTTCTTCTATAATTTGTTCCTGCTCTCCTGATAATTCACATTTCTTATCTCTATTAAATTTCCTAACTTTTCTTTCTATAAGTGCCTTTTCGTTCTTTTTCAAACTATTCTCTATCCTTTTTTCCAAATCCTTAAATTCCTGTAGATCTTTAAATAGATGGATTAAGGTCCTATAATTGTCAATTTCTGTTTCTAACTTTATCAGCTCTTGCTTCCTATCTGCAACAATTAGGTTGATCAGAGATAGAGAGCAAGTTTTAAGGATCTTATTCCACTCTAATGAGAAAGTTTCACTGGATGAGGAGAAAGTAGCATTTTTTTTTAATTAAAAGTCCTCTAGGGATGATCTGGTGGGAGAGGTGTAACCATCTCCAATTTTTTCAGCAGTCCTTCTAAATTTTCATCCACCAACACTGTGGAGTCTCCCTCCTCTCTGAAAACATATTCAAATGTGGACTTGCGGTTGTCCCTTAACTTAAACATGGTATGCAGCACAATGAATTCACTAATGAAGGAAATAGATACGACACTATACAAAGATATAAGAATACTTTGTGCACAGTAAAGCAGCAAGTATAGTCTCAAAGGATCATGGAACTAGTAGTGTGTAATTATGTATAGGATCCAGCTGGGCGCACCGGATTTTCATTGGTAGTTTGAGTACTTAAATATTGGAATGAGGAGCAAGGGAAGCATTCAGATTTCAATACCTTGACAAAGACCCCAGCTAGGGGTAGAAACACTTCTCTGAATGGTCACTCTTTAAATCGTCTCACAACATCCAGGTATTAGACATGAAAAAAAGAAACAGTACACATGCATGGGTGGTATTGCATATAAAAACTGATTGAACAGCCCGTATGTGTCCAGAAAGGGAAAGCCTAAAGTGCCGGCCAGATTTGATAGAAGATGAGGATAGTATCTCGCCACCACTCCACTATACTCGTGGACGTACCGAAACTCACATAAAAATTGGTAGGAACAGATGTATAAAGGTATATTTTAAAGCTATATCCCACGTGATATAGGGCAGAAAGGAGGCTACTACAAATAACGTACCCCACTCACTTAAAGAGGGGGATTAATCCCACGTATCAAGGTATCTTTCAAACCAGGATCAGGAATGACATCCAGGATAATTCAACAGGTTTATTTATAAAAAAAAGTCCATAAAACAGCAATCTGATACTTTTCTATGTTGCTTCCACTCTCTAGTTTGTACAAAAACATGCATGTAAAAAAGAAAAGACCTTGAAAAAGACCCATGTGGTCAAAACACCGTTGGTGAAATCAGGCAGTGATTTTTTTATCATCATTTTTTTATCTAAACATTCTGTTCTTTTCATGGGATACCACTTTGGAAGTGTGCGCAGCATGACAGTACTGGTGTAAAACCGGATTACATCAGTTTTTTGTCTATTATACCTGACCTGCATGTTTTTGTACAAACTAGAGAGTGGAAGCAACATAGAAAAGTATCAGATTGCTGTTTTATGGACTTTTTTTTATAAATAAACCTGTTGAATTATCCATGATGTCATTCCTGATCTTGGTTTGAAAGATACCTTGATACGTGAGATTAATCCCCCTCTTTAAGTGAGTGGGGTACGTTATTTGTAGTAGCCTCCTTTCTGCCCTATATCACGTGGGATATAGCTTTGAAAGATACCTTTATACATCTGTTCCTACCAATTTTTATGTGAGTTTCGGTACGTCCACGAGTATAGTGGAGTGGTGACGAGATACTATCCTCATCTTCTATCAAATCTGGTCCGGCACTTTAGGCTTTCCCTTTCTGGACACATACGGGCTGTTCAATCAGTTTTTATATGCAATACCACCCATGCATGTGTACTGTTTCTTTTTTTCATGTCTAATACCTGGATGTTGTGAGACGATTTAAAGAGTGACCATTCAGAGAAGGACTTCATAACATGTGACGTATATCTATCACTTTATTTGCTTTGTTATCGCCTTTGATCTATCCTCTCATTGTTTTTGTTCTACATTGTTTGATCTGTTATTTGGACGGATCTGTTGAGGATTTTGATTGGGCTGACAACCTGTTGCGCCAGAATTTACACTATTGTGTTCTTTTTTGTAGGGGTAGAAACACGTTGGTTGTTTCCTGACAAGCCTGGGGACGGACGTAAGGACCAGTATCCAGTAAGCGCTTATGCCTGCATGGTGGGACTATCCAGAAATCCCTTATTACATCTTTCATGCGCTTTCAGAACTGTTTAACCACAGTTCTGAATTATCTGGTAAATAGCCTGTCCTCATGTTTGCTTGAAGGGATTTGTGCAATATCTGACTATTTATTTGTATTTTATTAATTGTGTGTTATATATGTCTTACTATTAAAACAGTACTTCACTATATGCACTTTCTCTATTTATATGATACTCAATTGTGAGTGATGGAGTCTTGTAAGGTGACGAGCGTCAGCAGAAGCTAAGAAGCACTAGTTAAGTCTCAGTTTCCATTATTCTTCTTGTTGTGCACTTTATTGGTGAGGGGTGAAGGAAACCTCCAGGATCCTTTGAGACTATACTTGCTGCTTTACTGCGCACAAAGTATTCCTATATCTTTGTATAGTGTTGTATCTATTTCCTTCATTATTGAATTCATTGTGCTGCATACCATGTTTAAGTTAAGGGACAACCGCAAGTTGCCTGGTTCTGAGTTTTAGATTTATCTAATCTCTTACTAATACGAGCCACATTAGTATTCAAGGCATTCAACACATTTACCCAATCAGGAGTCGGCAGTGCCAACAGGGTCACTCCCACAGCCGTTTGTGTCCCTAACACAGCCTCCTCCTGGGAAGAGCACTCAGCCTCAGACATGCCGACACATGTGTTCTAAACACCCACAGACACACAGGCATATAGGGGACAGACCCACAGCAAAGCCTGTCAGAAAGATACAGAGGGAGTTATGCCAGCTCACCACCCAGTGCCTAATCACCGGTTCTGGAACACTAAAGAATGCCCCAGACCTGCAGCACTTTTATAATAAATATAACTTGCACCAATATTCCTGTGCCACCCCCGTTTTGCACCCTGATACTTAGTCAGAAGTGTGAGGAAATACCAGCGTCTCTGCAGCCTTGTGGAGAGGAAAATGGCGCTGAGCTCTGTGAACTGTGAGGATGAAGCTCCGCCCCCTTAATGGCGCGCTTCAGTCCCGCTTTTTAAAAATATATATTTATACTGGCGGGGGTTAGGACAGTGCCTAGGCACTTATGTCCCCTCTTGCCAGTCCATTTTGAGGTTTATATGCTGCCCAGGGCACCCCCCCGCGCCCTGCACCATGCAGTGCCGCTGTGTGTGGGAGCATGGCGCGCAGCGCGATCGCTGTGCGGTACCTCAGAAAGCCATCACTGAAGTCTTCTGATCTTCTTCTATTCACCTGTTTTCTGACTTCTGGCTCTGCAAGGGGGATGACGGCCAGCTCTGGGAACGAGTATCTAGGCGTACTTAGCGATCAGACCCTCAGGAGCTAATCGTGTCCTGTAGCCAAGAAGCAGAGCCTTTGAACTCACTGGAAGTAGGTCATACTTCTCTCTCCTTAGTCCCACGAAGCAGTGAGACTGTTGCCTGCAGTCTCCCTGAAAATAAAAAAACTAACAAAAGTATTTTCCCAAGAAACTCTGTAGAACTCCTCAGTGTGCATCCTGTCTGCCTGGGCACAATTCTAAAACTGGAGTCTGGAGGAGGGGCATAGAGGGAGGAGCCAGTTCAGACCCATTCAAAATCTTAAAGTGCCCATGTCTCCTGCAGATCCCATCTATACCCCATGGTTCTCATGGTTACCCCAGCATCCTCTAGGATTTATGAGAAATATATGTATTATTGGAACAGAACAAGTTAATTATATCATGCTTAGTGTCAAAATGATCAGGAGAATGCGTGTATTAATTTGATAGCTATGTGTAAATTGTAGCACATTGCAACGATTAGTTATGATTAAATGTATGAAATCTAAAGTCACTCTTATGGGAACAAAGAACTTCCTGAAGAAAGCATGTGTGCAGGAAACCAGTGGCTAACCCCTATAACTGCATCTTCAAACTGGACATTGCTTGCATATGAACTGACCAATAACACATCATGAATGAGAGACCTCCCTCCCCTGGACAAATAGCAGAAGACTCAGCCCCAGACATGTACCTACCCCAATACACAGTATATAGGTATTTCCCCTCACCCAGGAAGTTGTGTTGGTGCAGATTCTAAAATGGAGACGACTGTTCACTGAGCATGGGGTGATGTATACTGGCTGTAACTGATTATTTTGTAACTGTAACTGCTTCTAGTGTAATTGTAACTCTGTAACCATATATATATACATGTTATACCTAATGATATACTGTACATATGTTATTTTGTATGCATAACCTTTAATATCAAATATATATATATATATATATATATATATATATATAAGCATTGGACCTCAGCATACAATGTGTGCGACTGCTTGCTTTTTCTAAAGGGATATAGTGCTGCAACGTTCAGTGTACTTTTATCGTTTATGGTAATAAGATGCACCTTGCGTCGCAATATATATTAATGCTGGCATTGAAATGTTTTTTTTTTTTAATAATTGTGAATTCACAGGCCCAGTGTTTTAAAACTGTAGAGCAGGGGAGATGGGAGTGAGAAGGTAAAGGTGGTCTGCAGCACCCCTTGGGATTTTGCAACAGGCTGCATGGTCCTTGTCTCCCTGCCTCTGCATTGCCCTTCCTCTTCCTCACTCACACGTGATAGGCTGCTGCATAGTAAACACTGCTATGCCTGCAGTAAGGACAGAAGAGATCTAAAACAGGTAAGTTAGGGTTTCAGGGGAGATAGATTATGGTAATGATAGTACGTATAAGGGAGTAAGTTTTCATGTTTTTGAGGAAGGGTTTATTATTTATGAAGGAATAATATTGTAAAGCAAAAATACTTTGTTTAATATGGTTTTCACTGTGTTCTCTGTATTATATTGCAGCCACTGATGCGCTCAGTTATTGTTTTGGTTTTTATTATCTGGTGGTCTTGGATGATTTCTATTTTATATGAAGGTCCCTGATGCTCTAGCTGTATTGTATGGACAGTCACTGTTATGTTACCTGTATTGTATGGCGGTCACTGTTATGTTACCTGTATTGCATGTTGGTCACTGAGATCACTTTAAAAGTTAAATAGGCACTGCATGTTGGTCACTGAGATCACTGTAAAAGTGAAATACGCTAAACAAGAAAGGGCCTGATTTTGAGATTCATGCATCTCATGGTTTTTAGCAATATGCCACCACCGACATAAGCAGTATAAGCAGCAGTGATGTAACTACAGGGTTCGCATAGTGGCAAATGTCCAGGGGCCCACAAGGTGAAGGGGCCCATCCCAAAAAAATTAGCCAAATACTATAGGCTAAATGCATGATTTGGCAATTCATTTTTGTGTACATGGTAATATTAAGTTACTATTCAGTTCAATTACAGTTGTGACTTCTAATAAAACGATACGATGGCCTAGTACTGTGTATCACAGCTGCCACTGCACTCGGGATGGAGCAGGACTCAGCTTCTCCTTCCTATATAAGCCTGCTCCCAGACTCCTATGTAACTAGCCATTGAGAGTCTGGGGGCGGAGCTATACAGGAAGGAGTACTGAAGCTGAGTGCTGGATCCCGAGTGTAACCATGGCTGTGAAACGCAGCGCTACTGATCCTAGGGGTCATGCATCCATCACACATATTACATAAAAGGTATGTTTGTATGGTTTAATTGCCCCCCATGCTTTGTGTGATCTGCGCTGCAACCCAGGGGTGGCATCTGCAGGTGGATAAGCAGAGATATGTGTGATTCAGGGTCGAATGCTTAGGGTCTGATCTCCAGTTACACACAGAAGCTCTTGTAGTGGCATCTATTGGTGGTCACCCATCTGCTAGTTTATGCAAATTCTGCTACAAACTCCATGTAGATTTGTGTGGTAACTATGTATCAACAACATGGTCACACAATAGAGAAGCATCCCATGTATAGACAGAGTTGCAGCCTATACTGTATTGAGCATATGCAGAGTGCACAACATTTTCAGTCTATTTTCACCACGCATGGGGTATCTGTAAGTGTTACTACTAGTGTTGACCGCTGATCTTCTGTACCAGAAGACTGGTGACGCTGTGTTCATATAGATATATCCAACTCAGAATACAAGCGGATATTCACATAGAAGTTTCCAATCCCAATAGGTATCCATAATTTAGACCACATTAGGTGTAACTAATAAATCTGGCCCAATGCATACTAATTAGAGATGTGTGGTTACTTGTGTTTTTTATTGTTTGTTGTTGTTTTTTTTAGAGGATATCAGGCCTCTGATAAAGTTCATTTACTCATTCATCTTGACTATATTGCATTTTTTTTATTTTATTACTAGTAAGCGTTTTGTCTATTTTTTAGAAAATGGAAAAATCTGTTTTCAGAAGTGTTGTCTTTGTTAAGAAGATTGGCTGGGAGTTACAGTGTCATGTACAGTCTATTTGTCGTACTCTACTTCATGGGGTAAGAGATTATACATTCAGTAAAAAGCATGTTGACTATAAAGACCTTGTTGTGAAATCAAGCAACATTAACTCATTAAGTCAATAATTCATGGGCTCTTTTATCTAAAGTGGCAACATCACACCATCAATTCACAAAGCAGCCACTTCTCTGAAGTGTATACGATGATAATAATGGATTTTCCAACAATACACACTCACAGCAAGGTCGCTGTGCACAGATGCAGTGGACACCGTGGTCTGACCTAGGTCAGCAAAACAAGCTTTATTATTGAACCTAATTATGAAATAGCAAGACAATGGTCTTGACTAAACTGTATCCTTGGGGATTATTAAGAAACTGTTGAAATGTTTTTGTTTTGTATCTGCTGCTTAAAGCGATACAGTTCATGTAAAGTAATTTGGCTTTCACTAAACCATTATATAATTGATTGCAATAAGAACTTTGCATTATATCAATAACCTAATTACTGATATTTTATTTGCAAACACTAAACGTAATTTACGGAGAACACATATTTAATAGATTTAATAGACTACTGAGCACAGCATGTCATTTATACATTATGTTGTACATGCGTTACACTAAAAATAATTAAGGCAGGCATTGGAGTGTTTTAATGGGATTTAAGGAAATTAGAGTAAAAGAATATGTAAGGAAAATATGCACTGTCAGGGGTATATTTACTAAAGTGTGGGTTTTGGAAGTGGAGATGTTGCCAATAGCAACCAATCAGATTCTACTTATCATTTATCTATCATCTTCTATTACTGTAGCGAGAATATGATTGGTTGCTATGGGCAACTTTTCAATTTCTAAAAACCTGCACTTTAGTAAATATACCCCTCAGATTTCACTAATGCTCCTCAGATCCTTAAGTCAAAAGTTTGTTTGCAACTGTATAATTTAAGTGCAAGACAGTTTGGTCCATGTCCATATACTGTATGTTTAATCCATTGAATACAAAGTTGACATGTTTTTTTACACACCAGACTCTAAATCCACCATGCACTCAACAGACCCAGCTACCAGCTATTTTCTTTCGTGGTATTTTTCTTTCTGGCACAGCCAAGTGTCTAGATTTCCCTGTTAATTGCAGTAAGCTAACCACTGACATCCTCAGGATGCTGAAACCTACTCTATCTATATATGCAGTGTCTCCTTTGCTGTTCACTGCTAGTGTTAGTTTCACTAACTGCAGCATTCCTGTCCCAGCAGTCTTTGTTTATTTAATTTCGCTACTCTGGTTCTTGGTTTGTTCCTGATTATGATTCCATTTCCTGATTTGGTACTGTGCTCTGTGACCTTTTGTTCCTGATCCTGACTTGTCCTGACTCACCATTTAGCTTCCATCTCAGTAAAATCCTCAATGTTTCCTAGGCTTGCATTACTACCAGAGAGTTACATGAAGGGGCAGATTATGAAGTTGCCATCTGCTGACCTTCTGCAGCTATATTTAAACTTCCTTGGTGAATACTGGGCATATGTTAAACTTGACACCTTGTTTATCAACAGATAAGCCATTGAATTATTTTCAAGAATTTCACATCTTGGAATATTCCTTACAAATAATTAAATATAAAATTCTGAAAGTTTATCTAAATGTATCTGTAGAGAATGACTTGTATATTTCTTTCTTCTTTGGTTATTATAGAAACTGTTGTGACCCATCTCTTTCTCTCTCTCTATCCCTCTCTGATATTTGTATCCTTTTTCCCCTGTCTCTTTCTCTAATTCCTTTCACCCGCTCCCATCTCGATCTCTGTCATCCCTGTGCCTCCCCCATCTCTCTCATCTCTGTCCTTTCTGTTCCCCTCCTACATCTGTCTCTCATGTTCTATTCTCTTCCCCCTACACGTCTCTCTCTTTCACCTCTGTACCCTTTCATACCTCTGTTACTCTAATCTCTTTCTTCCCTATCATCTCTCTTCTGATCTTGCTTTCCTCCCCTGCCTGTCTCACCTCTATCCACCCCCACCCACCTGTCTCAGTCTTATCTCTGTTTATGCACCCATATCTCTCTCTCTCTCTCTCTCCCTCATCTCTGGACCTTACAACCTTATTTCTGTTCCTTTCCTGTCTTTTGTATCTCTGCCTTCCCCATATGTGTGTGGCATGGGGGGTAGTGTGGACATCCGAGAGATTTAATTGGGAAGAGAGAGAATAGGAGGTGTGGGAAGAGTGAAAGGGGTAGAGACATTAAGAACTTGGGGGTTGAAGAGAGAGAATTGAGCAGAGCTGGGCAGAGTGAGAGAACTAAGGAGTTGGTGGAAAGAAGGGGAAGGGGGCTACTACAATGGTAGCCTGGTGAATAAAGGGTCTAAAATACTAGTTATATATTAGTTGTTATATTAGTGAGAAAGTTTATGTGCAATTTCAAAGTCTTGGGTTGATTAAGTAAACTGTTTTCATAACAGCAGTCTAAATACACTTCCACGCATAAAAAGAAAAGAAGAAAAAAAGAAAAATGATTCCACACTTACCAATATTGTCGATAGAAAGTACTGGGCAATATAACACCAAAAACCCTGATCCACACCTTTGTGTGCACCTCTGTCCCCGTCTTTGTATGTGTGCATCACTGCTGCTTCCTTTGTGTGTGTGTTCATCACTGCTGCTGCTGCCTTTGTGTGTGTGCATCTCTGTTAAATGCTTTTGTATGTATGCATCTCTTTACCCCACTTGTATATGTGTATCTCAGTCCTCACCATTTTATGTGTACAGTCAGTGGCGGATTTGGGGGTGAGGCACAACAGGAATGCCCCCCCCCACACACACACACACACACACACACACCTGCATAATTGTATTATTTTTATTGATTGGGTATAAGACTTCATTTGATGATAGACAATTTAATAGAAAATTTTAAAAAAGCCACAAACTATGATTTTCTTTTCTTTTTTTTATTATTATTATATATACATACTTGCTAAATTGGACAGCTTACAGGAGCAGTATGTGCATGTCTAACCCATTTACACTACATTCAAGATGGTATAGTACAGTGGAAATATTTAGCAGCTACTACAGGTTGAGTATCCCATATCCAAATATTCCGAAATACGGAATATTCCGAAATACGGACTTTTTTGAGTGAGAGTGAGATAGTGAAACCTTTGTTTTTTGATAGCTTAATGTACACAAACTTTATTTAATACACAAAGTTATTAATAATATTGTATTAATTGACCTTCAGGCAGTGTATATAAGGTGTATATGAAACATAAATGAATTGTGTGAATGTAGTCACACTTTGTTTAATGCACAATGTTATAAAAAATATTGGCTAAAATTACTTTCAGGCTGTGTGTATAAGGTGTATATGTAACATAAATGCATTCTGTGCTTAGATTTAGGTCCCATCACCATGATATCTCACTATGGTATCTAATTATTCCAAAATACGGAAAAATCCGATATCCAAAATACCTCTGGTCCCAAGAATTTTGGATAAGGGATACTCAACCTGTAGTACTTTTTGGGCTGACAGTATCATCACAAGCATCAAGTGCCGCCCCCAAACAAGTGCCTAATGGGAAATTCGCTACGTACAAACCTGTCTCCCGGATTTGTGGTATCTCTATTCTCCTTTGTGTGTACCCTAACTCTTGGTAAATGTATGTACACTATTTGTGTGTGTGCATCTCAGTCTCACCTTTGTATATATATGTGAATCAATCCTCTGCACATATGTGTCCTCATACATCTTTTTTCTATACTGGATGCCATACGATGTAAGACGTTCGTTGTGACTGAGAAATTCTGAGAGGTGTAGCGTACTATACTTTTCTTTATATTTTGCATCTTATACGCAGCACTGATGCAGTGAAAAGCCGCTCACATGGTGTTATTCAGGTTTGTTAGTAAACCAAAAAAGCAAGCAACTGGTCAAAACCATGCTGCACTGCACGTGGGACAGATGTAACATGTGCAGAAAGAGTTAGATTTGGGTTGGGTGTGCTCAAACAGAAATCTAAATTGCAGTGTAAAAATAAAGCAGCCAGTATTTACCCTGCACAGAAACAATATAACCCACCCAAATCTAACTCTCTCTGCACATATTACATATACACCACGTACAGTGCAACATAGTTTTGCCCAGTTGCTTGCTTTTTTGGTTTACTAACAAACCTGAATAAGGCCCACAGTGTACTAGAGATGCTGGGCTCAGCATTAGCCACACAGGAATTGGTTTTACATACAGTATGTACAAATTTGTGGATTAAGCACAACGGAACTTGTCATGTGAATAAGCTACAGCCCTTTTTACTAGTGATGTGCACCGGAAATTTTTCGCGTTTTGTGTTTTGGTTTTGGGTTCGGTTCCGCGGCCGTGTTTTGGATTCGGACGCGTTTTGGCAAAACCTCACCGAAATTTTTTTGTCGGATTCGGGTGTGTTTTGGATTCGGGTGTTTTTTTCAAAAAAACCTAAAAAACAGCTTAAATCATAGAATTTGGGGGTCATTTTAATCCCATAGTATTATTAACCTCAATAACGATAATTTCCACTCATTTCCAGTCTATTCTGAACACCTCACACCTCACAATATTATTTTTAGTTCTAAAATTTGCACAAAGGTCGCTGGATGACTAACCTAAGCGACCCAAGTGGCCGACACAAACACCTGGCCCATCTAGGAGTGGCACTGCAGTGTCAGACAGGATGGCAGATTTCAAAAATAGTCCCCAAACAGCACATGATGCAAAGAAAAAAAGAGGTGCAATGAGGTAGCTGTGTGACTAAGCTAAGCGACCCAAGTGGCCGACAGAAAAACCTGGCCCATCTAGGAGTGGCACTGCAGTGTCAGGCAGGATGGACTTCAAAAAAATTGTCCCCAAACAGCACATGATGCAAAGAAAAAAAGAGGCGCACCAAGGTGGCTGTGTGACTAAGCTAAGCGACACAAGTGGCCGACACAAATACCTGGCCCATCTAGGAGTGGCACTGCAGTGTCAATCAAGACAGGATGGCACTTCCCAAAAATTGTCCCCAAACAGCACATGATGCAAAGAAAAAAAGAGGCGCACCAAGGTGGCTGTGTGATTAAGCTAAGCGACACAAGTGGCCGACACAAACACCTGGCCCATCTAGGAGTGGCACTGCAGTATCAATCAAGACAGGATGGCACTTCCAAAAAATTGTCCCCAAACAGCACATGATGCAAAGAAAAAAAGAGGCGCACCAAGGTGGCTGTTTGACTAAGCTAAGTGACACAAGTGGCCGACACAAACACCTGGCCCATCTAGGAGTGGCACTGCAGTGTCAATCAAGACAGGATGGCACTTCCAAAAAATTGTCCCCAAACAGCACATGATGCAAAGAAAAAAAAAGGCGCACCAAGGTGGCTGTGTGACTAAGCTAAGCGACACAAGTGGCCGACACAAACACCTGGCCCATCTAGGAGTGGCACTGCAGTGTCAATCAAGACAGGATGGCACTTCCAAAAAATTGTCCCCAAACAGCACATGATGCAAAGAAAAAAAGAGGCGCACCAAGGTGGCTGTGTGACTAAGCTAAGCGACACAAGTGGCCGACACAAACATCTGGCCCATCTAGGAGTGGCACTGCAGTGTCAATCAAGACAGGATGGCACTTCCAAAAAATTGTCCCCAAGCAGCACATGATGCAAAGAAAAAAAGAGGCGCACCAAGGTGGCTGTGTGACTAAGCTAAGCGACACAAGTGGCCGACACAAACACCTGGCCCATCTAGGAGTGGCACTGCAGTGTCAATCAAGACAGGATGGCACTTCCAAAAAATTGTCCCCAAACAGCACATGATGCAAAGAAAAATGAAAGAAAAAAGAGGTGCAAGATGGAATTGTCCTTGGGCCCTCCCACCCACCCTTATGTCGTATAAACAGGACATGCACACTTTAACAAACCCATCATTTCAGCGACAGGGTCTGCCACACGACTGTGACTGAAATGACTGGTTGGTTTGTGCCCCCACCAAAAAAGAAGCAATCAATCTCTCCTTGCACAAACTGGCTCTACAGAGGCAAGATGTCCACCTCATCATCATCCTCCGATTCCTCACCCCTTTCACTGTGTACATCTGTGTACATCCCCCTCCTCACAGATTATTAATTCATCCCCACTGGAATCCACCATCTCAGGTCCCCGTGTACTTTTTGGAGGCAATTGCTGCTGGTGAATGTCTCCACGGAGGAATTGATTATAATTAATTTTGATGAACATCATCTTCTCCACATTTTCTGGAAGTAACCTCGTACGCCGATTGCTGACAAGGTGAGCGGCTGCACTAAACACTCTTTCGGAGTACACACTGGAGGGAGGGCAACTTAGGTAGAATTAAGCCAGTTTGTGCAAGGGCCTCCAAATTGCCTCTTTTTCCTGCCAGTATACGTACGGACTGTCTGATGTGCCTACTTGGATGCGGTCACTCATATAATCCTCCACCATTCTTTCCATGGTGAGAGAATCATATGCAGTGACAGTAGACGACATGTCAGTAATCATTGGCAGGTCCTTCAGTCCGGACCAGATGTCAGCACTCGCTCCAGACTGCCCTGCATCACCGCCAGCGAGTGGGCTAGGAATTCTTAGCCTTTTCCTCGCACCCCCAGTTGCGGGAGAATGTGAAGGAGATGTTGATGGGTCACGTTCCGCTTGACTTGACAATTTTCTCACCAGCAGGTCTTTGAACCTCTGCAGACTTGTGTCTGCCGGAAAGAGAGATACAACGTAGGTTTTAAATCTAGGATCGAGCACGGTGGCCAAAATGTAGTGCTCTGATTTCAACAGATTGACCACCCGTGAATCCTGGTTAAGCGAATTAAGGGCTCCATCCACAAATCCCACATGCCTAGCGAAATCGCTCTGTTTTAGCTCCTCCTTCAATGTCTCCAGCTTCTTCTGCAAAAGCCTGATGAGGGGAATGACCTGACTCAGGCTGGCAGTGTCTGAACTGACTTCACGTGTGGCAAGTTCAAAGGGTTGCAGAACCTTGCACAACGTTGAAATCATTCTCCACTGCGCTTGAGTCAGGTGCATTCCCCCTCCTTTGCCTATATCGTGGGCAGATGTATAGGCTTGAATGGCCTTTTGCTGCTCCTCCATCCTCTGAAGCATATAGAGGGTTGAATTCCACCTCGTTACCACCTCTTGCTTCAGATGATGGCAGGCAGGTTCAGATCACAGAGCAAATCGATCCTGCACACTGCCGTTCAGCGCTGAAAACGGCTTCTGCAGGACCTCCGCCGGCGGACTCCGACTTCACCCATCTTTGGGGGACAACACAACCGGAACATCACCTTGAACCATCAAAGATTTGGATAACAGCAAAACAGTAAGACACACCTGAACTTTAATACCATTGAGTCATATTAATATTCAAGTGATTACTGACACCGCAAGACTAATTAAGACTGAGTCACACATGGACTTGCGAATTCTGTGCCTACCGGGAGTTACAGAACCTGAAGCAAATCAGAGAGGTTAAGTCGCCAGAAGGTGCACTTTCTCTGTATCTAGACAAAGACAACAATTAATACATATAGCCCTTCTTTTTGAATACTTTGGATTATTTACGGGCATCCAGTATATGTTATGTGTTTTTTATGTTTAAATGTAGTCTGTCTGTTTGTTTACCGGTAATAGGTGACACAACTACTACACTGCATATTGCAAAATAATTTTTGCAGTACAACATTTTCTATGTTTTACTATATATCATTATAGAAGTTTCACAATTTGCACATTCGTTTGAATGGCAATCTGTATTCCCTATTTTTTCATAGGTACCTATAGAGGGTTTTTTCTATAAACTATACATATTTATTACCTTTACCGACAAATTCATATACTGCACATACAGTTCCAATCATACTACTATTTATCATGTACTCCTTTTAAAGGAGAAAATTTTTTTACATTTTTAGTTTTCATTTTTATATTTTTCTTTTTTATTTTTATGTAATGATTATAAGAAATGAAATCTTCAGAATAAAACAAACTGTTTTTTATTTACGTGTCTGTCATCTTTACTAATTTTGCGCTGGGGGAAAAAAACCTATCTACACTCCAATCTCAACAGCAGAATTAGGTAGTGATTCTGCACTTCTTCCCTAAGCAGCATTTATAGTAAAGTAGGATTTATAGTCTGTTAGCGCAGTGCCATACCCCATTTTTCTCTAGGTTCAGGAATGTTTGGTGGTGCTCCAGTCTTCTGTACGCAGTGCCTGAATGCCGAAAGTGGCCCGCAATTCTTGGGGCCACCGACAGCATCTCTTGCACGCCCCTGTCGTTTTTTAAATAATTCTGCACCACCAAATTCAATGTATGTGCAAAACATGGGACGTGCTGGAATTTGCCCAGATGTAATGCACGCACAATATTGCTGGCGTTGTCCGATGTCACAAATCCCCAGGAGAGTCCAATTGGGGTAAGCCATTCTGCGATGATCTTCCTCAGTTGCCGTAAGAGGTTGTCAGCTGTGTGCCTATTCTGGAAAGCGGTGATACAAAGCGTAGCCTGCCTAGGAACGAGTTGGCGTTTGCGAGATGCTGCTACTGGTGCCGCCGCTGCTGTTCTTGCTGCGGGAGGCAATACATCTCCCCAGTGGGCTGTCACAGTCATATAGTCCTGAGTCTGCCCTGCTCCACTTGTCCACATGTCCGTGGTTAAGTGGACATTGGGTACAACTGCATTTTTTAGGACACTGGTGAGTCTTTTTCTGAGGTCTGTGTACATTTTCGGTATCGCCTGCCTAGAGAAATGGAACCTAGATGGTATTTGGTACCGGGGACACAGTACCTCAATCAAGTTTATAGTTGCCTTTGAATTAACGATGGATACCGAAACCACGTTTCTCACCGCCCAAGCTGCCAGGGCCTGAGTTATCTGCTTTGCAGCAGGATGACTGCTGTGATATTTTATCTTCCTCGCAAAGGACTGTTGGACAGTCAATTGCTTACTGGAAGTAGTACAAGTGGTCTTCCGACTTCCCCTCTTGGATGACGATCGACTCCCAGCAGCAACAACAGCAGCGCCAGCAGCAGTAGGCGTTACACTCAAGGATGCATCGGAGGAATCCCAGGCAGGAGAGGACTCGTCAGACTTGACAGTGACATGGCCTGCAGGACTATTGGCTTTCCTGGGTAAGGAGGAAATTGACACTGAGGGAGTTGGTGGTGTGGTTTGCAGGAGCTTGGTTACAAGAGGAAGGGATTTAGTGGTCAGTGGACTGCTTCCGCTGTCACCCAAAGTTTTTGAACTTGTCACTGACTTCTGATGAATGCGCTGCAGGTGACTTATAAGGGAGGATGTTCCGAGGTGGTTAACGTCCTTACCCCTACTTATTACAGCTTGACAAAGGCAATACACGGCTTGACACCTGTTGTCCGCATTTGTGTTGAAATAATTCCACACCGAAGAGCTGATTTTTTTTGTATTTTGACCAGGCATGTCAATGGCCATATTCCTCCCACGGACAACAGGTGTCTCCCCGGGTGCCTGACTTAAACAAACCACCTCACCATCAGAATCCTCCTTGTCAATTTCCTCCCCAGCGCCAGCTACACCCATATCCTCATCCTGGTGTACTTCAACAGTGACATCTTCAATTTGACTATCAGGAACTGGACTGCAGGTGCTCCTTCCAGCACTTGCAGGGGGCGTGCAAATGGTGGAAGGCGCAAGCTCTTCCCATCCAGTGTTGGGAAGGTCAGGCATCGCAACCGACACAATTGGACTCTCCTTGGGGATTTGTGATTTTGAATAACGCACAGTTCTTTGCTGTGCTTTTGCCAGCTTAAGTCTTTTCTTTTTTTCTAGCGAGAGGATGAGTGCTTCCATCCTCATGTGAAGCTGAACCACTAGCCATGAACATAGGCCAGGGCCTCAGCCGTTCCTTGCCACTCCGTGTCGTAAATGGCATATTGGCAAGTTTACGCTTCTCCTCAGACGCTTCTAATTTTGATTTTTGGGTCATTTTACTGAACTTTTGTGTTTTGGATTTTACATGCTCTCTACTATGACATTGGGCATCGGCCTTGGCAGACGACGTTGATGGCATTTAATCGTCTCGGCCATGACTAGTGGCAGCAGCTTCAGCACGAGGTGGAAGTGGATCTTGATCTTTCCCTTTAACCTCCACATTTTTGTTCTCCATTTTTTAATGTGTGGAATTATATGCCAGTATCAATAGCAATGGCCTACTACTATATTTACTGCGCAAAACTAAAATGCACCACATGTATAGAATGTAGATGGATAGTATACTTAATGGATGATGACACAGAGGTAGGTACAGCAGTGGCCTACCGTACTGCTATATATAGTATACTGGTGGACACTGTCAGCAAACTGCAAAACTAAAATGCACCACAGGTATAGAATGTAGATGGATAGTATACTTAATGGATGACGAGTGACGACACAGAGGTAGGTACAGCAGTGGCCTACCGTACTGCTATATATAGTATACTGGTGGACACTGTCAGCAAACTGCAAAACTAAAATGCACCACAGGTATAGAATGTAGATGGATAGTATACTTAATGGATGACGAGTGACGACACAGAGGTAGGTACACAGCAGTGGCCTACCGTACTGCTATATATAGTATACTGCTGGACACTGTCAGCAATCTGCAAAACTAAAATGCACCACAGGTATAGAATGTAGATGGATAGTATACTTAATGGATGACGAGTGACGACACAGAGGTAGGTACACAGCAGTGGCCTACCGTACTGCTATATATAGTATACTGGTGGACACTGTCAGCAAACTGCAAAACTAAAATGCACCACAGGTATAGAATGTAGATGGATAGTATACTTAATGGATGACGAGTGACGACACAGAGGTAGGTACACAGCAGTGGCCTACCGTACTGCTATATATAGTATACTGGTGGACACTGTCAGCAAACTGCAAAACTAAAATGCACCACAGGTATAGAATGTAGATGGATAGTATACTTAATGGATGACAAGTGACGACACAGAGGTAGGTACACAGCAGTGGCCTACCGTACTGCTATATATAGTATACTGGTGGACACTGTCAGCAAACTGCAAAACTAAAATGCACCACAGGTATAGAATGTAGATGTATAGTATAGTTAATGGATGACGAGTGACGACACAGAGGTAGGTACAGTAGTGGCCTACCATACTGCTATATATAGTATACTGGTGGACACTGTCAGCAAACTGCAAAACTAAAATGCACCACAGGTATAGAATGTAGATGGATAGTATACTTAATGGATGACGAGTGACGACACAGAGGTAGGTACAGCAGTGGCCTACCGTACTGCTATATATAGTATACTGGTGGACACTGTCAGCAAACTGCAAAACTAAAATGCACCACAGGTATAGAATGTAGATGGATAGTATACTTAATGGATGACGACACAGAGGTAGGTACAGCAGTGCACTCTGCACTGTACTCCTCCTATATAATATTAATTATACTGGTGGTCCCCAGTCCCCACAATAAAGCAGCACACTGAGCACAGATATGGAGTGTTTTTCAGGCAGACAACGTATACTGGTGGTCACTGTCAGCAAAACTCTGCACTGTACTCCTGCTATAGCTGCTCCCCAGTCCCCACAATTAAGCAGTGTGAGCACTTAGCACAGATATATTATGCAGCACACTGAGCACAGATATGGTATGGAGTGTTTTTTTCAGGCAGAGAATGGATAAAAACTGGTGGTCACTTATCAGCAAAACTCTGCACTGTACTCCTCCTAACAGCTGCTCCGCAATCCTCCCCACAATTAAGCAATAAACAACCAATGAATCAACTGTCTTCTACAATAAACGGAGAGGACGCCAGCCACGTCCTCTCCCTATCATCTCCAATGCACGAGTGAAAATGGCGGCGACGCGCGGCTGCTTATATAGAATCCAAATCTCGCGAGAATCCGACAGCGGGATGATGACGTTCGGGCGCGCTCGGGTTAGCCGAGCAAGGCGGGAAGGTTCGAACCTGCCTCGGACCCATGTAAACAAGGTGAAGTTCGGGGGGGTTCGGTTTCCGGGAAACCGAACCCGCTCATCACTACTTTTTACACAGACAATGAGTGGTATTCAATTCTTTTCACCCCCTTCCACACCTGTTCTGTATCTGCTAACGGGGGTGGTATAATCATTTAATTTTGCTACCCCCGGAGTAGCGAGGGCACCCAACCCTTTACGCAGCTAAACCTAATTACTATGGGTGCGATATACATGATAACAGGGATAACTTTAGAAAGGAGATTGGGCGTGATATATCATTTGACTACCGCCCTTAGACTCAGTTGCACACAGATCTACAAATTTCGCACATCACACTTAGTTATCAGTGCTAGCTAGCAATGTAGTTTTAATGCTCCCAGTTGCTTAAATTATGTGAATAAAGATGCACATTTTAAGTGAGAAAGATGATCTTTGTGTGTGTGTGTGTGTGTGTGTGTGTGTATGTGTGTGTGTACATAATTGTTTTGTCCCCATTGATGTGTGTATTAATATCTGCCACCCCATTGTGCATTTGCAACTCAGTTCCCTTAATGGTATGTGTGCATTTCTGTCTCAACTTTTCTAAGGCTGAAAATTAACTAAGAATCGCGTTTGGTCCGAGATTAAACACGCTGTGCATCGCTGGTGTACATGAGTTTTTCAAGATCAAACACTCAAATTTACTCAAATTGGGTACACACTAGACGATGTGGTTGTAGGCCGATGAAATGACCGAAGTAACGATAAATTGGCTGTCCCGTACACACTGAACATTATAGTTAGAGATGTGCACCGGACATTTTTCGGGTTTTGTGTTTTGGTATTGGATTAAATCATAGAATTTTGGGTCATTTTGATCCCATAGTATTATTAACCTCAATAACCATAATTTCCACTCATTTCCAGTCTATTTTGAACACCTCACACCACACAATATTATTTTTAGTCCTAAAATTTGCACCGAGGTCGCTGGATGACTAAGCTAAGCGACCCAAGTGGCCGGCACAAAACTTGGCCCATCTAGGAGTGGCACTGCAGTGTCAGACAGGATGGCACTTAAAAAAAATTAGCCCCAAACATCACATGATGCAAAGATAAATTAAAGAAAAAAGAGGTGCAAGATGGAATTGTGCTTGGGCCCTCCCACCCGTCCTTATGTTGTATAAACAGGACATGCACACTTTAACAAACCCATCATTTCAGCGACAGAGTCTGCCACACGACTGTGACTGAAATGACTGGTTGGTTTGGGCCCCCACCATAAAAGAAGCAATCAATCTCTCCTTGCACAAACTGGCTCTACAGAGGCAAGATGTCCACCTCCTCCTCATCGTCTGATTCCTCACCCCTTTCACTGTGTACATCCCCCTCCTCACAGATTATTATTTCGTCCCCACTGGAATCCACCATCTCAGGTCCCTGTGTACTTTCTGAAGGCAATTGCTGGTGAATGTCTCCACGGAGGAATTGATTATAATTAATTTTGATGAACATCATCTTCTCCACATTTTCTGGAAGTAACCTCGTACGCCGATTTCGGAGTACACACTGGAGGGGGGGCAACTTAGGTAAAATAAAGCCAGTTTGTGCAAGGGCCTCCAAATTACCTCTTTTTCCTGCCAGTATACGTACCGACTGTCTGACATGCCTACTTGGATGCGGTCACTCATATAATCCTCCACCATTCTTTCAATGGTGACAGAATCACATGCAGTGACAGTAGACGACATGTCAGTAATCGTTGGCAACCTTCAGTCCGGACCAGATGTCAGCACTCGCTCCAGACTGCCATGCATCACCGCCAGCGAGTGGGCTCGGAATTCTTAGCCTTTTCCTCGCAGCTCCAGTTGCGGGAGAATGTGAAGGAGGAGCTGTTGACGGGTCACGTTCCGCTTGACTTGACAAGTGTCTCACCAGCAGGTCTTTGCACCTCTGCAGACTTGTGTCTGCCGGAAAGAGAGATACAACGTAGGCTTTAAACCTAGGATTGAGCACGGTGGCCAAAATGTAGTGCTCTGATTTCAACAGATTGACCACCCGTGAATCCTGGTTAAGCGAATTAAGGGCTCCATTCACAAGTCCCACATGCCTAGCGGAATCGCTCCGTTTTAGCTCCTTCTTCAATCTCTCCAGCTTCTTCTGCTAAAGCCTGATGAGAGGAATGACCTGACTCAGGCTGGCAGCGTCTGTACTGACTTCACGTGTGGCAAGTTCAAAGGGTTGCAGAACCTTGCACAACGTTGAAATCATTCTCCACTGCGCTTGAGTCAGGTGCATTCCCCCTCCTTTGCCTATATAGGAGGTGGATGTATAGGCTTGAATGGCCTTTTGCTGCTCCTCCATCCTCTGAAGCATATAGAGTGTTGAATTCCACCTCGTTACCACCTCTTTCTTCAGATGATGGCGGGGCAGGTTCAGGAGTGTTTGCTGGTGCTCCAGTCTTCGGCACACGGTGGCAGAATGCCGAAAGTGGCCCGCAATTCTTCGGGCCACCGACAGCATCTCTTGCACGACCCTGTCGTTTTTAAAAAAAATTCTGCACCACCAAATTCAATGTATGTGCAAAACATGGGACGTGCTGGAATTTGCCCACATGTAATGCACGCACAATATTGGTGGCGTTGTCCGATGTCACAAATCCCCAGGAGAGTCCAATTGGGGTAAGCCATTCTGCGATGATGTTCCTCAGTTTCCGTAAGAGGTAGTCAGCTGTGTGCCTCTTATGGAAAGCGGTGATACAAAGCGTAGCCTGCCTAGGAACGAGTTGGCGTTTGCGAGATACTGCTACTGGTGCCGCCGCTGCTGTTCTTGCTGTGGGAGGTAATACATCTACCCAGTGGGCTGTCACAGTCATATAGTCCTGAGTCTGCCCTGCTCCACTTGTCCACATGTCCGTGTTTAAGTGGACATTAGGTACAACTGCATTTTTTAGGACACTGGTGACTCTTTTTCTGATGTCTGTGTATATTCTCGGTATCGCCTGCCTAGAGAAATGGAACCTAGATGGTATTTGGTACCAGGGACACAGTACCTCAATCAATTCTCTAATTCCCTGTGAATTAATGGTGGATACCGGATACACGTTTAACACCACCGCAGCTGCCAAGACCTGAGTTATCCGCTTTGCAGCAGGATGACTGCTGTGATATTTCATCTTACTCGCAAAGGACTGTTGGACAGTCAATTGCTTACTGGAAGTAGTACAAGTGGTCTTCCGACTTCCCCTCTGGGATGACGATCGACTCCCAGCAGCAACAACAGCAGCGCCAGCAGCAGTAGGCGTTACACTCAAGGATGCATCGGAGGAATCCCAGGCAGGAGAGGACTCGTCAGACTTGACAGTGACATGGCCTGCAGGACTATTGGCATTCCTTTCTAAGGAGGAAATTGACACTGAGGGAGTTGGTGGTGTGGTTTGCAGGAGCTTGGTTACAAGAGGAAAGGATTTAGTTGTCAGTGGACTGCTTCCACCATCACCCAAAGTTTTTGAACTTGTCAATGACTTCTGATGAATGCGCTCCAGGTGACGTTTAAGGAAGGATGTTCCTAGGTGGTTAACATCCTTACCCCTACTTATTACAGCTTGACAAAGGCAACACACGGCTTGACACCTGTTGTCCGCATTTCTGTTAATATAATTCCACACCGAAGAGGTGATTTTTTTTGTAATTTGACCAGGCATGTCAATGACCATATTTGTCCCACGGACAACAGGTGACTCCCCGGGTGCCTGACTTAAACAAACCACCTCACCATGAGAATCCTCCTTGTCAATTTCCTCCTCAACGCCATTAACACCCATATCCTCATCCTGGTGTACTTCAACAGTGACATCTTCAATTTGACTATCAGGAACTGGACTGCGGGTGCTCCTTCCAGCACTTGCAGGGGGCGTGCAAATGGTGGAAGGCGCCACCTCTACCCATAAAGTGTTGGGAAGGTCAGGCATCGCAACTGACACAATTGGACTCTCCTTGAGAATTTGTGATTTAGAAGAACGTACAGTTCTTTGCTGTGCTTTTGCCAGCTTAAGTTTTTTCATTTTTCTAGTGGGAGGATGAGTGCTTCCATCCTCATGTGAAGCTGAACCACTAGCCATGAACATAGGCCAGGGCCTCAGCCGTTTCTTGCCACTCCGTGTCGTAAATGGCATATTGGCAAGTTTACGCTTCTCATCAGACGCTTTTCATTTTGATTTTTGGGTCATTTTACTGAACTTTTTTTGGGGGATTTTACATGCTATTATGACATTGGGCATCGGCCTTGGCAGACGACGTTGATGGCATTTCATCGTCTCGGCCATGACTAGTGGCAGCAGCTTCAGTACGAGGTGGAAGTGGATCTTGATCTTTCCCTATTTTACCCTCCACATTTTCGTTCTCCATTTTTTAATGTGTGGAATTATATGGCAGTAATATATCAATAGCAATGGCCTACTGTACCGTACTGCTATATATATATATATATATATATATATATATAGTGGGGGTCAGCAAAATTCTGCACTGTCCTCCTACTTTATACTGCACACAAATACAATGCAGCACAGATATGGATAGTATACTTGATGACACAGAGGTAGAGCAATGGACTACTGTACCGTACTGCTATATATATATATATATATATATATATATATAGACTGGTGTTCAGCAAAATTCTGCACTGTCCTCCTACTATATACTGCACACAACTACAATGCAGCACAGATATGGATAGTATACTTGACGACACAGAGGTAGAGCAATGGACTACTGTACCATACTGCTATATATATACTGGTGGTCAGCAAAATTTTGCACTGTCCTCTTACTATATACTGCGCACAACTACAATGCAGCACAGATATGGATAGTATACTTTACGACACAGAGGTAGAGCAATGGACTAATGTACCGTACTGCTATATATATATATATATATACTGGTGGTCAGCAAAATTCTGCACTGTCCTACTATATACTGTGCACAACTACAATGCAGCACAGATATGGATAGTATACTTGATGACACAGAGGTAGAGCAATGGACTACTGTACCGTACTGCTATATATATATATATATATATATATATATATATACTGGTGGTCAGCAAAATTCTGCACTGTCCTCCTACTGTATACTGTGCACAACTACAATGCAGCATAGATATGGATAGTATACTTGATGACACAGAGGTAGAGCAATGGACTAATGTACCGTACTGCTATATATATATATATATATATATACTGGTGGTCAGCAAAATTCTGCACTGTCCTCCTACTATATACTGCGCACAACTACAATGCAGCACAGATATGGATAGCATACTTGATGACACAGAGGTAGAGCAATGGACTATTGTACCGTACTGCTATAAATATATATTAATATATATATATACTGGAGGTCAGCAAAATTCTGCACTGTCCTCCTACTATATAATGCGCAAGACTACAATGCAGCACATATATGGATAGTATACTTGATGACACAGAGGTAAAGCAATGGACCACTGTACCTTACTGCTAGATATATATATATATATATATATATATATATATATACTGGTGGTCAGCAAAACTCTGCACTGTCCTCCTACTATATACTGCGCACAACTACAATGCAGCAAAGATATGGATAGTAAACTTGACGACACAGAGGTAGAGCAATGGACTACTGTACCGTACTGCTATATATATATATATATATATATATCTATATATATCTATATATATATATACTGGTGGTCAGCAAAATTCTGCACTGTCCTCCTACTATATACTGCGCACCACTACAGTGCAGCACAGATATGGATAGTATACTTGACGACACAGTGGTAGAGCAATGGACTACTGTACCGTACTGCTATATATATATATATATATATATATATATACACTGATGGTCAGCAAAATTCTTCACTGTCCTCCTACTATATACTGTGCACAACTATAGTGCAGCACAGATATGGATAGTATACTTGACGACACAGAGGTAGAGCAATGGACTACTGTACCATACTGCTATATATATACTGGTGGTCAGCAAAATTCTGCACTGTCCTCTTACTATATACTGCGCACAACTACAATGCAGCACAGATATGGATAGTATACTTGACGACACAGAGGTAGAGCAATGGACTACTGTACCGTACTGCTAGTTATACTGGTGGTCAGCAAAATTCTGCACTGTCCTCCAACTATATACTGTGCACAACTACAATGCAGCACAGATATGGATAGTATACTTGACGACACAGAGGTAGAGCAATGGACTACTGTACCATACTGCTATATATATACTAGTGGTCAGCAAAATTCTGCACTGTCCTCCTACTATATACTGCGCACAACTACAATGCAGCACAGATATGGATAGTATATTTGATGACACAGAGGTAGAGCAATGGACTACTGTACCGTACTGCTATATATATACTGGTGGTCAGCAAAATTCTGCACTGTCCTCCTACTATATACTGCGCAAAACTACAATGCAGCACAGATATAAATAGTATACTTGACGACACAGAGGTAGAGCAATGGACTACTGTACCGTACTGCTATATATATATATATATTAATATATATATATACTGGTGGTCAGCAAAATTCTGCACTGTCCTCCTACTATATACTGCGCACAACTACAATGCAGCACAGATATGGATAGTATACTTGATGACACAGAGGTAGAGCAATGGACTACTGTACCGTACTGCTATATATATACTGGTGGTCAGCAAAATTCTGCACTGTCCTCCTACTATATACTGCGCAAAACTACAATGCAGCACAGATATAAATAGTATACTTGACGACACAGAGGTAGAGCAATGGACTACTGTACCATACTGCTAGCTATATATATATATATATATATTAATATATATATATATACTGGTGGTCAGCAAAATTCTGCACTGTCCTCCTACTATATACTGCGCACAACTACAATGCAGCACAGATATGGATAGTATACTTGACGACACAGAGTTAGAGCAATGGACTACTGTACCGTACTGCTATATATATATATATATATATATATATACTGATGGTCAGCAAAATTCTGCACTGTCCTCCTACTATATACTGCGCACAACTACAATGCAGCACAGATATGGAGTGTTTCAGGCAGAGAACGTAGATATTTGCAGCACACTGAGCACAGATATTTGCAGCACACAGAGCACAGATATTTGCAGCACACTGAACACAGCCATGTGCTCTCGCTATCATCTCCAATGCACGAGTGAAAATGGCGGCGACTTGCGGCTCTTTATATGCAATACGAATCTCGCGAGAATAAGACAGCGGGATGATGACGTTTGGGTGCGTTCGTGTTAACGGAGCAAGGCGGGAAGATCCGAGGCTGGCTCGGACCCGTCTAAACCACGTGAAGTTCGGGGATCTCGAGGAACCAAACCCGCTCATCTCTAAGGGATGCGGTCAAGATGCCGCCGGCCGGAATCCCGGCGCTCGAAATACCGACGCCGGAATCCCGACCGCCACAATCCCGACATATTCTCCCTCCGTGGGTGTCCACGACACCCATAGAGGGAGAATATAATAGTGTGCCGAGCGTAGCGAGGCACCGTGCCCGCAGCATGGCGAGCGAAGCGAGCCCGCAAGGGGCTGCGTTCCGCTTGCCACCCCTGTCGGGATTGTGTGGTCGGTATTTCGTACTGATCCCATCTCTAATTATAGTACACATATACCGTTCAGTGGGATACATATGATATCCCGGCAGACGGGATGCTGACTGTCACTATACAGACAGCAGCATCCTATCTGCTGAAATCCCGTCAGCAAGGCAGTGAGTACCCTCACAGGCTCACTGTGCTAACCATGCAGTGGGTTAGCTTGCCACAGGTTCTAGTCCCACTTGGTTGGTGGCATGGACTCACCAACGGTGTGGGAATGCTTGACGGTGGTCGGGATTCCAGCTGTGGGTATTTCACCGGCTGTCTGGATTCCAGGATTGGTCTCCTGAATGCCGGGATCCCGACAGCTGGTATATTGACTGCATCCTCATTCAGTGGCCACAGCCAGAAGCATGGTGTCATTCAAAATATATTCTGATCGGCCTGCAATGCAGTGTGATCTGTGCAGTGATTCTCTGTGTGTAAGTATAAAGAAAGCGTTAAAACACAGAAAAAAAATTCTTGGGGTATCCTCCAAAAGCATAACCAGCACTGGGCTCTTTGATGTGGCCCTGGTCCAAAAATATGGGGGAAAAATTGCATAGGGGTCTCCCATATTTTAAGAACCAACATCCGGCTCCAATAGAAGCCACAGCCAGGGGACACACTTAAATGGTTTTCCCAAGGTTGATAGTGCTGAAAGTCAGATTTAAAATAATTTTGTCCTTTACAGTGGGACAACAGGTTCCAGAAAGCCTCCCCGCAAGCTGGCACTTGGAGAACCACAGATGCCAGCATGCATGGCATTGAGAGCATGCGGTACCTACTGTATAATCCCCCTGTAAAGAAAAAAATTGAAAAAACAGTACATACACCGTATGTTATATTGATTTATCACACATGCACACCCACACTCACTGTACTTACCTTGTCCTTGGCACCGGTCAGTCCCCTTGTCTATTAGGCACAATGGGGGTTGTGAAAATAAAAAAATGCATAACCCAATCCACCGGACACAACTGCGCTATATGATCCTCATTCAGTTTTAGTTGCAGATTTGCAGTTTTACCAAAATTGCCACTGGCTGCGATCACATACTGGAGTCCGCCCAGCATGCAAATACCCAGCAGCGATGCCATCGCAATGCAATTGCGACCCATGTTAAATAAGGCTCTATGTACATACTGTACTGTGTTCTGTCACTTCTATGTCTGTCAGCCAATCAGTGGCTGTTACCATGGGAACAGGCTGCACATTGGCTGTGAGTGGTTTGTCACTTAGCCAGTCAGCAGGCTGGATGTTTATAAAAGGGTTAAAAGACTCTCTCCAAATTCAGGAGTTAAAGTTCTGCGAGATTGGTCAAGTATGGATAATGGGGGTCATTCCGAGTTGTTCGCTCGTTGACGATTTTCGCTATACTGTGATTAGTCGCTTACTGCGCATGCGCAAGGTTCGTAGAGCGCATGCGCTTAGTTATTTTACACAAAAGTTAGGTATTTTACTCACGGCATAACAAAGCTTTTTCCTCGCTGTGCTGATCGTAGTGTGATTGACAGGAAGTGGGTGTTTCTGGGCGGAAACTGGCCGTTTTATGGGAGTGTGCGGAAAAACGCAGGTGTGCTAGTTGAAAACGCAGGAGTGTCTGGAGAAACGGGGGAGTGGTTGGGCGAACGCTGGGTGTGTTTGTGACGTCAAACCAGGAACAAAAAGGACTGAGCTGGTCGCAATGGCAGAGTAAGTCTGGAGCTACTCAGAAACTGCGGGGTAATCGTTACGAGAAAATTAGCGAAGCTTTCGTTAGCAATTCTGCTATGCTAAGATACACTCCCAGTAGGCGGTGGCTTAGCGTGTGCAATGCTGCTAAAAGTAGCTAACGAGCGAACAACTCGGAATGAGGGCCAATGTACGGATTTGCAAAGTTGCCAAGGCAAAATCAAAAAGGGGACAATGGAAAATAAAGATGAAACTACCAGATGAAGGAAGAATCAGGAAATTCTGCGTTTTATTATTGTTACTATTTATCATAGATTTGTAAGATTCTACAGTGTAAATCAGTGCCGGACAGTGAAGAAAACAGAATAAAGATAAAACAGGGACATGTAAGAAAAATCTGATGGTGTGTGGCAGGGAATTTCTTAAGTTAGATAGAAGAAAGTTTGTAGATATCATTGACACATGTTTTCAAAAAAACAAGAGACAAGGCGCAGCATAGACAAACTGTAGATCTAAGAGGGTAAAAGTGTGAATATTTTTAGATCCAATCTGATAGTTATGAAGTAGTGGTGTTATTAATGGCTTTGTAGGTATAAGCGAGTAATTTGATTAAGATTGTGGAAGTTACAGAGGACAGATGTATTACTTTCCAAAGTGGTGTAGCAAATATGAAGCAGTAAGAGAAGTTAAGAATGGAAAAGAGTTATGGTAGGATCTTGGTTAATAAAGGGTGAATCCTAGCAAAATTTCTAAGGTTGAGGAGTAAAGTAGATTTATAAAACTGTGGTGTTGCTGACATTGAAAGAGATTTGAATGGAGGTGGTCACTCTGTGTCATGAGCCGCCGTTGTAGTCTACACTGCAGGTTGTTGCTAAGCGACCGGGATGTCTAGGCAACTGGAGACGGCAGGCAGCCACACGGGGTTGTGGGGCTGTGTTGGTAGGATGTTCGGTGCTTTAGCAGCACAAGATTATTAATTAAAAGGGGCATGGCTGAGCTAGCCTTTGGATTGGCTTCTCTCCCCTTTATTTTGCAGGACCTGCTGGTTATATCTTATGACTGCAGCAAGAGCCTCTAGTCCTTTTTCCTGGTGCCTGTGTTCCCCTTCTAGTAGGTGGTCCTGTTGGTTCTGGTGAAGATATCCTGCAAGCTGGACCTGCTCCATCTCCAGCATATGCTGTTAGCTGGTCCTGCTCCATCTCCAGCATATCCTGCAAATTGGTACTGCTCCATCTCCAGCACATCCTGCAAGCTGGTCCTGCTCCATCTCCTGCATAGCCTGCAAGCTGGCACTGCTTCATCTCCAGCATATACTGCTAGCAGTGACGTGCGGTGAGGTTAATGACTGGGGAGGCACTATACATTGATAACGGGATCCCAGCGGTCGTCATGCATCAGCGACATCCCGATATTTAAAATACTGACACTGGCTGATTCTAAAGACTAACCCTGATCCCTGAACCCCCTAACCATCCCTCCCCCACAGAGCAACCCTAACCTTCCCTGCCCTGCAGTCTAACCATCAATCCCCCCCACCCCCTGCAGCCTAACCCTAACCATTGGTCTGCGGGGTAAACCTAACACCCCCCCCACCTTACCTCACCGGCAGCCCGTGATAGCATCATTTGGGATCCCAGCGCCGGGATAGTAATGAACGCTGGGATACCGGTGCCGGCATTCTGAGTAATGTCGGGATTCCGGCGTCGGTATTGTGACTGCCAGGATCCCAACCAGATCATATATATTAAAGAACAATTTTAGGTCTTAAATCTTTATGTTTTTAAATTGACCTTCAGAGCGATGTAAAACAACATCTTTAAAGTAGTGCCCGAGTGGAGCATAATCTATGCGGCACAGGGAGAAGGACAATACTGTATGGAGATGCTGTGTATGAGTAGCATCTCCCACTCACTCACAGGCACTGTAGGAAGACTTTACTGGCAAGAGCTCCTTGCAGGCTGCAGCGGTAGCTGCGATCGCGAACGCGATCGCGGTCGCGGTCATTCTTGAGACGGAGACACAGCTGTCTCCGTCTCTAAAAAGCAAATTCACTCCATCAGGTGTGTGTGTGGGGGGTGGGGGGGTTACCCCTCCTGCATGCGCTACTGGGGTACCTGCTGGTCACATTTTCCCCCCGACTTCTGCTGGCAGTGCTGGGGTACTCTCCTGTCCCTCGGCCACTGGAATTATGAGCTGTCAAAGCGGAGAGACTGAGCATCAAAGCGTAGAGAGAGCTCGGTGTCTGCGGCGGTCCAGGGTCTCGGGTCTGCGGCTGCGCTCCTCTCCTCCAGTATACGGCCAGGCTTCCTCCGGTAAGCGGGTCCCGGCATTGCAGTGGCGGGGCGCTTACTATAACAGCTGGTCCGGGCTGCAGAAAATGGCCAGCCTCGGCCATTACGCTCCTAACGCAGTGCTTCAGTCTCTCTCTTCCTGGATGGTCACATGACACATCCGAGGGGTCTCCAATCACCGCTCAAGCTACTCTGAGGCATGCCTCACTTGGCTCTATTTTAACGAGTGTGATTGGGCTTCTGTGTAACCCCGCCTCACTCTATAGGCAGCGCTGCAGTAGTCCCCATCTATGAGACGTGAGGCAGAGCTTTTGCTGCCTCACGTCTAGTTTCCCACTGCAGTTCCACATAGATCCTAAACTCTGAAGAGTATTAACTATACAAATGATTACTTTAATACAAAGAAGATGATTATTTGTTATAAATATCTTCTTTGTATTATTTTAATCATTTTATAGTAAAAACTCTGGAGAATGACAGGGAGTATGACAGGAGAGGCACTGCCTCCCCTGCCTCCCCTGACTGCACGTCCCTGACTGCTAGCCAGTCCTGCACCATCTCCAAAATATCCTGCAAGCTGGTCCTACTCCAATTACAGCATATCCTGTAAACTGGTCCTGCTCCATCTCCAGCATATCCTGCCTGTTTTAACTCGAGCATGTCCTGTAAACTGGTTTTGCTCGGTCTTCAGCCTAAGTCCTAGGTTACTGGCTCCATTTCTATTCCTGCAAGAACCCGGAACATTCAGCACAGTTCTAATCTCCTGTTTATATCCTTATAATTTCTGGTACATCTACAATTAGTATCCTCGTTATTACCTGATTAGTTAGCCTTACTGTGCCGACCGTAACAACGGGCAGTCACCTAAGTACTGGTAAGCGCACTTGCTTTATGGGAACAGCATGTGACTGTTAGTTGCTTGAAGACCTAGCTAGAGCAACTCATGTAAAAGCACTCAGGTATATCATAACACTCTGAGAGGAGAGAAGATGAAAGCTACAGTATTTTTTTAACATGTGTAGCATTAGTACATCCATGTGGAGATAGCACAGAGACATTTGGTAAACGCAAGAACGTACAGACCATTGAGTAAATGGAGTATTTGCATCGACAAGAAACCCTGGATGTGTTTTTTGTATGATGAAATAATGAAATAATCATAGATGAAGATTGTGTAAATATACTAATAATATTGCTAATGTTGTGTAGCAGCAAAGGCCAATTTGGTTGCTCAGAGGAGCTTAGAAAAGTGCTCTAAACCAAAAGTTATATTTTGTTAAAAAAAATAATAATTCCATACAGTGACAAAATGTCTCCTTGTTAGGAATTTAATAAAACATGAATGAGTATCAAGCATTATTTTGGGAATAAAAACATTCTTTGCAGATTGCTTTCCTAAGCCTTTGTATCCACAATTAACAGGACATAATCAATTATTTTAAAGCATCCTAATATAATTTACTGTCCACTAAACCATCAAGATAATCACATGCATTAATCTTTAATAGGTCAATTTACTTAACTTCCCAGAGAATTTTAATTAAAACCTTGTCTTGCGTGATGGTAACGTGCTCCTTATCTGCTAAGGGGTCAATAAGGTTACCACAAAATAGCTTCTACTTATGTCCTTTATAACCACACATACAGTAGATTGGATATAGGATCTCTTACTAGATTGTGTGGAGGTAACTTAATCATACCTAGCTCTGCATTTTAAAAAATACAACAGATTTCAAAGTGATCCATTCTACCATTTGATACATTATAAATGTAAAAAAAATGTGTTTACAGAAAATATTTATCAAGTCTGATGAAGTGACCGTGGTGTCCTGAAGTAACTCAGCATTTTATAGTGTATACCAAAGACGTTATTACTAGTGATGTGCACCGGACATTTTTCGGGTTTTGTGTTTTGGTTTTGGATTCGGTTCCGCGGCCGTGTTTTGGATTCGGACGCGTTTTGGCAAAACCTCCCTGAAATTTTTTTGTCAGATTCGGGTGTGTTTTGGATTCGGGTGTTTTTTTACAAAAAACCCTCAAAAACAGCTTAAATCATAGAATTTGGTGGTCAATTTGATCCATTAGTATTATTAACCTCAATAACCATAATTTCCACTCATTTTCAGTCTATTCTGAACACCTCACACCTCACAATATTATTTTTAGTTCTAAAATTTGCACAAAGGTCGCTGGATGACTAACCTAAGCGACCCAAGTGGCCGACACAAACACCTGGCCCATCTAGGAGTGGCACTGCAGTGTCAGACAGGATGGCAGATTTCAAAAATAGTCCCCAAACAGCACATGATGCAAAGAAAAAAAGAGGTGCAATGAGGTAGCTGTGTGACTAAGCTAAGCGACCCAAGTGGCCGACAGAAAAACCTGGCCCATCTAGGAGTGGCACTGCAGTGTCAGACAGGATGGCAGATTTCAAAAATAGTCCCCAAACAGCACATGATGCAAAGAAAAAAAGAGGTGCAATGAGGTAGCTGTGTGACTAAGCTAAGCGACCCAAGTGGCTGACACAAACACCTGGCCCATCTAGGAGTGGTACTGCAGTGTCAGACAGGATGGCAGATTTAAAAAATAGTCCCCGAACAGCACATGATGCAAAGAAAAAAAGAGGTGCAATGAGGTAGCTGTGTGACTAAGCTAAGCGACCCAAGTGGCCGACACAAACACCTGGCCCATCTAGGAGTGGTACTGCAGTGTCAGACAGGATGGCAGATTTAAAAAATAGTCCCCAAACAGCACATGATGCAAAGAAAAAAAGAGGTGCAATGAGGTAGCTGTGTGACTAAGCTAAGCGACCCAAGTGGCCGACACAAACACCTGGCCCATCTAGGAGTGGTACTGCAGTGTCAGACAGGATGGCAGATTTAAAAAATAGTCCCCAAACAGCACATGATGCAAAGAAAAAAAGAGGTGCAATGAGGTAGCTGTGTGAATAAGCTAAGCGACCCAAGTGGCCGACACAAACACCTGGCCCATCTAGGAGTGGCACTGCAGTGTCAGACAGGATGGCAGATTTAAAAAATAGTCCCCAAACAGCACATGATGCAAAGAAAAAAAGAGGTGCACCAAGGTTGCTGGATGGCTAAGCTAAGCGACCCAAGTGGCCGACACAAACACCTGGCCCATATAGGAGTGGCACTGCAGTGTCAGACAGGATGGTAGATTTCAAAAATAGTCCCCAAACAGCACATGATGCAAAGAAAAAAAGAGGTGCAATGAGGTAGCTGTGTGACTAAGCTAAGCGACCCAAGTGGCCGACACAAACACCTGGCCTATCTAGGAGTGGTACTGCAGTGTCAGACAGGATGGCAGATTTAAAAAATAGTCCCCAAACAGCACATGATGCAAAGAAAAAAAGAGGTGCAATGAGGTAGCTGTGTGACTAAGCTAAGCGACCCAAGTGGCCGACACAAACACCTTGCCCATCTAGGAGTGGCACTGCAGTGTCAGACAGGATGGCACTTCAAAAAATAGTCCCCAAACAGCACATGATGCAAAGAAAAAAAGAGGTGCACCAAGGTCGCTGGATGGCTAAGCTAAGCGACCCAAGTGGCTGACACAAACACCTGGCCCATCTAGGAGTGGCACTGCAGTGTCAGACAGGATGGCCAATTTAAAAAATAGTCCCCAAACAGCACATGATGCAAAGAAAAAAAGAGGTGCAATGAGGTCGCTGGATGACTAAGCTAAGCGACCCAAGTGGCCGACACAAACACCTGGCCCATCTAAGAGTAGCACTGCAGTGTCAGACAGGATGGCAGATTCAAAAAATAGTCCCCAAACAGCACATGATGCAAAGAAAAAAAGAGGTGCACCAAGGTTGCTGGATGGCTAAGCTAAGCGACCCAAGTGGCCGACACAAACACCTGGCCCATCTAGGAGTGGCACTGGAGTGTCAGACAGGATGGCAAATTTTAAAAATAGTCCCCAAACAGCACATGATGCAAAGGAAAAAAGTGGTGCAATGAGGTAGCTGTGTGACTATGCTAAGCGACCCAAGTGGCCGACACAAACACCTGGCCCATCTAGGAGTGGCACTGCAGTGTCAGACAGGATGGTAGATTCAAAAAATAGTCCCCAAACAGCACATGATGCAAAGAAAAAAAGAGGTGCACCAAGGTCGCTGGATGGCTAAGCTAAGCAACCCAAGTTGCCGACACAAACACCTGGCCCTTCTAGGAGTGGAACTGCAGTGTCAGACAGGATGGCAGATTTAAAAAATAGTCCCCAAACAGCACATGATGCAAAGAAAAAAAGAGGGGCAATGAGGTAGCTGTGTGACTAAGCCATGCGACCCAAGTGGCCGAAACAAATACCTGGCCAATCTAGGAGTGGCACTGCAGTGTCAGACAGAATGGCACTTCAAAAAATAGTCCCCAAACAGCACATGATGCAAAGATAAATGAAAGAAAAAAGAAGTGCAAGATGGAATTGTCCTTGGGCCCTCCCACCCACCCTTATGTTGTATATACAGGACATGCACACTTTAACAAACCCATCATTTCAGCGACAGGGTCTGCCACATGACTGCGACTGAAATGACTGGTTGGTTTGGGCCCCCACCAAAAAAGAAGCAATCAATCTCTCCTTGCACAAACTGGCTCTACAGAGGCAAGATGTCCACCTCCTCCTCATCCTCCGATTCCTCGCCCCTTTCACTGTGTACATCCCCCTCCTCACAGATGATTAATTCGTCCCCACTGGAATCCACCATCTCAGGTCCCTGTGTACTTTCTGGAGGCAATTGCTGGTGAATGTCTCCATGGAGGAATTGATTATAATTAATTTTGATGAACATCATCTTCTCCACATTTTCTAGAAGTAACCTCATACGCCGATTGCTGACAAGGTGAGCGGCTGCACTAAACACTCTTTCAGAGTACACACTGGGGGGGGGGGGGGGGGGGGCAACTTAGGTAAAATAAAGCCAGTTTGTGCAAGGGCCTCCAAATTGCCTCTTTTTCCTGCCAGTATACGTACGGACTGTCTGACATGCCTACTTTGGATGCGGTCACTCATATAATCCTCCACCATTCTTTCAATGGTGAGAGAATCATATGCAGTGACAGTAGACGACATGTCAGTAATCGTTGGCAGGTCCTTCAGTCCAGACCAGATGTCAACACTCGCTCCAGACTGCCCTGCATCACCGCCAGCGGGTGGGCTCGGAATTCTTAGCCTTTTCCTCGCAGCCCCAGTTGTGGGAGAATGTGAAGGAAGAGCTGTTGACGGGTCACGTTCCGCTTGACTTGACAATTTTCTCACCAGCAGGTCTTTGAACCTCTGCAGACTTGTGTCTGCCGGAAAGAGAGATACAACGTAAGCTTTAAACCTAGGATCGAGCATGGTGGCCAAAATGTAGTGCTCTGATTTCAACAGATTGACCACCCGTGAATCCTGGTTAAGCGAATTAAGGGCTCCATCCACAAGTCCCACATGCCTAGCAGAATCGCTCCGTTTTAGCTCCTCCTTCAATCTCTCCAGCTTCTTCTGCAAAAAGCCTGATGAGGGGAATGACCTGACTCAGGCTGGCAGTGTCTGAACTGACTTCACGTGTGGCAAGTTCAAAGGGTTGCAGAACCTTGCACAACGTTGAATTCATTCTCAACTGCGCTAGAGTCAGGT
Source organism: Pseudophryne corroboree (assembly GCF_028390025.1). NCBI lineage: Eukaryota > Metazoa > Chordata > Amphibia > Anura > Myobatrachidae > Pseudophryne > Pseudophryne corroboree. The sequence continues at coordinate 287,202,351 of NC_086449.1, forward strand.
GCATTCCCCCTCCTTTGTCTATATCGTAGGTAGCTGTATAGGCTTGAATGGCCTTTTGCTGCTCCTCCATCCTCTGAAGCATATAGAGGGTTGAATTCCACCTCGTTACCACCTCTTGCTTCAGATGATGGCAGGGCAGGTTCAGGAGTGTTTGCTGGTGCGCCAGTCTTCGGCACGCGGTGGCTGAATGCCGAAAGTGGCCCGCAATTCTTCGGGCCACTGACAGCATCTCTTGCACGCCCCTTTCGTTTTTTAAATAATTCTGCACCACCAAATTCAATGTATGTGCAAAACATGGGACGTGCTGGAATTTGCCCACATGTAATGCACGCACAATATTGGTGGCATTGTCCGATGTCACAAATCCCCAGGAGAGTCTAATTGGGGTAAGCCATTCTGCGATGATGTTCCTCAGTTTCCGTAAGAGGTTGTCAGCTGTGTGCCTCTTATGGAAAGCGGTGATACAAAGCGTAGCCTGCCTAGGAACGAGTTGGTGTTTGCGAGATGCTGCTACTGGTGCCGCCGCTGCTGTTCTTGCTGCGGGAGGCAATACATCTACCCAGTGGGCTGTCACAGTCATATAGTCCTTAGTCTGCCCTGCTCCATTTGTACACATGTCCGTGGTTAAGTGGACATTGGGTACAACTGCATTTTTTAGGACACTGGTGACTCTTTTTCTGAGGTCTGTGTACATTCTCGGTATCGCCTGCCTAGAGAAATGGAACCTAGATGGTATTTGGTACCGGGGACACAGTACTTCAAGCAATTCTCTAGTTTCCTGTGAATTAACGGTGGATACCGGAAACACGTTTAACACCGCCCAGGCTGCCAAGGCCTGAGTTATCCGCTTTGCAGCAGGATGACTGCTGTGATATTTCATCTTCCTTGCAAAGGATTGTTGGACAGTCAATTGCTTACTGGAAGTAGTACAAGTGGTCTTCCGACTTCCCCTCTGTGATGACGATTGACTCCCAGCAGCAACAACAACAGCCCCAGCAGCAGTAGGCGTTATACTCAAGGATGCATTGGAGGAATCCCAGGCAGGAGAGGACTTGTCAGACTTGACAGTGACGTGGCATCACAGGGGTTTCACAACTGCAAAAAAAAATAAAGAATAATGTAGGCGCTCCAAAAAGATATATTTGCAACAGCTGCTGGTTTTGTAAATACAAATTTTAATTATAATATTCCCAGGTAATTGCTGTACAACCTAGATCCTATATATATATCACAGTATAAAGACAAATAGACAAATTAATAAAACATTTAAAAAACAATTGTCCAAGAACTCAGAGCTTGCTGGCAGTCATGAAAATAGCCTATTGGATAACGTGGTTAGTATGCATAAGCCGGCTGTTAATGATCATTAGTGATTTAGGCACATTGAGCTCAATAGCGAATTAATAGAAGCAGTTCATTGCTTAATATAGCCTGTTATACTTCACCAAGTCCGTGCTGATCATGTGTAGATCCAGTGACGTATAGCATGGAGTAATTGCAAACGGATACTGTCCACGTCTGTATTACATCCGTGAGTGGATCTCACTTACTCCACTGGCTGGTTTGAAAACAGGCCGCTCGACGACAGTACCCCAAGGATTGGGGGCTTCTGCCTCATTGGTGGTGGCCTGCGCCGACTGTGCCGCTTGTTTGCCAGGGAGAGCGGGAGGGGCAGCAAGCCCAGAGCTGCAGGAAACGCTGTGTTTGGCCGTGGTCAGCGGCTTCCGGGTATATACTGGTGGTCAGCACAATTATGCACTGTCCTCCTACAATATACACTGCGCACAACTTAAATGCACCACAGGTATGGATGGATAGTATACTTGATGACACAGAGGTAGGTAGAGCAGTGGACTACTGTACCGTACTGCTATATATTATATACTGGTGGTCAGCACAATTATGCACTGTCCTCCTACTATATATATTGCGCACAACTTAAATGCACCACAGGTATGGATGGATAGTATACTTGACGACACAGAGGTAGGTAGAGCAGTGGACTACTGTACCGTACTGCTATATATTATATACTGCTGGTCAGCACAATTATGCACTGTCCTCCTACTATATATACTGCGCACAACTTAAATGCACCACAGGTATGGATGGATAGTATACTTGACGACACAGAGGTAGGTAGAGCAGTGGACTACTGTACCGTACTGCTATATATTATATACTGGTGGTCAGCAAAATTATGCACTGTCCTCCTACTATATATACTGCGCACAACTTAAATGCACCACAGGTATGGATGGATAGTATACTTGATGACACAGAGGTAGGTAGAGCAGTGGACTACTGTACCATACAGCTATATATTATATACTGGTGGTCAGCACAATTATGCACTGTCCTCCTATTATATATACTGCGCACAACTTAAATGCACCACAGGTATGGATGGATAGTATACTTGATGACACAGAGGTAGGTAGAGCAGTGGAGTACTGTACCGTACTGTTATATATTATATACTGGTGGTCAGCACAATTATGCACTGTCCTCCTACTATATATACTGTGCACAACTTAAATGTACCACAGGTATGGATGGATAGTATACTTGACGACACAGAGGTAGACAGAGTAGTGGACTACTGTACCGTACTGCTATATATTATATACTGGTGGTCAGCAAAATTATGCACTGTCCTCCTACTATATATACTGAGCACAACTTAAATGCACCACAGGTATGGATGGATAGTATACTTGACGACACAGAGGTAGGTAGAGCAGTGGCCTACTGTACCGTACTGCTATATATTATATACTGGTGGTCAGCAAAATTATGCACTGTCCTCCTACTATATATACTGCGCACAACTAAAATGCACCACAGGTATGGATGGATAGTATACTTGACGACACAGAGGTAGGTAGAGCAGTGGACTACTGTACCGTACTGATATAATACTGGTGGTCACTGGTCAGCAAAATTCTGCACTGTCCTCCTACTATATACTACAATGCAGCACAGATATGGAGCGTTTTTCAGGCAGAGAACGTAGATATTTTCAGCACACTGAGCACAGATATTTGCAAGCACACTGAGCACAGATATTTGCAGCACACTGAGCACAGATATTTGCAGCACACTGAACTCAACTGAGAGAACGCTGCACGTCCTCTCCCTATCATCTCCAATGCACGAGTGAAAATGGCGGTGACGCGCGGCTCCTTATATAGAATACGAATCTCGCGAGAATACGACAGCGGGATGATGACGTTCGGGCGCGCTTGGGTTAACCGAGCAAGGCGGGAGGATCCAAGTCTGCCTCGGAACTGTGTAAAATGGGTGAAGTTAGGCGGGTTTCGGATTCCGAGGAACCGAACCCGCTCATCACTAGTTATTACTAATCTATGTAATTTTATGTATCTACTGCATTAATTTGTTCAGTTTATAAACAAGTATTTATAAGACAGTCAATTTAGTGTCTCAATTAAAATCATACTTACCGACTTTTGGGCTGCTCTCTCCGGGAGAGAGCAGCCGGTCGGCTCAGCAGGGCAGGCGGGCAGTGTGGTGACGTGCTGAGAGGGCCGGGCCAGAGGCGGAACGGGGGCGTGGCTGCTGGATGCGTCATGTAAGCCACGCCCCCGCTATTACTGGCATTATACAGCAGGGGGCGTGGCTATGATGACGCGATTCAACAAGAATCGCGTCGCCTGCCCGGACCGCCCACTTCACACGAATTTCGGGAGCCTCCCGCCCATTCCGGGAGGGTAGTCAAGTATGATTAAAATATGTTATCTATTAGAATATGAACCACGCCTACTGGGATATTGTAGTGAAAAACTGGTCCTGTCCAGGTTGTAGTGCATAACTTTCTTTCAAATGTACCACAAAATATGAAATGTGCATTGCGCTTTTATTATGAACAATGCATTTAAGCCTTGCTAAACAGGCAGAAAACTCTGGCAGCCCTAAAGCAGGAGCAAAGGTAAAAATGACGGGACTTGGGCGGTGATTCAGATCTGATCGCTAGGGTGTTTTTTTTGCATCCCTGCAATCAGGTAGTCGCCACCTACAGGGGGAGGGTATTACCTTTGTGCAGGTGTGCATTCGCTTTTGTTGGAGACCTGCACAAACATCAGTTTGTGCAGTCTCTGCACTGGTCAGGACTTAGTCGCTGCGTTGATCAGGGCCGGAGCTGACTTCAGACACCCTCCCTCAAAATGCCGGGTCCCTGCGTTTTCCTGGGCACTCCTACAAAATGGTCAGTTGCCACCCACAAACAGCCTCTTCCTGTCAATCAACTTGCAATCGCCCGTGCGATCGCTTTTTTCGCACCATCCCGTCGCTATGCACCGATGCCCAGTGCAGTCATCCGATGTGCCGGCGCATTGCGGTGCATACACATGCGCAGTTCTGGCACCCTTGGTATAAAGACTTCCCCCAATGATTAGTTAGTCATCTAGACATTTTTAATCAGCTTCATTTGCCCATAAATTACATGTCCTGTTTATGGCAATATTCTGCCAAGTGCAGAATAATGGTTTATGAGATATGTGACAGGTATATGGGTGTGCTGCATGGATGTGACCGGTATTTTTAACATTGCAGGTGAAAATCACAGATGCAGTAATGTCAGTGAAAAACGTAGACATTAAACTCATTAGACCAAGTGGCCGACACAAACACCATGCCCATCTAGGAGTGGTACTGCAGTGTCAGACAGGATGGCAGATTTAAAAAATAGTCCCCAAACAGCACATGATGCAAAGAAAAAAAGAGGTGCAATGAGGTAGCTGTGTGACTAAGCTAAGCAACCCAAGTGGCCGACACAAACACCTGGCCCATCTAGGAGTGGCACTGCAGTGTCAGACAGGATGGCACTTCAAAAAATAGTCCCCAAACAGCACATGATTCAAAGAAAAAAAGAGGTGCACCAAAGTCGCTGGATGGCTAAGCTAAGCGACCCAAGTGGCTGACACAAACACCTGGCCCATCTAGGAGTGGCACTGCAGTGTCAGACAGGATGGCCAATTTAAAAAATAGTCCCCAAACAGCACTTGATGCAAAGAAAAAAAGAGGTGCAATGAGGACGCTGGATGACTAAGCTAAGCGACCCAAGTGGCCGACACAAACACCTGGCCCATCTAAGAGTAGCACTGCAGTGTCAGACAGGATGGCAGATTCAAAAAATAGTCCCCAAACAGCACATGATGCAAAGAAAAAAAGAGGCGCACCAAGGTTGCTGGATGGCTAAGCTAAGCGACCCAAGTGGCCGACACAAACACCTGGCCCATCTAGGAGTGGCACTGGAGTGTCAGACAGGATGGCAAATTTTAAAAATAGTCCCCAAACAGCACATGATGCAAAGAAAAAAAGTGGTGCAATGAGGTAGTTGTGTGACTATGCTAAGCGACCCAAGTGGCCGACACAAACACCTGGCCCATCTAGGAGTGGCACTGCAGTGTCAGACAGGATGGTAGATTCAAAAAATAGTCCCCAAACAGCACATGATGCAAAAATAAAAGAGGTGCACCAAGGTCGCTGGATGGCTAAGCTAAGCAACCCAAGTTGCCGACACAAACACCTGGCCCTTCTAGGAGTGGAACTGCAGTGTCAGACAGGATGGCAGATTTAAAAAATAGTCCCCAAACAGCACATGATGCAAAGAAAAAAAGAGGTGCAATGAGGTAGCTGTGTGACTAAGCCATGCGACCCAAGTGGCCGAAACAAATACCTGGCCAATCTAGGAGTGGCACTGCAGTGTCAGACAGAATGGCACTTCAAAAAATAGTCCCCAAATAGCACATGATGCAAAGATAAATGAAAGAAAAAAGAGGTGCAAGATGGAATTGTCCTTGGGCCCTCCCACCCACCCTTATGTTGTATATACAGGACATGCACACTTTAACAAACCCATCATTTCAGCGACAGGGTCTGCCACATGACTTCGACTGAAATGACTGGTTGGTTTGGGCCCCCACCAAAAAAGAAGCAATCAATCTCTCTTTGCACAAACTGGCTCTACAGAGGCAAGATGTCCACCTCCTCCTCATCCTCCGATTCCTCGCCCCTTTCACTGTGTACATCCCCCTCCTCACAGATGATTAATCCGTCCCCACTGGAATCCACCATCTCAGGTCCCTGTGTACTTTCTGGAGGCAATTGCTGGTGAATGTCTCCATGGAGGAATTGATTATAATTCATTTTGATGAACATCATCTTCTCCACATTTTCTGGAAGTAAGCTCATACGCCGATTGCTGACAAGGTGAGCGGCTGCACTAAACACTCTTTCAGAGAACACACTGGGGGGGGGGGGGGCAACTTAGGTAAAATAAAGCCAGTTTGTGCAAGGGCCTCCAAATTGCCTCTTTTTCCTGCCAGTATATGTACGGGCTGTCTGACATGCCTACTTTGGATGCGGTCACTCATATAATCCTCCACCATTCTTTCAATGGTGACAGAATCATATGCAGTGACAGTAGACGACATGTCAGTAATCGTTGGCAGGTCCTTCAGTCCAGACCAGATGTCAACACTCGCTCCAGACTGCCCTGCATCACCGCCAGCGGGTGGGCTCGGAATTCTTAGCCTTTTCCTCGCAGCCCCAGTTGCGGGAGAATGTGAAGGAAGAGCTGTTGACGGGTCACGTTCCGCTTAACTTGACAATTTTCTCACCAGCAGGTCTTTGAACCTCTGCAGACTTGTGTCTGCCGGAAAGAGAGATACAACGTAAGCTTTAAACCTAGGATCGAGCACGGTGGCCAAAATGTAGTGCTCTGATTTCAACAGATTGACCTCCCGTGAATCCTGGTTAAGCGAATTAAGGGCTCCATCCACAAGTCCCACATGCCTAGCAGAATCGCTCCGTTTTAGCTCCTCCTTCAATCTCTCCAGCTTCTTCTGCAAAAAGCCTGATGAGGGGAATGACCAGACTCAGGCTGGCAGTGTCTGAACTGACTTCACGTGTGGCAAGTTCAAAGGGTTGCAGAACCTTGCACAACGTTGAAATCATTCTCCACTGCGCTAGAGTCAGGTGCATTCCCCCTCCTTTGTCTATATCGTAGGTAGCTGTATAGGCTTGAATGGCCTTTTGCTGCTCCTCCATCCTCTGAAGCATATAGAGGGTTGAATTCCATCTCGTTACCCCCTCTTGCTTCAGATGATGGCAGGGCAGGTTCAGGAGTGTTTGCTGGTGCGCCAGTCTTCGGCACGCGGTGGCTGAATGCCGAAAGTGGCCCGCAATTCTTCAGGCCACCGACAGCATCTCTTGCACGCCCCTTTCGTTTTTTAAATAATTCTGCACCACCAAATTCAATGTATGTGCAAAACATGGGACGTGCTGGAATTTGCCCACATGTAATGCACGCACAATATTGGTGGCGTTGTCCGATGTCACAAATCCCCAGGAGAGTCTAATTGGGGTAAGCCATTCTGCGATGATGTTCCTCAGTTTCCGTAAGAGGTTGTCAGCTGTGTGCCTCTTATGGAAAGCGGTGATACAAAGCGTAGCCTGCCTAGGAACGAGTTGGTGTTTGCGAGATGCTGCTACTGGTGCCGCCGCTGCTGTTCTTGCTGCTGGAGGCAATACATCTACCCAGTGGGCTGTCACAGTCATATAGTCCTTAGTCTGCCCTGCTCCATTTGTACACATGTCCGTGGTTAAGTGGACATTGGGTACAACTGCATTTTTTAGGACACTGGTGACTCTTTTTCTGAGGTCTGTGTACATTCTCGGTATCGCCTGCCTAGAGAAATGGAACCTAGATGGTATTTGGTACCGGGGACACAGTACTTCAAGCACTTCTCTAGTTTCCTGTGAATTAACGGTGGATACCGGAAACACGTTTAACACCGCCCAGGCTGCCAAGGCCTGAGTTATCCGCTTTGCAGCAGGATGACTGCTGTGATATTTCATCTTCCTTGCAAAGGATTGTTGGACAGTCAATTGCTTACTGGAAGTAGTACAAGTGGTCTTCCGACTTCCCCTCTGTGATGACGATTGACTCCCAGCAGCAACAACAACAGCCCCAGCAGCAGTAGGCGTTATACTCAAGGATGCATTGGAGGAATCCCAGGCAGGAGAGGACTTGTCAGACTTGACAGTGACGTGGCATCACAGGGGTTTCACAACTGCAAAAAAAAATAAAGAATAATGTAGGCGCTCCAAAAAGATATATTTGCAACAGCTGCTGGTTTTGTAAATACAAATTTTAATTATAATATTCCCAGGTAATTGCTGTACAACCTAGATCCTATATATATCACAGTATAAAGACAAATAGACAAATTAATAAAACATTTAAAAAACAATTGTCCAAGAACTCAGAGCTTGCTGGCAGTCATGAAAATAGCCTATTGGATAACGTGGTTAGTATGCATAAGCCGGCTGTTAATGATCATTAGTGATTTAGGCACATTGAGCTCAATAGCGAATTAATAGAAGCAGTTCATTGCTTAATATAGCCTGTTATACTTCACCAAGTCCGGGCTGATCATGCGTAGGTCCAGTGACGTATAGCATGTAGTAATTGCAAACGGATACTGTCCACGTCTGTATTACATCCGTGAGTGGATCTCACTTACTCCACTGGCTGGTTTGAAAACAGGCTGCTCGACGACAGTACCCAAGGATTGGGGGCTTCTGCCTCGTAGGTGGTGGCCTGCGCCGACTGTGCCGCTTGTTTGCCAGGGAGAGCGGGAGGGGCAGCAAGCCCAGAGCTGCAGGAAACACTGTGTTTGGCCGTGGTCAGCGGCTTCCGGGTATATACTGCTGGTCAGCACAATTATGCACTGTCCTCCTACTATATATACTGCGCACAACTTAAATGCACCACAGGTATGGATGGATAGTATACTTGACGACACAGAGGTAGGTAGAGCAGTGGACTACTGTACCGTACTGCTATATATTATATACTGGTGGTCAGCAAAATTATGCACTGTCCTCCTACTATATATACTGCGCACAACTTAAATGCACCACAGGTATGGATGGATAGTATACTTGATGACACAGAGGTAGGTAGAGCAGTGGACTACTGTACCGTACAGCTATATATTATATACTGGTGGTCAGCACAATTATGCACTGTCCTCCTACTATATATACTGTGCACAACTTAAATGCACCACAGGTATGAATGGATAGTATACTTGATGACACAGAGGTAGGTAGAGCAGTGGAGTACTGTATCGTACTGCTATATATTATATACTGGTGGTCAGCACAATTATGCACTGTCCTCCTACTATATATACTGTGCACAACTTAAATGCAACACAGGTATGGATTGATTTCAGGCCTCCAGCTGTTATTTTCTGTATTTTCGCACCCAGGCAGTCCAGAACTATTATTCAGTATTTACACTGTAAATAAATTTTGTTCTGTGTTCCCTTTTTCCCTAAACCCCCACCCCACTTTGATATTTTTGACAATATATTCTACTACCATTTTTACCGATTGTTGTTAATAAAAATTTTCATATAATTTCTACCATTTGTTTCTTCCGAGACTTCTATACACATACATATAAGAGTGCACCCACAAAAGAGTCTTCTTTTCTCTTTTCTCTGTTGCATGGATGGATAGTATACTTGACGACACAGAGGTAGACAGAGTAGTGGACTACTGTACCGTACTGCTATATATTATATACTGGTGATCAGCAAAATTATGCACTGTCCTCCTACTATATATACTGAGCACAACTTAAATGCACCACAGGTATGGATGGATAGTATACTTGACGACACAGAGGTAGGTAGAGCAGTGGCCTACTGTACCGCACTGCTATATATTATATACTGGTGGTCAGCAAAATTATGCACTGTCCTCCTACTATATATACTGCGCACAACTAAAATGCACCACAGGTATGGATGGATAGTATACTTGACGACACAGAGGTAGGTAGAGCAGTGGACTACTGTACCGTACTGATATAATACTGGTGGTCACTGGTCAGCAAAATTCTGCACTGTCCTCCTACTATATACTACAATGCAGCACAGATATGGAGCGTTTTTCAGGCAGAGAACGTAGATATTTTCAGCACACTGAGCACAGATATTTGCAAGCACACTGAGCACAGATATTTGCAGCACACTGAGCACAGATATTTGCAGCACACTGAACTCAACTGAGAGAACGCTGCACGTCCTCTCCCTATCATCTCCAATGCACGAGTGAAAATGGCGGTGACACGCGGCTCCTTATATAGAATACGAATCTCGCGAGAATACGACAGCGGGATGATGACGTTCGGGCGCGCTTGGGTTAACCGAGCAAGGCGGGAGGATCCAAGTCTGCCTCGGAACTGTGTAAAATGGGTGAAGTTAGGCCGGTTTCGGATTCCGAGGAACCGAACCCGCTCATCACTAGTTATTACTAATCTATGTAATTTTATGTATCTACTGCATTAATTTGTTCAGTTTATAAACAAGTATTTATAAGACAGTCAATTTAGTGTCTCAATTAAAATCATACTTACCGACTTTTGGGCTGCTCTCTCCGGGAGAGAGCAGCCGGTCGGCTCAGCAGGGCAGGCGGGCAGTGTGGTGACGTGCTGAGAGGGCCGGGCCAGAGGCGGAACGGGGGCGTGGCTGCTGGATGCGTCATGTAAGCCACGCCCCCGCTATTACTGGCATTATACAGCAGGGGGCGTGGCTATGATGACGCGATTCAACAAGAATCGCGTCGCCTGCCCGGACCGCCCACTTCACACGAATTTCGGGAGCCTCCCGCCCATTCCGGGAGGGTAGTCAAGTATGATTAAAATATGTTATCTATTAGAATATGAACCACGCCTACTGGGATATTGTAGTGAAAAACTGGTCCAGCCCTAAAGCAGGAGCAAAGGTAAAAATGACGGGACTTGGGCGGTGATTCAGATCTGATCGCTAGGGTGTTTTTTTTGCATCCCTGCAATCAGGTAGTCGCCACCTACAGGGGGAGGGTATTACTTTTGTGCAGGTATGCATTCGCTTTTGTTGGAGACCTGCACAAACATCAGTTTGTGCAGTCTCTGCACTGGTCAGGACTTAGTCGCTGCGTTGATCAGGGCCGGAGCTGACTTCAGACACCCTCCCTCAAAATGCCGGGTCCCTGCGTTTTCCTGGGCACTCCTACAAAATGGTCAGTTGCCACCCACAAACAGCCTCTTCCTGTCAATCAACTTGCAATCGCCCGTGCGATCGCTTTTTTCGCACCATCCCGTCGCTATGCACCGATGCCCAGTGCAGTCATCCGATGTGCCGGCGCATTGCGGTGCATACGCATGCGCAGTTCTGGCACCCTTGGTATAAAGACTTCCCCCAATGATTAGTTAGTCATCTAGACATTTTTAATCAGCTTCATTTGCCCATAAATTACATGTCCTGTTTATGGCAATATTCTGCCAAGTGCAGAATAATGGTTTATGAGATATGTGACAGGTATATGGGTGTGCTGCATGGATGTGACCGGTATTTTTAACATTGCAGGTGAAAATCACAGATGCAGTAATGTCAGTGAAAAACGTAGACATTAAACTCATTAGACCAATGTTCAAAGAAAATACCATGGTGTAACCAGTGCCGTAACTAGATATTTTAGTGCCCTGTGCCAGAAAAATAATTGGTGCCCCCTCTTTAACCATATTCAAAATAAAGACAGTGCACGCCAAAGACATGCATAAAAAATATAGGGATGAGGATTTATGGGAAAGAGGCGTGTCCACAGAATAGTACCAATTTGCATTACATGGCACAATAGCGTCCGTTATTCACATTACACTACACTACACAGTAGTAACCCCTTCTACACATTACACAACACAGTAGTACCCCTTATGCATGTTATGCCATGGTAGAGCCCCTCAGACACATTATGACATGGTAGGGCCATCATTAGAGGCACTTATACACATTACACCACAGTAGAGCCCCTGATACACATTATGTCAGGTAAAGCCCCTGAGACACATTATGCGAGGTAGAGCCCACATTATGCCAGGTAGAGCCCCTGTGACACATTATGCCAGGTAGAGCCTACATTATACCAGGTAGAGCCCCTGGGACACTTTATGGCAGGTAGAGCCCACATTATACCAGGTAAAGCCCCTGAGACACATTATGCCAGATAGAGACCACATTATGCCAGGTAGACTTCCTGAGACACATTATGCCAGGTAGAGCCTCTAATACACTTTATGCCAGGTAGAGCCCACATTACCCCAGGTAGAACCCCTGAGGCACATTATGCCATGTAGAGCCCACATTACACCAGAGAGAGCCCCTGAAACTTTATGGCCGGTGCAGTCCACATTATTCAAGGTAGAGAGGATGGGAGGAGGAGGCAGTGTGTGTGTGTGTGTGTGTGTGTGTGTGTGTGTGTGTGTGTGTGTGTGTGTGTCTGTGTGTCCCTTGTCATTTGGTCACACCTGTTTTTGTTCTGGCATGTGCAGAGCATCTTTCTACACAGACACTGTGTGTAAAATGTAAATTAATTTGTAGATGAGCCTTATTGAGCTGTGTAGACAGAAATGTACTTGCTTGAGTTTATCAGTAAAATTGATTAAAAAGCAGAACTATAGTTAAGTGGTCAAGTGTCATTTAAGACTGAGTAAGATTCTCCTTAGAAGACCTGAGTAACAATCTCCTTAGAATGAGTGTGACGCTGGATATGTGCTACTGTTATAGGTTAATGTACATGTGATGCTGGGTGTTCTGTTATGATTGGCTCCTTTTTGTTTGCCTGTCACTTATCTGTCTGATTCCACAGGCAGAATCTTCAATCCATTGGGACCAATTTGCGAAACCTACATTTATTTTATACATAAGTAAATTCATACGAATTTCTAATTCAAATTGATCGATTTGCTAAACTCGAATTGTGCAGTGCTGGGGATTATGAAGGCACCACAGAAGGACAAATCATTCTCTACATGTGTTCTTGTTGATGAGTAAGTGAATTTTGAATGAATTTCTATATAGGTGTGAATTGTTAAGAAACTGTATATTACTCAGAATGCCATACTATTCACCACAATGGATGTGGCCTATGTGACCTTTGTTAATTATGTACTTTGTTGTGTCTGCACAATCATTGCCATCCTTTTTGAAAAGAAGTGATGTGGCTCAGGTGTAAAAATCTCCTCTTTAATGTGAGGGGGACTTGAGCTATGATTGTTGAGTATTTTCTTAAACCTAGTTGGTCTCTGCTCCCATTGTTGTCCTTTCTCAAGTAGTGTGTAATGGAATGGAATGTTGGTAGCGCACATACTGTTCTCTTTATTTTCTCTCAATCAAAATCAAGTGTTTATTTGTTGGATTTTTATATTGTCAAAACTATATACAGGCTGGAGAAAGTTTGACTGTACGTTTGTGTTCATACTTTATGGTGACCTTAGCAAATATAAGACATTGGCATCCCTGAAGTATACATTTTCGTGTTTGCTTTTATTCACCAAAAACGACTTTTGCTTTTTATCTTCTACAGAACAACTATTGAAAGTGTATTGAGTTAAATCATAAAAATCGTACAAATTCTCAGTGTATTTCTATGCAACTTTATTTTTGAAACAGGAGCAATTCCACATAGAATTTGTTTGTGAACAGCAAATATTGAACTTTTTTTTGCATGAAGCAGAAGCTGACTTTGCCAGGAGGTTCCCCTATACTGTAACTTAGTGTTTTCTTTCAAAACAAGGGTATCTGGGCTCTAGGTCGATCATGTACTAATAGTTGACATGCATTATGTCGCTAAGGTCAAAAGATCGACATGTATAATAGGTCGACAGTGCTTCTGGTTGACAAGTACAAAAGGTCAACAGGAGGACATAGTCGACACATATGGTTGACACACATATGGTAAACACAGCTTTTTAGTTTTTTTTTAGCATTTTAATCAACTTTTTTATACATTACCATCTAGGTGGACTACGCTTGGGAATAGTAAGCTGTGTGCAGTAGTAGCAGGGCAAGGTGCCTTTCCCAAAGCATGGTGAGGGAAGTGGTACACTAATTGGGATTACCTGTGTTATGATGGCAAAAGCGGCACAAAAAAAAAGTAAAAATGACGTGTCAATTTTTTTGTGTTGACATTTTATCATGTCGACCTTTTCATGTGTCAAACTTATCTACTCTCCACATTTTGTCATGTTGAATTTTTTTATGTGTTGACCTGTTGACCGAGTCAACCTAATGTATAATTATCGACCATTAGTGGTCGACCTAATAACTGTAGACTTTTTTCATGTACTGTAGATCTGATGATCCATGCCCCAAAACAGGAAATCTCCAGTCCTCTTGAATCATAAACAAATATACATTATCAGACACAATCTAATGAAGGATCTCTTTCCGATGCTTATGGATTGGACGTAGGCACATGTGCAGCATAGCAGTTGAGGGGCCAAAGCAGTAAGTAATGTGATCACAATGGGATCATTTTTCTTCAACTAATCACCAGGATGAGATCCTATCAGAGCCCCTGTCCTGGGTACTCAGTAATATTACATTCAGGAGAATAAAAATTCCATATTGACGCAAATTGCGTTAATAAGGAATCTTTATATTCAGGCACTGGCCTCAAATAATAATAAATATGCTCCTAGGAAAGAGAAATCTTACGTTTTAGCTTGATGTATGACTTAAGGACATTGCAAGGTATGTGTCAAGCAGATCATATCACTTTACATATCGATGTAAATGGGGGTTACAGATATTTTGTATATTTTACTGTTGATATACTTTAGTATTTAGAAACATGCAAAAGTACAAGCCTTTAGCAAAATGCCATGTTGGGATATCATATGTAATTTTAAGGTTATTGTACTTAAATCATCATGTCTTGGTTTCAGACTGGGCTCAGAAATACACTTTACCCCACATTTAGGAAGAAGATTTTAACTGACAAAACTTTTAAGGGGTTAGGTATGGTTTCCCAGCACTGAGAATGCCGGTGGTCAGAAGACCACCGCCGCCATCCCGACAGCCATGGTCCTGACAGTTGTAGGGTAAGTATGCTAACCTCGTCCCCTCCCTATCCCACTTTTCCCCCAGCCTAACCTTAATCCCCTCACGCCCCACAGCCTAAACCTAACTCTCCCTTTCCATAGCTTTACCCTAAACCCCCTCCCCTCCTGCAGCCTAACCCTTCCTTCCTGCAGCCAAACCCTAAACACCCCCCCACACACACACACACGTATGTCAGGATTCCGGCATCGGTTTTCTGACAAGCGTTGGGATTCCGGCTACGGTGTTCCATCCGCCGGCATCCTGTGTGCCAGGATGTCAATTACATCCCATTTTAAATGAGGTTTAGGGTCCTATTCATTATTCAGACTCCATCCTGCTGCAAGTTGCTTTGTTGGATATCACAGTAACGGTGCAATTTAGCATTGCTTCAGTTGTGCAACAGCTGACATTCAAGTGAGCTCTAACCCTGCCACTTTTTCTGCTGATAGATAGCTGCAAACACACAGATGACATGTGTGCATTAGAGATGAGCGCCGGAAATTTTTCGGGTTTTGTGTTTTGGTTTTGGGTTTGGTTCCGCGGCCGTGTTTTGGGTTCGACCGCGTTTTGGCAAAACCTCACCGAATTTTTTTTGTCGGATTCGGGTGTGTTTTGGATTCGGGTGTTTTTTTCAAAAAACACTAAAAAACAGCTTAAATCATAGAATTTGGGGGTCATTTTGATCCCAAAGTATTATTAACCTCAAAAACCATAATTTACACTCATTTTCAGTCTATTCTGAATACCTCACACCTCACAATATTATTTTTAGTCCTAAAATTTGCACCTAGGTCGCTGGATGACTAAGCTAAGCGACCCTAGTGGCCGACACAAACACCGGGCCCATCTAGGAGTGTCACTGCAGTGTCACGCAGGATGTCCCTTCCAAAAAACCCTCCCCAAACAGCACATGACGCAAAGAAAAAAAGAGGCGCAATGAGGTAGCTGTGTGAATAAGATAAGCGACCCTAGTGGCCGACACAAACACCGGGCCCATCTAGGAGTGTCACTGCAGTGTCACGCAGGATGTCCCTTCCAAAAAACCCTCCACAAACAGCACATGACGCAAAGAAAAAAAGAGGCGCAATGAGGTAGCTGTGTGAGTAAGATAAGCGACCCTAGTGGCCGACACAAACACCGGGCCCATCTAGGAGTGTCACTGCAGTGTCACGCAGGATGTCCCTTCCAAAAAACCCTCCCCAAACAGCACATGACGCAAAGAAAAAAAGAGGCGCAATGAGGTAGCTGTGTGGTAAATGGCATATTGGCAAGTTTACGCTTCTCCTCCGACAATTTTATTTTAGGTTTTGGAGTCCATTTTTTACTGATATTTGGTGTTTTGGATTTGACATGCTCTGTACTATGACATTGGGCATCGGCCTTGGCAGACGACGTTGCTGGCATTTCATCGTCTCGGCCATGACTAGTGGCAGCAGCTTCAGCACGAGGTGGAAGTGGATCTTGATCTTTCCCTAATTTTGGAACCTCAACATTTTTGTTCTCCATATTTTAATAGGCACAACTAAAAGGCACCTCAGGTAAACAATGGAGATGGATGGATACTAGTATACTTATGGATGGACTGCCGAGTGCCGACACAGAGGTAGCTACAGCCGTGGACTACCGTACTGTACTGCGTCTGCTGCTAATATAGACTGGTTGATAATGAGATGTAGTATGTATAAAGAAGAAAGAAAAAAAAACCACGGGTAGGTGGTATACAATTATGGATGGACTGCCGAGTGCCGACACAGAGGTAGCTACTGCCGTGGACTACCGTACTGTACTGTGTCTGCTGCTAATATAGACTGGATGATAATGAGATGTAGTATGTATAAAGAAGAAAGAAAAAAAAAAACACGGGTAGGTGGTATACAATTATGGATGGACTGCCGAGTGCCGACACAGAGGTAGCTACAGCCGTGGACTACCGTACTGTACTGTGTCTGCTGCTAATATAGACTGGATGATAATGAGATGTAGTATGTATGTATAAAGAAGAAAGAAAAAAAAAACCACGGGTAGGTGGTATACAATTATGGATGGACTGCCGAGTGCCGACACAGAGGTAGCTACAGCCGTGAACTGCCGTACTGTGTCTGCTGCTAATATAGACTGGTTGATAATGAGATGTAGTATGTATAAAGAAGAAAGAAAAAAAAAAACCACGGGTAGGTGGTATACAATTATGGATGGACTGCCGAGTGCCGACACAGAGGTAGCTACAGCCGTGGACTACCGTGCTGTACTGTGTCTGCTGCTAATATAGACTGGATGATAATGAGATGTAGTATGTATAAAGAAGAAAGAAAAAAAAAACCACGGGTAGGTGGTATACAATTATGGATGGACTGCCGAGTGCCGACACAGAGGTAGCTACAGCCGTGAACTACCGTACTGTGTCTGCTGCTAGTAGACTGGATGATAAATAATGATATAAAAAATATGTATATATCACTACTGCAGCCGGACAGGTATATATTATATAATGACGGACCTGCTGGAGTGGACACTGTCTGTCAGCAGAATGAGTTTTTTAATTTTTATAGAATAAAAAAACACCACACAAGTCACACGACGAGTGTACTTTTTCAGGCAGACATTCAATCACAATATACTATACTGGTGGTCAGTGTGGTCAGGTCACTGGTCACAGTGGTCAGTGGTCAGTCACACTGGCAGTGGCACTCTGGCAGCAAAAGTGTGCACTGTTTAATATGTACTCCTGGCTCCTGCTATAACCTATAACTGCTCCCCAGTCTCCCCCACAATTAAGCTGTGTGAGCACAGTCAGATATTATACATAGATGATGCAGCACACTGGGCTGAGCACAGATATGGTATGTGAGTGTGACTGAGTCACTGTGTATCATTTTTTTCAGGCAGAGAACAAGAACAGAACGGATTATTAAATTATAATAAATTATAAAACTGCACTGGTGGTCAGGTCACTGGTCATCAGTCACTAGTATAACTCCTCCTAAGCTCCAGTAAGTAAATGAAGTGTCTCACTCTCACTCTCCTATCTATTTTAATTTCTAAACGGAGAGGACGCCAGCCACGTCCTCTCCCTATCAATCTCAATGCACGTGTGAAAATGGCCGCGACGCGCGGCTCCTTATATAGAATCCGAGTCTTGCGATAGAATCCGAGCCTCGCGAGAATCCGACAGCGTGATGATGACGTTCGGGCGCGCTCGGGTTAACCGAGCAAGGCGGGAAGATCCGAGTCGCTCGGACCCGTGTAAAAAAACATGAAGTTCGGGCGGGTTCGGATTCAGAGAAACCGAACCCGCTCATCTCTAGTGTGCATGTGTGAACTGAACGCACTTATAAGTTCAAAAATAACAATTTAGTAAAAACACTAAAAGGTATAAAGCAGACTTACCTACTCTCCCGGAAAGTCTGGGAGGCTCCTGAAACTTGGATAGTGATCCCGGTTACCTGGAAGAGTACTCAAGTTTTCCAGAGCTGCCCAGGTCTGCCCAACATGAAGTGGGCAGTCCAGACAGCTGATGGTGCAGTTTGTGCTGAATTGCATCATTATAGTCCCATCCCTGCTTTACAATGACATAATCATGTCTGTATGTTCCGCTCACCTATGTCACTATGCTGACCTGGTTTCCCCCTACTTAAGAGGGCAGCCAAGAATTAATAAAGTATGGCACATACTGTAGGGAGACACAACATAAATACCACCCTCCTCACTCACTAGAATTTATAAAACATAAATGAGGCTCCAATTTGAATTGCTGTAAGTTATAATTAAGAAGAAGGACTTCACTCCATTCTTGTGGGCACTTGGAAGTCATAATAGGCGTCATTCTGACCCATTCGCACGCTGCTGTTTTTCGCAGTGGTGCGAACGGGTCGGTTCTGCGCATGCTCGGCGGCCGCAATGCGCGTTGTTGCCCAGCGACGGCTGTTGCTGGGCAACAACAAGAAAAATGAAGAAAGTGATTGCTGTCGCAATCGCAAGAAGTTTGACAGGAGGAAGGCATTCCGGGGCGTCAACTGACCATTTTTTGGGAGTGGTGCGGCGAACGCAGGTGTGTCCAGGCATTTGCAGGGCGGGTGTCTGACGTCAATTCCGGGACCAGACAGGCTGAAGACATCGCAGCGGGTAAGTAACTCCAGAGCTACTCAGAAACTGCACAAAATGTTTTTGCATTGCTCGGCTGCACAAGTGATCGCAGCCTTGCTATGCAAAAAAAACCCTCCCCCATAGGCAGCGTCTAGTTGATCGCACGGGCAGCAAAAAGTTGCTACGTGCGATCAACTCGGAATGACCCCCAATGTTACCATTGCCAGCAGGGCATTCCCACAATTGTTTTGCAAAGAATCTGGATGGAATCACTTTTACAAAAATAAAACTCCAGTTACATATATGAGGTCACCAGTGTGCATTTATGCAATCCTAATTCTGCTGCACATTCATATTTTGGGCATTTGCACTTAGATCGTCTGGCGATATTCACTCTTCTGATTACAAGCAACAGTGCACACAGATCACTGTACTGTAGAAATTCATGCAGTGTAACTGGATATATCCTGTATACTGTAGGGACATTATGGAATTCAGTAACAAACAATTACTGTGCAATATCCACTACCATTGCTCTTATCACTTTACTACTGTGATCCATTTTTTATTGCAATGGAGTAACAATAAAAATAACATCAGGCTAAAGTTTCTTCCAGTAATCCTACCTTTGGGATAAAACTCCCCATGCTAGGCAAGGGAACATTACAGTTTAAAGCTCAACCATGTCATTGGGGTAGTACGGACAGTGTAATGGTTAGCATTACTGCCTCACAGCACTGAGGTCATGGGTTTCATTCTCACCAAGGTGGTCATTCCGAGTTGTTCGCTCGTTGTCGATTTTCGCTATGCTGCGATTTGTTGCTAAATGCGCATGCGCATGGTACACAGCGCGCATGCGCTTAGTTATTTAACTAAAAACTTAGCAGTTTTGCTGTTGTTCGTGTGGCGCTTTTCAGTCGCACTGCTGATTGGTGAGTGATTGACAGGAAAGGGGCATTTCTGGGTGGTATCTGAGCGGTTTCCGGGAGTGTGCTAAAAAACGCCGGCGTGTCAGGCAAAAACGCAGGAGTGGCTGGAGAAACGGGGGAGTGGCTGGCCGAACGCAGGGCGTGTTTTTGACGTCAAACCAGGAACTAAACAGACCGAGGTGATCGGAATCTAGGAGTAGGTCTGGAGCTACTCAGAAACTGCAAGGAATTATTTAATAGCAGTTCTGCTAATCTTTCGTTCGCAATTCTGCTTAGCTAAGATGCACTCCCAGAGGGCGGCGGCATAGCGTTTGCAATGCTGCTAAAAGCAGCTGCGAGCGAACAACTTGGAATGACCAACCATGGTCCTAACTGTGTCTGGAGTTTGTATATTCTCCCTGTACTTGGTGGGTTTCCCCCAGGTGCTCCAGTTTCCTCCCACAATCAAAAAATCTACAGGTAGATACAGGTAGGTTAATTGGGTCCAACCAAAATTAACCCTAGCATGAATGTGTCTGTGTGTACATGTAGTAGGGAATATAGATTGTTAGCACCACTGGGGCAGGGACTGATGTGAATGGCCAAATATTCTCTGTAAAGCGCTGCGGAATATGTGTGTGCTATATAAATAACTGATAATAATAATGATTCTAGTCATTTGGGATTTACTGTATTCTTTTAAGAAGAACAGATAGACATCATTTAAAAGAGGAGATTATAGATGTGGAATGTATTGCTGCTTTCTGGCATTTGGAATCACTGTTATATGTAAGAGGCATGCAAAAATCACTGCACATGCCTCCTATGCACTGAGGTGTTGGCAGACTTCTGCGATTCATAACCATCTGCTGGTATGAGGACGTCTTCAGCTATACAAAGTCGTTAAGTGCTGTCTTGTACATTTAGTACACATGTTCCCAACAGATATGTCAATAGGCTGGTGTTGACATATTTTGCACAAAATGAAAATGCTAATTTTTAAAAATGTATAGGGTTATCACACCGGGGACAGTGTGTGTGAAGACGGAACCTTTATAGAAGTATCTGTACCAGTCAACGAAAGATGAGGTCCCCTGGCGTCAATTAAGAAGTTTAACAATCGTAGAGAAGAATAACAGTTTTGACTTTTGCCATTGTATCATATATTGATTAGGCAGCTTTGTAGTTTGTCAATATGTCCCTAGTCATTAATAATAATCGGAGGTTGATGTACACTAAGAAAAACTCCTAAGGGCAATGGGGAATTTGTGTTTGGGGCTATCATAGAATGTGATGATAAAACCTAATTGCATAAGCTTTGTGTTATGACAAATGGAATGACCAGAACTCTGTCCTGGCAAAAACAAGTCATTTATACTACATCCATGTTATAGTAATGGATAAACATTGATACTAAATTCAGTTTTGGCATATGCAGAAGGTGTTAACAATATAAATTATTTTCAGAGTTGGAAAGATTGATAGACAAATTAAGTTGCGTATATCAAGTTATCATTATAACTTAAGTATTCTGTTATCAATGTTACTATAAAAAGGATCAATAAAGACAATTATTATTTTTTTTCTTTTGCTTTGAATCAGCCTTTCACAATTTATCAAATATAACAAAAAAAAAAAAAAATTATAAGACTGGTACTATAAACACAAGTAGAGGTATGGTTCATGAGCACACTCTAATCTCTAAAAACATACACAACACAATAGGAGAGTAAATAGATGTATAATATATATTACACACTCATTCTTAGTTCTCATCATAATCAGTGTTTTGAAAAGCCCATCTACTCCAACAAGGTAATCTCATTCAGGTGTGTGCCTACACTAAAAGTCAGTTTCGGGACTAGCGATTTTACCTCATTTCTGTAAATATCACAATGAGTATTTTTAGGAACCAACTACATACCACATCCATTGAAACAACTATGGTTAGAGGGATAGGAATCTCGAGAACATAATAAAGGCAAACACAACATAAAGCATATGCAGGATTTCTAGAGCAGGGTTTCCACATCATATCACCAACCAACTCCCCTTTCTAGAGCAGAGCAAAGTGAAGCAGTAAATACCTTCCAACTATCCTTGAAGTTGCAACAAGATTCTGACTGAGGAGGACAGTCGCCCAAAGTTGTGAATGCCTCATCGTAATCAAGACATTTGGCAGACTGTCATTCTCTCTACCTGTTTCTCCTGCTGCTTAGGTATTAAGCTCAGCGGCAGCCTTTCTGTACCCTTGGTTGTTTTCCTGTTTTGAAAAAGGATAGGTACATAAAATATAGGAATCCTAGAAATAAATAAACACTTCTGGAAGGCAATCCAGTTTCAAGCAATGTCTGATGGTGATTTGTGATTGCTCACATTATTTGGAATTATTGTATACCAATATTATTAAAATTCTGTACTCAAAGCGCAGAAACAGTCCAATGCCGCATATACACTAAATGGAGAGTTCACAAAATACTCCAAAACAAAGATTCCAGCACCAATAATAAGTGTACAATAGTGCATAAAACTGTATACATGTATTCCAAAAAATAAATAAATAATCACCCTAATGGCCCATACACACGGTGAGATTCGGGCTATGCCCGATTCTCACTATGCGACAGGGGCTAAATCGGGACATGGTCAGTATCGCAAGCACATAATGACTGTGCTTGCGATATTGACTATGTGCGATTTTGGCTAAGTGTCAAATTTGACTATTCTACGAGAT
Source organism: Pseudophryne corroboree (assembly GCF_028390025.1). Classification (NCBI taxonomy): domain Eukaryota; kingdom Metazoa; phylum Chordata; class Amphibia; order Anura; family Myobatrachidae; genus Pseudophryne; species Pseudophryne corroboree. The sequence goes on from NC_086449.1 coordinate 287,225,039, forward strand.
AATCAAAATTGACTTGCCTGCACAGTCTATTTATTCTTGCGATGCCGACCGCGCATCGGCATCGAATCAGGATCGCAAGATGACTTTCACCTTGCGATCTGCACTAACTTTTCTTACGATTTTGACTATATAGTCAAAATCGTAAGAAAAAATCTCACCGTGTTTACACTGGGAGTCCCAAAAAGAAACAAAAGTATTTCTGTCCTTTGGAAGAAAACATGTCCTCTGTTATCCTATATGAATGCTGCAGGACTTCAGGTATTTCTTAAAGCATTCATGTAAAAGAAAAAAATGCAATAGTGCAGACACCCTTAAAGTAAAAAATTATGCTTTTTGTTATAGGTTACACTCACAAATAGGGAATATTTTCATGTATATAATGTATGCAGATGTCACCACAATTAATCCTCATCTCCTGCTTTTCGTATATCCACTGTGATGTTTCTCATATCATATGTGGAAGAAAAGAAAGCACAATAAATCACATTTATGGGGTGTGAGAAAATCTATGCGAATTAAGTTGTGATATGTCATCAGAAAAAAACACTTGCAATTGAATTGCTCCCTGGGCCTCCATAAACGTCCCCCACCCCCAACCAACCTCACTGTTAAAATAATTAGGTGCCCCTAACCCTGCAACCAACTCTGTCATAAAGTAACTAGTATTCACATTTAGCAAACAGACCTACAACCAACCTAAAGAGGCCTGACATTAAATGAATAGTATTCAAATTTAATACATAAACCTGTTTTCTCCCAAACAGCCCTGACATTAAACATAAATATTAATCTTTAACTAACTGCCATCTTTCTTTCTAAACTCAGCATAACATTAATTGAATAGCTCCCAAACCACCCAGCATTAAATCAATAGTCCCAATGTCCCATCACCACACCTAACATACATTAGCATCACTGTGACATCGCTATTAAATTAAATAGGCCCCACCAACAAATTTAGATGCACAAATAAATTATTACCAGCTATTTACCATTAATAGAAAAATAACCTCACTTGCCCTACCAATGAATTATTAGCCCATGCGCCCACTTTCAGATGTCTTTCCCCTACACTGACTTTCTTCTAACCAGCATTGCCGAATCAGAACTACAAACAGATGTAAGAGTAGTTTGGAGACGTGCAATATAATAAAACTGCAATACAGTTATAATAAAACTGTAATACAGCTCAACCCTACATAATGCTTATGTCCAAATTCATCAAGTTCTGTTTTTAACTCTATGGGGGGAAATAAATTAGGAGCGATGTTCTCACCTCCACAAGGAAGTGTGGCTAAATGTCACACTTATGGTACTGCTAATTTTTGTTTCTTGTTCGCAGTCTCATAGGGCCAGGGGCAAATTTGGCCACTGGGTTATCGGGAAAGTCCCCTCAGATGGGCTGGTCCCATAGTACCCTCACACTGACGGCCCAAAGTCGCGCTTCCGGGATTTGTGTTCCGCTGTGGGACGCAAACTGGTAGCAGAGCCATTTCTAGACATTTTGGCTCCCAGTGCGAACAGTTAAAAATGTACTCCCCCCCCCCCATAGACTTTATAAAAAGTATCATTTTCCCAGAAAGGGATTGTGGCCTTGCTAGAAATGGGCGTGGCCTTGCTAAAGATGGCGTGGCCTTGCAGAAAATAAAATTCCACCAAATTATGCCTCACAGTAATGCCCCCTGGACCATAATATGCCCACACAGTATTGCCCCCTGCACCAGTAATGCCCCTGCACCATAATATGCCTACACAGTAATGCCCCCCTGCACCATAATATGCCCCTGCACCATGATGCCCCCTGCACCATAATATGCCCCACATAGTAATTCCCCGTGCACCATAATTATCTGTACACTGTGTGGCATAATAAGTTGTTCTGGGTAGTACTCTGTGGGGCATATTAAAGTGTCAGGTGCATTACTGTGTATGATACACAGTAATGCACCTGACAATTTATTTTGCCCCACATAGTACTGCCAAGCATAACTTATTTTTCCCTAGTTATGCCCTGACCTACCCAATAATGACCCTGACAGGTGTATGCAGCTCCTGGTATCGGTGTCCTCGTCCCTGACAGATGCTAGATGTCCAGTAGGACCTCAAGCATATTTCTCCTCTATGGCGGGGGCCATTTTGGGTAAGACATTTTATCTATGCGGTCGGCTGGACCGCATAGAAGGCCCAATTCCGACCTGATCGCGCAGCAAATTTGTTAGCAAATGGGCAAAACCATGTGCACTGCAGTGGGGACAGACATAACATGTGCAGAGAGAGTTAGATTTGGGTGGGGTGTGTTCAAACTGAAAACTAAATTGCAGTGTAAAAATAAAGCAGCCAGTATTTACCCTGCACAGAAACAATATAACCCATCCAAATCTAACTCTGTCTGCACGTGTTATATCTGCCCCCCCCCTCCCCCCACCCCCGCAGTGCACATGGTCTTGCCCATTTGCTAACAAATTTGCTGCTGTGATCAGGTCTGAATTCGGCCCAGAATACTGCTGAAAACAGTGGTCGCGGCACGGCCTAGCTCAGTCCAAGAAACAGTCCTGACTGGAGGCTATCATCTGCTCTGGCTAGCGGGCATTTCCTGGTGCCGGTAGCCAGTACCAGCAGCAGCGGAAGCGTAGCATGACTCCGGTGGGGGGATGGATTAACTTTTGATTTAACTGCAGCATCACTGCAGGAGCAGTTTAATGACAACTTGCCAGCAGTATAGATGTGCCCTCATACATCTTTGCCTGCGATGCGTTGGCATCGCAGGCAAAGAATCCCAGCATAGCATTTGTTCACAGGGCATCTGTACATATGCACCTGCTACTATATGTAAAAAAAAAATTTGCAATGTGGTCACAGGCAGCAGGACTACAATGCACCCAGCAAATAGTAGTAGATCAAAGGCATGGTGGCAGTACGTGTTCCATCTCAGTAACGCCATGCCATGCTGCAGTTTTCAACAAAGATGTGAGAGGACACATCTTTGAGAAACTGTGGTGCTAACAGATCAGTAGTCGGGGAGTGGGAGATTGGGGACTGGCAGATGCTTACCCTAACTGGACACTTTGGCAACAACAATGATTATGCACTTACTGCACTTATGCACGCTATGTTCTAATGCACAGAGCAGGCACATTCAGCATGTAGTGCACAGAGCAGGCACATTCAGCATGTAGTGCACAGAGCAGGCACATTCAGCATGTAGTGCACAGAGCAGGCACATTCAGCATGTAGTGCACAGAGCAGGCACATTCCTCATGTAGTGCACAGAGCAGGCACATTCAGCATGTAGTGCACAGAGCAGGCACATTCAGCATGTAGTGCACAGAGCAGGCACATTCAGCATGTAGTGCACAGAGCAGGCACATTCAGCATGTAGTGCACAGAGCAGGCACATTCAGCATGTAGTGCACAGAGCAGGCACATTCAGCATGTAGTGCACAGAGCAGGCACATTCAGCATGTAGTGCACAGAGCAGGCACATTCCTCATGTAGTGCACAGAGCAGGCACATTCAGCATGTAGTGCACAGAGCAGGCACATTCAGCATGTAGTGCACAGAGCAGGCACATTCAGCATGTAGTGCCCAGAGCAGGCACATTCAGCATGTAGTGCACAGAGCAGGCGCATTCAGCATGTAGTGCACAGAGCAGGCACATTCCTCATGTAGTGCACAGAGCAGGCACATTCAGCATGTAGTGCACAGAGCAGGCACATTCAGCATGTAGTGCACAGAGCAGGCACATTCAGCATGTAGTGCCCAGAGCAGGCACATTCAGCATGTAGTGCACAGAGCAGGCACATTCAGCATGTGTTGGGTACCACTAGGTGAGTACGACTAGGTGAGTTTTACAGGAATGGATACTATCAGGAGCATGGGGTGTATGTAGGAGATGGGCATTACCAGGAGTGTGAGGGGAGTACAGGAGATGGGCACTACAGGGAGCATAGTGGGAGAGATTGAAGGATATGGGCATTACCAGGAGCTTAGTTGTGTATGGGGTAGATTAGAGGGACACAAGAGATGCCACACAAGTTTATGGGTGCTGTAAAGTACAGTATCAGGGTTGGGTGCACAGGATAGTTATTGAGGATTGACAGGGTCTAGGATAATAGGATGCATGAGGAGATATATGCCAGACTGTGCTTGATATGGTACTACAATACTGCACTTGCTTGCTGAGGGCCTGTGTCAGCTTAGCCTATAATTAATCAAGTCATCTGTGAGTAGTTCACCTGCTTATTTGAGCATCAGGATTTTTAATGTGGCACCTGATAAAAAAAATTTCCTGCCAATACTATGTCTATGGGCTTTGAGTGGTTCTACAATATGGCCACAAGCTTGAGACTTGAGACTACCTTTTAAACCATATGGCCCCTATTGAACAGGAATACTATATATGGGGGAAAGGGGGGGGGAGCAGGAACCGTGTTGTTTAACTTTGCCTAGGGTATCTGAAAAGATTGTACTGGCCCTGTATGTGTCTGTACCAGGCTCCTGCTATGTGCTGCTCTCTCATTATGTTCTCTGTAACCGTGCCCGAACTCTGTGCTCTGTAACTTATCCCCAGCTTTGCTCTGCAGCGTCTCCTTGTGCTCTGTAACCGGGCCCCAGCTCTGCACCCTTGCTCTGTAACCAGGCCCCAGGTCTGCACCTCACTCTGTGCTCTGTAAACAGGCCACAGCTCTGTGCTCTGTTACATATTAATATAAGTCATTATATCACTTTCCTCATTTTGTGCCATTCTCCATCATTGTCTCTGCTCTCCGTGTCACTTCTTTATGTTAGTCTTTCTGTCACTAACCTGTATGTGATTCTTTTTAAGTGGCCAAACATTTGAGTCTCAACTGGTGACAAGAATGTAAAAAAAAACTAAAAAAACTAAAATTGATTTCAGTCTATCAAAATCCCTATAGTTTCTGGGGGCCTAAGTGTTCACTTAAATTTTCCATTCAAGTACAGTGTGAATCCAGTGTTCATTACTTTCATATTGATCTTTTACCTTGCCCTTATTGTTTCCCAATTTTTGTTTCCAGTATGTACTGTATTGTAAATGTAAGAGTTTTAAAAACAGTTTCAAGGGGCTTCATTTTTTTAATTGCCCTGGACGCCATAAACTCTATTTACACCTTTGGTGCTAGCTATGAATGTAGTAATGGGTGCTTGGAAAATTAATGCAGGTAATATATTAATACACCATGTTTTATTGTCTCTTACAGGAGCCATATTGAAATGCACAGATGCACACCAGGGAAGGGCTTTGTAGGGGCATTAGTATAAATTTGCAGATGCAACTGCAGCAAAAGATGCAAGGAAGGCCGCAACTGCCTCCTACTAAGAATTAAGCTCCATGAGGAGGGAGTATAGCCCCTGTCAGCAAACCTCACCCCCTCAACAGACCCCTTCTCCATTAGGGCTGCTTTCAGAAAATTGCCAGGCTGGTTTTCCACCCCAATCCACCCCTGCATAGGGCTGTGCATAAAAATGTGAGTATCCTGTGTGAGTCCAAGCCATGACAGGCAAGTTCCAATGCCTTTACTGGCATTTCCATGCTGTTGCAATGACAACTTGCAGCCCTCACGTGTGGAGACGAGTTATTTGAATCCCCCCCAACTTGCAGATGGCTCAGAGTGAATAGTGGCTATTACTATATCATTCCATTCTGAACATTTCTACACTGACGTACCTGGCACAAGAAAACAGCGCATGCAATTAGATAGGCAAGTTCAAGCATTTATTTTTCCCTTTGACAAACTCCCTATATAAAGTTAACGATTGTTATTAACATAATCATTATTCAAGACCCTATAATAGATTAACCAAGATTTTTAATAAATAGTTTTATTATAATATAGCCTCATTTGCCAAATGGTTTCTATTAAATAGTGGATATTGTTCCTTTGACTTTTAAACACATTAGCCATTAGTATTACAAGGCTCTATTAGTACAATTTCAGCTGTAAAGTTGTGTTTTACACATGATGTCTTCAACAATTTGTACCTGCCAGAAGGCAATACAAGTGTTTAAGTCATTAAGATGAAAATATAAGTTCTGATGAACTAGCCAGAACCCTTATTACATTTCACATTCTCATTACATGCCTTCTAAAATATAGCTCTATTATGGATTCATTTCATTAGTTAAAAGGGTGACATTACTCAGTGTAAATGAGTTATTGCCGTTATCTTAAGAGATGAACCTGATGCACATATTCAATTTAACGGAAAGATTTTTATGCTACCATAGATAATAAAGACAACTGGTAAGTATAATATATGAATAGGTTTCATATGAACATAGTAATATAATTGAAAATACAGCAGAAATAAACAAAATCTAAATGACAAATAATAAATAAAAGACAAACAATAATTTTAGAATATTATACCAAGAAAAAAACCGATGGTCTAATATTTTCCAGTGGTTTCCTTCTCATCATTTTCTGTTTGCAAGGATGATTAAAAGTGTGGGGGAAGTGGTTTGGCTGTGTGGTGGTAGAGAAATATTATTGCCAGACTTCTAGTGGGGTAGCGTGTGGGCATAGCTCACATTTGCCTGCTCTGCCGAAATTGCCAGGAGTCTCCCAAAAATCATGTGGCACTCCTGGCCAGGTGGCACTCGATATACCGGCTGTCAGGATCCCGGCGCTTAGCATGCCGGCACCGGGATAACGACTGCCAGGATACCGGCCGCTGGGATACTGACAACTATTCTCCCTCTTGGGGTGTCCACGACACCCCTGGAGGGAGAATAAATAGTGTGGTGCGTGTAGTATGCCATCATGCCCACAGCGTGGCTAGTGCAGCGAGCCTGCAAGGGGCACTTTTGTGCTCGTCCAGGCTGCCGGCAATCCGGCGGATGGGATTCCGACGCTGGTATGCTGGGCGCTGGGATCCCAACAGCTGGCCAGTCATACTACACCTTTCCTGGCCATCCAGGCAAAGTGGCAAGTCACCTGCAACTTGCTCGCACCCCCCTCCCACTTACTGCCACAACTGCCCACACTGAAAGGAACAGTGGGTGGGGTGATAACTGGATTCGCGGTGAGTCGGCATGTATGGCATAGCTAGTCTGTGGAAGTTTGGGGTATAATACACTAAAGTTAGAGTGGATAGATTAGCACTAAAATGCTAGACATACCATAGGTGCAGGTAGTACAGCTGAAATGGGTCCCATAGCTGAGGGGTGCCCACGATCCCTGTCAGAGTTACATATATACATTTCTCACAACAGGGTAGTACATAGGAACCCTTACAAACTTTGCTATGTTTCCTACAAATATCTAGTAACAACCCTAATGCCAGAGGAACAAACAAAAAGTTGTGAGAATTACAGGTATGCTGCATGAGTGGAGGAGGAATTGTTGAGTATATTACCTCAATTAGGTGCAAGCATTTATACCCAAGGGGCTATTTTTAGCAGGACATCACCCCCAAAACACCGTCTGGAGGACACAGCTGACATTTGGGATATCTGCTGCCATCCCAGGTTTTGGTCACAAAAGCAACCCCCATAGAAACCTACAGTATGGAGACTGCTTTCCTCATCAATTTACTTTGTTTGGGAATCTGTAGGATCCTCTCTACTTGTGCATGTGCAGAACCCCCAGTAAGTAAAAGTAAAGTGATTGCTAATGTGATCACTTTACATTTACACATTGCAGGGACAGTCTCCTATCACAGTGCTAGTACTTGTGTGTGCACTGTACAATAGAACATCCCGACGAAGCGGCGGTATGTCATTTTTTTATTACCACAAATAATGGCAACATGAAATTATAATTATCAGGTGCAGTACACGGGTAAATATGCCCAGCAGAGAGATGTTCTTAAAGCAATTGACCGTGTACAGATGTCCACAAACACAACATACAGTAGCATAACCATCCTAAAACTAGCATAGAAATCATTGTTACATGACATGAATGTATTGTGTATGAACGTTTTAAGCACCTTAAGAGGAATGTTGCACCTTACATGCCAATTGAAAAAACCCAAGTGTATACAAATGTAATCCTCTGCCACAACAGCTTGCAGACTACCTTTTCTACACATAGTTCTAGTCTGTATCTCAGATAGATCTGCGGGAAACTATACAGTTCTTAAACTGGATGGAACCTATTGATGAACCAAGTGAAGCATCAAAACAAATAGATTCCAGTTGCATCTCATGGGAGCTTATAAATGTGACCTGACTTGTGTGAGCAATGCTGCATTCCTGGCTGGCTGAATGAATGCTTATAATTGGGTGTTCTAGAACTGTAAAATAAACTCAAGCAATTGAACCCTAATATAACGGAATATTTCAAGTCATTGTTTCTTCCAGTTCTTTTGGCTCGGTGCAGTTAAAGGAGGTCAGGAAGTGACACATGACCTGCTTAGATGAACCAATGACATAATTTGATGTGGTTCTATGGACACAGTGCTATGACATTTTATGTACCATAGCTTTAAATGATTGATTAATGCAGTTTTATATTTTAATAGGGAATCAATTAAGGGATTTTTGGCTTGTAATAAACATTCATCTATTGTTTTACTTTAGAAAGTCTTATTAACTATTGCTTTAGTTATTTTTTTCTGTTTTTATTTTTATCACATATTTAACATACCAGAATTGAACTTCCAAAAAATTATCCTCTGCCTCTAAAAGTATTATTCTTGTTTTCGATTAGCTTCTCTGAATCCCTTAATTTATGAATTACAAAATGCAGGTAGTTAATCAATTCAATTGTTGGTTTGGCAACTTAGTCATATCTACTTACTTTTTATCAGGAGTTGATTTAAAAATTCATTAGTAAGCATACCAGTACTGTACAAAAATGCAACATTTTGTATAGCACAATTTAATAAACATTATAAATACATATTGTGATTCCTGGGATGCTACTAAGACTGCATTAGACAGACGCCAGTTTGACAAGCACAAGTACTGTATATTAGAATTCATTGTGGTTTTGGTAAAGGTTCTCATTGATAGACAGTGGTGTATCTATAATGGGTGCAGTGTGTGCGGTGCAGATGGGCCCGTGGGTCCAGGGGATGCCCCTGCACATCCTGCACCAATTTTTACAATACTTTCCTTTCCGGAGTTCCGTGTCGGTGGCAGCAGTGCTGTATAAATCACCAGTAAAATGGCACGGTGGCAAATTTCCCGGCATTTGGCCCATGTGCAGTGGAAAAAACTACTGGGAAAATTGCTTTAGCTGCCTGCTCGAGAGTAGGGGGCCGGACAGAGACTGCACATGTGCCTCCTCCTCTATTAATATACCCCTGTTGATAGATATATAATATACTAAAGTGGCAGCAGCATTCTTGCTACAATATACATAGTATCTGAGGTTGAAAAAAGACAATTGTCCATCGAGTTCAACATATTTGTGGTCTCCTATGCATGATGATTTGACTAAAATTTCTGACTGATGCTGCTGTCAGCCGTTGCATTTTATCCCTATTTATAGTAACTATAATGCATGACTATGCACCATACCCCTGGATATCCTTATTCATTAGGAATTTATCTAACCCATTCTTAAAGGTGTTGACAGATTCCGCCATTACAACTCCCTCGGGCAGGGAATTCCAAACACGTATTGTCCTTACCGTGAAAAAGCCTTTACGCCGTATTGTGCGGAATCTCCTCTCCTCTAACCTGAGCGAGTGTCCACGAGTCCTCTGTGTTGATCTAACCAAAAACAGGTCCCGCGCAAGCTCTGTGTATTGTCCCCTTATATATTTGTAGATGTTGATCATATCCCCTCTTAGTCTCTGCTTTTCCAATGTAAACATGCCTAGTCTTTCAAGCCTTTCCTTGTATTCTATCATCTCCATGCCCTTAATTAGTTTGGTCGCCCTCCTCTGTACCTTTTCAAGCTCCAGGATATCCTTTTTGTAGTACGGTGCCCAGAATTGTACACAGTATTCAAGGTGTGGCCTCACTAGTGATTTATATAACGGGAGTATAATACTCTCGTCCCTAGCATCAATACCCCGTTTTATGCATGCTAATATCTTATTAGCCTTCTTTGCTGCAGTCCTACTTTGGGTACTACTGCTTAGCTTGCTATCTATGAGGACACCTAAGTCCTTTTCCAGTACAGAATCCCCTAATTTTTTACCCCATTTAGTAGGTAGGTGTAATTTTTGTTCTTGTTACCACAGTGCATTACCTTACACTTGTCTGTGTTGAAGCGCATTCTCCATTTGGCTGCCCATGCTTCTAATTTAACCAAAAGTGCTCTAGGATCAACCCCCCAACTGGGGCCAGACCAATAATTACGGTAACATGTTACTATGAACATGAATCGTGGGGTGTTTTTGGTTTCTAGGGATTTCTAGTTTACAAATGCTTGATTATAGAATGAGCGTGGCCAGGCAATGAAGATGGAATAGATTTTTTCATTTAATTTAGTAAATTTCATGTCATTTTGTATTTTTTGCTTTCCTTTGGCAAGGGATAGAACTTTTAAATACTTGTAAATATTTTTGGGGAGATTAATCTTAAAGAATCCCCTTCTAATACTATTTACCAGTGCTTCCTTTCTTATTTTATTGTTCGTGGGGGTTTTTAAGGGGTTGAGTAACCCTCTGCTGAGACGCGGCAGGTATATTAAGTAACAATTTAATTGGCACCAGGTGTTATCTACTTTCTTTTTTCTGCCTTTCATATACTTGCATGTTTACTAAAATATATAATTTTTTGGTCTTTAACATAGGAAAAAGTTATCAAGATACAAAGCAATACACTTTTCCTGATTTCTTCCCAGAGTAACACAACACCAGGAAATGTTATTCACAGTGTTATTAGTACCTCATACCTGATACTTAAGCTTTTCCTAAAAGTATGGGGTCAGAATTAACTACAGTATATAATATTTTTATTTTTTTCATACCTTATTTTTTTATTATTGTTTATTATTTTTACTGGGGGAGACTTTTAGAAGTTATCTGAAAGTCTAATAGGTCTTCCTTATTTTAGCACTCATAGATCTATTGACCATTAGCTTTAATAGTAACTACTGTTGCATAGCAATTATCTTAAGATCAATTTTCTATGGATTTTTTAGTATTTCTTTAAAATGAAAATTCAGTTCTAACTTATATTAGCAGATCTTTTCTATCAGAGGTGGAAGCTACTGTACATTACTAAGGTAATTTCTTCTGCTCTTCCCTGGTCCTTGTTACAGTATGCTCTGAGCACTGTATGCCTGAGACCTGTGTATGTGCAGTAAGGCTCTGTTTTTGGTCCTGCCTCTACCTCAGTAGCTGTATTATCTGCAACCTCCTTCAATGGCATTAATTCTGACACTGTGCAGTGTGGGGCTGAGCCTTTATTACATGATTCGTTGTCACATTAACCATACGTAATATTGCCTCTAGGACAGGAGAAAAGTATGGACAAGGTATTACCCCTGTACTTTCTCCATCCTAGACTCAAGCATATGTGGTGCATAACCACAAATCCACAATAGACAATGCCTTATGTGTCTACTTGAATTTCTAATGAAATATACTTACATTGTTGATATATATATATATATATATATATATATATAAAAAGTACAGAGGCGGCACTCTCTGCTTTGTCACAAAGAATGACATACGTTCAGTGACTTCTCACTGAGTCAATGAGCGTTTGTCATTCGTTATTACAAAGCTGAGAGTGTCACCTCTGTACTTTTGATATATGCATCTTTAATTGAGGGCACTTGGCGCTTGCGTAAGTGGAGGGGAGAGTGCAGATCTGGGAAGAGGTTGTATGTATGTATATATACATATATATATAATATATATATATATATATATATATAGAAAGAGAGAGACGGGGCACTCTCCAGATTTCCATATAAACAGCAATCAATTTATTAATTAAAATGCATACTCAGCTCAAACGTTTTCGGTCTTTCCAGACCTTCATCAGGAGTCACTACAACAGGGCACATATTAGATGCATTCCTCATCATAGACCAGCAGCAAGGCCGGTAATGCCCCTTTGCTTCCTTAATACCTCTCATGTTCAAAAACTGCGCCAAAACGCCCACTTCCGTGTTCCAAGCTGGAACGCATGTGGCATCACGTCCTATCTTCATTATACACTATATTATACACTAGATCATATACCATCTTCAGTGGCATTTCCCATAACTAACAGCACATCACATATGTTAGTACAAGCACATCATATCATACATTTTCAACATAAACAAATCAGATCACTTACATAGAGAAACGAGCATCTCCTCACCGAGCAGTCACTCAGCGGCGGGCGCATCATGTCACTTCCGGTATTTGAGATGCATCGCGTCAACCCGGAAGCGGCCATGGAGTGCAAGCCACCAAACTGACTAAACTCGGTGGGGCCCACTAGTAGTAAATACTGCTATCTCCAGAAGTGCTGTTAGTATAGATATACTTAAATCTGCAGTGTAAATACGAGTACCATTCTCATATATCACCTCCATGTAAATTATTACGCACTGGTTATCAGAACTAATGCCACATATATAATAAGATCATGAAAAAATAACATTGATGTTAATATTCAATGTCAATATCAAGTAAGAGATCAAAAGGGATATATATAAATATATATATATATATATATATATATATATATATATAGTGAAAACCAGAAGCTTGGCTAGGGACAAACTACTCCTTTACAAAAACAGGGAAGAGATGAAGGAGTCATTAGTAATCATCATCGCCTACAACCAGTATGAAGAAACTATAAGGAATGCATTCAAGAACCATTGGGAAATTTTCCTGATGGACCCCTTTCAAAAGAATAGCCTAACCTCCATGACCAGAGATCATTTTTAGGAAATCTAAAAACCAGAAAGACTTACTAGCACCCAGCTTGCTAATTGAGAAAATTGTTACAAATAATTCCATGCCGAAGTGTACACGGTCTTGTAAGTGTGGAAGATGTATTGTCTGTAAATACCTACACAGGAATAGGAAAACCTTTAGCAACACTGGCAACAAGAAGGAATACAAAATAAAGTACTTTATGAACTGCAACACCTCATCAGTTATATATCTACTGGAATGCAACTGTGGAAAGAAGTTTGTAAGGAAAACCAAGTGCCCCCTAAAATTGAGAATTCAGGAGCACATCCGAAATATCAAGAACAAAGTGTAAAGCCATGCAGTTTCAAAACATTTGAACACACACCATAAATGAAAACATGATGAACTGACTTTTAAGGATATTTAACTGGTCAAATTGGGAGACAGAGGAACATCTCGTCTGATGTTGGAAGCTAAGCAGTGATGGGCTTGACTAGTACCAGGAAGGGAGACCTCCCGGAAAACCCACATACTGTAGAAAGACCAAATATGACTACTCATTTAAGAACCAGATAAATTGCACAGCACTTTAAATTTTGAATCAAGATCATGGCTTCCATACAGGGTAAACAGGAGCCGTGTCGCATCGACACGGCTTCCGTTTACACTAGAACCCTACCCGGATCATTCCCGTGTCCTACCCAGGTATTTACCCGGGTAGGATTCACAGGTTACTTGATCCAGGTTTTTGCGGGGGGACCCTTTTCCACTTGCCAAAAACACGGGTAAATGCACGCCCCCATGCATTTACCTGTGTTTTTTGAGCTAGTGGAAAAGAGGTATTTTTTATAATATGTGACACCATTGATTGCCACCCTTTTCCCATGCCAATCTTTTAGTTGATTACCACTACTAACTAACTAGGGCAGTGGATTCCAAACTTTTTTGAATCACGGTGCCCTAGAATATCAGAATTTATTTCACGGCACCCCTAGGCCAAAAATTTCTTATTGAGAAATTTAGAAAGAAATATTACATTAAGTAGATCGCTTTTATATGTCATCCTTAGGGTCAGTTGTGTGGTGAGGGACAGGATTTGCTTCTGTTTGACCACATATTTTATGACTGGCAGCCACCAGCACTGGTTTTTCCTATTATATTGACCATGATAATTTGAATTGGTCCTGGACCACCAACCCAGGGCACCCCTGCAAGTGTCCCGAGGCACCCCAGGGAGCCACGGCACACAGTTTGGGAACCTCTGAACTAGGGGATAGCTGACGCCCTTAAAAGGGAATGTTTATCAAACCTGGTGTTTGTCTTGAAACCTTGCTGGTTTAAGTAAGGCTAAGAGTAAATATATACACAGTAGGTAAGCAGTTGCCGCAGCACTCCCAATAGGTAAATCACTTTCCCAGTGCCCTCCTTGGTATCCTCGGTAACCTGGCAGGGTTACCAAATAGAAGCAAAACACTGAAGGAGGCACTCGGATAAACTCCATGTTCATTACCTGTGTTTGATCGTGGAGTTTATCCGAGTGCCGCCTCCAGTGTTTTGCTTATTTTTATATATATATATATATATATATATATATATATATATATAGCAGAACATTTTTCAGCTCTAAAGACAAATTAAATTTAATACAGGCTTGCAGGTGCTAGAAGTAGCAGAGTATAAGAAACAGGTATCAATAATTTACAAGTATGCCCTGAAGTTTAAAACCCTCTAATTGGAGCCCCTATATGGGAAAAAGACCGCACATGGATAATGATTAATATAAATATAGGCATGGTACATACTGTACAGTGTAGTTTTTTTCCTTATAAGTAATTTGTAGAGGCAGCACAGTACTGTGACTATGAAACATTGGGACACTGTGATTAAAATTAATAGTGCTGCTTCTGCCATCATTTGTCACTTATTTACAAGCCTGAAAAATACGTTTTTTTCTTCATGATCCTATAACTCAAAATACTGAATCAAAAGCCTGAAGGATTCTGACAACATAAGACATTTATTACTGAATACGAGTCTGTGCTGATGCCACAAATGTAGGCATTGCTTAAATGAATTGTTTAGCTCAGTATGTGCTTGGAATTAAGTGTAAATAAGTATAAGTAATGTATTGCAAAAACTGTAATTTGGAGAATTGTGTTATTTGCCTTTTCTTATGTGTAGAAATGAAATGTTATCAGAACCAAAACAGATTAGGTAGCCTGAAAACTTGGGGCTCATCTGATCATAAGCTTAACCATTTGGATATTCCTCATAAGTTTACTGCATTTTGTACAGTGTTACATGACAGTTGTTTCTCTGTATTGTGTTGCTTCCTAGGGGCCTAGTCATCATCGGTTGTCTTATCCCTGGTACAGTGCAGCGAAGAGGAGCCATAAAGGAACGAGCCTTAGCCCAGAGAAGAAAATAAGAATAAAGCAAAAGTCTGGAATTGAAGAAAAGTTGAAGATGACGGCAGAAGGCATTGGTGGAGCATGTAACTTACAAATAATAATAAAAAAATAAAAAAAAAGGAGGGGCTGAGGGGGATGCTGAAAAAAATCATTAAAGTCTAGATAATATACATCTCATAAGGTCTAATCAGTTTAATTAGTTTCATTCTTATTTTAAAGATCACTTATTAACGTCAGATTTTATGATATACCTGGAAGTAATTTACAAAAAAAGAATCATAAGAACATTGGGGGTAATTCCAAGTTGATCGCAGCAGGAAATTTTTTAGCAGTTGGGCAAAACCATGTGCACTGCAGGTATGGCAGATATAACATGTGCAGAGAGAGTTAGATTTGGGTGGGTTATTTTATTTCTGTGCAGGGTAAATACTGGCTGCTTTATTTTTACACTGCAAATTAGATTGCAGATTGAACTCACCCCACCCAAATCTAACTCTCTCTGCACATGTTATATCTGCCTCCCCTGCAGTGCACATGGTTTTGCCCAATTGCTAACAGAATTCCTGCTGCGATCAACTTGGAATTACCCCCATTGCTCACTACTTCTGATTATCTAACATTTGCTTCAAACTGAGGTGGTTCCCATCCCGATGAATACTCATATTGTTGTTATTTTCGTTACAGCTGCCTTAGGCTGATGTAAAACAATGTAAAAAAGAACACAAAGTTTTTAAGAAAAGGCTATCAATTTGTTAGGAAAATATATACTTATATATCTACTTGTACTTAGTTGTACAAATAAAAAAAAATATATACTTTTTATTAGTTATTTATATAGCGCACACATATTCCGCAGCTCTTTACAGAGTATATTTGGACATTCACATCAGTCCCTGCCCCAGTGGAGCTTACAATCTATATTCACCACCCCACATATACATGTACACACACACTAGGGTTCGTTTTTGTTGGTATCCAATTAGCCTACAAATATATTTTTGGATTATGGGAGGATACTGGAGTACCTGGAGGAAATTTCACCAAATCATTAAGAAAATATATATGGGAGGCTGTGGGGAATATCAGTGGTCACATCAAGTCATACTTGCCGACATTGTTGCTGCCCACACTGGGAGGGGGCAGCCAGGTCGGCACAACAGGTGGCTTTGGCATATACAGTATGGGAGGGGCATGGGGGTATAATTGTGTCATCGCAGCCCCACCCACTGCTATATAAACCACATATTACAGCCTTTGCAGAGTGGGGGTTATGATGATGTGAATCAGCAAGAATCATGTCATCATCCCGCTCACTCAACAGGTAAGCGGACGGCTGCGGCAGAGAATGTGTGGCTGTGAGCTGGTAGGTGGGGGCTGTGGACAAGTGGATGCTGGCTCTGGTAGACTTGCCCTCTTTCCCAGGAGGCCAGGCATGCCACCCGATGTTTGGGAGCTTCCCAGCCATTACGGGAGAGTAGGCAAGTATGCATCAAGTTCATAACTGTATGGTTTCCATGGACACAAAATTTACATATTTGGGGTCATGCCTCACTTTTTCTGGGGCCCATCAGAATGGATAGTATGAACAGCCTCACAGTTTGGGAAGCACTGGGCATGCCAACAGCATGACCAGCAACTAGGGGGTGGCATACATTATGACATGCAATGGTTCATGCCTGGAGGCTAGGTTGGGTACGAAATTCTTGCAATCAGGATCCTGATGGTCAGAATACTAATGGTAAGAGTTCTTACCCTACCCTTGCTCCTAACGCTAATTCACCATTACCGCAGCCAAACCCTAATTTTCCCATCCTGCTGCCTAACCCTAAGAGTCCCCTCCTGCACCCTAACCCTAACCATTCATCCCAAATAAATTGAAATAGCACCTTAAATTAATTTGCCAGTGTTCTAGGTGAGCTAATATCTGGTGCTTATTAGGCACAGAAGCCAAATCAACAAGTAAAGTGCAGTGACAGCCCAGATATGCTTCAGCAACCATGATTTACATGCATTGGCGATCCTATTGGTTGCGCATGAATGCCATCAAGCTCAACGCGTTTTGCTGGTATAAGGTGTCCAGCTTCCTCAGGAGCATATTAAGCTTAATGCCACTCATGCCCAACCAATAGGATTGCCAATACATTTCTCTGACACTTATCTGAACAATCACCTTCATCTGGAAATTATCACTAGAGCATGTGCAGCCTCATCACCCCTTTAGCATCTAAAGGACATGTTGCCAGCTGATCTTCATTGGGGACTGCTTACGAAAGGGCCAATACCGGTAACAAATTCCAACCGATCCTCATCGGCTTTTGCAATACATCCGGTAAAACCAGCTGCTTAATCTAGTGACTGTGCAATCTATTTAGAGGTGAGTCCTAGCCAGATATACTGGACAGTGGCTGAATGTATTGTTGGCACAAAATATCTGTGTGGAGTTTATATTGTATTTTACTGATTTTCTAATACTTTTATTAGTATATAATAAATACAAAATGATTACAAGTAGTTTAATTTATTATTCATTGATACAGCCACGCTGGTATACCATTTCACTACTTTTGTTTATAGATTATTTGGGGATCTTGACCACCCCGATACCTGCTGCTGCTGACAGCGCACTTGTATATTCTTGTATTTATATACTTGGCACAAATGAGATGCCTTTTTGGCTTCTAAATGCATTCAACATAGGAAAGTGCATTTTACATGGAGAAGCTTATGTATGTACAGATTTCAACCAATTTAATAGAAACATTAAGGCCCAAATGTATTAAGTCTTAAAAAGTGATAAAGTGGAGATGGATAAAGAGTGATAAATGACCAGCCAATCAGTTCCTAACTGTCATTATTCAAACAGAGCCTGTTACATGGCACTTAGAAAGCTGACTGGCTGGTCATTTATCACTCTTTATATGTCTATCACTTTTAAGGTCTTATAACAAATTTAGGCCTATAACACGTAAAAACAAGATATGATACATAATGAGGATTAGCAAAACAATATTGTAGGAGAATAATGCATATGTTAAAATTAATGAATGGGGCGGTCATTAATGGTAATAGGCCATTCCCTAATTAGAATGGCAATTCCAAAATCAGAAATGAAAGTCTGTTGTAGCTGTACGCTGTGTTCTGTACAAGGTGGGCTCAGATGAAATAATGCAGTCTTGCAGATTTTGAGGATCATAAATGATTTTTATGGACTAAATAATGTATCGTTTCCCATCTCTCACGGATAGGATATACTGCATAATAAAGGTTTCAGATTTAAAAATAATAATAATAAAATATATTTTCTTTTAGTTAGGTTTATTTACTAAAACCATTACAGCCAATCAGACATTTTCTTTCATTGCATAAGAGATACAGTTTACTATAAAGCTAAGTACCAGATATTTTCTATGGTCTATGGCTCTTTAAAGACAAACATTAAACAAACATAAAATAACTACATAGATAAATATAGCACAATCTCCTTCACAAGTTACAAATGGAGATGCATTTACCAGGTTTTTTTTTTTTAAAGTTCTGTTTAATATAAAAACTAATGTGCAGGTGTTATGTTCCTATAGTCATTGTTGGCTAATGATGCCCACACATTACAATGTTTTGCGACTCCCTGGCAAGTCACTCTGAATGTGCATGCAAGCTGTGCATGGTTGACTTAATTAAGATACTTCATTCAGAGCACTGTTGAATGACTGGCAGAAGTGTTCATGAGGGACAGCGTGATTTCATGCAGTTCATTGGGCCCATCTTATCGACCATCTCCTGTTTGAAGCTTCTCCTGATTATCTATATAATGTATGTTTCAAAATTGCAGATACAGAGTACAGATTCATCTCCTTCACTCTGATTGTTACATTTGCCTACAGCACAACATCCTGTCCTACGTAGGCTGCACCCAGAGGAATAATATCCATGAAATGTGTTACCTCTAGGGAATAATTTGACACTTCCACAATAAAAATGACCATCTTGGTCATTAAAAACGGTGCTAAACTGACTGGCAACCTAACATGGTTTTTACAATGAAAGAAATAGCATTAATTTAAGGAGCACGGCTCCCGTAGGAAATGAGCAACAAGCTTTCATTGTAATTTCTCAATATCACCACCTCCTCCTTGTCACATGTAATATTAATGGAGATGCTTCTTAAAAAGCACAACGGAATATTTAAGATCCTGGTTATCCTGTATTTGGCTTCTTTTTAATACAGAAATTAAATGTATGTGTTTGAATGCAGGCAATCTCTTAATTTCACTGCTCAGGTAATGTAGCCACAAGTCTAATGATATAGTATGATATGTTTAATAGGCAACATAATGGACAGTTTGCACATTATTTATTTATTTATTAATAGTTTCTTATATAGCGCAGCAAATTCCGTTGCGCTTTACAATTGGAAATGAAATTCAGATACTATTTTGGGCATATTGGAGCGTGGTAAGATGAAAAGTTTCATTAACATTTAATTAATTGCACATATAGTAGGTTATATATATGTACTATTACAACAATTTCAATCTAATTGTACCAGGTTTTTTTTAAATATGTTTATGTCAGATTCCAAACAATAAACTGTAAGGCACCTATAGAATCACTGGCATTGAATGATCGGAAGGCTAGTTTTGTAGTATAACAAATCTATGCAGAAACTGTGGTCATCAATCCACATTGGCCTTACAGAATTATTGGGACACTTGAAAGAAGATAAAATGCTACAATAAATCTAACCATGTCTCTGCAAGTTTGGCAAAAATTATTTTATGATAGAATATTTACAGTACTTTGTCTCCATCATAAACAGCACTAGGTACCTTCTCCAGCTTTAGACAATGAATAGACATCTGCGGGGATGATCAGAAGAGGAGCATATACATTGTATTATTGTGATACTGTTATACTTTGTGACATTTTTGTAAACGTATCTGCTTTTGTTAAAGGTATATCTAACCTTGGAGAGTGACAAAGTGGAGCGAGATAAAGCACTAACCAATCCGCTTCTAATGTCATTTTACAGACTGTTTAAAATGACATAAGCTGATTAGTTGGTAGTTTATCTCTCTCCACTTTATCTCTCTCCAAGCTGTGATAAATCTCACCTATATCCCTGTCTGTAAATCCACCATTTTATATAACATGTACTAGAGCCCGCTGATGATTTACAGTAAGTTTAAATTAGCCTTCCTCAACTTCCAAATCATACTTGCCTACTTTTTCGCAAGGTAGTCCCTCGCACCCACAGAAAAGTGGCTGGATCTCCAGCATACTGCCCACTTCCTAATGAAGCAGGCAGGATGAGGAGATTATAGTCAGAATTTGTAATTGCTTCATTTAGCCCCACCTCCTCCGGTGGACCCACAAATTAAAAGTAGGTAAGTATGTTCCAAATGTAGAGTTAGAGAATACAAATATTATTTCTATAAACACAATCTTTGTGAATGACGAGCTGGTGATTAGGGTCATACTTCCTGCGTACCATAGGCAGAATTCCCTGTTAATCCCATTACATAGTGACTGATGCTAAGTGAGTACAACACAATCAGTATGGTCTTATATAATATTGCATTGCACACTCCCAGGACAGTGGCACATGCACATATGCAGATTAGCATAATTCTATGATTCTACCACTTATGCATGCCTATGCTTCAATGGATGGATCAGTGCTGGATTTGGCTTTTTAACATACACCAAGTACAGAACAGTCTGCTTGTATCATTTCAAATAAATGCTAAGCAGGAACATAACGGCATATCCCTTTCTCCCTGGCTGCTGCTGCAGACGGATCAGTTCTTCCTGCCAGCTGTGGCTTTCATAGGGGCATGCATCGCTGTGTTTGGAATATGAAGAGACAGGCGAGCCAAATGTGACATTACATTTGGTGCTAAACTAAAATCTCCTCCCTATTTAAGAAAGTCTCTAGGCACTATTCATTGCCAGATTATTAGGCTCTCTCAGCAGCTACTCTGTTAGTACTCCTCACTTACTCCCTTGGTCAGGGCCAGATTGCCCATGTGGCCCTTCTGGCATATGCCAGAAGGGCCGATGGTCTGGTAGGCCAAGCCCGTTACACAGAGAGCTGGGAAAGCCATGCGCAGCTTCCGGCTCTCTGTTTTGCTCTCCCCCTGCCCGAAGTGCCTGTTTTAAAGAAATATGGGAACTCACGGCACGCGCCTGTGAGCAGTGTCCCCCCTTCCCTATCTGACAGAACTATATAGCTATGTGTGGGGATCCCTGGGTGACCACTCCAGCTACCCTGTTGTTAATCTGGAGACGCAGCCAGATAAACTGTCATCAAACTAGGCAAGTATACAGAGTGTCTATAACAGGGGCACATTCATTTACAGAATTAATGGGACAGAGCATGCCATTCAAACAGGCTTTGGAGAGTGTAATTCATTATATACAGACTATAATAAGAATTTACTCACCGGTAATTCTATTTCTCGTAGTCCGTAGTGGATGCTGGGAACTCTGTAAGGACCATGGGGAATAGACGGGCTCCGCAGGAGACTGGGCACTCTAAAAGAAAGATTAGGTACTATCTGGTGTGCACTGGCTCCTCCCTCTATGCCTCTCCTCCAGACCTCAGTTAAGGAAACTGTGCCCGGAAGAGCTGACACAACAAGGAAAGGATTTGGAATCCAGGGTAAGACTCATACCAGCCACACCAATCACACCGTACAACTTGTGATAACCATACCCAGTTAACAGTATGAACAACAACTGAGCCTCAGTAACAGATGGCTCATAACAATAACCCTTTAGTTAAGCAATAACTATATACATGTATTGCAGAGAGTCTGCACTTGGGACGGGCGCCCAGCATCCACTACGGACTACGAGAAATAGAATTACCGGTGAGTAAATTCTTATTTTCTCTGACGTCCTAGTGGATGCTGGGAACTCCGTAAGGACCATGGGGATTATACCAAAGCTCCCAAACGGGCGGGAGAGTGCGGATGACTCTGCAGCACCGCATGAGCAAACTCAAGGTCCTCCTCAGCCAGGGTATCAAACTTGTAGAACTTAGCAAACTTGTTTGACCCCGACCAAGTAGCAGCTCGGCAAAGCTGTAAAGCCGAGACCCCTCGGGCAGCCGCCCAAGAAGAGCCCACCTTCCTTGTGGAATGGGCTTTCACCATTTTGGATGCGGCAATCCAGCCGCAGAGTGAACCAGCTGAAACGTGCTATAGATCCAGCGAACAATAGTCTGCTTCGAAACAGGAGCGCCAACCTTGTTGGCTACATACAGAATAAACAGCGAGTCAGACTTTCTGACTCCCGCCTTTCTGGAAACATACATTTTCAAAGCCCGGACTACGTCCAGCAACTTGGAATCCTCCAAGTCCCTAGTAGCCGCAGGCACCACAATAGGCTGGTTCAAATGAAACTATGATACCACTAGAGATGAGCGCCGGAAATTTTTCGGGTTTTGTGTTTTGGTTTTGGGTTCGGTTCCGCGGCCGTGTTTTGGGTTCAACCGCGTTTTGGCAAAACCTCACCGAATTTTTTTTATCGGATTCGGGTGTGTTTTGGATTCGGGTGTTTTTTTCAAAAAACCCTAAAAAACAGCTTAAATCATAGAATTTGGGAGTCATTTTGATCCCAAAGTATTATTAACCTCAAAAACCATAATTTACACTCATTTTCAGTCTATTCTGAATACCTCACACCTCACAATATTATTTTTAGTCCTAAAATTTGCACCGAGGTCGCTGTGTGAGTAAGATAAGCGACCCTAGTGGCCGACACAAACACCGGGCCCATCTAGGAGTGGCACTGCAGTGTCACGCAGGATGTCCCTTCCAAAAAACCCTCCCCAAACAGCACATGACGCAAAGAAAAAAAGAGGCGCAATGAGGTAGCTGTGTGAGTAAGATAAGCGACCCTAGTGGCCGACACAAACACCGGGCCCATCTAGGAGTGGCACTGCAGTGTCACGCAGGATGTCCCTTCCAAAAAACCCTCCCAAAACAGCACATGACGCAAAGAAAAAAAGAGGCGCAATGAGGTAGCTGTGTGAGTAAGATAAGCGACCCTAGTGGCCGACACAAACACCGGGCCCATCTAGGAGTGGCACTGCAGTGTCACGCAGGATGTCCCTTCCAAAAAACCCTCCCCAAACAGCACATGACGCAAAGAAAAAAAGAGGCGCAATGAGGTAGCTGACTGTGTGAGTAAGATAAGCGACCCTAGTGGCCGACACAAACACTGGGCCCATCTAGGAGTGGCACTGCAGTGTCACGCAGGATGGCCCTTCCAAAAAACCCTCCCCAAACAGCACATGACGCAAAGAAAAAAAGAGGCGCAATGAGGTAGCTGACTGTGTGAGTAAGATAAGCGACCCTAGTGGCCGACACAAACACCGGGCCCATCTCGGAGTGGCACTGCAGTGTCACGCTGGATGGCCCTTCCAAAAAACCCTCCCCAAACAGCACATGACGCAAAGAAAAAAAGAGGCGCAATGAGGTAGCTGACTGTGTGAGTAAGATAAGCGACCCTAGTGGCCGACACAAACACCGGGCCCATCTAGGAGTGGCACTGCAGTGTCACGCAGGATGGCCCTTCCAAAAAACCCTCCCCAAACAGCACATGACGCAAAGAAAAAAAGAGGCGCAATGAGGTAGCTGACTGTGTGAGTAAGATAAGCGACCCTAGTGGCCGACACAAACACCGGGCCCATCTAGGAGTGTCACTGCAGTGTCACGCAGGATGGCCCTTCCAAAAAACCCTCCCCAAACAGCACATGACGCAAAGAAAAATTAAAGAAAAAAGAGGTGCAAGATGGAATTGTCCTTGGGCCCTCCCACCCACCCTTATGTTGTATAAACAGGACATGCACACTTTAACCAACCCATCATTTCAGTGACAGGGTCTGCCACACGACTGTGACTGATATGACGGGTTGGTTTGGACCCCCCCCAAAAAAGAAGCAATTAATCTCTCCTTGCACAAACTGGCTCTACAGAGGCAAGATGTCCACCTCATCATCATCCTCCGATATATCACCGTGTACATCCCCCTCCTCACAGATTATCAATTCGTCCCCACTGGAATCCACCATCTCAGCTCCCAGTGTACTTTGTGGAGGCAATTGCTGCTGGTCAATGTCTCCGCGGAGGAATTGATTATAATTCATTTTAATGAACATCATCTTCTCCACATTTTCTGGATGTAACCTCGTACGCCGATTGCTGACAAGGTGAGCGGCGGCACTAAACACTCTTTCGGAGTACACACTTGTGGGAGGGCAACTTAGGTAGAATAAAGCCAGTTTGTGCAAGGGCCTCCAAATTGCCTCTTTTTCCTGCCAGTATAAGTACGGACTGTGTGACGTGCCTACTTGGATGCGGTCACTCATATAATCCTCCACCATTCTTTCAATGTTGAGAGAATCATATGCAGTGACAGTAGACGACATGTCCGTAATCGTTGTCAGGTCCTTCAGTCCGGACCAGATGTCAGCATCAGCAGTCGCTCCAGACTGCCCTGCATCACCGCCAGCGGGTGGGCTCGGAATTCTGAGCCTTTTCCTCGCACCCCCAGTTGCAGGAGAATGTGAAGGAGGAGATGTTGACAGGTCGCGTTCCGCTTGACTTGACAATTTTCTCACCAGCAGGTATTTCAACCCCAGCAGACTTGTGTCTGCCGGAAAGAGAGATCCAAGGTAGGTTTCAAATCTAGGATCGAGCACGGTGGCCAAAATGTAGTGCTCTGATTTCAACAGATTGACCACCCGTGAATCCTTGTTAAGCGAATTAAGGGCTCCATCCACAAGTCCCACATGCCTAGCGGAATCGCTCCGTGTTAGCTCCTCCTTCAATGTCTCCAGCTTCTTCTGCAAAAGCATGATGAGGGGAATGACCTGACTCAGGCTGGCAGTGTCTGAACTGACTTCACGTGTGGCAAGTTCAAAGGGCATCAGAACCTTGCACAACGTTGAAATCATTCTCCACTGCACTTGAGACAGGTGCATTCCACCTCCTATATCGTGCTCAATTGTATAGGCTTGAATGGCCTTTTGCTGCTCCTCCAACCTCTGAAGCATATAGAGGGTTGAATTCCACCTCGTTACCACTTCTTGCTTCAGATGATGGCAGGGCAGGTTCAGTAGTTTTTGGTGGTGCTCCAGTCTTCTGTACGTGGTGCCTGTACGCCGAAAGTGTCCCGCAATTCTTCTGGCCACCGACAGCATCTCTTGCACGCCCCTGTCGTTTTTTAAAAAATTCTGCACCACCAAATTCAAGGTATGTGCAAAACATGGGACGTGCTGGAATTTGCCCATATTTAATGCACACACAATATTGCTGGCGTTGTCCGATGCCACAAATCCACAGGAGAGTCCAATTGGGGTAAGCCATTCTGCGATGATCTTCCTCAGTTGCCGTAAGAGGTTTTTAGCTGTGTGCGTATTCTGGAAAGCGGTGATACAAAGCGTAGCCTGCCTAGGAAAGAGTTGGCGTTTGCGAGATGCTGCTACTGGTGCCGCCGCTGCTGTTCTTGCGGCGGGAGTCCATACATCTACCCAGTGGGCTGTCACAGTCATATAGTCCTGACCCTGCCCTGCTCCACTTGTCCACATGTCCGTGGTTAAGTGGACATTGGGTACAACTGCATTTTTTAGGACACTGGTGAGTCTTTTTCTGACGTCCGTGTACATTCTCGGTATCGCCTGCCTAGAGAAGTGGAACCTAGATGGTATTTGGTAACGGGGGCACACTGCCTCAATAAATTGTCTAGTTCCCTGTGAACTAACGGCGGATACCGGACGCACGTCTAACACCAACATAGTTGTCAAGGCCTCAGTTATCCGCTTTGCAGCAGGATGACTGCTGTGATATTTCATCTTCCTCGCAAAGGACTGTTGGACAGTCAATTGCTTACTGGAAGTAGTACAAGTGGGCTTACGACTTCCCCTCTGGGATGACCATCGACTCCCAGCAGCAACAACAGCAGCGCCAGCAGCAGTAGGCGTTACACGCAAGGATGCATCGGAGGAATCCCAGGCAGGAGAGGACTCGTCAGAATTGCCAGTGACGTGGCCTGCAGGACTATTGGCATTCCTGGGGAAGGAGGAAATTGACACTGAGGGAGTTGGTGGGGTGGTTTGCGTGAGCTTGGTTACAAGAGGAAGGGATTTACTGGTCAGTGGACTGCTTCCGCTGTCGCCCAAAGTTTTTGAACTTGTCACTGACTTATTATGAATGCGCTGCAGGTGACGTATAAGGGAGGATGTTCCGAGGTGGTTAACGTCCTTACCCCTACTTATTACAGCTTGACAAAGGGAACACACGGCTTGACAAATGTTGTCCGCATTTCTGGTGAAATACTTCCACACCGAAGAGCTGATTTTTTTGGTATTTTCACCAGGCATGTCAACGGCCATATTCCTCCCACGGACAACAGGTGTCTCCCCGGGTGCCTGACTTAAACAAACCACCTCACCTTTAGAATCCTCCTGGTCAATTTCCTCCCCAGCGCCAGCAACACCCATATCCTCCTCATCCTGGTGTACTTCAACACTGACATCTTCAATCTGACTATCAGGAACTGGACTGCGGGTGCTCCTTCCAGCACTTGCAGGGGGCGTGCAAATGGTGGAAGGCGCATGCTCTTCACGTCCAGTGTTGGGAAGGTCAGGCATCGCAACCGACACAATTGGACTCTCCTTGTGGATTTGGGATTTCGAAGAACGCACAGTTCTTTGCGGTGCTTTTGCCAGCTTGAGTCTTTTCAGTTTTCTAGCGAGAGGCTGAGTGCTTCCATCCTCATGTGAAGCTGAACCACTAGCCATGAACATAGGCCAGGGCCTCAGCCGTTCCTTGCCACTCCGTGTGGTAAATGGCATATTGGCAAGTTTACGCTTCTCCTCCGACAATTTTATTTTAGGTTTTGGAGTCCTTTTTTTACTGATATTTGGTGTTTTGGATTTGACATGCTCTGTACTATGACATTGGGCATCGGCCTTGGCAGACGACGTTGCTGGCATTTCATCGTCTCGGCCATGACTAGTGGCAGCAGCTTCAGCACGAGGTGGAAGTGGATCTTGATCTTTCCCTAATTTTGGAACCTCAACATTTTTGTTCTCCATATTTTAATAGGCACAACTAAAAGGCACCTCAGGTAAACAATGGAGATGGATGGATACTAGTATACAATTATGGATGGACTGCCGAGTGCCGACACAGAGGTAGCTACAGCCGTGGACTATTGTACTGTACTGTGTCTGCTGCTAATATAGACTGGATGATAATGAGATGTAGTATGTATGTATAAAGAAGAAAGAAAAAAAAACCACGGGTAGGTGGTATACAATTATGGATGGACTGCCGAGTGCCGACACAGAGGTAGCTACAGCCGTGGACTACTGTACTGTGTCTGCTGCTAATATAGACTGGTTGATAAAGAGATGTAGTATGTATGTATAAAGAAGAAAGAAAAAAAAACCATGGGTAGGTGGTATACAATTATGGACGGACTGCCGAGTGCCGACACAGAGGTAGCTACAGCCGTGGACTACCGTACTGTACTGTGTCTGCTGCTAATATAGACTGGTTGATAAAGAGATGTAGTATGTATGTATAAAGAAGAAAGAAAAAAAAACCACGGGTAGGTGGTATACAATTATGGATGGACTGCCGAGTGCCGACACAGAGGTAGCTACAGCCGTGGACTACTGTACTGTGTCTGCTGCTAATATAGACTGGTTGATAAAGAGATGTAGTATGTATGTATAAAGAAGAAAGAAAAAAAACCACGGGTAGGTGGTATACAATTATGGACGGATTGCCGAGTGCCGACACAGAGGTAGCTACAGCCGTGGACTACCGTACTGTACTGTGTCTGCTGCTAATATAGACTGGTTGATAAAGAGATGTAGTATGTATATATAAAGAAGAAAGAAAAAAAAACCACGGGTAGGTGGTATACAATTATGGATGGACTGCCGAGTGCCGACACAGAGGTAGCTACAGCCGTGGACTACTGTACTGTGTCTGCTGCTAATATAGACTGGTTGATAAAGAGATGTAGTATGTATGTATAAAGAAGAAAGAAAAAAAAACCACGGGTAGGTGGTATACAATTATGGACGGACTGCCGAGTGCCGACACAGAGGTAGCTACAGCCGTGGACTACCGTACTGTACTGTGTCTGCTGCTAATATAGACTGGTTGATAAAGAGATGTAGTATGTATGTATAAAGAAGAAAGAAAAAAAAACCACGGGTAGGTGGTATACAATTATGGATGGACTGCCGAGTGCCGACACAGAGGTAGCTACAGCCGTGGACTACTGTACTGTGTCTGCTGCTAATATAGACTGGTTGATAAAGAGATGTAGTATGTATGTATAAAGAAGAAAGAAAAAAAAACCACGGGTAGGTGGTATACAATTATGGATGGACTGCCGAGTGCCGACACAGAGGTAGCTACAGCCGTGAACAACCGTACTGTGTCTGCTGCGACTGGATGATAAATAATGATATAAAAAATATATATATATCACTACTGCAGCCGGACAGGTATATATTTTATAATGACGGACCTGCTGGACACTGTCTGTCAGCAGAATGAGTTTTTTATAGAATAAAAAAAAAAACACCACACAAGTCACACGACGAGTGTTTAACTTTTTCAGGCAATCACAATATAGTATACTACTAACTATACTGGTGGTCAGTGTGGTCAGGTCACTGGTCAGTCTCACTGGCAGTGGCACTCCTGCAGCAAAAGTGTGCACTGTTTAATTTTAATAATATGTACTCCTGGCTCCTGCTACAACCTATAACTGGCACTGCTCCCCAGTCTCCCCCACAATTATAAGCTGTGTGAGCACAGTCAGATATATACATAGATGATGCAGCACACTGGGCTGAGCAGTGCACACAGATATGGTATGTGACTGAGTCACTGTGTATCATTTTTTTCAGGCAGAGAACGGATTATATTAAATAAAACTGCACTGTCTGGTGGTCACTGTGGTCAGTCACTACTAAACTCTGCACTCTCTACAGTACTCCTAAGCTCCAGTAAATCAAGTGTCTCTGTCTCAAATCAATCTCACTCTCTCTCTTCTAATCTAAATGGAGAGGACACCAGCCACGTCCTCTCCCTATCAATCTCAATGCACGTGTGAAAATGGCGGCGACGCGCGGCTCCTTATATAGAATCCGAGTCTCGCGAGAATCCGACAGCGTCATGATGACGTTCGGGCGCGCTCGGGTTAACCGAGCAAGGCGGGAAGATCCGAGTCGCTCGGACCCGTGAAAAAAAACATGAAGTTCGGGCGGGTTCGGATTCCGAGGAACCGAACCCGCTCATCTCTAGATACCACCCTAGGAAGAAATTGGGGACGAGTCCTCAATTCTGCCCTGTCCATATGGAAGATTAGATAAGGGTTTTTACATGACAAAACCGCCAATACTGACACACGCCTAGCCGAAGCTAAGGCCAATAGCATGACCACTTTCCACGTGAGATATTTTAGCTCCATGGTCTTAAGTGGCTCAAACCAGTGGGATTTCAGGAAATCAAACACAACGTTAAGATCCCAAGGTGCCACCGGTGGCACAAAAAGAGGCTGAATATGCAGCACCCCCAGAACAACGTCAGAACTTCAGGCAGTGAAGCCAGTTCATTTTTAGAGAAAATGTATAGGGCCGAAATCTTGACCTTTATGAATCCTAATTTTAGGCCCATAGTCACTCCTGACTGTAGGAAGTGCAGGAATCGACCCCGCTGGAATTCCTCTGTAGGGCCTTCCTGGCCTCACACCAAGCAACCTATTTTCGCCATATACAGTGAAAAAGTCTTGCTGTCACGTCTTTCCTAGCCTTTATCAGCGTAGGAATAACTGCATCCGGAATGCCCTTTTCCGCTAGGATCTGGCGTTCAACCGCCATGCCGTCAAATGCAGCCGCGGTAAATTTTGGAACAGACAGGGCCCCTGTTGCAACATGTCCTGTCTGAGAGGCAGAAGCCCTGAGTCCTCTGAGAGCATTTCCTGCAGCTCCGGGTACCGAGTCCTTCTTGGCCAATTCGGAGCAAAGAATATTGTTTTCACTCCTCCTTTTATTACAATTCTCAGCCCTTGGGTATGAGAGGAAAAGGAGGGAATACAGAGACCGACTGGAACACCCACGGTGTTACTAGTGCGACCACAGCTATCACCTGAGGGTCCCTTGACCCGGCGTAAAACCTTTTTTATCTTTTTATTGAGGTGGGACGCCATCTAGTCCACCTTAGGCAGTTCCCATCAATTTGCAAACTGCGTGAAGACTTCCTGATGAAGTCCCCACTTTCCCGGGTGGAGGTCGTGCCTGCTGAGGAAGTCTGCTTCCCAGATGTCCACTCCCGGAACGAACACTGCTGACAGTGCGCTTACTTGATTCTCCGCCCAGCGAAGAATTCTGGTGGCTTCTACCCTCGCCACCCAGCTCCTTGTGCCGCCTTGGCGGTTTACATGAACCCCTGCGGTCTGACTGGATCAGAACCGGTTGGTCGTGAAGCAGGATCTCCGCTTGACTTAGGGCATTGTATATGGCCCTTAGTTCCAGGATATTGATGTGAAGGCAAGTCAGTTGACTTGACCACAGACCTTGGAAATTTCTTCCCTGTGTAACTGCCCCCCACCCTCGGAGGCTTGCATCCGTGGTCACCAGGATCCAGTCCTGAATGCCGAATCTGCGGCCCTCGAGAAGGTGAGCACTCTGCAGCCACCACAGGAGAGACACCCTGGCCCTGGGGGATAGGGTGATTAACCGATGCATCTGAAGAGGTGATCCGGACCAATTGTCCAGTAAGTCCCATTGGAAGGTCCTCGCATGGAACCTGCCTAAGGGGATGGCCTCGTATGATGCCACCATCCTTCCCAGGACTCGAGTGCAGGGATGCACTGACACCTGTTTTGGTTTTATTAGAGTCCTGACCAGTGTCATGAGCTCCTGAGCTCTCTCTATTGGGAGATAACCCTTTTCTGGTCTGTGTCTAGGATCGTGCCTAGGAGAGGCAGATGAGCTGTAGGAAACAACTGCGACTTTGGAATATATAGAATCCAGCCGTGTTGCCGTTACACTTCCAGAGAAAGTGATACGCTGTTCAGCAACTGCTCTCTTGATCTCGCTTTTATGAGGAGATCATCCAAGTACGTGATAATAGTGAAACCTTGCTTCCGCAGGAGCACAATCATATCCGCCATTACCATGGTGAATATTCTCGGGGGCCGTGGAGAGACCAAACGGCAACATCTGAAATTGGTAATGACAATCCCGTACCGCAATTCTGAGGTACGCCTAATGAGGTGGATAAATCGGGACCTGAAGGTATGCATCCCTTATGTCCCGATTCACAATAAAGTCTCCCCCTTTTTAGGCTTGCACTGACCGCTCTTAGCGATTCCATCTTGAACTTGAACCTTCTCAGGTATATGTTCAGGGATTTTTAATTCAATATGGGTCTGCCCGAACCATCTGGTTTCGGGATTACAACATGGTCTAAAAATAACACCCTCTTGTTGAAGGAGGGGACCCTTGACCACCACCTGTTAAAGATACAATTTGTGAATTGCAGATAACACTGGCTCCCTCTCTTGGGGGGAAGCCCGCAGGGCCGTCGGTGAGGGGGCATCTTCTCACAGTCCAGCTTGTATCCCTGAGACACAATATCTATTGCCCAGGGATCGAACAGGGAGTGAACCCACTTGTGGCTGAACTTACGAAGGCGTGTCCCCACCGGGCCTAGCTCCGCCTGTGGAGCCCCAGCGACATTGGTGGAATTTGTAGGGGCCGGGGAGGACTTCTGTTCCTGGGAACTAGCTGCCCGGATCTGACAAGAAAGGACGCCCCTCAGACTTTCTTGTTTCTTTATACGAAAGGCTGCATTTAATAATGTCGTGCTTTCTTAGGCTGTGCAGGAATATAAGGCAAACTAGCAGAATTACCAGCTATAGCTGTGGAGACCAGGCCCGAGAACCCTTCTCCACACAATCCTCAGCCTTCCATATGCCTCTTAAGTCGGCATCATCTGTCCAATGCATATTCTATAGGACACGTCAAGCAGAGATCGACATAGCTTTGACTCTAGGACCCAGTATACTCATGTCTCTTTGGGCATGCTTTATAACTATATATCTATCACTTAAGACAGCATCTTTAATATATTTATATTGCATACTAGGGTCTCATCTCTGCTGATAAGGTACCTGTCCACGCTGCCACAGCGCTATAAACCCATGCCGACACAATCGCCGGTCTGGGTAGTATACTAGAATGTGCACGCTATCTGCAGGATCCCTGAGAATAGCAAGTGCTACCGTCTGTGCATACAGGACACCCCAGGGGAAGATTCTCAACATATCCTGGCCCTAGTGGGGAAAGGATACAGCCTGAGAATTCTCTTGTGGGAAGCTGCCGTCTCTTGTCTGGAGATTCCCGCTCTTTTTCCTCATGAGAGGAGGGAAATTTACCTCAGCATTCTTCCCCTTAAACATGTGTACTCTCGTGTCAGGGACAGATGAGTCATCAGTGATATGCAAATCATCTATTATTTCAATAATCATATATTGAATACCTTATAACCATCTTGGCTGTAACTTTGCATTATCGTAGTCGACAGTGGAGTTAAACTCCATGTCGATACCAGTGTTTGTTATTATGGATAGTGAGCATTGAGAGACTCTGAAGGTCTCTGTGACATAGGGACAGACATGGGTAGATTTCCTGTCTGTTCCCTAACCTTTTGTGCAATAAATTCACCTTAGCACTTACACATATCCAAACAGGTGTCGGCGTTGTCGACGGAGACACCCTCTCACACACATATCCGCTCTATCACCTCCTTAGAGGAGCCTTTTACCTCAGATATGTCTACACACGCGTACCGACACACCACACACACAGGGGATGCTCTATTTGAGGACAGTTCCCCCACAAGGCCCTTTGGAGAGACAGAGAGAGAGTATGCCAGCACACACCCCAGCGCTATATAACCCAGGGATTACACTACAACTCAGTGTTTACCCAGTAGCTGCTGTATATACAAATTTTGCGCCTAAATTTATGTGCCCCCCCCCTCTCTTTTCACCCTTTGTGTACCAGGATACTGCCGGGGAGAGCCTGGGGAGCTTCCTTCCAGCGGAGCTGTGAAGAGAAAATGGCGCTGGTGTGCTTAGGAAGAAGGCCCGGCCCCCTCAGCGGCGGGCTTCTGTCCTGTTTCTGACTAAAAATGGCAGGGGTTTTACACATATACAGTTTTCCAGACTGTATTATGTGTATATATTGCCAAAAGGTATACTTATTGCTGCCCAGGGCGCCCCTCCCCAGCGCCCTGCACCCTACAGTGACCGGAGTGTGTGGTGTGCAGTGGGAGCAATGGCGCACAGCTGCAGTGCTGTGCGCTACCTTAATGAAGACCGAAGTCTTCTGCCGCCGATTTTATCTCCTTCTTCTGTTTTCTGGCTCTGCAAGGGGGACGGCGGCGTGGCTCCGGGAACGGACGATCGAGGTCAGGCCCTGTGTTCGAACCCTCTGGAGCTAATGGTGTCCAGTAGCCTAAGAAGCACAAGCTAGCTGCACGCAGGTAGGTTTGCTTCTCTCCCCTCAGTCCCACGTAGCAGTGAGTCTGTTGCCAGCAGATCTCACTGAAAATAAAAAACCTAACAAATACTTTATTTCTAGCAAGCTCAGGAGAGCCCACTAGGTGCATCCAGCTCTGGCCGGGCACAGATTCTAACTGAGGTCTGGAGGAGGGGCATAGAAGGAGGAGCCAGTGCACACCAGATAGTACCTAATCTTTCTTTTAGAGTGCCCAGTCTCCTGCGGAGCCCGTCTATTCCCCATGGTCCTTATGGAGTTCCCAGCATCCACTAGGACGTCAGAGAAAAGTAGAATTTAAGTTTTGTTATTATTATCTGTCATTTATACAAAGTCTTAAGGGTATCATAACAAATTCTGATACCTAACATGTTAACATTAAAATTATATGTAACTAGATATCTCAAATAGTTTATTCACTCATCATGGCAAAACTGTGTCAATCAACGTTTTGGTCCACTCAGGGTGAATATTCTCGGGGGGCCGTGGAGAGACCAAATGGCAACATCTGAAATTGGTAATGACAATCCCGTACCGCAATTCTGAGGTACGCCTAATGAGGTGGATAAATCAGGACCTGAAGGCATGCATCCCTTATGTCCCGATTCACAATAAAGTCTCCCCCTTTTTAGGCTTGCACTGACCGCTCTTAGCGATTCCATCTTGAACTTGAACCTTCTCAGGTATATGTTCAGGGATTTTTAATTCAATATGGGTCTGACCGAACCATCTGGTTTCGGGATTACTATATGGTCTAAAAATAACACCCTCTTGTTGAAGGAGGGGACCCTTGACCACCACCTGTTAAAGATACAATTTGTGAATTGCAGATAACACTGGCTCCCTCTCTTGGGGGGAAGCCCGCAGGGCCGTCGGTGAGGGGGCATCTTCTCACAGTCCAGCTTGTATCCCTGAGACACAATATCTATTGCCCAGGGATCGAACAGGGAGTGAACCCACTTGTGGCTGAACTTACGAAGGCGTGTCCCCACCGGGCCTAGCTCCGCCTGTGGAGCCCCAGCGACATTGGTGGATTTTTGTAGGGGCCGGGGAGGACTTCTGTTCCTGGGAACTAGCTGCCCGGCTCTGACAAGAAAGGACGCCCCTCAGACTTTCTTGTTTCTTTATACGAAAGGCTGCATTTAATAATGTCGTGCTTTCTTAGGCTGTGCAGGAATATAAGGCAAACTAGCAGAATTACCAGCTATAGCTGTGGAGACCAGGCCCGAGAACCCTTCTCCACACAATCCTCAGCCTTCCATATGCCTCTTAAGTCGGCATCATCTGTCCAATGCATATTCTATAGAACACGTCAAGCAGAGATCGACATAGCTTTGACTCTAGGACCCAGTATACTCATGTCTCTTTGGGCATGCTTTATAACTATATATCTATCACTTAAGACAGCATCTTTAATATATTTATATTGCATACTAGGGTCTCATCTCTGCTGATAAGGTACCTGTCCACGCTGCCACAGCGCTATAAACCCATGCCGACACAATCGCCGGTCTGGGTAGTATACTAGAATGTGCACGCTATCAGCAGGATCCCTGAGAATAGCAAGTGCTACCGTCTGTGCAAACAGGACACCCCAGGGGAAGATTCTCAACATATCCTGGCCCTAGTGGGGAAAGGATACAGCCTGAGAATTCTCTTGTGGGAAGCTGCCGTCTCTTGTCTGGAGATTCCCGCTCTTTTTCCTCATGAGAGGAGGGAAATTTACCTCAGCATTCTTCCCCTTAAACATGTGTACTCTCGTGTCAGGGACAGATGAGTCATCAGTGATATGCAAATCATCTATTATTTCAATAATCATATATTGAATACCTTATAACCATCTTGGCTGTAACTTTGCATTATCGTAGTCGACAGTGGAGTTAAACTCCATGTCGATACCAGTGTTTGTTATTATGGATAGTGAGCATTGAGAGACTCTGAAGGTCTCTGTGACATAGGGACAGACATGGGTAGATTTCCTGTCTGTTCCCTAACCTTTTGTGCAATAAATTCACCTTAGCACTTACACATATCCAAACAGGTGTCGGCGTTGTCGACGGAGACACCCTCTCACACACATATCCGCTCTATCACCTCCTTAGAGGAGCCTTTTACCTCAGATTTGTCTACACACGCGTACCGACACACCACACACACAGGGGATGCTCTATTTGAGGACAGTTCCCCCACAAGGCCCTTTGGAGAGACAGAGAGAGAGTATGCCAGCACACACCCCAGCGCTATATAACCCAGGGATTACACTACAACTCAGTGTTTACCCAGTAGCTGCTGTATATACAAATTTTGCGCCTAAATTTATGTGCCCCCCCCTCTCTTTTCACCCTTTGTGTACCAGGATACTGCCGGGGAGAGCCTGGGGAGCTTCCTTTCAGCGGAGCTGTGAAGAGAAAATGGCGCTGGTGTGCTGAGGAAGAAGGCCCGGCCCCCTCAGCGGCAGGCTTCTGTCCTGTTTCTGACTAAAAATGGCAGGGGTTTTACACATATACAGTTTTCCAGACTGTATTATGTGTATATATTGCCAAAAGGTATACTTATTGCTGCCCAGGGCGCCCCTCCCCAGCGCCCTGCACCCTACAGTGACCGGAGTGTGTGGTGTGCAGTGGGAGCAATGGCGCACAGCTGCAGTGCTGTGCGCTACCTTAATGAAGACCGGAGTCTTCTGCCGCCGATTTTATCTCCTTCTTCTGTTTTCTGGCTCTGCAAGGGGGACGGCGGCACGGCTCCGGGAACGGACGATCGAGGTCAGGCCCTGTGTTCGAACCCTCTGGAGCTAATGGTGTCCAGTAGCCTAAGAAGCACAAGCTAGCTGCACGCAGGTAGGTTTGCTTCTCTCCCCTCAGTCCCACGTAGCAGTGAGTCTGTTGCCAGCAGATCTCACTGAAAATAAAAAACCTAACAAATACTTTCTTTCTAGCAAGCTCAGGAGAGCCCACTAGGTGCATCCAGCTCTAGCCGGGCACAGATTCTAACTGAGGTCTGGAGGAGGGGCATAGAAGGAGGAGCCAGTGCACACCAGATAGTACCTAATCTTTCTTTTAGAGTGCCCAGTCTCCTGCGGAGCCCGTCTATTCCCCATGGTCCTTATGGAGTTCCCAGCATCCACTAGGACGTCAGAGAAAAGTAGAATTTAAGTTTTGTTATTATTATCTGTCATTTATACAAAGTCTTAAGGGTATCATAACAAATTCTGATACCTAACATGTTAACATTAAAATTATATGTCACTAGATATCTCAAATAGTTTATTCACTCATCATGGCAAAACTGTGTCAATCAACGTTTTGGTCCACTCAGGGACCCTTGTCAAGACCACCAGAAAGATAGAAAGTGCACTTTCTGGTGGGTGCTCTCTACTGCTATGACTATATATTTCTTTGTGGGTAGTACGGCACTCCCAATAAGGAACGTGCTGCCCGGGTGCCCTCCGTAGTAAAAGGATATAGCAACAAACAGACAGCGGCACTCCGGGACTTTTGTGCAAAAAAGCTTGTATTTCAGTGTCACAAACACATGAGCCAATGTTTCAGGGTCCGCAGCCCCTTTGTCAGCTTGTGTTTCAGAGTCACAAAGACATGAGCCAACCAGTAGCGGATCTTGCCACGGGCAAGCAGGACTTTTGCCCGGGGCGCCACCTTCCAGAGGGCGCCGGCGCCATCTGGAGGGCGCCGCAGCATGGCAAGATCCGCTGCTGCTGTGGTGCCCCCTGCTGCCGCGGCCCGCTGTCCGCTGTCCGCTGTGAAGGGAAACTAGACGCTATGCGTCTAGTTTCCCTTCGTGGGCTGCCCGCTGTGAAGGGAAACTAGACGCTGCGCGTTCACTGTAATGAACTTCACTGTAATGATGTGCGGTGCGCATTGACGTCATCGCGCACCGCACAGCAAAGGTCCTCTCCACGAAGGGAACTAGATGCTTAGCGTCTAGTTTACCTTTGTGGAGAGGACCTTTGCTGTGCGGTGCGCGATGACGTCAACGCGCACTGCACATCCTACAACAGTACAGGGGGCGTAACTGACCACGCCCCCTGTATGAAGCCACGCCCCCTAATGCCGCCCGGGGCGCCAGAAGCCCCGAAACCGGCCCTGGAGCCAACGTTCACCTTTGTCACCTTGACAAAGGGGCTGCAGGCCCTGAAACCTTGGCTCATGTGTTTGTGACACTGAAATACAGGCTTTTTTGCACATAAGTCCTGGAGTGCTGCTGTCTGTGTGTTGCTATATATATATATATATATATATACAGTGGGGCAAAAAAGTATTTGGACAGCCACCGATTGTCCAAGTTGACCACTTAAAAAGATGATAGAGGTGTGTAATTTCCATCATAGGTATACTTCAAATGTGAGAGACAGAATCTGAAAAAAAAAAAAACTGGGAAATCACATTGTATGATTTTTAAATAATTTATTTGTATATTCTTGCGGAAAATAAATATTTGGACAATCAAAAAGTTTAACTCAATACTTTGTAATATAACCTTGGTTGGCAATTACAGAGGTCAAACGTTTCCAGTAGTTCTTGACCAGGTTTGCACACACTGTAGCAGATATTTTGGCCCACTCTTCCATGCAGATTGTCTCTAGATCTGTCATGTTTTGGGGCTGTCGCCGGGAAAAATGGACTTTCAACTCCCTCCACAGATGTTCTATTGGGTTGAGGTCTGGAGACTGGCTAGGCCACTCCAGTACCTTGAAATGCTTCTTACGGAGCCACTCCTTAGTTGCCCGGGTGGTGTGTTTGGGGTCATTGTCATGCTGGAAGACCCAGCCACATTCCATCTTCAATGCTCTTACTGAGAGAAGGAGGTTTTTGTCCAAAATCTCACGATACATGGCCCCATTCATCCTCTCCTTAATATGGATCAGTTGTCCTGTCCCCTTTGCAGAAAAGCAGCCCCAAAGCATGATGTTTCCACCCCCATGCTTCACAGTGGGTATGGTGTTCTTGTGATGCCATTCATCATTCTTCTCCCTCCAAACACGGCGAGTGGAGTTTATACCAAAAGTTCGATTTTGCTCTCATCTGACCACATTACATTCTCCCAGTTCTCCTATGGATCATCCAGATGGACACTGGCAAACTATAGACGGGCATGGACATGTGCTGGCTTAAGCAGGGGGACCTTTTGGGCGCTGCATGATTTCAATCCATGACGACGTAGTGTGTTACTAATGGTAACCTTTGTGACTGTGGTCCCAGCTCTCTTGAGGTCATTGACCAGGCCCCCCCCATGTAGTTCTAGGCTGATTCCTCACCATTCTCAAGATCATTGATACCCCACGAGGTGAGATCTTGCATGGAGCCCCAGGTCGAGGGAGACTGTCAATGATTTTGTATTTCTTCTATTTTTTAATAATTGCGCCAACAGTTGATCTCTTCTCACCAAGTTGCTTGCCTATTGTCGAGTAGCTCATCCCAGCCTTGTGCAGCTCTACAATTTTGTCCCTGGTGTCCTTAGACCGCTCTCTGGTCTTGGTCATAGTGGAGAGGTAGCAGTCTGTCTGTTTGAGGGTGTGGACAGGTGTCTTTTATACAGATAACCAGTTCAAACAAGTGCCATTAATACAGGTAACAAGTGAAGGATAGAGGAGCTTCTTAAAGAAGAAGTAACAGGTCTGTTAGAGCCAGAAATCTTGCTGCTTGGTAGGTGTCCAAATATTTATTTTCCATAAGAATATACAAGTAAATTGTTTAAAAATCATACAATGTGATGTCCTATAGAGAGAGAGAGAGAGAGAGAGAGAGAGATGGGGTACCCAATAGCGCTAGATGTGATTTTATAGCAGCTCCTCTAGAAGAACCCCCTGTTAGTTGAGGTTCAGAACAAAAACATCTATCAGACAGATCTGAGGGCGCTAGCTTAACAGTATTGTTCCAATATTAGGTTAACAATGATATACAGTAAAAAATCTCAAATGCATTCAAGTAAAAATGTATTCATAAATATACAATAAAACATCAAGAGCATCTGTACAGTTTCAGAGATATGTCTTCGGAAATATCCGGTTTACATTCAGTGATTTGAGTGTTTATTTGTTGACATAAATTAACTGAGCGACACACATGTAGAATAATAGTTGGACCCTGATGGACCCTATATAGATGGACCCTATATATATATATATATATATATATATATATATATATAGAGTATCCCTTATCCAAAAATCAAAATCCCACATTTTTTGGGTCCCTTATTGAGATAATGACATATATATTATATACAGTATTATGTGTATATATAGCTAGCTGTATTATATAGATATATAATATACATATATATGTGTCATTATCTCAGTAGGGGAACCAAAAATGTGTGATTTTGGATAAGGGATACTCAACCTGGGTGTGTATATATATATATATATATATACACATTATATACATACATACACATACATACAAACATATATACATACTGTACATACATACATACATACATACATACATACAAACAGTATATATAGTGCAAAAATGTACTGCTATTTTTACATGGGCTTGTGGATATAGCAGACATTAGCTGGATCATTGTTTAATGGTTTTAGGACATAACACTCAGTACCTGACAAATGAGACATTGTGGCCCTTCCACATTATATATGGCTACTACTGGCTGAGGAACTGCTGGTCATCCTACCCACCTGACATCTTGGATCATGATGAATTGTCCTTAACTCCATCCTCAGATTGTTTTTTAACATTTAATTTAGTTTCTTCCTGTGCTTGGATGAACATGGCTGTGTTATGGATTTCTTCTCTAATATACACCAGCAGGTTGGAAGAACAAACCTCAGCAAGCTGTGAAAATTAGAGAGACCAGATCAATAGTCAAGGTCATGACCTCTGACTTGGATTTTTACTTTGGCCTCGGGTTCTCCCCTTAAAAGCCTCAGACTAATTTTAATGGGAATCCTATTTGTATTGTGAACAGAAAGGCCATTAAAATGATTTTATAAGCAAATAAAATGAGTCATTGAACCCCAAGACAATTAGCAGATATTAAGAAACATAAGGCCAATTTGTCAGGACACAAATCAACTCTTCTAGTGTTAAAAGTTTAAATGAATTAAATACATTGCAGGACAAATGCAAGTCTATTTGCAGAGTGCATCTTGTACTGTATGTGTTCACTTTAAGCATGCTCCAGAACTACAGTAAGTGTACACAGCTACAGGCAGTGCAGAGTGGTATAAACACATCTCACTTGTGACCAAGTAGGAGTAATTGGGTTGCAGTGGTGCTTTATCATATGGGCTATGTTCGTTCAGGGTAGGTTGTGACATACAGTAGCGGGCTATGCAAAGTTGTGCGTATGCATAAATATACCTGTTCAGTAGAGATGTGTCTTGTGTTTTGGTTGTAGTTCTAATTTCATCATCGTGGTTTCATTTCACTTTAGTTTGGCAAAACCAACCTTAAGAGTTTTGGTTCAGAATCCAGATTTAAAATCCAAATCTAGGGTTTTGCATTTCGTGATAATAGATTAAAAACAACTAAAATCATGTCATTTTTGCAATCCAAACTAGAAATTCAGATTTAAAATCCGAATTCAGAACTGCGGGAAGATCCGAAATGGGACACACATTTCATATCCCCTTATGGGAGCCAAATCTTTAGTTTTCAGGCAGATCCTTTGCAAATGAGTATTGCTAACGATGATGGCTATCTAAAAGCCATTGCAAATTGCATTTAGTTTGGTCATTAATTTGTAATGTTGTAAATGGAAATACTGCTGGCAGTATGGTTTATAAAGAATGGTCTATTAAATGCCAACAATACTAGTGGAAAAAATTATTTTGACGCATTTTGAATGATTATTTTGTCAGGAAACAAAATATCAAAAGAGTGTTAAAAAATGTCCTTAGAGAGAAATTGAAGACATCATGTAATGTCAACATTATATCTTAGGAGCCAGAGTGTGATGTCAAGATAATGGCAAAATTATGTCAAGGTACAAATCCATTGAGAAAATGATCAGATGTTCATGTAGAAGACAAGGCCAGGAACATTTTAAGACGATCTATGGATGTGACATTGCGATGCCAAATTTACAAAAATAAAGAAAACCCAGTATGCAGCCATCAAATTATAATGATAATCATATGATAAAATAAGCTCTTCTGTCCTCAAATCTTCATCATATATGAATAGAGTGTTTCCCCCTCATCCACATGCATTACTTGGTCTCATTCATGATTACAGGACTTTTTGGGCTGCACCCACTTTGTGAAAAGCACTCCTAAGCAAAGTAAGACTCTCCTGTAGTATCCAAATCTTCAAGCGTTCCCGGAAAACTCATGTCTTCCCATGAGCCGGGTTCCAATGTATAGGTAGACAGTTAAAATATAGACATTCATTAGGTCAACACCATATGGTCGATAGTCAAAAGGTTGACAGGGTCAAAAGGTCAACTTTTTTTAGGTGGTTTTCATGATTTTATAACGTTT
Source organism: Pseudophryne corroboree (assembly GCF_028390025.1). Classification (NCBI taxonomy): domain Eukaryota; kingdom Metazoa; phylum Chordata; class Amphibia; order Anura; family Myobatrachidae; genus Pseudophryne; species Pseudophryne corroboree. The sequence goes on from NC_086449.1 coordinate 287,267,310, forward strand.
GCCTCATTTACTATCCATGTCACTAACTATAACCATTAGTAACCTTGTGGCAAGTGGAGCTAGCCACTAAAGGACGCATTTCAACAAGTTTGGGTAAAAACATTTTTAAAACACAAACTAACACAAAAAATTGCTTTTTGTGTTGACCTTTTGAACCTGTTGACCTTTTGACTGTCAATCTTTTGACCATGTCAACCTTTTGACTGTCGACCATAAGGGGTGGAACTAATAACTGTCTATCTTTTAACTGTCTAACTTCTATACCACACCCACATGAACCTTATCAAATTCCAGCCCACTCAGCCTTCATAAACTTTCCTATCTAATTACATCCTCTCTATACAGTCCAAACATAACTTTAAATATTTTCTCTTTCTTCACTTTCACATCCTCCTAACCCTTAAACAACATTGCTGTGTGACTGGATCATACAGCCCACCAAGAACCTCTGCAGTCTGGCTGGACCATTATGCAATATGTAGCACTTATCCTTGTGTGTCAATGCCTATTTCCCTATAAATTGTAAGCTTGCAAGCAGGGTCCTCTTACCTCTATGTCTGTCTGTTATTACTAGAGTTGTGCGGGATCGCATTTACTCGGATTAACGCAGCTTTACTCAATATATTACTGGCTATCAGCTCTTACTTGTTTTGGATAGCCGATAAGATAAATACAAATAAATACAAACTTACACTAGTTTGGCAAAAAGAACCAAGTAAATTCGAACCCACACTTCTCTAGTTATTACTCAGTTTTATTTTGTTATTATTAGATTTCAATTTTAAACTGCAATGGAATATGCTGAACTATATAAGAAACTGTTAATAAATAAAATAAAATAATAATCACAAAATGGCTTCAAAACTACATATTGAGATTATAGCATACTAACAATTAAAAATCTAATTTAAAATAATAAGTATTATGTACACTCACAACAGTAGTCATGGCACAATAATTTTGAAAAAAGTATTTCATATAAAATAAATACTACATAAACAAAAGTAGTCAAAGTGCTTATCTGAATAATATTGGAGACTAGTAGATATTAGAGATGTGTGCTGGACCAGTTTTGTTGGTTTTGGTTCTAATTTGTAGTCAATTTTGGCTTTGCCTAAACACCGTGGGGTTTATTTACTAAGATTCGTAATTTTCAGAATCATGTTCAAGTTCAATCACGACTGACATCGACAGTGTAAAATTGCAACTTTTTGAATTGATTACGACTAATTTACTAAGCTGTCGTATTCGTATTTTCCGTATCTTCCGATGTCGATGTCATTCGTGCTTTTCTGCTGTAGATTGCGGCCGCGTTTGCTATTTCGCGGCCGCGTTGTTGTGTTTTTTTACGACTGCGTCACAAGTCTGTTACGGCAGTGATTTGGAATTTGCTGCCGCGTTTTTACTCCTAAGTTTCGTTTTCGTCACGCGGCCGTGATTGGTTGTATTCGTGAAGGAGGAGTGTCTGTGCATGTTACTATAAAAACGCCCCAAACACTCCGCACCTCGTGGGTTTAGCTAGTGGAGAGGAGAGAGGAAGGTGTATTTGGAGTTGGTGAGTTTGGTGTAGTTTTTGGTGGATTTGGAGAGGAGTTTGGTGATTGTTGAGTGCTGTACTGTGTGTGTTAGTAGTCTTGTGATCTTTGTAGTACTGTTTTTTCACAGTTTGTAAACTTTTTTGTCCTTGTTTTTTTTTTTCAGTCTTTTGTCATTGTTTGTGAGTGAGTGAGCGTGTGTGTTGGCTGTGTGGTGTGTAGTAGGAGTAGTGGAGGAGTGTGTTTTGTGTTTTCATTTTTCAGTGTTTTATGTTGTTTGTCATGTCCGACTCAGAGGTCAGTGTGGTGGCGGAGGTTAGTGAGGTGGCGGAGGTTAGTGAGGTGGAGGCTGGTAGTGAGGTGGAGGCTGGTAGTGAGGTGGAGGCTGGTAGTGAGGTGGAGGCTGGTAGTGAGGTGGAGGGGGGTAGTGAGAGGGAGGAGGTTAGTGAGGAGGAGGAGGAGGGGGTGCCTGTTGCTGTATTTTCCAGTGATAGTGATGGTGTTGTGGCTCCGCAGCCACGCACCACTACCAAGACTGGCAGGAATATAAAGTTCAGCTATGCTGAAAACATGGCGTTGGTGCGTGAGCTGATGAAGCACCATCGCCAATTGTTTGGTCAGGATGCTGCCAGGGTGTCCTCCCGCAGGAAGTCTGCCCTGTGGGGTCAAGTCATACTTGCTGTGAATAGTGAGGGTGTGGTGAGGCGGACAGAGGACACGTGCCGCAAGCGATTTTATGATATTAAGCGGCGTGTCAAGGCCAAGATGGCCAAAGAGTCCAAATCTGCACGGAGAACCGGAGGTGGGCCACCTTTACGTGTAAGCTATCGGGACTGGGAGGAGCCTGTGCGGGCATTGATTCCTGGCGAAGTGGTGTCTGCTACTCATGTCCGGGATTCGGACCGACCCACGCAGGATGGTAAGTTTGATTTGTAATATTATTCTTAAAATGTCTGTAAAATGTAGATAATATCATTTTTAAAGTGTAAAGGATGCATTTTTTAACACAAAACAGATTGCAGGCCTATGCTCCCTTAAGGTGTGTTTGTGTTTAGAATGTGCTTTTTTCTCCTTGCTTTAGCAATTTTTTCAATTTAATTTAGTGCCAAAACATGTGCAGTGTTTTATAAAAAATGAATTTTTTTTAGGGTCAATTTTTGGCGATAATGCTTGAACATGTGTGTTTGTTTAAAATCAACAAAAGGTTTTTTTTTGAAACTAACTGAAAAGCGGGGCAATTTTTTTTACATTACATTATTAAAACATTTGCAAGTACTCAATCTCTGCAATATCTGAGGCAAAAATCTAATTTTTAAATAATTTATTGTGTGCCACATCAAGTACATTTTGAAATTCAACTCAAAATCATGAATCTAGAAGCTCTTAAGCTTAAATATTTGGTTTAAACAATACCTAATAGATGCTTACAGTACATTAATGGTTTTCAGTGGGTCATTTTTCTAAAAACATGGTAATAATGTTGGGGTCTCTTTTTCAACAGTCACACAGACCAGCCGCCCAGACAGGCCTCAGACAAGTCAGGATGAGGCTGGGATTGCAGGTAAGTCTTCACTGTAGTCACATATTCTGTAAACACATAGAAGTACAAAATATTAATTTTAAATTTTGCACCTAGGTTCTGCTTCTGGAAGCCGACCTCCTGTAAGGCGGCCATCACAGGGCTTGGGCCACTTACCCAGGAGGCCAACTAAGACACGGCGTCTTGGCTCGGATTCAGCACCTCCATCATCCCCACCCAGGCGAAGACTTTCGGCAGTGTCACCCCAGCCAACACTGGCACTATTGGCGAGTTCGCAGAGTGATGAGCCCAGATCACCTCAGTTATCTGGTGAGTAAAAACATAAATTAAACACATAAGCAATAATATACACAGTACACTTAATATGTTGTTAGTTGGTTTGGAGTTTACATGTTTTCAACAACAAGCAATGTGATGTAACGTCTTCAATTGCTAAAGGTGCTTTAATCAAATTATATAAGGTCTTAGTGGATGGTCTCGACAACCTATTTGTAGGAAAATATCAGATTTGAGTAAAAATTAAGCACACACACGTTCACATTTTCCAAAAATATGAATACAATTAAATTTTGGCCCAAAAAAAACCACACCATTATAGTGTTCACACATCGCCCCTGTCCAGTATGTAGATGGCTTACTTGCTCTGCTCCTCTGGACTATACAGGTAAGTAGTCTATATCGTGGTGAGGGGAGGGAATCTAACAGTGTAATGGTGTGGAGGGGAGTTAGTTAGGTGATGAATATGCAAATCTGTCTATGTTAGCGCCTGTGTTGGTATATTTTTAACAATAGCTTTAAAATTGTTAAAGTTGTGAAAATCAAGTGTTAATAATTCAAAAATGGAGTATTATGAATGTATTAATGTGTTGCATTAGCCATGAAAATTTTAAAATAATAAAACATTGCATGTTGCCCACCCCATACAGAGCACAACTTGATGTCCGCCGTGGACCAGCAGGGCCCAGACCAACAGCCAACCATCACACTGCAACTTACAGCTGTTGACCCAAGCCTGCCAATACAGTTGCAGGATATACCCCAAGCATCCATCAGTCCCCAACTGGCACAAGCTCCGCCCCCAAGCCAAATTCCAGACGAATTTTGGGCCAGTTGGACAAGCCAACAGGCCCAAAGCAATGCCAGCCTGACCCAACATACACAACACCTTGCCAGTCTGCCCCATCATCTACCGCGTATTAGTCGCAACTCGGGCAGACTGATAGTACAAGTAGGGCGAATGGCTACCTCAATGGAGCAAATTAGGGCTGAAAACAGCCAAATGAATGCACATTTATCCCGCATTATAGATGAGCAACAGCGCCATCAGCAGGCACTCGTTCAGCTCATTCAACACAATCAAGTGGTGAATGAGTCCTTATCCAGGATTGTAGCCAGCCACACTGCTACTAACACTCAGCTGATTGCAAGTTTAAATAATTTGAGCAGCAATATTTCTATGATGGGAGCTCAGCAAGTAACCTCCAGCTCGGGGACCACGACCCCTATCCAAACGCCAGTAACCTCCCCTGTTCGGCGTTCCTCAAGAGCACGTGCCAGTGAGCCAGCACCCAGCACACACAAGCGAAAAAAATAACAACAATCTTTTTGGAAAAATAAATACAAAAATTTGTCTAAAAAACACATTCCTGTGTCCGTCTCCAAAATTTATGAAGCTGGTCTGTATGTATGTATGTATGTTTTTCCAGGGTAATGACTGTAAATGTTTTGTTAGCATCAACTAAGCACAATGGACACACCACTATAAACAACAAACAGTAAGTAACAAAACACACAATAGAAAGTAGAGCAAAGTGTTTAGTGAAGGATAATTACAGCATAATAAAACTGACCTGTAAAATATCGCAGGATCACTTCTTGACGTACCTGCCTCCCTACATTTGTACTCACACTGTCACCAGATGGATCTAACTCCTCTGCTTGCTGACTGCTTTCTCCCTCACCATGTGCCAGATGTTGACTTAAACACAGATTATGGAGAAAACAGCAGCAGAACACAATTCGAGTCACCTTTGAGGGACTATACAACAAAAGGCCACCAGATTTATCCAGACACCGAAAACGTGACTTCAGCACCCCAAAACATCTTTCTATCACATTCCGCGTAGCCTTATGTGCATGATTATAACTGTGTTCAGCAGGAGAATCAGGTTGGGACAATGGAGTAAGGAGCCAAGAGTAGCAGCCGTAACCCCCATCACCTGAAAAACATATATAGTCAACATTAGGACATATGTTAGATTATTCTTTCACCTCCTCCAAACTCTAGGTTGTGGTTAAAAGACAGACACACAAAACATTTTCAACATACCCAACAGCCAGCCATCAGGCATTTGTCCCTCCTCAAATTTTTCGAAGAGCGATGACTGACTGAGGATGAAGGAGTCATGGCAGGCACCAGGGTAACCTGCAACAACACTCATAATTTTTAAATTTGCATCACAGACCACCTGGACATTAGTTGATTGATCCATATGCCTATTAGTATATATATACTGGCGGCCCTTAGGTGATCTCAGCTGAACGTGTGTGCAATCTATGGCCCCCAGCACATTGGGCATGCCAGCAAGCTCATAGAAAGCTACCCTGACAGCACTCCACTCCGACTCCTCAGTAGGGAAGCAGATTGAGGCTTTAATGTGTGGCTCCAACACATCCAAAACCTGAGTGGACATTAAAGAAGCTAAGGTGAGTGTCATGTTAGGTATTCTCTACAATACTGTGGTGTTTCAACTTACACAAGCAACACTTAGCCATAACCGCATATGTATTTTTATACTCACCTGCATCAAATATCTTGAAAAGGTGGGCTGTGAGATCCCAATGACGTCGCCTGCCACAGCCTGGAAGCTCCCAGTAGCCATAAAGTGTAACACAGCCAGGAGTTTGTGTAGGCCTGAGACAGAGCGAGAGCGTGCTGTCTCAGGGTCTATGCCCAGTTTGACAAGGTCATACAGGTGGAAAATGTTGTTTCGATTTAGGCGGAACATCTGTATGACCCTATCATCGGACAATGCATTTAAGTTTAAACGCCCTCTAAATAAACGAGGCTGGCGCAGCCTCCGCGGTACCTGGACAACCTGTTGGCCATGTTCACTTACCTGGTCCTGATTCCTGGAAGCCTCATGGAGCAGTCTAACGTATCCCACAGCCAACAAAAAACCATTGCCACGCACCACAGCCGCCATTTCAGAGTGAGAGAAGTTCAGAATGTGCCTGAAACACTTTTATAGGCCCAAAAAATCAGGTGTGAGTAATGGATAATTAAGTACACATGTAAACGCGGTTTCCAAAGGCTGGCGCGTTTTTTTTTAGGAAAAAAATGCGAATCGTAATTTTTCGCGGCCGCGAAAGCATTTTCGCGGCAGCAAATACAATTACGAATGGTTAGTAAATGACCGAGATTCATATCTAAACAGGCGTAATTTGACCGATGGTGTATTCATTCGTAATTTTGTACTTGGACTTGCAAAAAATTACGAATGCCCTCATCACTGCCGTGATTACTGTTTAGTAAATGACCGAGATGCCACTTTGAAGAAAAAACGCCATCTCGGTCAAAATCGGGAGCTTAGTAAATATACCCCCATGACTGGTTTAGGTTTTGTATTTTTTTTTTTCTTCAAAAAATTACAAAAAAAGCTAAAATCACATAATTTTGGCCTTTTTTGTTCCTACAATAAATCAATAAAATTTATTTCCAGTAATCTAATGTCAATTTTGATCACCTCTCAGCTCACAATATTGTTTTCATCCAGTTTAAGCCAAAGGCTGCAGCAAGCTGACTAGTTACTCAGCAATAGAGCAGTGGCACAAACACATGGCAAATTATAGCTCATCTATGAAACATTGCTGCACAGCAGTGGTGCAAGATAGAATTGTACTTGGGCTCTCCCACCAACCCTTATGTTGAATATTAAAAAAGGACATGCACTGTTTAACAAACCAAGCACTTCAGTGACAGGGACTGACACTTTTGTGGCTGAATTGCACTGAAAAAATGTGGAATATCGGTTGCTGGTTTAGTAATTCATTTATTAAAAACATATATGTGTTGTAGTAGCAATAGCAATAGCTAGATTGACTAATTCCAATATATTCTTTATCATTTTTCTTTAGCGCCGACTTTTGGTATTTTTTATTCCTAGAGGACTCCAATGGTTTTCATCCAGGGTAAAACTTTTCAAGAGGTGCAGTCCGCAGGGTAGATCTCAGTGTGCTGATGGGCATTCTTTAAAAAGGCCTCTAAATCTATTCACATTTGGATATGATACGTCTTTTACACATAGTATTCAAATACAAAATACATTACAAAATCCAATCAATGTATACATACTGTATATCAAAATAAAATGAAAACTTTAAGAATAATGTAGTTTATATGTACAGTATATCCAAAAAGTCATCAGTAAAAAGCAATTATATCTAGTTGCTATGCACTGGAAATGAAAACAGGAGCCTGATGAAAATATTATGGTGGTATTCCCTTCTAGTAATACTATATATATATTTGCTCATGTGCTGTAACTGTTTTGTGGTTTAAAAAAACTCTGAGAAAATGGCACCAATTAGTATCTAGATCTGTTTATAATGCTAACCAGGTGTGTTTCCACCCAATTAAGCAAGTGTAGTATTTCAACTGTAGTAAACTTACAGCTATTGACAATGATATGTGAGTACTGCTTTGTATATCTAAGCAGTTTATGAACTTTCCGATAAGAGATTTTTCTAGGTCTTCCAAATCTTGGAGTAACGTCATCAACTTCCGTTTACTAATTATATTTCTGGCAGCTAAAATTCCAAGCTGAAAGCACTTATATATCTTTTAATAACCGTCCTCTGCTTGCTAACGGTCATCAGTCTCTCTTTTTTTATATAGTCTAGTCTCAGTATTTCCAGATATTAAAATATTGTTGCGTAGTACTCTGTCATGCTCCTAACCAACCCCAAATGCCCATCCGGTGCTATGTTTGCTAGATTTCCACAACTTTTTGGGTCTGAACTAACATGGGTCATACTTGTTGACACTAAGGAGTACATTTACTAAGAGTCGTGTTTGGTTGGGAATAAACATGCTGGGTTACGTGCAAGTTTTTCCAATCGGGCACATCCATTTACTAAGAATTATAGATGTGCGCCAGCTGTTGTCATGGGTTTTAGATCAGTTTCTAATTAGATCATCTTGTTTTGGATCTGTATTTGGTTATGCCAAAATCGCCCTTGTGGGTTTTGGATCTGTATTTTTTTTACAAAAATCCTAAAATCACAGAATTTTAACCTATTTTTGTTCCTATCATATTATTAACCTCAACAGCATTAATTTCCTCTCATTTCCAGTCAATTTTGACCCCCTCATAGATCACAATATTGTTTTCATCCCCTTTAGGCCAAAAGGTTGCACTGAGGTAGCTGGATGACTAAGCTAAGCGACAACAGTGGGCGGCACAATCATGTGGCACTTAAACTTACAACATGGCACATTTAGGAAACAGAATGGCACTGCAGTGGCAGACAGGGTGGCAGTTTAATAAACTATGAAAATGTTTGTTGTCTACACAAAAAGACAGTCAGCAATGCTCCAAACAGCCTATAACGCAAAGAAAATAGGTGCAAGATGAAATTGTTCTTGGGCCCTCCCATCTACCCTTCTGTTGTATAAATTAAATAGGACATGCACAGTTTAAAAAACCAATCACTTCAGCGACAGGGACCATCACTTGTGGCTAAAATGATTGGCTTGTTTGGGCCCCCATAAATCAAGCTGCCAATGGGCAGTGAGTGGACATTGCTGGCAATGATCTCTTAATGATCAAACTGCCTCTACATAGACAAGATGTCATCATCACGTGACACGCAAACTGGAGTGTGGAACGCAGATCTCTACTTACGGGATCTTGTTAGGTGAATAACCCCGTGGCGCCACTTCCATTGTAACAGGAAGTGACACAATGCTTTCCAACATTGGAACGCATAGTAATCTTGCTCTATACATGAGGAAGAGGCCCGCGATGTCACTTCCAGCTGAACAGGAAGTGACACGTTGCATTCCAGCAGTGGAAAACAAAACAATCATTAAACATGTTCCTTGTGAAAGGTAGTATTATTTATGAGTTTAACACTACCTCTGAATAGCGGTTTTATTTAGGTTTGATCCTATATCATTATGGCTATGTAGGTGCCTATTTAAATACGTGAAAATATTTTACATCACCTACATTCTGAATCCCGCCCACCCAACACAGGAAGTGGGTGGTCCTTCATTTTTTACTATAAATACCTGGTCCTTCAGACAGTGATTTACACCTTGATAAAGACTTTGTAGAGGTTGAAACTTGTTGGTATTTATTGCAACTGCTGCTTTGGAGCTTAAAGAGGTACAGCTTAATAGGGGAAGCTATAAAAATACCCCTATATGCACTTACTGTGCCTTCCCTGGAAGGTCATATCTGGTAAGAATATTTTTGTGAAAATTGCGATTTTAATAATAAAGTTGTATGGTTTACACAATGATCGCCCAACATTTGTTTTTCATGTATCCCATGTGAAGCCAAAGGTGGAGACATCTAATTAAAGTGTATTGAGACCTGCAAAATTGAAGGAACCAGGAGGAAAGGATCCACTAACAGTGTGCATTATGTGGACTGATTGAGCTACAAAAACTTGAAAACAGGACTTTTTTCATGTAAAGTACCTATAGATAACACGTCACCCTTTTGAAAAGTGCGCAGGAACTTCTGTATTTTTTAAGATGTCGTCACCATCATCATCATCATCCAATTCCTCACCCACATCAGTGTGTACATCATCTTCTTAACACACTATTAATTCGTCCCCGCTGGAATCTACCATTACATTTTCAGATGTAATTGGCGGTAAAGGTCTTCCTCATGGAATTTGTAATTCCTTTTCATGAACATCATCTTTTCCATATTTTGGGAAAGCAGCCTCCTACTCCGATCGCTGACAAGGTTCCCTGGGTGTGCGGAAAACTCTTTCTGAGTACACACTGGAGGTTGAGCAACGTATGTAAAGCAAAGCCTTTTTTTTCAAGGACCTCCATATTGACTTATTTGCTGCCAGTAGCGAAACAGACTTTCTGACATACTGATTTGGATGCTATCACTAAATAATCATCAACCAAGATTATTACACTGCAGTCTGGCCTACAGCATCACAATACGTGTATTAATATTAAGCTGCGGTACGACCTGCAGCATAACAATACTTATATGAAATTGGGGTACAGCCTGCAGTGTCACAAAACTTGTATGAATATTACACTGCGGTCTGGCCTACAGCGTCTCAATATGTGTATGAATATTCAACTGTGGTACGACCTGCAGCATCACAATACTTGTATGAAATTGTGGTACAGCCTGCAGCATCACAATACTTGTATGAAATTGGGGTACCACCTACAGTGTCACAAAACATGTATGATTATTACAATGTGGTCTGACCGGCAGTGTTACAGAAAAATAATAGTATAGTACACTCTGGGGTATAGCACAAAAATAAATAAATATACATGTAGTTTAGAGGGCGCAGATGTAAATAGTGAATATATGATAAATAAATATGAAAACGTTTTTAGAAGGTAGGACAAATATTACGCTAAAATATTACCAGAAGTAATAAAGATACATAAACAATACTTACAGAGAAAAACCCTTATAACTGTAAGATTAATTTTCCACACAACAGATATCCCAATAAAGCAGTCAATATATAAAAGACTTTTTTATATTTTACATAAAATTAATATAATTAATAGAATCTTTCAGTACAAAGGTAGCAATAATCCACAAATTACAGAGAAATGTATGTAATATTCACAACCCAGCCCTTAGTGATATGAGCCTACTAGGCGGCTGACATTCTGCTGGCTTTATGGGTACTGCATACCATAGACCCTACGTGTTTTGTTCAAATGGACTTCTTCAAGGGTAGATGATATTGGCTGGGTGAAAGAATAATAGAAATTAGAGGGAGGATACATAATTTTAAAGGGGATATACAGACAATTGTCTGTATCCCCCCTGTTTCCAATGGCCTAACCAATTGTGTTTAGTTGTACCATGATCTGCCATGTCTGCTCTGAACCGTCAGATTTTATGCATGATTGTTATGAAAACACACACATTGTATGACATGATGTGCACCCAATTACCAGCATTTAAATGAAAACAATATTTCCAAACGCAAACAGTTTGAAGGTAGATTTCAAACAGTTGTGTTGATGCAACAAGCAGTGTAAATATTGGGAAAGTGGATGAGTATGGAAGTTACCCTTAGCAACCAATCAGCTTGTTCTAATAATTTTTGACATTTTAAAAGCTAAATGCATCCTTCAAGCTGAGAGTTTGCTATGGGCCACTTTACCACTGATTCACTTCTCCACTGTTTAACTGCTTGGTACAAAACCCCCAGGGTATTTGTATTGCAGTTTCAAACATGTAACACTAAAATGTAACAACAGGTGGATTTAAGATGACAGTTGTGACAGTGTTAAAGATACTTACATGAAAAATACTCTCTGATTAATTGCTGCCTAACCTGCCTCCCTCTTTCTGTGCTCAGTTACCTGACTGTAAGAATTCCCCTGTCTGCTCAATGTCGATTGCATAATTTGGTGGTGCAGGTTTCCCCAATTTCAAATTATGCAATAGACAGCAGCTGAGCACAATGTCAGATATTTTCAATGATGAATCCAACAAAATCCAACCACATTTGTCAAAGAACATGAACCTAGTTTTTATAGCCCAAAAGTGCATTCTATCATGATTTAGTGGTCTTATGCGCATCTTTATACATATGTTCATCAGGAGTATCTGGAAGTGACAACAGAGTAAGAAGCCAGGGGAAATAGTCATAGACAGAATTACCTGTAAGGCAAATTAAAAAAATAAGGTGAGTGGTGTAACAACTAACATATGGAAATGTTGATTGTCAGTAATGGGCCAATGTAATGTGTACTTACCTAGCAGCCATCCCTCTGGCATTTGTCCTGCCAGATAAAGGCATCATGATATTAGCCAGGATAGCTGACTACAACACTCATGATTTTCGTTTTTGCATCAGACACCACCTATACGTTAGTAGAATGGGCATGATGCTAATTTAAATATATATGTGCGCTATCACGAGCTGCTCTTAGCCCAATGTGTGTGCTGTGTATAGGTTCCAGGACATTATGCATGCCTGTGATGCTATAAAAAGCTAATCTGACATCATGTCACTGTAACTCCTAGCTAGGGAAGCAAATACATGTGTTGATCAAAGGCGTGAGTGCAGCAGGACCTGAGTCAGATATCTGGAAAAGGTTGCCTAAGGGATTTTAAGGACTCTACCAGTGACAGACTTAAAGTTTTCAGTTGACAAAAAGTGCATCAGCCCCCAACTCTGGTTGTAATTGTCAACAAACCTTTCGGTAGTGTATCAATGAAGCTGGCTAGTCGGAACATCAAAAAGACTTGGCAAGATGTATCGTCACTGACTCAAGCAAATTTGACTACATTTTATTTTTTAAATCATAACTGTATGTGCAATATCCTTATATATTGTATACTTCATGCAGAAATACTACACCATGATTTTAAATATTAATATAAGAAAAATAGAAAAAATATTTTTGTTTGAGACATGGTTTATCTTTGAATGGAAATTGGTATCACATAATTATTAGAGATGAGCGGGTTCGGTTCCTCGGAATCCGAACCCGCCCGAATTTCATGTTTTTTTTCACGGGTCCGAGCGACTCGGATCTTCCCGCCTTGCTCGGTTAACCCGAGCGCGCCCGAACGTCATCATGACGCTGTCGGATTCTCGCGAGACTCGGATTCTATATAAGGAGCCGCGCGTCGCCGCCATTTTCACACGTGCATTGAGATTGATAGGGAGAGGACGTGGCTGGCGTCCTCTCCATTTAGATTAGAAGAGAGAGAGTGAGATTGATTTGAGATAGAGACACTTGATTTACTGGAGCTTAGGAGTACTGTAGAGAGTGCAGAGTTTAGTAGTGACTGACCACAGTGACCACCAGACAGTGCAGTTTTATTTAATATAATCCGTTCTCTGCCTGAAAAAAACGATACACAGTGACTCAGTCACATACCATATCTGTGTGCACTGCTCAGCCCAGTGTGCTGCATCATCTATGTATATATCTGACTGTGCTCACACAGCTTATAATTGTGGGGGAGACTGGGGAGCAGTGCCAGTTATAGGTTATAGCAGGAGCCAGGAGTACATATTATTAAAATTAAACAGTGCACACTTTTGCTGCAGGAGTGCCACTGCCAGTGTGACTGACCAGTGACCTGACCACACTGACCACCAGTATAGTTAGTAGTATACTATATTGTGATTGCCTGAAAAAGTTAAACACTCGTCGTGTGACTTGTGTGGTGTTTTTTTTTTTATTCTATAAAAAACTCATTCTGCTGACAGACAGTGTCCAGCAGGTCCGTCATTATATAATATATACCTGTCCGGCTGCAGTAGTGATATATATATATTTTTTATATCATTATTTATCATCCAGTCGCAGCAGACACAGTACGGTTGTTCACGGCTGTAGCTACCTCTGTGTCGGCACTCGGCAGTCCATCCATAATTGTATACCACCTACCCGTGGTTTTTTTTTCTTTCTTCTTTATACATACATACTACATCTCTTTATCAACCAGTCTATATTAGCAGCAGACACAGTACAGTAGTCCACGGCTGTAGCTACCTCTGTGTCGGCACTCGGCAGTCCATCCATAATTGTATACCACCTACCCGTGGTTTTTTTTCTTTCTTCTTTATACATACATACTACATCTCTTTATCAACCAGTCTATATTAGCAGCAGACACAGTACAGTACGGTAGTCCACGGCTGTAGCTACCTCTGTGTCGGCACTCGGCAGTCCGTCCATAATTGTATACCACCTACCCGTGTTTTTTTTTTTCTTTCTTCTTTATACATACATACTACATCTCTTTATCAACCAGTCTATATTAGCAGCAGACACAGTACAGTAGTCCACGGCTGTAGCTACCTCTGTGTCGGCACTCGGCAGTCCATCCATAATTGTATACCACCTACCCGTGGTTTTTTTTTCTTTCTTCTTTATACATACATACTACATCTCTTTATCAACCAGTCTATATTAGCAGCATACACAGTACAGTACGGTAGTCCACGGCTGTAGCTACCTCTGTGTCGGCACTCGGCAGTCCGTCCATAATTGTATACCACCTACCCGTGGTTTTTTTTTCTTTCTTCTTTATACATACATACTACATCTCTTTATCAACCAGTCTATATTAGCAGCAGACACAGTACAGTAGACCACGGCTGTAGCTACCTCTGTGTCGGCACTCGGCAGTCCATCCATAATTGTATACCACCTACCCGTGGTTTTTTTTTTTCTTCTTTATACATACATACTACATCTCTTTATCAACCAGTCTATATTAGCAGCAGACACAGTACAGTACGGTAGTCCACGGCTGTAGCTACCTCTGTGTCGGTACTCAGCAGTCCGTCCATAATTGTATACCACCTACCCGTGGTTTTTTTTTCTTTCTTCTTTATACATACATACTACATCTCTTTATCAACCAGTCTATATTAGCAGCAGACACAGTACAGTAGTCCACGGCTGTAGCTACCTCTGTGTCGGCACTCGGCAGTCCGTCTATAATTGTATACCACCTACCCGTGGTTTTTTTTTCTTTCTTCTTTATACATACTACATCTCATTATCAACCAGTCTATATTAGCAGCAGACACAGTACGGTAGTCCACGGCTGTAGCTACCTCTGTGTCGGCACTCGGCAGTCCATCCATAATTGTATACCACCTACCCGTGGTTTTTTTTTCTTTCTTCTTTATACATACTACATCTCATTATCATCCAGTCTATATTAGCAGCAGACACAGTACAGTACGGTAGTCCACGGCTGTAGCTACCTCTGTGTCGGCACTCGGCAGTCCGTCCATAATTGTATACCACCTACCCGTGGTTTTTTTTTTCTTTCTTCTTTATACATACTACATCTCATTATCAACCAGTCTATATTAGCAGCAGACACAGTACGGTAGTCCACGGCTGTAGCTACCTCTGTGTCGGCACTCGGCAGTCCATCCATAATTGTATACCACCTACCCGTGGTTTTTTTTCTTTCTTCTTTATACATACATACTACATCTCTTTATCAACCAGTCTATATTAGCAGCAGACACAGTACAGTAGTCCACGGCTGTAGCTACCTCTGTGTCGGCACTCGGCAGTCCATCCATAATTGTATACCACCTACCCGTGGTTTTTTTTTCTTTCTTCTTTATACATACATACTACATCTCATTATCATCCAGTCTATATTAGCAGCAGACACAGTACAGTACAATAGTCCACGGCTGTAGCTACCTCTGTGTCGGCACTCGGCAGTCCATACATAATTGTATACTAGTATCCATCCATCTCCATTGTTTACCTGAGGTGCCTTTTAGTTGTGCCTATTAAAATATGGAGAACAAAAATGTTGAGGTTCCAAAATTAGGGAAAGATCAAGATCCACTTCCACCTCGTGCTGAAGCTGCTGCCACTAGTCATGGCCGAGACGATGAAATGCCAGCAACGTCGTCTGCCAAGGCCGATGCCCAATGTCATAGTACAGAGCATGTCAAATCCAAAACACCAAATATCAGTAAAAAAAGGACTCCAAAACCTAAAATAAAATTGTCGGAGGAGAAGCGTAAACTTGCCAATATGCCATTTACCACACGGAGTGGCAAGGAACGGCTGAGGCCCTGGCCTATGTTCATGGCTAGTGGTTCAGCTTCACATGAGGATGGAAGCACTCAGCCTCTCGCTAGAAAACTGAAAAGACTCAAGCTGGCAAAAGCACCGCAAAGAACTGTGCGTTCTTCGAAATCCCAAATCCACAAGGAGAGTCCAATTGTGTCGGTTGCGATGCCTGACCTTCCCAACACTGGACGTGAAGAGCATGCGCCTTCCACCATTTGCACGCCCCCTGCAAGTGCTGGAAGGAGCACCCGCAGTCCAGTTCCTGATAGTCAGATTGAAGATGTCAGTGTTGAAGTACACCAGGATGAGGAGGATATGGGTGTTGCTGGCGCTGGGGAGGAAATTGACCAGGAGGATTCTGATGGTGAGGTGGTTTGTTTAAGTCAGGCACCCGGGGAGACACCTGTTGTCCGTGGGAGGAATATGGCCGTTGACATGCCAGGTGAAAATACCAAAAAAATCAGCTCTTCGGTGTGGAAGTATTTCACCAGAAATGCGGACAACATTTGTCAAGCCGTGTGTTCCCTTTGTCAAGCTGTAATAAGTAGGGGTAAGGACGTTAACCACCTCGGAACATCCTCCCTTATACGTCACCTGCAGCGCATTCATAATAAGTCAGTGACAAGTTCAAAAACTTTGGGCGACAGCGGAAGCAGTCCACTGACCAGTAAATCCCTTCCTCTTGTAACCAAGCTCACGCAAACCACCCCACCAACTCCCTCAGTGTCAATTTCCTCCTTCCCCAGGAATGCCAATAGTCCTGCAGGCCATGTCACTGGCAATTCTGACGAGTCCTCTCCTGCCTGGGATTCCTCCGATGCATCCTTGCGTGTAACGCCTACTGCTGCTGGCGCTGCTGTTGTTGCTGCTGGGAGTCGATGGTCATCCCAGAGGGGAAGTCGTAAGCCCACTTGTACTACTTCCAGTAAGCAATTGACTGTCCAACAGTCCTTTGCGAGGAAGATTAAATATCACAGCAGTCATCCTGCTGCAAAGCGGATAACTGAGGCCTTGACAACTATGTTGGTGTTAGACGTGCGTCCGGTATCCGCCGTTAGTTCACAGGGAACTAGACAATTTATTGAGGCAGTGTGCCCCCGTTACCAAATACCATCTAGGTTCCACTTCTGTAGGCAGGCGATACCGAGAATGTACACGGACGTCAGAAAAAGACTCACCAGTGTCCTAAAAAATGCAGTTGTACCCAATGTCCACTTAACCACGGACATGTGGACAAGTGGAGCAGGGCAGGGTCAGGACTATATGACTGTGACAGCCCACTGGGTAGATGTATGGACTCCCGCCGCAAGAACAGCAGCGGCGGCACCAGTAGCAGCATCTCGCAAACGCCAACTCTTTCCTAGGCAGGCTACGCTTTGTATCACCGCTTTCCAGAATACGCACACAGCTAAAAACCTCTTACGGCAACTGAGGAAGATCATCGCAGAATGGCTTATCCCAATTGGACTCTCCTGGGGATTTGTGGCATCGGACAACGCCAGCAATATTGTGTGTGCATTAAATATGGGCAAATTCCAGCACGTCCCATGTTTTGCACATACCTTGAATTTGGTGGTGAAGAATTTTTTAAAAAACGAAAGGGGCGTGCAAGAGATGCTGTCGGTGGCCAGAAGAATTGCGGGACACTTTCGGCGTACAGGCACCACGTACAGAAGACTGGAGCACCACCAAAAACTACTGAACCTGCCCTGCCATCATCTGAAGCAAGAAGTGGTAACGAGGTGGAATTCAACCCTCTATATGCTTCAGAGGTTGGAGGAGCAGCAAAAGGCCATTCAAGCCTATACAATTGAGCACGATATAGGAGGTGGAATGCACCTGTCTCAAGTGCAGTGGAGAATGATTTCAATGTTGTGCAAGGTTCTGATGCCCTTTGAACTTGCCACACGTGAAGTCAGTTCAGACACTGCCAGCCTGAGTCAGGTCATTCCCCTCATCAGGCTTTTGCAGAAGAAGCTGGAGACATTGAAGGAGGAGCTAACACGGAGCGATTCCGCTAGGCATGTGGGACTTGTGGATGGAGCCCTTAATTCGCTTAACAAGGATTCACGGGTGGTCAATCTGTTGAAATCAGAGCACTACATTTTGGCCACCGTGCTCGATCCTAGATTTAAAACCTACCTTGGATCTCTCTTTCCGGCAGACACAAGTCTGCTGGGGTTGAAAGACCTGCTGGTGAGAAAATTGTCAAGTCAAGCGGAACGCGACCTGTCAACATCTCCTCCTTCACATTCTCCCGCAACTGGGGGTGCGAGGAAAAGGCTCAGAATTCCGAGCCCACCCGCTGGCGGTGATGCAGGGCAGTCTGGAGCGACTGCTGATGCTGACATCTGGTCCGGACTGAAGGACCTGACAACGATTACGGACATGTCGTCTACTGTCACTGCATATGATTCTCTCAACATTGAAAGAATGGTGGAGGATTATATGAGTGACCGCATCCAAGTAGGCACGTCACACAGTCCGTACTTATACTGGCAGGAAAAAGAGGCAATTTGGAGGCCCTTGCACAAACTGGCTTTATTATACCTAAGTTGCCCTCCCACAAGTGTGTACTCCGAAAGAGTGTTTAGTGCCGCCGCTCACCTTGTCAGCAATCGGCGTACGAGGTTACATCCAGAAAATGTGGAGAAGATGATGTTCATTAAAATGAATTATAATCAATTCCTCCGCGGAGACATTGACCAGCAGCAATTGCCTCCACAAAGTACACAGGGAGCTGAGATGGTGGATTCCAGTGGGGACGAATTGATAATCTGTGAGGAGGGGGATGTACACGGTGATATATCGGAGGATGATGATGAGGTGGACATCTTGCCTCTGTAGAGCCAGTTTGTGCAAGGAGAGATTAATTGCTTCTTTTTTGGGGGGGGGTCCAAACCAACCCGTCATATCAGTCACAGTTGTGTGGCAGACCCTGTCACTGAAATGATGGGTTGGTTAAAGTGTGCATGTCCTGTTTATACAACATAAGGGTGGGTGGGAGGGCCCAAGGACAATTCCATCTTGCACCTCTTTTTTCTTTTATTTTTCTTTGCGTCATGTGCTGTTTGGGGAGGGTTTTTTGGAAGGGCCATCCTGCGTGACACTGCAGTGCCACTCCTAGATGGGCCCGGTGTTTGTGTCGGCCACTAGGGTCGCTTATCTTACTCACACAGTCAGCTACCTCATTGCGCCTCTTTTTTTCTTTGCGTCATGTGCTGTTTGGGGAGGGTTTTTTGGAAGGGCCATCCTGCGTGACACTGCAGTGCCACTCCTAGATGGGCCCGGTGTTTGTGTCGGCCACTAGGGTCGCTTATCTTACTCACACAGTCAGCTACCTCATTGCGCCTCTTTTTTTCTTTGCGTCATGTGCTGTTTGGGGAGGGTTTTTTGGAAGGGCCATCCTGCATGACACTGCAGTGCCACTCCTAGATGGGCCCGGTGTTTGTGTCGGCCACTAGGGTCGCTTATCTTACTCACACAGTCAGCTACCTCATTGCGCCTCTTTTTTTCTTTGCGTCATGTGCTGTTTGCGGAGGGTTTTTTGGAAGGGCCATCCTGCGTGACACTGCAGTGCCACTCCTAGATGGGCCCGGTGTTTGTGTCGGCCACTAGGGTCGCTTATCTTACTCACACAGTCAGCTACCTCATTGCGCCTCTTTTTTCTTTGCGTCATGTGCTGTTTGGGGAGGGTTTTTTGGAAGGGACATCCTGCGTGACACTGCAGTGCCACTCCTAGATGGGCCCGGTGTTTGTGTCGGCCACTAGGGTCGCTTATCTTACTCACACAGCTACCTCATTGCGCCTCTTTTTTTCTTTGCGTCATGTGCCGTTTGGGGAGGGTTTTTTGGAAGGGACATCCTGCGTGACACTGCAGTGCCACTCCTAGATGGGCCTGGTGTTTGTGTCGGCCACTAGGGTCGCTTATCTTACTCACACAGCGACCTCGGTGCAAATTTTAGGACTAAAAATAATATTGTGAGGTGTGAGGTATTCAGAATAGACTGAAAATGAGTGTAAATTATGGTTTTTGAGGTTAATAATACTTTGGGATCAAAATGACCCCCAAATTCTATGATTTAAGCTGTTTTTTAGGGTTTTTTGAAAAAAACACCCGAATCCAAAACACACCCGAATCCGACAAAAAAAATTCAGTGAGGTTTTGCCAAAACGCGGTCGAACCCAAAACACGGCCGCGGAACCGAACCCAAAACCAAAACACAAAACCCGAAAAATTTCCGGCGCTCATCTCTAATAATTATACGATTATGATTCCCAAAGTTATGTGATTCCAGAAGTATGTAAAGAGTTTATTCAAGGTTTCTCCTTCACTTAGGGTAATTGTTTTTATGTATTACACATTAACAATCTATTCAGCTTCACAATATTTTTCCTTTCTGTTTTTAATTTTGCTATCACCTGGCATATCCCCAAAATTACAACTCTCATCTATTGTAGAAATTCAAATTCTAGATGCAAATATGAACACTGAACTGGGATGACCCAACAAACTAATTTTTTACTATTTTTTAATTTATTTCAACAATACAAATTAAATAATTTTTGCTGTTAGAAGATAGAACCTAGATTTATGGAACTCCCCAGACCTCTCTAAATTTAACGTGTTGTATTATTTAAAAAAAAAATGGGTGTGTTTGTGTGTGTGTGTGTGTGTGTGTGTGTGTGTGTGTGTGTGTGTGTGTGTGTGTGTGTGTGTGTGTGTGTGGGGAAGGGGGGGGAAGTTAGTATACTGGTCCCCCTTTGATTGATCATCATATTGCAGAAATACTTCTGTGAAGCTAGCGATTCTGTATTTTCCTTCTCTTATCTGTCAGTACAAACTCCACTCGGTAATGTAAGTAAGAACTACAGTAACATTACAATGGAACATACAGTATATGGTTGTTTAATGTTGAGCTTCCAATTAGTTATCACTCAGAGTAAGTAGCCCACATCTTCTGCAAAAAGCTCAATTTAATTGAGCCCGGGGAAATATGACCATATGTAAAGCATACATTAACTATCACCTTCTCCTATAGTAACCAATATGTTTAAGAGGCTTTAGACATTTTACACTTAAAACACCTTCTCTTGCTTACTATATATCAGGAGGTTTAGTGCATTTTGATTAGTGCAATAACTGGCCTGATAAGGGATCAGTTTGTTGCAATTAGCCCATTTAACATTTACAGCAATATTTTGAACCAATAATCCCTTTTTAAATACACAGGCATTTTAAGCAGAGGCGGATTTAGATCTCATGGGGCCCTAAGCAAGACACCGATTTGGGGCCCCCTTCCTCAAACAATCCATAACACTACATTTTCATTTCAGATTTATTCCCCTTACATATTGGGGTATATTTACTAAGGTCCCGATTTTGACCGAGATGCCGTTTTTTCTTCAAAGTGTCATTTCGGTAATTTACTAAGCAAAAATCTCGGCAGTGATGAGGGCATTCGTAATATTTTGGAAGTCCTAGGAAAAAATCACGAATCAATACACCATCGGTCAAATACGCCTGCAATTTGGTAGAAATCGGTAATTTACTAAAAAGTGCAAATCACAAACACTGCCGACAATAGCCAAACACTGCCGTGCAGAAATACAATTCGTGAAAAAGTGCTAAAAAAAAACAGACCTGCTTTTTTATCCCGTGTTTGGATAAGCATGCAGGGATCCATGAGATCCTTGCATGTTTATCAGTGGGAAGGGGATGGGAAAGTGTGTATTTTTTGAAAAAAAATTGCGTGGGGTCCCCCCTCCTAAGCAAAACCAGCCTCGGGCTCTTTGAGCCGGTCCTGGTTGCAAAAATATGGGGGAAAAAAATGATAGAGGTTCCCCCATATTTAAACAACCAGCACCGGCTCTCCGCCTGGTCCTGGTTCCAAAAATACGGGGGACAAAAAGCGTAGGGGTCCCCCGTATTTCTGAAACCAGCACAGGGCTCCACTAGCCAGATACATAATGCCACAGCCGGGGGACACTTTTATATAGCTCCCGGTGGCCCTGGCATTACATAACCAACTAGTCACCCCTGGCCGGGGTACCCTGGAGGAGTGGGGACCCCTTCAATCAAGGGGTCCCCCCCTCCAGCCACCCAAGGACCAGGGGTGAAGCCCGAGGCTGTCCCCCCCATCCAAGGGCTGCGGATGGGAGGCTGATAGCCATTGTGTAAAAAAATGAATATTGCTTTTAGTAGCAGTACTACAAGTCCCAGCAAGCCTCCCCCGCAAGCTGGTACTTGGAGAACCACAAGTACCAGCATGCAGAGGAAAACCGGGCCCGCTGGTACCTGTAGTACTACTACTAAAAAAATACCCCAATAAAAACATAAGACACACACCTTGAAAGTATAACTTTAATACATACATACACACCTCCATATACACATACTTACCTTATGTTCACACGAGGGTCGGTCCTCTTCTCCATGTAGAATCCATGGTGTACCTGTGGGAAAAATTATACTCACATAATCCAGTGTAGAAGCCTCTTCTTCTTGTAATCCATTTGTAATCCAGGTACTTGTCAAAATAAAAAAACGGACACCCGACCTCGCACTGAAAGGGGCCCCATGTTTTCACATGGGACCCCTTTCCCCGAATGCCAGAAACCCCCTCTGACTTATGTCTAAGAGGGTTTCTTCAGCCAATCAGGGAGCGCCACGTTGTGGCACCCTCCTGATTGGCTGTGTGCTCCTGTACTGTATGACAGGCGGCACACGGCAGTGTTACAATGTAGCGCCTATGTGCTCCATTGTAACCAATGGTGGGAACTTTGTGGTCAGCGGTGAGGTTACTTTCGGTCACCCGCTCTATAATTTTTTTTCCCATATTTTTGCAACCAGGACCGGCTCAAAGAGCCCGAGGCTGGTTTTGCTTAGGAGGGGGGACCCCACGCATTTTTTTTTTTTTTAATTTAACACTGATTTTTTTTTTTTTTTAAAGTGCACAATGAAGCCCAGCACGGATCTCTCAGATCCGGCCGAGATTCATTGTATTAAAGTCGGCAGTGTTTTACAAGTCACTCACGTAAAACACTGCCTAAAAAAATGAATCACATCGACATCGGTAAAACCGAAAATGCAGAATACGGCAGCTTAGTAAATTAGTCGTACTAAATTCAAAAAGTTGCATATTTACACTTTCGATGTCATTCGTGATTGAACTTTGACCTCAAACGGAAAATTACGAATCTTAGTAAATTTACCCCTATGTGTCATTTTTCCTCCTTATATTCTACTTTTAAAACTTTAAACATTACTGGCATCACAAGCATTGAAAAGGTACATAAAAATACAGCGCAAACATAATATTTAATTATCACCACACAGCAGGAGCCGAAATTCACATTATGCCACATACTATGAGCCGAAATTCACATTGCACCACATGGTATGAGTAAAAATGCGTATTATGCACTACAGTATGAGCCGAAATATACATTACGCCACTCAGTAAGAGACAAAATTCATATTACACCATACAGTATGAGTAGAAATGCGTATTATGCACCACAGTATGAGCCGAAATATACATTATACCACACAGTATGAGCCGAAAATTCACATTATGCCACACAGTATTTGCCGAAATTCACAATACGCCACATGCTATGAGTCAAAATTCATATTGTGCCATACACTATGTGCCGAAGTATACATTACGCCACACAGTATGAGCCGAAATTCATATTACGTCATGCGGTATGAGTAGAAATGCGTATTATGCACCACAGTAGGAGCCGAAATATACATTATACCACACAGTATGAGCCGAAAATTCACATTATGCCACACGGTATTTGACGAAATTCACAATACGCCACATGATATGAGTCAAAATGCATATTATGCCCCAGACTATAAGCCGAAATATACATTAAGCTACACAGTATGAGCCGAAATTCATATTATGTCTTACGGTATGAGTAGAAATGCGTACTATGCACCACAGTATGAGCCGAAATATACATTATACCACACAGTATGAGCTGAAAATTCACATTATGCCACACAGTATTTGCCGAAATTCACAATACGCCACGATATGAGTCAAAATGCATATTATGCCACACACTATGAGCTGAAGTATACATTACGCCAGTATGAGCCAAATTCTTATTACACCATACGGTATGAGTAAAAAAAGAAGCAGGAAGGATCACCCCATTAGCTTCACCCAAACACCACCCCCACCACCGCCGCCGCCGCACACACTTTAAAGGCAGCCCGGGCCCCTGGCCACAGCCGCGATAATCACTGAGCACTGACAGCTCTCCTTCATTCCTCTGATGGTGACCAGGCTCTCTCCTATGACTGGGCAGCGGCTCTCCTCCCTCCTATTGCAGGGCAGTGGCTCTCCTCCGGCAGCCCGCTCTGTCTCCTGGTCTCCATGCTGCGGTACTGCTGGTCAGTCACATGGAGGAGAGGAGGAGGGGCTACACTGTGGGCGTGAGCTGGCTCTGGTCCCAGCTGCAGCTGTCCAATCAGCGTGTGCTGACAGCCTGCTGGGGCCGGGCCGGCTCAGAATGATGCATGTAAAAAAAAATCTCCTCTGAAGCGCCGCTACTTATGCAATCTGTGGCTACGGCCGGGCCCCCTGAGATTCTAGGGACCCTAAGCGCATGCCTTGGTTGCCTAGCGGCAAATCCGATGATTATTAGTGGGACATGTTCATATATTCTTAAACATATTGCTTGGTATAGGACAGTAATAGAAGTATTTTCAGTATAGGGATAGAGAGTACTCCAATGTAACAAATATGTAGTCAGGCTTATACTGTAGTTTCCAGCTCAACCTCCTGGGGCAGAATTTCCCAAACTCTGCCATTGCAGTCCAGGTTTTAAGGATATCCATGCTTGAGTCCAAATGGTTAAATCAAATTGACTGAGGTACTAATTAAGTCACCTGTGCTCATACATGCATAGCCTTAAAATCTGGACTGTAATGTCGGAGTTTGGGAAATTGTCCTACGGGATTTTGAGATCAACTACAAGTATAGAATAGGTAAAAAATGTGGCTCATTCTTGTAACAGGTTTACAAAGAAGAGCCAAGTACACAAAGCAGAGCCAAATATGGTACCAACAATATCAAGACAATCTTTTATGATGGAAACTGAGCAAAACACAATAAAAAAATAACTTCCTAAAACAGGCTAACACTTGATTTTAAACATAAAATTTAGAACCAGTGTTCTACAACATAATTAGAATGCTAGAAGGCTCTGGAACCCTTGCTATCCCATCAGCAGACATCTACATTTGCATCCTGTTTTATCAACTGACTATACAGGACCAGAGGCAGAACTCTGGGAGGCAACGGAGTCATCTGCCGCCGAGCTCCTGCTCTGAAGGGGGGCACCTCTCCTCCCATTCTGTGACACCATTGAATTAAGTTAATTGATTTCTGCCGCTATCTTTTCAGTGGCCGACTTCCTCACTGGTCCCTGCACCTTACAAATCACACCCACTTTATTATACTGAATATACTCATTTTACAAGTGTCATACCCAGGATTAGAAACCACAACCTATTACATTGGATGCGGCACCTTACTGATGAAGCTGTTTGCTCCTGTATAGCAAATATGAGAATTCTAACTATAAGAAGCTACTTCTCTGACAATTACACGTAACTTCATATAGTTAGAATTCTCATGCTTCCTCTACAGGAGCAAATAGCTCCATCAGTAAAGTGTCTGCTGTTAGTGTAACAGGTCATGGGTTCTAATCCTGGGTATGACTGCTAATAAATGTGTGATTTAAATAAAAGACAATCAAATGTATAAATACAGTATTTAATTTTTTTTCAGAACACTCCATACACACAGACACACACACACACACACACACACACACACACACACACACACACATACACACATACACATATATATATATATATATATATATATATACACGCACACATACATACATACATACATACATACATATATTTATCTTAATATAGGAAATAGGGGGGCACCAATATTTATCTTGCCTCCGGGCAACTGGGACAAACTTACGCCACTGTACAGGACATCTACATTTATGGACACCGCCAGTAATTTGGCTCACCAGCACCTTTGAAAATGATTGCCTGGATTGGACTCCGCACAATAGAGAGGACAGCTTTACTTCCAAACCAGCCTTATTGGATCAAGCTACAGATCTTCCTCCAGCGGCAATTCTTTGTGGTAACGTTACCCATATTGGCCTTTAGGACAATATTGTCCTAAAGGCCTAGAAAAAGTCATATCATCTGCTTATTGAAATCTGCATAAATGCACGGGACATTACAAGGTTCCATCATGAGAAATGTATCAGCATCACCTAATTATATTTTATACAATTTTAAATATTGATTTATTTCAAATTATAATAAATATATACATCTTTTATGATACCAGGTTGTAGTTACTTAATAGCGCTGCTAAATTCATTCTTAACTGTTGTTTATCTTTAAATTGGCTATTCTTGTATAGTAGCAGCTATTAGAGACAAGTCCCTGGGCTAGCGCCGAAGCAAATTTCCTTCTGGAAATTTTCTATACTATCTTATACTTTCTTAAGCATGTATGCACTAGACAGTTAACCAACAAAATTGGCTAATGGAAATGACCTAATCCCCCCTCCTCGCTACCATATACAGGCACATCACACACACAAACACACATAGGGAACCTTCAATTTAATAGATGTGAGGTGTGGCAGATAAAATGAGGACTTGATGGGGTCATGGAGCCAGTCACAGTTCCATATACATTAATAAGTCCGGTATCCCAAATGCACATCAACACTGGCTGACAGATGTCACTAGAAAGGTAAAGTAGGTTAGAGGTTATAGAGCACGAATGGATAGGTTTGTTTTAAGGACCAAACTGCAAAAAGCAAACAGTATATACACTCATGTCCTAACATGCTGAAAAATGAACATTTGACGCATTCTGTCACTATAACTAATAAATAATAGTTACCAATTCATGAAATTATATTTAATATTATATATTTACTTACTTTAAAAGGCAAAAAACCCTTTTATAAAGTAAACTTTTTCATAGAAAACAAAATTAATAATTTAACCTTACCCACAAACCTTTGGCATGATCATGATCAATTCTTAGTGGGATTATTATCCCGCATATGTAAACATTGCTTCAGAGTGGTTGGTTGGGTGATATTGTTATTAGAGATGTATCTCCTTTGTGTTTTGGATCTGTATTTGGGTTCGCTCTTGTGTGTTTTGGTTGTAGATCTGTATTTTTGTAAAAAATAAAATAAAAAAAACAGCTAAAATCACAGAATTTAGGTCTATTTTTGTTCATACAGTACTACTAACCTTAATGTCATTCATTTCCAGTCATTTATAGGAAGTTTTGACCACCTCACAGTTCGTAATATTGTTTTCATCCACTTCAGGCCAAAAGGTTTCACCGAGGTAGCTGGATAACTAAGCTCAGCATAGGTAGTAATGGAGGAAAGAAAAGTACTCTCTTGCCGGGGGCACAATCCCACTATTAAGTATAAAGCTTAGCTGTTAATAAATAATGTCAATAAGAAAAGGGGTATTGTTTCCCTACAAAGTAGACACATACAAACTACACACAGAAAAGCACAGACATATTAACCCCCTCAGTGGCAAGTTTTTAATTTAAAAACATACCCTGGGGGGTGTTTTTAAATTAAAGTGGGAGAGGGGGAGGGAGGTGCAGGGAGGGGGGGTGACTGTTGGGGCAGTGCGAGTTAATCGCCTGACGATCGCCACCGGGCATCGTTGCAGGGATCGCCAGCCCCAGCGCTGATTCCCAGCCGCCTTGCTGCACCCGGGAATCAGCATAAGGCATTTTACTGCTAAACCCGCCCCCCGGCCAATAGGAGTCTGGGGGTGCGGGCTAAAATCCATAATGGAGTATACTGATTCCCATGCGCCGTGCACGCTGCACGGCTGTCCCTGGGATATCAGTCAGTAGTATGCCCGGAAATCTTCCGGGGGTTGCCAGCGCTGTCATCGCTGGCAAGCCCTGAAGATTTCCAGGTATGGCACTGAAAAGGTTAAACATCACACCACAAGTACAAAATACAGAGCCTCTGGCCATAGTGATACAACTTCAAATATGGATAGGTTTAGTATTTATTGGCTCAAAAGTGTAAGGAGTATCAGATTTCCGTGAGCCACATCTTCTTGATACCAATCAGGCTGGGTCAATTTTATGCATAAAGTCATAGGGTAGGAAAGTTAGGGCTCTTCCCACTCTCTAACCCAAGGTAGAAATGATATTTTGGATATTAAATAATTTTTGTAGGTAAATATCTAAATTAATATGAAATCCATCACCAAAGTGATAGTCACCCTTTTAAGTGGATTGTATCCTGGTACACAATATGATAATTCAGCCTACTAATCTGGCTATGACTTCCACAGATACTGTATCTGCGTAGTGCGTATTCATGTAGTGTGTGCACCCGTACAGTATTCATATATAGAGAAAACACCACAAGATAGCATATATACATGAAAATGTAGGTCACTTCATAAGGCATATATGCATAAAGAGTCAAAAGCATACAATATTATTGCTGAGGCTGTATTCATATACATGATGTGTAAAACATAGATATGTGGGTAATGGGGGTCATTCCGAGTTGATCGCTCGCTAGCTAGTTTTAGCAGCTATGCAAACGCTATGCCGCCGCCCACTGGGGAGTGTATTTTAGCTTAGCAGAAGTGTGAACGCATGTGCAGCCGAGCTCAGCAAAAACAGTTTGTGCAGTTTCAGAGTAGCTCTGAACCTACTCAGCGCTTGAGATCACTTCAGCCTATTCGTGTCCGGGTTTGACGTCATACACCCACCCAGCGAACACGCCTGCGTTTTTTCAGACACGCCTGCATTTTTGCAAACACTCCCTGAAAACGGTCAGTTGACACCCAGAAATGCCCCCTTCCTGTCAATCTTCTTGCGGCCGTCAGTGCAACTGAAAACTTCGCTAGAACCTGTGCAAAACAACAAATGCCTTTGTACCCGTATGTCGCGCATGCGCATTGCGGTGCATATGCATGCATGCGTAGAAATGCCAATTTTTAGCCTGATTGCTGCGCTGCGAACAACGGCAGCTAGCTATCAACTCGGAATGACCCCCTATCGTACCATGTTTGATGTACATACGATGCATCATATGAATGGCATTTCCCTGGACTTTTAATTTATTTTTATTTTTTGGTGAGGCACACCATTGATCATTCAATGACCTGTCATGTGTCCAGAGCCCCAAATCGTGTGTCCAGATCTGCCGGGTTAATTGAAGGGAAATCGTGCCTGGAATCGGATCGGATGCTGGTCGTCCTAGTCAGGGCCGTAATTAGGTGTGTGCGGAAGGGGCACCGCACATAGCGCTGCAGGGTAGGGGGCGCTGTTGGCAGCACTTGTCAGTTATCATCTGTTTTAATTACTTTTACTTGCAGCTTTACCCCTCTTTGAAGCCTAGTATCTCCTGACCACTGCTGTCTCCTACCCTGACCCCTTCTGTCAATAATACACCTATACAACATTCATGAACTCAACTTAAGAATTTGTATTTATTCAGTCACACTGTCCTTTATTACATTTCAAGATGCTGACATACCCGGGATTCAATCCCATTGTCTGTGACATTGCAGTCAGACAATCTATTCATTGAGCTATCTGCCCTTGCATAGAAAGGTAGATAATTCTAAGATAGACAAATCTATTTGTAGCTTACCTTTTAATTGTGAAAAAATGATCAGCATTGCAGCTGAGCAGATCTACTGTATGTAGTGTATGGCTGCAAGGGATTGGATGTGTGGCTGCACACTACATAGATCTGCTCAATTGCAATGCTACATAGATCTGCTCAAGTACCAGTAGCTTGGGAAGGGGCCTCATAGCATGGGCTCTATCTGGGATAAATCTTGTCATCAGGGCCATTACTAGGTGTGTGCCAGTGGTGCCTGGCACATAGCGCATATGCACTGCGGGCGCAGAACCGCTGGCAACACCCGCAGGGCCACCCGCGCCTCACTAGTATTGTCCACCCGCCCTCCATAGATCCATAGATCACACTTACAATTTCGGAAACTCCCTACTGCTGCAGCGCTGCTTAGTCCCCGTCTCAGGCTGTCATTCCTCCAATTGGCCACTTAGAGCTGGCCTAGGATTGGCTGGTCTCTCAATACTGCTTTCACTTTCGGGTGCTCTGCTCACTGCTCCAGCTCAGCTCTCCCCTCACCAGCTACCTCAGCGGCTTCTACTGGTCTCTCTTGCAGATGCCGCCGTGACAGCCACCCCTGGGACCAGCTTCCCAGCGCTATCACAGGTACCAGCACCGCCAGCCTCTCCGTGAAGGACGTGCTGCTGCCCAGCTTTGTATTCACTATCCCCACAACTCTCTTGCTAGCAGCGCAGGCAGCTAGAGGGATGTGAGCGCACTCAAGGGGAGCCGCAGTCTGGTCTCTGTAACAGCTGGGGGTACTTATATATTCCACTGAGAGTGGCCGCATGGCACCCCTTTTTCCCACCTCTGTCACGTGGGTCCCCCATACTCTGCGCATGGTCTCTGGAAGCATCCCACAAAGCCTCCTCAGTACCATAGTATCTCCTACTGGTGCGTTCAGGCTGCCATACAACACATACAACTCTCATAAGTATTTATAATTAAAATATAGAGATGTACAAATTACTGTGTTCTTAGCAGATACTATGTTTATATAGAGTGCTACATCTGTATGTGAACGGTGCAGCACTGGCCACTGTGTAGTTAACAGCAGGCAGCGCTGCATAGTGGGAGAGGCATCCTTCGTGTGGGCTGCTCTGTGTGTCGTGTAGGCAGAGCAGTGTATTGGCAGGCATTCGAGGGGACTGTACCTGGCGTAACGTGTATAAGAGGCTGTACATGTAGAAACGTGTATATGGGCTCTACCTGGCATAATGTGCAAAAAGGCACTCTTCCTGGAGTAATGTGGAAAATGGGGCTCTACCTGGTGTAATGTGTGTAAGTGGCACTACTGTGCGGCGTAATTTGAATAATGGAGACTTCTGTGCAGAGTAATATGAATTGGCATTATTTTGTGGCTGCGCCCCTTCACCATGAAGCCACGCCCCTATATTTTTGCCACGCGCTGGCCCTGTTTTAAATATTGGGGGGCGGGGGCGCCGATGCCTGTTTATTGCACACAGCGCTAAAATGTCTAGTTACGGCACTGGTCCTAGTATATGGCCAGCATAAGAGTCTAATAAGAGGAATTACCTGACTCAAGCTGGCAATGTCTGAACTAACTTCACATGTGGCAACTAGAGATGAGCGCCGGAAATTTTTCGGGTTTTGTGTTTTGGTTTTGGGTTCGGTTCCGCGGCCGTGTTTTGGGTTCGACCGCGTTTTGGCAAAACCTCACCGAATTTTTTTTGTCGGATTCGGGTGTGTTTTGGATTCGGGTGTTTTTTTCCAAAAAACCTAAAAAACAGCTTAAATCATAGAATTTGGCGGTCATTTTGATCCCAAAGTATTATTAACCTCAAAAACCATAATTTCCACTCATTTTCAGTCTATTCTGAATACCTCACACCTCACAATATTATTTTTAGTCCTAAAATTTGCACCGAGGTCGCTGTGTGAGTAAGATAAGCGACCCTAGTGGCCGACACAAACACCGGGCCCATCTAGGAGTGGCACTGCAGTGTCACGCAGGATGGCCCTTCCAAAAAACCCTCCCCAAACAGCACATGACGCAAAGAAAAAAAGAGGCGCAATGAGGTAGCTGTGTGAGTAAGATTAGCGACCCTAGTGGCCGACACAAACACCGGGCCCATCTAGGAGTGGCACTGCAGTGTCACGCAGGATGTCCCTTCCAAAAAACCCTCCCCAAACAGCACATGACGCAAAGAAAAAAAGAGGCGCAATGAGGTAGCTGTGTGAGTAAGATAAGCGACCCTAGTGGCCGACACAAACACCGGGCCCATCTAGGAGTGTCACTGCAGTGTCACGCAGGATGTCCCTTCCAAAAAACCCTCCCCAAACAGCACATGACGCAAAGAAAAAAAGAGGCGCAATGAGGTAGCTGTGTGAGTAAGATAAGCGACCCTAGTGGCCGACACAAACACCGGGCCCATCTAGGAGTGGCACTGCAGTGTCACGCAGGATGTCCCTTCCAAAAAACACTCCCCAAACAGCACATGACGCAAAGAAAAAGAAAAGAAAAAAGAGGTGCAAGATGGAATTGTCCTTGGGCCCTCCCACCCACCCTTATGTTGTATAAACAAAACAGGACATGCACACTTTAACCAACCCATCATTTCAGTGACAGGGTCTGCCACACGACTGTGACTGATATGACGGGTTGGTTTGGACCCCCCCAAAAAAGAAGCAATTAATCTCTCCTTGCACAAACTGGCTCTACAGAGGCAAGATGTCCACCTCATCATCACCCTCCGATATATCACCGTGTACATCCCCCTCCTCACAGATTATCAATTCGTCCCCACTGGAATCCACCATCTCAGCTCCCTGTGTACTTTGTGGAGGCAATTGCTGCTGGTCAATGTCTCCGCGGAGGAATTGATTATAATTCATTTTAATGAACATCATCTTCTCCACATTTTCTGGATGTAACCTCGTACGCCGATTGCTGACAAGGTGAGCGGCGGCACTAAACACTCTTTCGGAGTACACACTTGTGGGAGGGCAACTTAGGTAGAATAAAGCCAGTTTGTGCAAGGGCCTCCAAATTGCCTCTTTTTCCTGCCAGTATAAGTACGGACTGTGTGACGTGCCTACTTGGATGCGGTCACTCATATAATCCTCCACCATTCTATCAATGTTGAGAGAATCATATGCAGTGACAGTAGACGACATGTCCGTAATCGTTGTCAGGTCCTTCAGTCCGGACCAGATGTCAGCATCAGCAGTCGCTCCAGACTGCCCTGCATCACCGCCAGCGGGTGGGCTCGGAATTCTGAGCCTTTTCCTCGCACCCCCAGTTGCGGGAGAATGTGAAGGAGGAGATGTTGACAGGTCGCGTTCCGCTTGACTTGACAATTTTGTCACCAGCAGGTCTTTCAACCCCAGCAGACTTGTGTCTGCCGGAAAGAGAGATCCAAGGTAGGCTTTAAATCTAGGATCGAGCACGGTGGCCAAAATGTAGTGCTCTGATTTCAACAGATTGACCACCCGTGAATCCTTGTTAAGCGAATTAAGGGCTCCATCCACAAGTCCCACATGCCTAGCGGAATCGCTCAGTGTTAGCTCCTCCTTCAATGTCTCCAGCTTCTTCTGCAAAAGCCTGATGAGGGGAATGACCTGACTCAGGCTGGCAGTGTCTGAACTGACTTCACGTGTGGCAAGTTCAAAGGGCATCAGAACCTTGCACAACGTTGAAATCATTCTCCACTGCGCTTGAGACAGGTGCATTCCACCTACTATATCGTGCTCAATTGTATAGGCTTGAATGGCCTTTTGCTGCTCCTCCAACCTCTGAAGCATATAGAGGGTTGAATTCCACCTCGTTACCACTTCTTGCTTCAGATGATGGCAGGGCAGGTTCAGTAGTTTTTGGTGGTGCTCCAGTCTTCTGTACGTGGTGCCTGTACGCCGAAAGTGTCCCGCAATTCTTCTGGCCACCGACAGCATCTCTTGCACGCCCCTGTCGTTTTTTAAAAAATTCTGCACCACCAAATTCAAGGTATGTGCAAAACATGGGACGTGCTGGAATTTGCCCATATTTAATGCACACACAATATTGCTGGCGTTGTCCGATGCCACAAATCCACAGGAGAGTCCAATTGGGGTAAGCCATTCCGCGATGATCTTCCTCAGTTGCCGTAAGAGGTTTTCAGCTGTGTGCGTATTCTGGAAAGCGGTGATACAAAGCGTAGCCTGCCTAGGAAAGAGTTGGCGTTTGCGAGATGCTGCTACTGGTGCCGCCGCTGCTGTTCTTGCGGCGGGAGTCCATACATCTACCCAGTGGGCTGTCACAGTCATATAGTCCTGACCCTGCCCTGCTTCACTTGTCCACATGTCCGTGGTTAAGTGGACATTGGGTACAACTGCATTTTTTAGGACACTGGTGCGTCTTTTTCTGACGTCCGTGTACATTCTCGGTATCGCCTGCCTAGAGAAGTGGAACCTAGATGGTATTTGGTAACGGGGGCACACTGCCTCAATAAATTGTCTAGTTCCCTGTGAACTAACGGCGGATACCGGACGCACGTCTAACACCAACATAGTTGTCAAGGCCTCAGTTATCCGCTTTGCAGCAGGATGACTGCTGTGATATTTCATCTTCCTCGCAAAGGACTGTTGAACAGTCAATTGCTTACTGGAAGTAGTACAAGTGGGCTTACGACTTCCCCTCTGGGATGACCATCGACTCCCAGCAGCAACAACAGCAGCGCCAGCAGCAGTAGGCGTTACACGCAAGGATGCATCGGAGGAATCCCAGGCAGGAGAGGACTCGTCAGAATTGCCAGTGACATTGCCTGCAGGACTATTGGCATTCCTGGGGAAGGAGGAAATTGACACTGAGGGAGTTGGTGGGGTGGTTTGCGTGAGCTTGGTTACAAGAGGAAGGGATTTACTGGTCAGTGGACTGCTTCCGCTGTCACCCAAAGTTTTTGAACTTGTCACTGACTTATTATGAATGCGCTGCAGGTGACGTATAAGGGAGGATGTTCCGAGGTGGTTAACGTCCTTACCCCTACTTATTACAGCTTGACAAAGGGAACACACGGCTTGACACCTGTTGTCCGCATTTCTGGTGAAATACTTCCACACCGAAGAGCTGATTTTTTTGGTATTTTCACCAGGCATGTCAACGGCCATATTCCTACCACGGACAACAGGTGTCTCCCCGGGTGCCTGACTTAAACAAACCACCTCACCATCAGAATCCTCCTGGTCAATTTCCTCCCCAGCGCCAGCAACACCCATATCCTCCTCATCCTGGTGTACTTCAACACTGACATCTTCAATCTGACTATCAGGAACTGGACTGCGGGTGCTCCTTCCATCACTTGCAGGGGGCGTGCAAATGGTGGAAGGCGCATGCTCTTCACGTCCAGTGTTGGGAAGGTCAGGCATCGCAACCGACACAATTGGAGTCGGACTCTCCTTGTGGATTTGGGATTTCGAAGAACGCACAGTTCTTTGCGGTGCTACTGCTTTTGCCAGCTTTAGTCTTTTCATTTTTCTAGCGAGAGGCTGAGTGCTTCCATCCTCATGTGAAGCTGAACCACTAGCCATGAACATAGGCCAGGGCCTCAGCCGTTCCTTGCCACTCCGTGTGGTAAATGGCATATTGGCAAGTTTACGCTTCTCCTCCGACAATTTTATTTTAGGTTTTGGAGTCCTTTTTTTACTGATATTTGGTGTTTTGGATTTGACATGCTCTGTACTATGACATTGGGCATCGGCCTTGGCAGACGACGTTGCTGGCATTTCATCGTCTCGGCCATGACTAGTGGCAGCAGCTTCAGCACGAAGTGGAAGTGGATCTTGATCTTTCCCTAATTTTGGAACCTCAACATTTTTGTTCTCCATATTTTAATAGGCACAACTAAAAGGCACCTCAGGTAAACAATGGAGATGGATGGATTGGATACTAGTATACAATTATGGACGGGCTGCCGAGTGCCGACACAGAGGTAGCCACAGCCGTGAACTACCGCACGGTACTGTGTCTGCTGCTAATATATAGACTGGTTGATAAAGAGATAGTATACTCGTAACTAGTATGTATGTATAAAGAAAGAAAAAAAAACCACGGTTAGGTGGTATATACAATTATGGACGGGCTGCCGAGTGCCGACACAGAGGTAGCCACAGCCGTGAACTACCGCACTGTACTGTGTCTGCTGCTAATATATAGACTGGTTGATAAAGAGATAGTATACTCGTAACTAGTATGTATGTATAAAGAAAGAAAAAAAAACCACGGTTAGGTGGTATATACAATTATGGACGGGCTGCCGAGTGCCGACACAGAGGTAGCCACAGCCGTGAACTACCGCACTGTACTATGTCTGCTGCTAATATATAGACTGGTTGATAAAGAGATAGTATACTCGTAACTAGTATGTATGTATAAAGAAAGAAAAAAAAACCACGGTTAGGTGGTATATACAATTATGGACGGGCTGCCGAGTGCCGACACAGAGGTAGCCACAGCCGTGAACTACCGCACTGTACTGTGTCTGCTGCTAATATATAGACTGGTTGATAAAGAGATAGTATACTCGTAACTAGTATGTATGTATAAAGAAAGAAAAAAAAACCACGGTTAGGTGGTATATACAATTATGGACGGGCTGACGAGTGCCGACACAGAGGTAGCCACAGCCGTGAACTACCGCACTGTACTGTGTCTGCTGCTAATATAGACTGGTTGATAAAGAGATAGTATACTCGTAACTAGTATGTATGTATAAAGAAAGAAAAAAAAACCACGGTTAGGTGGTATATACAATTATGGACGGGCTGCCGAGTGCCGACACAGAGGTAGCCACAGCCGTGAACTACCGCACTGTACTGTGTCTGCTGCTAATATAGACTGGTTGATAAAGAGATAGTATACTCGTAACTAGTATGACTATAAAGAAAGAAAAAAAAACCACGGTTAGGTGGTATATACAATTATGGACGGGCTGCCGAGTGCCGACACAGAGGTAGCCACAGCCGTGAACTACCGCACTGTACTGTGTCTGCTGCTAATATAGAGTGGTTGATAAAGAGATAGTATACTACTAATATTATATATACTGGTGGTCAGGTCACTGGTCACTAGTCACACTGGCAGTGGCACTCCTGCAGCAAAAGTGTGCACTGTTTAATTTTAATATAATATTATGTACTCCTGGCTCCTGCTATAACCTATAACTGGCACTGCAGTGCTCCCCAGTCTCCCCCACAATTATAAGCTGTGTGAGCTGAGCACAGTCAGATATATATATACATTGATGCAGCACACTGGGCTGAGCAGTGCACACAGATATGGTATGTGACTGAGTCACTGTGTGTATCGTTTTTTTCAGGCAGAGAACGGATATATTAAATAAAACAAACAACTGCACTGTCTGGTGGTCACTGTGGTCGTCAGTCACTAAACTCTGCACTCTCTTCTACAGTATCACAGCCTCAGGTCAATCTCTCTCTCTCTCTCTCAACCCTAATCTAAATGGAGAGGACGCCAGCCACGTCCTCTCCCTATCAATCTCAATGCACGTGTGAAAATGGCGGCGACGCGCGGCTCCTTATATAGAATCCGAGTCTCGCGATAGAATCCGAGCCTCGCGAGAATCCGACAGCGTCATGATGACGTTCGGGCGCGCTCGGGTTAACCGAGCAAGGCGGGAAGATCCGAGTCGCTCGGACCCGTGAAAAAAAACATGAAGTTCGGGCGGGTTCGGATTCAGAGAAACCGAACCCGCTCATCTCTAGTGGCAACTTCAAATGGTTTGAGAACCTTGCACTGAACGGAAAGTATTCTCCACTGTGCTTGAGTAAGGTACATTATCTCTACTTTTCCTATGTCATAGGTCATTGAGTAGCCTTGGATGGCCTTTTGTTGCTCCTCCATCCGCTGATGCATATAATGGGTAGAATTCCACATCGTAACTACCTCTTGCTTCAGCACTTGCCGGTGCAGCAATATTTGACATGCACTTGCTTAATATCGAAAATGTCCCAAAAGGTTTTTGGGACACAGATAGTATCTCCTGCATGGCCCTGTCATTTTTAAAAGTTTTGCACCACCAAAGTAATTGTGTGAGCAAAACATGGTACTGTACATGTTGGAATTCACCCAGCTGTAATGCTCTCACAATAATGGTGGCATTGTACAAAATCACAAATCCCAGGATAGTTCAAGAGGGGTAAGCCATTTTGCAATGATTTCCCTTAGTTTTTCTAAGAGGTTGTTAGTAGTATACCTCTTAGTGAAACTAGTGATACACAGAGTACCTGCCTCTGAATGAGATGGTGTTTGTTAGATGCTGCTGATGCTGTTGGTGCTCCTGAAGGTAATACACCTACTCAGTGGGCTGTCACAGTCATGTAATTTTTAGTTTGCCTGTTCTGCTTGTCCACATATCTGTGTTTAAGTGGAAGGTGGGTAAAACAGGATAACGGAGGACACTAAGTTTCTGTTATTGGTGGTCATTCCGAGTTGTTCGCTCGTTGCCGTTTTTCACAACGCAGCGATTAGGTGGAAAATGCGCATGCGCATGGTACGTAGCGTGCATATGCTAAGTAATTTAACACAAAACTTTGGAGATTTGCACAAGCTCGAGCAACGTTTTTTCAATGCTCGAGTGATCGTAGTGTGATTGACAGGAAGTGGGTGTTTCTAGGCGGCAACTTGGCGTTTTCAGGGAGTGTGCTAAAAAACGCAGGCGTGCCAGGTAAAAACGCAGGAGTGGCTGGAGAAACGGGGGAGTGGCTGGCCGAACGCAGGGCGTGTTTGTGACGTCAAACCAGGAACTAAACAGTCTGCAGTGATCGCAATCTAGGAGTAGGTCTGGAGCTACTCAGAAACTGCAAGGAATTATTTAGTAGCAACTCTGCTAATCTTTCGTTTGCTATTCTGCTAAGCTAAGATACACTCCCAGAGGGCGGTGGCCTAGCGTTTGCAATGCTGCTAAAAGCAGCTAGCGCGGGAACAACTCGGAATGACCACCATTGTCTTTGTAAATACTGGGAATTGCTTTTGTAATGAGTGGAATCTAGCTGGATTTTGGTAGCGGGGACACAGAAACTCAATTAATGGCGGATACTGGGCACACATCTAACACCAGCATAGCATATGGTATCAGTAATCCACTGTGCAACTGAGTGACTACTGACATACTTGCTCCTCCTTGCAAAGGATTGTTTAACATTCAGTTGTTTTGTTAAAAAACTACAAGTAGTCTTCTTGGTCCCCTTCTTGGATGAAGATTCACTTACAGCAGCAGCAACAGGCATCCTTCTGAGGAAGCACGGATAGGAGAAAGTCAGTCATGCATATGAAGTTGGATGTAAGATTGCTTCCGATCACGATTGAGGATATTGACTATGAAGGTGTTGGTGGGGATTGCAGGTGCTTGGATCTAACAGAGAGAAGGGTGCTACAGTAGGTGATTTTGGACTGGTTCTTGTTACATTATGAGCCAAAGTTTCTGAATTTGTAAAAAACTTTTGATGAAGGCGCTGAAAGTGACGTAACAGGGAGGAGGTTTCTAGATGGTAAAGGCCTACCTCTACTTACTATGGCTTTACAAAGGGTACAGATGGCTTGACACTTGTTTTCTGGATTTGGGGAGAAATAATTATACACAGAAGAGGTTGATTTTTTTGTCTTTTGCCCTGGCATGACAATGGGCTTTTTCATATCATGGGCAACATCTGTTTCCAGTGGTGCCCGATTTACACAAACAACATCCTCATCAACATCCTTTTTATTGCCAGCTACATAAATATGCTCCTCATCTTGGTACACTTCCACAGAAGCATCCTCAATTTCTATGTCAGCATGTTGACTTGTGCTGCTCAACCCCATATTTTCAGAAGGCAAACAAATGTTGGAAGGTGCTCCTGTTTGAGTACAGTATTGGAAAACTCAGGGTCACACATGGCACCTGTGAACACACTTATACTCTCCTCAGGGATTTGTGATCTTTCTGAGAACACAGTTGGTTCCTGTGCTTTAACGAGATTCATTTTCTTGAGACTTCTACGGAGAGCTTACATGCTCATAAGAGACAGAACCACCAGTCATAAAAAAAAAGGCCAAGGCCTTAGCCTTTCCTTGCCACTTTGTGTGGTGAATGGAATATTGACAATTTTATGTTTCTCTGTAGCTAACTTTATTTTTGATGTTTTTTTTCTTTACCACCGTAAATTTATATTGCTTCTTTGATTTGACATGCCCTGACTTAAGCCGTTTATGCCCTTGGGCATCGACCTTAGTAGATGACATTGTCGAACTTGTATCATCATGACTGGTGGCCACACCTGCAGCACTAGTATGTGATTTCTACTCTCCTCTCAATTGTTCGTCCTCCATATCTATCAACAAAAACCTCATGTGCTTAACCTTTCGCTTACTGATACCACCTTCAATGGCACCAAATCCCGCAGTATTCTGCCACCCTGATACTTATGTCAGTGCTGTAGCTATGTTTATTTACCCTGTACTTGTCCTATATTATCTTCAACCGTAAGTCAATATTTTCCTGTTTTGATTATTTTGTTTATGTACTCTGTAATTGGGTGCTGCGGATCCCTTGTGGAGCCAAATAAATAAAGGATAATAATAATAATAATAATAGTAATAATAAACACGAACAAAGTAGGGCACAGCACACACCACAATGTGTACAACAAATGTACCCCATACAGTGTCAAACAATACGTGTATGTGTCAGAAATAATAATCTAACACTGTGGTTGTCATACAATACGTGTTAATAATCTATCACTGTAGTTTACTTTCACCTACAGTGTCACACATTATGTGTATGAGTCAGAAGTAATAATCTAACACTGCGGTTCACTTTCACCTACAGTGTAACAAAACACGTGTATGATACACTGCAGACTGACCAGCAGTGTCACAGAAAAATAATAGTATAATACACTGGAGTATATCATTAAAAAATTATATCTTTTTTACATTATATATTTAGCTTTTATTTTGTTTAAACTGGGTCAGAGCACCCCTAGATTGACATAGCACCCCTGGAGGACACAGCAGCCCCATGACGGATGGACAACACAGCACCCCTTTATGTACAACAAAAGCACGGACCACCTACAGTGTTGCAATAAGTGTATGAATATAAACTGATGTCTGACTGGCAGTGTCAAAGAAAAATAATAGTATAGTACACTGGGGTATATCACGCAAAAAAAGTTTTAAATTATGTATTTAGCTTTTATTTAATTTAAACTGAGTAAGAACACCCCTCGATTGACAGATCACCCCTTGAGGACACAACAGCCCCTTTCTGGATGTAGAGAGTATCCCTGGAGGACACAGCAGCCCCAGCCCCTTGATGGACAACACAGCTGCACCTTTGGAGGACACGGCAACCCCTTTATGGATGGAAAAAACACCCTTGGAGAACACAGCATCCCCAACCCCTGGATGGACAACACAACAACACTCCTCGCTCCACACAGCACCCCTGGATGGACACCGTATGGACATGTCTGCTCAATACAAGCTCCACAGCCGGAGTGAAGATGGAGCAATCACGGCGGACCTTTATAGAATCCAAAACCCGCAAGAACCTGACAGTGGGAGGATGATGTTTTGTCTCGTTTTGGGAGCAGGGTCAAGCGGGACAACCCGAGCTGGACTTGGGCCCGGCTCGGATCGCAAATTTCAGGTGGGTCCAGTTTCCACTCATTTCTAATTGTTATTCACATTTTAGCAAACAAATAT
Organism: Pseudophryne corroboree; assembly: GCF_028390025.1. Lineage (NCBI taxonomy): Eukaryota > Metazoa > Chordata > Amphibia > Anura > Myobatrachidae > Pseudophryne > Pseudophryne corroboree. Next base: position 287,308,636 of record NC_086449.1, read on the forward strand.
ACCAATTTTTCTAATTATTTTCTTTAAAATAACAATATAACTCTCCCCAAAAAAATGACTTGCATCAAATTCAAATTATAACTTCACATGAAGTAAAAGACACATTTTTGCCATTGTTCTAGTAGTGCTGTAAGCCAGTCATGTAAATCTAGCACAATTAGCATTCTTACTAAAGGAAAAGTAGTAATGCAAACCCCATCAATAATTACATTGGGTCTGATTCAGAGATGTAAGTAAACTTGATGGTTTACGTACATCCTCGCCCCAGCAGCGTGAACAACCCTTCAATCCTCAGTAACCTGAGGGTAACTCAGATGGCCGATGTTCACACACAGGGGTGGATTGGCCATAGGGAGGCCGACATTGCTACACGGTATGTTATACCTCTTGTGCAGCCCATGTCTGGACACTTCTAAAAAATTTTACAGGGCTACTTTTAGTTCCCAATCCGCCTTTGGTCTCAGACACAACTGCAGCAAAAGACTCAAGGAAGGCCGTAACTGGATACAATCAGGCCCTATAAGGAGCGTTCCTGCCCCCTCAACAGACCCCCCAACCCCTCATTAGACCACACTCCCATTAGGGCTGCTACCATAAATTTCCCAGGCTGGTTTTCCACCCCAATCCACCCCTGTTCACAAAGATTTCTCTGTACGCAGCAGCGGATCACACAAGCTGGCAGGAGGTGTCTATTTACTCAAGGTGCCTCCTTCAGCTTTTGCATAATGACATACCGCAGCAGTGTCCAAAGACGCAGCTGTTGTACGAACTGCATCCATCTCTGAATTAGGGGGGTAATTCAGACCTGATCGCTAGGGTGCGTTTTTTGCATCCCTGCGATCAGGTAGTCGCCATCTACAGGGGGAGGGGCCCATGACTTACTCTTCCAGTGTGATGATCGGGGATGGAGCTGATGTCAGAAACCCTCCCTCCAAACGCTTGGTCCCTCCTGCGTTTCTCCGAAACACTCCTCAAAAACAGTCAGTTGCCACCCACAACGCCCTCTTCCTGTCAATCTCCTTGTGTTCGCCGGTGCAACGGGATTTTTTGCACCATCCCGCCGCTGCCCGGTGCTGTCCGGCACTCCCCGGCGCTGCAGACCATCATGCCTGTGCACTGCGGAGCATGCGCAGTTCAGACCTGATCGCCCGCTGTGTGAAAACGCACAGCAGCAATCAGGTCTGAATCAGCCACTAGGTCCATAGTGTGATATACTTGGTGAAATAGCAGAGGGAGCACTCGTAAAGTCTTTATTACATAAAATCTGCAAGTGCACAATAGATGGGTCAACATCTCTCTAAATAATTCCTAAAACAAGCACTTGTGTCTGTGGGAGACTGAAACAAGGATGTACAATCAACTATATTCACACAAGAATTAAGTGGAACATTTCCGCTGGATTCATATTATAAAGATTAACTGTTAAATATCCAACCAGACCCTCTAACACAAGATTAATGCCCCCATAATAGGCTGCACAATTCCGTCCTCTTCCAGGGCGGGATGTATTAAAATACATTGCTGCCCCTCGCCGCCTACTGCAGCGATGCTAATCGCATATGTACTAACATATGTGATTAACATCGCAATGCGGCAACAGAGACTCAGGCCCTCATCCTGAGTTGATCGCTAGCTGCTTTCGTTTGCAGCACATCAAAAGTTGGTGATACCCAAGGTGGCGAAAAGCCCGGCAGCCGGGGGGTTAGTACATATGAAAATGCTGTAAAACCCCTGAAAATAGGAGTTTTACTGCATTTTCCCTTTAGTACATTCCGCCCCCAATGAGTTAGGAAAATGAAAAGGGGCCTATTTCGAAACCCTCTGGCAGCAAGACAAGCCACTAAAAGGCAATCTTTGGCACTGACAGGGGTCATATTTCAATTTTCCCTGGCCTACGAGTACACCTCTGCAAGTGGCCAATTAAAATGTTGTTGTATTTCTGTATTGTACAGTGTGAGAGCGAGTATAGTTCTGTGGTGTCTGGCTGTGCGTAACAGTGTATACAAAAACCAGAAAACACTAATCACCATTTACAAATATCCTTCCCTTTTGAATAAATGTTCCTAGGTGACCCGGTTCTTCTATGATGGTTATGTACAGTATGTAGTGGAGTAGTGCAAGTAACCTGATACAGACCGATACAGTGTACCATTATGAAATTAGTAGCCAGTACACAATACCCCCTACCAATTTACAGTTGGCACTGTCGCCATTATCTGTACTGTCAAGCGAGTCACAGTGCTCGGTGGTGTGGCCATGTGACAGACCCTGCCTTCTCCTCCTTTTGGAAGGCTGCCAGGAACCATGATGTCATGCTCCCTGGTGCGAAGCCCTAAACTGAATCCATCCAGCTCCTGCCACCCTGAGTCAGTCTCTCTGTGTGTCATCACTTGCTGGTATTGGGGCATACTCTCCTTTGGATACAATACACACTGGCATGGCTGCTCGTGATGGGGGGAGATGGGCATGCCACAGGCACTCATACATTAGAAAGGTTGTGGCGTGGTGTTTCTGCTATACGAACACATTGCGGGAATGCGCACTGCCATGGCTGCTTTGATATGCCAATATTAGCTGGCGCATGCATACGCATGTGCGCCGTGATTGCAGACAGAATGGGCTCCCGCTACCCACCCCCACAGTGTCTCCCAGTCCCCCTCTCACTGTACCCAGCAGTGGCCACCGTACTGCTCCTGTGTGTGTACAGCATTCGCTGGAGTATGCCTATGCATGCACCCACGACACCACGGCATGGCGCTTCTTTGTCCCGCGATGCAAACGCATTGCGGGCAAAGATGTAAAGAGACATATCTGTATGACCCTTGATGAGCTTCCCTGCCCTCTCCTTGCTCACTGTCTGTGTCTACAGGGAAAAATGGGGGTTAGCTTCTAGTGAAGTGTCCACGCTTGCAGGGGTAATGCACAGTGCCTCTGGGCATGGGATACATTGTTGCATACAGTATTCACACCAACTCCTGATAATGGTACACTTGCAATATTGAGCCTTATTCAGTATGGATCGCATCAGCTATATGATCACGTACTGAAGCATTTGTGCCAAGTGTGCACACACAGTGAGATGCGATCGCATATCACTAATGCGAACGCCTATTCCTGACTGACAGGCAGAGATGTTCGTGGGCTTGTCCAGGGCAGTGACGCTGCATTGCAGGGGCATCGACTCAGCATTGTGGGGGCGTGCTGTCGGAAATGGGGGCGGGATCGAGGTGGCCACGTGATGTCACATTCAACTGACGTGACTGGAAACATGACGGCGTCCCAACTGCCTTCTCAGTCCGGGTGCGGAGGCAGGGCAGCTACCCTAAATCAGCGATGCGATCGCAATTGTATTGCAATCGCATCGTTGGCCACCATTAGCATGCTGGATGGCCTTGCCCTGTGCTGGGCGGCCCCCAGCATGCGAGAGATAGCAAAAACTGCAACTGAAGCTGAATAAGGACGGTGGGCCTACTGTAATTCAGCACAAGTTGTAGTTGTGCAATTATTCGCACAGCTACTACTCATTACACTAACATGCAAGGGACCGCCCAGCACAGGGCAAGGCCGCTCTGCATGTCGGGCACTGTGTCCACCCCCCCCCCCCCCCCCGCAAACATGATAAGGGTAGTCCCCTGCAAAGGCAGACAGCGGGCCACAATGTTTTGGGACACAGCAGCTGCATGTAACATCACGCAGCTGTCGCGGTCCACTCCGGGAATGATCCGGATACACCTGCGTTGTCTGGACCACGCCCCCCAACACCGCAACTGTGCCCCAAAAAACACAGCAGCAACGCCCCAGCCCAGCGAACACCTCTGCCTGTCTACCAGGCAGAGGCATTTGCATAAGTGAGATGCCACCGCATCTTACTGTGTGTGCATGCGCAGTGCGGCTCCTGCACACGTGCACACTGCACAAGGGCTTCAGCATGCGACCGCATCGCAGATGTTCGAAAGCCCCATATTATATTCTCCCTCTATGGGTGTCGTGGACCAAACGGATCAAAATTTGGATTGCACTTCCAGTGTGTAGTATTTAATAAACTACAGAAATGGTCCTGTCACTTTTTACCGTATCTCTCACTGACTGACTGACTGACTGACAGACACATCACTAAGGGGGACATTACTAAGCAGCGATAAGAGCGGAGAAGTGAGCCAGTGGAGAAGTTGCCCATCAACCAATCAGCAGCTCTGTATAATTTTATAGTATGCAAATTATTGATGTTACTTACTTCCATGCTGATTGGTTGCCATGGGCAACTTCTCCACTGGCTCACTTCTCCGTTCTTATCACTGCTTAGTAAAAGTCCCCCTAATTCTCTTACTTCTCGATATGTCAGGAAACTGAAATTTAACATAGCTATTCTTCAGGTGGGAAATAGGAAAACAACGTAACCAGAATTTTAATAAACCTCCCCTAAGTGGATGAGCTGGGGGTTGACATAATGACGTCATTACCGATGCTTGGCTTACGATGTGTGAACGAAAAGGACAATCAGATCAAAATTTGGATTGCACCTCCAGTGGGTAGAATTTAATAAACTACAAAAATGGTCCTGTCACTTCTTACCGTATCTGCTACGGGTGCTCCTCTGGTAACGCCAAGAACCATGGATTAATATTTACAGTATTTACATTAAGACGTCTCAAATTTACATCTCTATAGATTTTCCAAATTTTTAACCCTCATGTATATTTACAACCGTGAAAATCAGAAACTCCTGTGCGAAGAATGGGAAGAACAGCTAATCTCTAATATAAATACATTTTGTCTGCATTGAGTTATTTTGGTTAGCAAGAGGATTGGTTTACAAGAGAGTTTAAAAGGCCATCTTAATTTCTGTATGCTGCTGCTCCTCTGTATCAGGCTGTAGGTGTGGGGATATCACCGCACCATATTCCCATCCTGTAACATATAAGGAGAATCAGCACTCTGAGTCTATTTACTAAGCACTGGAGAAAGGGGTGGTCTTCAGGTTATACCAGCGCCGGAAATCCCGACAGCTGGCATACCGACACTTTTTCTCCCTCGTGGGGTCCACGACACCCCTGGAGGGAGAATAAATAGCGTGGGGCTCATTTGTGCTCGCCACGCTGTCGGTATGCCGGCGGTCATGCTTCCGGCGCTGGCATGCTGTTTGCCGGGAGCCCGGCCGCCGGCATACCATACTACACCCAGAGAAAGATAAAGTGGATGGAGATAATGGGGGTCATTCCAGCTGCGAAAAAAAGCAGCATGCTAACGGGTCCGAACTGCGCATGCGTGAGGCCGCCAATGTGCAGGCGCATCATTGCCCAGTGACAGCCATCGTCAGACAGCGACGGCAACTATGAGGGAAGCGTTCGCAGCGGAGAATGCTAGAAGATTGACAGCAGGAAGGCGTAACTGGGAGGCATCTGACTGTTTTCTGGGAGTGCTGAGGCAAACGCAGGCGTGTCACGGCGTTTGCAGGGCGGGCGCCTGATGTCAATTCCAGAACCTGACAGGCAGAAGAGATCGCAGTGACTGAGTAAGTTCAGAGCTACTCAGAAACTGTACAAACAGTTTGTGCACAGCTCCCCTGCAAAAGCGTTTGCACCCTTGCTAAGCTAAAATACACTCCCCCATAGGTGGTGACTATCTGATCGCACGGCTACAAAAAACTGCTACCGTGCGACCAACTTGGAACGACCCCCTCAGTACCAACCAACCAGCCCTGAACTGCTATGAACTGCTTTGAGTGGTACAGCTATCGGACACATGAACAGGTGAATACAGGCTATAAGCAGCGAGCGCACTATTTAAAATGCAGATGATTCCAGCCAGACAATCTATGACATGTGAGTTGTTTTTAATTGAATGTATGCTCATATTTTATTGTTTATTGTATGTATTGTGATTGGACTTCACTATTGTGCTTTCCCTTTTTATATTTTTATGCAAATACTGCTGTTACATTGGAGAATGGAGGGGCGCTACCTAATGGATTATTCTACTAACATGCATATTGGACTAACTCTGCTCATGGTGATAGAAGATTTTGTGCATATATATTTAATAGATATACCACTATACCGCTGACATACGCATGAGGCCTTCACCTATCAAAGGCGGGCATATATTAGAGCACAACCGCACACCCAATAGTGGTATATCTATGTTATAAAATGGCCCCTGTTGTGGGTCAATATGTTAAAACAGATACAGAAATGGAGGAAAAAAATAGTTCAGAACAGGCTGCTTCATTTGAATTATTTTTAAGGAAAAAACATTTAAATGGGTAACAATGTGAGTGAATAAAATAGTGAGGCAGTGATGTGCTGCTGTCAGTGATGCAGTGATAAGCTGTAAGAAATATCTCTGTGAGTGATGGTATTATTACAAGTTGAAAGTTGGAAGTAGTTCAGGTGTATGGTTATGCTGGTGCAGTGCAGTCATTCGGAAAATAATGCGCGGTCATGTGGTCTAGTGTGTCCAATCATGTTAAGAGGGATTTCTGTGATTAAAACACACAATTTTAGATAGATAGATAGATAGATAGATAGATAGATAGATAGATAGATAGATAGATAGATAGATAGATAGATAGATCCCATACAATGTTATAATGTTGGCAGCTGTCATGACAGAGGCCACAGTGATAACCAAAGGAGGAGTCGAAATGGCAGCAGCAATGAAAGTTGAACTCACTGGGTCCAGCATCAGAAATTATATGATTTCGGTAGATGCTCCAAACCACCTTTAATATAATGACTTCTCAGCACTAACATATCATTTTCCACTGATTCCCACATGTATAACTGTGTAATACCAGTGAGAAGATGCTGCTGATGTGAAGCATCAATAATTATTAAGTGTTTTATTAAGCACAATCCCACACGGCAAATGCCGAGATTTGCTGGTTAATTGGGAGGGGGCGGAGCCAATGTGAAACAATTAAATTAAAATGTCATTCTGGTCCTGCCCCCTCCCAATTGACTCACGAATCATGGCATTTTGACACGAAGGGGAGGGGCATAACAATGGTGCCTATCTACAACATGGCTGCAGTTGCAACCCATGTGAGAGTGAGTGAGTGAATGTGTGTATATATAGACGTATGTGTTTGTAATCATGTATACAGGCATTGCCAACCCGTGGCTCTCCAGCTGTTGGAAAACTACACATCCCAGCATGCCCTGCCACAGATTAAGTATTCCATAATAGAAATACTGTGTCAAAGCAAGCTGGGATTTGTAGTCTCATAACAGAGAGCCACAGGTTGGCCAGCCCTGATGTATGTGTCACTCTTTGTCCAGCTAGAGTGACACACAGCCACCACTGTGTGTAAGGGCCCTCTATGTGTCGGGGCCCTGGGACGACCACCCTTGTTGCCCCACGGTTAATCCGACTCTGTGTGTAATGTATGTGTGACTTATACATGTGTGTGGGTTTTTTTCAAAGAAAGTTGTATTGGACATACTTTTAATTGTTCTTAACTTAATTCAATTATTAAAAAAATGAACATTTTTGGAAAAAATATTATTCAGTTTAGTGGTTAATGAACTGTAATAACTAACAGAAATAACCATTTTTCAGTGACCTGAAATTACTTTACAGAAATAGAGGTGGGAAGACACAAAATATACCCAAATGCATTGGAATAGCAACATTGATAACAGATGGAAACCCCAACTCGCTATGTACAAGTGATAAAGCTGCTCCAGAAAAGGGGTGTGGCCACGCAAAGGGGGTGTGGTCACTCAAAAGGGGGTGTGGTCACTCAAAAGGGGGCGTGGTCAGCGTAGTAGAACCCCTTATACTATCTAGTACTGGTGCCCCTTTCACCTTATAGAACACGGTACGAGCCGAAATTCACATTATAGCACACGGTATGAGCCGAAATTCACATTATAGCACACGGTACGAGCTGAAATTCACATTTTCGGCCCGTACCGTGTGCTATAATGTGAATTTCGGCTCGTACCGTGTGCTATATTCACAATATAGCACACGGTACAAGCTGAAATTCACATTATAACACACGGTACGAACCAAAATTCACAATATAGCACACAGTATGAGCTGAAATTCACATTATAGCACACTGAATGAGCCAAAATTCACATTATAGCACATGGTATGAGCCGAAATTCACATTATAGCACACTGAATAAGCCAAAATTCACATTATAGCACATGGGACGAGACAAAATTCCCATTATAGCACACGGTACGAGCAGAAATTCACAATATAGCACACGGTACGAGCTGAAATTCACATTATAGCACACTGAATAAGCCAAAATTCACATTATAGCACACTGAATAAGCCAAAATTCACATTATAGCACACTGAAAGAATGAGCCAAATTCACTTTATAGCACACGGTATGATCCACAATTCACATTATGACACACGGTATAATCCACAATTCACATTATGACATACGGTATGATCCACAATTCACATTATGACACACGGTATGATCCACAATTCACATTATGACACACGGTATGATCCACAATTCACATTATGACACACGGTATGATCCACAATTATGGGAGAGGGAGAGTGACAGCAGGGACATAGGGACAGTGAGAGAGAGTGACAGCAGTGACAGGGAGAGTGAGACCCCTACCTATTCCCTATTGATTATAGGCACATTGCCCCAGGGACAGGTTGGAGTGACCTGGGCCTTGCGCCCAGATCACCCTTAATCACCTGAGGGGGGGCACTTATTAATTGGGCCTGGTGCCCCCTAACTGCGCACAGGCCAGAGTCCTGAATTCACCCACGGGCCTAGCACCCACCTAACATGGGGCCAGTTGGGTGACCTGGGCCTAATGCCCAGGGTCACCTTATTTACCTAAAAGGGCCACTCTGAACTAGGGCCTTATGCCCTCTACATGGGAACAGGCCTAATGCCTGAATTAACCCCATGGGCCTAGTGCCCGTCTACTGCGCCACAGGCCTATAGCCTGATTGTGCCTACGGGCCTAGTGCCCGAACCCTAATGGTCTGGGGTGGAGGGGGTGACAGGTGCCCTCACCGAGGTCCTACCTGTCCTGGTGGGAGAGGCACCAGGGGGGAGCTTCATTAGCTCTTTTCCTTTCCATCCCTGGTGGCCTCTCCGGTCCTCAGCTTCTGTCTTCTGCCGCTGGCCCGTCCTGGCCAGTGGCGCCGCCTCTTCTGTCTTCTGCCGATGGCCTGTCCTGGCCAGCAGCGCTGACTGTTCTTCCTCTCCTGGTGCGTGTCTTCAGCCTCTTCCGCGGCCACCGGACCTCTTCGCCACTCTTCCGCGTGGCCTCCTCTCTTCTCCTCGTCCCAGCAGCATCTGACGTCAGATGCCGGGGGCGCGGCCTATGACGCGGCGAGTGCTGATTGGCCGCCGATCCGTGAGCCGCGATTGGCTCACAGACGGCGCCAATCTTTAAATGCCTCCACCGCTGCAGGCTCATCAGCGCTGGGATCAGACACTTGATCCCACCGCTGTCCGTCGCCACGTCCTGCCAGTCCACGAGCACTGGGGACAGACACACTGACCCAGCGCTGTCTGCTGCAGAGTCCTGTATACCATACCGCCGTATACCGCCCCACTTCGACCACTGTATATATATATATATATATATATATATATATATAAACACAGTATATATAGTGTGGGATGGGGTATCATAGCATGGGCTTTCTCTGGGTCAATCTTGTCATGCCCCTTTCTCCCAAAGCATGCACCTTATGTCCCTATTGAAAAAATGAGGGGATGGACGCCAATGCTCTCTCTGGCACGGGCACCATAAAGTCTAGTTGTTAAAAGTCTCTCTGCTGTTCTTTATCAGTTCTATTACCCGATAATCAGCTGCTCATGCTGATAAGTGTATTGCCGCACCCGAGCCGTAATTATTGGGTTTCAGACTTGCTGAAATTGTTCAGCATGTCTGAAAGATCCAATAATTGGTCGGCCACATCTGGCAGTGTATGTGCTGCTGCTGACCACCCAACTTTACCCCTGTTCCTTCACTGGAACACGGGAACACAGACAACATGGGCATACACTGTAAAACATGTCACAGTGTATGGCCCCAATATCTGATGGAGTTAGTACTGTATAGGTACATACACACTAGTCGATTTTGAGCTCAAAGAAGCTCACTTTTGGCATTTTGAGCTAGTGTGTATGGCTGGGTGATGAGAGGAGAGCGCTGATGCACGCTTCCGCATCATTGCTGACCGCCGCCATCCGTCGACCTGTTTTACCAGCTGAGTGAACCACATTCCTTAGTCTCCTACTGTGGAAAGTGGTTCATCCCCGTGAACATCGCTGGGCTGGGTAAAAATCGCTCAGTGTGTATGCACTGTGCGATTTTCCGCCCAGCGATGTTCACATCATCGCCCAGCATACACAGTCACACTGGGCAAAAACGCTCAGTGTGTTTGCACCTTAAGTCAGATAAAATGTCTTTCAGTCTGTTAGAAATGTTATCTCACAGTGTATACCCAGCATAAAGCAGAAGGAGATGTTCTCCCATCCTTGAGAGCCTTTTAAAAATAGACATTTCTACTTTAGAGACGTTTCTGCTTAACATATTATGTAATGGGTTTAGTTGTCATCTAAAGGTGTATCCCCTGGTTTGACCAGAACCTACAAGCTTGTTTTGGGCTTTTCATTGTAGTTAGTTTATAATACAATTAAATACTTGTCAAAGCTACTGTACATCTTAATTTTCCCATTCTGCAATTCTAAACACGTGGCAAGGCTGGCATTGATGAATTTACTGATGGTCAGTACACACGCAGTAATTTTTCACACATCAACAAGAAAAAAGTAACAGAGACAATTACAATACTTGAGCCTTTTGATCTAGTAGTTTCTGCTTTTTGTTCTGGACAACCTTTCATACAGTATAATAAAGCAAATCAAAAATCCACCATCATCGTATTTATTCTTTTAAGCTTTGACTACCATAGTTGAAAATAAAATGTCACTATTTAACTACTTGGATACATTAAAATCACATAATGATTTACATTTAATGTTTTCCAATTAGCCTTTTTTTCGATTCTCTTTTCTAAACATTTCAGATAAAAACTAAAATCAGCCAAAGTAAGACACTGACAGTAGCTTTTTATGAAAGATTTCAATTCTGCTCATCTTCACGAAAATGGCCCTTTTTATTTTGTTGTGGACATAAAATTATGGCCCTTGGAAAATTGGATGCGTTTCTGTTGAGGGAAATCAATTTTCTCGCTGCCATGTATGATCAACATGTCACAACCATCACCCAGATAATAACAGCAAAGTACTAGCAAAATGTCTGCTGATAATATTGGTTTTGGGAAAAGGGGGGAAGAAAAGCAGCAAGTGAAATGGCTAGAATTCCTTTTCGTTTTTTTTTTACAAAATTGAAATAAAAGATAAAAAAAGAATAATAATATAAAAAAAAAACACTTTCTCCTTTCGCCGATATTTGAGGTTTTCCCATTAATATATTAACATGTTGATGAAGCTGATGAGAAATGTATTCTTCCAAGAAAAATGTAAGCACTTTGTGAGTAAACCACTCTCTTTCTTCTTTTCAACTGGCTTGTTAATGGTTGTCTAATAGTAAGAGATGACCCATTCTGTGATGACCCAGGAGTCTATTTAGGACAGTGAGGTAACAGGGAAAATACAGAAGTGGCTGCTTAATCTGGATACTGCACACAAAAGGAAGCATCAGATATGACCTTGCTGGTAGAGTGTTAATAGCTTTCAAGCCATCATCCCTGACACTTAGCATCCTCTGTGCTCCACCTCTGCAGGCTTCCCGGCAGAAGTGTACATTAGCAGAATTATACAGTTGCACAACTCTGTAACGGACAAGCAAACAACATTAAAAGTGATTAAATAGTCATATCAAGTACACTAATACGAACATTATCAGTCATTTTAATTTATGATATATATTAATATATAAATACTGGATATAAGTGTTGCAATGCAAAATATTTCATGTGGAATCTATTGATTGAGTGAATGCCTGAAAAGGAATGAGACATGGACATTCCGTTCTCCAGGTCTGGAGAGTGATCACAAATAACAGGTGATGAGGCTGGGAAATAGGAGACAGTGGTTTCTAATGGAAGAGTTTGCGGGCACACGGTTTTCCTGAGAGATGGCTCAGTAGGAGGAAGTTATAAATGTGGAATAAAAAAGTTTTGGTTAAGCAGTGTGAGCATTTCCAGGAGACTGGAGTCTGGGTCTAAAGTGTAGCTAGAGTTAGACTGACAATGGTGTGGATGTTTGATTTTCATCTGGTGCTGGAACGTGGAAAAGGTATTTGGAGCCATGGCTGCATGTATAATCTAATAACTCTAGGGCTTTGATGGCAATAGTCCTCTTATGCAGCTGAAGCGGGCACTTGTTTTTCTCCAGCCAATTCAGCCACTGGGTAAGAATTGCTTGCAGAATGAATTGCAGGGTGAGACAAGTTACCTACGCTCTTATGTATAATCACTGTATTAGTATTAGGCAGATTATTAGCCTATCAGAAAAGCAGAGACGGGGCAGCTCCTGAAAAGGCATAAATCCATATACTGTAAACAAAGAGTAGCCATACTTAAGAGGCTGAAGAGTCATTATTATCTATATAATAATTGCAGAAGGTCTGTCCCATCTCCTTAACCTCTCGCCTGGCATAGTCGCATGTGATGCGACCGTAACCAGGAGTACATTACCTAGCCGGTCGCATCACATGCGGCACACTTCCCGCCATGTTCCCCATTGTGTGGAAGAGGCGACCCCGGAGTGATGCCACAGACTGTGAGTTCAGAGATCAGCTGCAGCAGTGGGGCTGATCATCAGTCTTCCATGACACATGCGTCGCTGCTCTCTACATGTGGGAGAGTGGTGTGTGTGTGTGTGTGTGTGTGTGTGTATGGATATGGGAGTGGATTTGGAAACTCCCGGGGGGGGGGGGGATCAATAAAAATTAGGGGTGTGGGAGGGTTAATATAAAGTAAAAGACGCAGGAGGGAGGTAAAAAAAATGATTAAAAAAATACATTGGTAAGGAGTGGGGTGGAGGGTTTATGAGTTTATGAGACAAGTCAGGTTTTGTTTGCTACTAAGGGGTTGTGGGGTAGAGATGAGCAGGTTCAGTTCTAAGAGAAGCCCCTGAACTTCACGTCCCAAGCCCGGATCCGAGCCCGGCTCAGGACTTCCTACCAGACTCAGAAACCAGAACTAGGCAAAAATAAGATTTTACTCACCGGTAAATCTATTTCTCGTAGTCCGTAGTGGATGCTGGGAACTCCGAAAGGACCATGGGGAATAGCGGCTCCGCAGGAGTCTGGGCACAACTAAAAGAAAGCTTTTAGACTACCTGGTGTGCACTGGCTCCTCCCACTATGACCCTCCTCCAAGCCTCAGTTAGGATACTGTACCCGGAAGAGCTGACACAATAAGGAAGGATTTTGAATCCCGGGTAAGACTCATACCAGCCACACCAATCACACCGTATAACATGTGATACCATATCCAGTTAACAGTATGATACATAACTGAGCCTCTCAACAGATGGCTCATAACAATAACCCGTTAGTGAACAATAACTATGTACAATTATTGCAGACAATCCGCACTTGGGACGGGCGCCCAGCATCCACTACGGACTACGAGAAATAGATTTACCGGTGAGTAAAATCTTATTTTCTCTAACGTCCTAGTGGATGCTGGGAACTCCGAAAGGACCATGGGGATTATACTAAAGCTCCCAAACGGGCGGGAGAGTGCGGATGACTCTGCAGCACCGAATGAGAGAACTCAAGGTCCTCCTCAGCCAGGGTATCAAATTTGTAGAATTTTGCAAACGTGTTTGCCCCTGACCAAGTAGCAGCTCGGCAAAGTTGTAAAGCCGAGACCCCTCGGGCAGCCGCCCAAGATGAGCCCACCTTCCTTGTAGAATGGGCTTTAACTGATTTAGGATGCGGCAGTCCAGCCGCAGAATGCGCCAGCTGAATTGTGCTACAAATCCAGCGAGCAATAGTCTGCTTAGAAGCAGGAGCACCCAGTTTGTTGGGTGCATACAGGATAAATAGCGAGTCAGTTTTCCTGACTCCAGCCGTCCTGGAAACATAAATTTTCAAGGCCCTGACTACGTCCAGCAACTTGGAATCCTCCAAGTCGCTAGTAGCCGCAGGCACTACAATAGGTTGGTTCAAGTGAAAAGCTGATACCACCTTAGGAAGAAACTGGGGACGAGTCCTCAATTCTGCCCTATCCATATGGAAATTCAGATAAGGGCTTTTAAATGACAAAGCCGCCAATTCTAATACACGCCTGGCCGAAGCCAAGGCCAATAACATGACCACTTTCCACGTGAGATATTTTAGATCCACGGTCTTTAGTGGCTCAAACCAATGTGATTTTAGGAAATTCAACACCACGTTGAGATCCCAGGGTGCCACTGGAGGCACAAAAGGGGGCTGAATATGCAGCACTCCTTTTACAAATGTCTGAACTTCAGGTAGTGAAGCTAGTTCTTTTTGGAAGAAAATCGACAGAGCCGCTATCAGCACCTTAATGGAGCCTAATTTTAGGCCCATAGTCACTCCTGCCTGTAGGAAGTGCAGAAATCGACCCAGCTGAAATTCCTCTGTTGGGGCCTTATTGGCCTCACACCAAGCAACATATTTCCGCCATATGCGGTGATAATGCTTTACAGTTACATCTTTCCTGGCTTTAATCAGCGTAGGAATGACATCCTCCGGAATGCCCTTTTCCTTTAGGATCCGGTGTTCAACCGCCATGCCGTCAAACGCAGCCACGGTAAGTCTTGGAACAGACAGGTCCCCTGCTGCAGCAGGTCCTGTCTGAGCGGCAGAGGCCATGGGTCCTCTGAGATCATCTCTTGAAGTTCCGGCTACCACGCTCTTCTTGGCCAATCCGGAACCACGAGTATTGTCCTTACTCCTCGTTTTCTTATTATTCTCAGTACCTTTGGTATGAGAGGCATAGGAGGGAACACATAAACCGACTGGTACACCCACGGTGTCACTAAAGCGTCCACCGCTATCGCCTGAGGGTCCCTTGACCTGGCGCAATATCTCTCTAGTTTTTTGTTTAGGCGGGACGCCATCATGTCCCCCTGTGGTTTTTCCCACTGGTTTACAATCATTTGAAAGACTTCTGGATGAAGTCCCCACTCTCCCGGGTGGAGGTCGTGCCTGCTGAGGAAGTCTGCTTCCCAGTTGTCCACTCCCGGAATGAACACTGCTGACAGTGCTAGCACATGATTTTCCGCCCATCGGAGAATCCTTGTGGCTTCTGCCATTGCCGTCCTGCTTCTTGTGCCGCCCTGTCGGTTTACATGGGCGACCGCCGTGATGTTGTCTGACTGGATCAGTACCGGCTGGTGTAGAAGCAGGGGTTTTGCTTGACTTAGGGCATTGTAAATGGCCCTCAGTTCTAGAATATTTATGTGTAGGGAAGTCTCCTGACTCGACCATAGTCCTTGGAAGTTTCTTCCCTGTGTGACTGCCCCCCAGCCTCGAAGGCTGGCATCCGTGGTCACCAGGACCCAGTCCTGTATGCCGAATCTGCGGCCCTCTAGGAGATGAGCACTCTGCAGCCACCACAGCAGAGACACCCTGGTTCTTGGAGACAGGGTTATTAGCCGATGCATCTGAAGATGCGATCCGGACCATTGGTCCAACAGGTCCCACTGAAAGATTCTGGCATGGAACCTGCCGAAAGGAATTGCTTCGTAAGAAGCCACCATCTTTCCCAGGACTCGCGTGCAGTGATGCACCGACACCTATTTTGGTTTCAGGAGGTTTCTGACTAGAGACGACAGCTCCATGGCTTTTTCCTCTGGGAGAAACACTTTTTTCTGGACTGTGTCCAGAATCATTCCCAGGAACAGTAGATGTGTCGTCGGAACCAGCTGTGACTTTGGAATATTTAGAATCCAACCGTGCTGGTGTAGCACCTCCTGAGACAGTGCTACTCCTACCAACAACTGCTCCTTGGATCTCGCCTTTATTAGGAGATCGTCCAAGTATGGGATAATTAAAACTCCCTTTTTTCGAAGGAGTATCATCATTTCCGCCATTACCTTGGTAAACACCCTCGGTGCCGTGGACAGACCAAACGGCAGCGTCTGGAATTGGTAATGGCAATTCTGTACCGCAAATCTGAGGTACTCCTGGTGAGGATGGTAAATGGGGACATGCAGGTAAGCATCCTTGATGTCCAGGGATACCATGTAATCCCCCTCGGCTAGACTTGCAATAACCGCCCTGAGCGATTCCATCTTGAACTTGAATTTTTTTATGTATGTGTTCAAGGATTTCAAATTTAAAATGGGTCTCACCGAACAAATGTTTGTGCCGCACACTTGTGTCGCTTAGCTTAGTCATACAGCTGCCTCATTGCACCACTTTTACTTCTTTGCATGATGTGCTGTTTGGGGTCTAGTTTTTGAAAAGTGCCATCCTGTCTGCCACTGCAGTGCCACTCCTAGATGGGCCAGGTGTTTGTGCAGCACACAGGGCCGGTTCAAGCCCGCTCTGCGCCCCGGGCAGGAAACGGGGCATGGCTTAATACAGGGGGCGAGGTCAGTCACGCCCCCTGTACAGTAGTAGCCGCGTTTAAATGCTGAGCGGTGCGCAATGACGTCATCGCGCACCGCACAGCAAAAGGTCCTCTTCACGAAGGGAAACTAGACGCTACGCGTCTAATTCCCTTCACAGAAGGCACAGATGGGGGACACAGCGGGCAGCGGAGGGCACAGCAGTGGCGGATCTTGCCATGGTGCGGCGCCCTCCGGATGGCGCCAGTGCCCTCCAGAAGGCGGCGCCCCGGGCAAAAGTCCTGCTTGCCCGTGGCAAGATCCGCTACTGGCCGCACACTTGTGTCGCTTAGCTTAGTCATACAGCTACCTCATTGCACCATTTTTACTTCTTTGCACGATGTGCAGTTTGGGGCCTAGTTTTTTAAAAGTGCCTTCATGTCTGCAACTGCAGTGTCACTCCTAGATGGGCCAGGTGTTTGTGCCGCACACTTGTGTCACTTAGCTTAGTCACCCAACAACCTCGGTGCACCTCTTTTTTTCTTTACATGATGTGCTGTTTGGGCCTAGTTTTTAAAAGTGCCCTCCTGTCTGACACTGCAGTGCCACTCCTAGATGGGCCAGGTGTTTGTGTCGCACACTTGTGTTGCTTAGCAAAGTCATCCAGCTACCTCGGAGCAACCTTTTGGCCTAAAAACAATATTGTGAGGTGTTCAGAATAGACTAGAAATGAATGGGAATGAATGTTATTGAGGTTAATAATACCGTAGGATTAAAATTACCCCCAAATTCTATGATTTTAGCTGTTTTTGTGTTTTTTTCAAAAATCATCCAGATCCAAAACCAAAACCCGAAAGGGTGGTCTTAGCAAAACCAATCCAGATCCAAAACACGAGCGAGGATCCAGATCTAAAACCAAAACACGAAAAGTGCCCGCCACACATCTCTAGTGTGGGGGTACTATTATTAGATTTTAAGACCAGTGTGGCTTCTGTTGCCAATGGGGTAGGGGGGGGAGTTATTTTATAATGGGGGCCTATGGACATGAAGGGGGATAAGGGGGGCAAAACATCCCGTAGATACATCTATATATATTTTTAAAAACAATTTTTTAATATGTTATTAAAAATACTTTTAAAACTTTATTTTGACTAGTTATTATTATCATTATTATTTGGATAATTCCACAAGAGGTTGGGTCTACTGCACCTTTACCTAGTACATAAACAGAAGAAGTGCACATAAAACAAGAAAAAATTGCAAAATACAGTACAAAACATTGTACAATATGGGATGCACACTATATAACCATTGCTCCACATTAGTAACAATAGCCACAAAAGCAGAACTGGCTAAACCCAAAAATTAAATGATGGTTACACTACAGTTTAGGGTAGGACCCTGCATGGTAGTATTTGTTGTTTCCTGACAGAATCTGGGAAAGCGGGTCAAGATTACAAGAGTAACCCTGGAATAAACCTTCAGTGTTCGTATTGTCCTTTGGTGTCTTTCTTTTCTTCTTGGTGTAGGCATTCCTTACAGCCTGGTGTAAGGTTGTGGTATTCTAACTGGTACACCAATACAGTTAGTCTGAGGTCAAAAGTGCCAATCAGGATTTCCTCTTAAGCGCCCATTAAATGCTGCATAGAGAATGTGGCATTGTGGTCAGAGATGGGAGTGTACACATGCATTGTCCTTTATTCTAGACATCCTTGATAGTGTTCTGTGCCTCACTATTCCAGGATAGTTGAACCTCATCTCTTGAGCATCAATGACTGGAACAGGGTTGAGTACCTTTGAGAGACTACTTTACAGCACAATGACTACTTACACAGTTCTACAGTATGTAGTTCTTATCTGACCAGACTTACCAACCAGTGCTGGTGCAAGCCCTTGCGGCACCAACGACGAATGTTTCCTTTGGCGCCCCCCAGGGACAGTGCGCGCCAAAGGTGAACGTAAAAAATATAGGGGTGTGGCTTCATGGGGAAAGAGCATGGCTACAGAATAGTACCAATTCACATTACACCAGGTAGAGCCCATTTTATGCATGTAATTCCAGGTAGAGCCCCTTTTTTACACGTTACACCAGGTAGAGCCCCTTTTATATACATTACACCAGGTAGAGCCCCTTACACATGTTAGGTCAGGTAGAGAACCTTATACACATTGTGCGAGGTACATACACTTAATGCCAGGTACTACCTCTCACACACATTGCACCAGGTAGAGCCTCTTATACACATTGCACCATTTAGAGCCCCTTATACATGTTACACCAGGTAGAGTACCTTGAACACGGTATGCCAGGCAGAGCCCCTTACACACATTGTGCCAGACAGAGCCCTTTACATACATTATGCCAGGTAGAGCCCCTTATTCACATTGTGTCAGGTAGAGCCCCTTATATACGTTGTTTAAGGCAGAGCCCCTTATAAACATTGCACCAGGCAGAGCCTCTTTTACACATTATGCCAGGTAGAGCCCCTTATACACATTGCGCCAGGCAGTGCCTCTTATATACATTATGCCAGGTAGAGCCCCTTATACACATTATGCCAGGCAGAGCATTTTATACACATTGCATCAGGTAGAGCCTCTTATACACATTGCACAAGGTAGAGCCTCTTATACACATTGCACCAGGTAGCCCCTTATAGACATTGCTCAAGGTAGAGCCCCTCTGTAGAAAGAGTGTGTGTATCTATGTATATGTGTGTGTTTGTGTGCCGCTGTCTGTGTCCCCGTCATTCACCATCTGGTCACGGCAATAGGTCCCCTGGCTCCCGGCTCTCTTACCTCACTTCCACCCAGCTTCACATGAGGTGCGTGGGGGGAAGGGTCGACCAGGGAGGGTCGGGGGGGGGGGGTGTGCGGCAAGCAGCAAGAGATGGGGAAAGGCCAGCAGGAGGTGGCCAGCACGATGCAGGCAGCAGGGGGGGTAATTTATGAAACTGGTGCCCTCAAGCAGCAGCACCCTGGGCGTCCGCCCTGCTAGCCCTCTCCTAAAACTACCACTGCTACCAGCAGTCCCAGTTCAAACCTGAATGCCATTTAAGTATTGACCAGTAAAGGTACAGTAATTTGACATGCTCATATATGCTGCACTGTGTGACCAGTACAATATTATTGATTTATTTATAGCTGTAATATTGCCTAAACAAATTTAATTACTAAATATTTTCTATATATAATTACACATAACTTATATATAAATACTAATGGTTGCTTCTATTAAGGATGGTAAGGGTGCCAATGGCCCCAGGATGGCACATCATTCAGCATAAAGCATGGATGGCACTGAGATACTGTAGCAATTGTGTTTATAATGACAGATTATTGTAAACAATTATAAACCTCTGTGAATTATGGGAACATGTAGAGTCGGATATATATCTTTATTTAGTAAAAGTATGCAGAATGCTTCTGAATTAATTCATAAGTGAACTGTACAAACATAGAAACTAACTTGTATAGTTACTTTTAAGAATAATTGGAGGCTTAAATCTGGAGAGACAACGGAGACAACCACTAATGTTTATGTGTACATAGTGCTCAGTGCTTGTATCAAATATGTGGATGCTTCTGTTACAGGCCTATGGGTCATAACAAAGTGATTTCCAAGTAAATCTTAAATAACATCTTATCTTTGTCCTTGAGAAGGAGAGATAAAAAATAAGGGAAGAAAAGTAGAGTATTGTCATTGAAACATTTTTCCTGAGGTAAGTCATTTGCTCCGGGTCAATCAATAATTTCTTTTAGTAAATGCAACTATTTAGTCTGGAGAAAGGTTATCAAGCAGGGCATTTCTTCACATTTTCATAATGATATCACGAATAAGGAACTGGACAATTCAAATATTTACAGAAGATTAGGGAGAGAATAAAAGCAAACATAAGCCTAATAAAGTCCAGTTAGCTTAGTAATGTAACTTTTGTGTAATAGGCGATTTAAAATAAACTGTCTACAGAACATTTTCCTTTTCACGTCATACAGATACTCACAAATGTTCCCCTGGTGATACGTAGTCAGGATAGGTTACATCACAGCGGGTTTTGTAGAAATCCTCAAGCACTTCTACATTTTTGACAAAATGCAGTGGACATACAGTACTATGAGACAAGTAGAGATGTGCGGCGGGCACTTTTCGTGTTTTGTGTTTTGAGTTTGGTTCTAATTCCCCACTCGTGTTTTGGTTTTGAATTGGTTTTGCCAAAACCACCCTTTCGTGTTTTGGTTTTTGGTTTGGATCTGGATGATTTTTGAAAAAACATAAAATCACATAATTTGGGGGTTGTTTTGCTCCTACAGTATTATTAACCTCAATAACATTAATTTCCACTTATTTCCAGTCTATTATGAACACCTCATACCTCACAATATTGTTTTTAGGCCGAAAGGTTACACCAAGGTGACTGTATGACTAAGATAAGCGACACAAGTGTACGGCACAAATAACAAGCCCATCTAGGAGTGGCACTGCAATGGCAGACAGGATGGCAGATTTAAAAAATAGGCCCCAAACAGCTCATCATGCAAAGAAGAAAAAGAGGTGCAATGAGGTAGCTGTATGACTAAGCTAAGCGACAAAAAGGTAAGGCACAAACACCTGGCCCATATAGGAGTGGCACTGCAGTGGCAGATAAGATGGCACATAAAAAAAACTAGGCCCCAAACAGCACATCATGAAAAGAAGTAAAAGAGGTGCAATTAGGTAGCTGTATGACTAAGCTAAGCGACACAAGTGTGCGGCACAAACACCTGGCAAATCTAGGAGTGGCATTGCAGTGGTAGACAGGATGTCACTTAAAAAAACTAGTACTCAACCAGCACATTATGCAAAGAAGAAAAAGAGGTGCAAGATGGAATTGTCCTTGGGCCCTCCCACCCTTAAGTTGTATAAACAGGACATGCACACTTTAACAAACCAGTCATTTGAGCAACAGGGTCTGCCACATGACTGTGGCTGAAATGACTACTTTGTTTGGGCCCCCACCAAAAAAGAAGCAATCAATCTCTCCTTGCACAAACTGGCTCTACAGAGGCAAGATGTCGACCTAATCCTCATCCTCCAATTCCTCACCCCTTTCACTGTGTACATCCTCCTCCTCCTCACCAAGTATTCATTTGTCCCCACTGACATCCACCATCACAGGTCCCTGTGTACTTTCTGGAGGCAATTGCTGGTAAAGGTCTTCCCGGAGGAATTTATAATTCATTTTGATGAACATCATCTTCTCCAAATTTAGTGGAAGTTACCTCTTATGCTGATTGCTGACAAGGTTACCGGCTGCACTAAACACTTTTTCGGAGTACACACTGGAGGGGGGGGGGGCAACTTAGGTAAAATAAAGCCAGTTTGTGCAAGGGCATCCAAATTGCCTCTTTTTCCTGCCAGTATACGTATGGACTGTCTGACATGCCTACTTGGATGCTGTCACTCATATAATCCTCCACCATTCTTTCAATGATGACAGAATCATATGCAGTGACAGTAGACATGTCAGTAATCGTTGGCAGGTCCTTCAGTCTGGACCAGATGTCAGCACTCGTTCCTGACTGCCCTGTATCACCGCCAGCGGGTGGGCTAGGAAATCTTATCCTTTTCCTCGCAGCCCCAGTGGCGGGAGAAATTAAAGGAGGAGCTGATGACGGGTCACGTTCCGTTTGAGTTGACAATTGTCTCACCAGCAGGTCTTTGCACCTCTGCAAACTTGTGTCTGCCGGAAAGAGAGATACAACGTAGGCTTTAAACCTCGGATCAACCACGGTGGCCAAAATGTAGTGCTCTGATTTCAACAGATTGACCCCTTTGAATCCTGGCAAAGCAAATGAAGGGCTCCATCCACAAGTCCCACATACTTTGCGGAATCGCTCCACCTTAGCTCCTCCTTCAATTTCTCCAGCTGCTTCTGCAAAAGCCTGATGAGGGGAATGACCTGACTCAAGCTGGCAGTGTCTGAACTGACTTCACGTGTGGCAAGTTCGAAGGGTTAGAGAACCTTGCACAAGACAGAAATCATTCTCCACTTGAGTCAGGTGCATTACCCCTCCTTTGCCTATATCGTAGGTGGATGTATAATCTTTAATGGCCTTTTGCTGCTCCTCCATCCTCTGAAGCCTATAGAGTGTTGAATTCCACCTCGTTACCACGTCTTGCTTCAGCTGATGGTAGGGCACGTTCAGAAGTGTTTGCTGGCACTCCAGTCTTCAGCACACAGTGGCAGAATGTCGAAAGTGGCCCACAATTTTTCGGGCCACCGACAGCATCTCCTGCATGCCCCTGTCATTTTTCAAAAAATTCTGCACCACTAAATTAATTGTATGTGCAAAACATGGGAGATGCTGGAATTTGCCCAGATGTAATGCACGCACAATATTGGTGGTGTTGTCCAATATCACAAATCCCCAGGAGAGTCCAATTTGGGTAAGCCATTCTGCGATGATGTCCCTCAGTTTCCGTAAGAGGTTGTAAGCTATGTGCCTCTTACGGAAATCTGTGATACATAGCATAGCCTGCCTAGGAACGAGTTGGCGTTTGCGAGATGCTGCTACTGTTGCCGCTGCTGTTGTTGCTGTGGGAGGCAATACATCTACCCAGTGGGCTGTCACAGTCATATAGTCCTTAGTCTGCCTTGTTCCACTTGTCCACATGTCCGTGGTTAAGTAGACACTGGATACAACTGCATTTTGTAGGACACTGGTGACTCTTTTTCTGACGTCTTTGTACATTCTCGGTATCGCCTGCCTAGAGAAGTGGGATTTGATACCGGGACACACTATCTCAATCAATTCTCTAAGTCCCACTGAACTAATGGCGGATACCGGTCCCACCTCTAACAACAACATAAGTGTCAAGGCCTCAGTTATCCGCTTTGCAACAGGATGACTGCTGTCATATTTCATCTTCCTCACAAATAACTGTTGGACAGTCAATTGCTTACTAGAAGTAGCACAAGTGGTCTTCCAACTTCCCCTCTGGGATGACGATCGACTCCCAGCAGCAACAACAGCAGCGGCAGCAACAGCAGGCGTACTATTAGAGGATCCGCCGGAGGAATCCCGGTTAGGAGAGGTCTCCTCAGTCTTGACAGTGACATGGCCTGCAATACTACTGACGTTCCTGACTGAGGAGGAAGTTGACGTTGAGGGAGTTGGTGGTGTGGCTTGCAGGAGCTTGGGTACAAGAGGAAGAAGGGATTTAGGTGTCAGTGGAATGCTTACGCTCTTACCCAAAGTTTCACAACTTGACAATGACTTCTGATGAATGAGCAGCAGGTGACGTATAACAGAGGATGTTCCTAGGTGGTTAACATCATTACTCCTTCTTACTACAGCTTGACAGAGGCAACAGTTGGCTTGACACCTGTTGTCCAGATTTGTGGAGAAATAATTCCAGACCGAAGAGGTGGCTTTTTTTGTAGTTTGTCCAGGCATCACAATGGGCTTCTTCCTCATCATCAACTTCCTCCTCAGCGCCAGCAACACCCATATCCTCATCCTGGTGTGCTTTAACAGTGACATCTTCAATTTCAATATCAAGAACTGGACTGTGGGTGCTCCTTCCAGCACTTGCAGGGGGCCTGCAAATGGTGGAAGGAGCCACCTCTTCCCGTCCCGTGTTGAGAAGGTCAGGCATCACAACTGCCAACACACTTAGACTCTCCTTGGGGATTTGTGATACCATCTCAGAACGCACAGTTCTTTTCTGTGCTCTTTCCAGATTAACTCTTTTAATTTTTCTAGTGGGAGGATGAGGACTTCCATCGTCATGTAAAGCTGAACCACTAGTCATGAACATAGGCCAGGGCCTCAGCCGTTCCTTGCCACTCCGTGTCACAAATGGCATATTGGCAAGTTTACGTTTCTCCTCAGACCATTTCAATTTCTTTTTTTGGGTCTTTTTACTGAACTTTGGCTTTTTGGATTTTACATGCCCTCTACTATCACATTGGGCATTGGCCTTGGCAGACGACGTTGATGGCATTTCATTGTCTACGTCATGGCTAGTGGCAGCAGCTTCAGCACTAGGAGGAAGTGGTTCTTGATCTTTCCCTATTTTATCCTCCAAGTGTTTGTTATCCATTATTTTTCTGGAGTTATATAACACAATATGCGGCACAAGAAATCATACCCCTACACCTCACAGGGCAAACCCTGTAAAAATTATTTGGATTAAATATTAATAACCCCTTTATTTGGAGTAAATAATATACAACACAGGACAGCACCACTGATCTTATATGGCAGTATCACTGGACTGGATTTATATGGCATTATATGGATTTATATGGTATTATACAGCAGGATAACTGGAATTATACGCCAGTATTCCAAGAATTATATGGCAATGTCACAGGAATTATACGCCACTGTTCCGAGAATTATATGGCAATGTCACAGGAATTACACGTCAGTATTCCAAGAATTTTACGGCAATATCACAGGAATTATACGCCAGTATCACAGGAATTATACGACAGTATCAGAGGAATTATATGGCAGTATCACAGGAATTATACGCCAGTATTCCGAGAATTATACGCAATGTCACAGGAATTATATGGCAGTACTCCAAGACTTATACGGCAATATCACTGGAATTATACGCCAGTATCACAAGAATTATACGCCAGTATCACGGGAATAATACGTCAGTAACACTGGATATATGGTACACCAGTATTCCGAGAGTTATACGGCAATGTCACAGGAATTATACGCCAGTATTCCCAGAATTATACGGCAATGTCACAGGAATTATACGGCAATATCATAGGAATTATACGCCAGTATTCCGAGAATTATACGGCAATGTCAAAGGAATTATACGCCAGTACACCGAGAATTATACGGCAATGTCACAGGAATTATACGCCAGTACTCCGAGAATTATACGTCAATATCACAGGAATTATATGCCAATATCACAGGAATTATACGTAAATTTCATAGGAATTATATGCCAGTATTCTGAGAATTATACGGCAATATCACAGGAATTATAAGGCAATATCACAGGAATTATACGCCAGTATTGCGAGAATTATACGGCAATGTCATAGGAATTATACGCCAGTATTCCGAGAATTATACGGCAATGTCACAGGAATTGTATGCCAGTATTCCGAGAATTATACGGCAATTTCACAGGAATTATACGGCAATATCACAGGAATTATACGGAAATATCATAGGAATTATACGTCAGTATTCTTTGAATTATATGGCAATATCACAGGAATTATACGGCAATATCACAGGAATTATACGGCAGTATTGCGAGAATTATACGGCAATGTCATAGGAATTATACGCCAGTATTCCGAGAGTTATACGGCAATGTCACAGGAATTATACGCCAGTATTCCGAGAATTATACGGCAATATCCCAGAAATTATACGGCAATATCATAGGAATTATATGCCAGTATTCCGATAATTATATGGCAATATCACAGGAATTATATGGCAATATCACAGGAATTATACGCCAGTATTCCGAGAATTATACGGCAATGTCACAGGAATTATACACCAGTATTCAGAGAATTATACGGCAATATCACAGGAATTATACTGCAATATCACAGGAATTATACGGAAATATTACAGGAATTATATGGCAGTATTCTGAGAATTATACGGGAATATCACAGGAATTATATGGCAATATCACAGGAATTATACGCCAGTATTGCGAGAATTATACGGCAATGTCACAGGAATTATACGCCAGTATTCCGAGAATTATACGGCAATATCCCAGAAATTATACGGCAATATCATAGGAATTATATGCCAGTATTCCGATAATTATATGGCAATATCAC
This sequence comes from Pseudophryne corroboree, assembly GCF_028390025.1. Lineage (NCBI taxonomy): Eukaryota > Metazoa > Chordata > Amphibia > Anura > Myobatrachidae > Pseudophryne > Pseudophryne corroboree. Next base: position 287,334,983 of record NC_086449.1, read on the forward strand.
AGGAATTATATGGCAATATCACAGGAATTATACGCCAGTATTCCGAGAATTATACGGCAATGTCACAGGAATTATACACCAGTATTCAGAGAATTATACGGCAATATCACAGGAATTATACGGCAATATCACAGGAATTATACGGAAATATTACAGGAATTATATGGCAGTATGCTGAGAATTATACGGGAATATCACAGGAATTATACGGCAATATCACAGGAATTATACGCCAGTATTGCGAGAATTATACGGCAATGTCATAGGAATTATACGCCAGTATTCCGAGAATTATACGGCAATGTCACAGGAATTGTATGCCAGTATCCTGAGAATTATACGGCAATATCACAGGAATTATACGGCAATATCATAGGAATTATATGACAGTATTCCGAGAATTATACGGCAATGTCACTTGAATTATACGCCAGTATTCCAAGAGTTATACAGCAATGTCACAGGAATTATACGCCAGTATTCCGAGAATTATACGGCAATATCCCAGAAATTATACGGCAATATCATAGGAATTATATGCCAGTATTCTGATAATTATATGTCAATATCACAGGAATTATACGCCAGTATACCGAGAATTATACGGCAATGTCACAAGAATTATACGCCAGTATTCAGAGAATTATTCGCCAATATCACAGGAATTATACGGCAATATCACAGGAATTATATGGAAATATTACAGGAATTATACGCCAGTATTCTGAGAATTATACGGGAATATCATAGGAATTATACGGCAATATCACAGGAATTATACGCCAGTATTGCGAGAATTATACGGCAATGTCATAGGAATTATACGCCAGTATTCCGAGAATTATACGGCAATGTCACAGGAATTGTATGCCAGTATTCCGAGAATTATACGGCAATATCACAGGAATTATACGGCAATATCATAGGAATTATATGGCAGTATTCCGAGAATTATACGGCAATGTCACTTGAATTATACACCAGTATTCAGAGAATTATACAGCAATGTCACAGGAATTATACGCCAGTATCACGGGAATTATACGGCAATATCACAGGAATTATACGCCAGTATCACGGGAATTATACGTCAGTAACACTGGATATATGGTAGCAGAGGACACCACCACTGTGACTGGTCACTGGACTGATACTGCACAAGACACTTTCCCTGGTCTAATGCAGGACAACACAGCACCACTAAAATTGATTTATACAGCTACACTGGATATATGGCAACAGAGGACACCACCACTGTGACTAGTCATTAGACTGATGCTGCACAAGACACTACCCCTGGTCTGATGCAAGAATACACAGCAAAAATGCAAGGGACTTATACAGCAGCCAGCAGCACTGGGGACATATAACAGCAGAGGACACCAACACTGTGACTGGCTGGACTGATGCAGCACAATACACTGACTACACTGGACTGGACTGAGCAGCACAACACAGCACAAGACTCGCCACCCCACTTTCCCGCCACCACACAGACACTGAGGACGGAGACACATCCTCTCACTACACTCTCAGAGACTGGAGTGAAAATGGCCGCGACGCGCGGCTCCTTATATGGAATCCAAATCCCGCGAGAATCCGACAGCGGGATGATGATGTTTTGCCTTGTTCAGGGTCCCCGAGTCAGGCGGGAAAAACCGAGCCTGACTCGGAACTGGGTTTAGAGCGTGAAGTGCGGTACGGTTCAGTTCCCTGAGAGCCGAACCCGCTCATCTCTACAAACTAGACCAGTAGATTGGACTAATTTGTGCAATATTTATATCTATTTATTTTACATCTTTAATACAAAACACATCATGTAACTGTTAGCACTGTGGGACTCATATCAAAAACTTTTCCATCCATCTGGCATAAGAATTCGAGAGATGGGTATTCCAGCCTCAGTGAATGAAAGATTCCTAAGGTCCATTTTCTATGGAGCACTGGAACAGTGCAGTATTTGAGAGATTACATTAGGGGCATCTCCAATTAGCCACAGGGTTTAACCATTACCATTAACCATTAACCATTACCAGAGGAGCTAAATAATTGAATAGCTACAGACGTTAAACCTGGAGCTTTCAATATGAGGTAAAACTCACGCCTAATTGGTCATACCATTAATTGATTGTATTCCAATTGTTGCACCACACAGCAATACTGATACTATTTTGTTTAAATTATTTTTGCTTGAATATTTAGTTTATTTAATTATTTTTTATATATATATTTGAAATAACAGACAAGCAGTTCCCTCTACTACTTTGCGAACAGACAGTTTTAGAGAACAATGAAACTACCTTAACGTCGAGATTCTATAGATATAATACATTTGATAGAATAACTATGGGCCTAATTCAGAGTTGATTGCAGCAGCAAATTTGTTAGTAAAAGGGCAAAACCATGTGAACTGCGGGGGCGGGGGGGGGCAGATATAGGGGTTAATTCAGTGAGGATAGAAATTCTGCTAATTAGCAGAATTTGCTATCCTTTTGGTCGCATGCTGGGGGCCACCCATCGCGGGGCAAGGCCGCCCAGCATACTGACCGGCGCCTCCGCCACTTCAACAAGCAGAAATTGCGATCGCTTTGCAATTTCTGCTTGTCAGCAGAAACTAAAGATGACTGCTGTCGGCGCAGCTTAGCTGTGCCCGCAGGAGTCCCGGCGCCAGGAGGTCCTTTATAGGACAAGAGGGGAGTCTTAATCAAAAATGATAATGACATAGCAAACAAATGAAACAAGTTTTTTTCAACGGTATTTACCAGAGATGACCAAATGCTGGGTCTAACACCAAATCTCAGCAAAGATAATGTCCCACTGCTAAATGCTTATTTGTGTGAGGAGGTAGTCTGTGACCGATTACAAAAGTTAAAGATTAATAAGTCACCTGGTCCCGATGGAATTCACCGAGGGTTCTTGTGGAGCTGCACGCTGAACTAGCAAGACCTCTATTTTTGATCTTCATGGATTCGGTTAAATCGGGTATGGTTCCCAAGGACTGGTGTATAGCGGAGGTAGTGCCGATATTTAAAAAGGGGAGCAAAGCTGAACCAGGTAATTATAGACCAGTTAGTCTTACATGTATAGTGGGGAAAGTATTGAAAGGTATTCTAAGGGACAGTATTCAAAAGTTCCTTGAAGCAAATAAGGTCATTAAAAGGAACCAACATGGATTTGTGAAGGAGAGATCATGTCAGACCAACTTACTTGGCTTTTATAAAACAGTAAGTGCGAACCTGCGAATCAGGTTAAGGAGGTGTGGTTATAATCTTTTTAGACTTTGCCAATGCTTTCGACACTGTACCACACATGCGTCTTATCTATAAGCTACAAGAAATAGGGCTAGGGAGCACAATATGCACTTGGCTCAGTAATTGGTTAGATAATAGGGAGCAGTGCGTTGTGGTCAATGGATCATTTTCAAATTGGACTAAAGTACTAAGTGGTGTGCCACAAGGGTCTGTACTTGGACCACTTTTGTTCAACATTTTCATCAACGACCTAATAGTAAGTCTAGAGAGCATGGTGTAAATTTTCGCAGATGATACCAAATTGTGTAAGGTTATAAATATGGAGGGGGATGCTGAGTCTTTTCAGAACGACTTAACTAAACTGGAAGCATGGGCAGCAAAATGGAGAATGAGATTTAACACAGACAAGTGTAAGGTAATGCACTGTGGGGGCAAGACCAAAAATTACACCTACATACTAAATGGGGTAATATTAGAGGATTCTGTACTGGAAAAAGACTTAGGGGTTCACATAGATAACAAATTAAGCAGCAGTACTCAAAGTAGGAGTGCAGCAAAGAAGGCTAATAAGATATTAGCATGCATAAAATGGGGAATTGATGCAAGGGATGAGAGTATTATACTCCCATTATATAAATCACTAGTGAGGCCACATCTTGAATACTGTGTGCAATTTTGGGCACCATATTACAAAAAGGATATCCTGGAGCTGGAAAAGGTTCAGAGGCAGGCGACCAAACTAATCAAGGGCATGGAGACGCTGGAATACGAGGAAAGGCTTGCAAGGATAGGCATGTTTACATTGGACAAGAGGAGATTAAGAGGGGACATGATCAACATCTACAAATACATAAGGGGTCAATACACAGAGCTTGGGAGGGACCTGTTTTCTATAAGATTAGCACAGAGAACACGTGGTCACTCGCTTAGGTTAGAGGAGAGGAGTTTACGCACATTGAGGCAAAAGGGTTTTTTCACAGTAAGGACAATACGTGTTTGGAATTCCCTGCCTGAGAGAGTAGTAACTGCGGACTCAGTCAACACCTTTAAGAATGGGTTAGATAAATTCCTATTGGATAAAGATATTCAGGGTTATGATGCGTAGGCACGCATTATACACTGCTCAAAAAATAAAGGGAACACTTAAACAAGACAATGTAACTCCAAGTCAATCACACTTCTGTGAAATCAAACTGTCCACTTAGGAAGCAACACTGATTGACAATCAATTTCACATGCTGTTGTGCAAATGGAATAGACAACAGGTGGGAATTATAGGCAATTGGCAAGACACCCCCAATAAAGGAGTTGTTCTGCAGGTGGTGACCACAGACCACTTCTCAGCTCCTATGCTTTCTGGCTGATGTTTGGTCACTTTTGAAAGCTGGCGGTGCTTTCACTCTAGTGGTAGCATGAGACGGAGTCTACAATCCACATAAGTGGCTCAGGTAGTGCAGCTCATCCAGGATGGCACATCAATGCGAGCTGTGGCAAGAAGGTTTGCTGTGTCTGTCAGCGTAGTGTCCAGAGCATGGAGGCACTACCAGGAGACAGGCCAGTACATCAGGAGACGTGGAGGAGGCCGTAGGAGGGCAACAACCCAGCAGCAGGACCGCTACCTCCGCCTTTGTGCAAGGAGGAACAGGAAGAGTACTGCCAGAGCCCTGCAAAATGACCTCCAGCAAGCCACAAATGTGCATGTGTCTACTCAAACAATCAGAAACAGACTCCATGAGGGTGGTATGAGGGCCCAACGTCCACAGGTGGGGGGTTGTGCTTACAGCCCAACACCGTGCAGGACGTTTGGCATTTGCCAGAGAATACCAAGATTGGCAAATTCGCCACTGGCGCCCTGTGCTCTTCACAGATGAAAGCAGGTTCTCACTGAGCAGATGTGACCGATGTGACAGAGTCTGGAGACGCCAAGGAGAATGTTCTGCTGCCTGCAACATCCTCCAGCATGACCGGTTTGGCAGTGGGTCAGTAATGGCGTGGGGTGGCATTTCTTTGGGGGGGGCCACACAGCCCTCAATGTGCTCGCCAGAGGTAGCCTGACTGCCATTAGGTACCGAGATGAGATCCTCAGACCCCTTGTGAGACCATATGCTGGTGCGGTTGGTCCTGGGTTCCTCCTAATGCAAGACAATGCTAGACCTCATGTGGCTGGAGTGTGTCAGCAGTTCCTGCAAGATGAAGGCATTGATGCCCGTTCCCCAGACCTGAATCCAATTGACCACATCTGGGACATCATGTCTCGCTCCATCCACCAACGTTGGACCACAGACTGTCCAGGAGTTGGCGGATGCTTTAGTCCAGGTCTGGGAGGAAATCCCTCAGGAGACCATCCGCCACCTCATCAGGAGCATGCCCAGGCGTTGTAGGGAGGTCATACAGGCACGTGGAGGCCACACACACTGCTGAGCCTCATTTTGACTTGTTTTAAGGACATTACATCAAAGTTGGATCAGCCTGTAGTGTGTTTTTCCACTTTAATTTTGAGTGTGACTCCAAATCCAGACCTCCATGGGTTAATAAATTTGATTTCCATTGATAATTTGTGTGTGATTTTGTTGTCAGCACATTCAACTATGTAAAGAACAAAGTATTTAATAAGAATATTTCATTCATTCAGATCTAAAATGTGTTATTTTAGTGTTCCCTTTATTTTTTTTGAGCAGTGTACTTAATTTAACTAGTCCTAGCATAAAAATAACAAGTCCTATAATAAGACTGCATAGGAGACCACAAATAGGTTGAACTCGATGGACAATTGTCTTTTTTAAACCTTAGTTACTACTGTATGTTACTATATCTTACCTGTTGCGGCGGCTGCATGTGATGTCACGCAGCCGCCTTGACCACGTCCCTGATACGCCCCCATTTGCGGTGCATCGCCCACCATTCGGTTTGCTCCGCCCCCACAACACTCCGTCTCCTCCCGGGAAAAGGAGCGTTGCCTCCCCCCCGCGCCCTGCGACCGCCTCAGCCTTATTGACAGGCAGAGGCGATTGCATTTTCTAACCCCCGCCCCATCCCCCGCAGAAATGCAAAAGCATTGCACAGTGGCGATGCTTCTGCATCTCAGAAGTTACTCCCGGCCAGCGCAGCTCCTGCGGCTGGCCGGGAGAACCTCTTCGCTGCCCCAGGTCGCAGCGGCTCTGCGTGAAGTCACGCAGCCACCGCGGCCCGCCCCCCCAACGGTCTGGCCATGCCTGCGTTGGCCAGACTGTGCCCCCCTAAACGGCAGCTTAACGCCGCTGTCCATCCTCCTCCCTCCCACCCAGCAACTGCCTCTGCCTAGGCAATGATGGCTGGCATGTGCCGGCACACTGTGGCATCGGCGCATGTGCAGTTCTGACCTGATCGCTGCGCTGCAATAAACTGCAGCGAGCGATCGTGTCGGAATGACCCCCATGGGCCCTCATTCTGAGTTGATCGATCGCTAGCTACTTTTAGCAGCCATGCAAACACTTAGTCGCCGCCCGCAGGAGAGTGTATTTTCGCTTTGCAAGTGTGAGAACGCCTTTGCAGCCTAGCTCTGCAAAAGCATTTTGTGTAGTTTCAGAGGACTTAGTCAGCCCTTGTGATCACTTCAGCCTGTTCATGTCCAGAATTGACGTCACACGCCCGCCCTGCAAACACTTGGACACGCCTGCGATTTTCCAACCACTCCCAGAAAATGGTCAGTTGACACCCATAAACGCCCTCTTCCTGTCAATGTCCTTGCGATCGGCTGTGCGAATGGATTCTTCGTTAAATCCATCGCTCAGCAACAAACTGCTTTGTAACTGTGTGACACGCCTGCGCATTGTGGTGCATATGCATGTGCAGTTTTGACATTTTTTGACCTGATCGCTGCGCTGCGAAAATCGGGAGCGAGGGATCAACTCAGAATGACACCCATGGTTTTGCCCAACTGCTAACAAATTTGCTGCCTCCCAATATCATTATCTTTAATACTAAAAAAGGACTCCTCTACTCTGTTTTTACCATAGAATAATTAAATACAAAAATTTTAGTAAATGATTTTACTATATGTGTTAAGTCGGTGTCATACTGTAAATAAACTGTCCATCAACAATATCATAAATATAAAAAGAAATATAAAGTATTGCTAACAAAGGGAAGGCTTTTGGAGCTGTAACTGGGTTACTTAGAAGCAGAAAGGTAAGGTTACAGATGTGACACGCTACCATTTCATCTGAAATGGACATTCAAAGGCTCTGTACTTGAAAGCTAAAATGTCTGCGAATGAAGATCTGTGTTTAAAAGCCCAAGCAAGTTATTGGCAATACTCGATTAGCCTCTCCAAATCCATTAGGCAATAACTATGAAAGACTCCAAAAAGTATGTTTGTGGCTAGAGAAGTAAACATGGACCATACATTGAATAAGAATCAGTCACATCAAAGGGTACATTATATCTATTGACTGGTTCACATGAAAACTTTAGTAAAAGGGAGAATGTGATCTCTAAACTGTATATGTTCTGAAAGTGCTACCTCTTCTCTCTTACCACTACAATGCGGAATGACCGGCATTTTTACTGCCCTTATCCAACCTGCAATAAAAAATATGGGAGACCTGTATATTGTATTGTAGATTTACCATTTTAAAGGACAGAAATCTGTTAATTTGGAAATAAACAAATATATTTTTTGAAGTGGAAATACAAAGGTGTGTTGCATGTTAATATTACTGAAAATGAATCACGCATATAACAATTTGACACACCAGAGTAAACTGGGATAAGAGAGTGCTGACAATGTAAATAATAAAAATACATTTTATATCAATTAATAAAATATATATAAAGCATACACATATAACAATTGAATAAAAACACGGTTGCCTTCAATTCACAAAGAATAGAAATATCTTAATTGCTATAGTATAAATCAATGAAGAGGACAGTGTTCCATGTATAGTCTGTCAAAGTCAGAAAAATATCACGATGCACACTGCCATATTTGCACCTCATACAGGTCCGCGCTGCGCATGCGTGCGCTCTCCCGTGCGTGCGCATACTCGCTGTTGCGGGCACCCGCGGGCGCGCAGTATGTGCATTTACGGTAGAGTTCATGTGCTCGTAGCGTGCGACTCTTTCGTTACATATTTTCACCATATAATGTTTTTTGTAGATTATGGTCCCTTTGATAGAATCTGAAAGTTTGGTTAATGTAGAATGTTCATGGACAGAGAAATCCCTCTTTGTTTGATACGAAGGGTCAGACAGGAGTAATACAGTGGTGTTTAGTATCCATCGGAAGAGTATTTAATTAGCAATATTCCGGTGTTGGTTTGAAGCGGATTAATCGCTCGTGCGAATAGTTATGGACATAAGAAGTTTATGTCCATTTACTATTATTTGCACTTACTTATCCATGCGGCGGGAAACCTAGTTTCCCACCCACCTGAGCAGTTGGAAATCGTCACAGCCCACCTGTATGAATCAACCTATGACCTTTTGTTACAATGCGAGGAGGAATTCCTGTGTCCAATGAACAATGAGATTGTAGGGACCATTGAATTGTATTGTGTGTGGGGCATAAATAGACAAGCCGATCACATCCAGCTCACTCTTCAACGGTTCTCATTGCTGAAAATCGGGAGCTGGATGTCCAGAGGCGCATGCGATCGTTCCCCTTGTGCGTAAGTTTTCTCCGCAATCATATTGTCTTTCTTGTTATTATGGGCCATATCTCTCTCTCTCTCTCTTCTCTTTCTCTCGTATTCTCTTAAACGTAATAGTATTGTATTGTATTTCATGTGTAGTTACCTGGTTAGTTAGTCTATGTTATATTGTAGTGTATGACTTGTATTGTATTAATTCTTTTGCAAGTATAACATTCATAATATATATATAAGGCGTTGGACCCTAAGCTCAGGTATCTGTGTATTTCTTATAGTGTTAAGTATTCTCAGAGCGTCGGTGACGCTCAAACAGCTTTTAAGTTAATAAGGTTACACTGTGTTGCATCTACACCCTATCTCTACACTAAGGTTTTACAGCATATTACATTGTTTATGGTTTAGATATAAAGGTTTAACATTGTGAGCGTCAGCGCCGCTGGTGATCTCCTCGTGGTCCCGAGCGTCCGCTACGCTATAGCGAATCATTACGTTAGTCGGCAGCCAATAGCGTGCCTGCCTGTGATCTCTTGGCCGTGAGCGAACGTGACGCTTGAGCGTCTCGACTACGGCTAAGCGATTGTTACGCAACGAGCGTACCCTTACGGTACTCCACACGTAAATAGCGTACAGTGTTCTTAGACCTCATAAAGGGTTTTATATAAGATAAATATTTAGCTTTATCAATTGGCGGCTCGTCCTGTCCTTCACATATCTCTGCTAGGTAATTTCAGCAGACATTATCCATCAGCAAAGGGCGGGAGATCATATTCTTCGCAGTGCTGACGGGATAAGCGTCTGCTTCGCTTAGTAAAGGGTGCTGAGGGAATCCGGAACCGGAGGTAAGAACAACACGCTAGTGTCTTTTAAAACTGTTTATTTCTGTCTTGCGTACACACGCACATATCTGCATTTCTTTTTAATTCGTGTATTTTCATATCACTCTCCTGTTTGCCATTTTATAATTGATAAAACGTGCTAAGAGAGATTTGTCGCTATTTCATAGTTAAAGTGTAAATGTAATATATAAAGGGATAAAGTGTAAAGCACACACGCAGCTCTACCTAAAGGTAAAAGGAGAGATTGGTGTGTTGCGCGGTAGACGATCGAGGATCATCTACATTGATAAAACGTGTTAGTTGTGTTACGGTGGATATTTGCTTTGCGTACACGTGTCTCTAACAAAGGGTGAGACTCGCGTACGCAACTCAAAGGCCGACGCACGCAGCGTAAATTACGCAACGGAGCGTCCGGGTACGCCCACGTAACTCAAATCACACGATAGTGTTATTGCAACAGGCGGAAAGGTGGCAACGTGGTAAGTAGCGCAAGTCTATTTTAGTGTCCGAAATTTAGATTAACAGATCCTTCTCCAAATTCACAACACATCTGGTCTAAAGAAAATTTCTGCGCAGAAATAGAAATAGAAACAAAAGTGCACATGTGGTGAGTGAGTGTTTTGTATATATATAAGTTTATACAATTTTCCAGGTTGAACCACAAGAAGTCGAGTTCTCGCAGAGGTACATACATGTAAGTGACGTGCATGGTGGCTAGGGAGGCATCTCTGGTTAAACATAAAATTTGAGCAGTAGAGTATAGTAGACCAGGAGGTCATACTACAGACCAGGAGGTCCAGGTACAGCAGACTAAGAAGTCTGCCATAAATAAGAGAAAAGGGCACAACCCAGGGGGTTGGTGCAAAACCCATATAGGCCAATAAAGCTCTGGCTGAAGGAATTCGCAGCCGAAATTTTCGATTCCACTGGTCGCCCAGCACATAAGATTAGTTGCTTATGTGCTGAACGATTGTACCGCACGTAATTGTGTACATTAGTTAATCTGACCAGTACCATTTGTGTACGAACCCGGTCATAAAACTATTTGTACACTCTGATGTGATTTGTGTAATTTTTTATTTTCTGAAGGGAAGTTCGCTGGTCACTCAGGAATTGTCCAACAACCAATAGTTACTGGAAAGAGTAAGTGTTCTGCGGATATCCCTCGCATGTTCCAGTAAATAGAGGTTCATAGGGGCCCTGGGTCGAGTACGCCAGCACTAAGGCAGTGTGTAGGTCGTATTGGTCGGCGTGGGCGAGTGAGTGGGGTACTCGGTAAACCGCCACTGTCAGCCTATCGTGAACATTTTGGTTTTTGTAAGGGTTCGCTGAAGACCCTGATTGAAGGTCAGAGGTGGTGAAAGCAACGCCTGCAAGTTATGGGGGCCAATTGTTCAGGAAGGGGGCGATCAACCTCGGTTCGGGTTGATTCAGTAAACCGACCAGTCGAGTCGGCAAGGTACGTAATGTGTGAAAAATATGGTTCACATACAGAGGTTTTATGTGATGAATGGGAGAGAATGACAGTGCATGACGGGGAGAAATTCCCAAGAGTAGGTAGCTTTAGCCCAGAAGTGTTGCAAAATTTAAGGAGGAGGATATGTCTCATTAAATCAACAAAGAGACGAATCCAACATTATGATTATTTGCAGTTATGGCAACAGGAGGGTGAAATACAGAGAGGATTGGCTCTGGCGGCGGGATCAAATCCTATCAAGAAATTGATAGCGACGGCCCCGCCGCCACCATACATATCAGGAGAGAAATTGGTTGCGGAGAATGACGCATTAGGGTGTAACAAACAAACACTTAGCAACTGTGTAAATGTTAATAAGTTAACAAATGCAAGTATTAACCCGTGCAAGTTGTACCCTGTTTTGAACTTTCCCCAGGAGTGTGATCAAAAGGACGAATCGGCAACAATATCGGCGCTCTCTCTAGCAGCCACCATATCAGAAACGACAGTAGGCACGGCCCAACCCATAAGATTAGTAACAAAGCCCCCTAGCGGAGGGACAGGTGAGGTCGTATCAACGGGTAAGTACGGCACCATACACTATGCTGAAACCATTTCACCACAGGCTGTAGAACCTACACAGAGTGATGTTAGTAGACTTAATCCTGTTAGGGTAATAGCAGTGCCAAATGGGAAAACTGACACGACAGGAATCACACCTGTTAGGAACATTGCCATGTATAGCCCATTTTCCCGAATGGAATTAAGAACCATAGTGTCTGAATTCCCTGACCCTAGGAAAGACTTAGTTGCTAGCCAAAAATATATCAGAGACCTAGGAAACACTTTAGAGCCCAATAACAAAGATTGGCAGGTATTGCTGAGGGCATGTTTACTCTCCAATGTCGACGCAGCTCAATTTTTAGCTGACTGTGGATTAGATCAGGATGTACCTCTTACAGATGTGTACAACAAAGATAACGTAAAAAGAATAAGTTTACAGTTAAAGGAGTATTTTCCAGCGGTAGTTAAGTGGAACAAGATTTTCTCCATTAGACAGAAAGAGTCAGAAACTGCTGCAGAATATTTTCACAGGGCATTACTAGAAATGGCAAAATACACAGGTATAGAGGACATTAAAACAAACATAAACCATCGAGAAGTAGCAGTATCTGTACTAATGGATGGTTTAAAAGAGACATTAAAGACAAGGGTACAGACCACGCAACCATGTTGGCGAGGTCTGTCGGTGGCTACTCTGAGAGAGGCTGCTATTGATCATGACCGGAATATCACCAGACACAGGGAGTCACAAGGTGATAAGTTAATGTCAGTAAGTATACAGGCCCTGACCACAAAACAGCCTGTGTTTATATCACCAAACCCTGTGGGTAAGTCAAATGTGGTAACATGTTATTTTTGTCATAAACAGGGACACATAGCACGAGACTGTAGAGCGAAAAATTCGCAAAGATCATACCAACCCCCTAGACAACGACACGACACACGACATTGGGAGCAAGGTCCGCAGAAACGGAGTTATGAGCCACATACAGGGGAAACAAAAAGATACCCCCCGAACAGAGACTGGCACGCCTCTGGTAGTTCCCAGCTAACTCCCTCACAAGTAGTTGCTGCCAGCGGGATTCAGGGAGGTCACCATACCCAATAGGGGTGTGGCCATACCTGTAATCTCCAGCCAGTAAAATTGATTGCAAATCTTGGAAGTGAACCAGAAATTGCAATTGATGTAGCTGGTAAAACATTAAACTTTCTTGTAGATACAGGGGCGGCCAAATCAGTGATAAATTCGACAGTGGGCATGAGAACCACTGGTAAGACAATTCCAGCCATAGGGGTAACGGGAGTAGTCCAGCACTACCCTGTTAGCAAACCAGCCGAGATTACAGTAGGGCCGTTACATACCAAGCATTCCTTTTTGCTGGCTGCATCGGCACCGACTAATCTCCTGGGAAGAGACTTATTGTGCAAAATGGGGTGCGTCATCTATTGTACTCCTGAAGGTGTATTCTTGGACATACCTGAGAATCACGCTCAGGAAGTGAGAGACATGTTAGACTCCCCATCAAAATTAATGTCACATACCATTATGACAAATAGGACTCCATCCCAAGTAGAAGAAATGACATCCCAGATACCAGAGTCACTTTGGACTAAAGACGGACAAGACACTTGATTGATGGCAAACGTAGCTCCAGTAGTTGTGCAAGTAAAAGATGGTAGGATAGCTCCAAAAATCCCACAGTACCCTCTGAAGCCAGAGGTGGAGTTAGGAGTGTATCCCGTAATAGAGCGCTTGCTACAACAGGGCATTCTGGTAAGAACGTCCAGCACTGCCAATAGTCCCATCTTCCCTGTTAAAAAGAGTGGGGGGAGGGGTTACAGGCTAGTGCAGGATCTAAGGGGGATTAACAAAATAGTTGAGAGTCAGTTCCCCGTAGTGCCAAATCCAGCTGTCATCCTTATGCAAATCCCTCCCACTGCGAAATTTTTCACTGTTATTGACCTCTGCTCCGCTTTCTTTTCGGTACCTCTGCACCCTGACAGCCAATATTTGTTTGCATTCACATACAGAGGAGTCCAATACACATGGACTCGATTACCACAAGGTTTCATAGACAGTCCAAGTATATTTTCCCAGGCTTTGCATGATTGTTTACAGTCTTTCCAACCAGAGAGTGGATCAGTATTAATACAGTACGTGGATGATCTACTACTGTGTTCTGATTCATTGGAAGCATCCCTGAAGGATACGAAACAGCTCCTGTTTCATCTTTCAGACACAGGACACAAGGTTTCCAAAGACAAGTTGCAATAATGCCAAACTAAGGTAAAATATTTGGGTCCGTGTTTAACACAAGGACTGAGACACCTGACCGCTGATAGAATTCAAGCAATTAGAGACATGACTCTGCCACAAACCCAGCAACAGATCAGAACGTTTTTAGGAATGTGTGGGTATTGCCGTAACTGGATCCCAGGATTTTCCATTCTAGCATTACCTTTGCAGGAGATGGTTTCCTCAAACAAACCTGATCGGATTTCGCATACAGACGAGTCCGAGATGGCATTTGAGAGACTTAAACAGTGCCTAACGCAGGCACCAGCATTAGGTATGCCAGACTATGGGAAACCCTTTGAGCTGTACGGAACAGAAAGTGCTGGTTGCGCGGCAGGCGTCTTAACCCAAAAGCACGGTGATGCCAGCAGGCCAGTAGCATACTACAGCGCTCAGCTAGACACGGTAGCGCGATCCCTCCCCACATGCTTGCGAAGCGTTGCTGCGATAGCATTGCTAGTAACAAAAAGCGAAGATGTAGTGCTAGGTCACAACCTCACAATTCATACACCACATGCAGTGTCAGCCTTGCTAAATTCTGCCCAAACCAGGCATGTCTCATCAGCGCGGTTTACAAGATGGGAATTGGCACTAATGGCCCCCGTAAACATCACCATAAGGAGATGCAGTGCATTAAATCCTGCAACATATCTCCCAGGTGTGCCTGGACAGGCACAAAGGGTGGAGGATGAGAGTGGTGGGGAAGGAGAATTTAATACAAAGGAGGACACACATGATTGTATGGAATATTTGACCCAAAATTTTACCGTAAGGCCTGACATCAGTGACAACCCACTGGAAGATGTAGATCTAACTTTCTACACGGACGGTAGTTGTCACAGACAGTCAGACTCGGGAGACTTGTGTACTGGATACGCAGTCGTAGATGACCAAGGCACCATAGAAGCGGAACCGCTAGGCCCACCTCATTCAGCCCAGGTTGCTGAACTGGTCGCCCTAACCAGAGCATGTGAATTGGCTAAGTGCAAATCAGCCAATATCTACACCGACTCTAGATACGCATTCGGGGTAGTCCATGATTTCGGAGCCCTATGGCGCCTCAGAAATTTCATGACGGCAGCTGGTACACCGGTAGCGCATGCAGCTCACATCAAAAGGCTTCTAACAGCGATACAGGAACCCGACAGAGTGGCTGTTATCAAGTGTAAAGCATACACATATAGTCAAGATCCAGTATCACTTGGAAACAGCCGAGCAGACGAAGCTGCTAAGTTGGCAGCCGGTACCCCCAGACAGACAGACACCACACAACTGATGGTATTTATTACCATCAACACACCGAAGTTGTGTGAAATGCAAAATTTGTGTTCCACACAGGAAAAGGCAGTCTGGAAGGCAAAGGGATATGGCCAGGAGTCCTCAGGACTCTGGACGGATGGACAAGGTAAACCGGTGGCCCCCAGAGCATATCTTCCATGTTTAGCTGAGGCAGCACACGGGCTGACTCATCTGGGCAAGGAGGGAATGTGCAAGTTGGTAAGAGCATATTGGTGCGCCCCAGGATTTTCATCTCATGCAGGTAAGAGAGCAATGTCATGCCTTACCTGTTTGAGAAAGAACATCGGAAAGGCAATACCAGCAGAACCATCTCATATCCCACCTGCAGGCGGCCCTTTTCAGGTAATACAGATTGACTTTATTCAATTACCCCCTTGTCGAAATTTGAAATATGTACTTGTTTGTATAGATGTGTTCTCAAATTGGGTCGAAGCATTTCCTGCGGCCACAAATACCGCTATGTTTACTGCTAAGAAAATTGTGCAGGAATTTGTATGTAGATATGGTATCCCTAGAATAATTGAAAGTGACAGGGGTACCCATTTTACAGGTGATGTCTTTCAAGGAATGTGTAAGTTGATGGGAATTGATAGCAAGCTGCACACTCCATACCGTCCACAGGCGAGTGCGAAGGTGGAAAGAGTGAACAGCACTATTAAAAATAAACTGAGCAAAGTTATGGCAGAGACAGGATTGACATGGCCAGAAGCTTTACCCATTGTACTGTACAGCATCAGAACCACTCCCAGGTCCCCTCTTAATCTGTCTCCTTTTGAAATCTTGTTTGGTCGACAACCGCATGTTATGATTAACCCTCAGGATGATTTGAAGTGTAACAATGAAGTGACTGTAAAGTACCTGGTTAATATGAGTAAACAGCTAAGGAATCAAAATGATAATTTGAAGTTAGTGATTCCTGATTTACCAGATAGTAATTGTCATGACATTGAACCTGGGGATTATGCAATGATACGGAATTTTCTACGCTCAGGTTGCCTTATTGACAGATGGGAAGGACCATACCAAGTCTTATTGACTAGCACTACAGCATTGAAGGTTGCCGAGAGAGAGACTTGGGTTCATTCGTCCCACTGTAAGAAGGTTGCTGATCCAGAGAGGTCCCGTGATAAGGAACAGACGGTAGAGGAAGTTGTATCACTGGAGTGTCTGTTCCAGGAGGACTGAGGCGGCACCTGAGCATTGAAAATCACAAGATCAAAAGCAGTTGTCGATTCCCTGTTCCCTTTTATTGTTTTTCTCCACTTCCCATCCCCTCTCCCTCAATTATTTTTCCCCCTTCTCATTCTTCTTCGTTTCCTCCTATAAGATGGACTTGCCCCAAGAGACTGTGATCCGGATTTTCCTGTTGACCATGATGTTGACCAGAGCAGTCTGTTCCGGCGAGAGTACCATGGAGGTCGAGAGAGGTTCTGGAATGGGTTCTGATGACAAAGATGGAGGCGTAGTTTTCCAAGAACAACTTAACCAACAAGCAAAGGCGAGTATCAGAAAACGATCCGATAGCATTGACCATAGAAGGAATTGTGAAGGATTGTTAGCTGAAGAAAACTGTATCTGTAGGCTCTGTGACAATGTAGTTGAGGATGGGTGCATCAAGAAATGCCAATCCAGTTTTAATATCCACATGGACCGGCATCCCTTGAGTGACTATCACTCCTTAGTGGGTAGTGTGCTAAATCAAACAGATTGTTGGGTATGCTCTCAAGTACCTCAAGGTCATAGCAAATCAGGACTAGTACCATTTCCTTTAACGATAGGGGAGGTACTTGAGCTAAGTGGTGGGAGGCCGGTGGACAGGAGGTTTAATATCTCCAGTCCTCCTAGTTTGAAGCTCCACCAATATCATGTGGATAGATCCCTCATATGTTTTAACATTTCCAATCCCCGAAAGCCGGGAAATTGGGAAGTGTCATGGAGTAACCAAACCATGACCTTTTCATATAGAGCAGATAGAATGCCGACAGATACAGAGCTTATACGCCACATAGCCAGTAGAGGAAAATCTTTCCGATATAGGTATACCCTAGGAAATAGGATTACGAGAGTTGGAGAGGTATCACCAGGATACTGTGCACATATCGTACAAGCTGATACGCGTACTAGACAGATGGGAGAATTAGGGTTAGGAGATTTCACATGGAAGATGTGTAATATGGTTATGTCCTACTCCGTCCCCTATGTTCTCCCTGATGATGCATATTTCATATGCGGGAGGAAGGCGTATAAGTGGCTTGCCCCAAACTCTGAAGGATTGTGTTATATTGGAAAAGTATTGCCTGAAGTAATGACTGTATCACATGCCAAAATGAAAGATATACACCGTGTTGCCCAAGCTCCTTATACTCACACCCATTACGAGCACGTAGTTAAACGGCACCTGATAGAAAGAACAGAGCATCCGGCCTCTGACATGATCCATGAATCCACCGGGATTCAGTTTCTACTTGCGTTAGACATCACTCGCACCGCCAGAGGAGTGTTGAATTATAAATACATATCTGCGCTCGCAAATTTGTTAGACAATATCACAGAAATGTATGATGACACGTTTAGGTATACTGGAAGAGAACTTCAAGCTTATAAAACAGAACTGGTTCAGCATAGAATGATTCTCAATTATCTCACGGCAGTGACAGGTGGATATTGTGTCACACTGGCAACGCAGTACGGCGTGAAATGTTGCACATATATTACAAATAGTACCGAGGACCCAGTCGAGGTCATAGACCAAAAGATGGACGATATTCTCCAATTGAAGTGGGAATTTCGCAGGAGACACAATCTCACTCTTGCTGCTGTAGGTAATGAGCTGACTGGTTGGGTGTCATGGTTGAACCCGCGAAATTGGTTCTCTGGTTTAGGAGAATGGGCTCAAGGAGTCATAATGGATGTTGGGAAGTTTCTCCTATGTATCTTAGGTGTTATCATAACGATTGGCTTGATATTTAGATGCGGTCAGGCTTTAACGAAGTGTAAACGAAGTACCAGGGTGATGAGTTTAAGGAGTGAGGAAATTGTAATTCCAATGGATTTGATTTATGACCCAAATGTAGAAACAATGATGTGATGAAAATGCGATTTCTACGGTCCGTTTCTTTCACCTGTTTTTCCGTTTTCTCCAAGGTAAAAAGACCCACTTGGACGAGGAATTTGATGATCCTGTATACAGACAACTGATGGATTAAAGAAGAAGTTTTGACAACCTTATACACAGATATTTGATGAACTTTGCCATAGACCCCCAGTTTCCCTAGAAATTTTAAAATTACGCTAGCCCAACACTTTTGTAAGTCTATGGACATTGACAAAGCTTTTTGCCCACACGCCTTTTGGCAAAAGCACAAAGAAGACTGCATTCAACAGACACCGAACAAGACTTCAACCGACAAATGTTCATTTACCTGACATAGAATACCACTGCATTTACCGTAATTATGTCTTTTCTTCATCTCTACAACCTTCAGGTAATTACACACATAGTCGATAGGGAATACAGGCACAGATATCAGCAATCACATATTCCCCCATTCATGTATCATCAACTAAAATGTGCTCCCCATTTTGTTACAACCACAGCCGAAAAGAGCTCGGTAAAGTTTGACAGCCCATCCACAGACCCGTACCACGGGATAAGAAGGAATTCAAATGTATACTTCGCAATGCCTCGAAGCTTGATTTAAAACACGTACGGCACGATGATACATGACCCCCAAACACGGATTCATACACACATGCTTCTGCTATCTCACTAGGTCATTGTTAGGGTCTCCTGCCCTGTGCTGCCACGTCGTCATGGCAACCGGGAGACAAGTGCTAGCGGAGTAACCTGAGCGCAGCTGATACTCCGGTTCGGGTCTTTTGCTGTGCAGTGGTTATAGGCTCTGTGCATGGCAGGGGATCCGGTGCTGGTTTTTGTGCTCACAGTCTGTGAGGTCTGAGTGGGGCGTGGACAGCACCTGCTTTATAAGGCCTCTTTTCAGGGTAAGCAGATGCTGCTGAATCTTTGTTGGTTAGTCAGTTTCTGAAAGTTAGCCAGTACTGTGTAGCTTTGTATTTGTTTGTTGCTTACTGCAAATAGGCCTGGGGATTTGGTATTACACTCTGCCAATCCAGACCTAGCAGTAAGACTGGAGTCAGTCGTTTAGCTTGCTGGGGTTCTGTTACTACTCTGTGAACTTAGCAAGTTTGCGGCTGTATTCTAAGACTTGCCTGTCTAATCCTGTCTCACTGTGCTAGGTGTCAGGGGTCAGTTTAGTGGCAGTAAACCGAACCTGTGCACTGCAAGTGAGAATTAGGATTGTGGAGAATCTCCTTGTGTCTATCATTCCATCTCTGACCAAGGAGTTTACTGCCACACCCGTTGGTAACCCTTTAGGGTTTTGCTGTTGCCCTTAGCAACAGCATTTCGGGTTTTCTATGTATTAAAACACAACATCTTGCTTTTCACATCTGAGCAGTTCTAATACAAGGGAGATACCCAGTTCCTTAGCCTCTGGGCTTCTCTGTTCACGTTGTGTGTATTTTGTTACCCTACCACCTTCTGTGTACGTTATGTCATATTCCCTAGTCTGTCTGTGAGTCCATTTGTTTTGCATAACAGTTCAAACACCAGTACATTCCTGCAGGCACTGGAGTGCATAACAGTCCTGACACCAGTACTTTCCTGCAGGCACTGGTGTGCATAACATATTCAGCAGCCCAATACTCCTGTTGAAATTTTGTGGGAATATGGAGCATACCCCTCAAAATACGTTGCAACAGGTGGTTGATCAGGTGCAGGTCCTGACTCAAAAATGTAATGATTTGTCCATTAAAATGCACACCTCCCAGGCTGCTGGCGGAGCTCCCGCAGCAGCAGCACCTGCAGGGGTTAAGGAGCCGAAAGTAAATCTCCCGGATCGTTTTTCTGGAGATCGCTCGCAGTTCTTTTGTTTCAAGGAGAGCTGCAAGCTATACTTCCGGCTTAGGCCTCAGTCTTCTGGGTCGGAGATTCAGCGGGTGGGCATAGTGATTTCCTTGCTACAAGGAGACCCACAGGTCTGGGCATATGGGTTGCAGCCTGACTGTCCGTCGCTTAAAAGTGTTGATGCTTTTTTTACGGCACTGGGCATGTTGTATGATGACCCTGACAAGACGGCCTCAGCCGAGGCTCA
Source organism: Pseudophryne corroboree (assembly GCF_028390025.1). Lineage (NCBI taxonomy): Eukaryota > Metazoa > Chordata > Amphibia > Anura > Myobatrachidae > Pseudophryne > Pseudophryne corroboree. The sequence continues at coordinate 287,355,492 of NC_086449.1, forward strand.
GATTTCGATCCTTAAGCAAGGGCGAAGGCCAGTTGAGGTTTACGGTACGGAGTTTCGGAGGTTGGCCCATGATACCCAGTGGAATGACCCAGCCCTGAGACACCAGTACCGAAGAGGTCTTTCTAACCAGATAAAGGACCAACTGGTACAACATCCCTTGCCTGATAGCTTGGATCAGCTCATGCAGTTATCCATCCGGGTGGATAGACGGCTGAGAGAGCGTAGGCTTGAAAGGGAGACTGAGATTTCCTTCCTTCCCAAGGGAACCTCAGACTCTGAGGAATTTTCCGAGGAGCCTATGCAGATTGGGGCTACCCGCCTCTCCTCGCGTGAGAAGATGCGGAGGAGACAGCAGGGGTTGTGTTTGTACTGTGGGAATAAAGGTCATGTGGTAGTATCATGCCCAGAAAAGCCGGAAAACTTCAGGGCCTGAGGGTGATGGGAAATATCCTGTCAGGCCAGAAGTCAGAATTTCCCAAGAAGACTTTTATCATTCCGGTGACCTTGAAGATCCTCGGTCAAACTGTCAAGACTGAGGCCTTTGTGGACAGTGGGGCCGACGGGGTTTTTATGGACCGCCAATTCGCCCTGAAACACTCTGTTCCCTTAGTACCCTTGGCATCGGAAATTGAGATTTGTGGGTTAAACGGGGAACCATTATCCCAAGGTAAAATTACCTCTTGCACTAGCCAGATTTCTTTGTTTATTGGAGCCACACACTCTGAAAAATTGTCCTTTTATGTGACTGTCTGTACTTTTGCCCCATTGGTGTTGGGGTTACCCTGGTTAAGGGCCCACAATCCTCAATTTGACTGGGTCTCTGGGGAGATTCTTAGTTGGAGTACTGATTGTTTCAGGAGTTGCTTGAGCCTTCCAGTCAGGTTCTCGCAGCTAAGTTTGCCAGGATTGCCAGGGTGTTATGCAGATTTTGCGGACGTGTTCTCCAAAAAAGTTGTAGAGGTACTACCTCCCCATCGCTCCTATGACTGTGCCATTGATTTGTTGCCAAATGCTAAGCTTCCCAAGAGCAGGTTGTACTCCCTGTCACGTCCTGAGACTCAGGCTATGGCAGAGTACATTCAGGAGAACTTGGCTAAGGGATTTATCAGACCTTCACAGTCTCCAGTTGGGTCGGGGTTCTTCTTCGTGGGTAAAAAGGACGGTTCGTTGCGACCCTGCATCGACTTCAGGGAATTGAACCGTATCACGATTAAAAACTCATACCCACTGCCTCTCATTTCGGTCTTGTTTGACCAGCTTCGTACTGCCACCATTTTTTCTAAGATTGACCTACGCGGTGCGTACAATCTAATCCGAATAAGAGAGGGGGATGAATGGAAGACTGCCTTTAATACCCACTCGGGGCATTATGAATATTTGGTGATGCCTTTTGGGCTCTGTAATGCCCCGGCAGTCTTCCAGGATTTCATGAATGATGTGCTCAGGGAATATTTGGATAGATTCTTAGTTGTATACTTAGATGACATCCTAATCTTCTCCCATTCCCTGGAGGAACATCGGAAGCATGTACGCTTAGTCCTCCAGAAACTCAGAGACCACCGGCTTGGGGCGAAGCTGGAGAAGTGCGAATTTGAAGTTCAGCAAATCGCATTTCTAGGATATATTATCTCCCCAGAAGGTTTCCAAATGGAGGGTTCCAAGGTACAGGCAGTCCTGGATTGGGTGCAGCCCACTAGTTTGAAGGCGCTTCAGCGTTTCCTGGGCTTTGCGAATTTTTATAGACGATTTATCGCTGGATTTTCGTCTATAGTGGCGCCCTTGGTGGCACTCACTAAGAAAGGGGCGGATGTTGCTCACTGGTCTTGTGAGGCTAAAGCGGCTTTTGCCCGTCTCAAAAGGGCATTTGTTTCGGCCAAGGTGCTGCGACACCCAGATCCAGAGCGTCCTTTTGTGGTGGAGGTGGATGCCTCTGAGATGGGTATTGGGGCAGTGCTTTCTCAGATGGGAGTGTCAGATAATCGCCTTCATCCCTGTGCTTACTTTTCCCGTAAATTTTCGCCTGCCGAGATGAATTATGACGTGGGTAACCGGGAATTGTTGGCTATTAAGGATGCACTCGAGGAGTGGAGACACTGGCTTGAGGGGCTAAGTTTGTGGTCTCAATTCTCACTGACCATAAGAATCTGGCATATTTAGAGTCAGCGAAGCGTCTCAATGCCAGGCAGGCACGATGGGCTTTGTTTTTTGCTCGCTTTAATTTTTTGATAACATATCGCCCTGGGTCAAAAAACATCAAGGCTGATGCGCTCTCGCGGAGTTTTGCTCCAATCCAGGAGACCACCGAGGAGCCGTTGCCCATTGTTTCCCCATCATGTATTAAAGTGGGCATTACCCAGGACCTCTTATCATTAGTCCTTAGAGCACAGGAGCAGGCTCCTCCAGACCTTCCGGTAGGTCTTTTGTTTGTGCCTCCTAGGTTAAGACAGCGAGTGTTCCTGGAATTCCATGCCAAGAAGTCTGCAGGTCACCCGGGTATTGCCAGAACTCGGGAGTTGCTATCTAGGGCGGTGTGGTGGCCCTCGGTGGCTAAGGATGTGGATCAGTGGGTTCGGGCATGTGACATCTGTGCCCGAAATAAGACTCCTAGAGGGGTTCCTGTTGGCCCACTACATCCACTCTCTATCCCATCTAAGCCATGGACCCACATTTCAATGGATTTTGTGGTGGACTTGCCCAAATCCTCGGGGATGACAGCCATCTGGGTTGTCGTTGACAGGTTTTCGAAGATGGCGCACTTCGTTCCACTGGTTGGGCTGCCATCGGCCAGACGCCTGTCTGAATTATTTATGCTGCATGTTGTGCGTCTCCACGGGTTGCCACTTGATGTGGTCTCTGACCGCGGATCCCAGTTTGTGGCCAAATTCTGGAGGGCATTTTGTTCCGATCTCCAGATTTCTGTCAGCTTGTCGTCGGGCTACCATCCGCAGTCTAATGGGCAGACTGAAAGGGTGAACCAGTCCTTGGAGCAGTTCCTCAGGTGTTATGTCTCCAAGTGTCAGACTGACTGGGTTGCTCATCTGTCCATGGCGGAGTTTGCCTATAACAACGCGGCTCACTCTGCTACAGGGATCTCTCCCTTCCTTTGTGTATATGGGCATCATCCTAAGGCCAATTCTTTTGACCCCCTGGACTCCACGCCTGGTGGTTCCTCTGTGGTTTCGGTCCTTAGAGGTATTTGGCGGAAAGTGAAGAAAGCCCTTGTGTCTGTGTCATTAGTGACCAAAAGGGTTTTTGATAAGCGGAAAAGACCCTGCAGCTTCAAATTAGGAGACTTCGTCTGGTTGTCTACCAAGAATTTGAAGTTGAGACAGCCATCTCATAAGTTAGGCCCCCGGTTCATCGGCCCTTATAAGATCACCAGGGTTATCAATCCGGTGGCATTTCAGTTAGATCTGCCCCGTTCTTTGGGTATCAATAAAACATTTCATTGTTCCCTTTTAAAACGGGCGATTAGTAATCCTTCTTCCAGTGGAAGACCTTCCCCTCTTCTGATACGTGGCCAGAGGGAGTTTGTTGTTGAAAGGATTCTTGACTCCAAGGTGGTTCGGGGTCGGCTGTCATTTTTGGTGCACTGGAAGGGGTATGGCCCGGAGGAGCGGTCGTGGGTGCGCAGTTGTGATCTTCATGCCCCCAGACTGATACGCTCTTTCTTCTCGCAGTTCCCCGATAAACCCGGTGGTAGGGGTTCTTTGACCCCTCGTCAGAGGGGGGTACTGTTAGGGTCTCCTGCCCTGTGCTGCCACGTCGTCATGGCAACCGGGAGACAAGTGCTAGCGGAGTAACCTGAGCGCAGCTGATACTCCGGTTCGGGTCTTTTGCTGTGCAGTGGTTATAGGCTCTGTGCATGGCAGGGGATCCGGTGCTGGTTTTTGTGCTCACAGTCTGTGAGGTCTGAGTGGAGCGTGGACAGCACCTGCTTTATAAGGCCTCTTTTCAGGGTAAGCAGATGCTGCTGAATCTTTGTTGGTTAGTCAGTTTCTGAAAGTTAGCCAGTACTGTGTAGCTTTGTATTTGTTTGTTGCTTACTGCAAATAGGCCTGGGGATTTGGTATTACACTCTGCCAATCCAGACCTAGCAGTAAGACTGGAGTCAGTCGTTTAGCTTGCTGGGGTTCTGTTACTACTCTGTGAACTTAGCAAGTTTGCGGCTGTATTCTAAGACTTGCCTGTCTAATCCTGTCTCACTGTGCTAGGTGTCAGGGGTCAGTTTAGTGGCAGTAAACCGAACCTGTGCACTGCAAGTGAGAATTAGGATTGTGGAGAATCTCCTTGTGTCTATCATTCCATCTCTGACCAAGGAGTTTACTGCGACACCCGTTGGTAACCCTTTAGGGTTTTGCTGTTGCCCTTAGCAACAGCATTTCGGGTTTTCTATGTATTAAAACACAACATCTTGCTTTTCACATCTGAGCAGTTCTAATACAAGGGAGATACCCAGTTCCTTAGCCTCTGGGCTTCTCTGTTCACGTTGTGTGTATTTTGTTACCCTACCACCTTCTGTGTACGTTATGTCATATTCCCTAGTCTGTCTGTGAGTCCATTTGTTTTGCATAACAGTTCAAACACCAGTACATTCCTGCAGGCACTGGAGTGCATAACAGTCCTGACACCAGTACTTTCCTGCAGGCACTGGTGTGCATAACAGTCATACCCTTTTCCTACCTTCTCCTCTCCTCCCCTACCCAACCGTGTAAATGTATTAACCCCTGACATATATTTTTCTCGTTTTGAAATGTTTTAGGAAGTGGCAGTTATTGTTGACTGCCAAAGGGTGGACTGTCAAAGTCAGAAAAATATCACGATGCACACTGCCATATTTGCACCTCATACAGGTCCGCACTGCGCATGCGTGCGCTCTCCCGTGCGTGCGCATACTCGCTGTTGCGGGCACCCGCGGGCGCGCAGTATGTGCATTTACGGTAGAGTTCATGTGCTCGTAGCGTGCGACTCTTTCGTTACATATTTTCACCATATAATGTATTTTGTAGATTATGGTCCCTTTGATAGAATCTGAAAGTTTGGTTAATGTAAAATGTTCATGGACAGAGAAATCCCTCTTTGTTTGATACGAAGGGTCAGACAGGAGTAATACAGTGGTGTTTAGTATCCATCGGAAGAGTATTTAATTAGCAATATTCCGGTGTTGGTTTGAAGCGGATTAATCACTCGTGCGAATAGTTATGGACATAAGAAGTTTATGTCCATTTACTATTATTTGCACTTACTTATCCATGCGGCGGGAAACCTAGTTTCCCACCCACCTGAGCAGTTGGAAATCGTCACAGCCCACCTGTATGAATCAACCTATGACCTTTTGTTATAATGCGAGGAGGAATTCCTGTGTCCAATGAACAATGAGATTGTAGGGACCATTGAATTGTATTGTGTGTGGGGCATAAATAGACAAGCCGATCACATCCAGCTCACTCTTCAACGGTTCTCATTGCTGAAAATCGGGAGCTGGATGTCCAGAGGCGCATGCGATCGTTCCCCTTGTGCGTAAGTTTTCTCCGCAATCATATTGTCTTTCTTGTTATTATGGGCCATATCTCTCTCTCTCTCTCTCTTCTCTTTCTCTCGTATTCTCTTAAACGTAATAGTATTGTATTGTATTTCATGTGTAGTTACCTGGTTAGTTAGTCTATGTTATATTGTAGTGTATGACTTGTATTGTATTAATTCTTTTGCAAGTATAACATTCATAATATATATATAAGGCGTTGGACCCTAAGCTCAGGTATCTGTGTATTTCTTATAGTGTTAAGTATTCTCAGAGCGTCGGTGACGCTCAAACAGCTTTTAAGTTAATAAGGTTACACTGTGTTGCATCTACACCCTATCTCTACACTAAGGTTTTACAGCATATTACATTGTTTATGGTTTAAATATAAAGGTTTAACATTGTGAGCGTCAGCGCCGCTGGTGATCTCCTCGTGGTCCCGAGCGTCCGCTACGCTATAGCGAATCATTACGTTAGTCGGCAGCCAATAGCGTGCCTGCCTGTGATCTCTTGGCTGTGAGCGAACGTGACGCTTGAGCGTCTCGACTACGGCTAAGTGATTGTTACGCAACGAGCGTACCCTTACGGTACTCCACACGTAAATAGCGTACAGTGTTCTTAGACCTCATAAAGGGTTTTATATAAGATAAATATTTAGCTTTATCAAGTCCTTGAGGTAGCCCTGATTCAAATAAGTGCTTAATGGCTACTTTAGTTATTATTATGCACATAGTACCTGGTAATAAATCACAATAATGAATGGTATCCCCACAGATATTGAAAAACAGCATTATGCTCGACTTCCATAGAGAAAGATGAAACTCTTATGTGCCTGTCCAGTTGGAGCTAGGGGCTGGCAGTAGCATGAGGATATTACTCCGTTTGACTGGAGTTAGACAGTCACTTCTCACGCAGTCCTCCGATGTTTGCTCCTTGTTGGAGTATGTTTAAATGCAGGTAGCAGCTCTGGTATAATATACCATTGACCAGTGATGAGCCACTTACTCCTTCATCGAGCTCCCAGCACTAAATCCATCCAAGGGAGGGAGGACGCCATCCGCGGTCTTTGTAAAGGGGGGCAAATTACACCAGTTTCCTCCGTGAAATAAAATAGAAACAGTGCAGGGTCACAGTGTCCTCATATCAATGGTCCGATAATGCTGGCGGTTTCCCCAGAAGGTATGTATCACACATATCTATTTAAAAAAAAATCTTTTGTATACTTGGTCGCTGGAACCTTAATTCTCAGCATAGATTACGCATCTTGTGTGTAATGAAGGAAAGTGCCCCAGTATTTATTGATGTGGACCAGCCCAGCACAGGATATATACTTTAGATATACAGTGCAAAGCATAGCATACTGTACACTATGATCGGTTCAGAGCACAAGACACTGGCATCCAGCACCGTAACTATGTGTGTGCCAGGTGTGCCTGGCACACAGCGCAGTTGCCCTGAGGGCGCAATGGCCAGCGGCTTGTAATGAGTCAAATTGACTCATTACAAGACGCCTGTTCTGTGCTGTGTGCGCCCATGCACCACACTGGAGGAGAGCAGCAGCGCCGGAGGCAGGGGAGGAGGAGGAGGGAGGAGGACTGGAGCCGCAGCACTATGTAATTGGAAGTAGCGCCGCTGCAGCAGTCCCCTCTCCTTCCGCATTGGCTGCCCGGCGCTGCTGTGAATGCTGGGATGCACTTCCCTCATCCCAGCATTCACAGCGGCGGCCAGCCAATGCAGAAGGAGAGGGACAGCTGCAGCAGCGCCTCTACCAATTACATAGCACTGCTGCGGCTCCAGTCCCTCTCCCTTCTCCTCATTACCCCTGCCTGGGATCTGCCAGAACCGAGGAGCCTGACTGCCAGCGGGGAGAGATGGTATCTATCTATCTATCTATCTATCTATCTATCTATCTATCTATCTATCTATCTATCTATCTCTCTCTATCTATTCTGTCTGCCACAATGTGTAAAAAGGGGGACTGGCTGCCGTAATGTGTAAAAATGGGGACGCTGTCTGCCGTAATGTGTAAAAAGGGGGACTCTGTCTGCCGTAATGTATAAAAAGGGGGACGCTGTCTGTCGTAATGTATAAAAGGGTGGACTCTGTCTGCCGCAATGTGTAAAAAGGGGGACTCTGTCTGCCGTAATGTGTAAAAAGGGGGGCGCTGTCTGCTGTAATGTGTAAAAAGGGGGACGCTGTCTGCCGTAATGTGTAAAAAGGGGGACGATGTCTGCCGTAATGTGTAAAAAGGGGGACGCTGTCTGCCGTAATGTATAAAAATTAAAAGCGTTAAGCTGGAAAGAGCACAGAAAAGAACTGTGCGCTCTGAGATGGTATCACAAATCCCCAAGGAGAGTCCAAGTGTGTCAGCGGGTGCGATGCCTGACCTTCCCAACACTGGATGGGAAGAGTTGTCTCCTTCCGCCATTTGCACGCCCACTGCAAGTGCTGGAAGGAGCACCCACAGTCCAGTTCCTGATATTCAAATTGAAGATGTCACTGTTGAAGTACACCAGGATGAGGATATGGGTGTTGCTGGCGCTGAGGAGGAAGTTGCCGATGGGGATTCTGATGGTGATGTGGTTTGTTTAAGTCAGGCACCGGGGGAGACACCTGTTGTCCTTGGGATGAAGAAGCCCATTGTGATGCTGGGCAAACTAACAAAAAAGCCACCTCTTCGGTGTTGAATTATTTCTCCACAAATCCGGACAACAGGTGTCAAGCCATCTGTTGCCTCTGTCAATCTGTAATAAGTAGGGGTAAGGATGTTAACCACCTAGTAACATCCTCCCTTATACGTAACCTGCTGCGCATTCATCAGAAGTCAGTGTCAAGTTTTAAAACTTTGGGTAAGAGCGTAAGCAGTCCACTGACACCTAAATCCCTTCTTCCTCTTGTACCCAAGCTCCTGCAAGCCACACCACCAACTCCCTCAATGTCAACTTCCTCCTCAGTCAGGAACGTCTGTAGTCCTGCAGGCCATGTCACTGTCAAGACTGAGGAGTCCTCTCCTAACCGGGATTCCTCCGGAGGATCCTTGAGTGGTATGCCTGCTGTTGCTGCTGCTGCTGTTGTTGCTGCTGGGAGTAAATTGTCATCCAGAGGGGAAGTCGGAAGACCACTTGTACTACTTCCAGTAAGCAATTGACTGTCCAACAGTCATTTGTGAGGAAGATGAAATATGACAGCAGTCATCCTTTTGCAAAGCGGATTACTGAGGCCTTGACAGCTATGTTGGTGTTAGAGGTGCGTCCGGTATCCACCATTAGTTCAGTGGCAATTAGAGATTTGATGGAGATAGTGTGTCCCCGGTATCAAATCCCATCTAGGTTCCACTTCTCTAGGCAGGCAATACCGAGAATATACACAGACGTCAGAAAAAGAGCCACCAGTGTCCTACAAAATGCGGTTGTATCCAGTGTTCACTTAACCACGGACATGTGGACAAGTGGAACAGGGCAGACTAAGGACTATATGACTGTAACAACCCACTGGGTAGATGTATGGCCTCCTGCAGCGGCACCAGTAGCAGCATCTTGCAAACGCCAACTCGTTCCTAGGCAGGCTACGCTATGTATCACTGCTTTCCATAAGAGACACACAGCTGGCAACCTCTTACGGAAACTGAGGTACATCATCGCAGAATGGCTTACCTCAATTGGACTCTCCTGGGGATTTGTGATATCGGACAACGCCACCAATATTGTGCGTGCATTACATGTGGGCAAATTCCAGCACGTCCCATGTTTTGCACATACAATTAATTTGGTGGTGCAGAATTTTTTGAAAAATGAGAGGTGTGTGCAGGAGATGCTGTCGGTGGCCTGAAAAATTGCGGGCCACTTTAGACATTCTGCCACTGCGTGCCGAAGACTGGAGCACCAGCAAACACTCCTGAACCTGCCCCACCATCAACTGAAGCAAGAGGTGGTAAAGAGGTGGAATTCAATACACTCTATGCTTCAGAGGATGGAGGAGCAGCAAAAGGTCATTCAAGCCTATACATCCACCTACGATATAGGCAAAGGAGGGGTAATGCACCTGACTCAAGCGCAGTGGAGAATAATTTCCGTCTTGTGCAAGGTTCTCCAACCCTTCGAACTTGCCACACGTGAAGTCAGTTCAGACACTGCCAGCTTGAGTCAGGTCATTCCCCTCATCAGGCTTTTGCAGAAGCAGATGGATAAATTGAAGGAGGATCTAAAACGGGGCGATTCCGCAAAGCATGTGGGACTTTTGGATGGAGCCCTTCATTCACTTTGCCAGGATTCAAGGGTGGTCAATCTGTTGAAATCAGAGCACTACATTTTGGCCACCGTGTTCGATCCTAGGTTTAAATCCTACGTTGTATCTCTCTTTCCAGCAGACACAAGTGTGCAGAGGTGCAAAGACCTGCTGGTTAGTAAATTGTCAACTCAAGCAGAGCGTGACCCATTATCAGCTCCTCCTTCAATTTCTCCCGCCACTGGGGCTGCAAGGAAAAGGATAAGATTTCCTAGCCCGCCCGCTGGTGGTGATGCAGGGCAGTCAGGAGCGAAAGCTGACATCTAGTCCGGACTGAAGGACCTGCCAACGATTACTGACATAGCTACTGTCACTGCATATGATTCTGTCACCATTGAAAGAGTGGTGGAGGATTATATGAGTGACAGCATCCAAGTAGGCATGTCAGACAGTCCGTACGTATACTGGCAGGAAAAAGAGGCAATTTGGAGGCCCTTGCACAAACTGGCTTTATTTTACTTAAGTTGCCCCCCCCCCCCCCCTTCAGTGTGTACTCCGAAAAAGTGTTTAGTGCGGCCGGTAACCTTGTCATCGATTGGCAATGGCATAGGAGGTTACTTCCACTAAATGTGGAGAAGATGATGTTCATCAAAATGAATTATAAATTCCTCCGGGAAGACCTTTACCAGCAAATGACTCCAGAAAGTACACAGGGACCTGTGATGGTGGATTCCAGTAGAGACTAATTAATACTCTGTGAGGAGGAGGCTGTACACACTAAAAGGGGTGAGGAATCAGAGGATGAGGTCAACATCTTGCCTCTGTAGAGCCAGTTTGTGCAAGGAGAGATTGATTGCTTTTTTTTTTGGTGGGGGCCCAAACAAACCAGTCATATCAGCCACAGTCGTGTTTCAGACCCTGTCGCTGAAATTATTGGTTTGTTAAAGTGTGCATGTCCTGTTTATACAACATAAGGGTGGGTGAGAGGGCCCAAGGACAATTCCATCTTGCACATTTTTTTCTTCTTTGCATCATGTGCAGTTTGGGGACTACTTTTTTAAGTGCCATCCTGTCTGTAACTGCAGTGCCACTCCTAGATGGGCCAGGTGTTTGTGCAGCACACTTGTGTCTCTTAGCTTAGTCATACAGCTACCTCATTGCACCTCTTTTTCTTCTTTGCATTATGTGCTATTTGGGGCCTATTTTTTAAATCTGCCATCCTGTCTGTAACTGCAGTTTCACTCCTAGATGGGCCAGGTGTTTGTGCCGCACACTTGTATCGCTTAGCTTGGCCATCCAGCTACCTAATTGCACCTCTTTTTCTTCTTTGCATCATGCTCTGTTTGGGGACTAGTTTTTGAATAGTTCCATCTTGTCTGCAACTGCAGTGCCACTCCTAGATGGGCCAGGTGTTTGTGCCACACGCTTGTGTCGCTTAGCTTAGTCATACAGCCACCTTGGTGCAACTTTTAGGCCTAAAAACAATATTGTGAGGTGTGAGGTGTTCAGAATAGACTAAAAATGAGTGGAAATGATTGTTATTGAGGTTAATAATACTGTAGGAGCAAAATTACCCCCAAATTCTGTGATTTTAGCTGTTTTTATGGGGGGTTTTCCCCAAAAATCATCCAGATCCAAAACCAAAACACGAAAGGGTGGTTTTGGCAAAACCAAGACAAAGCCAAAATATAAAAATGGAAATAGAACCAAAACCAAAACACAAAACACGAAAAGTGCCCGCCGCACATCTCTAGCAAGAAGAGTACCGTATGAGCGATTTACCTTGCAGAAAACTTTCCCTACCTTATGAATTATTTCTGTAGTTTGAACTGACACTTTAACAGCACCTGGAAAACAATCAAAATATTAAAATGATTAAAAATAAGTCTGATCCAGTCAAAACAGTTAATCGGCAGTATTCGGACATCTCTATATGTTTTTGTGCATTTCCTCAAAAGGCAGGAAAATGACAAATTGCCTTTACAGATCAGATTTTGTAGTCGCTGCCAAGGCATGGCAGGAGCAAAAAAAGTTGCTGATGGAATCTCTAGGGCCTTCATTTCTTCTCTTTTAAATAGGATGTCAGTTTTGGAAAATGGAAGATTTTCCCTGCATACTATAACATAAATAATCCAGTCTGCTGTAAGTGCAGAAGAGAAATATTATATGCTGTAGGTTATAAGTCATCTTCTACTCTGACAGCAAAACTTCCAATTTACTGTACTTTCTGGCTCAGAAAATTTTAATTGCTGTAAGGGAAGGGTTGTGTCTATGTTTCCTTCGTGATCAGGACCAGGAAGTGACAGCACGAGGGGGCAGAAGAGAACTTCCTCCCTTACATCACGTTAATGTTTTATCCATTCTCCGTTTTTGTTTGAGGTTATTTTCTATTATCTATGCACCATTGTACTCTCACGGGCTCGCTTCGCTCGCCACGGGTTACTATTCCAAATAATTGGTGACATGGACCCAGGGGCTTATGGGAAAGGTCCTCTCCACGAAGGGTAAGTAGACACTACCATAAAATAAGGGAAGGAGCACCATGTCCGAGTACAATCACATGAATATATATCCAAAGAATTAAAATACCTTCTGAGAATTAAATATATTTGAAATACAGTATATACATTTATATACAGTATATTTTAATTTTTACCAGCGCTTCTTGATAGTTATTGCTTTAGTTGTACTTTTTTTAAAGGGGTAGAGTAACTCCCTTTTATTGAGAAGCAGCAGGTAAAAGTGTGAAATACTGGGTATTTAATTGGCACCAGGTGCTCTATCTATCCTTTTTTCGGAATCGGTTGCCGCCGGGCTATCAGCCTCCAGGGGGCATCTCTACTCCATTGTCCCACTCATGTTCTGTGTGTTTATCACCATCAGCGTTGCTGGGCACAGCATTCTCTGCCTGTGTCCGGTTGTAAGTCACATCAAAGCCGTTTATGGCTGCACTGTGCACTCCTTCTGAGTTTGCACTGCTGCAGTGGCGAATCCTTCTGACTCTGAAATGGCTACCCCCTGGCCTGAGCTGCGAGTGCGGAAAGCATTACATGTAATCTCTCCCCTCCCTGCCTGGCAACCCACAGTCTCTTCCCAACCTGGGGGTATATTTAGTAAAATTCGTATTTTTCTGAATGAGGTTAAAGTTCAAACACGAATGACATCGAATGTGTGATATTGCAACTTTTTGATTTTTTTACGCCACATTTACTATGCTGTCGTATTCTGCATTTTCGTTTTTTCTGATGTCGATGTCATTCGTAATTTCGGCCAGTGTTTTACGGGAGTGAATAGTAAAACACTGCCAACATTAACACAATATATCTCTGCCGGGTCTGTGAGATCCGTGCAGGGCTTGATTGTGCACCTTTAAAAAATAATAATTAAGTGTTACAAATCAAGAAAAAATTTGCGTGGGGTCCCCCCTCCTAAGCAAAACCAGCCTCGGGCTCTTTGAGTCAGTCCTGGTTGAAAAAATATGGGAAAAAATTGACAGGGGTTCCCCCATATTTGATCAACCAGCACAGGGCTCTGCGCCTGGTCCTGGTGCCAAAAATACGGGGGACAAAAAGCGTAGGGGTCCCCCGTATTTTTAACACCAGCACCGGGCTCCACTAGTCAGAGAGATAATGCCACAGCCGGGGAACACTTTTATATAGGTCCCTGCGGCCCTGGCATTAAATCACTAAATAAACACCCCTGGCCGGGGTACCCTGGAGGAGTGGGGACCCCTTAAATCAAGGGGTCCCCCCCTCCTGCCACCCAAGGGCCAGGGGTGAAGCCCGAGGCTGTCCCCCCCATACAAGGGTGGTGGATGGGGGGCGGATAGCCAAGTGTAAAAAAAGAATATTGTTTTTTGTAGCAGTACTACAAGTCCCAGCAAGCCTCCCCCACAAGCTGGTACTTGGAGAACCACAAGTACCAGCATGCGGTAGAAAAATGGGCCCGCTGGTACCTGTAGTACTACTACAAAAAAAATACCCAACAAAAAACAGAACACACACACACCATGACAGTAAAACTTTATTACATACATGCACACCTACATACACACATACTTACTTATGTTCACACAAGGCTCGGTCCACTTCTCCATGTAGAATCCACGGGGTACCTGTGAATAAAATTATACTCACACAATCCAGGGTAGCTTCTGTCCTCTTCTACTTGGAATCCACGTACTTGGCAAAAAAAAAACCCCGAAAAACCCGTACCACGCACTGAAAGGGGTTCCATGTTTACACATGGGACCCCTTTCCCCGACTGCCGGGACCCCCCGTGACTCCTGTCAAAGAGGGTCCCTTCAGCCAATCAGGGAGCGCCACGTCGTGGCACTCTCCTGATTGGCTGTGCGCTCCTGAGCTGTCAGTCAGGCTGCGCACTGCAAAAATACAATGTAGCGCATAGGCGCTCCATTGTATCCAATGGTGGGAACTTTGCGGTCAGCGGTTGACCGCGAGTAACCTCAACCGCTGACCGCAAAGTTCCCACCATTGGATATAATGGAGCGCCCATGCGCTACATTGTATCTCTGCCGTGCGCAGCCTGACTGACAGCTCAGGAGCGCACAGCCAATCAGGAGAGTGCCACGACGTGGCGCTTCCTGATTGGCTGAAGGGACCCTCTTTGACCTTTGACAGGAGTCACGGGGGGTCCCGGCAGTCGGGGAAAGGGGTCCCATGTGTAAACATGGGACCCCTTTCAGTGCGTGGTTCGGGTTTTTCGGTTTGTTTTTTTGCCAAGTACGTGGATTACAGGTAGAAGAGGACAGAAGCTACCCTGGATTGTGTGAGTATAATTTTATTTAGGTACTCCGTGGATTCTACATGGAGAAGTGGACCGAGCCTCGTGTGAACATAGGTAAGTATGTGTGTATGTAGGTGTGCATGTATGTAATAAAGTTTTACTGTCACGGTGTGTGTTCTGTTTTTTGTTGGGTATTTTTTTGTAGTAGTACTGCAGGTACCAGCGGGCCCGTTTTTCCACCGCATGCTGGTGCTTGTGGTTCTCCAAGTACCAGCTTGCGGGGGAGGCTTGCTGGGACTTGTAGTACTGCTACAAAAAACAATATTCTTTTTTTTACACTTGGCTATCAGCCCCCCATCCGCTGCCCTTGGATGGGGGGGACAGCCTCGGGCTTCACCCCAGGCTCTTAGGTGGCTGGAGGGGAGGGACCCCTTGATTTAAGGGGTCTCCGCTCCTCCAGGGTACCCCGGCCAGGGGTGACTAGTTAGTGATTTAATGCCAGGGCCGCAGGGACCTATATAAAAGTGTCCCCCCGGCTGTGGCATTATCTCTCTGACTAGTGGAGCCCAGTGCTGGTGTTAAAAATACGGGGGACCCCTACGCTTTTTGTCCCCCATATTTTTGGCACCAGGACCAGGCGCAGAGCCTGGTGCTGGTTGATCAAATATGGGGAAACCCCTGTCAATTTTTTCCCCATATTTTTTCAACCAGGACCTGCTCAAAGAGCCCGAGGCTGGTTTTGCTTAGGAGGGGGGACCCCACGCAAATTTTTTTCTTGATTTTTAACACTTTCACACCCCTTCCCACTGATAAACATGCACGGATCTCACTGATCCGTGCATGCCTATCAGAACACGGTAAAAAAAAGCAGGTCTACTGTATTTTAAAACTGCTTTTTTTTACGATTTGTATTTTTTCACGGCAGTGTTTGGCTATTGCCGGCAGTGTTTGTGAATTACAATTTTTAGTAAATTACCGAGTTGTATAAAATAACAGGCGCATTTGACCGATGGTGTATTCATTCATATTTTTTTCTTTCACTTCCAAAAAAATACGAATGCCCTCATCACTGCCGTGATTTCAGTTTAGTAAATTCCCGAGATGACACTTTGAAGAAAAAACACCAAATCGGTCAAAATCGGGAGCTTAGTAAATATACCCCCTGCTCTTTCCTGTCTGTCACTCTTTTCTTCTACTGATTCTCTCCCCGCCAGTCCCTGTCAAAGACCCTCGCCCCTTACCCTGAGTCCAAGCCCCTCTTCTGACCATTCTAACATCACTCGCCATGACCCCGTGCCCTCACCCTGAGCCACCGCCTACTCCACTACCCTGTCTGGCCATTCTAACGCCACTTGCCATGACCCCGCCCCTCACCCTGAGTCCCTGCCCAGTCTACTTCCCTTTCTGACCATTCTAAAATCACTCACCGTGACCCCGCCCCCTCACCCTTAGTCCCCGCCCCTCCTCTACCCCTTCTGACTATTCTATCATTCGCCATGACCCCACCCCGTCACCCTGAGTCCCCGCCCACTCCACTACTCTGACCGCTCTAATATACTACCTTCTGACCCTGGCCAACAGCCCACCCCCTCATCTGAAGTCTCCACCCTTTCAATGGGGTATGGGTCGTTGGGTCGACAGTCTTTAGGTCAACAGTCATTAGGTCGACCACTGTTGGTTGACATGCATTAGGTCAATAGGGTCATTAGGTCGACATGGCCATTAGGTCGACATGTACTAGGTTGACAGATCAAAAGGTCGACATGAGTTTTTTTACTTTTTTTGTGTAATTTTCTTTGTAAAGTGATGGGGAACCCCAATTAATGCACCGTGTCCCCTCGCATGGCTTGCTTCGCACGCCAGGTTACCGTTCCCAATTGTAGTCCACGTGAATCGTAAAGTATGAAAAAGTCCAAAAATTAAAAAACCTAATGACCGTGTCGACCAAATGACCCTTTCAACCTAATGCATGTCGACCAATAGTGGTTGACCTAATGACTGTCGACCTAAGTGGTGTCGACCTAATGACCGTACCCCCTTCAATGTATCCTGATTCCTGAAATGTCTGTGTAGTCTGTACCTGTTCCACGGAGCTCAGCAGGAGAGGGAGAAGAAAAAGCCTCCTACTGGACAAGTACGTGCCCAGTAGGGGAGTTTAGTGAAGGTATAGTTATGCAATGGGGAGGGGTGTATTGGTTCTTTTCTGGTTGTGTAGAGAGGGGGGAGGTGCTGTCCTAATGCTGTCTGTGCTAGGGGTGATGTATTAATGTGTTTGGGATGAGGGGGTTGTATTCCTATACTTTGCTATATGTAGCTCACTGATGGTCTCTGCTTTCTTCATTATCTAGTGGTCACAGCGGCACTTTCTGCATACTGCAGTGGTCACAGCGATGCTCTCTGCATTCTGCAGTGGTCACAGCGACGCTCTCTGCATTCTACAGTGGTCACAGCGACGCTCTCTGCATTTTGCAGTGGTCACAGTGACGCTCTCTGCATTATCTGGTGGTCACAGCGACGCTCTCTGCATTCTGCATTTGTTGCAGGGTTGGCTTGTTTAGTAGGGGGGTCACCAACCATTATCTTGCCTCCAGGCACCTGGTATGAACTTATGCCACTGGTTGCAAGTACTGGAGATCGCAATACTTCACAGACTAGGATTTAGCTGTTGGTGTGAGATGCTTAGCATTAGTTCTGTGCAGGGTCTATCATCCAAAAATAGTGTTTTACAGTGGCAAGTTGTAGTATGATGTTCAGGGTGAAACATCTAGGGGGGCTGGATCCAATTGCTCATTGCAAAGTTGGATCATAGGATCCAGTCACTTATATGAAAAGTTACCTCCCTAAGGGGGTCATTCCGAGTTGATCGCTAGCAGAAAATGTTCACTGAGCGTCGATTAAGTAAAAAACTGGCACTTCTGCGCATGCGTATGCGGCGCAGTGCGCACGCGCGACGTACTTTCACAATGGCCGATGTATTTTCACACAAGGTCTAGCGAAGCTTTTCAGTCGCACTGGTGTCCGCAGAGTGATTGACATGAAGTGGGCGTTTCTAGGTGTCAACTGACCGTTTTCAGGGAGTGTTTGAAAAAACACAGGCGTGCCAGGAAAAACGCAGGCACGGCTGGGCGAACGCAGGGTGTGTTTGTGATGTCAAATCCGGAACTGAATGGTCTGAAGTGATCGCAAGCGCTGAGTAGGTTTGAAGCTACTCAGAAACTGCACAATGGGGGTAATTCCAAGTTGATCGCAGCAGGAAATTTTTTAGCAGTTGGGCAAAACCATGTGCACTGCAGGGGGAGCAGATATAACATGTGCAGAGAGGGTTAGATTTGGGTGTGGTGAGTTCAATCTGCAATCTAAATTGCACTGTAAAAATAAAGCAGACAGTATTTACCCTGCACAGAAACAAAATTACCCACCCAAATCTAACTCTCTCTGCACATGTTATATCTGCTCCCCCTGCAGTGCACATGGTTTTGTCCAACTGCTAAAAAATTTCCTGCTGCGATCAACTTGGAATTAGCCCCAATATTTTTTTGTAGCCGCTCTGTGATGCAATCGTTTGCACTTCTGCTAAGCTAAGATACACTCCCAGAGGGCGGCGGCTTAGCGTTTGCATGGCTGCTAAAACCTGCAAGCGAGCGATCAACTCGGAATGACCCCCTAAATGCTAAATTTAGTGAGCAGCACTTTTCAGAGCTGCTGCTTCTTCACATGTAAAGGGGCAATAATAGTACAAATAAATCCAGACACCTTTTGTATTGAATAATATTAACCCTTAAAAGCCAGCTGCCAAAACCAGCTTTAAACAGCACTAACATTAGCACAGTGAACGTATTTTTGTAGAGTGGAAATGACTGTGTGCCTTCTGTAAAGGAAGAGTCACATCTATATTTCTTACCAATAATCCCATGACACAAAATTGAATTTTTGTCTTTGCATCCATGCATACAACTAGGAACAATCTGTGCTTAGCAAGTGTTTATGAGGAATACAATGGTTGGGGTGGTCTTCACTATGCCGAATGTCGGGATCCCGGCGCACAGCATACCGGCGCCAGAATCCCGACAACCGGCATACCGACATATATTCTCACTCGTGGGGGTCCACGACCCCCCTGGAGGGAGAATAAAATAGCGTGGCACTCGTAGCGCGCCACCGTGCCCGCAGCGTGGCGAGCGCAGCGAGCCCGCAAGGGGCTCATTTGCGCTCGCCACACTGATGGTATGCCGGCGGTTGGACTCCCAGCACCGGTATGCTGGTCGCCGGGAGCCCGGCCGCCGGCATACCATACTACACCCCAATGGTTGATATCACAATGAATTAGATGAGTTCATGAAAAGTAGAGAAACCTATTTTATTTTGCAACGTTAATTTGTATTAGTGAGGGTGTAGAATGTGTAAGAATATAGATAAGGTAAGTATACATAGAGGGGATTGGGACACAAATGACATACAGGTAAATGAAATAGAAAGAAAATATGAAGATCATAGAATAATCTGGGCAACTACATTCAGTCAGTAACAGTCACCCGCAGACATTCTCCACTAGTACAATCCAGCAAGATGAGCATCCTAGTGGCTGTATGGCCCATTCATGATGCTACAGACAAGTGACATTTGTTGATATTCTCTACTTATGTGTCTTCCATGTACTGTACTGTAATCTACCTGATTCTGAAATGGTTATTATCTGTTTATCAAATTTCTGATGAATTGCATTCAATTTGCAAATTAATTAGTAGACAGCAGTTTTCTGAAATTAAGCCAAACTTCTGAATTAGCTGAATTGATTTGTCCATTGCCAAAAATGCGACTTAATAAGTGTGCGTGTGTCTAAACTTCCCTGCATCGATTTATATTTCCATATTTTAAAATATCTTTTCTATACTCCAAAATCCTATCGTATGACCACATTGATGTAATGATTATCTAGAAGAGAGAAGACAAATCACACTAGTGAGGCTACAGAATATGGGATTCCCCCTGTTAGTGAAAGCATGAGGGGTCACCTTTAGACCATTGGGTGGAGTTCCAGGGGGTATACCTCTTGAACCCATACTTCAATGAGCTTCAATCAGTACTTGCAACGCCAATTTAAAAGACAGTTGGACTTCTGTCCGACATGTCAAACCATTAACTATATATATATATATATATATATATATATATATATATATATTAGAGATGAGTGGTTTCGGTTCCTCGGGATCCGAACCCCCCCCCCAACTTCACCCATTTTACACAGTTTTGAGGCAGCCTCGGATCTTCCCGCCTTGCTCGGTTACCCAGAACGCGCCCGAACGTCATCATCCCACTGTCGGATTCTCGCGAGATTCGTATTCTATATAAGGAGCCGCGCGTCGCCACCATTTTCACTCGTGCTTTGGAGATTGAACGGAGAGGACGTGGCTGCGTTCTCTCCCTGAAAAGATCCGTAATCTGTGCTCAGTGTGCTAAAAATATATGTGCTCAGTGGGGGTAATTCTGAGTTGATCGCAGCAGGATTTTTGTTAGCAGTTGGGCAAAACCATGTGCACTGCAGGGGAGGCAGATATAACATGTGCAGAGAGAGTTAGATTTGGGTGGGATGTGTTCAATCTGCAATCTAAATTACAGTGTAAAAATAAAGCAGCCAGTATTTACCCTGCACAGAAACAAAATAACCCACCCAAATCTAACTATCTCTGCACATGTTATATCTACTTCCCCTGCAGTGCACATGGTTTTGCCCAACTGCTAACAAAAATCCTGCTGCGATCAACTCAGAATTACCCCCAGTGTGCTGCAAATAATCTGTGCACAGTGTGCTGAAAATATCTACGTTCTCTGCCTGAAAACGCTCCATATCTGTGCTCAGTGTGCTGCAAATATCTGATCAGTGTGCTGCATTGTGGGGACTGGGGACCACCAGTATATAATATATACTTTTCTATAGCTTCTATACTGCTTGTCAGGACACATGGTCACAGTTACACCGCTCTGTACTGATATATACAATAATATATATACTTTTCGATAGCCTCTATACTGCTTGTCAGGACACGTGTCACAGTTACACCGCTCTGTACTGATATATATACAATAATATATATACTTTTCTATAGCTTCTATACTGCTTGTCAGGACACATGTGTCACAATTACACTGCTCTGTACTGATATATATATACAATAATATATATACTTTTCTATAGCTTCTATACTGCTTGTCAGGACAAGTGTCACAGTTACACCGCTCTGTACTGATATATATACAATAATATATACACTTTTCTATAGCTTCTATACTGCTTGTCAGGACAAGTGTCACAGTTACACCGCTCTGTACTGATATATATACAATAATATATATACTTTTCTATAGCTTCTATACTGCTTGTCAGGACACATGTGTCACAATTACACTGCTCTGTACTGATATATATATATACAATAATACATATACTTTTCTATAGCTTCTATACTGCTTGTCAGGACACATGGGTCACAGTTACACCGCTCTGTACTGATATATATACAATAATATATATACTTTTCTACAGCTTCTATACTGCTTGTCAGGACACATGGGTCACAGTTACACCGCTCTGTACTGATATATATACAATAATATATATACTTTTCTATAGCTTCTATACTGCTTGTCAGGACACATTGGTCACAGTTACACCGCTCTGTACTGATATATATACAATAATACATATACTTTTCTATAGCTTCTATACTGCTTGTCAGGACACATGGGTCACAGTTACACCGCTCTGTACTGATATATATACAATAATATATATACTTTTCTATAGCTTCTATACTGCTTGTCAGGACACATCTGTCACAGTTACACCGCTCTGTACTGATATATATACAATAATATATATACTTTTCTATAGCTTCTAGTATTACAGTGCAGCATTTTGGTGACCAACAGTATACATATATAGTACAGTACAGTAGGCCATTGCTATTGATATATTACTGGCATATAATTCCACACATGAAAAAATGGAGAACAAAAATGTGGAGGATAAAATAGGGAAAGATCAAGATCCACTTCCACCTCCTGCTAAAGCTACTGCCACTAGTCATGGCCGAGATGATGAAATGCCATCAACATCGTCTGCCAAGGCCGATGCCCAATGTCATAGTAGAGAGCATGTAAAATCCAAAAAACAAAAGTTCAGTAAAATGACCCAAAATCAAAATTAAAAGCATCTGATGAGAAGCGTAAATCTGCCAATATGCCATTTACGATACGGAGTGGCAAGGAATGGCTGAGGCCCTGGCCTATATTCATGGTTAGTGGTTCAGCTTCACATGAGGATGGAAGCACTCATCCTCCCACTAGAAAAATGAAAAGACTTAAGCTGGCAAAAGCACAGCAAAGAACTGTACGTTCTTCTAAATCACAAATCCCCATGGAAAGTCCAATTGTGTCGGTTGCGATGCCTGGCCTTCCCAACACTGGACGGGAAGAGGTGGCGCCTTCCACCATTTGCACGACCCCTGCAAGTGCTGGAAGGAGCACCCGCAGTCCAGTTCCTGATAGTCAAATTGAAGATGTCACTGTTGAAGTACACCAGGATGAAGATATGGGTGTTGCTGGCGCTGAGGAGGAAATTGGCAAGGAGGATTCTGATGGTGAGGTGGTTTGTTTAAGTCAGGCACCCGAGGAGACACCTGTTGTCCGTGGGACGAATAAGGCCATTGACATGCCTGGTCAATTTTTTTTTTTTAAATCACCTCTTCAGTGTGGAATTATTTTAACAGAAATGCGGACAACAGGTGTCAAGCTGTGTGTTGCCTTTGTCTAGCTGTAACAAGTAGGGGTAAGGACGTTAACCACCTAGGAACATCCTCCCTTATACGTCACCTGGAGCGAATTCATCAGAAGTCAATGACAAGTTCAAAAACTTTGGGTGACAGCAGAAGCAGTCCACTGACAACTAAATCCCTTCCTCTTGTACCCAAGCTCCAGCAGACCACACCACCAACTCCTTCAGTGTCAATTTCCTCATTAGACAGGAACACCAATAGTCCTGCAGGCCATGTCACTGGCAAGTCTGACGAGTCCTCTCCTAACTGGGATTCCTCCGATGGATCCTTGAGTGTAACGCCTACTGCTGCTGGTGCTGCTTTTGTTGCTGCTGGGAGTCAATCGTCATCCCAGAGGGGAAGTCGGAAGACCACTTGTACTACTTCCAGTAAGCAATTGACTGTCCAACAGTCCTTTGCGAGGAAGATTAAATATCACAGCAGTCGTCCTGCTGCAAAGCGGATAACTCAGGTCTTGGCAGCTGCGGTGGTGTTAAACGTGTGTCCAGTATCCACCGTTAATTCACAGGGAATTAGAGAATTGCTTGAGGTACTGTGTCCCCGGTACCAAATACCATCTAGGTTCCATTTCTCTAGGCAGGCGATACCGAGAATGTACACAGACGTCAGAAAAAGAGTCACCAGTGTCCAAAAAAATGCAGTTGTACCCAATGTCCACTTAACCACGGACATGTGGACAAGTGGAGCAGGGCATACTCAGGACTATATGACTGTGACAGCCCACCGGGTAGATGTATTGCCTCCCGCAGCAAGAACAGCAGCGGCGGCACCAGTAGCAGCATCTCGCAAATGCCAACTCGTTCCTAGGCACGCTACGCTTTGTATCACCGCTTTCCATAAGAGGCACACAGCTGACAACCTCTTACAGAAACTGAGGAACATCATTGCTGAATGGCTTACCCCAATTGGACTCTCCTGGGGATTTGTGACATCAGACAACGCCCCCAATATTGTGCGTGCATTACATGTGGGCAAATTCCAGCACGTCCCATGTTTTGCACATACATTGAATTTGGTGGTGCAGATTTTTTTTAAAACGACAGGGGCGTGCAAGAGATGCTGTCGGTGGCCCAAAGAATTGCGGGCCACTTTTGGCATTCAGCCACCTCGTGCCGAAGACTGGAGCACCAGCAAACACTCCTGAACCTGCCCCGCCATCATCTGAAGCAAGAGGTGGTAACGAGGTGGAATTCAATACTCTATATGTTTCAGAGGATAGAGGAGCAGCAAAAGGCCATTCAAGCCTATACATCTGCCTATGATATAGGCAAAGGAGGGGGAATGCACCTGACTCAAGCGCAGTGGAGAATGATTTCAACATTGTGCAAGGTTCTGCAACCCTTTGAACGTGCCACACGTGAAGTTAGTTCAGACACTGCCAGCCTGAGTCAGGTCATTCCCCTCATCAGGCTTTTGCAGAAGAAGCTGGAGATATTGAAGGAGGAGCTAAAATGGAGCGATTCCGCTAGGCATGTGGGACTTGTGGATGGAGCCCTTAATTCGCTTAACCAGGATTCATGGGTGGTCAATCTGTTGAAATCAGAGCACTTCATTTTGGCCACCGTGCTCGATCCTAGGTTTAAAGCCTACATTGTATCTCTCTTTCCGGCAGACACAAGTGTGCAGAGGTGCAAAGACCTGCTGGTGAGACACTTGTCAAGTCAAGCGGAACGTGACCCGTCAACAGCTCTTCCTTCACATTCTCCCACAACTGGGGCTGCGAGGAAAAGGCTAAGAATTCCGAACCCACCCGCTGGCGGTGATGCAGGGCAGTCTGGAGCGAGTGCTGACATCTGGTCCGGACTGAAGGACCTGCCAACGATTACTGACATGTCGTCTACTGTCACTGCATATGATTCTGTCACCATTGAAAGAATGGTGGAGGATTATATGAGTGACCGCATCCAAGTAGGCACGTCAGACAGTCCGTACGTATGCTGGCAGGAAAAAGAGGCAATTTGGAGGCCCATGAACAAACTGGCTTTATTTTACCTAAGTTGCCCCCCCTCCAGTGTGTACTCCGAAAGAGTGTTTAGTGCAGATGGTCACCTTGTCAGCAATCGGCGTACGAGGTTACTTCCAGAAAATGTGGAGAAGATGATGTTCATCAAAATGAATTAAAATCAATTCCTCCGTGGAGACATTCACCAGCAGCAATTGCCTCCAGAAAGTACACGGGGACCTGAGATGGTGGATTCCAGTGGGGATGAATTAATAATCTGTGAGGAGGGGGATGTACACAGTGAAAGGGGTGAGGAATCGGAGGATGATGATGAGGTGGACATCTTGCCTCTGTAGAGCCAGTTTGTGCAAGGAGAGATTGATTGCTTCTTTTTTGGTGGGGTTCCAAACCAACCAGTCATTTCAGCCACAGTCGTGTGGCAGACCCTGTCACTGAAATGATGGGTTGTTAAAGTGTGCATGTCCTGTTTATACAACATAATTCCATCTTGCACCTCTTTTTTATTTTATTTATTTATCTCTGCATCATGTGATGTTTGGGGCTAAATTTTTTAAATGCCATCCCGTCTGACACTGCAGTGCCACTCCTAGATGGGCCAAGTGTTTGTGCCGGCCACTTGGGTCGCTTAGCTTAGTCATCCAGCGACCTCGGTGCAAATTTTAGGACTAAAAATAATATTGTGAGGTGTGAGGTGTTCAGAATAGACTGGAAATGAGTGGAAATTATGGTTATTGAGGTTAATAATACTATGGGATCAAAATGACCCCCAAATTATATGATTTAAGCTGTTTTTGAGGGTTTTTTGTAAAAAAAACACCCGAATCCGACAAAAAAATTTCAGGAAGGTTTTGACAAAACGCATCCGAATCCAAAACACGGCTGCGGAACCGAATCCAAAACCAAAGCACTAAACCAGAAAAATGTCCGGTGCACATCTCTAATATATATATATATATTAGTAATGAGCGGGTTTGGTTTCTCGGGAACCGAACCCCCCCGAACTTCACCCTTTTTACACGGGTCCGAGCCATACTCGGATTCTCCCGTATGGCTCGGTTAACCCGAGCGCGCCCGAACGTCATCATCCCGCTGTCGGATTCTCGCGAGATTCGGATTCTATATAAGCAGCCGCGCGTCGCCGCCATTTTCACTCGTGCATTGGAAATGTTAGGGAGAGGACGTGGCTGGCGTCCTCTCCGTTATTGTTGAACTTGATTGTGCATTTTTGCTTAATTGTGGGGAGGGCTGGGGAGCAACTGTATAATATAGGAGGAGTACAGTGCAGAGTTTTGCTGATCAGTGACCACCAGTTATATGTTCTCTGCCTGAAAAAAACGTTCCATATCTGTGCTCAGTGTGCTGCATATATCTGTGCTCACACTGCTTAATTGTGGGGACTGGGGAGCAGCTGTATTATATAGCAGGAGTACAGTGCAGAGTTTTGCTGACAGTGACCACCAGTATACGTTGTCTGCCTGAAAAACACTCCATATCTGTGCTCAGTGTGCTGCTTTATTGTGGGGACTGGGGACCACCAGTATAATATTATATAGGAGGAGTACAGTGCAGAGTTTTGCTGACCAGTGACCACCAGTATATAATATATAGCATTACGGTACAGTAGGCCACTGCTGTACCTACCTCTGTGTCGTCATTAAGTATACTATCCATCTAGATTCTATACCTGTGGTGCATTTCAGTTGTGCAGTTTGCTGAAACAGTGACCACCAGTATACTATATATAGCAGTACGGTAAGGAAGGTCACTGCTGTACCTACCTCTGTGTCGTCATTAAGTATACTATCCATCTACATTCTATACCTGTGGTGCATTTTAGTTTTGCAGTTTGCTGACACAGTGACCACCAGTATACTATATATAGCAGTATGGTACGGAAGGCCACTGCTGTACCTACCTCTGTGTCGTCATTTAGTATACTATCCATCTACATTCTATACCTGTGGTGCATTTTAGTTTTGCAGTTTGCTGACACAGTGACCACCAGTATACTATATATAGCAGTACGGTACGGAAGGCCACTGCTGTACCTACCTCTGTGTTGTCATTAAGTATACTATCCATCTACATTCTATACCTGTGGTGCATTTTAGTTTTGCAGTTTGCTGACACAGTGACCACCAGTATACGATATATAGCAGTACGGTACGGAAGGCCACTGCTGTACCTACCTCTGTGTCGTCATTAAGTATACTATCCATCTACATTCTATACCTGTGGTGCATTTTAGTTTTGCAGTTTGCTGACACAGTGACCACCAGTATACTATATATAGCAGTACGGTACGGAAGGCCACTGCTGTACCTACCTCTGTGTCGTCATTAAGTATACTATCCATCTACATTCTATACCTGTGGTGCATTTTAGTTTTGCAGTTTGCTGACACAGTGACCACCAGTATACTATATATAGCAGTATGGTACGGAAGGCCACTGCTGTACCTACCTCTGTGTCGTCATTAAGTATACTATCCATCTACATTCTATACCTGTGGTGCATTTTAGTTTTGCAGTTTGCTGACACAGTGACCACCAGTATACTATATATAGCAGTACGGTACGGAAGGCCACTGCTGTACCTACCTCTGTGTCGTCATTAAGTATACTATCCATCTACATTCTATACCTGTGGTGCATTTTAGTTTTGCAGTTTGCTGACACAGTGACCCCCAGTATACTATATATAGCAGTACAGTACGGAAGGCCACTGCTGTACCTACCTCTGTGTCGTCATTAAGTATACTATCCATCTACATTCTATACCTGTGGTGCATTTTAGTTTTGCAGTTTGCTGACACAGTGACCACCAGTATACTATATATAGCAGTACGGTACGGAAGGCCACTGCTGTACCTACCTCTGTGTTGTCATTAAGTATACTATCCATCTACATTCTATACCTGTGGTGCATTTTAGTTTTGCAGTTTGCTGACACAGTGACCACCAGTATACGATATATAGCAGTACGGTACGGAAGGCCACTGCTGTACCTACCTCTGTGTCGTCATTAAGTATACTATCCATCTACATTCTATACCTGTGGTGCATTTTAGTTTTGCAGTTTGCTGACACAGTGACCACCAGTATACTATATATAGCAGTACGGTACGGAAGGCCACTGCTGTACCTACCTCTGTGTCGTCATTAAGTATACTATCCATCTACATTCTATACCTGTGGTGCATTTTAGTTTTGCAGTTTGCTGACACAGTGACCCCCAGTATACTATATATAGCAGTACAGTACGGAAGGCCACTGCTGTACCTACCTCTGTGTCGTCATTAAGTATACTATCCATCTACATTCTATACCTGTGGTGCATTTTAGTTTTGCAGTTTGCTGACACAGTGACCACCAGTATACTATATATAGCAGTACGGTACGGAAGGCCACTGCTGTACCTACCTCTGTGTCGTCATTAAGTATACTATCCATCTACATTCTATACCTGTGGTGCATTTTAGTTTTGCAGTTTGCTGACACAGTGACCACCAGTATACTATATATAGCAGTACAGTACGGAAGACCACTGCTGTACCTATCTCTGTTTCGTCATTAAGTATACTATCCATCTACATTCTATACCTGTGGTGCATTTTAGTTTTGCAGTTTGCTGACACAGTGACCACCAGTATACTATATATAGCAGTACGGTACTGAAGGCCACTGCTGTACCTACCTCTGTGTCGTCATTAAGTATACTATCCATCTACATTCTATACCTGTGGTGCATTTTAGTTTTGCAGTTTGCTGACACAGTGACCACCAGTATACTATATATAGCAGTACGGTACGGAAGGGCACTGCTGTACCTACCTCTGTGTCGTCATTAAGTATACTATCCATCTACATTCTATACCTGTGGTGCATTTTAGTTTTGCAGTTTGCTGACACAGTGACCACCAGTATACTATATATAGCAGTACGGTACTGAAGGCCACTGCTGTACCTACCTCTGTGTCGTCATTAAGTATACTATCCATCTACATTCTATACCTGTGGTGCATTTTAGTTTTGCAGTTTGCTGACACAGTGACCACCAGTATACTATATATAGCAGTACGGTACGGAAGGCCACTGCTGTACCTACCTCTGTGTCGTCATTAAGTATACTATCCATCTACATTCTATACCTGTGGTGCGCCTCTTTTTTTTATTTGCATCATGTGCTGTTTGGGGACAATTTTTTTGAAGTGCCATCCTGTCTTACACTGCAGTGCCACTCCTAGATGGGCCAGGTGTTTGTGTCGGCCACTTGTGTCGCTTAGCTTAGTCACACAGCGACCTTGGTGCGCCTCTTTTTTTCTTTGCATCATGTGCTGTTTGGGGACAATTTTTTTGAAGTGCCATCCTGTCTGACACTGCAGTGCCACTCCTAGATGGGCCAGGTGTTTGTGTCGGCCACTTGTGTCGCTTAGCTTAGTCACACAGCGACCTTGGTGCGCCTCTTTTTTTCTTTGCATCATGTGCTGTTTGGGGACAATTTTTTTGAAGTGCCATCCTGTCTGACACTGCAGTGCCACTGTACATACACACGGAGAGAAAGAAAGCTCTGGTGTGGGCGCACTCTTAGGGGAAAAAATAAAAAAAATATATATATATATAATTTTTTTTGAAAAATGAATAGAAAAAGTTGTAAAAGCAATATTTATTAGCAAATTGATTAAAAGTTATTAGTTATCCCACTATGATCAGAAAGTGTCTAGGTGTTGGTTAATATGAAATTAAATTATTATTTTGTATTATACTTTATTGGAAATAACCAACAGAGGTATAAGACAGCAGGAGACAAAGAGAAAAAGAAAGAAATGTTCTGGTCTCGTTAATCACACAAGATAGATTAGAAGGGTTGCAGACACTGGCTAGTCTAGCAACCGTTTCTCCTGACCAGCACAGAAATTCTGTGTTACTGACAACAGAGAGATCCAATAATATATCTTTGAAAGACCAATACAATGGTCAATGTCGG
The DNA here is from genome assembly GCF_028390025.1 of Pseudophryne corroboree. Classification (NCBI taxonomy): domain Eukaryota; kingdom Metazoa; phylum Chordata; class Amphibia; order Anura; family Myobatrachidae; genus Pseudophryne; species Pseudophryne corroboree. The sequence goes on from NC_086449.1 coordinate 287,384,767, forward strand.
ACAAATTACTGATCACCAGATATACCATCAATCACAAATTGAAATTTAGAGACACATCTGACCATTTTTGGAGCATAATGCAGACATAGCCATGCTGGATGGAAAAGAAGAGCAGAAGGAAAAGGAAAAGCAGAGAGGAGGGGAAAGAAAAAACGGGTACGTTTGGAAAAGACAGGAGAGGGGGTATAGAGGTGAAAAAGTGGTGATCCTGCTGTTGGTGTCCACCCTTCTAATGAAGGGGAATAGTGTCCTTCTCTACAACACCAGGTATTCCCAAAAAGTCTCCTTTGAGGTACTGACCCGGCCCAACGCTGCTTAGCTTCCAAGATCGGACGAGATCGGGCATTAACAGCGTGGTATGATAGTAGAGAGGCTATCTACCAATGAGAGTGCACCTATATAAGAGGAGTGAAGAAGAATGGGGAAAAGGGGGGAAGTGCAGTAATGGTGTGGATCTGCTTTCCTCGTTAGGCGGGGGGACTCATCTACCTGATGGCAAATGATACCCCTGGATCGAGGATGAGAGTCCACAGAAAAAGGCTGGGTCAGTGAAAAGAGGGTCTGGGAGGAGTGGAAAAATGATAGAGTTGAGGGTAACGGATAGATTGTCCAAGGGAGGAGGATGGCGTGCCTGTTGTCTCTATATAGGAAAAATTAGCATGCCATGCACAATACACAAAGATTGATGGACGGTTCCTGGGAAACTGGAACCAACTGCGTCCTGTGCCTAGGCACTAGGTAGTGTGATGGTGTAAATTCACAGTTTTAGCACAAGGTTAGCATGTTGTCTGAAGCATATACAGATAAATTACTAAGTCATATAATTAGATGTCAGATAGGCCACAGACTATGCGGTAGGTGGAGAACCACCAAATTGGAATTACTACGTCTCTATACCATGATTGTGATTAACATCTATGAGGTAAAAGACAAACAGGTTTGATACTCATGATAGGTGTAAATCCAACTCCAGGAACCTCTGGTAATCAGTGAATATGTCTGAAGGAATCTCCTGCTGGGATCCCGTGAATTAGCACAAGGTTAGCATGTTGTCTGAAGCATATACAGATAAATTGCTAAGTCATATAATTAGATGTCAGATAGGCCACAGACTATGCGGTAGGTGGAGAACCACCAAATTGGAATTACTACGTCTCTATACCATGATTGTGATTAACATCTATGAGGTAAAAGACAAACAGGTTTGATACTCATGATAGGTGTAAATCCAACTCCAGGAACCTCTGGTAATCAGTGAATATGTCTGAAGGAATCTCCTGCTGGGATCCCGTGAAAACGCGTTTCACCCGCTGGGCTTGTTCACTTCCAGGATCTCAGGTTCCTTGTCTCGATGTAAGGTTTAAAAACCCTGTCAATTAGGGTAGCAGCCAATCACATTTTGCTCACCGCTATTAGACAGCTGTGCGAGCGCGTTCCCTGTATGTGCCGGGTGACGTCAGCGACACGTGACTGACGTGAGCGGCACATGACCGGAGTGCGGTCACATGGGCAGGGAGAATGTGCACGTAGGGAAATACCTAACGTGATGACGTCTGCGACGCATGTCGAGGGTGTAGCAAAGGAAGGGATGATGCGCCGATGAGTATGCGCAGGGGAAAGGGGGAGGAAAACCTGGCTGACGTATTTATGATGAGCTCCAAGGCGCCATATTATACAAGGGTATGCCAGTATTAGACGAGGGATCTATGTGTTGCCATGGTAACCCGGGCGCACGAGGTGACAACTCGTGTTATAAATAAAATGAAAAAGAACATGGTAAACCTTGAATTATTAAAAATTGATGAAAAATAAGTAAATAATAATTGAAATTAATAAAGATGATGAAAATAAAATTAAATAGAAATTAATGAAAAGGGTTATCAGAAATAGTTTAAAGAGTTTGATTGTTATGGAGGATTAGCAGAAATTGTGGTGAATGGGTAACAGGAGCGTGCTAAGTTGCAATGTGAAGTGCTGCAGAGGATGAAAAAGGATGAGGGAATGAATGGGGTAAACTGTGTGTGAGTGCTGCTACCGAAGTAGGGATTGATGGTGTGGGGGATAGGGGGTAAGACCCACCATTTTCAGGGGGGGATATAAGTATGATGCACGTGAATGAAAATGATTAAGTGAGTGTGTGCAACATTGAGTTAATGATGTTGGGAGTGATAGTGAGAGTGGGGAAAGTGACAAGGATGGGGTGGAGGGGGGAATTGGTGATAGAAATTGAAAAATGTGAAGAAAATAGTGTGATGGTGAGAAATAAGTGGGGTGACTGGGAGGGAATGGATGAGTAAATAATTAGTATTGAGGATGGTGGTGGGTATTTCATAGAAAAGCACCAAAATTAATATTTTCATTGAGGCCAGCAGGTCTTAGGATGCCAAGGCGAAAAATCCATTCACTCTCTTTTTTATACAATTCTTTGGTCATGTCACCTCCTCGTATTCCCAAATGAATACGGTCCAGGCCAAAGACTTTGAAGTCTTTTATCTGACCTTTATGTTGCACGTGGAAGTGTCTGGCAACCGTAGTGAGTTGTCTCATGCGTGCCAGATCTTTAGAAGCATTACGTATATTGCCCAGATGCTCAAGGATCCTCTCTTTCAGTTTTCGTGATGTCATGCCGACATATTTAATATTGCAACTGCAAGTGATACAGTAAATTACCGCCTGGGTATTACAATTGAAAAAATGTGGTATTGTGGTTGGTTGTCCGTACTTATCTGTGACCCCATTGGTTCGGAATATGTGTGTACAGGCCTTACATTGGCCACACGGAAAGGAACCTATTATGGTCGGCTTCCTAGGTATTGTAGGTAATAGGTGACTTCGAACTAAACGGTCTTTGATGTTTTTGGATCTACGCCAACTCATTTGTATGGATGGGCCCACAGCGGATGATAGATCTGGATCCAAACGGAGTATGGGAATGTGTTTGGTTATGGCATCTTGAAGCATCTTCCACTCCGGACAGAAGGTTCCTATGAATCTTATAGGATCTGTATCTTCTGAAATTGTCTGTTTGGCCCTAAAAATAAGTTGCTCTCTCTTGACAGCAATAGTGGACTGGTAGGCTCTTTTTAATGATCGTTTGCTGTAGCCTCGGGCCAAAAGGCGATTGGTAAGTTCCCAGCTCTTGATTTGGAAAATATGATCCTCAGAGCAATTGCGTCGGAGTCGGAGGTATTCTCCTTTGGGTATGTTCTCAATGGTAGGCGGAAAGTGAGAGCTGGTTTGAAAGAGGAGACTGTTGGTTGCAGTCTCCTTTCTATATAGTTCTGTTTCTAGATACCCCGTATGTGACCTGTAGATGTTCAAATCAAGAAAGGGAACCTGCTTGGGGCTGATGGTATGAGTCAGATTGATGTTCAAATCATTGGAATTCAACAATGCAATAAAATCGATTAAGAGTTCCTTATCTCCATTCCAGATGATGAAAACATCATCTATGTACCTCAGCCACAAGTCCACGTGTGAGGTGTATTTCTCATTTGCATGGTTGAAAACGTGGAAGTGCTCCCACCACCCTAAAAACAGGTTGGCATACGTTGGGGCGCATGCTGCGCCCATGGCTGTTCCCCTTATTTGGAGAAAAAATTGGTCCTGGAACACGAAGTAGTTCTTAGACAGGACAAAATCCAATAATGTTAGAAGAAAATCCGAGAAATCATTGGCTCCTCCTTGGTCTAGATAATACTTGACCGCTGTGATCCCCTGGTGATGATTAATGCTGGAATAAAGTGATTCCACGTCCAATGTTACTAATAAGAGATTATCACTACAGTGTACATTATGGATTTTACGTAGTAGATCAGCTGTGTCCTGCAAATAAGAAGGTAAGGCAAGGACATAGTCACGAAGGTGAAGATCAAGGAACCGGCTCGGTTGTTCCAGGAGGCCCCCATTTCCAGACATAATGGGTCTTCCAGGCGGTGTAGAGGCATCCTTGTGTATCTTCGGAAGTAAGTAGAAAGTTGGCGTTCTTGGATTCTGGGTAGTCAGGTATTTCTGTTCAGATCTAGAGATTGTGCCATTTGTTATCGCCCGTTGTATTATTAGATTATAGGCAGTTGAAAATCTAGTGGTAGGATCGTTGAGGAGTTTTTTGTAGCAGGAAGTATTGAGGAGTTGACGATGAGCCTCAGCGATATACATATCTCGTGGCCAAATCACAATGTTTCCGCCTTTGTCAGATGGTTTGAAAATCACATCATGCCAGGTTTCCAATTCTTGTAATGCTTTGCGTTCTTTAAATTTAAGATTCTTAGGGAAGTGATAGAGGCCCTGTCGGCTTTTGGCATAGATATTGTCAAATTCCTTGGAGACTTGATTAAGAAAAACCCTAATTTCCGGGTTATTAGTGTCAGGAGGAAAGAAGGTAGATTTGGATCTACATTGAGGTCTAGGATGAGTCGGTGCATCGGTACTCGATTCTGCCTGTAATTCTTCCAGTTCTTGAATGGCATTTAAATCGTCAGAGGAAAGGCATGACTCACTATCGTCAGATAGTTGCCCCTCTTGACGTTTAGAGAAAAACTTCTTTAGTAGGAGCTTCCTACCAAATAATCTTAAGTCTTTCTCCCAGGAGAATCGATTAAAAGATCTGGATGGAGAGAAAGAGAGGCCTTTACTGAGTACTGCCATGTGATCAGGGGAAAGGGGCCGGGTAGATAGATTGATAACTTGCAATAAGCTCGATTGGTCCGAGGTTATCTCGATGCCTTTCTCTGCCGGGCCGGATATCGTGATGTCCTGGATGTGTCCCAGTCCGAGTTTCGACCGTCGCGTCTTCTTTCCCCCTCTCCTTGTTTTCCTCGTGTTTTGACGCGGCCTCTTGATCTCTGACCTTGATCTAAAAAATGGGGGTGGAAGTTATCAGTTTCTTCGAAAGTTTCACTTGCCGAATCTCCACTAGTCGAAGATTCAAATTCCGAGAAGGTGGGATCTTCTCTTGGTTTACGATTCCGATTTGGAGGTGTAGGATTCCACCTAAAAATGTCCCCCTTAGCAAAATCTTGTTTATCACGAATGAATTTGGTCCTTTTACGATCCACTATAGTTTGTTCATACAACTCAAATTCCTTCTTATGTTTTTCGAAGGCTGCCTGGAAGGGTAGATCTTTTTCCCATGATTCTAGTATTTTACCAGTTTCCTCTATTTCTTTCTCTACCTGGTCGAGTAACAACGTGTCATGTTTCACCAATAGGTGAAGTAATTCATGTGAGCACTTAAGTAGGGCCGCTTCCCATTCACTTTTCAAGTTATCACTTGCAAGGGGAAAGGAGGGGAAAACCTTCGGTCTAAGGCCACGGGGCACGATCTTATGTTTAATGTAATTCTCTAATGTTGTAACATCCCATGAGAGCCGTGTCCTCTTCTGCAAGTTCCTCTGTAACTTGAGAAAAGGAGTGCGCCAATCTAAGTTGGGAGTGGTGTGTTCATAGGTGTCCGAGAAAGGGTCTACAATGTTGGTTTTCAGGCGTTTTGACAATTCATTTTTTAGTGAAAAAGTGGACATACTGGGTTGGCAGACTTCTTATGAATATGAGTATTGAGCCCCTTTTCTTGTTATGAGATATAAGGGGGCTGACTGGCAGTCACAAAGACTGGGGAGCAAAAGTGGCTGCTAAAAGAGATCAAGGGGATAAGAATATAGATATGATAAGAATATAAAGGATTGATCAAACAAAAGAGACCGTGCCTTGGTCAGAGACTGTATTTATCCTACAGCATAGACATTTGGTAGCAAGAGAAAAAGAAGGACCTGGCACCGGTATAAATTGTAATGGAATGGAAAAGAGGCCAAAGTGGACAGATATTGAGAAGGAAAACGCTTTCTCAATTATGGTCCTTATTGGCGGTGCGCCCAGAGCTAGAAAGTATCTGTACATACACACGGAGAGAAAGAAAGCTCTGGTGTGGGCGCACTCTTAGGGGAAAAAATCAAAAAAATATATATATATATAATTTTTTTTTGAAAAATGAATAGAAAAAGTTGTAAAAGCAATATTTATTAGCAAATTGATTAAAAGTTATTAGTTATCCCACTATGATCAGAAAGTGTCTAGGTGTTGGTTAATATGAAATTAAATTATTATTTTGTATTATACTTTATTGGAAATAACCAACAGAGGTATAAGACAGCAGGAGACAAAGAGAAAAAGAAAGAAATGTTCTGGTCTCGTTAATCACACAAGATAGATTAGAAGGGTTGCAGACACTGGCTAGTCTAGCAACCGTTTCTCCTGACCAGCACAGAAATTCTGTGTTACTGACAACAGAGAGATCCAATAATATATCTTTGAAAGACCAATACAATGGTCAATGTCGGACAAATTACTGATCACCAGATATACCATCAATCACAAATTGAAATTTAGAGACACATCTGACCATTTTTGGAGCATAATGCAGACATAGCCATGCTGGATGGAAAAGAAGAGCAGAAGGAAAAGGAAAAGCAGAGAGGAGGGGAAAGAAAAAACGGGTACGTTTGGAAAAGACAGGAGAGGGGGTATAGAGGTGAAAAAGTGGTGATCCTGCTGTTGGTGTCCACCCTTCTAATGAAGGGGAATAGTGTCCTTCTCTACAACACCAGGTATTCCCAAAAAGTCTCCTTTGAGGTACTGACCCGGCCCAACGCTGCTTAGCTTCCAAGATCGGACGAGATCGGGCATTAACAGCGTGGTATGATAGTAGAGAGGCTATCTATCAATGAGAGTGCACCTATATAAGAGGAGTGAAGAAGAATGGGGAAAAGGGGGGAAGTGCAGTAATGGTGTGGATCTGCTTTCCTCGTTAGGCGGGGGGACTCATCTACCTGATGGCAAATGATACCCCTGGATCGAGGATGAGAGTCCACAGAAAAAGGCTGGGTCAGTGAAAAGAGGGTCTGGGAGGAGTGGAAAAATGATAGAGTTGAGGGTAACGGATAGATTGTCCAAGGGAGGAGGATGGCGTGCCTGTTGTCTCTATATAGGAAAAATTAGCATGCCATGCACAATACACAAAGATTGATGGACGGTTCCTGGGAAACTGGAACCAACTGCGTCCTGTGCCTAGGCACTAGGTAGTGTGATGGTGTAAATTCACAGTTTTAGCACAAGGTTAGCATGTTGTCTGAAGCATATACAGATAAATTACTAAGTCATATAATTAGATGTCAGATAGGCCACAGACTATGCGGTAGGTGGAGAACCACCAAATTGGAATTACTACGTCTCTATACCATGATTGTGATTAACATCTATGAGGTAAAAGACAAACAGGTTTGATACTCATGATAGGTGTAAATCCAACTCCAGGAACCTCTGGTAATCAGTGAATATGTCTGAAGGAATCTCCTGCTGGGATCCCGTGAATTAGCACAAGGTTAGCATGTTGTCTGAAGCATATACAGATAAATTGCTAAGTCATATAATTAGATGTCAGATAGGCCACAGACTATGCGGTAGGTGGAGAACCACCAAATTGGAATTACTACGTCTCTATACCATGATTGTGATTAACATCTATGAGGTAAAAGACAAACAGGTTTGATACTCATGATAGGTGTAAATCCAACTCCAGGAACCTCTGGTAATCAGTGAATATGTCTGAAGGAATCTCCTGCTGGGATCCCGTGAAAACGCGTTTCACCCGCTGGGCTTGTTCACTTCCAGGATCTCAGGTTCCTTGTCTCGATGTAAGGTTTAAAAACCCTGTCAATTAGGGTAGCAGCCAATCACATTTTGCTCACCGCTATTAGACAGCTGTGCGAGCGCGTTCCCTGTATGTGCCGGGTGACGTCAGCGACACGTGACTGACGTGAGCGGCACATGACCGGAGTGCGGTCATATGGGCAGGGAGAATGTGCACGTAGGGAAATACCTAACGTGATGACGTCTGCGACGCATGTCGAGGGTGTAGCAAAGGAAGGGATGATGCGCCGATGAGTATGCGCAGGGGAAAGGGGGAGGAAAACCTGGCTGACGTATTTATGATGAGCTCCAAGGCGCCATATTATACAAGGGTATGCCAGTATTAGACGAGGGATCTATGTGTTGCCATGGTAACCCGGGCGCACGAGGTGACAACTCGTGTTATAAATAAAATGAAAAAGAACATGGTAAACCTTGAATTATTAAAAATTGATGAAAAATAAGTAAATAATAATTGAAATTAATAAAGATGATGAAAATAAAATTAAATAGAAATTAATGAAAAGGGTTATCAGAAATAGTTTAAAGAGTTTGATTGTTATGGAGGATTAGCAGAAATTGTGGTGAATGGGTAACAGGAGCGTGCTAAGTTGCAATGTGAAGTGCTGCAGAGGATGAAAAAGGATGAGGGAATGAATGGGGTAAACTGTGTGTGAGTGCTGCTACCGAAGTAGGGATTGATGGTGTGGGGGATAGGGGGTAAGACCCACCATTTTCAGGGGGGGATATAAGTATGATGCACGTGAATGAAAATGATTAAGTGAGTGTGTGCAACATTGAGTTAATGATGTTGGGAGTGATAGTGAGAGTGGGGAAAGTGACAAGGATGGGGTGGAGGGGGGAATTGGTGATAGAAATTGAAAAATGTGAAGAAAATAGTGTGATGGTGAGAAATAAGTGGGGTGACTGGGAGGGAATGGATGAGTAAATAATTAGTATTGAGGATGGTGGTGGGTATTTCATAGAAAAGCACCAAAATTAATATTTTCATTGAGGCCAGCAGGTCTTAGGGTGCCAAGGCGAAAAATCCATTCACTCTCTTTTTTATACAATTCTTTGGTCATGTCACCTCCTCGTATTCCCAAATGAATACGGTCCAGGCCAAAGACTTTGAAGTCTTTTATCTGACCTTTATGTTGCACGTGGAAGTGTCTGGCAACCGTAGTGAGTTGTCTCATGCGTGCCAGATCTTTAGAAGCATTACGTATATTGCCCAGATGCTCAAGGATCCTCTCTTTCAGTTTTCGTGATGTCATGCCGACATATTTAATATTGCAACTGCAAGTGATACAGTAAATTACCGCCTGGGTATTACAATTGAAAAAATGTGGTATTGTGGTTGGTTGTCCGTACTTATCTGTGACCCCATTGGTTCGGAATATGTGTGTACAGGCCTTACATTGGCCACACGGAAAGGAACCTATTATGGTCGGCTTCCTAGGTATTGTAGGTAATAGGTGACTTCGAACTAAACGGTCTTTGATGTTTTTGGATCTACGCCAACTCATTTGTATGGATGGGCCCACAGCGGATGATAGATCTGGATCCAAACGGAGTATGGGAATGTGTTTGGTTATGGCATCTTGAAGCATCTTCCACTCCGGACAGAAGGTTCCTATGAATCTTATAGGATCTGTATCTTCTGAAATTGTCTGTTTGGCCCTAAAAATAAGTTGCTCTCTCTTGACAGCAATAGTGGACTGGTAGGCTCTTTTTAATGATCGTTTGCTGTAGCCTCGGGCCAAAAGGCGATTGGTAAGTTCCCAGCTCTTGATTTGGAAAATATGATCCTCAGAGCAATTGCGTCGGAGTCGGAGGTATTCTCCTTTGGGTATGTTCTCAATGGTAGGCGGAAAGTGAGAGCTGGTTTGAAAGAGGAGACTGTTGGTTGCAGTCTCCTTTCTATATAGTTCTGTTTCTAGATACCCCGTATGTGACCTGTAGATGTTCAAATCAAGAAAGGGAACCTGCTTGGGGCTGATGGTATGAGTCAGATTGATGTTCAAATCATTGGAATTCAACAATGCAATAAAATCGATTAAGAGTTCCTTATCTCCATTCCAGATGATGAAAACATCATCTATGTACCTCAGCCACAAGTCCACATGTGAGATGTATTTCTCATTTGCATGGTTGAAAACGTGGAAGTGCTCCCACCACCCTAAAAACAGGTTGGCATACGTTGGGGCGCATGCTGCGCCCATGGCTGTTCCCCTTATTTGGAGAAAAAATTGGTCCTGGAACACGAAGTAGTTCTTAGACAGGACAAAATCCAATAATGTTAGAAGAAAATCCGAGAAATCATTGGCTCCTCCTTGGTCTAGATAATACTTGACCGCTGTGATCCCCTGGTGATGATTAATGCTGGAATAAAGTGATTCCACGTCCAATGTTACTAATAAGAGATTATCACTACAGTGTACATTATGGATTTTACGTAGTAGATCAGCTGTGTCCTGCAAATAAGAAGGTAAGGCAAGGACATAGTCACGAAGGTGAAGATCAAGGAACCGGCTCGGTTGTTCCAGGAGGCCCCCATTTCCAGACATAATGGGTCTTCCAGGCGGTGTAGAGGCATCCTTGTGTATCTTCGGAAGTAAGTAGAAAGTTGGCGTTCTTGGATTCTGGGTAGTCAGGTATTTCTGTTCAGATCTAGAGATTGTGCCATTTGTTATCGCCCGTTGTATTATTAGATTATAGGCAGTTGAAAATCTAGTGGTAGGATCGTTGAGGAGTTTTTTGTAGCAGGAAGTATTGAGGAGTTGACGATGAGCCTCAGCGATATACATATCTCGTGGCCAAATCACAATGTTTCCGCCTAAAGGTCAGATAAAAGACTTCAAAGTCTTTGGCCTGGACCGTATTCATTTGGGAATACGAGGAGGTGACATGACCAAAGAATTGTATAAAAAAGAGAGTGAATGGATTTTTCGCCTTGGCACCCTAAGACCTGCTGGCCTCAATGAAAATATTAATTTTGGTGCTTTTCTATGAAATACCCACCACCATCCTCAATACTAATTATTTACTCATCCATTCCCTCCCAGTCACCCCACTTATTTCTCACCATCACACTATTTTCTTCACATTTTTCAATTTCTATCACCAATTCCCCCCTCCACCCCATCCTTGTCACTTTCCCCACTCTCACTATCACTCCCAACATCATTAACTCAATGTTGCACACACTCACTTAATCATTTTCATTCACGTGCATCATACTTATATCCCCCCCTGAAAATGGTGGGTCTTACCCCCTATCCCCCACACCATCAATCCCTACTTCGGTAGCAGCACTCACACACAGTTTACCCCATTCATTCCCTCATCCTTTTTCATCCTCTGCAGCACTTCACATTGCAACTTAGCACGCTCCTGTTACCCATTCACCACAATTTCTGCTAATCCTCCATAACAATCAAACTCTTTAAACTATTTCTGATAACCCTTTTCATTAATTTCTATTTAATTTTATTTTCATCATCTTTATTAATTTCAATTATTATTTACTTATTTTTCATCAATTTTTAATAATTCAAGGTTTACCATGTTCTTTTTCATTTTATTTATAACACGAGTTGTCACCTCGTGCGCCCGGGTTACCATGGCAACACATAGATCCCTCGTCTAATACTGGCATACCCTTGTATAATATGGCGCCTTGGAGCTCATCATAAATACGTCAGCCAGGTTTTCCTCCCCCTTTCCCCTGCGCATACTCATCGGCGCATCATCCCTTCCTTTGCTACACCCTCGACATGCGTCGCAGACGTCATCACGTTAGGTATTTCCCTACGTGCACATTCTCCCTGCCCATGTGACCGCACTCCGGTCATGTGCCGCTCACGTCAGTCACGTGTCGCTGACGTCACCCGGCACATACAGGGAACGCGCTCGCACAGCTGTCTAATAGCGGTGAGCAAAATGTGATTGGCTGCTACCCTAATTGACAGGGTTTTTAAACCTTACATCGAGACAAGGAACCTGAGATCCTGGAAGTGAACAAGCCCAGCGGGTGAAACGCGTTTTCACGGGATCCCAGCAGGAGATTCCTTCAGACATATTCACTGATTACCAGAGGTTCCTGGAGTTGGATTTACACCTATCATGAGTATCAAACCTGTTTGTCTTTTACCTCATAGATGTTAATCACAATCATGGTATAGAGACGTAGTAATTCCAATTTGGTGGTTCTCCACCTACCGCATAGTCTGTGGCCTATCTGACATCTAATTATATGACTTAGCAATTTATCTGTATATGCTTCAGACAACATGCTAACCTTGTGCTAATTCACGGGATCCCAGCAGGAGATTCCTTCAGACATATTCACTGATTACCAGAGGTTCCTGGAGTTGGATTTACACCTATCATGAGTATCAAACCTGTTTGTCTTTTACCTCATAGATGTTAATCACAATCATGGTATAGAGACGTAGTAATTCCAATTTGGTGGTTCTCCACCTACCGCATAGTCTGTGGCCTATCTGACATCTAATTATATGACTTAGTAATTTATCTGTATATGCTTCAGACAACATGCTAACCTTGTGCTAAAACTGTGAATTTACACCATCACACTACCTAGTGCCTAGGCACAGGACGCAGTTGGTTCCAGTTTCCCAGGAACCGTCCATCAATCTTTGTGTATTGTGCATGGCATGCTAATTTTTCCTATATAGAGACAACAGGCACGCCATCCTCCTCCCTTGGACAATCTATCCGTTACCCTCAACTCTATCATTTTTCCACTCCTCCCAGACCCTCTTTTCACTGACCCAGCCTTTTTCTGTGGACTCTCATCCTCGATCCAGGGGTATCATTTGCCATCAGGTAGATGAGTCCCCCCGCCTAACGAGGAAAGCAGATCCACACCATTACTGCACTTCCCCCCTTTTCCCCATTCTTCTTCACTCCTCTTATATAGGTGCACTCTCATTGGTAGATAGCCTCTCTACTATCATACCACGCTGTTAATGCCCGATCTCGTCCGATCTTGGAAGCTAAGCAGCGTTGGGCCGGGTCAGTACCTCAAAGGAGACTTTTTGGGAATACCTGGTGTTGTAGAGAAGGACACTATTCCCCTTCATTAGAAGGGTGGACACCAACAGCAGGATCACCACTTTTTCACCTCTATACCCCCTCTCCTGTCTTTTCCAAACGTACCCGTTTTTTCTTTCCCCTCCTCTCTGCTTTTCCTTTTCCTTCTGCTCTTCTTTTCCATCCAGCATGGCTATGTCTGCATTATGCTCCAAAAATGGTCAGATGTGTCTCTAAATTTCAATTTGTGATTGATGGTATATCTGGTGATCAGTAATTTGTCCGACATTGACCATTGTATTGGTCTTTCAAAGATATATTATTGGATCTCTCTGTTGTCAGTAACACAGAATTTCTGTGCTGGTCAGGAGAAACGGTTGCTAGACTAGCCAGTGTCTGCAACCCTTCTAATCTATCTTGTGTGATTAACGAGACCAGAACATTTCTTTCTTTTTCTCTTTGTCTCCTGCTGTCTTATACCTCTGTTGGTTATTTCCAATAAAGTATAATACAAAATAATAATTTAATTTCATATTAACCAACACCTAGACACTTTCTGATCATAGTGGGATAACTAATAACTTTTAATCAATTTGCTAATAAATATTGCTTTTACAACTTTTTCTATTCATTTTTCAAAAAAAAATTATATATATATATATTTTTTTGATTTTTTCCCCTAAGAGTGCGCCCACACCAGAGCTTTCTTTCTCTCCGTGTGTATGTACAGATACTTTCTAGCTCTGGGCGCACCGCCAATAAGGACCATAATTGAGAAAGCGTTTTCCTTCTCAATATCTGTCCACTTTGGCCTCTTTTCCATTCCATTACAATTTATACCGGTGCCAGGTCCTTCTTTTTCTCTTGCTACCAAATGTCTATGCTGTAGGATAAATACAGTCTCTGACCAAGGCACGGTCTCTTTTGTTTGATCAATCCTTTATATTCTTATCATATCTATATTCTTATCCCCTTGATCTCTTTTAGCAGCCACTTTTGCTCCCCAGTCTTTGTGACTGCCAGTCAGCCCCCTTATATCTCATAACAAGAAAAGGGGCTCAATACTCATATTCATAAGAAGTCTGCCAACCCAGTATGTCCACTTTTTCACTAAAAAATGAATTGTCAAAACGCCTGAAAACCAACATTGTAGACCCTTTCTCGGACACCTATGAACACACCACTCCCAACTTAGATTGGCGTACTCCTTTTCTCAAGTTACAGAGGAACTTGCAGAAGAGGACACGGCTCTCATGGGATGTTACAACATTAGAGAATTACATTAAACATAAGATCGTGCCCCGTGGCCTTAGACCGAAGGTTTTCCCCTCCTTTCCCCTTGCAAGTGATAACTTGAAAAGTGAATGGGAAGCGGCCCTACTTAAGTGCTCACATGAATTACTTCACCTATTGGTGAAACATGACACGTTGTTACTCGACCAGGTAGAGAAAGAAATAGAGGAAACTGGTAAAATACTAGAATCATGGGAAAAAGATCTACCCTTCCAGGCAGCCTTCGAAAAACATAAGAAGGAATTTGAGTTGTATGAACAAACTATAGTGGATCGTAAAAGGACCAAATTCATTCGTGATAAACAAGATTTTGCTAAGGGGGACATTTTTAGGTGGAATCCTACACCTCCAAATCGGAATCGTAAACCAAGAGAAGATCCCACCTTCTCGGAATTTGAATCTTCGACTAGTGGAGATTCGGCAAGTGAAACTTTCGAAGAAACTGATAACTTCCACCCCCATTTTTTAGATCAAGGTCAGAGATCAAGAGGCCGCGTCAAAACACGAGGAAAACAAGGAGAGGGGGAAAGAAGACGCGACGGTCGAAACTCGGACTGGGACACATCCAGGACATCACGATATCCGGCCCGGCAGAGAAAGGCAACGAGATAACCTCGGACCAATCGAGCTTATTGCAAGTTATCAATCTATCTACCCGGCCCCTTTCCCCTGATCACATGGCAGTACTCAGTAAAGGCCTCTCTTTCTCTCCATCCAGATCTTTTAATCGATTCTCCTGGGAGAAAGACTTAAGATTATTTGGTAGGAAGCTCCTACTAAAGAAGTTTTTCTCTAAACGTCAAGAGGGGCAACTATCTGACGATAGTGAGTCATGCCTTTCCTCTGACGATTTAAATGCCATTCAAGAACTGGAAGAATTACAGGCAGAATCGAGTACCGATGCACCGACTCATCCTAGACCTCAATGTAGATCCAAATCTACCTTCTTTCCTCCTGACACTAATAACCCGGAAATTAGGGTTTTTCTTAATCAAGTCTCCAAGGAATTTGACAATATCTATGCCAAAAGCCGACAGGGCCTCTATCACTTCCCTAAGAATCTTAAATTTAAAGAACGCAAAGCATTACAAGAATTGGAAACCTGGCATGATGTGATTTTCAAACCATCTGACAAAGGCGGAAACATTGTGATTTGGCCACGAGATATGTATATCGCTGAGGCTCATCGTCAACTCCTCAATACTTCCTGCTACAAAAAACTCCTCAACGATCCTACCACTAGATTTTCAACTGCCTATAATCTAATAATACAACGGGCGATAACAAATGGCACAATCTCTAGATCTGAACAGAAATACCTGACTACCCAGAATCCAAGAACGCCAACTTTCTACTTACTTCCGAAGATACACAAGGATGCCTCTACACCGCCTGGAAGACCCATTATGTCTGGAAATGGGGGCCTCCTGGAACAACCGAGCCGGTTCCTTGATCTTCACCTTCGTGACTATGTCCTTGCCTTACCTTCTTATTTGCAGGACACAGCTGATCTACTACGTAAAATCCATAATGTACACTGTAGTGATAATCTCTTATTAGTAACATTGGACGTGGAATCACTTTATTCCAGCATTAATCATCACCAGGGGATCACAGCGGTCAAGTATTATCTAGACCAAGGAGGAGCCAATGATTTCTCGGATTTTCTTCTAACATTATTGGATTTTGTCCTGTCTAAGAACTACTTCGTGTTCCAGGACCAATTTTTTCTCCAAATAAGGGGAACAGCCATGGGCGCAGCATGCGCCCCAACGTATGCCAACCTGTTTTTAGGGTGGTGGGAGCACTTCCACGTTTTCAACCATGCAAATGAGAAATACACCTCACACGTGGACTTGTGGCTGAGGTACATAGATGATGTTTTCATCATCTGGAATGGAGATAAGGAACTCTTAATCGATTTTATTGCATTGTTGAATTCCAATGATTTGAACATCAATCTGACTCATACCATCAGCCCCAAGCAGGTTCCCTTTCTTGATTTGAACATCTACAGGTCACATACGGGGTATCTAGAAACAGAACTATATAGAAAGGAGACTGCAACCAACAGTCTCCTCTTTCAAACCAGCTCTCACTTTCCGCCTACCATTGAGAACATACCCAAAGGAGAATACCTCCGACTCCGACGCAATTGCTCTGAGGATCATATTTTCCAAATCAAGAGCTGGGAACTTACCAATCGCCTTTTGGCCCGAGGCTACAGCAAACGATCATTAAAAAGAGCCTACCAGTCCACTATTGCTGTCAAGAGAGAGCAACTTATTTTTAGGGCCAAACAGACAATTTCAGAAGATACAGATCCTATAAGATTCATAGGAACCTTCTGTCCGGAGTGGAAGATGCTTCAAGATGCCATAACCAAACACATTCCCATACTCCGTTTGGATCCAGATCTATCATCCGCTGTGGGCCCATCCATACAAATGAGTTGGCGTAGATCCAAAAACATCAAAGACCGTTTAGTTCGAAGTCACCTATTACCTACAATACCTAGGAAGCCGACCATAATAGGTTCCTTTCCGTGTGGCCAATGTAAGGCCTGTACACACATATTCCGAACCAATGGGGTCACAGATAAGTACGGACAACCAACCACAATACCACATTTTTTCAATTGTAATACCCAGGCGGTAATTTACTGTATCACTTGCAGTTGCAATATTAAATATGTCGGCATGACATCACGAAAACTGAAAGAGAGGATCCTTGAGCATCTGGGCAATATACGTAATGCTTCTAAAGATCTGGCACGCATGAGACAACTCACTACGGTTGCCAGACACTTCCACGTGCAACATAAAGGTCAGATAAAAGACTTCAAAGTCTTTGGCCTGGACCGTATTCATTTGGGAATACGAGGAGGTGACATGACCAAAGAATTGTATAAAAAAGAGAGTGAATGGATTTTTCGCCTTGGCACCCTAAGACCTGCTGGCCTCAATGAAAATATTAATTTTGGTGCTTTTCTATGAAATACCCACCACCATCCTCAATACTAATTATTTACTCATCCATTCCCTCCCAGTCACCCCACTTATTTCTCACCATCACACTATTTTCTTCACATTTTTCAATTTCTATCACCAATTCCCCCCTCCACCCCATCCTTGTCACTTTCCCCACTCTCACTATCACTCCCAACATCATTAACTCAATGTTGCACACACTCACTTAATCATTTTCATTCACGTGCATCATACTTATATCCCCCCCTGAAAATGGTGGGTCTTACCCCCTATCCCCCACACCATCAATCCCTACTTCGGTAGCAGCACTCACACACAGTTTACCCCATTCATTCCCTCATCCTTTTTCATCCTCTGCAGCACTTCACATTGCAACTTAGCACGCTCCTGTTACCCATTCACCACAATTTCTGCTAATCCTCCATAACAATCAAACTCTTTAAACTATTTCTGATAACCCTTTTCATTAATTTCTATTTAATTTTATTTTCATCATCTTTATTAATTTCAATTATTATTTACTTATTTTTCATCAATTTTTAATAATTCAAGGTTTACCATGTTCTTTTTCATTTTATTTATAACACGAGTTGTCACCTCGTGCGCCCGGGTTACCATGGCAACACATAGATCCCTCGTCTAATACTGGCATACCCTTGTATAATATGGCGCCTTGGAGCTCATCATAAATACGTCAGCCAGGTTTTCCTCCCCCTTTCCCCTGCGCATACTCATCGGCGCATCATCCCTTCCTTTGCTACACCCTCGACATGCGTCGCAGACGTCATCACGTTAGGTATTTCCCTACGTGCACATTCTCCCTGCCCATATGACCGCACTCCGGTCATGTGCCGCTCACGTCAGTCACGTGTCGCTGACGTCACCCGGCACATACAGGGAACGCGCTCGCACAGCTGTCTAATAGCGGTGAGCAAAATGTGATTGGCTGCTACCCTAATTGACAGGGTTTTTAAACCTTACATCGAGACAAGGAACCTGAGATCCTGGAAGTGAACAAGCCCAGCGGGTGAAACGCGTTTTCACGGGATCCCAGCAGGAGATTCCTTCAGACATATTCACTGATTACCAGAGGTTCCTGGAGTTGGATTTACACCTATCATGAGTATCAAACCTGTTTGTCTTTTACCTCATAGATGTTAATCACAATCATGGTATAGAGACGTAGTAATTCCAATTTGGTGGTTCTCCACCTACCGCATAGTCTGTGGCCTATCTGACATCTAATTATATGACTTAGCAATTTATCTGTATATGCTTCAGACAACATGCTAACCTTGTGCTAATTCACGGGATCCCAGCAGGAGATTCCTTCAGACATATTCACTGATTACCAGAGGTTCCTGGAGTTGGATTTACACCTATCATGAGTATCAAACCTGTTTGTCTTTTACCTCATAGATGTTAATCACAATCATGGTATAGAGACGTAGTAATTCCAATTTGGTGGTTCTCCACCTACCGCATAGTCTGTGGCCTATCTGACATCTAATTATATGACTTAGTAATTTATCTGTATATGCTTCAGACAACATGCTAACCTTGTGCTAAAACTGTGAATTTACACCATCACACTACCTAGTGCCTAGGCACAGGACGCAGTTGGTTCCAGTTTCCCAGGAACCGTCCATCAATCTTTGTGTATTGTGCATGGCATGCTAATTTTTCCTATATAGAGACAACAGGCACGCCATCCTCCTCCCTTGGACAATCTATCCGTTACCCTCAACTCTATCATTTTTCCACTCCTCCCAGACCCTCTTTTCACTGACCCAGCCTTTTTCTGTGGACTCTCATCCTCGATCCAGGGGTATCATTTGCCATCAGGTAGATGAGTCCCCCCGCCTAACGAGGAAAGCAGATCCACACCATTACTGCACTTCCCCCCTTTTCCCCATTCTTCTTCACTCCTCTTATATAGGTGCACTCTCATTGGTAGATAGCCTCTCTACTATCATACCACACTGTTAATGCCCGATCTCGTCCGATCTTGGAAGCTAAGCAGCGTTGGGCCGGGTCAGTACCTCAAAGGAGACTTTTTGGGAATACCTGGTGTTGTAGAGAAGGACACTATTCCCCTTCATTAGAAGGGTGGACACCAACAGCAGGATCACCACTTTTTCACCTCTATACCCCCTCTCCTGTCTTTTCCAAACGTACCCGTTTTTTCTTTCCCCTCCTCTCTGCTTTTCCTTTTCCTTCTGCTCTTCTTTTCCATCCAGCATGGCTATGTCTGCATTATGCTCCAAAAATGGTCAGATGTGTCTCTAAATTTCAATTTGTGATTGATGGTATATCTGGTGATCAGTAATTTGTCCGACATTGACCATTGTATTGGTCTTTCAAAGATATATTATTGGATCTCTCTGTTGTCAGTAACACAGAATTTCTGTGCTGGTCAGGAGAAACGGTTGCTAGACTAGCCAGTGTCTGCAACCCTTCTAATCTATCTTGTGTGATTAACGAGACCAGAACATTTCTTTCTTTTTCTCTTTGTCTCCTGCTGTCTTATACCTCTGTTGGTTATTTCCAATAAAGTATAATACAAAATAATAATTTAATTTCATATTAACCAACACCTAGACACTTTCTGATCATAGTGGGATAACTAATAACTTTTAATCAATTTGCTAATAAATATTGCTTTTACAACTTTTTCTATTCATTTTTCAAAAAAAATTATATATATATATATTTTTTTGATTTTTTTCCCCTAAGAGTGCGCCCACACCAGAGCTTTCTTTCTCTCCGTGTGTATGTACAGATACTTTCTAGCTCTGGGCGCACCGCCAATAAGGACCATAATTGAGAAAGCGTTTTCCTTCTCAATATCTGTCCACTTTGGCCTCTTTTCCATTCCATTACAATTTATACCGGTGCCAGGTCCTTCTTTTTCTCTTACTGCAGTGCCACTCCTAGATGGGCCAGGTGTTTGTGTCGGCCACTTGTGTCGCTTAGCTTAGCCATCCAGCGACCTCGGTGCAAATTTTAGGACTAAAAATAATATTTTGAGGTGTGAGGTGTTCAGAACAGACTGGAAATGAGTGGAAATTATGGTTATTGAGGTTAATAATACTATGGGATCAAAATGACCCCCAAATTCTATGATTTAAGCTGTTTTTTAGGGTTTTTTGAAAAAAACACCTGAATCCAAAACATACCCGAATCCGACAAAAAAATTTCAGGGAGGTTTTGCCAAAACGCGTCCTAATCCAAAACACGGCCGCTGGACCGAATCCAAAACCAAAACACAAAACCCGAAAAATGTCCGGTGCACATCACTAATATATATATATATATATATATTTGGGAAATGCAGATAAGATCGGAGCGACCACCGGTGGTAAAAACTATATGAGACTAAAAATATAAATTTAAAAGCAAAAGCGGGGTTTATTTATAATGAACGTAATTTGTTAAAAAGTTCTTTTAGACATAAAAGGCAACATACATGAAATGCTTGTTTTTAAAAAAAAAGTTAGAAAATCGTATAAAACATTCAAAAAAGCATTCAAAAAAGACATAGAGATAATAATAAATATGAAGGCAATAAGAATAGGTGCTAAAAAAAGGTCCTCGTACTCATAAAATAAGTACCATAGGAGATAATTGTGTATCTAAAATTAGCTAAAAAAAGAGATCCGATAAATAGAAAAAACAGCTTAATTTGAGGATTTTCAGTAGTAGCAGGAATCACCCAACGCGTTTCGTCTGGTCTGACTTCATCAAGGGGTAATGAGCACAGTGGGACACATCATCTATTTATACCCCTATGGGTCAGGAAGTGATTAGTGACATCACTTCCTGTTATACATTGGTGTTAGTGTGAACAGGATACAAAAAATACTAATACGTTTCAAGAACACATAATAAATGAAATCAACAATGAGGGAGGCTGTATATATGGTGAAGCGCTTGACTTGCGCTTAGAAATTGTGTACAGAGTCTCTGTAGATCATAAAAGACTTCAGAACTTGTTTAAGTCCGGTATATGACGCTAAACGCGTCATTTCCGCCCCACTTCCGGTGTCCGTGGTTTCCTTCCGCGCATGCGCCGGTCACTTTGAAGGGAAGTGCGGCGGCCATTTTCTCAGAGTCCGTGGGATATGACAGTAATTCATACTGGAAGCAGATGCCGGCGGCCATATTTTCATGGATTGTATTCATGTAGTTAGATAGATCGGATATGCTAACTCCGTCTCCGCACAGGAAGCCACATATGCAAATAGGAAGAACGAGAGTCAGTACATATATATGATTCTGAAATCATATATCGTTAGTGTTTCACATATAAATAACACAGATTGGGTATATAGTATATTTTAACTGTCATTCATAACCCTAATCTGTTGAATGTAAAATAAAGTGATTCTCCTATGAAAGTGACATCCATTTGCGACGTCAAGGATGATCTGTATGTGTATATCGGTTAGTAAAAATAGGATGAATTTAAATGAATAGAGGGAGGATCATACGGTGAGACTTATATTTATAATTATATTTAAAAGTATATAGGCATACATTATGAACCGAGGACTTAATAGCTTTAAATACAGAGATGATATACGGAGGGGGTAAAAAAAAAGGGGGGGGAAGAATTGTAAAAAGATGCAAAAACAGCACGTCCCTGATCTAGTTGTTATTACAGTACCCGGTCTTCTTGGGAAGTTCCCTTACCCAGTACTGGCTATTTCGTAGCCTTCATTCAGTCCGTCCGGATGAAGAGATTTCACTTCGTGTATCCAGATACACGAAATTAAATCTCTTCATCCGGACGGACTGAATGAAGGCTACGAAATAGCCCCCTTTCTATAAACGTAAGCCTGTACTCCTAATCCCAAACTCCTGACATTATCCACCTGCCTTTTTTCTGGCTAAGTCCGGGTTGGAATACGGAGCTTTGGCTCCCCAACTTCTGGACCACCTCTTCCACTACCCTGACATCAGATTACAGTCATACCACACTGGATATGCCCAAATTCGTCCGATCTTGGAAGCCAAGCAGTGTTGGCCCGGCCAGTACTGGGTAAGGGAACTTCCCAAGAAGACCGGGTACTGTAATAACAACTAGATCAGGGGCGTGCTGTTTCTGCATCTTTTTACAATTCTCCCCCCCCCCTTTTTTTTACCCCCTCCGTATATCATCTCTGTATTTAAAGCTATTAAGTCCTCGGTTCATAATGTATGCCTATATACTTTTAAATATAATTATATAATTATAAATATAAGTCTCACCGTATGATCCTCCCTCTATTCATTTAAATTCATTTAAATTCATCCTATTTTTACTAACCGATATACACCTACAGAACATGCTTGACGTCGCAAATGGATGTCACTTTCATAGGAGAATCACTTTATTTTACATTCAACAGATTAGGGTTATGAATGACAGTTAAAATATACTATATACCCAATCTGTGTTATTTATATGTGAAACACTAACGATATATGATTTCAGAATCATATATATGTACTGACTCTAGTTCTTCCTATTTGCATATGTGGCTTCCTGTGCGGAGACGGAGTTAGCATATCCGATCTATCTAACTACATGAATACAATCCATGAAAATATGGCCGCCGGCATCTGCTTCCAGTATGAATTACTGTCATATCCCACGGACTCTGAGAAAATGGCCGCCGCACTTCCCTTCAAAGTGACCGGCGCATGCGCGGAAGGAAACCACGGACACCGGAAGTGGGGCGGAAATGACGCGTTTAGCGTCATATACCGGACTTAAACAAGTTCTGAGGTCTTTTACGATCTACAGAGACTCTGTACACAATTTCTAAGCGCAAGTCAAGCGCTTCACCATATATACAGCCTCCCTCATTGTTGATTTCATTTATTATGTGTTCTTGAAACGTATTAATATTTTTTGTATCCTGTTCACACTAACACCAATGTATCACAGGAAGTGATGTCACTAATCACTTCCTGACCCATAGGGGTATAAATAGATGATGTGTCCCACTGTGCTCATTACCCCTTGATGAAGTCAGACCAGACTAAACGCGTTGGGTGATTCCTGCTACTACTGAAAATCCTCAAGTTAAGCTGTTTTTTCTATTTATCGGATCTCTTTTTTTAGCTAATTTTAGATACACAATTGTCTCCTATGGTACTTATTTTATGAGTACGAGGACCTTTTTTTTTTAGCACCTATTCTTATTGCCTTCATATTTATTATTATCTCTATGTCTTTTTTGAATGCTTTTTTGAATGCTTTTATACGATTTTCTAACTTTTTTAAAAAAAAAACAAGCATTTCATGTATGTTGCCTTTTATGTCTAAAAGAACTTTTTAACAAATTACGTTCGTTATAAATAAACCCCGCTTTTGCTTTTAAATTTATATTTTTAGTCTCATATAGTTTTTACCACCGGTGGTTGCTCCGATCTTATCTGCATTTCCCAAATTCTCTTCATCCTACACACGTACAAGTGTAGGTTTTATTTAAGATCTAGCAGACGCCCCAAAAAGAAAGGGGAGTGGTGTTTAGAGATTAGACATTGTACTGGGGAATATAATAGACATACTGTGAAAAAATTGCTTTCTACTATATTTTGGCGCTGTTAGTTCACCCTATATATATATATATATATATATATATAGAATAGAGAGTGAAGAGTATGCGCTCATAGTGCAGATCAATTTTTATTTAAAAACACAAATGAAATAAAAACATCAAGTAATTCTACAGAACTCGTACCCTGAACAACCCACACCGTGGGCAGGTTAGCAGATGGTATAATACATTCCACAATGGCAAAACTGTATATCGCTGACACATGGACCCGGGACCTTACACCGCGCCGGCTGAATATTTTCCAGATCGTACCCGTCAGTACACCGCGTCACGAACTCAGGGAGCCTGTGCAGTGCAAGTGGAGAAGATCAAGCGTCTGGCAAGCAAGGCATCAGCATGTTTCGTAGATTACTACGTCAGGAGCCACCAATACACGTTTTTTGCATTGCAAAGCCTTTGAGTGCCGCCTCGTTTGTTCCTGTATACACACATATATATATATATATATATATATATATATATGTATGTATATACAGATGTAGCCAACTTTATCTTGACTGTTTCTCCGCCGAGACGGGCGTTTAGCCACGCTAAGGCGATAGCTGAGTTTAATCACAGGCAGGCGCGTTGAGACGATCTAGATACTCATCATGCATTACACATCTCCACCACTGTGTGGCTAATGCTCCACTAATCCAGTACTTTCGATCGTACAGTATAGCGGCGGATTGATCTACAGCTCTGGCAATACTGTAGGCGTAACGGGAAGCGGTGGAAAAAGTATGGAGTACAGTACTGTATGTGTATGGAGACGCAACTACAGTAATTGTGTAAAAGGAATAATGTACAGTACAATGTATAAACACCGTGCTTTTTAAAATATAAAATATACTGTATGAGCGTCTGAGTTCGCTAATGCATAATGGGAATGGAGGACTAGCAGGAGGCGGAGGAAAACACCGTGCTTTACAAATGCGAGCGTCCGAGTCCTCTAAGGCATAAACCAACAGCAATGGGGCGAGGGCTGGGCGCTGTTTGCAGTACTTTCACACATGAAATTAGAAATCTCTCATGAGGCGTCGTGGGCTAGGGGTGAAGGCTCCCACCTCCCTCACTGGGGGTCCAGGGTTCGAGACATGATGTGCTTTCTTTCTTTTTTTTTTTTTTTTTTTTCTGTAATAATGCACTGTATTATTTTATTTCCATTGTAAGACAGTCAATGGAAGGATGCACACAGGTTTCACATAAATCAAAGTACATCTGCAGGAGCGATTCTTTACGCTAAATGCACCCAAACAGCGTGAATGAAATGAGTGTACTGTATTCTGGCGCTACCAACTAAGCAAAACAGTACTGTAGATCTTCAGCGTTTGTGCATTGCACAGGACCTGAATTTCCTCCCTGTGCAGGCCCCCAGGGGGGAAGGGCGATGGGGGTAGGGGGGAGACGATGGAAAATACTGTGCCTTTGAAATGCAATTACATGAGCGTCCGAGTACACTACGGCATACTGTAAACCAACACCAATGGGAAGGAAGTGCCAACCTTATTTTTAATGTGTTCCCGTGACATTCACTTTAACATTTTTTTTTTCTCTCCAATACAGTACTGTACATCCAATGGAAGGATGCACACAGGTTTCACATAAATCAAAGTACATCTGCAGGAGCGATTCTTTACGCTAAATGCAACCTACAGTACGGTACTGTAAGTGAGCAAAATAGTACTACAGTGGGCGTTTGTGTATTGCACATGACCTGCATTCCCTCCCTGTCTACTGCATGATCTGTGCAGGCTCCCATGGGGGAAGGGCAACAGGCTAGCAGGAGGCGGAGGAAAACACCGTGCTTTACAAATGCGAGCGTCCGAGTCCTCTAAGGCATAAACCAACAGCAATGGGGCGAGGGCCGGGCGCTGTTTGCAGTACTTTCACACATGAAATTAGAAATCTCTCATGAGGCGTCGTGGGCTAGGGGTGAAGGCTCCCACCTCCCTCACTGGGGGTCCAGGGTTCGAGACATGATGTGCTTTCTTTCTTTTTTTTTTTTTTTTTTTCTGTAATAATGCACTGTATTATTTTATTTCCATTGTAAGACAGTCAATGGAAGGATGCACACAGGTTTCACATAAATCAAAGTACATCTGCAGGAGCGATTCTTTACGCTAAATGCACCCAAACAGCGTGAATGAAATGAGTGTACTGTATTCTGGCGCTACCAACTAAGCAAAACAGTACTGTAGATCTTCAGCGTTTGTGCATTACACAGGACCTGAATTTCCTCCCTGTGCAGGCCCCCAGGGGGGAAGGGCGATGGGGGTAGGGGGGAGACGATGGAAAATACTGTGCCTTTGAAATGCAATTACATGAGCGTCCGAGTACACTACGGCATACTGTAAACCAACACCAATGGGAAGGAAGTGCCAACCTTATTTTTAATGTGTTCCCGTGACATTCACTTTAACATTTTTTTTTTTCTCTCCAATACAGTACTGTACATCCAATGGAAGGATGCACACAGGTTTCACATAAATCAAAGTACATCTGCAGGAGCGATTCTTTACGCTAAATGCAACCTACAGTACGGTACTGTAAGTGAGCAAAATAGTACCACAGTGGGCGTTTGTGTATTGCACATGACCTGCATTCCCTCCCTGTCT
This sequence comes from Pseudophryne corroboree, assembly GCF_028390025.1. NCBI lineage: Eukaryota > Metazoa > Chordata > Amphibia > Anura > Myobatrachidae > Pseudophryne > Pseudophryne corroboree. The sequence continues at coordinate 287,411,002 of NC_086449.1, forward strand.
ACTGCATGATCTGTGCAGGCTCCCATGGGGGAAGGGCAACAGGCTAGCAGGAGGCGGAGGAAAACACCGTGCTTTACAAATGCGAGCGTCCGAGTCCTCTAAGGCATAAACCAACAGCAATGGGGCGAGGGCCGGGCGCTGTTTGCAGTACTTTCACACATGAAATTAGAAATCTCTCATGAGGCGTCGTGGGCTAGGGGTGAAGGCTCCCACCTCCCTCACTGGGGGTCCAGGGTTCGAGACATGATGTGCTTTCTTTCTTTTTTTTTTTTTTTTTTTTCTGTAATAATGCACTGTATTATTTTATTTCCATTGTAAGACAGTCAATGGAAGGATGCACACAGGTTTCACATAAATCAAAGTACATCTGCAGGAGCGATTCTTTACGCTAAATGCACCCAAACAGCGTGAATGAAATGAGTGTACTGTATTCTGGCGCTACCAACTAAGCAAAACAGTACTGTAGATCTTCAGCGTTTGTGCATTGCACAGGACCTGAATTTCCTCCCTGTGCAGGCCCCCAGGGGGGAAGGGCGATGGGGGTAGGGGGGAGACGATGGAAAATACTGTGCCTTTGAAATGCAATTACATGAGCGTCCGAGTACACTACGGCATACTGTAAACCAACACCAATGGGAAGGAAGTGCCAACCTTATTTTTAATGTGTTCCCGTGACATTCACTTTAACATTTTTTTTTTTCTCTCCAATACAGTACTGTACATCCAATGGAAGGATGCACACAGGTTTCACATAAATCAAAGTACATCTGCAGGAGCGATTCTTTACGCTAAATGCAACCTACAGTACGGTACTGTAAGTGAGCAAAATAGTACTACAGTGGGCGTTTGTGTATTGCACATGACCTGCATTCCCTCCCTGTCTACTGCATGATCTGTGCAGGCTCCCATGGGGGAAGGGCAACAGGCTAGCAGGAGGCGGAGGAAAACACCGTGCTTTACAAATGCGAGCGTCCGAGTCCTCTAAGGCATAAACCAACAGCAATGGGGCGAGGGCCGGGCGCTGTTTGCAGTACTTTCACACATGAAATTAGAAATCTCTCATGAGGCGTCGTGGGCTAGGGGTGAAGGCTCCCACCTCCCTCACTGGGGGTCCAGGGTTCGAGACATGATGTGCTTTCTTTCTTTTTTTTTTTTTTTTTTTCTGTAATAATGCACTGTATTATTTTATTTCCATTGTAAGACAGTCAATGGAAGGATGCACACAGGTTTCACATAAATCAAAGTACATCTGCAGGAGCGATTCTTTACGCTAAATGCACCCAAACAGCGTGAATGAAATGAGTGTACTGTATTCTGGCGCTACCAACTAAGCAAAACTAATTCCTAATCTTGAGAGGCAATAGTGAACTTGTAACACACATCCATTTGCGACAGTGTACACTACTGGTTTTACAGTACTGTGTTTTGTCTGCGGGACTTGCACGCTCACATACAGTATTCATAAAGTATTGTAGATGGATCATATACTGTATGCTGTACTACTGTATTTGCGTCGGTGTCGTACTGTATATACTGTACAGTACTGTATTAAATAATGCAGCGTAATGAGTACAGTATTTGCTGTATGCAGCGTAATGAGACGCCTTAGTAAAGTAGTCCTTATTATGTATGTCAGTATTGTATTTTACGGGAGACCACACGCATGCGCAGTGGTGATTGTAAAAAGCGACATCTGGTGGCTGATCGCAGGTATTACACGTAAAGGTAACGCCAAACGTCAAATGTCTGTCTCCGTGCGATTAGATAGCCTCTCTGTGGCTAGGCGCGCCTCGCTACGCCACAGTACGCTGCGTATGGTCGAACGGGACAACCGCCGCGGCCACTCAAGATAAAGGTGGCTACATCTGTATATACTGTACATTGCATGTCTTTAATGCCCATATACTTTCATATTTTTAATACCAATTGTATGCATGTAAAAAAAAAAACTACAGTACACTAGGCTCAAATATAGCTATGTAGTTTTACTGCAATTGCCCTTAAATGCTGCATGTCAAATGTGTTTATGCTCATTTTCCTCTAATCTGACCTATAGGTTTGTGACTATGGAATATACTTAGAAGAAGGTTATACATACAGTACTGTATTTTTACGCAGGATCTGGAAGCTTGGCACTGTTGGTACAATTAGTGGTTTTATAAGCAAAGTTTGATCAAAGCTTCTTATTTGCAAGCTAACACTAATAAATAATTAACAAACAACAACACCACAGTGTCAGCATTAAACAGCATAATTGTGCCTTATAAACAGTAGTGAGTGCTAAAGGATATAGCGTATCTCAGTTTTCTATTTTTACATAAGATTATAGATCTCAATGCTTCCCTTGACATTGACGCTGTCAAAACAAACACTTGATCTATTGTATTTTTTGAGTAGCTCTTTAAGGTATAAATAGATCTCAGTTGTTTATTTGAAGTACTTTTAGTGGTGCAAAAGTAGTTTAATTGTATTTAAAAACTGTCAAATATCAATGGCGATCAATGCAATTCATTGATTTGTTTGCAGAGTTAAACGTGAAGAATATCAGATTCAGGTTCTACCATTAAATACACTAGTATTGATCCACCACAACTATGATCCAGTCGAGACAATAACGTAGGTGATTTGAAGAATCTGTCCACCTTGCCAGTAGCCCTGTTTAACCAGTGTCTTTTCTCTCACTCGAGACAAATAATTATGCAAAAGGCCAATATAGTGAGCAAATATTCATGTTATAGCTACAGTATGTATAAGAAAGGGGGTTAAAATTAATAACTTTGTATTTTTTAACAATTATTCTCCATATCAGTGGAAAACATGTTTCTTTTAATTATTTAGCAAAGCAAATGTAAATAAAAATGCTTGATTGCTGGGATTTTATATAAAATGATATACAGTAAATAGATATTAACATTTAAAAAAATGTTTTTAGGTTTGGAAAACTTTTTGGCATTGAATTTTTATGACCACATTAACAGGCAAATAACATGGCACAGAAACAATATATTCAAAGACAAATTAACATACAGATACAAATAAACATAAATATATAGATCATATATACCACTGCAAATAGATATGGATAACAAAATATAATGAAAGATTTTGGAGGGCTAACATTTTGGAGAAAAAGGAGGGATCAGACGAAGATGGCACAAAAACTCCTGAATGATAACAGCGGTAAGGTACAATTATAAATGTAGATGATACTGTAATAACAGCATCAGAATTAGAACAATACAATTAGCAACACATCTGATTAGAACACCATGCTGTCTGCCAAGTCCTCTCTGTAGTCTTAGGGACAAGCAGCAGGAGTCATTTCAAATCCCAGGGCTCTGTTGCAAATACTTTTATCATCTCAACTACCTTATCCCAAAGTCAGTGAACCACGGGACAAGCCTGCCACATATGTCACATACTTGTGTGTATTGTCACAGCAATGGAAAAATCAATAGAGGCCCAAGCAGATATTATTCGTAATCTCTCAGGATCCAGGAACCCAAACATTTTAAGAACTCTGTTCAATCTGCTGAATGCTTACTGGACTGTATTAGGTTTGAGTGTTAACAAAAATACAATATGAAAGTTCTCCCATCTCATAGCCCCTCCAAAGAGGAGGAGCCAAGAGGTTAATAACATTGCCAAAATGACAAAGTCTTGTCCTCTGTAACCTGCTTTCAGGGCAGTAGAGACCCCTGATCCTAAATGTTAATATTCATGTTGCTATCGTTGCTTCTAAACATAGGAAAAAAGGGGAAACGCAAGTGAAGATAAAATAATTGAACACACAATTGACATTATAAAACTATGCAACAAAATACGGAAAGAATAAATAAAACAATAAATTAGTTCAGTAATTAAAACATAAATCCATGTTACACAATAGTCCTTTGGAAATAACAGACTTGTGTTACAAAGTGGTTCTTTTGCATTATAATTTGTGTGTTACATTACAGTGGATTACTTATGGACGTTGTAAATCAATAAAATATAGTTAAAACAAACTAACAACCAAAAGACATAAACATTTTGATAAAAGCATACTGTAAATATAAAATTGTGTATAGTAAGTTTTTGTATTAATAATAGCCATTAGTTATAGCAATAAAATCATTTACTTATCTAACAGCATAAGTTGTTATCAAAGTGACGCACTAAAGGCCTGAAAGCTGCATTGTGGAAACAGATTTTTGCAGCACTGAGCTCTTTTATGTCTCTGTGACCTATGAATTAGTAAACGGAATGACTGCAACTATCACAATATGAACCAATGTGTAGATTTCCCCCAAGAGGTCTAGCTAGAACATAGGGCTAAGTACATTGTATTGATCAGTCTGCATTATCAGAACTTCTTAATTTTTGTAGGTAAAGATAATCAATGAAAAAATGAATGATAATGATTATGGCAATTTACATAATATATTTTTATATATTTTTGTTACATTTTATTTGAAAGATAATTTAATTTTTTTTTTTTTTTTTACTGAAGAAATTTTATTAGAGAAGATTTTACAGTACAGAACATACATAACATTATATGAACAAGAATAAAACCAATAGTACTGTAGCAGCATGTCTATGTCTGAAAACCACAATACATAGTTGTAGAGTAATACTACTTAAACTAAAGATCTTGAAGGTTGAGAATAGAGAAGAAATTAAAAAAAAAATAAGTAAGAAAGAAGGTAGAGAAAGGGTGGAGTGTAGAATAGGAGGTGTGCTGACCATCAGTCGTTCAGAAAAACTGTAAAGGACCTGCGCATACTTCTGTGCATTTTTATTGAACAATGTGTAAACCTATATAGGGAGGGGTTAACCATCATCTATTACAGGCCTAGGTATTTCGGGGGGTGATGCCGGAAGGATAATAATCAAACCACGGAAGCCATTTCAATAGAGGGGATTGGGGAGCCAGGGAGTATTTAATGCTCATAGTTTCCATTTCGAAATTACGCTGTATTGACGATATAATTTTGGATAAGCGTGGGGGGTCTGTTCTTTTCCAATATTGAGCAATTGCGGCTCTGGTGGCTATGAGGATATGGCCTATCACGTAAGAGTATTCAGAAGGTATTTGAGGGGGGAAATAATGCAAAAAAACAATCTCAGGACGGTGGGGGAGGGACACCTTTGTGACCTTTTCAATTAGCCCAAAGATCTCTATCCACAGTGGCCTAATAACTGGGCATGTCCAAAATATGTGAGTTAAAGTACCTACTGATCCACATTGCCTCCAACAAAATTTAGAGGAGTCTGGCCAGATCTTATGTAGTTTGTCAGGTGTGTGGTATAGGCCATGGATCAGTTTGAACATCATTTCGGTGTGGTTGATGCACCGAGACATTTTAAAAATATTCATAAATATATTTTCCCATGATAATTTAATTTTTAAGTAATATCTGCGGTAATGCTAATATTTGTTGATGAAATGTGTTGCATTTTTGTTTGTTTTTTACAGTATGTGATTCAATAATTATTGTAAACATTTCTGTATAGATCCCAATAGTAGTTTTCTATGTGTGTGGTATGTTATGTCGACATTTGTAATGTTGACACCGGAATGTTGACAATGTTTTTCTAGTATTAGAACCTATCCCTAACCCTAACGACAGCCTAGCCCTAACCCTGCAATGTTCGCAATGTGGGCCTAATTCAGACCTGATCATAGCAGCAACTTTGTTAGCAGATGGGCAAAACCATGTGCCCTGCAGGGGGAAGGGGGTAGGGGAGGCAGATATAACATGTGCAGAGAGAGTCTGATTTGGGTGGGTTATTTTGTTTCTGGGCAGAGTAAATACTGCCTGCTTTATTTTTACATTGCAATTTAGATTTCAGTTTGAATACACCCCACCCAAATCTAACTGTCTCTGCACATGTTATATCTGCCCCCCCCCCCCCCGCCCATCCTGCAGTGCACAAGGTTTTGCCCAACTACTATCAAATATGCTGCTACAATCAGGTCTGAATTACCCCCCATGTGCACTGCAGGTGGGGCAGATATAACATGTGCAGAGAGAGTTAGATTTGGGTGGGTTAATTTGTTTCTGTGCAGGGTAAATACTGGCTGCTTTATTTTTACACTGCAATTAAGATTTCAGTCTTAATAGAGATGAGCGGGTTCGGTTTCTCTGAATCCGAACCCGCCCGAACTTCATGTTTTTTTTCACGGGTCCGAGCGACTCGGATCTTCCCGCCTTGCTCGGTTAACCCGAGCGCGCCCGAACGTCATCATGACGCTGTCGGATTCTCGCGAGGCTCGGATTCTATCGCGAGACTCGGATTCTATATAAGGAGCCGCGCGTCGCCGCCATTTTCACACGTGCATTGAGATTGATAGGGAGAGGACGTGGCTGGCGTCCTCTCCATTTAGATTAGGGTTGAGAGAGAGAGAGAGAGATTGACCTGAGGCTGTGATACTGTAGAAGAGAGTGCAGAGTTTAGTGACTGACGACCACAGTGACCACCAGACAGTGCAGTTGTTTGTTTTATTTAATATATCCGTTCTCTGCCTGAAAAAAACGATACACACAGTGACTCAGTCACATACCATATCTGTGTGCACTGCTCAGCCCAGTGTGCTGCATCAATGTATATATATATCTGACTGTGCTCAGCTCACACAGCTTATAATTGTGGGGGAGACTGGGGAGCACTGCAGTGCCAGTTATAGGTTATAGCAGGAGCCAGGAGTACATAATATTATATTAAAATTAAACAGTGCACACTTTTGCTGCAGGAGTGCCACTGCCAGTGTGACTAGTGACCAGTGACCTGACCACCAGTATATATAATATTAGTAGTATACTATCTCTTTATCAACCAGTCTATATTAGCAGCAGACACAGTACAGTGCGGTAGTTCACGGCTGTGGCTACCTCTGTGTCGGCACTCGGCAGCCCGTCCATAATTGTATATACCACCTAACCGTGGTTTTTTTTTCTTTCTTTATACATACATACTAGTTACGAGTATACTATCTCTTTATCAACCAGTCTATATATTAGCAGCAGACACAGTACAGTGCGGTAGTTCACGGCTGTGGCTACCTCTGTGTCGGCACTCGGCAGCCCGTCCATAATTGTATATACCACCTAACCGTGTTTTTTTTTTCTTTCTTTATACATACATACTAGTTACGAGTATACTATCTCTTTATCAACCAGTCTATATATTAGCAGCAGACACAGTACAGTGCGGTAGTTCACGGCTGTGGCTACCTCTGTGTCGGCACTCGGCAGCCCGTCCATAATTGTATATACCACCTAACCGTGGTTTTTTTTTCTTTCTTTATACATACATACTAGTTACGAGTATACTATCTCTTTATCAACCAGTCTATATATTAGCAGCAGACACAGTACAGTGCGGTAGTTCACGGCTGTGGCTACCTCTGTGTCGGCACTCGGCAGCCCGTCCATAATTGTATATACCACCTAACCGTGGTTTTTTTTTCTTTCTTTATACATACATACTAGTTACGAGTATACTATCTCTTTATCAACCAGTCTATATATTAGCAGCAGACACAGTACAGTGCGGTAGTTCACGGCTGTGGCTACCTCTGTGTCGGCACTCGGCAGCCCGTCCATAATTGTATATACCACCTAACCGTGGTTTTTTTTTCTTTCTTTATACATACATACTAGTTACGAGTATACTATCTCTTTATCAACCAGTCTATATATTAGCAGCAGACACAGTACAGTGCGGTAGTTCACGGCTGTGGCTACCTCTGTGTCGGCACTCGGCAGGCAGTCCGTCCATAATTGTATATACCACCTAACCGTGGTTTTTTTTTCTTTCTTCTTTATACATACATAGTTACATAGACATCTCTTTATCAACCAGTCTATATTAGCAGCAGACACAGTACAGTGCGGTAGTTCACGGCTGTGGCTACCTCTGTGTCGGCACTCGGCAGCCCGTCCATAATTGTATATACCACCTAACCGTGGTTTTTTTTTCTTTCTTTATACATACATACTAGTTACGAGTATACTATCTCTTTATCAACCAGTCTATATATTAGCAGCAGACACAGTACAGTGCGGTAGTTCACGGCTGTGGCTACCTCTGTGTCGGCACTCGGCAGCCCGTCCATAATTGTATATACCACCTAACCGTGGTTTTTTTTTCTTTCTTTATACATACATACTAGTTACGAGTATACTATCTCTTTATCAACCAGTCTATATATTAGCAGCAGACACAGTACAGTGCGGTAGTTCACGGCTGTGGCTACCTCTGTGTCGGCACTCGGCAGCCCGTCCATAATTGTATATACCACCTAACCGTGGTTTTTTTTTCTTTCTTTATACATACATACTAGTTACGAGTATACTATCTCTTTATCAACCAGTCTATATATTAGCAGCAGACACAGTACAGTGCGGTAGTTCACGGCTGTGGCTACCTCTGTGTCGGCACTCGGCAGCCCGTCCATAATTGTATATACCACCTAACCGTGGTTTTTTTTTCTTTCTTTATACATACATACTAGTTACGAGTATACTATCTCTTTATCAACCAGTCTATATATTAGCAGCAGACACAGTACAGTGCGGTAGTTCACGGCTGTGGCTACCTCTGTGTCGGCACTCGGCAGGCAGTCCGTCCATAATTGTATATACCACCTAACCGTGGTTTTTTTTTCTTTCTTCTTTATACATACATAGTTACATAGACATCTCTTTATCAACCAGTCTATATTAGCAGCAGACACAGTACAGTACGGTAGTTCACGGCTGTGGCTACCTCTGTGTCTGCACTCGGCAGGCAGTCCATAATTGTATACTAGTATCCATCTCCATTGTTTACCTGAGGTGCCTTTTAGTTGTGCCTATTAAAATATGGAGAACAAAAATGTTGAGGTTCCAAAATTAGGGAAAGATCAAGATCCACTTCCACCTCGTACTGAAGCTGCTGCCACTAGTCATGGCCGAGACGATGAAATGCCAGCAACGTCGTCTGCCAAGGCCGATGCCCAATGTCATAGTACAGAGCATGTCAAATCCAAAACACCAAATATCAGAAAAAAAAGGACTCCAAAACCTAAAATAAAATTGTCGGAGGAGAAGCGTAAACTTGCCAATATGCCATTTACGACACGGAGTGGCAAGGAACGGCTGAGGCCCTGGCCTATGTTCATGGCTAGTGGTTCAGCTTCACATGAGGATGGAAGCACTCAGCCTCTCGCTAGAAAAATGAAAAGACTCAAGCTGGCAAAAGCACCGCAAAGAACTGTGCGTTCTTCGAAATCCCAAATCCACAAGGAGAGTCCAATTGTGTCGGTTGCGATGCCTGACCTTCCCAACACTGGACGTGAAGAGCATGCGCCTTCCACCATTTGCACGCCCCCTGCAAGTGCTGGAAGGAGCACCCGCAGTCCAGTTCCTGATAGTCAGATTGAAGATGTCAGTGTTGAAGTACACCAGGATGAGGAGGATATGGGTGTTGCTGGCGCTGGGGAGGAAATTGACCAGGAGGATTCTGATGGTGAGGTGGTTTTTTTAAGTCAGGCACCCGGGAAGACACCTGTTGTCCGTGGGAGGAATATGGCCGTTGACATGCCAGGTGAAAATACCAAAAAAATCAGCTCTTCGGTGTGGAGGTATTTCACCAGAAATGCGGACAACAGGTGTCAAGCCGTGTGTTCCCTTTGTCAAGCTGTAATAAGTAGGGGTAAGGACGTTAACCACCTCGGAACATCCTCCCTTATACGTCACCTGCAGCGCATTCATAATAAGTCAGTGACAAGTTCAAAAACTTTGGGTGACAGCGGAAGCAGTCCACTGACCAGTAAATCCCTTCCTCTTGTAACCAAGCTCACGCAAACCACCCCACCAACTCCCTCAGTGTCAATTTCCTCCTTCCCCAGGAATGCCAATAGTCCTGCAGGCCATGTCACTGGCAATTCTGACGAGTCCTCTCCTGCCTGGGATTCCTCCGATGCATCCTTGCGTGTAACGCCTACTGCTGCTGGCGCTGCTGTTGTTGCTGCTGGGAGTCGATGGTCATCCCAGAGGGGAAGTCGTAATCCCACTTGTACTACTTCCAGTAAGCAATTGACTGTTCAACAGTCCTTTGCGAGGAAGATGAAATATCACAGCAGTCATCCTGCTGCAAAGCGGATAACTGAGGCCTTGACAACTATGTTGGTGTTAGACGTGCGTCCGGTATCCGCCGTTAGTTCACAGGGAACTAGACAATTTATTGAGGCAGTGTGCCCCCGTTACCAAATACCATCTAGGTTCCACTTCTCTAGGCAGGCGATACCGAGAATGTACACGGACGTCAGAAAAAGACTCACCAGTCTCCTAAAAAATGCAGTTGTACCCAATGTCCACTTAACCACGGACATGTGGACAAGTGGAGCAGGGCAGGGTCAGGACTATATGACTGTGACAGCCCACTGGGTAGATGTATGGACTCCCGCCGCAAGAACAGCAGCGGCGGCACCAGTAGCAGCATCTCGCAAACGCCAACTCTTTCCTAGGCAGGCTACGCTTTGTATCACCGCTTTCCAGAATACGCACACAGCTGAAAACCTCTTACGGCAACTGAGGAAGATCATCGCGGAATGGCTTACCCCAATTGGACTCTCCTGTGGATTTGTGGCATCGGACAACGCCAGCAATATTGTGTGTGCATTAAATATGGGCAAATTCCAGCACGTCCCATGTTTTGCACATACCTTGAATTTGGTGGTGCAGAATTTTTTTAAAAACGACAGGGGCGTGCAAGAGATGCTGTCGGTGGCCAGAAGAATTGCGGGACACTTTCGGCGTACAGGCACCACGTACAGAAGACTGGAGCACCACCAAAAACTACTGAACCTGCCCTGCCATCATCTGAAGCAAGAAGTGGTAACGAGGTGGAATTCAACCCTCTATATGCTTCAGAGGTTGGAGGAGCAGCAAAAGGCCATTCAAGCCTATACAATTGAGCACGATATAGTAGGTGGAATGCACCTGTCTCAAGCGCAGTGGAGAATGATTTCAACGTTGTGCAAGGTTCTGATGCCCTTTGAACTTGCCACACGTGAAGTCAGTTCAGACACTGCCAGCCTGAGTCAGGTCATTCCCCTCATCAGGCTTTTGCAGAAGAAGCTGGAGACATTGAAGGAGGAGCTAACACGGAGCGATTCCGCTAGGCATGTGGAACTTGTGGATGGAGCCCTTAATTCGCTTAACAAGGATTCACGGGTGGTCAATCTGTTGAAATCAGAGCACTACATTTTGGCCACCGTGCTCGATCCTAGATTTAAAGCCTACCTTGGATCTCTCTTTCCGGCAGACACAAGTCTGCTGGGGTTGAAAGACCTGCTGGTGACAAAATTGTCAAGTCAAGCGGAACGCGACCTGTTAACATCTCCTCCTTCACATTCTCCCGCAACTGGGGGTGCGAGGAAAAGGCTCAGAATTCCGAGCCCACCCGCTGGCGGTGATGCAGGGCAGTCTGGAGCGACTGCTGATGCTGACATCTGGTCCGGACTGAAGGACCTGACAACGATTACGGACATGTCGTCTACTGTCACTGCATATGATTCTCTCAACATTGATAGAATGGTGGAGGATTATATGAGTGACCGCATCCAAGTAGGCACGTCACACAGTCCGTCCTTATACTGGCAGGAAAAAGAGGCAATTTGGAGGCCCTTGCACAAACTGGCTTTATTCTACCTAAGTTGCCCTCCCACAAGTGTGTACTCCGAAAGAGTGTTTAGTGCCGCCGCTCACCTTGTCAGCAATCGGCGTACGAGGTTACATCCAGAAAATGTGGAGAAGATGATGTTCATTAAAATGAATTATAATCAATTCCTCCGCGGAGACATTGACCAGCAGCAATTGCCTCCACAAAGTACACAGGGAGCTGAGATGGTGGATTCCAGTGGGGACGAATTGATAATCTGTGAGGAGGGGGATGTACACGGTGATATATCGGAGGGTGATGATGAGGTGGACATCTTGCCTCTGTAGAGCCAGTTTGTGCAAGGAGAGATTAATTGCTTCTTTTTTGGGGGGGGGGTCCAAACCAACCCGTCATATCAGTCACAGTCGTGTGGCAGACCCTGTCACTGAAATGATGGGTTGGTTAAAGTGTGCATGTCCTGTTTTGTTTATACAACATAAGGGTGGGTGGGAGGGCCCAAGGACAATTCCATCTTGCACCTCTTTTTTCTTTTCTTTTTCTTTGCATCATGTGCTGATTGGGGAGGTTTTTTTGGAAGGGACATCCTGCGTGACACTGCAGTGCCACTCCTAAATGGGCCCGGTGTTTGTGTTGGCCACTAGGGTCGCTAATCTTACTCACACAGTCAGCTACCTCATTGCGCCTCTTTTTTTCTTTGCGTCATGTGCTGTTTGGGGAGGGTTTTTTGGAAGGGACATCCTGCGTGACACTGCAGTGCCACTCCTAGATGGGCCCGGTGTTTGTGTCGGCCACTAGGGTCGCTAATCTTACTCACACAGCTACCTCATTGCGCCTCTTTTTTTCTTTGCGTCATGTGCTGTTTGGGGAGGGTTTTTTGGAAGGGACATCCTGCGTGACACTGCAGTGCCACTCCTAGATGGGCCCGGTGTTTGTGTCGGCCACTAGGGTCGCTAATCTTACTCACACAGCTACCTCAATGCGCCTCTTTTTTTCTTTGCGTCATGTGCTGTTTGGGGAGGGTTTTTTGGAAGGGCCATCCTGCGTGACACTGCAGTGCCACTCCTAGATGGGCCCGGTGTTTGTGTCGGCCACTAGGGTCGCTAATCTTACTCACACAGCTACCTCATTGCGCCTCTTTTTTTCTTTGCGTCATGTGCTGTTTGGGGAGGGTTTTTTGGAAGGGACATCCTGCGTGACACTGCAGTGCCACTCCTAGATGGGCCCGGTGTTTGTGTCGGCCACTAGGGTCGCTTATCTTACTCACACAGCGACCTCGGTGCAAATTTTAGGACTAAAAATAATATTGTGAGGTGTGAGGTATTCAGAATAGACTGAAAATGAGTGTAAATTATGGTTTTTGAGGTTAATAATACTTTGGGATCAAAATGACCCCCAAATTCTATGATTTAAGCTGTTTTTTAGTGTTTTTTGAAAAAAACACTTGAATCCAAAACACACCCGAATCCGACAAAAAAAATTCGGTGAGGTTTTGCCAAAACGCGTTCGAACCCAAAACACGGCCGCGGAACCGAACCCAAAACCAAAACACAAAACCCGAAAAATTTCAGGCGCTCATCTCTAAGTCTTAACACACCCCACCCAAATCTAACTCTCTCTGCACATGTTATATCTGCCCCTACACCCCCTGTAGTGCACATGGTTTTGCCCATCTGCTAACAAGGTTGCTGCTACGATCAGGTCTGAATTAGGCCCTGTGACTGTTGGCGTTTACAATGTCAACATTATGTCCATGTCAACATTTTTAATGTCAACACAATGATTACATAGTGTTTTCAGGGTTGGATTTTTTTTTTAACTTGTAGTCCTTATGGGATAAGAGCAGCCTGTTGTAATATCACATCCTTATGTGCAACTACAGTATTAGAAATAAACTACAGCATAACTCTTATTGTACTGTTATTACATGAACAGATCCAACACTTCCCGGATGCACATAACATCACAGAACAGGCTGACGGGGAGCACTGGGCTCCGGTCGCACAGCCCTCATTATGCTCCTGGACATCATCACTAACACAGTTGCAGCCTGCTTGCATCAGTTAATATTTTCTTGCACAGCTGCAAAGGAGGTAACAGAAAATAATGTCTGTACTGGAGGGTAGTGGGCCAGTTCAGCTCCAAAAATTCATAGAAGTTTCTGTTACCTGTTACAAACATACTAAACAATAATGCTAGGCGGGAGGCTATGCAGACTATTGCACTGGCCACAAGCAGCTGTGTCAGCATTAGGTTCTGTCAGAAAAATATCTGAAGAAAGGGATGTTGTTTTACCCGTTAATGCCCAACATCATTTAATGTTGGGAAGAGATGATGGGTATTAAATCTGCTATGAGCAGTTGTACATCTGGCCCTCCAGAGAGACAGTCAGCGACCTTTGCGAACAGCTGCAAACCAACAGATCACTTCTGCAGTGCTGTGACAGTAAGATGTAGTGCTTCCACATCCTCAATCTCTGCCATGATCACATGTTCCAAGGTTTAGAAGTCAAAGGTTTGTTTTCAGCTCTAACATGAGCTTCTGTATCAGCTCCAGTTATTCTTGCTGATATTTTAAGATTACGATTGGGTAGATCAAGGATTAGCTCTTTTCATCTCATTGCGATCCAATTGCTGTTCAATGCCAGGATTTGCTGCAGTTAGCACTGAAAAAGGTCCAAGATGATGTGATTATGGGGGTCATTCTGACCCGATCGCACACTGCAGTTTTTCGCAGCGTTGCGATCGGGTCAGAACTGCGCAAGCACCGGCGCCGCAGTGCGCTGGCGCATGGCGGACCGTTGCTGCGCTATGATCGCCTCTGCCTGATTGACAGGCAGAGGCGGTCGAAGGGTGGGAGGGGGCGGAACGGTGGCGTTTGGCCGCCGTTTCGTGGGCGCAGTCCGGCCAATGCAGGCATGGCCGGACTGTGTAGGGAGTGGCCCGCAGCGGCTGCGTGACGTCACATGCAGCCACTGCGGGCTGGGGAGTGATGAGTAGCTCCCGGCCAGCACACTAAAGCTGCGCTGGCCGTGAGCTGCTTTTGAAGTGCAAAGGCATTGCCCCTGTGTGATGCCTTTGCACTTCTGCGGGGGGGCAGCACTGACATGCCCCTGTGCTGGACGTCCCCGCGCATGTCTGAGTTCATGATCGTAGCTGTGCTAAATTTAGCACAGCTACAATCAACTCAGAATGACCCCCTTAGTGCAAAACATGTGATTCTCCAACCAGCATACCACCCACTTCACTGGCCTGTTCTCTCTGGAACCTGGGAAAGCCTCCAGAATTTCACGGGTCACCTGGATATTGTATTTTCCCTAGACTAGAGACATTTACACATATTAGGGATCAGAATAAATGAAAGAAACAGAAAAACATATAGACGCGTGTTTGAGAAGCATTTTTCTTTGCATTTTAACATGTGTTGTAGATATGAATGGATTGTATTCAATTCTGTTGTATCACATAAACTGCACTGAAAAGAGACAACACAATTCAAGGGGAATGGGTATGATATATCGGATGATTGGATGCAGGCTGTCAGTATACTGACAGTGGTATACCAGCAGCATGGCAGCATGTCCCCTCATATAAAATAATGCAAATGTCTAAAGTTTCACTGGGCTCAAACTTTCTCATCCTTTTAGTTATATTTATTTAGCATTAATAACTTGTGTGAAACTGCTCGCTTACCAATAATCAAGTTATCAACTAATCGTTTTTTTTTTGTGTGTGTGTGGGGGGGGGGGAGTTGTCTAATTTATCATTTACAGAGCAGTAACAAAAATCACTTTGCTACTTTAACAAATAAAAATAATAATGTTGCTTATCAGCACTGACCACACTGGTTAACACATAAAAGCATACATGTATTGTTGTATGTAATACATGTGCTGACTGCCTTACCATGGGGATTGGTAGCAGTGGCACCGTGTGTTTTATAACTGTCACTGTTCCTTCCTCTATAAGCCCGCACCCAGACTCCCATTGGCTAGTTCCACAGGAGTCTGGGGGCGGGCTTATAGAGGAAGGAGAAGTGAAGCCGAATGCTGAATCCCGGGTGGAGTGGCGGCTCAGTGAAACACCCTGGGGTAAGCCAGCCAGCACATATATTACATAAAACATTACATGTTAATTTATATGTGTTGTGTAAACCCCAACGCCCCCATGCAATGTTTGGTTGGCACTGCAGTTCAGGGATAGCAGCCGCCACTGTGATGTTTGTCAAGCATACAGTAAATAATAATGTTACTGGTTACGGGGTACATTTTCTAAGCAGTGATAAGAACGGAGAAGTGAGCCAGTGGAGAAATTTCCCCATCAACCAATCAGCAGCTCTGTATCATTTTATAGTATGTAAATTATTGATGTTACTTCAGTGCTGATTGGTTGCCATGGGCAACTTCTCCACTGGCTCCCTTCTCCGCTCTTATTACTGCTTAGTAAATGTACCCATTAGTCACAAAGTAACCCAATAATTAGGACTCATACCCACTGATATGCTCTTAATAGTGTTTCTATATGCTGGTAAAAGCATGTAAGTGGCAATGTGAATAGAATCACTGGTTTCAGTGTCACAAATCCAATAGCAATACTGCTTGACATTCAGTATCAATAGAATGTAATGTAACACCAATGGGTGTTAAGGAGGTAAAACAGTTAAAATTAGGTTTGTGGTACAATTTTTTAGAACAATACTGGCCTGGCAGAGGTAAGCTATGTGCTGTCTAATTACATTTGTTTTGTGCACGTGTCACCTGGGTCACATCATGTCACACTTCTGCACTGCGCTGGAATCCTTTTCTTCAGCTTCCAGCGCTAATTTGAAATAATAATAAAATTAAAAAAATGAAATTCAATTGAAAAGGGCAAAATGCTTTATTTAAACAAATCATTTTTTCTTCTTCTATCGCATCCTGTTATTGTCATCCTGAGGTATACTGTAGTACAGGTACTGCCATAAAACTTGTTAAATAGACTTTCAGAATGTGGGAGGAGGATTGCAATGTCTATCTGGCAATAGGGTTTCCTGGTTTCAGGGCTTGATAAATAGGGGGTAAATGTAATAGATTGCCAATTGCAGACAACAGCGAGTTCACGGTGAGTCTGTCCAATGTTTTAAAAGGGAAATTATTTAAAAACCAAAAGCAACCTGGTGTTGACTTTTAAATGATTGTTCCTTCAAAGCATCAGGCAGACTCGCTGGGAACTCACTAATGCCTGCAATGTGCAGGCATTTACATTTAACCCAGTGGCGTATCTATAATGGGTGCAGTGTGGATCCAGGGGTCCCCCACTGCACACTCTGCACCCATTTTTTTCAATATTTACCTTTCCCGAGACCCCCATTGGCAGCAGCAGCAAAGTACAAGTTACTGGGTAAATGGCTCAGCGGCCATTTTCCCCAGCATCTTGGGCATGCGCAGTAGTCTAGTGCTCAGAGTCTACTGCACCTCCTGTTGGAGAGGAGGGTGTCTGGATGGAGACTGATTAAATTATCTTCTCATTTACTGCCTGTTTTCAATGGATTACGGGGAAATCTTCCAATGATACATAGACCCCTATGCAGGATCGGCAACAGAAATCATGGGGCCAGGTACAGTGTACAGTATATATATATATATATATATATATATATATATATAAATAAAAAATTGTCTTTTAAGTACAATGGAATTTTATAAAAGGAATTTTATATAAGTAACTGTTGATAAATAAATAATTAAGTATATATTTATTCATTCATTCATTTATCTATCTGTACACATGTATAAATTAGAGATGAGCGCCTGAAATTTTTCGGGTTTTGTGTTTTGGTTTTGGGTTCGGTTCCGCGGCCGTGTTTTGGGTTCGAACGCGTTTTGGCAAAACCTCACCGAATTATTTTTGTCGGATTCGGGTGTGTTTTGGATTCGGGTGTTTTTTTCAAAAAACCCTAAAAAACAGCTTAAATCATAGAATTTGGGGGTAATTTTGATCCCAAAGTATTATTAACCTCAAAAAACATAATTTACACTCATTTTCAGCCTATTCTGAACACATCACACCTCACAATATTATTTTTAGTCCTAAAATTTGCACCGAGGTCGCTGTGTGAGTAAGATAAGCGACCCTAGTGGCCGACACAAACACCGGGCCCATCTAGGAGTGGCACTGCAGTGTCACGCAGGATGTCCCTTCCAAAAAACCCTCCCCAAACAGCACATGACGCAAAGAAAAAAAGAGGCGCAATGAGGTAGCTGTGTGAGTAAGATTAGCGACCCTAGTGGCCGACACAAACACCGGGCCCATCTAGGAGTGGCACTGCAGTGTCACGCAGGATGGCCCTTCCAAAAAACCCTCCCCAAACAGCACATGACGCAAAGAAAAAAAGAGGCGCAATGAGGTAGCTGACTGTGTGAGTAAGATTAGCGACCCTAGTGGCCGACACAAACACCGGGCCCATCTAGGAGTGGCACTGCAGTGTCACGCAGGATGGCCCTTCCAAAAAACCCTCCCCAAACAGCACATGACGCAAAGAAAAAAAGAGGCGCAATGAGGCGCAATAAAAAAACCACGGTTAGGTGGTATATATTATAATAATAATACAATTATGGATGGACGGACTGCCTGCCGAGTTCCGACACAGAGGTAGCCACAGCCGTGAACTACCGCACTGTACACTGGTTGATAAAGAGATAGTAGTATACTCGTAACAACTAGTATGACACTATGACGACGGTATAAAGAATGCAAAAAAAACCACAGTTAGGTGGTATATATTATAATAATAATACAATTATGGATGGACGGACTGCCTGCCGAGTTCCGACACAGAGGTAGCCACAGCCGTGAACTACCGCACTGTACACTGGTTGATAAAGAGATAGTAGTATACTCGTAACAATTAGGATGACACTATGACGGTATAAAGAATGAAAAAAAAACCACGGTTAGGTGGTAGGTATATAATAATAAATAATACAATTCTGGTCGGACGGACTGCCTGCCGTGTGCCGACACAGAGGTAGCCACAGCCGTGAACTACCGCACTGTACACTGGTTGATAAAGAGATAGTAGTATACTCGTAACAATTAGGATGACACTATGACGGTATAAAGAATGAAAAAAAAACCACGGTTAGGTGGTAGGTATATAATAATAAATAATACAATTCTGGTCGGACGGACTGCCTGCCGTGTGCCGACACAGAGGTAGCCACAGCCGTGAACTACCGCACTGTACACTGGTTGATAAAGAGATAGTAGTATACTCGTAACAATTAGGATGACACTATGACGGTATAAAGAATGAAAAAAAAACCACGGTTAGGTGGTAGGTATATAATAATAAATAATACAATTCTGGTCGGACGGACTGCCTGCCGTGTGCCGACACAGAGGTAGCCACAGCCGTGAACTACCGCACTGTACTGTGTCTGCTGCTAATATAGACTGGTTGATATTTAAAGAGATATTAGTAGTATACAACAATACTATACTGGTGGTCAGGCACTGGTCACCACTGCAGCAAAAGTGTGCACTGTTAATTAATATAATTGTACTCCTGGCTCCTGCTAACAACCTGCAGTGCTCCCCAGTCTCCCCCACAATTAATTATAAGCTTTTAATTTATACATTGATGACTGTGCAGCACACTGGGCTGAGCTGAGTGCACACAGACTGAGTCACACTGTGTGACTGACTGTGCTGTGTATCGTTTTTTTTTTCAGGCAGAGAACGGATATAGCAGAGAGAAGTGAACGGATATATTATTATTATATTAAATAAAAGTTAACTAGCAACTGCACTGGTCACTGACTGTGGTAAACTAACTCTGTCTGCGACTCTGCACAATCTCTCTCTCTCTATCTAATCTATCTCTATTCTAATGGAGAGGACGCCAGACACGTCCTCTCCCTATCAATCTCAATGCACGAGTGAAAATGGCGGCGACGCGCGGCTCCTTATATAGAATCCGAGTCTCGCGATAGAATCCGAGCCTCGCGAGAATCCGACAGCGTCATGATGACGTTCGGGCGCGCTCGGGTTAACCGAGCAAGGCGGGAAGATCCGAGTCGCTCGGACCCGTGAAAAAAAACATGAAGTTCGGGCGGGTTCGGATTCCGAGGAACCGAACCCGCTCATCTCTAGTATAAATATGTATATCTCTCCTTCCTCCCCCACACACACCACAGTCTGTGTCTCCCTCTCTCCTTCCTCCCACACACTCCACATTCTGCCTCTCCCCAATGACTCCATGCTGCATTCCCAGCTCCCCCACCCCATCCCAAAGCCCTGTACCCACTCACCAATCCACTCTTACCCCGGGGAGAGACTCACTTGTGCTGCACTTCCCAGTATCCAGACCTGAACACTGCACAGCAGGTACCATGCGGCCCTCACACCACCAGAAGAGGCCGGTGATGACACGGGAATACTGGCCAGTGGAGCTGCAGCCATGTTCCGTAACTGTCTTCAACAGATCTGGACCTGCAAGAGTGGGTGCACACTCACACTGCACAGTCACTGTGCGTGAGAGGCTCCTGTCATTCTGAGGCTGCTCCCACACCGCCTACAGCTCGCTGCCATATTTGGACATGACAGCTCACATTTTCTGCTGGGCACTAAGTGGCGTATCCTTGGGGCCCTTCTGATCCTTGGAGTCCAGTACAGGCGTCCCCTTTGACCCCCTCCCCCCCACCTCCCCCCTTCCCCCGTCACCAGCCCTGACCCTATGACTGGAAAGAGAACAGGCTCACACAGCAACACGCTTTCCACTCTACCTAGCAGTAGCTACAATGCTCCCTGTGTGTTCCCTGTGGAAGCCCAGAATTCACTATCAATCAGAATTGATTCTCTCAGAATTAGACCATGATTCCCAATAAGATACATATATGTTAAACCCTCATTCATACTCTTGTGGCTGAAAACAAAATCCCTAACAAGTTTATGGGTGACTCCACAAATAACCAAAAATAATAACTGACACCTTGTGGATCAAGTAAAGTCCTTACACATTTGCCACAAGTGGCTATGTCTCAGACATCTCCCTCTCTGTGACAGTTCTCTGTTTGCAAGGCATTAGGAAGTTTGCTAAAGAGGGAAAATAATACATTTAAGCACTTACTATTATTTTGGACTCTTTTAGAGGAAATGAGTGTCTGCTATCAGGATGGGCCATTATTTATTGCACTGCACTAACACTACACTTAGCTGAGAGCAGCCCAGTCATCATATACAGCTGCTTCCTATACTTTCGCAATCCACCTTTGTTTTGTGCAGATGAGCCTCTACATTGGTCTGCTCACTTGAGGCACAACAATAGGCACAAGTGTTTTGTTAGGCTTTGTTCAGAGGAGATCAGTCAGTGCTTTATGATATTGACATGTCTGCAGTGAGCCAGTGCAGCAATTGCTCACCTAAATGAAATGCAATATACTCCGGCATTGCCTCTCTGATATTATCATTAAATGGCTGGCCAAGACTTTATACAGCACTCATTTTAGGCAGCATGCACTACAAAGGAGAAATAGTCCCTAAAAGCTATCTCTGAGACAACCCTTTATTTGGAAAGTCAGTGTTTTTATGTTTGGCCTATCAGCAAAAAAACAGAAGCGGGTTTGCTTTTTTCTGTAATACCTACTGTAGTTCTTTGTTATTTATACAGTATATAGATTTTACAGTATACAGTACAGAGCAATCAGACAGCACAAACAATTCAAACAGTGTTTGAAATGAAAGAACTTTAACATAAAACTAAAATGTTTTACACATCTCTAATGCATTGACAAAGAAATTGTGAACATTGCTTTGAATTAAAGATTAGTGGTTTGGATTATTTGGAATCCAAGCTGCTCTGAAGTTCCGAGATCTGAGTCGCTTCAAGTTGTGGTTCAGGTGTTCCCGCCAGACTCGGATTTCAGATCGAGGAAAAATGTCATCCTCACAGCATCAGATTCTCGCGGGTTTTGGAGTCGATATATGGGGCCATGGCAGTCACTCGCCACTATTTCACTTCTGTCCAAGCACGCTGCTGTATGCTGTGCAATGCTCTGCTTATTTAAGTGGCTGCACATTGTTCAGACAGAGTGATTAATACAAGTGGCTTTTCATTACTTATACAAGGCACGCTGCTGTATGCTGCACTCTGCTCTGCTAATTTAAGTGGCTGTGCGGTGTCCAGAGTGACTAATACAAGTGGCTGTTCTTAACTTATGCCCAGCACTTGCTGTATGCTGCACTCTGCTCTGCTGATTTAAGTGGCTGTGTGGTGTCCAGACAGAGTGACTAATACAAGCGGCTGTTCTTACACAAGGCACATTGCTGTATGCTGCACTCTGCTCTGCTGATTTAAGTGGCTGTGTGGTGTCCAGACAGAGTGACTAATACTCTGCAGGCCCCACCCACTGCGTTCACATAATCATTAAATTTAAAAAAGTTTAAAAAAAGTTACAAAATATAAAAAAGTTAAAAAAAGTATAACTTGTTTGTACTGTTCTGGACTGCACTCCAGTACGCTGCACCCCAGTATGCTCTGTATACCAGTGTGCATGCAGAAAAGTGGTCTGACTTCACACAGTGTGAGCTGAGCTACAAGTTAATAAAACAGATAAAAACATATTGTTGTAAAATTTGTTCATACTGTTCTGCACACTGCAACCTAGTACACTATACCCCAGTGTGCATGCAGAAAAGTATTCTGCACACTGCACCACAGTATGCTTTGTAATCCAGTATGCTCTGTACACCAGTGTATGTGTGGTAAAGTGGTCTGACTCCACACAGTTTGAGCCGAGCTGCCAGTTAAAAAACAGACAAGATCAACTTAGAAAAGAGCAGAAGTAGCGCCCAAAACTATTGCTGAAGCTGCTGCAATCAATCAAGATGATGATACCAGTCATACAAGTAAAGTACAAGTAATGATAGTGATAATATCATATAAATTGAGGATGCTTGTGTGGAAGTGGAACAGGATGAGGGGGATATGTGTGTACTACTACTATCTGACATGAGTATGAGGATATTGATGATGTTGTTTGGGGACAAACTGTGCTTGGGCTTTTTAATATACAACATAAGGGTGGATGGAAGAGCCCAAGGACAATTATATCTTGCACAACTTTTAATTTCTGCCAGTGGCAATATTTCTTAGATGTGCTATAAACTGCTGTGTGGCAATATTTCTTAGATGTGCTATAAACTGCAGTGTGTTTTTACAGCTGCTCTGTTGCTTAGTAACCAGCCAGATCACGGAAGTCTTTTGGCCTAAAGTGGATGAAAACAATATTGTGAGCTGTGAGGTGGTAAAAATTGACTGGAAATGAGTGGAAATTAATGTTATTGAGGTTAATAATACACTAGAAACAAAAATGGCATAAATTATGTGAGTTTAGCTTTTTTGTAATTTTTGAAATAATATACAAAACCAACACAAAACCAAAACCTGAACCAATCATGGCCGAAATCCAAAACCAAAATCAAATCCGGACAACGAATTAGAACCAAAACCAACAAAAATGCTCTATATAAAAGTGCTTCACACCAAAGTCTTCCTGCATACATTTTACTGGAGCATCTGAACATTCCTCTTCATACTTTCCGGCTGTCCCTATTTAAGTGGGACATTCCCACTTTTAAGGTACTGCCCCAACAGTACCGGGACAATAATGGCAAGAAATTATGTACAGACTGATCCCAATTACCAGGTCTGTGGAGAGGGATGTCCCAGTTACAGACACGAGCATGTGCTGCATACCAGTGTTAGGACAAAAATGTATTAGAATAGAGGAAACTTGTAGTAGGTGACCTAACGCTGTAGACTTTTTAATCTTCAGCTCTAGTACTGAAGAACCTTCAACAGGTCATATTTTCTGGATTTCTTTAATAATGCACAGGTGAGTTGATCTATTTTACTTGGTCACCAATTATCCCACGTTTCCACGGTCCGAAATTCTGAAAAGATTACCTCTTTTGTGTACTCAAGGACTGGTATTGAGAAACACTGCTTTATTTTGCTCTGAGTTGCCAAATTTAAATTTTGGGAGGACTTTTCTGATGTCTTAGTCTGTGGCTTCCTTGTTGCCTTCATTGTCCCTTCAGTCTTTTCCTCATAAGCAGGGACAGATGATGATATGGTTGCTGTCTCTTATATGCACCCATTTTCTGCTGCTGTGATTATTCCAATGATCTGATTGACAAAAAAAAACAGTGTACAAACAGATGGCCTGGAGATGGAAATGTAACATGATAAGATACTTTAACCATAGTCATATGCACCTTACAAGAGGTTACACAATCAAAAACAATATCCCAAAATGTTCTGACAGTTACTAAGGTAGCAGAATTTGTGTTCCCTATTGCCAACACATATCAATAAAAGCTAATTAAGCCAAATATTTTTATATTAATACTTTACAATTAGCAACAATAATACAGTATAGCCACATTACTGTTTCCTATGGTAAGCCATCACTGTTATATTTTTATGTTGGGCAGCCATGGGCTTTAAACGTGCCATGTGCAGCTGCCCACCTGGGACTCCAGAGAGCCAGAAACTATTATGATACTATGGGCCTAATTCAGACTTGATCGTAGCATTGCAAAATTTTGCACGGCTATGATCAGTTACTCAGACATGTGGGGGGACGCCCAGCACAGGGCTAGTCCGCCCCGCATATCTGGTTCTGCCTTGCCGCACAAGTACAAAAGCATCGCACAGTGGCAATGCTTTTGTACTCGATGAGTAGCTCCCCCGTCCAGTGACCGCCTCTGCCTGTCAATCAGCCAGAGGTGATCGCAGGGCTGAGATGGCCGTCGGATGTCTAGAATGCGCCGGCACACTGCGGTGCCGAGCGTTGCGCAGTTCAGACCGGATTGCTGCTGTGCGTTCTCGCACAGCAGCAATCAGGTCTGAATTAGGCCCTAAATGGCCAGCAGCAGTGAGCTGAACTGCAGTGGGCCCTAACGAGACATCAGGGGAAATGTTGCATTAAGGCTGGAATCCTAGTATCTAATAACTTAATTTAGCATAGAGTAAAACTCAATGTTTTGTTTTTCTTTTTTTATTTGGCTTCAATAAACTGACTTGGGATTTGATGCACTGGGAGACATATTGAACATTTGACACATTTGAACATCCTCCCATCAATGTCTTAGTATAAGCTTTGCTGTATAGGACAAAACACTTTCAGATTTTTTTAGGTTTCTGAATAGATTGCAAGTTATTTAATATCACATACCTCCCAACAGTGACATATGTATAATGGGTCTAGCATAGGGGGCAAGTGAACCAAATATGAATAAAGCAATCTGCTCCTCTAGAGGTAATAATTCTGCAGGCAAATGGAATAGGAAGCATATCCACAGCAACAGAAGATAATTCAGACCAAAACCAAATAAATATAGGCAGAGCGATGAACATAGCTAGGAACAGGAGAAGCACAAACAAAACTCTAAGAGCTATGTGTACAAATGCTAGGAGCTTTGGAAATAAAATCCCAGAACTGATTGCAATAATGACAAGGGATGAGCTGGATATTGTGGCTATTACAGAGTCATGGTGCAATGAAAATCATGACTTGGACATAGCTATACCAGGATATACTTTTTTTATTAGGAAGGACAGAATGGGAAGAATCGATGGGTTGCAATGTATGTGAAAAAAGCAAAAATACTTCCTTAATACAAAGTATTAAAGAAAAAACTGATGCCTATTGGGTGACTATAGAAACAGGGGAGAAGGTGATTATATATATTGGGGTGATCTACAGACCATCAGGTCAGGAAGAGGAACTGGAAAAGAATGGTTCCGAATATAGAGAGAGACCAACTCATCCCATATGAAAACAATGGTGTTATATTTTAGGAAGGCTGATTTTGTAGGGATGGGAAAATGTGTAAGTGATTCTTTGTCAGAGTGGAGAAACTTTGGAGGAGTGCAGACAAGGTGGCAAAAAAAGTGCAATTCTAAACGCAACAGATCTTTGTGTCAAAAGCAGAGGTGTAGCTAGGCGCCATGGTTCCCAGAGCAAGGGTATGTTTTCGCGCCCCTCCTCCCCTATACTGAATTGGTGGCCTAGCCAACATGTGGTGGCATGTTACATTTGAAAAGAGACAATATTTAAAAATCTAAATTGGCAACAGGACCAGTTCTAGACCATGTGGAGCTCAGGGTGAAAGGTTCCTTTGGGGGGCCCCATGTATAAAATAGAATCAGTGCATGCCGAAGGCTTGTAACAACAATATAGGGGCATGGCAGTATGGACAGTGTAATGGTTAGCATTACTGACTCACAGTACTGAGGTAATCGGTTCAATTCCCACCATGGCCCTAACTATGTGGGGTTTGTATATTCTCCACGTGCTTGCGTGGGTTTCCACCAGGTACTTTGGTTTCCTCCCACAATACAAAATGATACTGTTTGGTTATTTGGTTCCCAGCAAAAATTAACCCTGTGGAATATGTGTGCGCTATCTAAATAACTGGTAATAATAAATAAATAATGGCTTTATTGAGAAGGTGCGTGGCACAGAATAGTCCCAATTTACATTACATCGCACAGTGGTGTCTGATATTCACATAACAGTACACAGTAGTATCCCTTATACACATCATATCACACAGTAGAGCCCCTTATACACATTGCACTATGGTTGAGCCCCTTATTACATTACACCATGGTAGAACTGATATGGAAATAGCTATATTTAACTATTTACTTGTTTAATTTAAATAAATTAAAAACACTAAATATACCCAGACTGACCTGACCTCACAATTCCCCAAATCCTCAATGAAAATAAAGCCCCAAATGTGCCCCACACAGAACTGATAACCCCCCAATCTCTGAAAAAAATAGTGCCCCAAAAGTGACCCCACTAGATCTGATAATCTCTCAATGCCTCAATGAAAATAATGCCCCAATTGTGACCACCTCCACAGACTTATATCCCCCAAACTCTCAATGAAAATAATGCACAAAAATCCCCCCCCCCCGCTTGTTAATCCCCAAATGCCTCAATTAAAATAATACCCTAGAATTGCCACCCCAGACCTAATAATCCCACTATGCTTCAATGAAAATATTGTCCCAGAATTGCCTGAGGGGCAGAGTGAGCTGTGCCACAGCAGCCTGAGGAGCGGAGAGAGGTGCTGTAGCAGCCTGAGAGACAGTGTGAGGTGCAGCTTCTAATGCAGAGAGAGGTGCTGAAGCAGCAGCTGGGGCAGAGAGAGGTGCTGCAGCATCAATATACAGAGAAGTGCTGCAGCAGCCGGGGCAAAGAGAGGTGCAACAGCAGCCAAGGCAGAGAGAGGTTCTGCAGAAAGAGGTGTTGCAGCAAGTAGGGCAGAGAGAGCTGCTGCAGCATCTGAAGCAAAGACATGTGCTGCAGCTTTCAGGAAAGAGAGAGGTGCTGCAGCAGCAGGGGCAGAGGGCAGTGCTGCATGACAAAAGTAACCCTGCTGCACAGCTATAAGTAGACAGTGAGACATATAAAGAGGGCGGACAGAACTCCGGCATGTGCCGACTGTCAGTGTCTCCTGATGTCGCCTCTGGCCTGCCCTGTTCCCTACCTAGTCTTAGAGTCCAAGTCAGTGTGCGCCCCCCCATTCTACAGCTGCCAGTACAGTGGCCTGTGAGAAAGGGGGGGAGCAGCGCACCCTCTAACTTTTTGGGCGCCAGAGCTCGTGCTCCTTCAGAGCCACCCTCGCTACAATCCTTATCAATAAGGTTAGGAAAAACACAAGGAAAAGGAAGCTAGTGTAGTTTACAAAAGAAGTAGCAAATATTGTGAAAGCAAAAAAGATAGCCTTTAGGAATTTTACTGTAAGCAGATGCAAAATAATGAAGACAAAGCGGTGTATCTCATTAGACAGAATGAGCTTAAGAAGGTAATCAGATGTGCAAAGGCACAAGCTGAAGAGAAAATGTCAGTAGGTAAAGGGGACAAAACTTTTTTTTAGGTATATAAGTGAAAGAAGAAAAACAAAAGGCGGAATACTAAGACTAAATACAGAGTGGGAGTTTTGTTGAGGAAGGCAGTGTAATAGTAGATAATCTTAATAATTTATTTTCAGTATTCACTACTGAAAGAGAGGGGAAGGGGCCATAGTTAAGTTGTAGGCATATTGAAAAAAAATGTATGAAGAAACAAATGCTTTTACAGAGTAGAAGGTCCTAACAGAACTCTTAAAACTGAAAGTAGCTAAATCAATGGGGTCAGATGGGATACATCCAAGGATATTAAAAGAGTTTGAAGGGGTTTGGTAGCACCTTTAACAGAATTATTCAACCAATCACTAGCTACAGAAGCAATTCCAGAGGACTGCAAAAGGGTGAATGTAGTCCCACTGCACAAAAGTGGAAGCAAGGAAGAGGCTAGCAACTACCAACCAGTCAGCCTTACATCAGTAGTAGGAAATTGATGGAAACACCCTTAAAAAAAAAAGATTTAGATTATCTCAAATAGCAATTTACAGGATCCCAAACAGCATGTCAGACTAAACTTACTGACTTTTTTGACTAGGTGACTAAAATAATAGATAAAGGGGGGACTGTAGATATAGCTTGTCTAGATTTTAGTAAAGATTTCAACACTGTCCCACATCACAGACTTTTAAATAAACTTGAAAGCATGGGATTGGATACTAAGATGGTTTAATGGATAAGATATTGGTTGCAGGAGAGAACACAGAGAATTGTAGTAAATGGAGTGCATTCACAGCAGGTAAATGTTACCAGTGGAGCACCCCAGGACCAGTGCTTTTTTATATCTTTATTGGTGACATTGCAAATGGTATTGAAGGGAAAGTATGCCTTTTTGCAGATGACACAAAGGTATGCAACATGGTAGACAGACCAGGAAGGGTAACACCAATGATTGATGATCTAGGTAGACTAGAATGGTCAAAAGTGTGGCAATTACAGTTTAACACCAAAAAAATGTAAATTTATGCACTTTGGTCTTAAAATCCAAAGGCTAAATATAATATGAATGGCACTATATTGGAAACTACTGAGGAGGAAAGTCATCTAGTGGTCACTATTTCAGCTGACTTAAAGGTAGGTAAGCAATGTACAAAGCAATGAGGAAGGCAAGTCAAATGCTTGGTTGCTTTGGGAGAGGAATCAGCAGCAGTAAGAAAGAAGTAATAATGCCAAGTCATTGGTACGGCCTCATCTAGAATACTGTGTTCAGTTCTGAAGGCCTTATATCCAGAAGGATATTAATACATTAGAGACTGTACAAAGAAGGGCACCTAAAATGGTGCATGGCCTACATCACAAAAGTTACCTGGAATGACTAAAAGATCCAGTGGCATAACAAGGGCATGACCATCAGTGTGCATGCCCTGAGCATTGTGGCAGGCCCAGCAGAGGGGGGCATCATACCTGCAGCTTTGGCTTTGGAAGATGTCCAGAACTTGTCCCCAGGGAAGTGGGTTGAGAAGAAGGCTTCCCTTACACGTTTTTCTCCTCTTCAGAGGCTACTCATCTGCACCAGCCGCTAGAGATCCATGGGCCCTCTTCTCTTTTAACACGCCCTGCTTCCAAAAATTGCAATTGAAAATAGGGTACTGATTATTCAGGTAGGGGGCCTAGCCAGTGTTGGACTGGGGCATGAAGGGTACACCGGGGAAATGCAATGGTAAGGGCCCATGCTTAGTGGTGTGGCCAGCCACTGCAGAGGCTTAGCTAACCATTGATGAGTGCATGGACTTGGCCCCTTGATAAATATTTATATAGTAAATACTGTTATTTCATGCATTATAATGAACCACAATAACAATAGCAATGCACTGAAGAAAATCCACCATAGTCATGTGCAATATATTTTTATTATAACATATGTAAAATGTATAATTCAAATGCGGTCTGGAACCTGATCCCTAGAGGAGGCGGTGGGGCCCAAGGCACTGGCCCAACGGGGGTTGCCCCTGTGGGCCAGTCCAACCCTGGGCCTAGGCCAGCCATGGAGGAGATGGAATGCCACCTTCTGCAAATTGTGTTTATTTTATGTCAAAGTTTTAACAAGTGGGTATGACCACACCTCCATCTTTGCCCATGCCTCCACTAGCACCCAGGCCCACTGTGTGACTTGGCAGGCCTGGTAATGCCTACAGGGTATAATATCAATTCATTGAACACTTTAAGGGCCTATGTATCAAGCTTTTTTCTATAAAATTATGTAGAAACTGTTTCTGCAGAATGTTAATTAGCACTACAGATTGCAGTCCCCATTAATATCAATGGAGATTATGATGTGACCCCTATGTACTAAACCCTGAAAAGCAAAGCTTTTAAGAGTTTTGCCATGTTAGTATATACCATCTTCAAATGGTGTAAACTCCTTTTAGCTTATGAGGCATAGTAGCAGGAAAGAGATCTTTTGATCTCCCTCCTGCAGCCTCCGAATAGTGACGACCCAATTTTAGAAATTGACATTGGGCCTAATTCAGAGTTGATCGCAGAGCAAATTTGTTAGCAGTTGGGCAAAACCATGTGTACTGCAGGGGGAGGCAGATATAACATGTGCAGAGAGAGTTAGATTTGGGTGTGGTGTGTTCAAACTGAAATCTAAATTGCAGTGTAAAAGTAAAGCAGCCAAAATTTACTCTGTACAGAAACAAAATAACCCACCCAAATCTATCTCTCTCTGCACATGTTATATCTGCCACACCTGCAGTGTCTGCTAACAAACTTGCTGCTGCGATCAACTCTGAATTACCCCCATTGTGCGTATCCACAGTGTCAGATTCCCAGAGCCAACCCTAACCAATATGATGCCCTAGGCAAGATTTTGGCTGGTGTCCCCTAGCACCACCGCTGGTTCTGTCTCTGACCTTGCACCTCTTTCCCAGCACCATCACCCCTCACCCATAGCACTCCTTATTTTGGTGTTTGTACCCCCTATATTTTAAATAGGAACAGTTCACACATTTGGCGCACAGCCCAAAAAGGGTGTGTGTTTTTGCTGGCAAGGGGCATGGCCACACAATAGTAACCCCAATTCCAATTACGCCACACAGTACTGCAACTTTATTCACATTTGATCATGCAATAGTGTCCATAATTCAAATTACATCCCAAAGTAGTATTACTTTACCTTATAAACATTACTCCTCACAGTAGAGCCCCTTATTCACATTACATCACACTGAATTGCTTCTTATTCACATTACACCACACCCCATTGCTCTTTATTAATATTAGACGACACAGTAGTGCCCTTTTTATACGCAACGCCACATATTATTTCTAGTATTCGGCTGGAAGCCGTCGGCTGGGAGTGCTTCCATAGAAGTGCTGACATAAAAGTGTTATTATAATATTAGCGTTATACCTGCGTTAAACCGCAGGAGAACAGAAGGAAAACAACAACACACCAAAACTATGACATATGGACTGTCTTAATGCCTCAAAAGTATGTAATTCATCTTATGCATATTATCTGTCTTTTAAACTAAGAAAAGACATCCCCAATCTGCTCACTACAGGTCTCTATTATGCAAACTCATGTATGTTCTTGATGTAATGAATTGCTTGTAATTGGCATTGCATGTGTGGGGAAGTTGTTCAGTGAAACAGTTTTATTACTGCATGCTGTCTGGTGTTTACCTCCTTTGACCATTTGGCCATTTGTGGACAGGTGTACTATATCTTTTCATTTAGTGAGGTGTAGTCGTGGTGTAAAGGACAGAGTGTGATTCCTGATTGGGAGGGGGGGGGGAACAAACAAACAAAAAAACAAACAAACACTGAACAACATCACCAAACAGATCATTTCAACTTTAAACTTGTTATTTTTTGTACTGTCTGGACATGGCTACTAATAACAGATGCACAGACAAAATTCTTAAAGCTATGTGTGCAAATGCTAGGAGCTTAGGAGACAAAATTCCAGAGCTAACTGCGACAATGACAAGGGATAACCTGGATATTGTCGCAATTACTGAGTCATGGTGCAATGAGAATCATGACTGGGACATAGCTATACCAGGATACAATTTATTTAGGATAGAATGGGAAGAATAGGAGGAGGGGTAGCAATGTATGTGAAAAAAAAGCATAAATGCTACTTTAATACAAAATGTTGAGGACAAAACTGAGGCCCTTTGGGTCACCACGGAAACTGGGGAGAAGGACATTATTCGCATTGGGGTGATCTATAGACCACCAGGCCAGGGGCAGGATTTGGACAGGAACCTATTGTTGGACATCTCTAAAATGGCTTTAAAGGGAGAAGTTATAATCATGGGAGACCTTAATTTACCTGATATAAATTGGGAGGGGTCCTTTGCAAGTTCAGCTACAAGTGGCAAATTTCTAAATTCCTTACAGGGAGCATCTCTCAAGCAATTGGTGAGGGAGCCCACTCGCAAAGACTCAATATTAGATTTGATTCTTACAAATGGTGACAGGATATCAGACCTATATGTCGGTGAGCACCTGGGATCCAGTGATCATCAAGCAGTATGGTTTAGTATAAAGACAGGATCCAACTCCTGTCACACAAAAACAAAGGTGTTGGATTTTAGAAATGCTGACTTTGCAAAAATGGGGAGATGTTTAAGTGATTCATTGGCAGACTGGTGGAACTTGGAAGGAGTGCAGGAGAGATGGGAAAAACTGAAAAGTGCAACACTAAGGGCAACAGACCTTTGTATCAAAAGGGTTAGGAAAAGCACCAGGAAAAGGAAGCCAATGTGGTTCACAAAAGAAGTATCAGCTAGTGTGAAAGCAAAAAAGATGGCTTTTAGGAAATACAAACAGACTAAAAATAATAATGACAAAGAGGTGTATCTTGACAGACGGAAGGATGCTAAGAAAGTGATCAGACATGCAAAGGCAGAAGCTGAGGAGACAATGGCCCAGTCAGTAGATAAAGGGGGCAAAACTTTTTTTAAGTATATAAATGAAAGGAGAAAATAAAATGGAGGAATAATAAGACTTAAGACAGAGAGTGAGAATTTGGTGGAGGGAGACAAGGCAATAGCAGATCACCTAAATAATTATTTTTGCTCAGTATTTACTACAGAAGGAGAAGGGAAGGGGCCACAGTTATGTTGCAAGAACATTCATAAAAATAAGGTATATGAAAGTACATTTACAGAGGAGAAGGTCCTAACTGAACTTTCAAAACTAAAAGTGGATAAATCAATGGGGCCAGATGGGATATACCCAAGGATACTAAAAGAGCTAAAAGATGTGCTGGTGGCGCCATTAACAGAATTATTTAACCAGTCACTAAATACAGGTGCCATTCCAGAGTACTGGAAAAGAGCAAATGTAGTTCCATTGTACAAATGTGGAAGCAAGGAAGACGCAAGTAACTACAGACCAGTAAGCCTTACATCAGTAGTTGGGAAAGTAATGGAAAAACTACTAAAAGAAAGAGTTGTGGAATATCTTAAATCAAACAACTTACAGGATCCAAAACAGCATGGATTTACTGGTGGGAGATCATGCCAAACAAATCTTATTGACTTTTTTGACTCTGTGATGAAAATAATAGATCAAGGGGGAGCTGTAGATGTAGCATATCTAGACTTTAGTAAGGCATTTGACACTGTCCCACATCGCAGACTGCTAAATAAACTTGAAAGTGTGGGGGTGGATTATGGAATAGTTAAATGGATAAGAACCTGGTCGCAGGATAGGAAACAGACAGTTGTAGTAAATGGAGTGCAATCTATGGAGGGAAATGTTACCAGTGGAGTACCCCAGGGATCTGTACTCGGACCAGTTCTCTTTAATATCTTTGTTGGTGACATTGCAAATGGTATTGAAGGGAAAGTATGCCTTTTTGCAGATGATACAAAGATATGCAACAGGGTAGACACACCAGGAGGGGTAAAACAAATGATTGATGACCTAGCTAGGCTTGAAAATGGTCAAGAACATGGCAACTACAGTTTAAGGCTAAAAAATGCAAAATCATGCACTTGGGTCTCAAAAACCCAAAGGCTAAATATAGTATTAAGGGTACTATAATGGAAACTACTGAGGAGGAAAGGGATTTAGGAGTTACTATTTCAAGTGACTTAAAGGCAGGAAAGCAATGCAACAAAGCAATGAAAAAGGCAAGTCAGATGCTTGGTTGCATAGGGAGAGGAATCAGTAGCAGGAAAAGAGAAGTAATAATGCCACTATATAGGTCATTGGTGCGGCCTCATCTGGAATACTGTGTCCAGCTCTGGAGACCATATCTCCAGAAGGATATAAATACATTAGAGAGTGTACAAAGAAGGGCAACTAAAATGGTGCATGGCCTACATCACAAAACTTACCTGGAAAGGCTAAAAGATCTTAACATGTATAGTATGGAGGAGAGAAGGGAAAGGGGAGACATGATAGAAACTTTCAAATATACCAAAGGTTTTAACAAAGTTCAGGAGGGAAACATTTTTCAAAGGAAGAGAAGTATTAGAACTCGAGGACATACACTGAAACTGGAGGGAGGCAGGTTCAGGGGAAATTTAAGTAAAATTTATTTCACAGAAAGGGTAGTGGATAAGTGGAATAGCCTCCCATCAGAGGTGGTAGAGGCTAAGACTGTGAAGCAGTTTAAACATGCTTGGGATAGGCATGTGAATATCCTTACAAGGAATTAAGGTTCAAAGAGGGTTGCGATTACCTAAAGGATAAAAAAAATGGGCAGACTAGATGGGCCAAGTGGTTCTTATCTGCCGTCAAATTCTATGTTTCTATGTTTCTATAGTAGAGCACCTTATACACATAATGCCACACATTAGTAATGCATTTATACACATAATTCCACACAGAAATGCCCCTTACACATTATTAATGTCCTTATAAACAATGCGCCTTGCACATTATGACAACCTTTATTAATGCCCTTTTACACATAACGTTCCTTACATATATGCCGCACATTATTAATGCCCTTATACACATAATGACACACATAGTGCCCCCTACACATTTGCTGCACATTTTTAGTGCCCCTATACACATAATGACACACATACAGTAGTACCCTGTTACACATATGCCTCACATTATTAATGCCCTTATACACATTGGCCCTCATTCCGAGTTGATCGGTCGCAAGGCGAATTTTGCAGAGTTACACACGCTAAGCCGCCGCCTACTGGGAGTGTATCTTAGCATCTTAAAATTGCGACCGATGTATTCGCAATATTGCGATCACAAACTACTTAGCAGTTTTAGAGTAGCTCCACACTTACTCTGCCTGTGCGATCAGTTCAGTGCTTGTCGTTCCTGGTTTGACGTCACAAACACACCCAGCGTTCGCCCAACTACTCCCCCGTTTCTCCGGTTACTCCTGCGTTTTTCCCGGAAACGGTAGCGTTTTCAGCCACACGCCCATAAAACGCCGTGTTTCCGCCCAGTAACACCCATTTCCTGTCAATCACATTACGATCGCCGGAGCGATGAAAAAGCCGTGAGTAAAAATACTATCTTCATAGCAAAGATACTTGGCGCAGTCGCAGTGCGATTATTGCGCATGCGCACTAAGCGGAATTTCACTGCGATGCGATGAAAAATACCGAGCGAACGACTCGGAATGAGGGCCATAATGACACACAAAGTGCCCCTTACACATGTGTTGCACATTATTAATGCATTTTTACATGACACACATAATGCTCCTTACACATATTCCGAACACTACTGCACAACCAACCCACTCCGCACACAGCACTCACACTGCCACTAACACTGTGATCTCTGCCTCTGCTTGGATACAGATGTGTCCTCATAAATCTTGCCTCAATGCTAACGTCGGGCACCTTTTTTTATGAAAATGCATCTTATTTGCATTGCTATGTGGCTAGGATGCACAAGCATGCCTATATATTGTGTGAGACTGTGGCTGTATCTGCATAAGAAATGCTACACACAGAATATAGGCATGCTGCATATCATTTTAATCAGCAGAAGCTGCTGATGCCCTTAGGCATATCAAATGCCATAGGCAATTGCCTAGTTTGCCTATGCCTATGGCCGGCTCTCAGATTCCCCTGGAGGAGTTTATTGCAAATGTGAAAAACTTTTCCAAAATACCAGGGAAATAATTTGATGGGACAGAGGTTATCACACCACCACTGCCTCTGCGGGATTCCCTACGTACACAGGGGGGATATTTTAATTGAAAATTAAAATATCTGTCATGATATAGAGTGTTAATAATCGCAGGAGTTATTATTGATTATTGATACATATGCCCTTAAGAGAGCCTGATTCTGGTACATACACCACAAGTGACATTTACTAAACAGCGCATGTGCTATAGCAAACGTGCACATCTTTTCTGACAATTCTGAGTTGGACAGATCTCAGCAGTTTTTTTGCTGCCGCTAAATGGGCATTTCTGGGTGAAACTGGATGGCAACAATACAAATGTAGGCAAAAGAACCATCACCTGGGAGTGTCATAGGAGTGTCAGGGAAGTGTAACCAGAATTGCTTCCTATTCTGATTCGTGCATATGCTGAGGGAACACCTATTACATAGGATATCATTCACCCAGAATAGGGTAGGTATAAATCCCTATACTAGTGTTGACAGCTGAGACTGCAGGTGCAAAGTCGAAATGAATAGTTCAGATTACCTTAAATCCGGCTGCGCCCAAACTGCCGGAATCCAAGTCAATCTGAGCCATGGCTCAAGGTTTGCCGCCAGGCTTGGATTC
This sequence comes from Pseudophryne corroboree, assembly GCF_028390025.1. Classification (NCBI taxonomy): domain Eukaryota; kingdom Metazoa; phylum Chordata; class Amphibia; order Anura; family Myobatrachidae; genus Pseudophryne; species Pseudophryne corroboree. The sequence continues at coordinate 287,447,311 of NC_086449.1, forward strand.
CAAATCGATGCAAAACATCATCCTCCCGGCAGGTTTCGGATTCTTTATAAGGGCGCTGCGACTGGGACTTGGCAGCATTTCACTACAGGCATGCTGCTGTGTTCTGCGCTGTACTCTGCTGGTTAAATGGTTAAATTGGCTGTGCTGTCCAGCCTCATAGTGGCTGTGCTATGTGTACAAGTGGCTGTGCTGTGGACTCCAGATTCATACAAGTGGCTTTGCATTTGCAGCAACCTGTGTCCAGACATATACTAATTGCTGTGCCAGGGCCGGACTGCCCATCTGGCACTTCTGACAAATAACAGAAGGGCTGATGGACTGGTTCTGTCAGGCAAAAAGTCGGGAAGGCCGTGTGCAGCGTACCCTCTGGCCCTCTGTTCTGGCTGCTCCCCCGACCCCCCACCTATGTCCATGGAAATGGGGGCATCCCACGAGTCCCTGCCCCCCCCCCCTGACTCATGGCACGCCCCCATCTTTAGTGCCCAGATGCTCCCGTATGCGGCGCACACATGCCAGGACCATTTTCAGCCCCCAGTCCGTCCTTGGGCTGTGCCATAGTATACAAGTGGCTCTGCTGTGTCCAGACTCATAGTGGCTGTGCTGTATATACAATTGGCTGTGCTGTGGACTCCAGACTCCATTCAAGTGGCTGTGCTGTGTCTATCTAAGTGACTGTGTGTTCACTTACAAGCAGCACTGCAGTGTGCATTGTGGTCACTTAAGTTGTGAAAAAAGTAAAAAATAAATAAATACAAAAGTTAAAAAAAAGTTAAATTAAAAAAATAGTAAAAATAATTAGATTATTTTAAGTTTGTGCAACCTGTGTGCGCTGTACCCCTGTACATATATTATTACATACATACAATAGGAAACCCTTTGAATTGGCACAGTTTGACATGAGCTGCAAAGTGAAAAATAAATATATTGTTCTATTGTTTTGTACTGTTCTGGCACACTGTAGCCCTGTGTGTTTATTATTCATGTACATATAATAAAAGTCATTTGAATTGCCACAGTTTCAGTTGAGCTGTGAAGTGAAAAATAAATATATTGTTGTATTGCTTGTACTGTTCTGGTGCACTGTACCCCTGAGTGTTTATTATTCACAAACATAAACTGAGAGCCCTTTAAATTGCTGCAGTGATCTGTGAATTGAAAAATGGATAACTATCACTTTAGAGAAGACCAACCAAATACTATTGCTGCAGCTCCTGCCACCAATCATGATGACAATACTAGTTCTTCAGCGTCATCTACTAAAACCAATGCTCAAGGGCATGGAGGGTTTAAGACAGGGCACCTAAAATAAAATAACAATATACAGTACAGTGGTAAAGAAAAAACACCTCTAATAAAGGAAAAGTTTAGTGCAGAAAAACATAAAATTGCCAACATGCCATTCACCACACACAGTGGCAAAGAAAGACTCAGGCCTTGGCCTTCATTTATGAGTGGTAGGTCTACAACTGTCAGTGAGGCATCTTCTTCTGCCTCTCATGACAATGCAAGACATTTTCACTCAGAGGCTAGAAGAGGTGTAAAAAAATGGAAACCACTAAGGCAGTAGAACAAACTGTGCATTCAGAAACAGACATGTCACAAATCCCTGAGGAGAGTCTAAGGGGTAAATTTACTAAAGGTTCTAATAATGAAAAGTGGTGATTTTTCCCATAGCAACCAATCAGATTTTATCTATCAGTTCTCTATTGCATACTAGAAAATGATAGACAGAATCTGATTGGTTGCTAAGGCCAACATCCCCACTTTTCGTGTTTAGAACCTTTAGTAAATTTACCCCTAAGTGTTTCCACAAATGCTATATGTGAGCATGACCATTCTGATACTGCAAATGTGGCGATGAGTAGCAGAAGTATAGCTGATGACATAGAAACTGAGGATGCCACCTACAAGAGGGCACATTTTTGTGACTTACACCGGTGCAAATGACGATGTTGAGGATGAGGATGTTGTTTGTGTAAGTCAGGCACCAGTGGAAGCAGCTATTGGTCATGGTAAGAAGAAGACCAATGTCATGCCTGGGCATAGGACCAACAAATTAATTTCTTATGTGTAAAATTATTTTTACCCAAAATCGTAAAGCTACAGTATCTGTAGTGTTTGTAAAACCACAGTAAGTAGAGGTAGGGACGTTAACCATCTAGGAATTGCCTCCCTGTTACATCATTTGCAGCAACCTCATGAAATGTTTTTGACAACATCAGAAACTGGTGCTAAAAAATAACAACAAGCAGTCCTGAATCAGCTATCCCTTCTCTCACCTAGGGGGTAATTCAGACCTGATCATAGCAGCAAATTTGTTAGTAGTTGGGCAAAACCATGGGGTTCATTCCGACCCGATCGCTCGCTGCAGTTTATCGTAGCACAGCGATCGGGTTAGAACTGCGCATGCGCCGGTGCCGCAGTGCGCCAGCGCATTCCAGCCGTCATTGCCTAGCGATCGCCTCTGAGGCAGAGGTGTTCGCTGGGCGGGAGGAGGATGGGTGGCGGCATTAAGCCGCCGTTTAGGGGGGCGCGGTCCGGCCAAAGCAGGCATGGCCGGAACGTTGGGGGGGGGGCGTGGCGGCTGTGTGACGTCACGCGCAGCCACTACGACCCGGGGCAGCGAAGAGGTTCTCCCGGCCAGCCTCAGGAGCTGCGCTGGCCGGGAGTGCAATGCTTTTGCATTTCTGCAGGGGTGTCCGGCACTGACATGCGGAGCGGACTAGCCCTGTGCTGGGCGTCCCCCCCGCATGTCTGAGTGCTTGATCGTAGCTGTGCTAAATTAAGCACAACTACGATCAACTCGAAATGACCCCCCCATGTGCACTGCTGGGTGTGCAGATATAACATGTGCAGACAGAGTTAGATTTGGGTGGGGTGTGTTCAAACTGAAATGTAAATTGCAGTGTAAAAATAAAGCAGCCAGTATTTACTCTGCACAGAAACAAAATAACCCACTCAAATCTAACTTTCCCTGCAAATGTTATATCTGCCACATCTGCAGTGCACATGGGTCCTAATTCAAAGTTGATCGCAGCAGCAAATTTGTTAGCAGTTGGGCAAAACCATGGTGGTCATTCCGAGTTGTTCGCTCGTTGCCGATTTTCGCTATGCTGCTTTTTTTTGCTAAATGCGCATGGTACGCAGAGCGCATGCGCTAAGTTATTTAACACAAAACTTAGTAGATTTGCTGGTGTTCATGCGGCGCTTTTCAGTCGCACTGCTGATCGGTGAATGATTGACAGGAAAGGGGCGTTTCTGGGTGGTAACTGAGCATTTTCCGGGAGTGTGCTAAAAAACGCAGGCGTGTCAGGGAAAAATGCAGGAGTGTCTGGAGAAACGGGGGAGTGGCTGGCCGAACGCAGGGCGTGTTTGTGACGTCAAACCAGGAACTAAATGGACTGAGCTGATCGCAATCTAGGAGTAGGTCTGGAGCTACTCAGAAACTGCAAGAAAATATTTAGTAGCAGTTCTGCTAATCTTTCGTTCGCTATTCTGCTAAGCTAAGATACACTCCCAGAGGGCGGCGGCCTAGCGTTTGCAATGCTGCCAAAAGCAGCTAACGAGCAAACAACTCGGAATGACCACCCATGTGCACTGTAGAGGGGGCAGATATACCATGTGCAGAGAGAGTTTGGTTTGGGTGGGGTATGTTCAAACTGAAATCTAAATTGCAGTGTAAAAATAAAGCAGCCAGTATTTACCCTGCACAGACCCAATATAATCCACCAAAATCTAACTCTCTCTGCACATGTTATATCTGCCACACCTGCATTGCAGATGGTTTTGCCCAACTGCTAACAAATTTGCTGCTGCAATCAATTCTGAATTACCCCCATGGTTTTGTCCAACTGCTAACGAGTTTGCTGCTACGATCAGGTCTGACTTCCACCTAGATCCCTGCACCTGCAAGCTCCACCACCAACACCTTCCTCCTCAATATCATCAGTAATGACTGGAGTTAGTCCTGCATCCAATTTGTGAGAGCTAGGTGACTCCTCCCCTATTCAAGTTCAAGTTCAAATTTATTGTCATCAGCCAAAACAAGTTGACAGACGAAATTACAATTGTACAGGGCATCAAGTAGTAGCAGGCGACAACATAAAACAAACATAAAATAAATAATTCATTTAACATACGTACAGCAGATGGGATAAAACTAACCCTAAAACGGTTGGTACGAGTTAACAAAGTACGAAACCTCTTTCGAGATGGAAGTTTGTCAAAAAGCATACTAACAGGATGCGCACTATCTAATAAAATACACCTGGCTTTGCTTAAAACCCTACACCTATACTAATCATCAAAACTAGGCAATGGCATACCAATGATTTTACTTGCCGTTTTCCTTATCCTTTCTAATGCCCATCGATCTATTCAGGATTCCTCAGAAGAATCCTTCAGCACAAGGCTTGCTGCTGCTGCTAGGGATGGGTTTTCGTCCCAAAGGGGGACCAAGAAGATTACTATTTTAAAAAAACTATTGACTGTGAAACAATCCTTTGCAAGGGAAAGCAAGTTTGACAGCTCTCACCCAGTCATACTTCGGGTCACTGATGCCATCATGGCTATGCTAGTGTTAGATGTGCATCCAATATCTGCCATTCATGCTGTGGAACTTACACAGTTGAGGTCCTGTGTCCATGGTACCTAATTCCATATTGGTTCCATTTTACTCGAAAAGCCATACCTCAGCTGTACCAGGACATTAAAAAAAAATGTATTATTGGCCTACAAAATGCCATTGTACCCACTGTCCACTTAACCACCGATATATGGAGAAGCAGTAGTGGGAAAACTACAGATTACATGACTGTGACAGCCCACTGGGTGGGTGAATTGCCTTCAGCAGTAGTATCTATTCATTCAGAGGCAGGCTACTCTTTGTATCACCGGCATCAGTAAAAGGCATACTGCTGACAACCTCTTATGAAAACTAAGGGATGTTATACATAGGTGTGCGCAGGGGGGGTGCCTGGTGCGCACAGGCACCCCCTAATGTCTGGCACTCCGATCTCACATGCCTGATGCAGAGATTGCTGAGCAGGCTGATTACTGTCCCCTCTGCGCTGCACCCTGCAGGACTGCATTACTGACCGGACGCCTGGGTTAATCAAGGGTGCCACTGCCACCGTGTTTCAAATTCCCAGCTCCACCACCATGTACAAAAACAGTGTGATGTGATGTGATTACGTCATGCTGCTCGCACGCCCACCCGTCACACGCCCACCTCTCTCCTTCTATGCTATGCCAACGCCAGCCACTGATGAGGAGCAGCATGCAGCCAGCGTTCCTCTTAGGAAGACAAATTCAATACTGGCAGGCGGTTGGCAGCAGCATTGACACGTCACTTATTTTTGTTTTTCCAGCAGCAGCAGTAACTAGTCTGTGACTGTCAGTGTCAGTGAGTGCATGACTTGTAAGTAAGCTGCTGTAGCTTGCAGGGGAAAGAGAGGGGGAGCCAGACTAGGCTGAGGAGGAGCAGTGTAATTGCAGTGAGTGCCATCAGGGTTGTTTGTTTGGTGCACACCACAACATCTGACAATTTATCTGCTTTATTAGGATTGGTACAAAGGTGGATATTTTATATGTGTTGACCATCAATAGATGGTGCTAATCACACCCATAAGGCGGTGCTAGACACACCCCTCCGACGGTGCACCCCCTAATAAAATGTGCTGCACACGCCAGTGATGTTATAACAAAATGGTTTACCCCACTTGGGCTCTCCTCAGGTTTTGTGATTTCTGATGATGCCATAAATATTGTGAGAGCATTACAGCTGGGCAAATTCCAACACATCCCATGTTTTGCTCTTACAATCAACTTTGTGGCACAAGGTTTTTAAGAAAAATGACAGGAGCAAACTGGAGATGCTGTCTGTGGCCCAAAAAATGTTGGGACATTTTTGGCATTCAGCCACAGCATGCAAGAGATTGCAGCACATACAAGAACTGTTCAATTTGCCCTACCGCCAACTGAAGCAAGAGGTGGTAACCCGTGGAATTCCACACTTTATAGGCTTGAGTGGATGGAGAATCAGTAAAAAGCCACCCAGAGCTATACAACAAGCCATGACATTGGGAGAAGAGGGGGAGTGTACCTTAGTCTAGCTCAGTGGAGATTACTTTCCATCTTGTGCAAGGTGCTCAAACCCTTTGAAGTAGCCACCTGTGAAGTGAGTTCAGATACTAGCTTGAGTCAGGTGATTCCAATAAGTAGGCTTTTGAAAAATCAGCTTGAGACATTGCAGGAGGAGATGAAATGAAGCGATTCCACTAAGTATGTTGGATTTGTAGTTAAAGTCCTTTATTCACTTAGGGTTGCCATTATCTTGAAATCGGATCACTTTGCTTGGCAACCGTGCTTGATCTTAGGTTTAAGTCGTACATTGGGCCTAATTCCAAGTTGATCGCAGCAGGAAATTTTTTAGCAGTTGGGCAAAACCATGTGCACTGCACGGGAGTCAGATATAACATGTGCAGAGAGAGTTAGATTTGGGTGGGGTGTATTCAAACTGAAATCTAAATTGCAGTGTAAAAATAAAGCAGCCAGTATTTACCCTGCACAGAAACAAAATAACCCACCCAAATCTAACTCTCTCTGCAAATGTTATATCTGCCCCCCTGCAGTGCACATGGTTTTGCCCAATTGCTAACAAACTTGCTGCTGCGATCATCTCAGAATTACCCCCATTGTGTCTTTCTTTCCAAGTGACCTAGATCTTAAGAGATGCAAAGAGCTCCAGCTGAGCAAGTTGCAGCTCAAGTGGTACCTGACACAATGACATTTCCTCCTTCAGTTTCTCTAACAGATGCCAGGAAAGACCTCTGCTTTCAGATCTTAAATAATTTCCTGAAATTAATGACATCTCTACTGTAACTGGATCTGATATAGTCACCATCAAAAGAATCATTGAGGATTATTTTCATGACACCATACAAATATGGCATGTCACAGAGTCCTTTTGACTACTGGATGGAATAAAAAGGCAATTTGGAGGCTTTTGTACAAACTGGCTTTGCATTACTTAAGCTGCCCACCCTCCAGTGTGCACTCAGAAAGAGTTTTCAGCACAGCCGGGAACCTTATCAGTGATCGGCATAGGAGGAAAAGACGATGTTCATCAAAATGAACTACAAATTCCATGAGGAAGACCTTTACCGGCAATTACATCATAGTACAGATACTTCTGCAATGGTGGATTCCAGAGGGGGTGAATTGATACTGTGTTAGGATGATGTACACACAGATGAGAGTGAGGATGAGGATGGTAGTGATGATGACATCTTTCCACTAAAGAGATATTAGCTTAGCTGTGTTAAGCCTATTAATAGTTTGTTTTGTGGGTGCCCAAACAAACCAAGCACTTCAGCCACAAAAGTGGCAGTCACTGAAGTGCTTTGTTTGCTAAACTGTATGTCCTTTTTAATATCCAACATAAGGGTGGGAGGGCTCAAGCACAAATCCACCTTGCATCACTTTTCTTTTCTGCCACTGCTGTATGGCATTGCTTCTTAGATGTGCTATAAACTGCCATGTGTTTATGCCACTGCTCTGTTGCTTAGTAACCAGTCAGTTCACTGCAGCCTTTGGCCTAAACTGGATGAAAACATTATTGTAAGCTGTGAGGTGGTCAAAATTTACTGAAAATGAGTGAAAATAAATGTTATTAAGGTTTAGAAAACTGTATGAACAAACAAAGGCCAAATTATGTGATTTTAGCTTTTTTGTATTTTTTTTTTTTTTTTTTTTGAAGAAAAAAGAATACAAAATAAAAACCAGACACAGTTTTTAGGCAAAACCAAAACTGGACAACGAATTAGAACCAAAACCAGGAAATGGTCTCTAGTGCAAAGTATTGATATGTGTGTTCTCTTCTGCGGTGTACACAATGGTTCCGAATAGAATACGTCAGCGTAAGAAATACTTGGAGCACACTAGATTTACTGTAACTAGGAATTGTGGTTTATTATAGTGCACAGAATATAGCACAGCCATATTCACATTTATAGCAGTGGATATACAGCAGGCTTTATGTAGGCACTCGGCAGCAGGATTTTGTAGGGATCCTCAATGAGCTAAGTGGTAAACAGCTGTGTACCACTGCGGCATTCTAACACACTTACAAAATGGTGCTAAGCATGCATAGACTTTGAATCAATGGTGGCGATCTCGGTAGAGGAGTGTTTAAATGCTCCATAGGGAAGCAGTATGGAGGGAAAGCCCAGTAGTGCACCTCATATTCCAACACAAAGATAGTAAGTAGCACTTTGTGTACAATGAAAGACATATGTATAGTGCATTAGCATACCATTACCAAAATATTTGTATTTTATATGCACCAACATACGGAGCTCCATGTGACACAGGCCCAGAAAGTGTGAGAGTCTGATCAGGCATGGTAGCGAGTTGCATGGGATGTGATCAGCTTGAACTGGATTCTGCAGTTTATAGGGATTTGCTGAATGGTGTGGAATAGCTAGAGAGAAAGATTAGTCTCACTGCATAAATTAGAACAGATTTTTTTTTTACAAAATAGATGACTAAGTGGAAGATTTGATGTGGTTGGCATCTAATGAGAGATAAATGGGAAGCCAGTAAATTCTAGGAATAGTTTGGAGGAGGCAAAAAGTTGAAACTAGGAGGGAAGATGATCTCAGATTATCTCAGTTTTGGACATTATGAGGGTCATTCCGAGTTGATTGCTAGCTAGCAGTTTTTAGCAGCCGTACAAACGCTATGCCGCTGCCCACTGGGGAGTGTATTTTAGCTTAGCAGAAGTGGAGAGTAGCTCTGAACCTACAAAGCGCTTGCGATCACTTCAGCCTATTTGTGTCCGGATTTGACGTCATAAACCCGCCCAGCAAACGTCCCTCCACGCCTGCATTTTTTCAGACATGCCTGCGTTTTTGCATACACTCCCTGAAAACGGTCAGTTGACACCCAGTAACGCCCCCTTCCTGTCAATCTTCTAGCGGCCGCCAGTGTGAAGAAAAACTTTGCTAGAACCTGACCACAACCACAAAGGGCTTTGTACCCACACGTCGCGCGTGCGCATTGCGGGGCATACGCATGTGCATAAATGCTGTTTTTTTCACCCGATTGCTGCGCTGCGAAAATCGGCAGCAAGTGATCAACTCGGAATGACCCCCAATGCATCCTAAATAGTGTTGGGACATCCAAATGGAGATGGAAATTAGACCAACCCCCCTCCCCCCGCCTTTTTAAAACTAATTATATCCTAGATAACATTTGATTTAATTTTCAGGGAATAATTCACAACTGTATTTTGCATAGAAGGTATATTATCATACATTTTATCAATAATAATTGCCTTAAATAATATAATGTAGGGAAAATGATGAGCACCAGTCTGCGAAAAACTAATTTGTGCTAAAGTTGCATCTAGTGATGTATTTTCTGAAGGCCCAAATCATCAATATTTCATACATTATGTTTGGCAGTTAAATGTGTGTGTGTGTGTGTGTGTGTGTGTGTGTGTGTGTGTGTGTGTGTGTGTGTGTGTGCGTGTGTGTGTAAAGCCTTTAATAGACCCTCCTGAGGTTCTCCTACATTGCATACTCACTGCTAACTCACTTCATCAACCTGTCTCTACCAACTGATACATTTCTATCTCCTTGTTTAAACACATTTCACCATAAACAAACCATAACACTACAAAGCCTATCTCTCCATATACTGCCCATTCTCACTCTCTACTCTTGACTCCCTGCAATCTGGATCCGTCCCCAGCATTCTCATTCCATTCTTAACTATGTACAATAAAGCCACCACCCCACCCCACCCCAATATTTCATAAAGATTGCTCTCATAAAGTGATTAATTATCTAACTACATCAAATTCTACACTTGGACTTCTCTACTGCTTTAGAAACTGTTTATCAGCCTTTACAATGAATGGTCTCAGCTTTCTATTAAATCTCTATTCAGGACATCGCTTGTTTATCCTTCATAAAACAGCAATTTCCTAGGTCATAAGCTATTGAATTGCTCTTTTCGTGTCCTTACATCTGGCACCTCCTCCCTCCCCTCCCCCTATCTGATGGGATCAAACAAGGCTTTGTAATATTCCCTCTGTGTTTTGTTATTGTACAACACTTTTTGGGGGAACTAATTTACTAATGTGGCCTCCAGTACCACCTTTATTCTGATGACACCCAAATCTAGTTCTCCTTCCCTGACCACTCTCCCTTTCTATATTTTCTTGTGTAACCTGCTCTCTGAACATCTGCTACCTAAAGCTCAACATGTCCAAAACATTGCTTATCATCTTCCTCCCTCCCACAGTCACCATCTTGTCCAAATTTTCCTCAACGTCAATAACACCACATTTTCGTTACTTTAGCAAGCCCACTGCTTCGGTGTCACACTTACTTTATTCCATAAATCCTGTGACTATCACCCAGTCCTGTCACCTCAACCTTAGAAAATTGCCACAGTCTGTTATTTTCTACCCAAGATGCTAACAAATCTTTTATCAACTTTTTATTTTCCATCTTGACTACAGCAATATCTTTCAGACTGGCATTCCCTCACTGGTCTATGCCTGGTGGTTGGAAATATTTTCAATGCCACATAAGACTGATCTTCCTCTTTTGCTGCTCCACATTTGCTGCACCATTTAGCAAATCCCTACAGTTGTTCCCCATGTCCTCTAGACTCTAATTAAATTTCCCCAATCTTACAGTACCTAGAATACCACCCATTCAAACAGCTCAAATCGTTTCTCAAAATACTCCCCCTCTCACCCTCTGAAATGTATCTCTGACCTATGCCTTGGCTCATCTCTGGTCATCACCTATATCTCCTCCCTGCAAGACTTATTCTATGTCACAACCTTAAGGAATTCCCTACCATGGCCAATTAGATTTTTCCACAGCCTTCAAATATATAAATGCTCTATGCAAATCCCTCTTTTTAATAGAGCTATTGCTACTCACACCTATACTATCAACACTAATACACCCTCAGAAATATCCCAATCTTCACTCTGTTGCTTATTCTCTATATCCTTTATTTTCATGTATGCATTTATTTTGTCTACTTTGTCATTATTTCATTTATGTACTAATCTTCCCTACTTCTGGCAACATAGAGTACCATGGCACATTGTAAATCTGTTATAATAATAATAATAATAATAATAATAATAATAATAATAATAATAATAATAATCCAGATAATAAAATGATTGAATAATTGATTCCATAACCTCTTTCCGACCAAATATATTGCGGTCCTGGATAAACTCTAGTGGAAAAATTATTAATTATCAGGTTTATTCATCAATAAATAAAAGCTGTTTTATGTTGGATTAAATGTTTTCAATGAGATTGGTCTTTGTGTAATCTTAGATAGCAATAATAAAAATATCAGTAGTCTTAATGGAAATGTATGCATGGTATCTTGACTTTTTCTAGACACCAGATTAAGAATGGCAACATTTTACAACAATTTCCAGGGACACATTGTTGCTGAGCACACATATCTAAACACTTCATGTGGGGCATTGTGTAGGTAAACCACAGAGCACTGCAATCCTCATCATAACCTTTACTGCACTACATCCTCATTTATAACCCTACTACACTACCATCCTTGTCATATCCTTCCTGCATTACAAATATCATCATAACCTTGCTGCACTACAATCCTCATCATTCATTGCTGCACAACTTTACTTATTATAACCTTAGCACACTACAATTGTCATCAAAATGTAACTGCACTACTTTTCTTATCATAACCTTAGTACACTACAATCCTCATATCCTTACTGCATTACAATCCTCATCATTCATTGTTACACTACTATCCTCATCATATTGCTACTGCAATACAGTCCTCATCATATTCCTATTACACTACAATATTCATTGTAACTTTGTGGCACTATGGGGGTGATTCAGCCCTGACCGTAGCTGTGCTAAATTTAGCACATCTATGATCAGTCACACACATGCAGGGGAATGCCCAGCACAGGGCTAGTCTGCCCCGCATCATAACCTTCCTACTCTGCAATCCTCATCATATCCTTACTGCACTACAATCCTCATCATTCATAGTTACACTACTGTCCTCATCATATTGCTACTGCAATACAGTCCTCATCATATTCCTATTACACTACAATATTCAGACTAACCTTGTGGCACCATATCCTCATCATAACCTTACTACACTGCAATACTCATCATAACCTTACTGCACTACAATCCTCATTAGAAATTACGGCAATAGAATCCTCTTCATATCCTTACAGCACTACAATCCTCACCATATCCTTACTGCACTATAGTCCTCATGATTCATTGCTGCACTACTATCCTCAACATATCCTTACTACACTACAATTCCCATCAAAAACTTACTGCACTACAATCCCCATCATAAACTTTCTGCTCTACTATTCTCATCTTAACCTTAGTGCAAGCAAAAAGAATAATATACTAATAATGACATTAACAATACAAGGGAACTGTGCTTAATAACTCGTACTGTCCTTGGAAATAAGGTAATAATTAGCACTTGCAAAGTTTTCTGTCTGTAATATGCCTGTGTTCTTGGAGTACAGCACTGGCATACTGTATTACTCTTTGAAATGTTCAGTTAAAGCATGTATACCTTCTGTAGCAGGAAACAGCAGTAAATGCTTTGGTTTAAGGTAGATGACCAATTTTGCGAGTTTCCCAGTAAATATTCGAAACAGAATCAATTGTGAGAAGTCAGTGGTGGATCAATACATAAAAGCAAGCGATTATCATCTTTTCAATCCAAATGCCTTAAGTTTCCTGTTTCCGCATGCACTGAAGGAGCAGGAAGCCACAGAAGTGACTCCATTTAGCAGACAGTTATGCTCTGCTACTTAATCTAGGATGTTACTGAGCAGGTACAAAGATAATTTCATCTTCCCGCTGAACTGCTTGATGTAAACGTGTAACATATACTGTATATGGTATATATCTGGATAAAATAACAGTGGTGACAATGCCCAAAATGTATATATAATATAAATTAATGGAAACCTTATCTATAACACAAGTACCTAATTGTGTGATATTTTTGTTAACTGCTTTTCAAAGGAACAATAAAGTGCCAATTGCACCAAACGTGTAAATATATCAAGATTATCTCTTTAGTAAATTGATCAATACCAAAATCATTGAAAATAGCTGCAAAGCTGCTACTTTCATATGTGACCCACCACAAATCATTATTTAGATTTGTTTCTATTAAAAAAAATGCAAATCAATTAATACAAAAGCACATATTTACTCGCATCTTCATGCGCTCAAATACCGCATCTAAATGAACCCCAACTGGATTATGCAGTGCCGGGGCTGGGCTGTATTTTTCTTATAATCTTTATTATTATTAAAGTTTTAGAAGTAGCTTGTGTATGGCTGATATTGGGCCTTATTCAGATATATATATATGCAAATATATTTACAGTTGCAAATTTGTATGCAGTGATTGAGCAAATAATATGCAATTAATGCCACAACTTGGATTTCCATTGAGACTACAAATGTGTGCCCCACAATTTTTGCTGGTTTTGGTTGTAATTTGGATTTTGGCCTTTGCTGATTTTGATTTGGGATTTTTTCCAAAGATTGACAAAAATATCTAAAATCACATAATTTGAGTCTTTTTTTTGTGCTTCTAGAGCAATAACATATTAATGTTAAATAAATGTTCAATAACATTCATATCCGGCCAATCCAGCTCACAATATTGTTTTCACCAATATTGGCCAAAGGTTGCAGCTAGCTGGCAGGTTACTAAGTGACAGAGCAGTGGCACAAACACATGGCAGTTTACAGCACATCTATGAAACATTGCACAACATACTGGGGTACAGTTCACAGAACAGTACAAATAATAGATTTCTCTATTTTTTTTTCTTGATCTTTTTTAAACTCACAGCTCAGTTCAAAGTGCGAGGAGTCACACGGCTTATACAGTATATACACATGAGCAAAGCACACTAAGGTAAAGCACACAAAACAGTACAAACAATAGACCAATATCTTTATTTTTCACTTTGCAGCTCAACTCTCACACAGTATTTCAAAAGGACTTTATTTTATTATCTATGATGTATATTATTTCTTATGAATAATAAATGAACAGGGGTACAGCAAACTTACAATAATCAATCTTTTAACTTTTTTAAATTTTGTTCCTTTTTTACATTTTTTTTTTATTTTTTTGCAACTGACAATGACAGTACACAATGAAGTGCTGGTAGTGATCAGACACTTTAGATGGACACAGCACAGCCACTACAGCAGAGTACAGTGCAGCATACAGCAGCATTCTCCTATACGCAGGGATGGACTGGCCCACAGGGGTACAGTGGAATCCCCCGGTGGGCCCCACCAGGTTCCAGGCTGTGCATGTGAATTCTACATTATACATATGTTACATTATACTGCACTGGAGTATGGTGCATTTTCTACAGTGCATTGTAGTACTGTATTTACTATATACTGTAGATTTATCATGGGGAACATCCCATGCACTCTCTAAAAGTTAGGCAAACCAATGTGATGGCAGGCCACACTCCACCTCTGGAGACTGGCCACACCCCTAAACATGGGCCCCTACTCCTGCATTACCGCGGTGGGCCCTTCGTACCACAGTCCGACACTGCTTATACACACTGACTATATAGAGCACAGCTTGTGAGTCTGGACACAGCACAGCAATACAGTAGAGTACTCTGTCGACTGCTGTATCTGACAAGGAGTGCTCTGCCCCAGTGTTAATCAAAAATACAGTATACTGTGTGAACATCCAGGGGCTGGTGTGTCCCATCAGTATCAGTCCAGGGGTGCTCTGTCTGTCATCTGCTGTATCTGACAAGGTGTGCTCTATACCTGTAATTAATATATTTTTTAAATTATGTTTTTCTGATAGCAGAATATAATCTACATGGTAGTCCAGATTAAATCCCAGATAAAAGTAAAGGTGCTGCTCCAACATGCAGATATAGGGCCTGATTCAGAGAAAGTCGCAAATGCTGTCTCAGCTGTGATCACATATGCAAATTTGCAAATGTCGCAGCTGCCGGGATTTGTACTAAGAAGCACCTGGCAGTGTCTCAGATATGATGTTTGTGTATGAAGATGCAACCATCGGATGTACATCAGTTGATCACCAAGCTTCTGTGTAACTCTATGGCAGCGCAGCATGGCCATCAGAAGTAAAACACCTGGAGCCATTATATCTGCTCACAAAGTGGTGTGACACTCAATTGAGTAGATACCCCTCATTACCCACTCATAAACACTCCATGACTGTATATTACTTTTCAAATAAATTCTCACTGCGACCATCATCACAAGACTGTTGAGACCACTGTGCACATGTGCAGTGAGACAGACGCATTCGTAGTGGCAAAAAAATTTCTTCATTGCGTCTGACATTGACATTGTGTCAATCTCTGAATGCAGCCCATAGTTCCAAGTATACTTTGTTTATATACTTTCCTCTTCTCTTTTTCCCTTTGTTTATGAGATGAAATTAGCATTTAGAAACTACAGAAATATAGCAGTGATGGTTAAAATATGTATGTTTATCACTAGTTATGACATCATATAGCTTTCCCGATAATTTCATAAAATACTAGTATATTGGAACCGGTGAATGCCAGGTTGAGGGGTCTCTAATCTCATTCTCCCCATGTTCCCAATCTCTATAATCAGTGACATTTTAGGCACCGGCAAGCAGGGCAGTTGCCCGAGGTGCTGCAGTCTGAGGGTGCAGTCTCAGTCATTCCGTCAGTACCCGCCCGCCACCTTATTTATTGCATTCCGCATACTGCTAGTAACGCCGGCATTCTTGGGAACCTTCCCTGAATTACAGAGCAGGTGCAGCGATGTCACGCTATGCAATGTCATCTTGCGGGGCATGCTGGGAGCAACCATGGCCCAGGAAAAAAGATGGAGGAAGAGCAGCAGAGCTGGCCCTCCTGCGAACATTCGTGAGCAGTGGGCTCACTCATAGCCTGAGCACCCGCACTGAGCAGAATGAGACCTGGCTGTCACACAGGCAGTCCTGGTTCCCACGCCCAGCAGCAGCACAGCACCACATGGGAAAGCCTCTTCAGCCTGACTGCAGTCTGCCTACCTCAGCCATTGGCCCTGAGGAGAAGGAGATCCATCACCCATCCCAGACAGCCCTAGATCCCAGCCTGAGAAGCTGTAAGTCTGCTGTGGCCGTCAGGACCTGGAGCTTGTGGTGAGTCACACCAAACACTCACTCACACTCTCTCTTTCTCCCTCTGGCTCTACCTGGTGTAATGTGTTTAAAAGGGGCTTCACCTGTTATAACGCGTGTAAGGGGTTTACTTGCCATTTTGCGCACTGCTAGTTTATAAAAATGTGTATAAAAGGGGCTCCACCTGTTGTAACGTGTGTAAGGGGTTTACCTGGCATAATGTGTATAAGGAGCTCTACCTGGTATAACATGTGTAAGGGATACTACCTGGCCTAATGTGTGTAAGGGGCTCCACCTGGTGTAACATGTATAAGGGGCTCTACCTGGCATGTATAAAAGGGGCTCTATTATTATTTATTATTTATTTATTAACAGTTAGTTAGTCTTGAATAGTGCAGCATATTCTTTTGCGCTTTACAATTAGAACAACAGTAATATAACAAAACTGGGGAACAGCAATAATAGAAAAAAAACTGGGTAACAACTGACATAGAGGTAGGAAGGCCCTGCTCGCAAGCTTACAATCTATATGGAAATAGGCATTGATACACAAGGATAGATGCTACCTATTGCATAATAGTCCACCAGATTGCTAGGTTCTTAATGGGTTGTATGATATGATCACCCAGCAATGTTGGCCAAGTGTCAGGAGGGTGTGATAGTAAAGAAAGATAAGATATGTGATGTTATGTGGACTGTACAGAGAGGATGTAATTAGATAGGGAAGCACTGAAGGTTATGTGGGTGGGTCTGGAATTTGATAGACTTGTCTGAAGAGGTGAGTTTTCAGGGAACGTTTAAAGGTTTGGAGACTAGAGGTGAGTCTTATTGTCCTTGGGAGGGCATTCCACAGAGTGGGTGAAGCCCGGATAAAGTCCTGTAATTTTGAGTGTGAACAAGTAATGTGTGTGGATGAGAGACACAGATCTTGAGCGGGGAGGTCGGGTAGGGAGATATTTTGAGATGAGTGAAGATACGTATGTTGGTGCAGTTTGGTTAATGGCCTTGTATGTAAGTAAAAGTATTTTATATTTAATACCGTACAATACTGGTAACCAATGGAGGGACTGACAGAGCGGATCTGCAGAAGATGAACATCTAGCAAGGAAGATTAGCTTTGCAGCTGCATTCAAAATGGATTCTAGTGGTGAGAGCCTATGTTTGGGAAGACCAGTCAGGAGACTATTACAATAATCAATGTGGGAGATAATGAGAGCATGGATTAGAGCTTTTGCTGTGTCTTGTGTAAGATATTGTCGTATTTTGGATATGTTTCTTAGATGAATGTAACATGATCTTGAAATAAATTGAATGTAGGGAAGGACAGTTCAGAGTCAAGAATGACACCTAGGCAGCGAGCTTGTGGGGTAGGGATGATTGCTGAATTATCAACAGTGATAGAGATATCAGGTTGGTAACTACTATTGGCCGGTGGAAATATAATTAATTCTGTTTTGGAAATATTAAGTTTGAGGTGGCGAGAAGTCATCCAAGATGAAATGGCAGAGAAGCATTCAGTGACACGGCTCAATACAGATGGTGACAAATCTGGGGAGGATAGATAGATTTGAGTATCATCCGCATACAGATGGTACTGAAATCTGAAGGAGCGGATTAGTTTACCAAGAGATGAGGTATAGATATAGAAAACAGAGGACCTAAGACTGAGCCTTGCCGTACTCCAACTGAGAGAGGTAGCAAAGAGGAGGTGAAATCAGAGAAACGAACACTGAAGGAGAGATTAGATAGGTAGGATGAGTACCAAGAAAGGTCTGTGTCTTGAATACCTAGGGATTGTAGTGTTTGTATGAGAAGAGAGTGGTCAACAGTGTCAAAAGTAGCAGAGAGATCAAGGAGAATAAGTAGAGAGTAATGTCCTTTAGATTTAGCAGTGACCAAATCATTCACTACCTTAGTCAGTGCTGTCTCTGTGGAGTGTTGGGCACGAAATCCTGACTGAAGTGGGTCCAGTAGGCTGTGTGAGTTAAGAAAGTGTGTGAGGCGAGTGTAGGCAAGTCTCTCAAGTAGCTTGGAGCGGCATGGGAGCTAAGAGATGGGACGCCACTGGCATTCTACTTTACGTGAGAGTTTTTGTAGGTGTCTTGTGTATTTGGAGTGCCACAGTTGACATCTAAGTCTACGTGGAGTGTGATGGGTAGCCGGAGCCACTTCATCAAGTGCTGGTTCTAGAGTTTGGTTAAGGTGCGATACAGCAGTCTCAGGAGAGGTGAATGTAGAAATTTGTGAGAGCAGTGGTTGCAGTGAGGTAGATAGTTGTTGAAAATGAATAGCGTTAATAATTCTGCAGGTTAGAGGTGGCTTGGTAGACTTCAGGGACATTGAGTTTGAAGTAATGGAGGAGAGCATGCAGGTGATATGGTTGTGATCTGAGAGAGGGAAAGGAGTGTTAGTCAGTTCAGAAACAGAGCATAGTCTGGTGAATACAAGATCAAGGCAGTGGCCCTCCTGATGAGTAGGGGAGTCAGTCCATTGGGAGAGGCCAAGATAGGAGGTTAGAGAGTGTAGTTTAGAGGCATGGGGAGATTGTGGACTGTCAATAGAGATATTGAAATCACCCATAATGATGGTAGAGATGTCAGAGGATAAAGTGAGGGAGCCAAACAGATAAATCTTCCAGAAACTTTTTGGGTTGCCCAGGTGGGTGATAGATAGCTGCAACACGCAGAGAGAAAGGGGTGAAAATCCTAATAGAGTGTACTTCAAATGATGTAAATGCTAGTGAGGGTACAGGTGGTAAAACGATGTGTGTGTAAGATTTGGACAGTAATATTCCAACCCCACATCCTTTATTGTTACAAGGCCTGGGGGGGGGGGAGTGGAGGCCACTATGTGACAGTGCTGCAGGGGAGGCAGTGTCTGATTGTGTGAGCCATGTTTCTGTTCTAGCTAGCATATTGAGATTTTAATGCTCTATATGGCATAATGTGTATAAAAGGGTCTCTACCTGGCATAACGTGTGTAAGGGTCTCTACTGTGGTGAAAGGTGTGTAAGGGGCTTTAACATGGCATAATGTGTATAAGGGGTACTATTGCGTGGTGTAATATGACTGGCAGACACTACTGTGTGGTGTAATGTGAATTTTTACTATTCTGTGGCCACACTTCTCCCCCATGAAGCCGCAAACTTATATATTTGCTATATATAGCACACACTGTCCCTGTTTTGAATTATGGGGGGCACCAAAGAAAACATTCGCCCTGGGTGCCACCAGGTCTAGAACCGGTCATGTCTATAATTACCCCTGCCACACTTTCCTGTGGGCTCTACTCCCTTCTCTCTGTCCCCTGTAGTCAGAGCCATTACCAGGATGATCTTACTATGCGTTTTGATCTCAGGACCTGCCGTAGCTGATTTCTATAGATGTTGAGTATTTTGTCTGTCGCTATTTAACAACAGAAATAAATCTTTTCAGTTAGTGACAATACTGTAACCACATAATAAGAATAATCTATTTATGCAAGCAGATATTTTTTGAGTGAAATGTGATTCAAAACATTTATTTTACTGCTTAATTTTACTATATAAATAAATGAACAGCAAAATGTGTTCTGTTGTATAGTACATTATAAAGGATTTAAACCACAAAAAATAATAATATTTGTTGAATTAGAGATTGTTGTAATGCAAAATTAGTATTCTAATTAATAGTAATCTGTTAATAGTAATCTGCTAATTGTGAATGAAAACTTAAAAAAATCTTTGTTACCTTTTAGTACATACATTATGACATGTGAAAATGTGCCTATCATGCTATGTCATTTTTGTTAATACAAGTTACGGATAGAAGCCTTTAACAAATTATTATTTATTCTTACCAGTTCTTTATATAATGCATTCATATTTACTGAGACTATTCACATCAGTCCCTGCCACACAGGATAAATATTTGTTGGGAGCCAATTAACCCTTCAGTTTATTTTTGAAGTGTGTGAGGAAGCCGGAGTACCCGGGGAAAAACCACGCAAGTACAGGGAGAACTCCACACAGAGCTGTGGTGGAAATCAAAACCAATACCTCAGTGTTGTTAGGCAGTAATGCTAACCATTACACCAACCATGCTGTCAAAACTTTATCCATTATTTTTATTTTATTGTATAACTATAAAGAAGTGGTTTATTGGATTGCTTAGTATAAAGGAGATAAAGTACAAAAAGAAATATCGATTTATTTTATTGGATACTTAATTTTGCTTTATTGGCCTGTCTTGCCATGTGCAATAAGAATCAGACAATATTGGTAATGTAGGATCGATAGGTAGAACCATATGGTTTTAAAAAAACAATGCTAGCTCTTGGTATATATGTATACAGTATATTACATTAGCTGAATACCCGTGTTTTGCTATAGAATTTCAAGTATAATTGCAAAGAAATGAAAAGCGCTGGTATTTAAGCAAAGTTAATACTGCTTTTAAAATAGGCTCACTTGTGGTAGGTTGTTGTTGAGAACTGATAGCATTAATGCACCCCTCCATGAAACCGTCCGAGAACACACAAAAAAAAAATATTATTGTTCGGGAATCTGTAGTCTCTGTGTCTTATTTTCTGAACAACAGGATATACCTAAACAGGGCCAGTGCTAGGATGTTCGGTGCCCCCCGGCAAACTATAAATTTGCACCCTCCCATACTTTACAAAGGGACACCGCATGTTGAAAAATAGATGTGGTCTCACAAGGAAGGGGCGTGGCCACACAATAGTACCCCCATATAAAACGCCCCCAGTATTGGAACTGCTTACACATAATGCCCCAGTTGTAGCGCAGCTTATACATAATGTCCCAGTAGTAGCGCAGCTTACACATAACATAGAAACATAGAAACATAGAATTTGACGGCAGATAAGAACCACTTGGCCCATCTAGTCTGCCCCTTTTTTATCCTTTAGGTAATCTCAACCCTTTTTGAACCTTAATTCTTTGTAAGGATATTCATATGCCTATCCCAAGCATGTTTAAATTGCTCCACAGTCTTAGCCTCAACCACCTCTGATGGGAGGCTATTCCACTTGTCCACTACCCTTTCTGTGAAGCAAGTTTTCCTTAAATTTCCCCTGAACCTGCCTCCCTCCAGTTTCAGTGTATGTCCTCGAGTTCTAATACTCCTCTTCCTTTGAAGAATGCTTCCCTCCTGAACTTTGTTAAAACCCTTGGTATATTTGAAAGTTTCTATCATGTCTCCCCTTTCCCTTCTCTCCTCCAAACTATACATGTTAAGATCTTTTAGCCTTTCCGGATAAGTTTTGTGATGTAGGCCATGCACCATTTTAGTTGCCCTTCTTTGTACACACTCTAATGTATTTATATCCTTCTGGAGATATGGTCTCCAGAGCTGGACACAGTATTCAAGATGCGGCCGTACCAGTGACCTATACAGTGGCATTATCATGTCTTTTTTCCTGCTACTGATTCCTCTCCCTATGCAACCAAGCATCTGACTTGCCTTTCTCATTGCTTTGTTGCATTGATTTCCTGCCTTTAAGTCACTTGAAATAGTGACTCCTAAATCCCTTTCCTTCTCAGTAGTTTCCATTATAGTACTCTTGATACTATATTTAGCCTTTGGGTTTTTGAGACCCAAGTGCATGATTTTGCATTTTTTTGCATTAAACTGTAGTTGCCACGTTCTTGACCATTTCTCAAGCCTAGCTAGGTCATCAATCATTTGTTTTACCCCTCCCGGTGTGTCTACCCTGTTGCAAATCTTTGTATCATCTGCAAAAAGGCATACGTTCCCTTTAATACCATTTGCAATGTCACCAACAAAGATATTAAAGAGAACTGGTCCGAGTACAGATCCCTGGGGTACTCCACTGGTAACATTTCCTTCCAAAGATTGCACTCCATTTACTGCAACTGTCTGTTTCCTATCCTGCAACCAGGTTCTTATCCATTTAACTGTTTTGTAATCCACCCCCATGCTTTCAAGTTTATTTAGCAGTCTGCGATGTTGGACAGTGTCAAATGCCTTGCTAAAGTCTAGATATGCTACATCTACAGCTCCCCCTTGATCTATTATTTTCATCACAGAGTAAAAAAAGTCAATAAGATTTGTTTGGCATGATCTCCCACCAGTAAATCCATGCTGTTTTGGATCCTGTAAGTTGTTTGATTTAAGATATTCCAATACTCTTTCTTTTAATAGTTTTTCCATTACTTTCCCTACTACTGATGTAAGGCTTACTGGTCTGTAGTTACTTGCTTCTTCCTTGCTTCCACTTTTGTACAGTGGAACTACATTTGCTCTTTTCCAGTCCTCTGGAATGGCACCTGTATTTAGTGACTGGTTAAATAATTCTGTTAATGGGGCCACCAGCACATCTTTTAGCTATTTTAGTATCCTTGGGTGTATCCCATCTGGCTACATTGATTTTTCCACTTTTAGTTTTGACAGTTCTGTTAAGACCTTCTCTTCTGTAAATGTAGTTTCATCTACCTTATTTTTATGAATGTCCTTGCAGCTTAACTGTGGCCCCTTCCCTTCTCCTTCTGTAGTAAATACACAGCAAAAATAATGATTTAGTTGATCTGCTATTGCCTTGTCTCCCTCCACCAAATTCTCACTCTCTGTCTTAAGTCTTATTATTCCTCCATTTGATTTTTTCCTTTCATTTATATACTTAAAAAAAGTTTTGCCCCCTTTATCTACTGACTGGGCCATTTTCTCCTCAGCTTCTGCCTTTGCACGTCTGATCACTTTCTTAGCATCCTGCCGTCTGTCAAGATACACCTCTTTGTCATTATAATGTTGAGTCTGTTTGTATTTCCTAAAAGCCATCTTTTTTGCTTTCACAATAGTTGATACTTCTTTTGTGAACCACACTGGCTTCCTTTTCCTGGTGCTTTTCCTAACCCTTTTGATACAAAGGTATGTTGCCCTTAGTACTGCCCTTTTCAGGTTTTCCCACCTCTCCTGCACTCCTTCCAAGTCCCTCCAGCCCACCAATGAATCACTTAAACATCTCCCCATTTTTGCAAAGTCAGCATTCCTAAAATCCAACACCTTTGTTTTTGTGTGACAGGAGTTGGATCCTGTCTTTATACTTTACCATACTGCTTGATGATCACTGGATCTCAGGTGCTCACCCACATATGTGTCTGATATCCTGTCACCATCATTGAGAATTAAATCTAATATGGAGTCTTTGCGAGTGGGCTCCCTCACCAATTGCTTGAGAGATGCTCCCTGTAAGGAATTTAGAAATTTGCCACTTATAGCTGAACTAGCAAAATACCCCTACCAATTTACATCAGGTAAATTAAAGTCTCCCATGATTATGATTACACATAATAAACCCAGTAGTAGCGCAGCTTACAATTAATACCCCAGTAGTAGCGCAACTTACACATAATGCCCCAGTAGTAGCACCAATTACACATAATTCCACAGTAGTAGTGCCACTTACACTTAATACCCCAGTAGTAGCGCTGCTTACACATAATGCCCCAGTAGTAGTGCAGCTTACACGTAACACCCATGTAGTAGCAACGCTTACATGTAACTCCCCCAGTAGTAGCGCAGCTAACAGGTAACACCCCCAGTAGTAGCGCCGCTTACACATAACGCCCCAGTAGTAGCGCAGCTTACACATAATGCCCCAGTAGTAGCACAGCTTACACGTAACACCCCAGTAGTAGCGCTGATTACACATAATGCCCCAGTGGTAGCGCAGCTTATACAGAATGCCCCAGTAGTAGTTCAGTTTACACATAACGCCCACAGAAGTGCATTTTATTCACACACACCCTCCCACACACACATACATAAATACACACACATACATACATACATACATACATACTAGAGATGAGCGGGTTCAGATTTAACGCCAGAATTAACGCCAGCTCAGTTTTATCCAGATTTTTCCTATTGACTATTCAAAATGCGTGACATGCGTGAGCCAATAAGATGCCATTTTGAGAACCGAGTAAATCAGAGTAAAACTCAATCCCCAGGTGCTGCGGGAGGGGGTTACTGTAGACAAGAAATACAAAAGGGATTTTTCCCACGCACTCTGCTGGCTGTTAGTAAGAAGAACTGTATACACTATACATAGTGTATACAGTTCTTCTTACTAACAGCCAGCATAGTGCGTGGGAAAAATCCCTTTTGTATTACTTTCTTATTTACTCTCAGTAGCTGGCAGGATCTGGAGCAGCATGTTTTCCTCTGTGCCACTGCAGTCTGCTTGTCCTGTGTAGCACTGCCCCCTCCATCCGTGTAGCCCCACCTCCTCCGCCCATGTAGGTCCGCCACCTTTTCATCCGATCAATCACTGCCACTGTCACATGAGGGGGATAGGAGGCTTTAAGCTGCCAGGGCTGCTGTCTGTCATGCAGTGACAGGCACAGCAGCTGGCAGCAGTAGGGAGGCCAGGCGCAGCAGCGGGAATGCAGAGCAGGGAGAGCACCTCTCCAGCCTGGTGCCTACTGGCTCTGTATCCATTTGCTGAGTGGGTAGCGCTGGGCCTGTTCCTAAAGTTAACTGGTTAGTTTATCAAGGAAGATCAGCAATTAGACTTACAACAGGACATGCTCTGCCCGCCGCTGCCAATCTTTGTCAGGCCGCACCTCCGGGTGGGCCTTCCCCAGATTGCTGCTGTCAAAAGACTAATGCTGAGGAGAATAATCCACCTCCTTCTCTGCCTTGTCCTGCCTCTGATGCTGCCCTGCTCAGTGCTGTAAATGCTGGGATGACACACTGCACAGTGACATGCGGGCGGGCTGCACACAAGCAAGAAGGCAGAGCTCGGGAGCTGTTTTTCATGCTGCCTGCTCCGCTGCCTTTCTAGCTTTTGTCAGGTGCAGGCTAGAGCAGCCAGCAGCGACACCTGTACACAGTGACAAGTGAAAGTGAGCGGGCAGACACAGACAGCTGGCCAGGCGGGCTTGGGCGGGCATGAGTGCAGCATGATGTCATCATGTCACAACATGCTCATACAATATAATTAAATTGGCTGTTAACACTGGAGAGGCAGAGCTGGGTAACTACAACACAGCTATCATCCTCCCGGTCAGAAAATGCATTCCTGACTGGGTGGACACTAATTACATTTATATGTTCATGATACTGGGTGGTCCTGTATACCTCCGGACCACCCCTCAGTTTCACCTATGATGTGTGAAATCTGTTGGTCGACCATGGTAGGGCAAACACTGAGCGATGACTTTCAACTGAGAAAATATCATATCGGATCGACATGCTGGGCAATCTGGCATGCCCAAATAATCAATATTTTCCAATTAATTGTCCACATACAGTGAAAAATGATCTGGCCAATCTGCCAATATTGGGCAGATCTGTCAGATAATTGTAGCATGTATGCCCAGCTTTAGTTATATTTTCTCAAAGATTTTGAGGTAAAATTTACTATACAAAAAGAGCAATACATCCCTAAACCATAAAAGCTCTAGTGTTCCACAGATTTCTACTACTTCAGTACAAAGGCAATAGCTGGCAGTGTTAAAGTAAAATATATAATAATGAAGGACCAAAATCATGATACAAGATAATAGTCTCAGTCCTAGGTTTTGTTAGAATATGTTACTTATAATAACTTGCATTTTGTGAAGGCTGAGAGGCAGAGAGAGCTCCAGGGAGCTGTTTCTATTAAGCTGCTGGCAGGTGGTTTATCATGAATTCTAACATCCTATAATAAAGTCTAGCATTTCAGCAGAGTAACATTGTATTTCTTTTGTGGATATGTATGAAAATGCACTTGAAATGTCAAAAAAATCATTGCATACAAATTGTATTACTTCAGAAAGTCTTTGTTTCACTGAATTATTTTATTTATGCAGTTTAAAAAAAACAGCAAAAATGTATTGCTGCTACCTTGTATCAAGGAAGACCATAACGAACAAAGCAGGAAAATAATAGACCATTTCTGGAAATGATGGCAAAGGAATCTACATAAAAGGATCTTCAATTATTTCACAAAATAACTTTTACAACTTTTACTTGTTTCTCTGAAAGTTCACTAAAGTTTCAAGCAGTAACTAATTCACAGGGGCAGATTAGCAATGGAGCTGACAGTACTGCCAACCCTGGCCTTCACATAAAAGTAGGCTCTTCATCATCACAACATAATGGTGACCAGCCACCCAGCTGGCAACATGGACGACTGCCTGTTGCAGAATCTGCTGCAACACTGAGATCAACACAGCTATGCGACAATACATGACAGCAGGGCCGTAACTAGGTGTGGGCGGATGGTGCTTAGCACACAGCGCACTTGTGCTGTGGGCGCACCATCCGCATACACCCCGATTGGCCGATGACAGCACCAGCGCTGCTCGCTACCTTTTGAAACCGTAACGTTGCGCCCGGTTCCCTCTCTGCCGGATGCATCGCTGCTAATATACAACAGCCGGCAGTGCTGGGCAGCAGTGTCAGACTCCTGTGTGCTTCACCCACAGCCGGCCCTAGCCAGTAGGCAATTGCAAAGGACATCTGGGCAGCTGCGCAGGCTTCCATACATTGTGCCAGCTCCAGCTGTCTCTGGCCCTGCCACTGATGAACCACTGTCTCCCATCACCCGTCACTGACGCAGCAGCTGAGGAGAAGGCGCCCCCGCCCTCCCTGCTGCAGAGGCTCAGAGCTCCTCCAGAGTCCAGTCCACTCATCTGTTCCCAGCACCCAGCAGCAGAGGTGAGCTGCAACGCAGCGGTCTATTGACAGTGATGATGAGGTGAGTGTCACTCCCCGGCCCCCCTTCCCTGCACAGGCTCCTCTCTCACTGCCCCAGCATCCCCCTCACCCCCATTTGTGGCCCCTCGGCCCCCATCCCCCACACAGGCTCTTCTCTCACTGCTCTAGCATCCCCTTCACCCCCATTTGCAGCCCCCCCAGCCCCCCTCCCCCACACAGGCTCTTCTCTCACTGTTCCAGCATCCCCCTTTCCCCCATTCACGGCTCCCCGTCCCCCACACAAGCACTTCTCTTACTGCTCCAGCATCCCCCTCACCCCCATTCGCGGCACCCCCCAGCCCCCCCTCTTTCACAGGCTCCTCTCTCACTGCTCCAGTTTCTCCCTCACAACCATTTGCGCCCCCCCCCTCCCCTGCACAGGCTCCTCTCATTCCCTCACTGCTCCAGCCCCCACCCACGGCTCCCCCTGGCGTCCCTGCCCACACACAGGCTCTTCTCTCGGTTGTTCCCTTACTGCACCAAACCCCCCAACTCCATCCACTACACTCACCACCCCATGCACCCTCCCCTGCTCCTCTCTGTTGTTCCCTCACTGCTCCAGCCCCCCACCCTTATCTGCAGCACTACCTCCCCCACACAGGCTCCTCTCTATTGTTCCCTCACTGCTCCAGCCACCCTCATGTGTGCCGCCCCTCCCCCGCACATGCTTCTCTCACTGCTTTTCACTGTTTCCTCACTGCTCCAGCCCCCACCATGTGCAGCACCCCCAATCTTACCCTCTTTCACATAGGCACTTCTCTCCAGTCCCCTGTCACCCAATGTCTCACTGTTATCCTCTCCCTGTCACCCAGTGTCTCCATGTCACCCACTATCCTCTGGTCACACTCACCGTGTCACCCACTATCTCTGTCACCATCTCCTTGTCACCCACTATTTCCCTGTCACCCCTGCCTCCCCACTTACCCACTTTCTCCCCGACACCCGCTTTCTCGCTGTCACCCTTCCCAGACACCCACTATCTCCGGGGAAAAAACAGACAGAATATTTCCTAGGGCATCAATATAGTCATGGCCGGCTCTGGCCCCGCCCCACTCCACCTTCATCCTCCTCCACTCGTGCAGCAGCCCAGTGTCCTTCCAGCATATGGACTCGTCCGGGGACGCAGCTCCTCTTGGCAAGGAGCCGCCCAGGGGATGGCGGGAGGACGAGATTGAACAGGGACATCCCCCACTGCCAACACCGCCGTGGCTGCCCACAGGAAGAGGAAGCTCCGCCACCACCGCCACTGGGTGAGTGCACTGCCTGCCACCATTACATAGGTACCTGTGGCTCTTCCCGATGTGCTCAGGCTAGGCTCCGGGTACAGGAGCCTAGCTGCTGCTGCCACTCATTTCTGTCCCTCTCCTTTTTCTCCCCCTCCCACCCCTCTTTCTGTGTCTCCTTCCTACCACACTCTTTCTGTCTCTCTACCTACCACCTTTCTTTCTTTTTCTCTCTCTCCCTCCCTGTCTCTCTCGTGACTCTACCTGCCATACTGTGTAAAAGGGGACTCTACCTGCCGTACTCTGTAAAAGGGGACTCTACCTGCCGTATTGTGTAAAGGGGGACTCTGTATACTATGTAAAAGGGCACTACCAGCCAGAATGTGTAAAATGGGACTCTACCTACCATACTGTGTAAAAGGGGACTCTACCTGCCGTACTGTGTGAAAGGGGACTCTTCCCACCTGTTCTCACAGCCCTCTTCTGTTGCACTTCAATTACAGCTCTCTCCTACTCAGTGACTGTCTATACCTATAGTTCCTCCTGCTCGTAACCGTTCATCTCTTCCAACAGCTGCCCCCGGTAGTATGCAGATTACTCCTTTGCTTCCTGACATCTCAGCTGTATTGTGTATTGAGAACTGTGGTGCAATTTGTTACCTGTGCTGTTTTAGTTTTCTGTGATGTTAAGTTATGTACACCCTGTATTGTTTTCTAATGTGTGTTCTATGTAAGGCGCTGCGAAACACTTGTGGAGCCTTATAAATAAATTGTAATAATAATAATAAAAATAATGTCATGATTGATCCAGGTATCAGTTCCAATATTCCAGCTAATCAGTTCACAGATTCATGAACCAAACACATGTACATGATGTGGGAGGCCACATAATGCGTCTCATGAAAATGACTTCATCAAGGCCTTGTCACTTACCAAATGACCCTATATAGTCCAATCAAGGCTTAGCCTCTTAGTTTGTTACTGCCTTCCAAAAATGTATGATATACACCATAAAAACAACCAAACATTTTCAAATATTTCAAAAAGCACTTTTTATTTTTTTTATTTTTTTATTTCATCTGAAACCTGAAAAAAACAGTTTTTCATTATTAAACACTCATATTTTTCTGATCCAGAACTCTTAATATTGTTGTGGTTGCTTGTAAAGCAATATGAGGATTTACCTTATAAACTTTTGCAATATTAAAAGTAGCAAAGTGACATAAGAAAGATATTGCTGAATTTTTACTGTGTGTGGACAGGCACTCAGCTAAAAATGAATATGCATGTGCGAATGAGTAAAAACAACCATCAGCATACCTGTCACAGCGCTTTACTCCATGCTGTAAACTCCATGTTACAAACATGCAATTGCTCAGTCAGCTGATAAGGGTGTGTTTAATAAAGGCAATGGTAAGACAGCCAGTGGGAATTGATGAGGTCATGTTGCCATTCGTTATCATGATGCTGTATTTGCTGTATTTGTAGCGGGATGTAGTTATGTGACCGGTGGTCAGGAGACCGCCGGTCCCAATACCTCTGCCTACATCCCGGAGCCTGACAAACCTGACAGTTAGCATGGCAACTAAAAGGGACTATTCCTATTCCTGGCATCGGGATGCTGACCGCCGGGATCTCGGCCACCGGTAAAACATACCCAACCCTTTGTAGCTGCTATAAATGATAGGCCTCATTTTGTGAACATTGGCAAGACTGCTCCAGAGGTGGGGCTGCAGCACATTTCAAAATAGGGGAGCCACACCAACTGCCAGTGAGTCCCAGAAAGCGATGTTTGGCAGTGTCTGGGGTGGCAGTTGGTGTGGCTCCCCTATTTGAATTTTGAAAAGCTGTGTAAACCCATGCTTACTGTACATGGTTTATGTTAGAAGGCCCAGCATGCTGTTGTTCCACCTCTCTGGTCTTAAGGGTCCATGTGTGCAAATTGCATTTGATTTTGTAAGTGTGTATAGGATGTAGTTATGTGAGCGACGGTCAAGAGACCGACAGTCACATAACCACCCCCTGCATCCTGAATACTTACAATAATGATAGTTGGCATGCCACCGAGCCTGCAGCGTGGCAAGTGCAGAGAGCCCATAAGGGGCTTTGTTGCACTTCCCATCCACCGCTGGCATTCTGTGGCCGGGATCCTGGTATTGGGATGCTGACCGCTGGGATCCCAGCCGCCGGTAATGCAACCATAACCGGTGTGTACTTCTATCCATTTGCATTCTGGGCATGTACAGTATAAAAACATACAAGTTACTACACACCATGGCCATACAGAAGGGTGTGTAAGTGGTGCTATTGCCCAGGGTGCTGGGACCTGGGGTAGCATTAGCACTGCCCCACAGACCCCTGCATAAGTTTATAAGGGTGCAATGCTCAAAACTGCATGCCCAAGGAATACATCCTGCAGTGTGTACAGCCAACTGGAGCATCTAGGCAGTTCCACACTCTCTCCTACTGGCGGCCTTGGTCCCTCGCATGAAGTCACTTGTTTGGGCATAGCCAGCAAAGGACACCAGAGAGCGTTGCTCCTGTGCTGTGCCACGCCAACTGACATAGTACTTACACTATATGGACAAAAGTATTTGGCCACACCTATTAATTATTGAATTTAGTTTCACTTTCATAATATTTTATTGTTTTCTTTTCCACATATACTAAAAAGCAAGAAAAATGAAAAAAACAAAAAGAAGAAACAAAAAAAAGAAAAGAATGGTACATAAAGATAGATTACATACAATCTAGATCACAAAAGCTATAGATCTATAGCACTCTTAAATACAGGCGTAAAATTTTTTGCTCGGTTAATAGCGAATAGATTAGTCCCAATTTTAATGAGAATTGTTCTCCCTGACTAGGTTGGTTTTGAAGTAGACAGAGAAGCTTCTGGTAATATGAGAAGGGTGTTTAATATAACTGAAATGATATCTAGATCCCAGGAAGAATTTATATTGCTATCATTAGATGCCGGAAAGGCCTTTGATAGGCTTAACTGGGAGTACATGTCTTATATTTTGTCAAAATTTGGGTTCTCAGGGAAAATAATGAAATCTATTATGGTACTTTATCAAAATCCATTGGCGCGAGTACTGAGTAATGGTCTGTTGTCTGATAGTTTTTCAATTTATAATGGAACCAGACAGGGATGTCCACTGTCACCCCTGATTTTTGTATTAGCCCTGGAACCCCTGGCACAGAAGATCAGACAGACAGTGGAGTTCGCTGGGTTATATACTAGAAATGGGCCCCATAAGATATGTCTGTTTGGTGACGACGTGTTATTATTCGTTACTAAACCCTTGTTGTCTTTACAAGTCTTGAGCAATATATTGGACTCCTTTAGTAAAGCCTCATATTATAAAATTAATACATCTAAATCAGAGGCTCTTCCTCTTAACCTTTCTTCTTCTATCTTAGACGTTCTTAAACATCTATACCATTACACTTAGAAACCTTCTTTTATTACATACTTAGGTATCAAAATTCCTGTAAAAGCTGAAAATGCCTTTAAGATTAATTTTCCCCCAATGTTTACATACAGTATATGATTGTTAAAACACGGGGATTGTATGAAATATCGTGGTTAGGGAGAATAGCTGCTTTTATAATGTCTTTACTTCCCAAATTGATGTACTTATTTAGAACTATTCCTTACAGATGTCCATAATTATATTTGGCCAAATTTACAAAGTTAATGTTAAAATTACATTTGGAAACAAAAACCACCATAATTGGCATTACACACTATGACATTCCCACTGAGAAATGGAGGTTTGAAGGTCCCAGATCTGGGTAAATACCAAGTTGCTTGTCTCCCAGCACAAATTAGAAATTGGTCTCTCCCGATAGGAACTAAACCATGGGTGGACCTAGAACATATATAGGGAATACCCTTTAATGGAGATGCTATGCACCCCGGGAAAAATATAAATGCAACCTTTAAATAAACTACAAACTGTTATAGACGCATTGGAGGTTTGGGATGAGTACATAATATCTCGGGCAGAATGGGAACTTCCATCAAAAAATTTGACGCTTAAAGCGATGAGTTCTCTGATACCCCTTTTTTCTGCTGGTAGTTGGATAACACAAGGAATTACTAAACTAGGTGATATAACTCAAGGATCTACTCTATTCCCATTTTCTCAATTGCAAATACAATATGGCGTAGAGGGTAAGACATATTATACATATCTCCAACTAATGTATTGGCTACGAAATATGATTAAGGATAGGATGACACTATCTATGCCACCAGAACTACTTTTAAATAAATTATATCAACAATCTGCTAGGGGAGATATCACTTTTTGGTACCAGTAGATACAAGTCAAACCTAAATTTAATAGTCAAAATAACTGGGAAACAGATTTGCAAGAGTCGTTCACAATGGCACAGTGGAATCTTGTCCATAACAACTCTTCTAAAATATCTAAATCTGCTAACCATATAGAAACACATTATAAACTGCTCCATAGATGATATCTCACTCCAGTTAAGTTACATAAAATGTGGCCAGCTATATAAAAAAGCTGCTGATGGCAATGCGGAAGTGAAGGCACTTTGATACATATCTTTTGGCATTGCCCAGCAATTTATACTTACTGGAAAGATGTGTTTGATTTAATGTCGGTAGTATGAAAAATAACAATAGATCCATCACCTTTTATTTTGAATTGGTACTCCTTAGACATCCCTAAATCTTATCAGTATATAGCAGGTCAGATATTATTAGTCGCACAGACAGCTTTAGCACAACAGTGGAAATCCGCTATCCCCCCTATGTTATCCAAAGTGATCAATAAGATTCAATATAATTACCAGATGGAGACATTTGAAGCTGTCCAATCGAATGCTACTATTTCCACTAGAGAAAAATGGAGACTATGTCAAGAACATATCGAGGGGAAAAACACGTTGTATGGGGTCTAGAGAGTGTCATGGATAGAGAAAGTTCTGTATCTTTTACGCTCAGACATATCGATATGTTGATTGATATATGGAGCATTTCTCTGTGCTGGTATGTAATATTGTTCAATAATGAAAATTCGCTAACCTATTGTATGTAATCTATCTTTTATATACTGTGACTGGACGGTCCCGTACGAGAGCCCTCACCGCTTCGCCCCCAGTCACAGAATGGAGATTTAGGTCAAACGGGACTTGGCCAATTAGGGGATTTTCACTTACCGTCAGTAACCATCTGTTACTGACTCCACCCACTGCACAGTGGTCATGTAATATGCTGCCACCACCAGAGAGACTCCTCCTAGCCGTGGCATCTGGAACCACGGTTCTGCTCTGTATGTGTTGACACGCTGTCTTACTATCCCTGTGTGGTGATGACGAATCCCCAATAGTCACTTTCATAAGCACAACACAGCAGCAGGCGGAAGGTGGAGCTTGTAGACGCTGGGTGTACCCTGGACAGCCGGAAAACAGATCTAGGTTTTTCCTAGCCCTGCAGGTCACAAGATGAAGTTATCATCTTGAGGCAGAAGATGTTTATTTGCCCAAAATAGTCTTAAAAAAGACTCCGCAATACAGCAGATGTTTACAGCAGAAAGTAGTTGGTATAATACACTTTTGAGGCTCCCAGGCCTCCTTATTATGTCCATTTTCCACACAGTACCACAGGGGTTAAGTGTGCCCCGTGGTTTACAACTAATCACTGTTTACCCATGTGTTGTGCATGCCTTGGTCACATGCACAGCTACCATTGTCCTCTATGTACAGTGGGGAGTGGTCACTCTCCTTTGACCATCCCATCGTGGAGGATCAGTATCCGCCCCAGTGACATTCAGTCTGGGCTGGGAGAAGTTTTCCTGCCTAAACTTACTTCCAGAAATCTTCCCGGGAGCCAGATCACCACCTGCAGCCTGAATTTGGGCTCCAGAGATGGCAGCCTAGATCTCTGGTCAGGGTTTCCTGCCCACCAAAGGAAATCCCTATGGAGCTCCAGAAAATCACTCAGCTTGTTTGGAAGCTGAGCTGCTCCTCTCTCCCCATGACACTTCTCTGTGGGAGGCAAGAGGGGAAGGCATTCCATTTTTGTTGAAAAGGATTGGAGAAATCAAACAGCCTGCACAGCAATGGATTCCCCACTTCTGGGACACAGCAACCAGTAAGTGCATTTTTACATTAAATAAATTAAATACACTTCACATACATGTCTCTGTATAAATACACTGAGTCTGTGCCCTGCACAGGCTCCACATACCCAGGCACTGCAGCTGGGGAATCTGCTATCCCCAGCTCAGTGCTTGACAACATAATATACATTATTACAGTTAAATACATTGTTATTTTGCTTTACTCTGCCCAGCGCTCAGTGCTGGGCTCTGTGAGCCCTGCAGCCTGGCTGCTAGGGCTCTCTCAGTGCTGTAGGTATGGGGACTGGCTTCCCCCATCCTCCAGGCTGCCTGTACACCGCCGGCCACTGGGGTCCAGGTAGTGGGCTCTCCCTGTCCCCCCAGTGCAGCCCTCATTTGTTGGCCTTGCCGCAGCATGTGGCGCACCCCCTTCTGAAACCGAGCGGCTCAGGAGGCTCATCCTGGCTACCGCGTCTCTGTGCCTATGGAGCTCTGAGGCGCCGGGAGCATATCTCCTGGTCCCCAGCAACCAGTTCCCTACACACACCTCTGCCGCATAGGGAGCTGGCTGGCCCTGTCACCCATGAGTGGCGAACCCCCTGCAGCACAGCAGCCCGAGACGCTCATCCCGGCTGCCGCTGCTGGCCACCTCTGTAGTGCTGAGGCACCGGGAGCAGAGCTCCCAGCCCCCAGCGGTGGCACACACTGAGCGCTGCAGCGGGAGCTGATCTCCCAGCTGCAGCGGCTCCCCCTTCTCCTCCAGTGCACACACACAGCTCGGTGCACCGGGGGCTACTCTCACTGCCGAGGTTGCTGGAGAGGTCCGGGACCATGGTGCTGCATAAATAAATTTTAAACATTTTTTTAAATACTCGGCGCCTAGCGCCTATACAGTTTAAAGATGGCGCCCAGCGCCAGTATACATTTGAAAGTGGCACCAAGTGCCTATTGTCCTCATAACGGCGCCGGGCAGCTAAGGCTTAACCCCTTTAGTGCTGCGCCCGCCATCACACATGTGGCTAGGGGGTCTCCGGCCACATGTACCATTCTTTTCTTTTTTGATCATTTTTTTTTATATTTAGTTTCAAACGCGTTGCCACAGGTATATAAAGTCAAGCACCTAGCCATGTAGTCTCCATTTGAAAACATTTGTGATACAAAATGGGTCTTTCTAAAAAGCCCAGTGACTTCAAGGGTGGTACTGTGATAGGATGCCACCAGGAGCTGCAGCTCAGTTCAAAACTCAAATAGGGAAGCCACACCAACTGCCAGTGAGTCAGTTTGAAGTGGCAGTTGTTGCAGCTCCCCTATTTGCCACTCGATGTCACCTTTGCAATAAGACAGTTTGTGAAATTTCATCCCTGCTGGATATTTCACGGTCAGTGGCGTAACTACTGCCCCCGCAGCCCTCGCGGTGGCTTGGAGGCGCAGGGCAGCGGGGGCGCCGCCACTGATTTAGCGCAGATTGACATGCGGAGGAGCCGTCCGCATGTCAATCTGCTTTCTCCCTCCTTCCCTAGCCGCTGCTGTAAGCGCGCGCCTCTCCTGTGTCCCACCTGCGTCTTCGGTGGGTCTATTGAATGAAGTGCCCGTTCGTGAGCTCTGATTGCCTCACTTGTCTCACGAACCAGCACTTCATTTAACAGACCCGCCGGAGACGCAGGAGGGACACAGGAGAGGCGCGCGCTGTGCCCTCCGTGTCCTCCTTCACAAAACAGCAGGGGGGGGGGGAGCTGTACCTCTTGGAACCATTGGTAAAGTGGATTCTGCACTGAGAGTTGTTGATATGGAGAGGAGCACTGCTACACTGAAGATATCCTATCTCCTTGTTCAAGTAATGAAAACAAAGGGGTGCCAGCACACTGTACCTGGACCTTGGGGAGCATATGTGGCACTGGGGGAGAGGGAGCATATTTGGCACTTGGGGGGGGGGGCATATGTGGCACTGAGGGGGCATGTGTGACACTGGGGGGTATATGTGTACCTGGCACTTGGGGGGGGGCATATTTGACATTGGGGGCATGTGTGTACCTGGCACTGTGGGGGAATAGCTGGCACTGGGGGCATTGGTGGCACTGGGAGCACAGCCATAGCAACAAGCATTACCCCCTAGCAGCGAGCATGACACCCAGTGCATGAAACCCCTGGCAACGAGCATGACACCCAGTTCATGAAACCGCTGGCACCGAGCATGACACCCAGTGCATGAGACCCCTGGCAATGAGCAGGTAATTTAAAAGTAATTAGAAGCCTTACTGTAGGACGTAATCTGTAATGGGCATTACGGTGTGTGGCATAATGTATCACGGACATTGCGGTGTGTGTCATAATGTGTCACAGGCATTACGGTGTGTGGCATACTATATCACGGGCATTGTGGTATGTGGAATAATGTCTCAGGGGCATTGCAGTGTGGCATAATGTATAACGGGCATTGCAGTGTGTGGCATAGGGTATAACGGGCATTGTGGTATGTGTCACAGGCATTACGGTGTGTGGTATACTATATCACGGGCATTGTGGTATGTGGTATAATGTCTCAGGGTCATTGCGGTGTGTGTCATAATGTATCAGGGGCATTGCAGTGTGTAGCATAATGTATAATGGGCATTGCGATTCCTGTCATAATGTGTCACAGGCATCACGGTGTGTGTCATAATGTGTCGGGGGCATTTTGGTGTGTGCATATTGTGTCATGTGCATTATTGTGTGTGGCATAATGTCTAAGGGCCATTGCAGTATGTGGCATAATGTATACTGGGCATTACTATAAGGAGGAAAAATGACAAATAATGTAAGGGGCATGAATCAGGATTATTTTTCTTTCCTGTGGTGGCCAACGTCTGGGCGTGCAGGTTGCAAAACTGGGGTATAAAGTAGTCTTTTCCTGCAATGCCACGCCCCTTTATGCGAAGCCACACCCATTTCAAGGAAGCAACGCCGCTTTTTGCAGCGCACGCCTTAGGCGCGCGCAGGTTTATCCCTTTACTAGTGCCAATTATGGGGGATGGGGGGGGGGGGGCGCCGAATAATTTTTTGGCTTGGGGGAGAAAAATTTCTAGTTACGCCACTGTTCACGGTCAACTGTAAGTGATATTATTAGAAAGTGGAAGTGTATAGGAACAAGAGCAAGTCAGCCATGAAGCAGAAAACCACGTAAAATCACAGAGCGGGCTCAACAACTGCTAAGTCACATGGTGAGTAAGAGTAGACAACGATCTGCTGATTCCATAGCTGAAGAGCTCTAAGCTTCCACTGGCATTAATGTAAGCACAAAAACTGTGCGGCGGGAGCTTAATGGAATGGGTTTCCGTGGCTGAGCAGCTGCATGCAAGCCGCACATCACCAAGTCCAATGGCAAGCGTCGGATGGAGTGGTGTAATGCACACCATGCACACACTGGACACACATTATATTAACTGTGAAGTTTGGTGGAGGAGGGATAATGGTATGGGGCTGTTTTTCAGGGTTTGGGCTAGGCCTCTTATCTCCAGTGAAGGGCATTCTTAATTCTTCAGCATACCAAGACATTTTGAACAATGATATCCCTCTAACTTTGTGGCAACAGTTTGGGGAATGCCCTTTTCTATTCCAACATGACTGGGCCCCAGTGCACAAAGCAAAGAGTATAAAGACATGGTTTGAGGAGTTCGGTGTAAAAGAACTTGACTGGCCCACACAGAGCCCTGACCCCAACCTCATTGAGCACCTTAGGGATGAACTGGAATGAAGATTGCGAGCCAGGCCTACTCCTCCAACATCAGTGCCTGACCTCATAAATGCTCAACAGAATGAATGGGCACAAATTCCCTCAGAAACACCACAAAATCTTGTGGAAAGCCTTCCAAGAAGAGTGGAAG
Source organism: Pseudophryne corroboree (assembly GCF_028390025.1). Taxonomy (NCBI): domain Eukaryota; kingdom Metazoa; phylum Chordata; class Amphibia; order Anura; family Myobatrachidae; genus Pseudophryne; species Pseudophryne corroboree. The sequence continues at coordinate 287,485,451 of NC_086449.1, forward strand.
CTTTTATAGCTGCAAAAGGGAGCAAACTCCATATTAAATTATATGTATTTGAATACAATGTCATTACAGTCCCTGTTGGTGTAATGATCAGGCGTCCCAATACTTTTGTCCATATAGTGTATTTGTCATCTGCCTCATCATCTCTAACTTCACGAAACATTAAACAATACCAAGCACAATTGAAATACTTTACAAATATTTAAAAGCTGAGTCAACCATGTTCCACGATTAGGGCAAACCTCATAGGCAAATGCTGGGGAGGTTTCTGGTTAAACGGAAACCCCCCTCATCTTGGCCAGTGGCTTAATTTAAGACGACATTAACAACTGGGTCTTACCATGATATGGGAGAATGTGTGTCTCCTACTGGTTCTATTATGATTGTGTATTTATTAATTTATTATGGAATGTTTTACCTTTTCCTATTTTATTTATATTAGTAAAATATGTTTGATACAGCCTATACTATAGACCATCTTTAGTCTTAAATATTAATACTTTATTCCAGTATATACAGTATCCAGTGCAGGGGTGTTTTAAGAGAGTAGAGGGCCCTCATGTAGCCTCCGTTACATGCACCCTCCTCTCTGTCAGCAAGTAGACTCTGGCATTTTGCCGCAGTGGCCATTTTCCAAGTGATTTGATTCTGCAGTGCAAGGCTGCCGCCGCGAGACTCCAGAGGGGTAATTATAATCAGGGCCATAACTGGGTGTGTGCCAGATGTGCCTGGCACACAGTGCATAAGCATTGTGGGCTCAGAACTGCCGCCAATACCTGTAAGTCTGTGCCGCAAACTGTTGCCTCACCATGTAGCTGCAGCGCATGGCTACTTTTTGTAGTGTTAGCTAGAATGGCAGCCATGCAACTCTACAGCTGACACCCCGCTGGTGTATACCTCCTGGCTTCCCGCGCTGTTGTTGCAACAAATAAAAATGTATAAGTCTCCTGTGTTCATTTGCACAGAGAAGTTACTTTTTTATCCACAGTATGTACAGTATATTCACACCTGACTCTTCCTAAAGTTTTGGCTGTGAGCTCTTACATATACAAACCAATATTTGGCAATTACTTTCAAATAAACAACAATTAACTATAATTGCAGTGCGGCCTGCTCATCTCACGCTACTCTGTTCTTAGGATCCTCTGTGGTTACATGAGGATGAGCAGGTCAATCCCTTGATTAAACTACATAGACTGATGCATAAGACATCAAACACCTTTCATGGTGAAGGCTGCACCCCTGGTTTTGGTTTAGTAAAGTCTTGTTACATGTAATCATAAACTAATATAGTTCCTCAAAATGCACTCAAAAAACCTCTCTGCCAACCGTCTTGATTTAGATTAGAAAGTCACGATTTGGGGAGAATGTAGTGTTTTCCAGATTCAGGTACAGTTGGGAGGGACTTCCCCTATTGTGCGCTCTTTCAGTGCCTCCTGACATTAGCGTGGTAATTTGGAGCATTAAATGGGTGCAGCCCAGTATAACAATGATCATCACATTAAATTGTAATAATAAATGATGATTAGATTAAGCCAATGTTTTTAAATTAATCATTTAAACTATTCTAATGGGGGAATTCAATTCTCTCAATTTGCTAATGCAATTCTGGCTGGGCACATGGTTATGGTAAGAAATCTTTTCTCATTTTCCTGCACACCTCTATAGAGTGAGTGCATGGGAAAATGACACATAATTGCACATACAATATGTATGGCCTTCACAGCCTTTCAGGAGTAATATTACGGACAATTCAATAGCTGCCTAAAGCTGGCCATACACCGTAAGATGTTCTGTCCAACCATACAACTACCGTAGTTGGCTGGTTTTTACAAAAATCTGGCAATGTATGGAAACAAATGACAATCAACCATTTGCTCCCAAACACTGGAAAGCAGACTAAAACGGTTGGACAGAATTGGTTACATCAAACAGATTTAACCAATATGTTTGAGCAATCATTTTTGTCTGTTTTCCAGTGTTGGGCAGCAAATGGTCAATTATCATTTGTTCCCATACATTGCCAGATTTTTGTACCAACCAGCCAACTGGTAGTATATGAGAGCAAATGACAATCGACCATTTGCTACCAAACACTGGAAACCAGACAAAAATATTTGTTCAAACAAATTGGTTAAATCCATTTAATAAAACCAATTGTACAAATGACTGTTTTTGTCAGTTTTCCAGTGTTTGGGAGCAAATGGTTGATTATTTACAGATGTGTCCTCATACATCTGCTGTAGTCACGGCAAACAGCCCCTCTTGAGATGCCAGGTTATGTGAAAATCTTCTAGTGTTGGGTATCTTTTTTGCCAAAAATGTTTCTTTGTTGCAACGCAATGGGACACACCAGGAGACTGTGCTGATTAATATAATATACTAGCTGGAGTACCCTGCATTGCCCGGGATTTTAAGAATGTCTATTTACAAAAATAAATGTAAATATTAAACACACAGTATAAATAACATTGTAGATAGCTGAATACCCATGCTTCGCTACGGGATGAGGATGGTAAATGAGAATGATAGTTGTTCGTTAATTTACGTTGGTTGGAGATCTAGTATATAAGCATATCTTGCTTCCCTGATGCACTTTGTGTAATAGCCGGACCCCTTTTTGGTCCCTCAAGGTACCCAGCTCTTCCCACTATACAACTCTCAGTCTGTGGCTTCCAGCTGCCTCCATTCCCCTCCTCACATCATGTCAGTGCCCCTGTGAAATTATTAATTTTTTTACAGTTTCTTATATAGCACAGCACATTATGTATCTCCTGATATTCTCTGTGCTGCTCGGGGTCCGTGCTACTTCCACTATATAACCCTCAGTGTGTGGGTTTGTGCTACCTCCATTTCCCTCCTGACATTATGTTACTGGCCCTGTCACATGCAGCCCTGTCATCACTGACATATCATGCATGTCCTGATATAGTGTGTGCTGCTGGCCCAACTCTAGAGGTGCTAGTGGTGTGTTACCCCCACAGTGTTTGTTCCCAGGGTGTAAGTCATATATGTAGCAAGTTTGGTGTAAATTGCTCCAGGCATTCCAGAGTTATGCTGTCTGCTGAAAAACTCTGTGCTACTGCCTCACACCTAAGGGTGCTAATGGTGTGTTAACCCCACAGTGTTTGTTCCCAGCTTGTAAGTCATATGAGTACAAAGTTTGTTGTAAATTGGACTAGGCATTCAGGAGTTATGCTGTCTCCTGAAATATTATGTGCTGCTGTCCCACCCCTAGGGGTGATAGGGGTGTCTAACCCCCACAGAGTTTGTTCCCAGATTGTAAGTCAGAAGTGTACCATGTTTGGTGTAAAATGTTCCAGGCCTTCCACGGTTTTGCTATCTGCTGACATACACTGTGCTGTTGTCCCACCCCTAGGGGTGTTAGTGGTGTCTGACCCCCACAGTGTTTGTTTCCAGAGTGTAAGTCATATGTGTACCAAGTTTGTTGTAAATTGCTGCAGGGATTCCAGAGTTATGCTGTCTGCTGAAATACTGAGTGCTGCTGCCTCACCCCTAGGGGTGCTAGGGGCGTCTTCCCCCCACAGTGTTTGTTCCCAGATTGTAGGCATATGTGTACCAATTTTTGAGTGCATTGCTCCAGCAATTCAGCAGTTATCATGTCTCCTGATATACTCTGTGCTGCTGTCTGCCCCCCTAGGGGCACTAGGGATTTCAAATTGTGTTAGTTGCCTTCGCCGTGTTTTAACACTCTCGTATGTAAAATTTCACGATCTTCGCTTGTAAACTATGGATTTGTATAGAAAGACAGAAGGACAAATTTTAATTTTTATATATTAGATGACAACTATATCTGTATGCGACTGAGTCTCTGAATCTGTAAACAAAGTGCTACAATGTAGCAGTTACAGATTTTTTTTCCAATACAATTTCTGTTCTGCTCCGTACACAGATTCAGTCACACACAATGTACAAGTGTCATATATCAAATTAATCAGCAGTCTCCTCGTGTGTCATAGTCACATTGCTTTGCGACTAAGACACATTTTCATCAAAAAAGATGCCCAATGCTAGAAGATTCTCACACAACCTGGCATGCCAAAAGTGACTGTTTTGCGTAAATGCAGCACAGATGTATGATGACACATCTGTATAACTGACGTGAGCAGAGTTGCACAGGACCTGCTGGCTCAATGACGCCATGCATCTTGAGTTGGGTGGGTTTTTGTTTTTTTTTGTGCAGGGCAAATACTGTCTGCTTTATTTTTACACTGCAATTTAGATTTTAGATTGAACACACCCCACCCAAATCTAACTCTCTCTGCAAATGTTATATCTGCCCCCCCCTGCAGTGCACATGGTTTTGCCCAACTGCTAACAAATTTGCTGCTGTGATCAGGTCTGAATTACCCCCTAAATGCTGCGTTATAATGAACAAAATAAGTACGTTTGTTGGCCTGAGTTTACTTACTGTACTAAAGAGATATTCTACTTATTTGTCATAAATGAACACGTCAACAACCTCTTGCACTTTGTTTTAAAAGTCCGTAGGGCCAACAATAACTAAATTTTCTAGTTAATAATTAAAACGTGTACAATATGTTTCTCTTTTCATCACCCACTACACAAATGCTGACAAATCTTCAAGGAAAATTAAAAACAGCATATTAAGCAATGCATGGGGAAGCAGCGATCAAGATCAAATTGATTCTCAAACTGAACACTAAACATATCAATATAATCAGAGTGGATTGGCAGTGATCTAAAGCCTTATTCATTATTACGGTAGCTTTTGCTATACTAAACTAATATTAATTAGTGATGTGCACCTGAAATTTTTCGGGTTTTGTGTTTTGGTTTTGGGTTCGGTTCCGTGGCCATGTTTTGGGTTCTAACGCGTTTTGGCAAAACCTCACCGAATTTTTTTTGTCGCATTCGGGTGTGTTTTGGATTCGGGTGTTTTTTACAAAAAACCCTAAAAAACAGCTTAAATCATAGAATTTGGGGGTCATTTTGATCCCATAGTATTATTAACCTCAATAACCATAATTTCCACTCATTTTCAGTCTATTCTGAACACCTCACACCTCACAATATTATTTTTAGTCCTAAAATTTGCACCGAGGTCGCTGGATGGCTAAGCTAAGCGACACAAGTGGCCGACACAAACACCTGGCCCATCTAGGAGTGGCACTGCAGTGTCAGGCAGGATGGCACTTCAAAAAAATAGTCCCCAAACAGCACATGATGCAAAGAAAAAAAGAGGCGCACCAAGGTCGCTGTGTGACTAAGCTAAGCGACACAAGTGGCCGACACAAACACCTGGCCCATCTAGGAGTGGCACTGCAGTGTCAGACAGGATGGCACTTAAAAAAATAGTCCCCAAACAGCACATGATGCAAAGAAAAAAAGAGCTGCACCAAAGTCGTTGTGTGACTAAGCTAAGCGACCCAAGTGGCCGACACAAACACCTGGCCCATCTAGGAGTGGCACTGCAGTGTCACGCAGGATGGCCCTTCCAAAAAATACTCCCCAAACAGCACATGACGCAAAGAAAAAAAGAGGCGCAATGAGGTAGCTGTGTGACGACTAAGCTAAGCGACCCTAGTGGCCGACACAAACACCTGGCCCATCTAGGAGTGGCACTGCAGTGTCAGACAGGATGGCACTTAAAAAAATAGTCCCCAAACAGCACATGATGCAAAGAAAAAAAGAGCTGCACCAAAGTCGTTGTGTGACTAAGCTAAGCGACCCAAGTGGCCGACACAAACACCTGGTCCATCTAGGAGTGGCACTGCAATGTCACGCAGGATGGCCCTTCCAAAAAATACTCCCCAAACAGCACATGACGCAAAGAAAAAAAGAGGCGCAATGAGGTAGCTGTGTGACGACTAAGCTAAGCGACCCTAGTGGCCGACACAAACACCTGGCCCATCTAGGAGTGGCACTGCAGTGTCACGCAGGATGGCCCTTCCAAAAAATACTCCCCAAACAGCACATGACGCAAAGAAAAATGAAAGAAAAAAGAGGTGCAAGATGGAATTGTCCTTGGGACCTCCCACCCACCCTTATGTTGTAAAAACAGGACATGCACACTTTAACGAACCCATCATTTCAGCGACAGGGTCTGCCACACGACTGTGACTGAAATGACTGGTTGGTTTGGGCCCCCACCAAAAAAGAAGCAATCAATCTCTCCTTGCACAAACTGGCTCTACAGAGGCAAGATGTCCACCTCAACATCATCGTCCGATTCATCACCCCTTTCACTGTGTACATCCCCCTCCTCACAGATTATTAATTCGTCCCCACTGGAATCCACCATCTCAGGTCCCCGTGTACTTTCTGGAGGCAATTGCTGCTGGTGAATGTCTCCATGGAGGAATTGATTATAATTCATTTTTTTTTTCAAATAATTTTTATTGACAGATGTTTACAAAATATAGTAACAAATAACAAATGTATTCAGTGCAAAACAGCTTGGCGATACATATAGATTTTGATACTCCACCATATTTTAACATCACTAGTCATATATTTAGAACAATCAATTATGTAAAAATAAACATGGGGCCATGAAGCCATATCAGATCATGTAGAAATTATTTAAAGACAGTTATGTAGGTGAAGACCAAAGTCAGAAAGGGGCTGTAGAGTTAAGAGTCTCCAGTAAATACCATCTGGTATCTTGAAAACATTGTCGCAGAGCGGCCTTTACCAGTGGAGGTAGGGTTATAACATATGGCAACCAAGTTTGGAAGTGCTTTTCAGTTAGCTTGTCTTTCTGTAGTGTAGTGTTGGTCCAATCTAATTGGAAGAGATGGGAGATTCTAGGATGTAGCAGTGAGATAGGGATTGGGTCGGTGGAGACCCATTGAGAGAGGATCGTTTGTTGCAGCGGCCAGTTTGATTAATAAGATGCGATTACCTTTGGTTAGCGTGTTGGGTGGGGAAGATGGGTAAATGCCCCAGAACGCCCTGGTTTCAGTTATGGTGAATTGTATTTTCAGCTCTGCAGTTATATATGATTGGAGTGCCTGCCATAAGACCTGTACTTTAGGGCATGACCAGAGGCAATGAACTATACCTGCTTCTAAAGAAGTGCACTTGAAACAGCGGGATGAAGGGGCAGCTCCTATAAGAAATCTTAATCTAGGAGTGACGTATGCTCTGTGTAATATTTTCTGGTGCATCTCTGTGTATGTGACTGAGCCCAGTGTCTTATCTAGGTAGCTGTTGGCGTCCAGAATAGCTCTTAGTGTAAGGTCCGGGAAATCCCTTGTCCATTTCAGTAAGCCCACCGTGCCAGAGTCTATATTTAGTAATGGGCGGGAGGGTGTGTGTATAAATGCTATTGAGAAATGTCCTTTCGGGTCAAGTCGAGCAGATCTGTCTAAAGCGTTAGAAATATCTTGGGAGGATAGAAGGGGTAATAATTTTCTTACAAAGCTGCTCGCTTGGAGGAAGGGGAATAGCGGTATGGATAGGTTCGGGAAACGCTCTATGATCTGCGAGTGCGTGAGTAGTGTTAAATTTTGGGTATCTAAGAAGTGATATATATATTTCAGTCCCCCCTCGTGCCAATTACGGAATATCGGAGAGGTGACATGTGGCTTAAAATCAGGGTTGCCCCAGAGAGGTGTAAAGAGTGATGTCTGATTTGAGAGCTTTAATTGAGAGCGGATCTGCCGCCAAGCAGCACAGGCAGAAGAGATAAGCACATTGTCTTTTATGTGGTCAGGCATGGTATTCGGGGAGGTGTGCAGCAGGGACGTCTGGTTCCAGGTGGGTATAAAAGATTGTTCTAATTGTGCGTTGGTGTATTTGTTTTGTCCACTAACCCAGTCCAGGGCAATTCTGTAATTTGCTGCTAATGCGTATGCACGAAGGCATGGCAAGTTTAGACCACCGAGTGATCTCGGTTGTCGCAATTTGAATAGGGAAAACCGTGGGCGTTTACCCGCTCAGATAAATTTAGTCAGCGCTTTGTCTAGTTGAACAAATGTGCTTTTATTTGGGATCATCGGGAGCATTTGTAACACATATAAGAGGCGTGGGAAGCTGATCATCTTATACAAGTGACCTCTGCCTGTGTATGTTAGCGGAAGATGAGCCCATCTGGTGAAATCTGCGTAGGTCCAGGCAAGGAGTGGGAGAAAATTAAGGGAATATAATTTGGAAGGGTGATCTGGGATTATAATGCCAAGGTAAGTGAGACGGTTATTCCTTGCCCATTGGAATGGAAAGGTGTCACCCCACCCCAATTTGGCTGCAGGGAAGAAGGCTAATGCTTCTGTCTTTGAATAATTAATTTTGAATCCTGATACTGCTTCAAAAGAATTAAGTATGTTGAGCAAATGTGGGATGGCCTCATGAGGATTGCTAACATAGAGTAATATGTCATCCGCAAATGCTGAAAATTTAAGTTCCAGGTTGGCTAGTTTAATACCTCTCCATTTTTTTTCTTTTAAAAAGTGTCTGAGGAGGGGGTCCATTGCTAGGTTAAATAAGAGAGGGGATAGAGGACAGCCTTGTCTGGTCCCGCGTTGTAGTGTGAATCGTTTGGAGTTATGGGCGTTGATTGTCAAGAAGGCTTGGGGGTTTTGGTATAGTGTTTGAAAAACATGTGAAAAGGCGGGATCGAAGTTCTGGTGCCTAAGTATCCTATTGATATGAGCCCAAGATACTCTGTCAAAGGCCTTGTCTGCATCACAGCTGAGGATTATGTTTCCCATCTCCCGTGATTCGTGGGATTTGATCATGGCCGCTAGTAAAGATCGGACATTGATCACAGAGTGTTTATTACGTAGAAATCCTGTCTGTGCAGGGTGGAGTAGTGTGGGCAGTATCAGTTGGAGGCGGGAGGCGAGGATCTTTGTAAAAATTTTGAAGTCTTGGTTCAGTAGCGAGATGGGTCTGTAAGACGAGACCAGAGTATGATCTTTGTTTGGTTTGGGTAAAACAATGATTCTGGCTGTGTTGAAGTCGGGCGGAGCCGGACCTCCAGTCAGAATTGAGTTATAGAGGACCCCTAGATGTTTTTTGATGTGTGGAAGTAGTGTTTTATAATAGGCTGCTGACAGGCCGTCTGGGCCTGGAGATTTCCCATTGGGGCGGGATTTTATGGCTAATTCCAGTTCCTCATCTGTAATGGGGGCGGTGAGACATGTTTTATCGGCGTCACTAAGAGTAGGGAGGTCAGCTCGTATTAAGAAGTCCTCTCCTATCTCGGGCTGGTCAGGGGGTGCTGTGTAAAGATTTTCAAATGATTTCAGGAAAGTATTACTAATTGCTTCTTGGGTCAGTGAAGGCTTAGTGTGGCTGTCTCGAATTGAGGGGATGTGTTTGGGAGTGCTTTGGGTCCTTACCATGTTAGCTAGTAATTTTCCTGGCCTGTTGCCCCAGCGGAAGTATTTATTAGTTTGGAAAGAGAGGAATAGCTTGGCTTGTTCTGTGCATAGAGTGTCATGAACTAATTTGGCGTCTTTGTATTGTAGCCTATTGGTTTCAGTGGGGTCGGCCAATAATCTTGAGTATGTGGTGGTTACCTGAAGGGAAGCTGCGGACATCCTTTCCTTAAGGCATTTTTTCTTTGTGGCAACATAAGACAGTATTTGGCCTCTGAGAACAGGTTTAGAAGCTTGCCAGAAAAGATTCATGTCATTTGTGTGCGTTGCATTGTCTTGTGCATAGTTTAAGAAGGACTGAGACAGGTAGAGCTTGAAGTCTTCTGAGGTGTCTAAGTATTCTGGGAAGCGCCAATTGTAAGAGATTGTGCGAGGTGTGGCCAAAGTGATTGTTAAGGAGATAGGGGCGTGATCAGATAGTAGGATATTAGCTATGGTTGAATCTTCTACCCTGTGTATTAGGGAGGCCGATACCAGCCAATAATCTAATCTAGAGAATGTTTTGTGCGGGTGAGAGAAGAAGGAGTATTCCCTGGCGTCGGGGTGTGTGAACCTCCAGGGATCAAGAAGTTGTAGGGAATCTAGCATCAATGAAAGTGTGGGTGGTATTGACCTACTGGAACCTGACTGTTTAGGACTTCCTGATACATCTAACTGAGGGTCCAGGACTATATTAAGGTCTCCTCCCAAAATCAATGAGCCCTCAATCCAACCCTGTAGGTTAACAAATATGTTTGAGAAGAAGGATGTGTTTGACCCCGTAGGGGCGTAGATACATGCTAAGGTAAATCGTTCACCCTCAATATCCATCTTCAACAATAAGAATCGACCTTCCGGGTCTATCCACTCCTCCCTTATTTCATAGTGTAATGATTTACGAAAGAGTATTAGAACCCCTCGTGTCTTGGTGCTGTATGAGGCGCTTCTAAAATCACCAACCCAAACATCTCTCAATTTATTTGGATCTGAAATACGCCAGTGCGTCTCCTGTAGAAACACCACATCTGGGTGGAATTTTTTAAGATGATTTAGGATTTTCTTCCTCTTAATCGGTGTGTTCAGGCCCTCCACGTTCCATGAGACTAACTTGAGTGATGTCTTTGAGCCATCTACAGATGTGAGTCTGTCATTATCCAATACCCAGTCTAATGGAACCTGGAGAGAGAAGCCACAAGCAAAGGCCCAACCCCCGTCCCAGCGAGCGGAGGTAGGACGAAAGGAGTGTAATATGGCAGCATGTGGGGGAGCATTTAGATAACAATGATGCACTGTGATACATATAAACTGTGATAACAAAAACAATGTAAGCCATCGGTCAAAACATTTTTGAAATATCTGAACCCAAGAGGATGGTTCTAGGAACCATCTGTATGTAACTGAAACTGTGAAAAGATTAGAAAAAGGGAAAAAGGTAGGCATAGACAGAGAGGGTGGATAAGCAATCTCCCCCCGCCCCTGTCCCAACATCATACATGAAAGCAACACATTTATCTGTAACCAGACTAATCGACTGTATAAATTTAGTAGTGTGTTAGCCATTAGAAAAATATAGAAGATTATTTCTAACAAAAGGATACTTGTCATTCCAGGACACTCAGTCCGCGTCATCCATACAGGAGTTTGATCCATGAGTGTCAAGCAATTTGAGAAAGTTCCGTGCAGTTTCTGGGGAACCAAAATAATTTGGTTTTCCTGCGTGGAAGATTCTCAATTTTGCGGGGTATAGGAGTGCAAATCTAATGTTCCGAGAGAATAGTTCCTTGCATATTGGGGAGAATTCCCTTCGCTGCGAGGAGACCTGGAAGGAGAAGTCCTGGAAGAGGAGGATCTTGGAGCCTTCATAGCAGAGACCGGAACTCTTGCGGTACAGTTCCATAATTTTCACCTTGTCCAGGTAATTTAGCAGTTTGAAAATTACCGGTCTAGGACGTGATTGAGCAGATTGGGAGGGCTGCCTTTCGGGGCCGATGCGGTGAACTCGTTCCACTAGGTATGAGGTCGGTAAGGAAGGGAGATCTAAGGTTGAGGGGAGCCAGCGGGTGACTAAGTCCATCAAATCCTTTTGCCTGACCGTCTCCGGAAGCCCAACAAGACGCAAATTGTTTCGACGGTTGCGATTTTCCAAATCTTCAATTTTATCGTTCATGGCTGTTAGCGTGTTATCGTGTGCTTGTAATTGTGATTGGATCGCATGTTGATCATCTTCCAATGTAGAGATACGATCCTCAGCCTCTGTTAATCGTTGAGTGTGTTGTGTTATTTGGGCCGCAGCTGAGTTGATGGCCTCTAATAAGGGTGCCAGTTTCGCGTCAAACAAGGGTGATATGATTTCCGTAATCTCCCTGGCCCTCTGTACGGCAGACGGGCTGGCCCTGAGGTCAGTCGACGATGAGTCGTCTGCATCTCTTTCACCCGGCGAGGAGGGTGACCTCTGTTGGAGTGGGCTTTGCTCTTTGGGTGCCGGTTTGTTTTTATTTTGAGAGTTTTTATTTGCACGGAGCGTTTTGGCCACGTACTTTTCCATGATAATAAATTTGTCTTCAGGCTAGGTGCAATGAGAGCTATAGGATGTATTGTCGTGTGAACGCGATTCAGACGTTGCAGAAGGTATAGAATGGTCAGTGAAACTTCAGGATACGAGGCAGCAGGGGGGTGAGAGAGGGCAAGGGGGTCAGCAGGGCCCTGTGTGTAGGTTTATTTTGTCAGGTGTGTTTGGGTTCAAAATATAAGGCTCACCTGTCGTTGCCGTGGGCTTCAGGCAGCGACCAGCGCGGTACCTGTGGGACCCACAGCGTGGGGTGACGGTTCACTTCCTTGTGGTTTCGGGTCGGGGGGATGTGGTTGCGCCGCACACCTGTAGTTTGCCAGAAGCTGCTGGGAGTGGGGTGTTATAGGCCTCAAACCTCCGGGTATCCTCAGTCAGGGTGCTGCAGTCTCAGCGGGGATATGGAGGAGAATGCCGTCAGTCAGACTCTCCAGTGGCTCTGTAATGCTGGCTGGCTGCGTAGTCCCCTTCAGCTGCACCAGGACTGGCTCAGGTGGAATGTGGAGTGGATCAGGGGTGTTCCCAGGAAGGGGATCGCGGGCCTCGGCCGAGGTCCGCGGTGTGGTGAGGGAGACCGGAGCTCGAGCGGCGGCTGCCGCGAGGGGTAGTGAGGGGAGACGTCACCAGTACGTCTCTCCGGAGCACTTGCTGGTTGCTCTGGGATCCTTCAGGCAGGCCGGACTCAGATGGTCGCGAGTCCCAAAATGGCCGCCGCTGTGCCGGGCACTAATCGTGTGCCGCTTTCGGTGGGCTCAGAGGAGGAGGGGAGCGAGCCGGGGAGAGCACCTCTTTGCTCCCTATTATCTCCGCGCCCCGTAGATGTGGAAATGGGGCCCCTGGATCAAGTATAGCCGGTATGAGGAGCTATATTGGTGAGGTGAACGGAGAGCTCTCTGTTAAAAGCAGCCGATCCGTTCGGCCCGCCCACCGGAAGTCGATTATAATTCATTTTAATGAACATCATCTTCTCCACATTTTCTGGAAGTAACCTCGTACGCCGATTGCTGACAAGGTGAGCGGCGGCACTAAACACTCATTCAGAGTACACACTGGAGGGAGGGCAACTTAGGTAGAATAAAGCCAGTTTGTGCAAGGGCCTCCAAATTGCCTCTTTTTCCTGCCAGTATACGTACGGACTGTCTGACGTGCCTACTTGGATGCGGTCACTCATATAATCCTCCACCATTCTTTCAATGGTGAGAGAATCATATGCAGTGACAGTAGACGACATGTCAGTAATCGTTGGCAGGTCCTTCAGTCCGGACCAGATGTCAGCATCAGCAGTCGCTCCAGACTGCCCTGCATCACCGCCAGCGGGTGGGCTTGGAATTTGTAGCCTTTTCCTCGCACCCCCAGTTGCGGGAGAATGTGAAGGAGGAGATGTTGACAGTCGCGTTCCGCTTGACTTGACAATTTTCTCACGAGCAGTTCTTTGAACCTCTGCAGACTTGTGTCTGCCGGAAAGAGAGATCCAACGTAGGTTTTAAATCTAGGATCGAGCACGGTGGCCAAAATGTAGTGCTCTGATTTCAACAGATAGATCACCCGTGAATCCTGGTTAAGCGAATAAAGGGCTCCATCCACAAGTCCCACATGCCTAGCGGAATCGCTCTGTTTTAGCTCCTCCTTCAATGCCTCCAGCTTCTTCTGCAAAAGCCTGATGAGGGGAATGACCTGACTCAGGCTGGCAGTGTCTGAACTGACTTCACGTGTGGCAAGTTCAAAAGGTTGCAGAACCTTGCACAACGTTGAAATAATTCTCCACTGCGCTTGAGACAGGTGCATTCCACCTCCTTTGCCTATATCATGGCCCGATGTATAGGCTTGAATGGCCTTTTGCTGCTCCTCCATCCTCTGAAGCATATAGAGGGTTGAATTCCACCTCGTTACCACCTCTTGCTTCAGATGATGGCAGGGCAGGTTCAGGTGTTTTTGGTGGTGCTCTAGTCATCTGTACGCGGTGCCTGTACGCCAAAAGTGGCCTGCAATTCTTCTGGCCACCGACAGCATCTCTTGCACGCCCCTGTCGTTTTTTAAATAATTCTGCACCACCAAATTCAAGGTATGTGCAAAACATGGGACGTGCTGGAATTTGCCCAGATGTAATGCACGCACAATATTGCTGGCGTTGTCCGATGCCACAAATCCCCAGGAGAGTCCAATTGGGGTAAGCCATTCTGCGATGATCTTCCTCAGTTGCCGTAAGAGGTTTTCAACTATGTGCGTATTCTGGAAAGCGGTGATACAAAGCGTAGCCTGCCTAGGAACGAGTTGGCGTTTGCGAGATGCTGCTACTGGTGCCGCCGCTGCTGTTCTTGCAGCGGGAGGCAATACATCTACCCAGCGGGCTGTCACAGTCATGTAGTCCTGAGTCTGCCCTGCTCCACTTGTCCACATGTCCGTGGTTAAGTGGACATTGGGTACAACTGCATTTTTTAGGACACTGGTGAGTCTTTTTCTGACGTCCGTGTACATTCTCGGTATCGCCTGCCTAGAGAAGTGGAACCTAGATGGTATTTGGTAACGGGGGTACACTACCTCAAGCAATTGTCTAGTTCCCCGTGAACTAACGGCGGATACTGGACGCACGTCTAACACCAACATAGTTGTCAAGGCCTCAGTTATCCGCTTTGCAACAGGATGACTGCTGTGATATTTCATCTTCCTCGCAAAGGACTGTTGGACAGTCAATTGCTTACTGGAAGTAGTACAAGTGGTCTTCCGACTTCCCCTCTGGGATGACGATCGACTCCCAGCAGCAACAACAGCAGCGCCAGCAGCAGTAGGCGTTACACTCAAGGATGCATCGGAGGAATCCCAGGCAGGAGAGGACTCGTCAGACTTGCCAGTGACATGGCCTGCAGGACTATTGGCTTTCCTGGGTAAGGAGGAAATTGACACTGAGGTAGTTGGTGGTGTGGTTTGCGCGAGCTTGGTTACAAGAGGAAGGGATTTACTGGTCAGTGGACTGCTTCCGCTGTCGCCCAAAGTTTTTGAACTTGTCACTGACTTATTATGAATGCGCTGCAGGTGACGTATAAGGGAGGATGTTCCGAGGTGGTTAACATCCTTACCCCTACTTATTACAGCTTGACAAAGGCAACACACGGCTTGACACCAGTTGTCCGCATTTCTGTTGAAATAATTCCACACTGAAGAGCTGATTTTTTTTGTATTTTGACCAGGCATGTCAATGGCCATATTCCTCCCACGGACAACAGGTGTCTCCCCGGGTGCCTGACTTAAACAAACCCCCTACGCAACACCCATATCCTCATCCTGGTGTACTTCAACACTGACATCTTCAATTTCACTATCAGGAACTGGACTGCGGGTGCTCCTTTCAACACTTGCAGGGGGCGTGCAAATGGTGGAAGGCGCCATCTCTTCCCGTCCAGTGTTGGGAAGGTCAGGCATCGCAACCGACACAATTGGACTCTCCTTTGGGATTTGTGATTTAGAAGAACGCACAGTTCTTTGCTGTGCTTTTGCCGCAAGTCTTTTCTTTTTTCTAGCGAGAGGATGAGTGCTTCCATCCTCATGTGAAGCTGAACAACTAGCCATGAACATAGGCCAGGGCCTCAGCCGTTCCTTGCCACTCCGTGTCGTAAATTGCATATTGGCAAGTTTACGCTTCTCCTCAGACGCTTTTAATTTTGATTTTTGGGTCATTTTTTTACTGATCTTTTGTGTTTTGGATTTTACATGCTCTGTACTATGACATTGGGCATCGGCCTTGGCAGATGACGTTGATGGCATTTCATCGTCTCGGCCATGACTAGTGGCAGCAGCTTCAGCACGAGGTGGAAGTGGATCTTGATCTTTCCCTATTTTTTTAACCTCCACATTTTTGTTCTCCATATTTTGCGCACAACTAAAAGCCACCACAGGTATACAATTTAGATGGATAGTATAGTATTATATTACTTATGGACGACGAGTGCACTGACGACATAGAGGTAGGTACAGCCGTGGCCTACCGTACTGCTGCTTATATATATAATATACTGTAAAACGGACCTGGTGGACACTGTCAGCAGACTGCTAAACTAGTATGAAGAAAAAAAAAAAACACCACAGGTATACAATGTAGATGGATGGATAGTATAGTATTATATTACTTATGGATGACGAGTGCACTGACGACACAGAGGTAGGTACAGCCGTGGCCTACCGTACTGCTACTTATATATATAATATACTGTATAACGGACCTGGTGGACACTGTCAGCAGACTGCTAAACTAGTATGAAGAAAAAAAAAAAACACCACAGGTATACAATGTAGATGGATGGATAGTATAGTATTATATTACTTATGGACGACGAGTGCACTGATGACACAGAGGTAGGTACAGCCGTGGCCTACCGTACTGCTGCTTATATGTATAATATACTGTATAACGGACCTGGTGGACACTGTCAGCAGACTGCTAAACTAGTATGAAGGAAAAAAAAACACCACAGGTATACAATGTAGATGGATGGATAGTATAGTATTATATTACTTATGGACGACGAGTGCACTGACGACACAGAGGTAGGTACAGCCGTGGCCTACCGTACTGCTGCTTATATATATAATATACTGTATAACGGACCTGGTGGACACTGTCAGCAGACTGCTAAACTAGTATGAAGAAAAAAAAAACACCACAAGTATACAATGTAGATGGATGGATAGTATAGTATTATATTACTTATGGACGACGAGTGCACTGACGACACAGAGGTAGGTACAGCCGTGGCCTACCGTACTGCTGCTTATATATATAATATACTGTATAACGGACCTGGTGGACACTGTCAGCAGACTGCTAAACTAGTATGAAGAAAAGAAAAAAAAAACACAGGAGTGTTTTTCAGGCAGACAAACGTATACTGGACTGGTGGTCACTGTCAGCAAAACTGTGCACTGTACTCCTGCTATAACTGCTCCCCAGTCCCCACAATTAGGCAGTGTGAGCAGAGCAGTGCACTCAGCACAGATATATCATGCAGCAGTGCAGCACACTGAGTGAGCACAGGTATGGTGGAGCGTTTTTTTCAGGCAGAGAAACAAAGGCTTAAACTCACTGGTGTGGTATAATCAAAACCCTGCACTGTACTCCCTAACAGCTGCTCCCCGTCCCCAATCCTCCCCACAATTATAACTAACTAAGTCACTCTGTGTTCTACTATAACGGAGAGGACGCCAGCCACGTCCTCTCCCTATCAATCTCAATGCACGTGTGAAAATGGCGGCGACGCGCGGCTCCTTATATAGAATCCGAGTCTCGCGAGAATCCGACAGCGGGATGATGACGTTCGGGCGCGCTCGGGTTAACCGAGCAAGGCGGGAGGATCCGAGTCGCTCGGACCCGTGTAAAAAAAAGGTGAAGTTCGGGCGGGTCGGATCCCGAGGATCCGAACCCGCTCATCACTAATATTAATGGCATACGGACCATATTTCTTAACTACTTTATCTGCTATTTCAATTAAAGACCAAAGCACTGAACACAAAATTTTTATTGATTTTTCTGTAAAACCTTTATTTAATGTTAAATAATGTATTAAACAAAATCCTAAATCTTTGGGGGAATTAAATCTAATACTAACAATTTAATTTCTTTAACAGGTGGAAGTCAAATGGACTAATATCTTAACTACAATAATAATACAGGTTGAGTATCCCTTATCCAAAATGCTTGGGACGAGAGGTATTTTGGATATGGGATTTTTCCGTATTTTGGAATAATTGCATACCCTAATGAGATATCATGGTGATACGACCTAAATCTAAGCACATAATGCATTTATGTTACTTACACACCTTATACACACAGCCTGAAGGTAATTTTAGCCAATATTTTTTATAACTTTGTGCATTAAACAAAGTGTGTCTACATTCACACAATTCATTTATGTTTCATATACACCTTATACACACAGCCTGAAGGTCATTTAATACAATATTTTTAATAACTTTGTGTATTAAACAAAGTTTGTTACATTGAGCCATCAGAAAACAAAGGTTTCACTATCTCACTCTCACTCAAAAAAGTCCGTATTTCGGAATATTCCGTATTTCGGAATATTTGGATATGGGATACTCAACCTGTAGTTCTTTCAAAAAAATGGTATCCTTTATTATTTCCATCTTTTCATTTAGTGCTTTTAGATTACTAACCAACTTACCATCTAGTACAGTCATAGAGGGAATATACAGGGGAACAAAGCTTCCGAAAACACATTTTCAATTAATATTGCCTCCTGTCTCTCTGGATGTAGCTGCAGCCATGGGAACATTGCGCTAATATCACTGGTGTCTGAGTCTTCAAAAAGATGTTTGTTGCTGACTACAATGTTCCACTTGGCCGGCGAAAACACTTAACACTGCTATGGCTCCCTGTGCAATTTACGCATTCTTGTTTGTATCTATTTTTGCTACGCGATTTACAATGCCCTTCATCATAAGCCCAATATATACCTCCTCTGAAGATGGTACCACTTCACTGTACTCTAATTATCAAAAAATACTGTTACTTGTTTTACCCATATTACTTGTAGAATGAATCAGTTATCACTCCAGGATCATGGCCAAATGAAAGCAGAGTAGTGTCTACAGTATTTCACCCAAAGCATAAAAGATGAATCCCTCCAATTATTAAGTGTTTAAGATATTAGCATCAGACTGTCATCATTGAATTTATCCTGTCAATTGTTTAGTTTGATAAAACTAAATTCTCCACACTGCCACCTTACAAACTGTTTCCATTCCATGCAGAGATAAATAGTAAGGTGATGTTAACCTCTAAACCCACTTCCTATTAAGATGTTTCACTTGAAATATTCAAATTCTCATATATGGTCTTCTTGGGCATATGTCTTTTTATCTTTAGACTTACAGTATCACTAACAAAAATAGTTGCCTGTTCCTTAAGACAAGCCAAAGTTGCTATAAACCAACTAAGATATAGGGGGTCATTCCGAGTTGTTCGCTCGGTAAAAATCTTCGCTTTGCAGCGATTTTCCGCTTAATGCGCATGCGCAATGTCCGCACTGCGACTGCGCCAAGTAAATTTGCTATGCAGTTAGGATTTTTACTCACGGCTTTTTCATCGTTCTGGCGATCGTAATGTGATTGACAGGAAATGGGTGTTACTGGGCGGAAACAGGCCGTTTTATGGGCGTGTGGGAAAAAAACGCTACCGTTTCCGGAAAAAACGCAGGAGTGGCCGGAGAAACGGGGGAGTGTCTGGGCTAACGCTGGGTGTGTTTGTGACGTCAAACCCGGAACGACAAGCACTGAAATGATCGCAGATGCCGAGTAAGTCTGAAGCTACTCAGAAACTGCTACGAGGTGTGTAATCGCAATATTGCGAATACATCGTTCGCAATTTTAAGATGCTAAGATTCACTCCCAGTAGGCGGCGGCTTAGCATGAGCAAATCTGCTAAAATCCGCTTGCGAGCGAACAACTCGGAATGATCCCCATAATTTTGTGCCATATTATTGATGTCATGAATCTGACTGTATTTCTCATATTCTGTGGCTAACCTCAGCATATTCTGTAACCTGCATCTACTTCAGCTTAGCGTGTAGACTGCAATCTGTGTTGCTTACTCTTGACTAGCCACTTCAGTAGGAAGTCCTCTTTGAGTAATTAGCAGGAACCTGTGTGCAGCTCTCTGGTGTTTAGGTCTAAAAGCCAGCATCCTCTGTTCATTTTTAGAAGTTTAGGATTCAGTGTTTTTCCAGCCTGCTAGGCTTCACTCCACATCAGGGCCTAACCTGGAGATCTGACGTGACAGCGTCTGATCACTTGACCATGAGCTATCCAATCCTGTGCCAGCCTGAGACTACCTGAATCACCTGACTATATTCACCAATCACCAAGGACCAAGAGGTATAAATAGAGACATGAGTTTCAGAAGCTGCCAGTTCCTAGAGTCACACAGCTCAGTCTGAGCCTAGTAGCTGAGCTCTCTAGAGTTTACCTTAGTCCCAGCAAGCCTCTGTTCTTTTGCTCCTAAGTCTGGTTCCAGTCTGGTTGCTCCAAAGTCTGGTAGACAGTCCGGCCCAGTTTATCCACAGCCGGTAGCCAGTCCGGCAAAGTTTATCCTCGGTCGGTAGCCAGTCCAGTCCAGAAGCATATCACCAGCCAAACCCGTTCATCATTGATCCAGTTCATTCTCACCAATACATTCACCATCCTGTTATCAACACCAAGTCCCCGGTGTTCCAGTGGTCAGGATATGGCTCCTTCTGCCGAGGCCAGGGTTCTACTCCTGGTCAGGGATTGCTCCTTATCTCTTCATCATGCTGTTTCACACAGACCAGCCAATTATACACAAAGTCTGCCAGTTACCCACACAGACTTTACATAGATGCCGGGTTCACAAAACTAACAGACATAACAATTGACCTCTTTGATAAACATAAGATAATGGTTTAACGTTACCAAATTGAGTGGTTTGTTCAGCAGTTTCAAAGCCCAACTGATTATTTCTGGATCCAGTCAGCCTTTGCAAAACAAGCTGTGCAGCCTCACAGTTCACTTTGGTCTGATCCTGTTATTGGCTGCTACTGCTCCTCATAGGCTGTCTTAATTTTCTCTCTGATTCTTGGATTAATGACCGCTTGCCAGTTGCTTTATTTCCATATCTTTGTTTGACTCAGATATAATGGTGAAGTATGAGCGCCTGACTCGTAAGAAAGTATTACATGTAAAGGTTAACTCCATTCCTAGCCATGTAAGAAAGCCCTTCAGATATGGAAGAAGCAAGGACACCGAGAGGGTGTGGAGCAGGTACTTTTACCCAGGCTGGTTTGAGGTGCTGAACGAAGGCCATGGTTAGCTGCTGAGGGGGATATTGTCCCATTTGCAGTGCTGTGTGCCAATCTCTTTTTGCTGAGGCAGGGGCATATCCAGGGGAGGGGCACCACCTATCACACTCCTCCTAAGCAGCAGCAGTCAGGCACCATGTTTTGCAGCTTCGTAGTGGCTGGGGTGTGATCCTTGCATTGCCTAGAGCAAGAAAAAAAGGCATTTGTTTCCCCCAGCACTAGAGCAATCAATGTGGGGACTGGCATCAGGTTAGTCCTCATGTAGTGACATCCACTGGCTGGTGGCACTTTGATGGGTTTCCATGGCCAGGAATGGACAGCTAGGCTAGAGCCCAATCACTCCCCAACTGCTCACTTGTTCATTACCCAGTGCAACTTTCCTTGTGCAGAAAGCATCTGGGTGTGTTGTGTAGGGGTGATCCCAGCTTAGCTATAAACTGGGTCACCTGACGCTACCTCTGGGTGATTTTATGGGGGTTTTACAGGTGGTGGGGTGATCACATCCTCACCCCTATAGAGCGTTCCCCTTTGCTTAGAGTGCCACAATAGCATTTTTCTTTATAACGGATTGGGCATGGCCATGCCTGCCGGTTTTGGCCACTGTCCCCAGTACCTGGGCCTGCCGGTGCTCTTGATGGCTTTGGGAAGAAGACAAGGCCAACCTGGAGACATTCTATTTGTTCAGCTTTTCAGACCTCCTCTTAATCTTAGCAAAAATAACCTCCACCATTGAAATGCTCCCACATAACAATAATCATGAATGTCATGCCTTGACATCACAACCGTGGACACACTTGGACTCTCCACGGGGATTTGTGATATCTCTGAACACACAGTTGTTTCCAGTGCTTTAACAAGCTTTATTTTTTTATTTTTTGAGAGGGAGGATGGCTTCCATCTTCATGAGAATCTGAACCACCAGTCATGAACATAGGCCAAGGCCTTAGCCTTTCCTTGCCACTTTGTGTCGTGAATGGCATATTGCAAATTTTACATTTCTCATCAGACAAAATCTTTTATTTTGGTTATTATTTTTTGCTTTTTGAATTTTACATGCCCTCTATGATGTTTGGCATTGGCCTTAGCAGACAACGTTGATGGAATTGCATTGTCAATATCATGACTTGTGGCAGCAGCTTCAGCACTAGTACTAGGAAGTGGTTCCTGATCTTTCACAATTTTTTCCTCAAAATTTTTGTTCTCCATTTCACAGGGCAGCACCCCTTTATTATTATAGCACACAGAACAGTGCCTCTTTATTTTAACAGCAAATAGAACAGTGCCCCTAACAGCACAGGACAGCACCCCTGTACAGCACAGGACAGCAGCACCCCTAACATCACAAGACAGCACCCCATGACAGCACCCCTGTACAGCACAGGACAACACCTATGTATTTTTACAGCATACAAAACAGGGCCACAGCATTCCTTAATTTTTTAGAGCACCTGACAGGGTCACAGCATTTCTTTAGTTTTACAGCACCCAAAAGGGCCACAGCATTCCTTTATTTTTACAGCACCCCTGTATTTTTACAGCATACTGGACAGGGCCACGGCATTCCTTTATTTTTACAGCACCTGACAGGCCCACAGTGTTCCTTTATTTTTACATCACCCAACAGGCCCACAGTGTTCCTTTATTTTTATAGCACCCCTGTATTTTTACACCATACAGGACAGGGCCACAGTGTTCCTTTATTTTTACAGCACACTACAGGGTCACAGCATTCCTTTATTTGTACAGCACCCAACAGGGATGGGATCCGGTCTGAAGATCGACAGTATCTAGGTCGACATGTGCTAGGTCGTCAGGTCTAAAGGTCGACATGAGTTTAAAAAAAAAAAATCTTTTTTTGAATTTTTTCATACTTAACGATCCACGTGGACTACGATTGGAACGGTAATCTGTGCCGAGTGAAGTGGTAGCGGAGCGAAGGCACCATGCCCGAAGCATGGCGAGCGAAGCGAGCCATGCAAGGGGACGCGGTGCACTAATTTGGGATCCCGGTCACTCTACGAAGAAAACTACACCAAAAAAAAAAAAATCCTCATGTCGACCTTTAGACCTGACGACCTAGCACATGTCGACCTAGAAACCCTGTCGACCTTCCATCCATGTCGACCTAGTGACTGTCGACCTATAGTGGTCGACCTAAACATTGTCGACCTAGATACTGTCGATTTGATTAACCACACCCACAGGGCCACAGCATTCCTTTATTTTTACAGCACCCGACAGGCCCATAGCATTCCTTTATTTTTACAGGACCCTTGTATTTTTACTGCATGCAGGACAGGGCCACAGCGTTCCTTTATTTTTACAGCACCCGGCAAGGCCACAGCATTCCTTTATTTTTACAGAACCCCTGTATTTGTACAGCATACAGGACAGGGCCACAGCGTTCCTTTATTTTTACAGCATACAGGACAGGGCCACAGCATTCCTTCATTTTTACAGCACCCCTGTATTTTTACAGCATACAGGAGAGGGCCACAGTGTTCCTTTATTTTTATAGCACCTGACAGGGCCACAGCGTTCCGTTATTTTTATAGCACTCAACAGGGCTACAGCATTCCTTTATTTTTACAGCACCCCTGTATTTTTACAGCATACAGGACAGGGCTACAGCGTTCCTTTATTTTTACAGCACCTAACAGAGCCACAGCGTTCCTTTATTTTTACAGCACCCCAGTATTTTTACAGCATACAGGACAAGGCCACCGCGTTCCTTTAATTTTACAGCACCCGACAGAGCCACAGCATTCCTTTATTTTTACAGCACCAGACAGGGCAACAGTATTCCTTTATTTTTACAGCACCCGACAGGGCCACAGTGTTCCTTTATGTGTACAGCACCCAACAAGACCACAGCATTCCTTTATTTTTACAGCACCCCTTTATTTTTATAGCACACAGGACAGTGCCCTTTTATTTTTACAACACACAAGACAGTTTCCTTTTTATTTTTACAGCACACAGGACAGTGCCCCTTTATTTTTACAGCACACAGGACAGTGCCTCTAACAGCACCGGACAGCACCCCTGTACAGCACAGGACAGCAGCACCCCTAACATCACATAGCAGCACCCAAGGACAGCACCCCTGTACAGCACAGGACAGCAACACCCCTGTACAGCACCCCTAACAGCACAAGGCACCCCATGACAGACCCCATGTACAGCACCCCAAACAGCACAGGACACCACAGGACAGCACCCCTGTACATCACAGAACACCTCAGGACAGCACCCCTGTACAGCACCCCTAACAGCACACAGGACAGCACCCCTAAAGAGCACACACTGACCCCACCCGACACCACCACCCACAGAGAGACAGAGGTCTGTCTCCCTCACTCTTCAAGTCCAGAGTGAAAATGGCGGCGACACGCGGCTCCTTATATGGAATCCAAAACCAGTGAGAATCCAACAGTCGGATGATGACATTTTGCCTCTTTCTGGGATCTGAGTCTGGCGGGAAGTCCCAAGCCAGACTCAGATCCAGGCTCAGATCCTGATATCGAGATCTGAACCCGCTCATCCCTAATTTAAATTGGCTAGCTTAAAATCCTCATAAACATGTGGGTTTCATACTATCACTTATCAGCATTGGTGTCCACAGTACTGTTACAGGGCTCAGTTCTTCATCTTCTCTACTTCTGCAATCAGTCTACTTCCTTGAAGCAGGTATATAGCAGATCTGAGACTTCTAGACTTGCAATCATTTGAGCGCGGGTGTCAATGATTGGATTTTGGATGTGAGTTCTCATTTTTAAACCATGCTCTCTGCACTGTCAGTTCCACAGTGTTATGTGTTCCTGGCCCTAGAATTCCAGGTGCTGCTGCAGCTTTCCTGAATCAAAAGGCTATAGCCACCTTTTAAATCTTAAATGAAGATAAACAGTCTCTCAGAATGTACGTCCAAACGTTTAGACCATTGGGGGTCATTCCAAGAAGATCGTAGCTGTGCTAAATTTAGCACAGCTACGATCATTCACACTGACATGCGGGGGGACGCCCAGCACAGGGCTATCCCGCACCGCATGTCAGTGCCGCCCCCCCCCCCCCCCCGCTGAAGTGCAAAGGCATCGCACAGCGGCGATGCCTTTGTACTTCAGGAGTAGCTCCCGACCAGCGCAGCTTTAGCGTGCTGGCCGGGAGCTGCTCATCGCTCCCCGGCCTGCAGCGGCTGTGTGTGACGTCTCACAGCCGCTGCGGCCCGCCCCCCGTTCGGTCCGGCCACGCCTGCATTGGCCGGATCGCACCCACAAAACGGCGGCCAATTGCCGCCGTTCCACCCCCCCACCCAGCGACCGCCTCTGCCTGTCAATCAGGCAGAGGAGATCGTAGCCGCCCGATGGCCTTTGGTCATCTGGCATGCGCCGGCGCACTGTGGCGCCAGCGCATGCGCAGTTCTGACCCGATCGCACTGCTGCGATAAACTGCAGCGTGCGATCGGGTCAGAATGACCCCCATTGTCTTTTTTACAGTGCACTCCAGGAAAGACTTGCTCTATTTTTACACTTAGACAATTTAGATTTCAGTTTGAACACACCCCACCCAAATGTAAATGTCTCTGCACATGTTACATCTGCCTCACTTGCAGTGCAACATGGTTTTGCCTATTAGTGTGCTTTTTTGGTGTGCTAACAAACCTGAATAATGCCCTATGGGGGTCATTCCGACCCGATCGCTCGCTGCAGTTTATCGCAGCGCAGCGATCGGGTAGGAATTGTGCATGCGCCGGGGCCACCGCATGCCGGACGGCCGAAGGCCATCGTTCAGTAGCGATCGCCTCTGCCTGATTGACAGGCAGAGGCGGTCGCAGGGCGGGAGGGGGCGCAGGCCGGCCAACACAAGCATGGCCGGACCGTTGGGGAAGGCAGGCTGCGGCGGCTGCATGACGTCTCATGCTGCCGCTGCGGCCAGTGGCAGTGATGATCAACTCCCAGCCAGTCGCAGGAGCTGCGTTGGCCGGGAGTTACTCCACAAATACAAAAGCATCGCCGCTGTGTGATGCTTTTGTATTTGTGCGGGGGAAAGCGGCACTGACATGCTGGGCGGGCTTGCCCTGTGCTGGGCGTCCCCCCGCATGTCAGGGAACATGATCGTAGCTGTGCTAAATTTAGCACAGCTACGATCAACTCAGAATGACCCCCAATGTGCTTATGAAGCATAGGATTCTTTGCATTATATTTTCCATAGGTTTAGATGGTAATTAACTGGTTAACTTGTTATCTTTAAATAGTATCAGACAGTACTTTGCCAAGATTGTTTCTAAAGATTTTGATTTTGACTGAATTTTTATTATATTGAGTAAGGGCCATTAACTACTTATGAGCACTTAAATGATTTCAATGATCTTGATGTGTTAATACTAAAACAGACAATCAAAATTGTTTTACTGTGCTGTACCCAGTTAAACCTAAACCACTCTGATTTGCTGGGCAATTATTAAACACTTTCATTTATTTGTGTCACAGTTTGTTCTCTCTGTTTTTTTCCCCTAGGTGGACTGTGTCAAAAGTAAAGAAAGAAGGTTCCTTATGAATTAAGAAATAAAGTGGTAAATTAGGGAATTGGATGAGCCGGGAAATGTATCAAGCCTTGGAGAGAGATAAATTGGAAAAGTTGCCCAAAGTTACCAGTCAGCTTCTGTTATTTATCTAACTCAGAATATGAAATAACAGAGCGGGATGTAATGGTGTTACTTGTGATCATCAGAGGTGCAGCATGCTGGCCGATCTCTGATGTTTTTTTTAAAGGGGCAATCACTTACAAGACATGGTTTTGCCAGTGACGTGCGGTGAGATCAATGGCTGGGGATGCACTGGCTTCTCC
Source organism: Pseudophryne corroboree (assembly GCF_028390025.1). Lineage (NCBI taxonomy): Eukaryota > Metazoa > Chordata > Amphibia > Anura > Myobatrachidae > Pseudophryne > Pseudophryne corroboree. The sequence continues at coordinate 287,512,033 of NC_086449.1, forward strand.
AGTACATCCCCAGCAGCCTGTGTGAAGACTCGCTGGTGGGAGAGTGCAGCAGGCGCCGGCAGTGCTGAGGGTGTTACCTGCAAGGAGGAGGAGAGCGCCAGCCGCCACTGCACAATGCACTCCCAGCTCCAGGCTTACCTCCGGCGCCGCCGCTGATGATCCGCTGCTGCCAGCTGCGGGATAAAACAGAGAGCACGGGTCAGGAAGGCTCACATCACCCAGGCCCCAGCAGGACAGAGAATTGAGGGGGAATGAAGAGAGGTGAGCCTTGTTTCGCCGCCTTGTATGTGTGATTGGACAGCGGATCCAGTACTGGATCCGCTGTCCAATCACATCTGCATCGCTGACAGGGGCGGGCTTTGATGTGAGCTGACAGCTCGTCCCTGTCAACGAGGCACATGTAGAAGTGCCGCTTTCACTGCTTTTTTTCAGTGGGCATTTACAGCCCAGTGCTCGACCCCACCCAGACGCTCTATCCCCATTACCGTTGTCAACGGGAGGCACTGCTATCAGTGCCTCCCAAACTAATTTAATGCCTTAAAATTATTAGAATGATGTAAAGAAGATACTTATGACACAGAATATGTGTCATAAGTATCTTCTTTGTATTACTGTAATCATTAATGACAGGGGAGGCACTACCTCCCCTGCCTCCCCTGACTGCACGTTACTGGATTTTGCCTTGTAAGTGATCACCCCTTTAAAAAAACATCAGAGGACAGCGTTTGGCACCTCCCAGACTCCATTACCTCCCACCGATTGTAGCTGGTTAACTGCTTTGGGAAACAACTCCACTTTAATTCTCTCCAAGGTTTGATACATCTCCCCTAGTGTGTGAGTTATTCTACTATTTGTGGTCATGGCTGCCATAGCAGGAAGGAGCTTTGCAGCAATAGACATGCTAGCGCGTGTAGTTCTCCAAGCCTTCATGCCCTAACTGGTATTGGCAGACTGGTCTTATTGGGATTTGAAATATGTCAATAGTACATAATTATTATTATTATTATTATTATTATTATATATATTTTTTCAGTTTAAACAATCATCCATACTGTGACCAGCCCAGATTTTAGATGGATGCCATGCTACATGTTGCCGTACTTTGGTGGTAAGAGGCCTATCGTACTATTGGTGGCTACCTATTTTAGAAATGGGCTACTTAATTTTTTTTGTTTTTTTTTATTTAAATGGAAAGGTGTGTGCTGATGATTATCTTTAAGGTACATACACACTTTGCCCAGCGTGTATGCACAGCGATGATCGTGAACATCGATGGCAGGAAAATACACACGGCGCTATTTTCCCTGTGCCCAGCGATGTTCACGGGGAATGGGGGGGAGGGGGGGTTGGGAGCACTTTCTACAGCAGGGGATTGTAGAAAGTGCTTCAATCGGTTGTTCAAACAGATGGACAGACAGCGGCGGCTAGCGTTGATGCGGGAGCGCACATCAGTGCTCATTGCTTATCGCCCGGCCATACACACTGTCTGAGAATGAGCTCAAAGTAGCTCAAAACACCAAAAGAGAGCGACTTCGAGTTCAAAATCGGCTAGTGTGTATGGGTCTTTACATATATGTTTGGACTTGTAGCCTATTCTAAACACTCCGTAGTCTCTCTAGAGAGCATGATACATTTCCATGCGCATGCTTCTACTGTAAATAACTTAGTGATGTGCACCGGATATTTTTCGGGTTTTGTGTTTTGGTTTTGGATTCGGTTCCGCGGCTGTGTTTTGGATTCGGACGCGTTTTGGCAAAACCTCACCGAAATTTTTTTGTCGGATTCGGGTGTGTTTTGGATTCGGGTGTTTTTTTCAAAAAACCCTAAAAACCAGCTTAAATCATAGAATTTGGGGGTCATTTTGATCCCATAGTGTTATTAACCTCAATAACCATAATTTCCACTCATTTCCAGTCTATTCTGAACACCTCACACCTCACAATATTATTTTTAGTCCTAAATTTTGCACCGAGGTCACTGGATGGCTAAGCTAAGCGACACAAGTGGCCGACACAAACACCTGGCCCATCTAGGAGTGGCACTGCAGTGTCAGGCAGGATGGCACTTCCAAAAAATTGTCCCCAAACAGCACATGATGCAAAGAAAAAAAGAGGCACACCAAGGTCGCTGTGTGACTAAGCTAAGCGACACAAGTGGCCGACACAAACACCTGGCCCATCTAGGAGTGGCACTGCAGTGTCAGACAGGATGGCACTTCAAAAAAATTGTCCCCAAACAGCACATGATGCAAAGAAAAAAAGAGGCGCACCAAGGTCGCTGTGTGACTAAGCTAAGCGACCCAAGTGGCCGACACAAACACCTGGCCCATCTAGGAGTGGCACTGCAGTGTCAGACAGGATGGCACTTCCAAAAATTGTCCCCAAACAGCACATGATGCAAAGAAAAAAAGAGGCGCACCAAGGTCGCTGTGTGACTAAGCTAAGCGACACAAGTAGCCGACACAAACACCTGGCCCATCTAGGAGTGGCACTGCAATGTCAGACAGGATGGCACTTCAAAAAAATTGTCCCCAAACAGCACATGATGCAAAGAAAAAAAGAGGCGCACCAAGGTCGCTGTGTGACTAAGCTAAGCGACCCAAGTGGCCGACACAAACACCTGGCCCATCTAGGAGTGGCACTGCAGTGTCAGACAGGATGGCACTTCCAAAAAATAGTCCCCAAACAGCACATGATGCAAAGAAAAAAAGAGGCACACCAAGGTCGCTGTGTGACTAAGCTAAGCGACCCAAGTGGCCGACACAAACACCAGGCCCATCTAGGAGTGGCACTGCAGTGTCAGACAGGATGGCACTTCAAAAAAATTGTCCCCAAACAGCACATGATGCAAAGAAAAATGAAAGAAAAAAGAGGTGCAAGATGGAATTGTCCTTGGGCCCACCCACCCACCCTTATGTTGTATAAACAGGACATGCACACTTTAACGAACCCATCATTTCAGCGACAGGGTCTGCCACACGACTGTGACTGAAATGACTGGTTGGTTTGGGCCCCCACCAAAAAAGAAGCAATCAATCTCTCCTTGCACAAACTGGCTCTACAGAGGCAAGATGTCCTCCTCATCATCATCCTCCGATTCCTCACCCCTTTCACTGTTAACAAAGCAGAATTCCTTTATCATACTTATAACCATATATGAGGTCTAAGAACACTGTACGCTGTTTACTTAAGAAGTACCGTAAGGGTACGCTAGTTGCGTAGCGATCGCTCAGCCGTAGGCGAGACGCTCAAGCGTCACGTTCGCTCACGGCCCAGAGATCACAGGCAAGCACGCTATTGGCTACAGACAAACGTAATGATTCGCTATGGCGTAGCAGACGCTCGAGACCACGAGGAGGTCACCAGCGGCGCAGACGCTCACAACACTATACCTTTATATCTATATTTTTAACAATGAAATACACAGTATACCTTTATGTAGAGACAATGTGTAAGTGCAACCTGGTGTAACCTGATTAACTACAAAGCTGCTTGAGAGTCACCGACGCTCAAGTGAACACTTAACACTATAAGAAATACACAGATACTTGTTTAGGGTCCAAAGCCTACTATATGTATTATAACTAATATACTTGCAAAAAGGAATCACAGTACAAATGATACACTACAATATAACAGAGACTTCCTAACCAAAATAGCTACACCAGAAATACAATACAATACCAATCTAATACAATACAATACAATACAATACTAGTCAAGGGGAGATATGGGAGAACAGAGAAGGGAGAGAGAGATAGAGACGGAGAGAGAGAAATTGCTCACAGCAAGACAATATGATTATGGAGAGAACTTACGCACAAGGGTAACGATCGCAAGCGCTTTCTGGACAGCCAGCTTCCCGATTATCAGCAATGAGAACCGTTTGATGAGAAGTGAAAGCTGGATGCCACAGGCCCGTCTTTTATGCTACTCACACAATACAATCCAATGGTCCCTACAATCTCATTGTCCATTGGACGCAGGAATTCGGCTTCGCATTATAACAAAGGTCATAGGTTGATTCATACAGGTGGGCTGTATGTGGTCTTGGTTATGCAAAACAATGGGTGATAACTAACACATTCCTGTCTTCTGGAGAGCTATTGTTTGGCGAATACAAAACAGAATCCTGTCTGGGTTCTGTTCTATATTCATGATGTCCACTTTCAGTTGAGACAATGACATCTCAGCCCTCATTCTCCTGTATACAAATCCAGCCCCATTTGTAAACACAGGTGTTGGCCCTCCTCATTGAGTCTCAAAGCTCAGTGTAATTAAAGGCTATTGTACTCCGTCTGCGGGAAAGATACTGATTTGGAGTACAATTGATCTTCAATTACTATTCCGGTGCTTACCTTATGCATGTAAAGATATGAGGCCCTCCCAACATGCAAACTATTGTTTGGGGGATCTCTGAGGTCAAAGAGCCATTTGAGACCCACTGATACCTGTACTGTTCAGGTGCATGACTAAGTAAGAACAAATAATAATAAATGGACATAACTTCTTATGTCCATAACTATTCGCACGAGCGATTAATCCGCTCCAAACCAACACCGGAATATTGCTATTTAAATACTCTTCCGATGGGTACCAAACACCACTGTATGACTCCTGTTAGACCCTTCGCACAATACAAAGAGGGATTCCTCCGTTCAGGGACATTCTATATTAACCAAACTTTCAGAATCTATCAAAGGGACCATGATCTATAAAATACATTATTAATGAAAATATGTAACGATTGAGTCGCACGCTATGATTACATAAACTCTACCGTAAATACGCATACCGTGCGCCTGCGGGTGCCCGCGGCTGTGAGTATGTGCACGTACGGGAGAGCGTACGCCTGCGCAGCGCGGACATGAATGAGGTGCAAATATGGCAGTGTGCATAGAGATATTTTTCTGACTTTGACAGTCTACCCTTTGGCAGTCAATAATAACTGCCACCTTCTAAAACATTTCAAAAGGAGAAAAATATAGGTCAGGGGTTAATTCATTTCCATGGTTGGGCAGGGGAGGAGAGAGGAGTAGGTGTGAAGAGGGTATGACCTAGTGAGATAGCAGAAGCGTGTGTGTATGAGTCCATGTTTGGGGGGTCATGTATCATCGTGCCGTACGTGTTGTAAATCAAGCTTCGAGGTATTGCGAAGTATACATTTGAATTCCTTCTTATCCCGTGGTACAGGTCTGTGGATGGGCTGTCAAACTTTACCGAGCTCTTTTCGGTTTTTGAACAAAATGGGGAGCACATTTTAGTTGATGATACATGAATGGGGGAATATGTGATTGCTGATATCTGTGCCTGTATTCCCTATACTATGTGTGTTATTACCTGAGGGTTGTAGAGATGAAGATGAAGAACACTTATGGAAAATGCAATGATATTCTATGTCAGGTAAATGTACATCTGTCGTCGAAGTTTTGTTCGGTATCAGTTGAAAGTCGTCTTCTTTGCGCTGTTTTGCTCCTTAGGCATGAGCAACAAGCTTTGTCAGTGCCATCAGATTTACAAAAAATGTTGGGCTAGCGTGAGTTTAAAAATACTAGGGAAACTGGGGATCCATGGCAAAGTTCATCAAGTGTCCATTTCTCAAGTGGTCAAAAACTCTTTCTTTGGTCCATCCGTTGTCTGTATAGCGTCTCGTCAACTTCCTCGTCCAAGGGGGTCTTTTTATCTTGGAGAAAAGCAGAAAAACAGGTGAAAGAAACGGACCGTATAATCGCATTTTCATCACATCCTGGTTTCTATCATTGGGTCATAAATCAAATCCAGGTTAATTACAGTTTCCTCACTCCTCAAACTCATCACTCTTGTACTTTGTTTGCACTTTATTAAAGCCTGCCCGCATCTAAATATCAATCCAATCGATATAACGACACCTAAAATACATAGGAGAAACTTTCCAACATCCATTATGACTCCTTGAGCCCAGTCTCCCAAACCGGAGAACCAATTTCGCGGGTTCAACCATGACACCCAACCAGTCAGCTCATTACCTACAGCAGCAAGAGTGAGATTGTGTTTTCGGCGAAATTCCCACTTTAACTGGAGAATATCGTCCATCTTTTGGTCTATGACCTCTACCGGATCCTCGGTGCTATTTGTGATATACGTGCAACACTTTATGCCGTACTGTGTTGCCAATGTAACACAGTATCCGCCTGTTACTGCTGTAAGATAATTAAGAACCATTCTATGCTGTACCAGTTCTGTTTTGTAGGCTTGAAGTTCTCTTCCAGTGTATCTAAACGTGTCATCATACATTTCAGTGATATTATCTAACAAATTGGCAAGCGCAGAGATGTATCTATAATTCATCACTCCTCGAGCGGTGCGAGTGAAATCTAACGCCACCAGAACCTGAATCCCGGTGGATTCATGGATTAGATCAGAGGCCGGATGCTCTAACCTTTCTGACAGGTGTCTTTTAACTCGGTGCTCGTAATGAGTGTGAGTATAAGGAGCTTGGGCACCACGGTGTATGTCTTTCATTTTGTCATGTGTTACAGTCATCACTTCAGGCAATACTTTTCCAATATAACACAATCCTTCAGAGTTTGGGGCAAGCCACTTGTACACCTTTCTCCCGCATATGAAATATGCATCATCGGGGAGAACATATGGGACGGAGAAGGACATTACCATGTTACAAACCTTCCAGGTGAACTCTCCTGATCCTAATTCTTCCATCTGCTTAATGCACGTATCAGGCTGTACGATATGTGCACAGTATCCTGGTGATACTTCTCCAACTCTAGTAATCCTATTTCCTAAGGTATATCTATACCTGAAAGATTTTCCTCTACTAGCTATGTGGCGTACAAGCTCTGTATCTGTAGGCATTCTATCTGCTCTGTGTGAAAAGGTCATGGTGTGGTTACTCCATGACACTTCCCAATTTCCCGGCTTTCTGGGATTGGAGATGTTAAAACATAACAGGGACCTATCCACATGGTACTGGTGGAGCTTCAAGCTAGGAGGGCTGGAGATATTAAACCTCCGGTCCACCGGTCTCCCACCATTTAACTCAAGTACCTCCCCTATCGTTAAAGGAAATGGTACTAGCCCTGATTTGCTATGACCCTGAGGTCCTTGAGAGCATACCCAACAATCTGTTTTGTTTAACACATTACCCACTAAAGAGTGATAGTCACTCAATGGATGCCGGTCCATATGGATATTAAAACTGGATTGGCATTCCTTTATGCACCCATCCTCAATGACATTGTTACAAAGATTACAGATACAGTTTTCTTCAGCTAACAATCCTTCAAAGAAAATGTTTACAGATAACATGGTTGTTAGATCGTGCCCGGTACTCGCCTTTGCTTGGTGATTGGGTTGCTATTGGAAATTTACACCTCCGTCTCAGCCATCAGGACCTTTCTGGATCCTTTCTCGACCTCACTGGTACTCTCACCGAAACAGACTGTTCTGGTCAACATCATGGTCAACAGGAAAATCCATATCACAGTCTCTTGGGGCAAGTCCATCTTACAGGAGGAGAAAAGAAGAAATTTGTAAAGGGGGTATAAGAAAACAGTTTGAGGGGGAGAGAACTTGTTACGATAATAAGTTCTCTCGTCTTGTTGTTCTTCTTGTTCTGCTGTCCTCTCAAAGGTGCTGTCTCTCAGTCTTCCAAACGAACATTCTGGTGATGCAATATTCCTTCCTAACCGGCGATCTTTCTGTAAGGAGCAAAAATCTGGCATTACCATTGGTCCAACTGAGGGGTGACATAGCATCTTTAAACCATGGAAACATGAGTGGGAAGAGAGAGACAACAACAAAAAAAAAAACAAAAGAGATAGAGAACAATTCATGTGCATATATACATTACATAACTCGACAATAACCATCAATAAGAAAAGAGAAACAAAGCATTTTTAAACATTGTCAACATTAAGAAAACATTGTTAGCATTAGAAAAACATTGTCAGACTTATTAGGCTGTCATATCTATGTGTCTAATGGTCTCCTTGAGCAGTCCCTCCCCACCAGCACCTGCATTACTCCACTGTCTGTATCTGGCCAGAAATACATTGTGGTGGAGGTCATGCTGGGGTTTGGTAGACTTCTGCAAGGACCAAGTGGATAGGCAATGTGTGAATTCTTACCACTACTCGTCAGAGATGGGGATAGAGAGAGAGAGAGAAAAAAAAACATTTTTCACAAATACATTTACAACTTTTCACCTGGTCATTCCTGTGTCTTCAGTGAATGACCTCCCACTTTATTAACCGTTACCTCAGGCTTACCATCAGTTCTAATGTTCACCTTTCCTGACTACATATCATGAGTGTGGGCCAGAATTCTTCCTGTCGGATCTCTGATTATAATTTGGTGTGTCCTTACTTTGCTCATTTCTTGGTCTAGGGGGTCTAACTTTATGTGGGCTGTTACAGTTGCTAGCATAATGCCCTTCTCTTCTACAATGGTAACAGATCCTTGGCTTTCTCCAAGTGTCAGTGAACTGGGGTCTTGGCTGATTTGATGCCTCCTCAAACGCTTGGATGCTCATCACCATCAACCGCTTTCCCTGTACCTACCTGATTCCTTGGATACCATGATAATGTCGTTGTCTAGGGAGTTGATATACCTTCTGTGAATCTTTGATCATACAGTTAGATCTTTCCTAGGATCTGGGTAATCAGACATGATTGATCTCAATTCTGTCCGGGACCAGGGATGGCGCATTGCACTGTCCTTGACGGGAATGGTTCCCTGATCGTCAGTCTTCCCATTGGGGACTGTGATCACCCTGACAGGACTAAACTCAATTACATCACCTTGTTTTGGTCTTACAATATGGGGTACATTTGTTTGTGCGTGATATAAAACTTTGTACGTACCTGTGGACACGACCTCACCTGACCCTCCGTTAGGGGGTTTGATTATTGCCTTTACCGATTTGATCGTGTCCACCTGGATGTCTTGTAGGATGGCTTCTGGAAGAGGTGCCGACATTGTTCTGGGCTCACTTTCTTGTTTGTATTCCTGAGGGAAGTTTGACATGGGGTGCAACTTGTATAGGTTAATAGTTGTACATTCAACAGTATTACAATAATCATTGTTACATTTATTACACTTATTCTTATAATCTATACTACAGTTGCTAAGAGCGTTTTTATTGTTCACCCTTGTGCTTTTCTCTCCGCAATCAACTCCTCTCCTGATGCCATGTCTCTCCCCTCAAGATAAGAGTCAGAAAAGTCAATTGAATCTCTTTGTAATTCACCTTCCTGTTGCCATAACTGCAAATAATCATAATGTTTACTTCGTCTCTTTGTTGGTTCAATGAGACATATCCTCCTCCTTAAATTTTGTAACACTTTTGGGCTAAAGCTGCCTATATTTGGGAACTTCTCCCCATCATGTACAGTCATTCTCTCCCATTCATCACATAAAACTTCTGCGTGATTTCCTCACACATGATGTACCTTGCCGACCCGACTGGTCGGTTCTCTGAATCAACCCGAACCGAGGTTGATCGCCCCCTACCTGAACAACTGGCCCCCATAATCTGCAGGTGTTGCTTACTACTCCTTTGATCTTTATATCACGGTCTTCAGCGAACCCTTACAGCAAACCAAATTATTCAAAATAGGCCGGCGGTGGCGGTTTACCGAGTACCCCACTCACTCGCCCACCTCGACCAATACGACCTGATCACACCGATATGGTGCTGGCGTACTCGATACAGGGCCCTACCAGAAACCTTCTGTTTACTGGAACATATGAGGGTTACCCGAAGGACACTTACTCTTTCCAGTAAAGGTGGGGTTGTTAGATAGTTCCTGAGTGACCAGCGAACTTCCCTTCAAAAAAAAAAAATTACACAAATCACGTCAGAATGTACAAATAGCGTTTATGACCTTTGTACGCAAAATGATACTGGTCAGATTTACTAATGCACACAATGACGTGCGGTACAATCGTTCAGTACATAAGCACTACCTGTTATGTACTGAGAGATCAATGGAATCGAAAATTTCGGCTGCGAATTCCTTCAGCCAGAGCTTGTACGGCCTATATGGGTTCTGCACCAACCCCCCCGGGTTGTGCCTCTTACCTTTATAGCGGACTTCTTTGTCTCCTTATGACCTCCTGGTCTGTGTGGTCCGCTATACTCTAATGCTCAAATATTTATTTTAACCAAGGATGCCTCCTTAGCCACCGTATATGTCACTTACACGTATGTCCCTTACGAGTACCCGATTTCTTTTTGGTTCAACCTCTAAGTTATATAAACTTATGTGATAAAAACACACTCACTCAACACATGTACACTTTTGTTTCTATATCTATTTCTGCGCAGAAATTTTCTTTAGCCCAGCTGTGTTACCAATTAGGAGCAGGATCTGTTAAACTAAATTTCAGATTTCCAAAAATAGACTTGCGTTATTTATCGCCTGTTGCGCTATTTACCGCTTTGCGCTAACTACCGCTTTTGCGTTAATTATCGTTTTGCGCTAAAATTCAACTTTTCGTGACTTGGGCTACGTGGGCGTAACCGGACGCTCCTTTGCGTAATGTACGCTGCATGCGTCAGCCTTTGGATTGCGTACGCTAGTCTTTGTTAGAGACACGTGTACGCAAAACAAAGATCCACCGTAACACAATATACTTTTATCAATGTAAACGATCCCTGATCATCTACCGCGTACCCCACTGGCTTTGCCTTATCTCCCAGGCAAACCTGTGTGTTTGTCTACACTTTTAACTATTACCTCTATTCTTAAACTATGAAATAACAGCAAGTCTCTTTTTGCACTTTTCTATCAACTATAAAACTGGCAAACAGGATAGTGATATACGAAAAATGAAATACACAGATGGAAAAGAAATGCAGATATATATATGTATGCGTGCGTATATATGCAAGACAGAAGAAAAATAAACAGTTTTAAAAGACACTAGCGTTTTGTTCTTACCTCCGGTTCCCGGATTCCTTCAGCACTCTTTATCTAAGCGAAGCAGACGCTTATCCCATCAGCACTGCGAGACAACCTTCCGCCCTTTGCTGGGGGATAATGTCTGCTGATCTACCTAGTGCAGATATGTGAAGGACTGGACGGCCCCCAATTAACAAAGCAGAATTCCTTTATCGTACTTATAACCATATATGAGGTCTAAGAACACTGTACGCTGTTTACTTAAGAAGTACCGTAAGGGTACGCTAGTTGCGTAGCGATCGCTCAGCCGTAGGCGAGATGCTCAAGCGTCACGTTCGCTCACGGCCCAGAGATCACAGGCAAGCACGCTATTGGCTACAGACAAACGTAATGATTCGCTATGGCGTAGCAGACGCTCGAGACCACGAGGAGGTCACCAGCGGCGCAGACGCTCACAACACTATACCTTTATATCTATATTTTTAACAATGAAATACACAGTATACCTTTATGTAGAGACAATGTGTAAGTGCAACCTGGTGTAACCTGATTAACTACAAAGCTGCTTGAGAGTCACCGACGCTCAAGTGAACACTTAACACTATAAGAAATACACAGATACTTGTTTAGGGTCCAAAGCCTACTATATGTATTATAACTAATATACTTGCAAAAAGGAATCACAGTACAAATGATACACTACAATATAACAGAGACTTCCTAACCAAAATAGCTACACCAGAAATACAATACAATACCAATCTAATACAATACAATACAATACAATACTAGTCAAGGGGAGATATGGGAGAACAGAGAAGGGAGAGAGAGATAGAGACGGAGAGAGAGAAATTGCTCACAGCAAGACAATATGATTATGGAGAGAACTTACGCACAAGGGTAACGATCGCAAGCGCTTTCTGGACAGCCAGCTTCCCGATTATCAGCAATGAGAACCGTTTGATGAGAAGTGAAAGCTGGATGCCACAGGCCCGTCTTTTATGCTACTCACACAATACAATCCAATGGTCCCTACAATCTCATTGTCCATTGGACGCAGGAATTCGGCTTCGCATTATAACAAAGGTCATAGGTTGATTCATACAGGTGGGCTGTATGTGGTCTTGGTTATGCAAAACAATGGGTGATAACTAACACATTCCTGTCTTCTGGAGAGCTATTGTTTGGCGAATACAAAACAGAATCCTGTCTGGGTTCTGTTCTATATTCATGATGTCCACTTTCAGTTGAGACAATGACATCTCAGCCCTCATTCTCCTGTATACAAATCCAGCCCCATTTGTAAACACAGGTGTTGGCCCTCCTCATTGAGTCTCAAAGCTCAGTGTAATTAAAGGCTATTGTACTCCGTCTGCGGGAAAGATACTGATTTGGAGTACAATTGATCTTCAATTACTATTCCGGTGCTTACCTTATGCATGTAAAGATATGAGGCCCTCCCAACATGCAAACTATTGTTTGGGGGATCTCTGAGGTCAAAGAGCCATTTGAGACCCACTGATACCTGTACTGTTCAGGTGCATGACTAAGTAAGAACAAATAATAATAAATGGACATAACTTCTTATGTCCATAACTATTCGCACGAGCGATTAATCCGCTCCAAACCAACACCGGAATATTGCTATTTAAATACTCTTCCGATGGGTACCAAACACCACTGTATGACTCCTGTTAGACCCTTCGCACAATACAAAGAGGGATTCCTCCGTTCAGGGACATTCTATATTAACCAAACTTTCAGAATCTATCAAAGGGACCATGATCTATAAAATACATTATTAATGAAAATATGTAACGATTGAGTCGCACGCTATGATTACATAAACTGTACCGTAAATACGCATACCGTGCGCCTGCGGGTGCCCGCGGCTGTGAGTATGTGCACGTACGGGAGAGCGTACGCCTGCGCAGCGCGGACATGAATGAGGTGCAAATATGGCAGTGTGCATAGAGATATTTTTCTGACTTTGACACTGTGTACATCCCCCTCCTCACAGATTATTAATTCGTCCTCACTGGAATCCACCATCTCAGATCCCTGTGTACTTTCTGGAGGCAATTGCTGGTGAATGTCTCCTGGAAGGAATTGATTATATTTCATTTTAATGAACATCATCTTCTCCACATTTACTGGAAGTAACCTCGTACGCCGATTGCTGACAAGGTGAGCGGCTGCACTAAACACTCTTTCGGAGTACACACTGGAGGGAGGGCACTTAGGTAAAATAAAGCCAGTTTGTGCAAGGGCCTTCAAATTGCCTCTTTTTCCTGCCAGTATACGTACGGACTGTCTGCCGTGCCTACTTGGATGCGGTCACTCATATAATCCTCCACCATTCTTTCAATGGTGAGAGAATCATATGCAGTGACAGTAGACGACATGTCAGTAATCGTTGGCAGGTCCTTCAGTCCGGACCAGATGTCTGCACTCGCTCCAGACTGCCCTGCATCACCGCCAGCGGGTGGGCTCAGAATTCTTAGCCTTTTCCTCGCACCCCCAGTTGCGGGAGAATGTGAAGGAGTAGCTGTTGACGGGTCACGTTCCGCTTGACTTGACAATTTTCTCACCAGCAGGTCTTTGAACCTCTGCAGACTTGTGTCTGCCGGAAAGAGAGATCCAAGGTAGGTTTTAAATCTAGGATCGAGCACGGTGGCCAAAATGTAGTGCTCTGATTTCAACAGATTGACTACCCGTGAATCCTGGTTAAGCGGATTAAGGGCTCCATCCACAAATCCCACATGCCTAGCGGAATCGCTCTGTTTTAGCTCCTCCTTCAATGTCTCCAGCTTCTTCTGCAAAAGCCTGATGAGGGGAATGACCTGACTCAGGCTGGCAGTGTCTGAGCTTACTTCACGTGTGCAAGTTCAAAGGGCCACCGACAGCATCTCTTGCACGCCCCTGTCGTTTTTTTAAATAATTCTGCACCACCAAATTCAATGTATGTGCAAAACATGGGACGTGCTGGAATTTGCCCAGATGTAATGCACGCACAATATTTCTGACGTTGTCCGATGTCACAAATCCCCAGGAGAGTCCAATTGGGGTAAGCCATTCTGCGATGATGTTCCTCAGTTTTCGTAAGAGGTTGTCAGCTGTGTGCCTTTTATGGAAAGCGTTGATACAAAGCGTAGCCTGCCTAGGAACGAGTTGGCATTTGCGAGATGCTGCTACTGGTGCCGCCGCTGCTGTTCTTGCTGCGGGAGGCAATACATCTACCCAGTGGGCTGTCACAGTCATGTAGTCCTGAGTCTGCCCTGCTCCACTTGTCCACATGTCCGTGGTTAAGTGGACATTGGGTACAACTGCATTTTTTAGGACACTGGTGACTCTTTTTCTGACGTCTGTGTACATTTTCGGTATCGCCTGCCTAGAGAAATGGAACCTAGATGGTATTTGGTACCGGGAACACAGTACCTTAATCAAGTCTCTACTTGCCTCTGAATTAACGGTGGATACCGGAACCACGTTTCTCACCGCCCAGGCTGCCAAGGCCTGAGTTATCTGCTTTGCAGCAGGATGACTGCTGTGATATTTCATCTTCCTCGCAAAGGACTGTTGGACAGTCAATTGCTTACTGGAAGTAGTACAAGTGGTCTTCCGACTTCCCCTCTGGGATGACGATTGACTCCCAGCAGCTACAACAGCAGCGCCAGCAGCAGTAGGCGTTACACTCAAGGATGCATCGGATGAATCCCAGGCAGGAGAGGACTCGTCAGACTTGCCAGTGACATGGCCTGCAGGACTATTGGCTTTCCTGGGTAAGGAGGAAATTGACACTGAGGGAGTTGGTGGTGTGGTTTGCAGGAGCTTGGTTACATGAGGAAAGGATTTAGTGGTCAGTGGACTGCTTCCGCTGTCATCCAAAGTTTTTGAACTTGTCACTGACTTATGATGAATGCGCTGCAGGTGACGTATAAGGGAGGATGTTGCGAGGTGGTTAATGTCCTTACCCCTACTTATTACAGCTTGACAAAGACAACACACGGCTTGACACCTGTTGTCCGCATTTGTGTTGAAATAATTCCACACCGAAGAGCTGATTTTTTTTGTATTTTTTTGTATTTTGACCAGGCATGTCAATGGCCATATTCGTCCCACGTACAACAGGTGTCTCCTCGGGTGCCTGACTTAAACAAACCACCTCACCATCAGAATCCTTCTTGTCAATTTCCTCCCCAGCGCCAGCAACACCCATATCCTTATCCTGGTGTACTTCAACAGTGACATCTTCAATTTGACTATCAGGAACTGGACTGCGGGTGCTCCTTCCAGCACTTGCAGGGGGCGTGCAAATGGTGGAAGGCGCAAGCTCTTCCCTTCCAGTGTTGGGAAGGTCAGGCATCGCAACCGACACAATTGGACTCTCCTTGGGGATTTGTGATTTAGAAGAACGCACAGTTCTTTGCTGTGCTTTTGCCAGCTTAAGTCTTTTAATTTTTCTAGCGAGAGGTAGAGTGCTTCCATCCTCGTGAATCTGAACCACTAGCCATGAACATAGGCCAGGGCCTCAGCCGTTCCTTGCCACTCCGTGTCGTAAATGGCATATTGGCAAGTTTATGCTTCTCATCAGACGCTTTCAATTTTGATTTTTGGGTCAATTTACTGAACTTTTGTTTTTTGGATTTTACATGCTCTCTACTATGACATTGGGCATCGGCCTTGGCAGACGACGTTGATGGCATTTCATCGTCTCGGCCATGACTAGTGGCAGCAGCTTCAGCACGAGGTGGAAGTGGATCTTGATCTTTCCCTATTTTAACCTCCACATTTTTGTTCTCCATTTTTTAATGTGTGGAATTATATGCCAGTATCAATATCAATGGCCTACTACTATATATACTGCGCACAACTAAAATGCACCACAGGTATAGAATGTAGATGGATAGTATACTTAATGAGGACAGAGGTAGGTACAGCAGTGGCCTTCCGTACCGTACTGCTATATATAGTATACTGGTGGTCACTGTGTCAGCAAACTGCAAAACTAAAATGCACCACAGGTATAGAATGTAGATGGATAGTATACTTAATGACGATACAGAGGTAGGTACAGCAGTGTCCTTCCGTACTGTACTGCTATATATAGTATACTGGTGGTCACTGTGTCAGCAAACTGCAAAACTAAAATGCACCACAGGTATAGAATGTAGATGGATAGTATACTTAATGACGACACAGAGGTAGGTACAGCAGTGGCCTTCCGAACCGTACTGCTATATATAGTATACTGGTGGTCACTGTGTCAGCAAACTGCAAAGCTAAAATGCACCACAGGTATAGAATGTAGATGGATAGTATACTTAATGACGACACAGAGGTAGGTACAGCAGTGGCCTTCCGTATTGTACTGCTATATATAGTATACTGGTGGTCACTGTGTCAGCAAACTGCAAAACTAAAATGCACCACAGGTATAGAATGTAGATGGATAGTATACTTAATGACGACATAGAGGTAGGTACAGCAGTGGCCTTTTCGTACCATACTGCTATATATACACTGCTCAAAAAAATAAAGGGAACGCTAAAATAACATATCCTAGATCTGAATGAATGAAATATTCTTATTAAATACTTTGTTCTTTACATCGTTGAATGTGCTGACAACAAAATCACACAAAAATGATCAATGGAAATCAAATTTATTAACCCGTGGAGGTCTGGATTTGGAGTCACCCTCAAAATTAAAGTGGAAAAACACACTACATGCTGATCCAACTTTGATGTAATGTCCTTAAAACAAGTCAAAATGAGGCTCAGTAGTGTCTGTGGCCTCCACATGCCTGTATGACCTCCCTACAACCCACACAAGTGGCTCAGGTAGTGCAGCTCATCCAGGATGGCACATCAATGCGAGCTGTGGCAAGTAGGTTTGCTGTGTCTGTCAGCATAGTGTCCAGAGCATGGAGGCGCTACCAGGAGACAGGCCAGTACATCAGGAGACGTGGAGGAGGCCGTAGGAGGGCAACAACCCAGCAGCAGGACCGCTACCTCCGCATTTGTGCAAGGAGGAACAGGAGGAGCACTGCCAGAGCCCTGCAAAATGACCCCCAGCAAGCCACAAATGTGCATGTGTCTACTCAAACGATCAGAAACAGACTCCATGAGGGTGGTATGAGGGCCCGACGTCCACAGGTGGGGGTTGTGCTTACAGCCCAACACCGTGCAGGACGTTTGGCATTTGCCAGAGAACACCAAGATTGGCAAATTCGCCACTGGCGCCCTGTGCTCTTCACAGATGAAAGCAGGTTCTCACTGAGCACATGTGACAGACGTGACAGAGTCTGGAGACGCCAAGGAGAACGTTCTGCTGCCTGCAACTTCCTCCAGCATGACCAGTTTGGCAGTGGGTCAGTAATGGTGTGGGGTGGCATTTCTTTGGGGGGCCGCACAGCCCTCCATGTGCTCGCCAGAGGTAGCCTGACTGCCATTAGGTACCGAGATGAGATCTTCAGACCCCTTGTGAGACCATATGCTGGTGCGGTTGGCCCTGGGTTCCTCCTAATGCAAGACAATGCTAGACCTCATGTGGCTGGAGTGTGTCTGCAAGACGAAGGCATTGATGCTATGGACTGGCCCGCCCGTTCCCCAGACCTGAATCCAATTGAGCACATCTGGGACATCATGTCTCGCTCCATCCACCAACGCTGCGTTGCACCACAGACTGTCCAGGAGTTGGCGGATCCTTTAGTCCAGCTCTGGGAGGAGATCCCTCAGGAGACCATCCGCCACCTCATCAGGAGCATGCCCAGGCATTGTAGGGAGGTCATTCAGGCACGTGGAGGCCACACACACTACTGAGCCTCATTTTGACTTGTTTTAAGGACATTACATCAAAGTTGGATCAGCCAGTAGTGTGTTTTTCCACTTTAATTTTGAGGGTGACTCCAAATCCAGACCTCCATGGGTTAATAAATTTGATTTCCATTCATCATTTTTGTGTGATTTTGTTGTCAGTACATTTAACTATGTAAAGAACAAAGTATTTAATAAGAATATTTTATTCATTCAGATCTAGGATGTGTTATTTTAGTGTTCCCTTTATTTTTTTGAGCAGTGTAGTATACTGGTGGTCACTGTGTCAGCAAACTGCAAAACTAAAATGCACCACAGGTATAGAATGTAGATGGATAGTATACTTAATGACGACACAGAGGTAGGTACAGCAGTGGCCTTCCGTACCGTACTGCTATATATACTGGTGGTCACTGTGTCAGCAAACTGCACAACTGAAATGCACCACAGGTATAGAATCTAGATGGATAGTATACTTGACGACACAGAGGTAGGTACAGCATTGGCCTACTGTACCGTAATGCTATATATTATATACTGGTGGTCACTGGTCAGCAAAACTCTGCACTGTACTCCTCCTATATAATATTATATTGGTGGTCCCCAGTCCCCACAATAAAGCAGCACACTGAGCACAGATATGGAGTGTTTTTCAGGCAGACAACAAATACTGGTGGTCACTGTCAGCAAAACTCTGCACTGTACTCCTGCTATATAATACAGCTGCTCCCCAGTCCCCACAATTAAGCAGTGTGAGCACAGATATATGCAGCACACTGAGCACAGATAAGGAGCGTTTTTTTCAGGCAGAGAACGGATAAAACTGGTGGTCACTGATCAGCAAAACTCTGCACTGTACTCCTACTATATTATACAGCTGCTCCCCAGCCCTCCCCACAATTAAGAAAGGAAACAAGGGGGAGAGCGACCTTAGAAAGGTCGTCACCCAAAGAAGGCTTACTTGGTGGCGCACTCTTTTTTGTATATAAATCTGAAATATTATAAGATTAAAACTTAGCATTTATTAAGATTATTTAAGATAAAGGGTCAAAAAATACAGACAAAACAGGTCAGTCAAAATTGACTTTTAGTGACACAGAGTCATAACATGGCTATTACGCGGTACGTATTCATCATATTATGTAAGTAAATAAGGTCTCAAGGTAGATAGATTCATAACATAGCCACGTATCTGCTAATGTGACAAAAATAAAATAAAAAAATATATAAATAATAATTTCGATGTATAAACAATTCATCATTGACTATATAGCAAGAATAACCCATCCAAGGTTACTTCTAGCATGCAATGATTAGAGAAATGTGAAACAAAAAGTGAAATATTGATGTAATCATTAATACGGGTAGCCAAAAGGTGTCAGGAGATTTCTCTCAGTAAATAATTGAATCTCATTCTGAAAGCATGTACCCGATAGGCGGAAACTGTCCAATCTACTGTCGTATATCCCCTTTAGTGGGAGGAGATAGTAGTCCTCCAAGAGGGCAGGAATGGTATAGGTGCACACTTCAAAATCCTATAGCAATTAGAATCGCATCTAGCGCATCAAAGGATAGTCAGTGGATAATCAAATTACGATCCGTATCCTGATTACTTAAATAATCTGATAAATCGCACCTAATGTATCAGAAGTTCATCAGTGGAAAAATAACAACATTGGCGTCTCCCCTTCATGCATAATGGCAGCTCATATTCATATGCATGTTCCTTTTCAATAGCCGACAATTGACATAGCAGAAGAAAGAGACATGAAGTTCATATATTACTTGAATAATCTGATAAATCGCAACTAATTTATCAGAAGTTCATCAGTGGAAAAATAACAACATTGGCGTCTCCCCTTCATGCATAATGGCAGCTCATATTCATATACATGTTCCTTTTCAATAGCCGACAATTGACATAGCAGAAGAAAGAGACATGAAGTTCATATAATACAATAATACCCCATGATGACATGCACATGTAAATAAATTCATTAGATATGAGGCATCAAGATCACAGTCCCATAACCATTTCATCGACCATTGTAACATTATATATTGAAGAGGACTATGACATGGCAGAATGACATGTTTCTGAAGATGAAATATCACAGCAGTCATCCTGCTGCAAAGCAGATAACTCAGGCCTTGGCAGCCTGGGCGGTGAGAAACGTGGTTCCGGTATCCCTCGTTAATTCAGAGGCAACTATAGACTTGTTTGAGGTACTGTGTCCCCGGTACCAAATACCATCAAGGTTCCATTTATCTAGGCAGACGATACCGAAAATGTACACAGACCTCAGAAAAAGAGTCACCAGTGTCCTAAAAAATGCAGTTGTACCCAATGTCCACTTAACCACGGACATGTGGACAAGTGGAGCAGGGCAGACTCAGGACTATATGACTGTGACAGCTCACTGGGTAGATGTATTGCCTCCTGCAGCAAGAACAGCAGCGGCGGCACCAGTAGCAGCATCTCGCAAATGCCAACTCGTTCCTAGGCAGGCTATGCTTTGTATCACCGCTTTCCATAAGAGGCACACAGCTGACAACCTCTTACGGGAACTGAGGAAGATCATCGCAGAATGGCTTACCCCAATTGGACTCTCCTGGGGATTTGTGACATCGGACAACGCCAGCAATATTGTGCGTGCATTACATCTGGGCAAATTCCAGCACGTCCCATGTTTTGCACATACATTGAATTTGGTGGTGCAGAATTATTTAAAAAACGACAGGGGCGTGCAAGAGATGCTGTCGGTGGCCCGAAGAATTGCGGGCCACTTTCGGCATTCAGGCACCGCGTACAGAAGACTGGAGCACCACCAAACATTCCTGAACCTGCCCTGCCATCATCTGAAGCAAGAGGTGGTAACGAGGTGGAATTCAACCCTCTATATGCTTCAGAGGATGGAGGAGCAGCAAAAGGCCATTCAAACCTATACATCTGCCCACGATATAGGCAAAGGAGAGGGAATGCACCTGACTCAAGCGCAGTGGAGAATGATTTCAACGTTGTGCAAGGTTCTGCAACCCTTTGAACTTGCCACACGTGAAGTCAGTTCAGACACTGCCAGCCTGAGTCAGGTCATTCCCCTCATCAGGCTTTTGCAGAAGAAGCTGGAGACATTGAAGGAGGAGCTAAAACAGAGCGATTCCGCAAGGCATGTGGGACTTGTGGATGGAGCCCTTAATTCGCTTAACCAGGATTCACGGGTGGTCAATCTGTTGAAATCAGAGCACTACATTTTGGCCACCGTGCTCGATCCTAGATTTAAAACCTACGTTGTATCTCTCTTTCCGGCAGACACAAGTGTGCAGAGGTTCAAAGACCTGCTGGTGAGAAAATTGTCAAGTCAAGCGGAACGTGACCCGTCAACAGCTCCTCCTTCACATTCTCCCGCAACTGGGGGTGCGAGGAAAAGGCTAAGAATTCCGAGCCCACCCGCTGGCGGTGATGCAGGGCAGTCTGGAGCGAGTGCTGACATCTGGTCCGGACTGAAAGACCAGCCAACGATTACTGACATGTCGTCTACTGTCACTGCATATGATTCTCTCACCATTGAAAGAATGGTGGAGGATTATATGAGTGACCGCATCCAAGTAGGCACGTCAGACAGTCCGTACGTATACTGGCAGGAAAAAGAGGCAATTTGGAGGCCCTTGCACAAACTGGCTTTATTCTACCTACGTTGCCCTCCCTCCAGTGTGTACTCCGAAAGAGTGTTTAGTGCAGCCGCTCACCTTGTCAGCAATCGGCGTACGAGGTTACTTCCAGAAAATGTGGAGATGATGTTCATCAAAATGAATTATAATCAATTCCTCCGTGGAGACATTCACCAGCAGCAATTGCCTCCAGAAAGTACACGGGGACCTGAGATGATGGATTCCAGTGGGGACGAATTAATAGTCTGTGAGGAGGGGGATGTACACAGTGAAAGGGGTGAGGAATCGGAGGATGATGATGAGGTGGACATCTTGCCTCTGTAGAGCCAATTTGTGCAAGGAGAGATTGATTGCTTCTTTTTTGGTGGGGGCCCAAACCAACCAGTCATTTCAGTCACAGTCGTGTGGCAGACCCTGTCGCTGAAATGATGGGTTCGTTAAAGTGTGCATGTCCTGTTTATACAACATAAGGGTGAGTGGGAGAGCCCAAGGACAATTCCATCTTGCACCTCTTTTTTCTTTCATTTTTCTTTGCATCATGTGCTGTTTGGGGACAATTTTTTTGAAGTGCCATCCTGCCTGACACTGCAGTGCCACTCCTAGATGGGCCAGGTGTTTGTGTCGGCCACTTGTGTCGCTTAGCTTAGCCATCCAGCGACCTTGGTGCGCCTCTTTTTTTCTTTGCATCATGTGCTGTTTGGGGACATTTTTTTGGAAGTGCCATCCTGCCTGACACTGCAGTGCCACTCCTAGATGGGCCAGGTGTTTGTGTCGGCCACTTGTGTCGCTTAGCTTAGTCACACAGCGACCTTGGTGCGCCTCTTTTTTTCTTTGCATCATGTGCTGTTTAGGGACAATTTTTTGGAAGTGCCATCCTGCCTGACACTGCAGTGCCACTCCTAGATGGGCCAGGTGTTTGTGTTGGCCACTTGTGTAGCTTAGCTTAGTCACACAGCGACCTTGGTGCGCCTCTTTTTTTCTTTGCATCATGTGCTGTTTGGGAACATTTTTTTGGAAGTGCCATCCTGCCTGACACTGCAGTGCCACTCCTAGATGGGCCAGGTGTTTGTGTCGGCCACTTGTGTCGCTTAGCTTAGCCATCCAGCGACCTCGGTGCAAATTGTAGGACTAAAAATAATATTGTGAGGTGTGAGGTGTTCAGAATAGACTGGAAATGAGTGGAAATTATGGTAATTGAGGTTAATAATACTATGGGATCAAAATTACCCCCAAATTCTATGATTTAAGCTGTTTTTTAGTTTGTTTTTTTTTTTAAACACCCAAATCCAAAACACACCCGAATCCGACAAAACATTTTCGGTGAGGTTTTGCCAAAACGCGTCCGAATCCAAAACACGGCCGTGGAACCGAATCCAAAATCAAAACACAAAACCCGAAAAATGTCCGGTGCACATCACTAGTTTTTATTAGCTCTCAGCATTTCTATACTCATTTGTGCAACAAACCTTTATAGAAGCAGCGACTAATCAAGAGAGTAACTTCTTTTTGGGGCACTCTAAAAAATGAATTACTTTCTTGAGTAGCCACTGCTCGTTTATTTTATTTTTTTCTCTGAGTACATAGTATTCTACATCTGGGAGCACCACCAACTCTGATTTACATTTCAGGTACTTTTCAGATAGATAACCCACAAATGTTTTCTGTGAGATTATTGATTATGAATAATAATCTGGTGCAGGATATTTTTCCTCTCTTCTGCCCTCTGTAGACAAACCAATATAAGCGTATTCCTATTGTTGCTACTGGTTATAGTACATCATTGCTATTAGGACAATGGGCCTCATTCAGGTCCCAACAGACCTGCGGCACAAAGTGCAAAGTAATGATGCATGGTACTTTGTGCATGCGCTGGACCTGTACTGCGCATGTGCAGTACAAGTCTGCGATGGCGGATGCTAATAGGCATCAGACTGTCAATGATTGACATTCTGATGCCGTTTAGGGCCAGAGAAGGGATGGCGATGGCCTCTATTTTCTCAAAATGGAGGTGTGTTGTCGACGTTGTGGTGGTAGGACAAGGCCAGGATCTCCGTCAGAGGACTGACATTTCCTGGCCACTTGGTAGCTCCCTATGGGTCACGCAGCCGGCTGATGGTGTTGCAGTTGATCTGATACTGTGTCCTTGGACGCAGTTTGAATCAGTAATGCATAAAGGCAGAATGACACTTCCTGCTGCATGGTTCTGGTACAGAAGATCTACCATGTCTAGATCGACAGTCATTAGGCCAACCCCATATGGTTGACATGCATTACGTCGACACTGACAACAGGTCGACAAGTATAAGGTCAACACTGACCAAATTTCGACACAGGGAAATGTAGACAGGTACAAAAGGTCGACAAGGGAAAATGTCAACATGGGAAATGGTCGAAACAAACAGGTTGACACAACATTTTTTTTTTGTATCGTTTAGTGTACTGCGTCCCCTAGCATGGCAAGCGAAGCAAAGATACTATAACCAATCGTAGTCCATATTAGTGATGTGCACCGGACTTTTTTCGGGTTTTGTGTTTTGGTTTTGGATTCGGTTCTGCGGCCGTGTTTTGGATTCGGACGCGTTTTGGCAAAACCTCCCTGAAATTTTTTTGTAGGATTCGGGTGTGTTTTGGATTCGGGTGTTTTTTACAAAAACCCCTCAAAAACAGCTTAAATCATAGAATTTGGGGGTCATTTTGATCCCATAGTATTATTAACCTCAATAACCCTAATTTCCACTCATTTTCAATCTATTCTGAACACCTCACACCTCACAATATTATTTTTAATCCTAAAATTTGCACCGAGGTCGCTGGATGACTAAGCTAAGCGACCCAAGTGGCCGACACAAACACCTGGCCCATCTAGGAGTGGCACTACAGTGTCAGGCAGGATGGCACTTCAAAAAAATAGTCCCCAAACAGCACATGATGCAAAGAAAAAAAGAGGTGCACCAAGGTCGCTGGATGGCTAAGCTAAGCGACACAAGTGGCCGACACAAACACCTGGCCCATCTAGGAGTGGCACTGCAGTGTCAGACAGGATGGCACTTAAAAAAAATAGTCCCCAAACAGCACATGATGCAAAGAAAAATGAAAGAAAACAGAGGTGCAAGATGGAATTGTCCTTGGGCCCTCCCACCCACCCTTATGTTGTATAAACAGGACATGCACACTTTAACAAACCCATCATTTCAGCAACAGGGTCTGCCACACAACTGTGACTGAAATGACTGGTTGGTTTGGGCCCCCACCAAAAAAGAAGCAATCAATCTCTCCTTGCACAAACTGGCTCCACAGAGGCAAGATGTCCACCTCCTCCTCATCGTCCAATTCCTCACCCCTTTCACTGTGTACATCCCCCTCCTCACAGATTATTAATTCGTCCCCACTGGAATCTACCATCTCAGGTCCCTGTGTACTTTCTGGAGGCAATTGCTGGTGAATGTCTCCACGGAGGAATTGATTATAATTCATTTTGATGAACATCATCTTCTCCACATTTTCTGGAAGTAACCTCGTACGCCGATTGCTGACAAGGTGAGCGGCTGCACTAAACACTCTTTCGGAGTACACACTGGAGGGTGGGCAACTTAGGTAAAATAAAGCCAGTTTCTGCAAGGGCCTCCAAATTGCCTCTTTTTCCTGCCAGTATACGTACGGACTGTCTGACGTGCCTACTTGGATGCGGTCACTCATATAATCCTCCACCATTCTTTCAATGGTGAGAGAATCATATGCAGTGACAGTAGACGACATGTCAGTAATCGTTGGAAGGTCCTTCAGTCAGGACCAGATGTCAGCACTCGCTCCAGACTGCCCTGCATCACCGCCAGCGGGTGGGCTCGGAATTCTTAGCCTTTTCCTCGCACCCCTAGTTGCGGGAGAATGTGAAGGAGGAGCTGTTGACGGGTCACGTTCCGCTTGACTTGACAATTTTCTCACCAGCAGGTCTTTGAACCTCTGCACACTTGTGTCTGCCGGAAAGAGAGATACAACGTAGGTTTTAAATCTAGGATCGAGCACGGTGGCCAAAATATAGTGCTCTGATTTCAACAGATTGACCACCCGTGAATCCTGGTTAAGCGAATTAAGGGCTCCATCCACAAGTCCCACATGCCTAGCGGAATCGCTCTGTTTTAGCTCCTCCTTCAATGTCTCCAGCTTCTTCTGCAAAAGCCTGATGAGGGGAATGACCTGACTCAGGCTGGCAGTGTCTGAACTGACTTCACGTGTGCAAGTTCAAAGGGTTGCAGAACCTTGCACAACGTTGAAATCATTCTCCACTGCGCTTGAGTCAGGTGCATTCCCCCTGCTTTGCCTATATCGTAGGCAGATGTATAGGCTTGAATGGCCTTTTGCTGCTCCTCCATCCTCTGAAGCATATAGAGGGTTGAATTCCACCTCGTTACCACCTCTTGCTTCAGATGATGGCAGGGCAGGTTCAGGACTGTTTGCTGGTGCTCCAGTCTTCGGCACGCGGTGGCTGAATGCCGAAAGTGGCCCGCAATTCTTTGGGCCACCGACAGCATCTCTTGCACGCCCCTGTCATTTTTTAAATAATTCTGCACCACCAAATTCAATGTATGTGCAAAACATGGGATGTGCTGGAATTTGCCCAGATGTAATGCACGCACAATATTGCTGGCGTTGTCCGATGTCACAAATCCCCAGGAGAGTCCATTTGGGGTAAGCCATTCTGCGATGATGTTCCTCAGTTTCCGTAAGAGGTTGTCAGCTGTGTGCCTCTTCTGGAAAGCGGTGATACAAAGCGTAGCCTGCCTAGGAACGAGTTGGCATTTGCGAGATGCTGCTACTGGTGTCGCCGCTGCTGTTCTTGCTGCGGGAGGCAATACATCTACCCAGTGGGCTATCACAGTCATATAGTCCTGAGTCTGCCCTGCTCCACTTGTCCACATGTCCGTGGTTAAGTGGACATTGGGTACAACTGCATTTTGTAGGACACTGGTGACTCTTTTTCTGAGGTCTGTGTACATTTTCGGTATCGCCTGCCTAGAGAAATGGAACCTAGATGGTATTTGGTACCGGGGACACAGTATCTCAATCAAGTCTGCAGTTGTCTGTTAATTAACGGTGGATACCGCAAACACGTTTTTCACCGCCCAGGCTGCCAAGGCCTGAGTAATCCGCTTTGCAGCAGGATGACTGCTGTGATATTTCATCTTCCTCGCAAAGGACTGTTGGACAGTCAATTGCTTACTGGAAGTAGTACAAGTGGTCTTCCGACTTCCCCTCTGGGATGACGATCGACTCCCAGCAGCAACAACAGCAGCGCCAGCAGCAGTAGGCGTTACACTCAAGGATGCATCGGAGGAATCCCAGGCAGGAGAGGACTCGTCAGACTTGCCAGTGACATGGCCTTCAGGACTATTGGCGTTCCTCTCTAAGGAGGAAATTGACACTGAGGGAGTTGGTGGTGTGGTTTGCAGGACCTTGGTTACAAGAGGAAGGGATTTAGTGGTCAGTGGACTGCTTCCTCTGTCATCCAAAGTTTTTGAACTTGTCACTGACTTATGATGAATGCGCTGCAGGTGACGTATAAGGGAGGATGTTCCGAGGTGGTTAACGTCCTTACCCCTACTTATTACAGCTTGACAAAGGCAACACACGGCTTGACACCTGTTGTCCGCATTTCTGTTAAAATAATTCCACACCGAAGAGGTGATTTTTTTTGTAATTTGACCAGGCATGTCAATGGCCATATTCATCCCACGGACAACAGATGTCTCCCCGGGTGCCTGACTTAAACAAACCACCTCACCATCAGAATCCTCCTTGTCAATTTCCTCCTCAGCGCCAGCAACACCCATATCCTCATCCTGGTGTACTTCAACAGTGACATCTTCTATTTGACTATCAGGAACTGGACTGCGGGTGCTCCTTCCAGCACTTGCAGGGGGCGTGCAAATGGTGGAAGGCGCCACCTCTTCCCGTCCAGTGTTGGGAAGGTCAGGCATCGCAGCCGACACAATTGGACTCTCCTTGGGGATTTGTGATTTAGAAGAACGCACAGTTCTTTGCTGTGCTTTTTCCAGCTTAAGTCTTTTCATTTTTCTAGCGAGAGGATGAGTGCTTCCATCCTCATGTGAAGCTGAACCACTAGCCATGAAAATAGGCCAGGGCCTCAGCCGTTCCTTGCCACTCCGTGTCGTAAATGGCATATTGGCAAGTTTACGCTTCTCCTCAGACGCTTTTAATTTTGATTTTTGGGTCATTTTACTGAACTTTTGTGTTTTGGATTTTACATGCTCTCTACTATGACATTGGGCATCGGCCTTGGCAAACGACGTTGATGGCATTTCATTGTCTCGGCCATGACTAGTGGCAGCAGCTTCAGCACGAGGTGGAATTGGATCTTGATCTTTCCCTATTTTACCCTCCACATTTTTGTTCTCCATTTTTTAATGTGTGGAATTATATGCCAGTATCAATAGCAATGGCCTACTACTATATATACTGCGCACAACTGAAATGCACCACAGGTATGGATGGATAGTATACTTGACGACACAGAGGTAGGTAGAGCAGTGGCCTGCTGTACCGTACTGCTATATATTATATACTGGTGGTCAGCAAACTGTGCAAAACTGAAATGCACCACAGGTATGGATGGATAGTATACTTGACGACACAGAGGTAGGTACAGCAGTGGCCTACTGTACCATAATGCTATATATTATATACTGGTGGTCAGCAAACTGTGCAAAACTTAAATGCACCACAGGTATGGATGGATAGTATACTTGACGACACAGAGGTAGGTAGAGCAGTGGCCTACTGTACCGTACTGCTATATATTATATACTGGTGGTCAGCAAACTGGGCAAAACTTAAATGCACCACAGGTATGGATGGATAGTATACTTGACGACACAGAGGTAGGTAGAGCAGTGGCCTACTGTACCGTACTGCTATATTTTATATACTGGAGGTCAGCAAACTGTGCAAAACTGAAATGCACCACAGGTATGGATGGATAGTATACTTGACAACACAGAGGTAGGTAGAGCAGTGGCCTTCTGTACCGTACTCCTATATATTATATACTGGTGGTCAGCAAAATTATGCACTGTACTCCTACTATATACTACAATGCAGCACAGATATGGAGCGTTTTTCAGGCAGAGAACGTATAATACTGGTGGTCACTGGTCAGCAAAACTCTGCACTGTACTCCTCCTATATAATACTGCTGGTCCCCAGTCCCCACAATAAAGCAGTGTGAGCACAGATGTATGCAGCACACTGAGCACAGATATCGAGCGTTTTTCAGGCAGAGAACGTATAATACTGGTGGTCACTGGTCAGCAAAACTCTGCACTGTACTCCTCCTATATAATACTGCTGGTCCCAAGTCCCCACAATAAAGCAGTGTGAGCACAGATATATGCAGCACACTGAGCACAGATATGGAGCGTTTTTCAGGCAGACAACGTATACTGGTGGTCACTGGTCAGCAAAACTCTGCACTGTACTCCTCCTATATAATACTGCTGGTCCCCAGTCCCCACAATAAAGCAGTGTGAGCACAGATATATGCAGCACACTGAGCACAGATATGGAGCGTTTTTCAGGCAGAGAACGTATAATACTGGTGGTCACTGGTCAGCAAAACTCTGCACTGTACTCCTCCTATATAATACTGCTGGTCCCAAGTCCCCACAATAAAGCAGTGTGAGCACAGATATATGCAGCACACTGAGCACAGATATGGAGCGTTTTTCAGGCAGACAACGTATACTGGTGGTCACTGGTCAGCAAAACTCTGCACTGTACTCCTCCTATATAATACTGCTGGTCCCCAGTCCCCACAATAAAGCAGTGTGAGCACAGATATATGCAGCACACTGAGCACAGATATGGAGCATTTTTCAGGTAGATAACGTATAATACTGGTGGTCACTGGTCAGCAAAACTCTGCACTGTACTCCTCCTATAATACTGCTGGTCCCCAGAATAAAGATATGCAGCCCCCTGAAACAAAGTGAGAGGACGCCAGCCACGTCCTCTCACTATCATTTCCAATGCACGAGTGAAAAATGGCGGCGACGCGCGGCTCCTTATATAGAATCCGAATCTCGCGAGAATCCGACAGCGGGATGATGACGTTCGGGCGCGCTCGGGCTAACCGAGCCATACGGGAGAATCCTAGTATGCCTCGGACCCTTGTAAAATGGGTGAAGTTCGGGGGGGTTCGGATTCCGAGGAACCGAACCCGCTCATCTCTAGTCCATGTGGATGGTAAACTATGAAAAAGGTGTAAAAAATGCTAAATAACCGTAAAAGGTTCTGTTATCATGTGTCGACCATATGTGTGTCGACCATTTGAACCTGTCGACCTTTTCCAGTTTCAACTTTTTGTTAGTGTCAACTATATGGGGTCGACCTAATGACTGTCAACCTCAGGGGCAAACACAGGATTCAGCCAGGGGGGTTTCCATGTATATGTATGTATGCATGTGTGTGTGTGTTTTTATATATATATATATATATATAAAATATTATATATATATATATATATATATATATAAAATATAATATATATATATATATATATATATATATATACACTGCTCAAAAAAATAAAGGGAACGCAAAAATAACACTTCCTAGATCTGAATGAATTAAATATTCTTATTAAATACTTTGTTCTTTACATAGTTGAATGTGCTGACAACAAAATCACACAAAATTATCAATTGAAATCAAATTTATTAACCCATGGAGGTCTGGATTTGGAGTCACACTCAAAATTAAAGTGGAAAAACACACTACAGGCTGATCCAACTTTGATGTAATGTCCTTAAAACAAGTCAAAATGAGGCTCAGTAGTGTGTGTGGCCTCCACGTACCTGTATGCCCTCCCTACAACGCCTGGGCATGCTCCTGATGAGGTGGCGGATGGTCTCCTGAGGGATCTCCTCCCAGACCTGGACTAAAGCATCCGCCAACTCCTGGACAGTCTGTGATGCAACGTGGCATTGGTGGATGGAGCGAGACATGATGTCCCAGATGTGCTCAATTGGATTCAGGTCTGGGGAACGGGCGGGCCAGTCCATAGCATCAATGCCTTCGTCTTGCAGGAACTGCTGACACACTCCAGCCACATGAGGTCTAGCATTGTCTTGCATTAGGAGGAACCCAGGGCCAATTGCACCAGCATATGGTCTCACAAGGGGTCTGAGGATCTCATCTCGGTACCTAATGGCAGTCAGGCTACCTCTGGCGAGTACATGGAGGGCTGTGCGGCCCCCCAAAGAAATGCTACCCCACACCATTACTGACCCACTGCCAAACCGGTCATGCTGGAGGATATTGCAGGCAGCAGAACGTTCTCCTTGGCGTCTCCAGACTCTGTCACGTCTGTCACATGTGCTCAGTGAGAACCTGCTTTCATCTGTGAAGAGCACAGGGCACCAGTGGCAAATTTGCCAATCTTGGTGTTCTCTGGCAAATGCCAAACGCCCTGCACGGTGTTGGGCTGTAAGCACAACCCCCACCTGTGGACGTCGGGCCCTCATACCACCCTCATGGAGTCTGTTTCTGATCGGTTGAGTAGACACATGCACATTTGTGGCATACTGGAGGTCATTTTGCAGGGCTCTGGCAGTGCTCCTCCTATTCCTCCTTGCCCAAAGGTGGAGGTAGCGGTTCTGCTGCTGGGTTGTTGAGCTCCTACGGCCTCCTCCACGTCTCCTGATGTACTGGCCTGTCTCCTGGTAGCGCCTCCATGCTCTGGACACTACACTGACAGACACAGCAAACCTTCTTGCCACAGCTCGCATTGATGTGCCATCCTGGATGAGCTGCACTACATGAGCCACTTGTGTGGGTTGTAGACTCCGTCTCATGCTACCACTAGAGTGAAAGCACCGGAGGCTTTCAAAAGTGACCAAAACATCAGCCAGAAAGCATAGGAGCTGAGAAGTGGTCTGTGGTCACCACCTGCAGAACAACTCCTTTATTTGGGGTGTCTTGCTAATTGCCTATAATTCCCACCTGTTGTCTATTCCATTTGCACAACAGCATGTGAAATTGATTGTCAATCAGTGTTGCTTCCTAAGTGGACATTTTGATTTCACTGAAGTGTGATTGACTTGGAGTTACATTGTGTTGTTTAAGTGTTCCCTTTATTTTTTTGAGCAGTGTATATATATATATATATATACACACACACACACACACACACACACACATATACAGTGT